>NC_089490.1:24640033-25890033 GCF_036850765.1 Saccopteryx bilineata | reverse complement strand
ATGTTCAAAAAACCAGAAAATTTATCTGGCTTACTTATTTAGGAATCTTTATTATTTAAAAAAAAAAAAAAGATGGTTCAGAGACCTGAAGTGAAAGATGATAATCAGAAAGTTGGGTAAGTATTTTTGAAAGAATGATGTGAACCAACAGGTTAGGTAAAAAGGGAGGTGAGAGACATTCACCAGAGATTGTGATATTCAAACAGCAACTTTCTCTTTTTAACACCTATTTTCAACTTCCCAAGAAAGCCAGGGTCTTACTTCCTATACAAGCATTACTCTCCCAAAGCCATACATCAGAAAACAGGATGAGCTCAGCAGACTGTTGCTGTGTTTATTATTGATGTGTTTTGTTCTGCTCATTCCTATGAATGAATGCCACACTCTCTACGCTGATCCCATCTCCAAGTCTCTGCACTCTGACACCATGCCATCGTTCCCGAGACCTAGGGTTCGGGATCTCAGTTTCTGATGAAGTCACTTCTTAGAGGCAATTCATTTCAAGAAAACTGGCTCAGCTTCATTTCCCATCATCTCTTCTTTCTAGGGTTCCTTTCTCCTTTAATATGTGGAGTATTTTTTTATAAAAAACAAAATAAAACTTTTAAAACACAAGTCTTTTTATATCTATTTCCTGGAAACCAAGATCCCCACTTCATATCTACCTTTCTAAGGGAGATAACATTCTCTGTTTCCAGAATATATTTAATTATCTGTCTATACTGTTATGTGTCTGGCCAATTTCTTGATAAGAAAAAGTAGCTTCATGGGAGGGCACACATCAAAACCAGTTGGGGTATCTCGCATTTCTTTTTATCTTAAAATTCATAGAGGGCTTCTAAAGTCTATCACTTAAGTACATCGCTTTTAAAATAAAGCTCAGCAATTGTGTAATTATTGTTGGGAAATATGGGAACAAATTCAACTCCTTGATGCTAGCACTGTGATTGAGAATATTATAAAATATATTCATAGAGAATGGAAAAGAGTCTACATTTTTCAAACTCACTTAGCTAATATAGTTTAACTCGATCACTCTAAGAAGGCTTGGAAAATTTCAAAAGAAGTTAGTTGAGGCAAACTTTAGAGATAATCAGAATTTGCACTTCAGTATCATCACTCAGCAGCTTTCCTTCAGAGACCTCCTCATCTTCCTTCATTTCTAAACCTCATCATCCTATATCTTCAGGGGTTACCTTGCACTTTACTTTCATTTATATTCTGTCATTATTCTTATTTGCTCAAAAGTGTTCCCAGTGAAGTTTTTCTAAATGCTAAGATGATCAGGTATTAACATTTTTATGAGATGGTGGCTAAGGCACAAAATTTCAAGAATCAATGGAATTATTATATAATAGAGGACAGCTGTGAGAGGTAGATTTTCAGACTGGGTAAAGTACATTGCTTAGCACAAATTCTGTAATATGAAATAGTTAAGCTCTTATGAACAAGAAAGCTCTGATTCCAAAACTTTTATAACTATGCCAGTTGTACCTGGTAACAATTTCTCTTGCCTGATTAAAAATTTCAATTTCAAGTATAGCTACTTGCCTTGTCATAAAACTAATAACACATGGTATTAGCTTACAAGCATTCACATGACGGGGAAAACAGAGTTTGGCCAGAAGTTTATTTAAGTGAAAGACTTCCAATGTTAGGTATACCTAGGTGTTAACATGGACTTAAATTCATGAAGACATAGCCATTTATACAGTTTGAACTAATCAGACAAGTGACCCTTCCTACTATTAAAGGATATTTAATGCCCTAAAAGTAGTCTCCATTAACTTTACAATATATGTTAAAATAAAGACTGTGTCTACATATGACATCATTACATATAGCAGTGAAAAACTGGGAAAATCTGTTCAATTTTGTCAGTAGAAAACTCTAAGAATGGTTCTCAAATTATCTTTAAGTTTTATGGTACGATACATTTATATTAAAATGTTTTTAAGTCACCATTCCACAATATTAAAAATAATTGAACTTGAATTCTATAAGACTGTCTTCTATCATTTTTAAACATCTTTTTTGTTAATTTAGAAATTAAATTTAATGGGGTGATATTGATTAATGAGTAGGTAAGTTTCAGGTAAACATCTCTATAGCATTTAAACTGTTGATAGCATTGTATTCCCATTACCCAAAGTCAAATCATTTTCCATCACCATTTATTTGTCCTTTTTTTACTTCTGCCCTCGCCCCCCTCCCTCTGGTAACCACTTCACTTTTCTCTATGTTCATAAGTCTCAGTTTCATATTCTACCTATGTGTGAAATTATATAGTTTTTAGCTTTTTCTGATTTACTTATTTCACTTAGTATAATGTTCTCAAGGTCCATCCATGTTGTCATAAATGGCAACACTAATGTGGTACATGACTAATTCTCGTATCTTAAATTTGTACCTTGAGAAATCTGAAGGGCATTACATATAGCTTTACTATCTGTTTATCAAGAATTTCAGTAAGTGGTTTTCCTTACTCAGAGGCCACAAATAAAGCAAATGCCAATTATGAATTCTAACATTATATGCACAGATCATGGCGTTTACTTTTATAGATGGAAGATAACTTGCATTAATCTGGTAGATTTCTTTGACCAGTTCTTAATAAAAGCTCTGCAATAAAGATTTACCCCAAACCTTGAATTTTAAGTTTAAAATATTTCTTTTAAGGTAATTTATTAATTCTGAAATTCAGTGATTAAATGTGCTACCATTTCTATCTCATTTACATTTCCCCTAAAACAAGGTTTTGTACAAAATATATAATATACATAAAAGCATGCTTATAATTGTTAACTGAACTGTGTAATGTAATATTAGAGAGAACACAGTAAACTGAAGCAGAATGCAAAGGACATTTGGCAGTCTCCTCCCTGTTACTCTAACCTCAGCCTCTTTCTTTCTCGCTATATACAACCTTCTACTTAAAACAGGAGGTTGAGTATTCTATGGGAACAGGACACAAAGCCATTCTAAACTATGCAAATCAAGGAAGTTTCAAGGATGTAAGTAAGCCTCATGTCTTGTTACTGAGTAAACACTGTCAGTTTTGTGTCTTTAAAAATTATATTTAGGCATAGGTAGATATATTATTAAGAATTTTGGGGCCCTGGCCAGTTGGCTCAATGTATGAAGCATTGGCCTGGCTTGCAAACATCCTGGGTTCAATTTCCAGTCAGGGCACATAGTAGAAGCAAGCATCTGCTTTTCTTTCACTCCCTTTCCCCCTTCTCTCCCTCTTCTCCTCCTGCAGCCAATGGCTTGACTGGTTCAAGCATCAGTCCAGGGCACTGAGGATAGCAGGGCTGATTCAAGCATCGACTCTAGAAGAGGTTGCTGGGTGGATCTGATTGGGCGCATGAGGAATTCATCTATCTCCCTTCCTCTTGCTTAAAAAAAACTTTTTAAGCCTGTTTTTAAAAATTCTGCACACAAGAATGGATAATATAAGAGTTACACTGTAAAATAACTTAGGCTGTAGCCAAGGGGATAGGTGATTAACATTGTCTAAATAAGAAATTAGGCTTATTTAACCTTGAGATAGGTCTTCTTCAGAAGCCAGCATGGGCTGCAACTTCAGTCATCTTCACACTTCAGAGTTCCCAGAGAACAGCAGCACCCAGAACAACTGTGCCATGGTGGAAGCTGACCAGCCCTTAGAGTCAGGGTATCTACAAGTTTGTGTTGGCTAGAGCTATACAACTTAAAATAGAATCTCTTTTATGAAAGAGAATGCTAAGCAATACACAGAAATTATTCTCCCTCCTACTCCCCCTGCAAGAAAACAAACTCCAAGTGACTCTAAGAGCTAACCCAGGGTTGTATTAGGGAAGAAAAGCATATGATTTAAACCAAGCCAAACCCAAGCTAAATGAAACATGCATGACCAATAGCCGCAGCCACCGCAGCCAGGCACATGCAGGTGCAGGTTCCCATTAGATTCGGACAAACGGTAAAGAAACCGCGGAGTCAAAAACTGGTGGGCCATGCCTTTATTCTAGCCTCACAACCGGCTGGCGAGTAAAACAAACACACAGAAGGCTCCAAAACCCACTCACATGTTCTCCAGTTCCACAACCAGGAGAATCTTTTCCAGTTTTTCCTAGAATCAAAGGCCCCACCAGTCTCAGTCCCCTTTGGTTCCCCATCTCCTTCTCTCTGCACCAACTGGCTTCTCCTTCAGCACCCTGCCATCTTGGCTGCTGCCTCTCCTCAGCACACTTCCTCCCTGCTCTCACTCTGCAAAAACATGGCCTCCTTTTTTTCTCATTCTTCCTCTTAAAACCTTTTGGCACAAAAACCCCTCCTCCAGCACACATGAGCATAACAAAACCTCTTTCCAAGCAGGAAGGTAATTAGTAGTTTCACCTGGCAGCAGCCATTCACGTGGGCAGCGGCCATTTTACAAACTTATTTGCCCAACAAAAGTTAACATCATTATCAACAGCAGCAAAAGATAAAAGCAATATAATCACAGAAAGAGAAGAAAATCTGGGTTATCAAGGCATATAGAACATTTTTAAAGAACAATTGGGTATTGGTTCTGCTAATACAAATTACTAGCCTTCATATTGTGGTCTTACATGTAATAAGTAATCTATTCACAATTTCATTAGTGTCTAATAATGTCTGTATTCACACATCTTCACCCTTCACCTGATTGTACGCAGTCTTACAGAGCCCTAGCCTCAACAGATTCTTGAGATATAAAATGAACTCCAGTTGCCTCAGGAAACCTGAATGTCTGGCTTGGCTTTGCAGAACCCTGCACCTAGCAGGGTGGTTTTGTTTAGTGTGAATTGCTAACTGAAGAGAAGACATGTGGTAAAATGCAAGCTAAAGAAATGAGAAGGTAGATTTTCTTCAAACTATGAGCGCCTACCTCAAACCATGAGGCTCTACAAGCACCAGAGTGCCAGTACTCCCCCCTCCCATGGCCTTCACATGTGCTTACTAACTGGTGCCTTGTACACTTAATGAGCTACACTAGTTACTGGCCTTGTGGTGCTGTAAGGGAAGATAGACTCCAAACCACACTGAAAAATAGTTCCCATGGACCAACTACCTGACCTGGGCAAAAGGAATCTCTGGTAATTGGCATGGACGGAAGACCCTGCTGGGCATGGGGGTGGAACTGACAAGTGTGAGCTGGGTAAGACTCATGAGATCCTGTGGTCCAAGACTGAATCTCCCACAATCACAGAGGGATGAAGCCTCAGAAGCAGATGGAGCTTGATTCAGTAAAAATACTATGATAATTCCTGCACAGGTAAATATAATTTGAATAATGTTCAAGTCCTCATTTGATATCTATAAATTTATCCATATATAGCAAGCACAATATAGAGGATATGAGTTTTATTTTTTCCTTGACTGTATATATCTGTTAATTAATTTATTTTTAATTACAGTTTACATTCAATATTATTTAGTATTAGCTTCAGGTATACAGCAAAGTGGCTAGATACTTTACAAAGTGTTGCCTACCTGGAACCATGCCTAGTTATTACAATATTATTGACTATATCCCCTATGCTGTACTTGACAACCCCGCCACTATTTTGTAACTACCAATCTATAATTCTTACTTCTTTCAACTTTTCAACCCAGTCCCCCAAATCTCCTCCCACCTGGCTACCATCCATCTGTAGTCTGTATTTAAGAGTCTGTTTCAATTTTGTTTTGTTCATTTTCTCTGTTTTTTAGATTCCACATATAAATGAAATCTGATGATATGTGTTTTTAGATATTTATATCTATATAGACGTAAACTAGACATAGATATATTTTCTAATTTCATATGCCCAAATACTATCTCTTTAGGGATCAGTCTTTAAGTTAAGGGGATGACATATATGTAAGTATAACATTTAGCATCATCTATTATTGTCCATTCAGTAGACTGCTGTAGAATCCCTGAAATTATAAAATTAATTGATTTTGATTGCCCCATAGAGCTTCCCACTTGTTTATTTATTTATTTATTTTTGCCCTGGTATTCTCTCTAACTCTTTCTGGCTAAGAAAGTATGCCTAAGGTGCCAAGTTTCACAGTCTAAGAATAGCCTGTGTTTCTCTGGCTTATGTTGAATGTGGGGTTCCAGGGACTTGAGCCCTGGAACAAGTCCAGGCACAAACCACAACTCAATGGGAATAGTTCTCAAGTGATCTTACCTAGTTCTATATGTCTTTTATTATCAGCACATATAGAGCCCCTGTAAACTGATTTTTCTTGCTATTTCTTCCTTTTTTATTCAAATTAAATTAGAAAAATATTTTGACCCATTAATCTTGATAATAGAGCCCTAGTAGAGAAGAAATTATTCTAAGTAAGTAATTCTGAAATTCACTCTTTAGCCCCAGCCCCTGCTATGTGCTAAAGTTATGATCTTGGATAAATTAATTAGCTTTCTGAAACTCAGGTTCCAAATCAATCAACCGCTCTTCAAAGATAAGCTATTATTGTCATTATTTCTTATTGTCATCTATTTTCAACTATAAACTGATTCTAAAAATGGTAGATTCTTGATTTCTGAATATAATGTTCAAGCATACACTTGAAATTTGAAGCCTAATCTTAACAGAGAGAAAATTTAATTCTTTTTAAGCCTAATATTATTATAAATCAATTTAAAGTTTTAAGATTTTGGTAGTATATCAATGTCCACTTTTGCTTATAAGCATGTTGCCTGCAATGCTTCCTCATTGGCAGAAAGTGTTTTATTAATATTTGTGAAAAATAACTGATACCCCTAAATTTCACTGAGGACGAAATGATACAAGTATCCAACAGCACAGCTGTGTCTGAATGAGAATAATCTTGGAATCTGAAAAAATATATATTATCTCTGCTAAAAATGGATGAACAACTGTGTTGTAGCCATCAGAGAGAAGTAAATTTACATCAAGCAAATTAAAGTGACTTCATATATATGCAAGCAAAGTAAAAATTGATTTTTTATACAACTTAGATATTACATGTCCTCAAGTGTCCTTAAGTCATCAAAGCCAAGAAGTAAAAAACTGATAGTGAACAGTAATATGAAATATATATTTTCTAGAATTACATGAAGCCCCTCTATGGAAGTGAAAGGGCCATTATGGGGGGATGACTGATACTATAAAAGCACTGTGTACAAGATGTAAATGATTTAAAAAAAAATTACTCCTATTTTACTGGGTAAAAAAACACCCAACACTGAAGTTTATGAGCACTTTTGAATTACTGCCAATCTCTATAATTCTTCCTGGACTTGACATTTGGAAAGATCTAATGTGGCAATCTTCACATATATCAATGATGTCAAAACTGTAGCAAATAGAGTCTTTCTGACCACCTGTCATTATTGAGCTACAGCTTTCAGAATCATTTCAATAATTTCTGCAGCACCTAACCAGGCATTGAGTACAGCTTTGTGTCCTGTGTTCCAAACAAAGGGGAAATTTACCTTTTATAGCATGGGAGAAACTTATTATTGTAAAAAACTGGTAAAGTACAATGTTCACATTGAAAACTGCATGTATGAACGTACAGCTCATGAAAACTTCACAAACAGTGAATTGAGCACCAGATTAAGGAACAGATCACCATCCACACACCAGGAGTGCTCTCCTGATCACTTTCTGTTTCTGCTTAACCCAAACAATAATAAACAATCACTAGACGTCTAACATCTAGATCAGTTTTGACTGTTTTTATACCTTATATAACCCAAATCACAGTGTGTGTGTGTGTGTGTGTGTGTGTTTCTGAATGACTTTTTTCACCAACAGCATCTATTCTCCATGCAGCTGAGTATAGTTGTAAATAATATCTCTTCACTGCTTTATGGTGAACTGAATGAATAGACAACACTATTCTGTTCAACAATTGATTACTTTCCAGTTTGTGACTATTATGAATAATACTGCTGAAAACATTCTTAAATTAACATATAAATATATATAAACCTGTTTTGGGGAGTATTGAACTATATGAATTTATAATTTTTATAAATCACAGACAATTGAGCATTGTCAGTTTTATTGGATACAACCTAACATTGTTAGGTCACATTGTATACAATATGCAAGTTTTTGGTTAGTAGGTGCTGTCAGTGAGTTTGCTATTTTCCTATCTATGTGCAGTGTACTACTGCAGCATATTACTGTTAGGTTGGTTCACAATATCTCTAATTTGGTATATTTAAATTTTTTAAAGTACTCATATCGGTGTATAGTGATAGCTCATTGAGGTTTTAATTTGCATTTTGCTAATGAAGTTAAGCCCTTTTATATGCTAACCAAAAATTTAGAGCTCTTCTGTTTTGCAAACTAGGTTTCAAGTTCTTTATCCATTTGTCATTGGGTTGTCTCTTTTACATTTGGATATTTGAATTTATGGTGTGAGTGTGTGTGTGTGTGTGTGTGTGTCTGTCTGTCTGTACCCAAGTGTATTCTGAATATTCTGAGTACTTTGTCAGAAATATGTACTAGGACCTGAAACCGAAATAATGATGTTAACCAGTGTCATCTCAATACATTCAATTAAAATACGTATTAGGATGTCTTCTCTAACTGTATGAGTTGCTTTTACAGTCACTTAATGGTGTTTAATAGAGTCCTATTTATCAGCTACTTTCCCCTTATGGTTAGTCTTTCTAGGTCTGATTTAGAAAGCTTTTGCCTGCTCATAAATCACAATGATGTCCTCCCACCTCCACTAGCTCTACTTTTTTGTCTTTTACGTTTAAATCTTTGATTCATGTACAACTAATTTTTGAATATGAGATGATGTAGAGGGCATATACATTTTTTACAATATATATCTAGAATGACATATTGAAAAGTTTATACTCTCCCTGCTGAACTGCAATGTTACTTTTGACATAAATCAGGTAAATGTATGTATTTGTTTATGGCCAATCAGCCACATTATTTTCAATGTCATAAAAGGTAGCAATACTTCATCCTCTGGGAACAGACTTGGTAGTTGTGTGGTAGGCAGTTAGACAGACGTGAGCAGAACAAGGACTAAAGGCCAGCACAGAGGACCACCAGGTTGAAAAGCCCCAGGTGCCTAGCAACAGCAAAACTAGAAACAAGGATCTCGTCCCCAGGGTGACCTTTCTGCCCTGAGCTGCTCATGTGGTTTAAACCCCCTGATCCGCCATATCACTGGTCTTGCAGTTGGGACCCTTCTCTGAACTTTGTCCCCCTGGAATATTACTAGTCATATGTGGTTTTAGCCCCCCTCAGAGGAGAAACAAAGGGCTGGAGAAGAGCATCCTATGACTCCCACATAAGCCCCTGTGAAACCACTCCCATAAGCATTATATCCTAGAGACACTATCTAAGCCTCAGTTGTGTTTCAGCTTGAGGCCCAGAAAAGCAGCAAAAGCAGAAGCAAAATCACAGCTGACCTCAGGACCAGCTGCATTGACTAATGACCCTGCCCAGCACCGACCAATCAGTGGAGAACACAATCTTAAAAGGACACATCTGGAATGCTAATGAGCATTCTATTGATATTTTCTCTTCGAACCTACCCTAAGATCTCCATCCTTATAAACCCTTAGCAAGGGAGTCCCAGCTCACTCTCCCTTTTTGGAGCATACCCAAGCCTTTCCTACCTCATCCTCCCTGTCTTCTTCCACCAACCTCCCTTCCCCTCCCCATGGTATTTCTTGGCTTCTTTTTCTCCTAAGCTCTAAGGGACTCCAAGAGACTTAGAGCCTGGGGAGCAGTGGGCAGTGGCAGCTCATCCTAGACTGACCCCTCGCCCAAACCTGTCTCCAAGGCCCCCCTTTCTCTGACTTTCTTCCTGCATGTTCAATAAATTCTTCCTTTATTTACTACACTCTGTCTCTTGACTGCATTCTTTCTCTCAAAAAGTCAAGAATCAAGGTCTCATGCTTTCCTGGGTAACATCTCTAGACTCATATTTATTTATCTATGTCTAGAAATGATGCCCCTGAGCAAACCAGATAATTTAATAAATTATTTTTTTTAATTTTATCAGCTTAATATCTGTTGTGGTATAATAATTTCTGGTCAATCTCAAAGGAAAACTTTAAAAAGTAATCAACCAGTATCATTGTCATTAAACTAGCATGCAAAGATGCCATAGTACTAACACTAGGGACATTTGTCAGATGATTCTGTTTTGTAGCTGTATCTTAGTATAACACTAAAATGTTGATAGTCAAGCAATATATAAACTAACATCAGTGCTTTAAAATAGTCTTCAATTTATCATATAAATATATAATGCTGTATATATTGAGGCATTTCCAATATTGCTCACTTAAACCTCAAATGTTTCTTACAATAAACACGTGAGTGTAGTTTACTTATGTGTTTTACTTAGTACAAAATTGTCTCAATTCTTGACTTGATTTTATAGTTTCTTTGCCACTCGCTTCTTTTACATTTTTTCTTTCTTGCTACAACTTTTTTTTGTATCTCACATTCTTACCTGAAGCTCTCAGTGATTGCAATCAGTAGCAATAAATAAAAATCTATATTGGCTTAATTTTAGGGTAGGATTTTAAAAATGCTGGAAAATTTTAGAATCCTATACTTTGGGAAACGAACAAGAAAATAATGAGTTAAAACATCATCAAAATAAAGACAGAGAAACAAAAAAAAAGATAGATTATTGTCTGTAAAAATCATATTATGAAACAGAATTGCTAGGTAAGTTTCCCCCTTTTTCTTTAATTTCTCACTTTCAAAAAATTTTCCCAATTTTTTTTAAATTTTTCCAATTTTTTTAAAATTCCCCAAAATTTTTTTTCTGAAGTGAGATATAAAAAGTATTTATTTACCATACTTTAACTTTCTTCTTCAACACCATAGAACAGTCCAGAACACTAAATAGGTCCAACAGGGAAAGGTTCCATACATAACGAAGAGGAAGCTTTATGGGAACAAGGTAGCACAGGGGTCCCCAAACTATGGCCCTTGGGCCGCATGCGGCCCCCTGAGGCCATTTATCCGGCCCCCACCGCACTTCCGGAAGGGCACCTCTTTCATTGGTGATCAGTGAGAGGAGCATAGTTCCCATTGAAATACTGGTCAGTCTGTTGATTTAAATTTATTTATTCTTTATTTTAAATATTGTATTTGTTCCCATTTTGTTTTTTTACTTTAAAATAAGATGTGCAGTGTGCATAGGGATTTGTTCATATTATTTTTTATAGTCCGGCCCTCCAACGGTCTGAGGGACAGTGAGCTGGCCCCCTGTGTAAAAAGTTTGGGGACCCCTGAGGTAGCATGTAATCACGACAGGTTCCCTCCTTGAAGAATCTGATCTGAAGGAGGAGGAAGTATAGTCTGAGAGCTTACCTAAGGAATCTGATGAGTATAGGTACAAAATAAAAAGAAGAAATGTTCAAACAGGCATAGAGAGATACTTGTAACACATTTATCTCCAGCTCCACTGGTCGGAATTCTGTTCTTCCTGCAAGAGGAGTGGAGAGCATACTTATGTACTTGGAGAGGCAAGGAGAGGGATCTGTTTCTTCTTCCGGCATGAAGAACCCTTCTGTATTTGTTGCAGATGGGGATATGTAAGTGATCACAGTACTTCTTTGATGTTATTTTTGGTGATTTTCACAAGCTTTATATCAAGAGTGAAATCCAATATCATTGTAATATCTAGAACATCTTTGTTTGCATACTGGCTATTTGCCCTGACAAAGAACCCTCAAGATTACTGGATATAGAGTGAGTGTCTGAAAACCTTACCAGGAAACTAAAAGTGAAAGTTTTTGGCTTATTCTTTACCTATCAATGGAATCAACTGACTGATCTGACTAGACTGGTTCTCCCAATTCTCCTCTTCATCTGCCCAAACTCAGTAAAGAAAGGGAGTCAAAATACCAGACTTAATTTATCTATCTGGACTTGATCAGTGTTTTTGAGAAATTAGAATATCAAAATATAGGTGCTGGATATTAATAAAGACACTATACAAAGTAGTCAAGGACATTATGTTAACTGAAGTAAGCTAGACACAGAAAGAAAAAACTGAATGTTCTCACTTATTTGTGGAATCTAAAAAGGTGAAATCACATGCAAACACAGAGTAGAATGGTGGTCAGGCAGGGCAGGGAGGTAGGGAAGTGGGGAGATGTTTCTCAGAGGATACACAGTTGCAGTTACGTAGGATAAATAAGTCTAGAGATCTAGTGAATAGCCTGATGACTATAGTTGATAATATAGTTGTGGATTTTCGGTGCTCTTAACACTCACGCACACACATGCACACACATGTGCACACACACCCAATTATTATTACCTGAGGTTCCTGGCCACTCAAAACCCAGATTAGATTGACTCAGTGTTCTGGTTCATGCTTGTGAAACTGCAGAGGTGAGATTTCTCAAATCCCTTATTACAGCTGGATACAAATTTTCTGTCCATAAAACCTTTCTTTGTATTTGGCATTTTATGGCATTTCTTATTTTGTACCACAGGGACTGGTGGGGGGAGAGGGCGGAAGGGGGAATCCTTTGCTTTTTTTCTCCCAACTTCTCTGTGCAAACCACTACAGGTGGAAGGACTCTGCTTGTGTAGTTTGGTCAGTCATGGGAATGAGCAATAAACATATTCATATCAAGCAACTTAAAACAGCAGACAATCTTATTCAGCATTCTTTTCCCATCCTGATATAGAGGATACAGAGATTTTCTTGGGAAACACCAGTCCATTTGCTACGAAAATTTCCATCTCCTTGCCCTGTTTCCCCTCTCTTCTCTTCCCGCTCCAGGGAGCAAAGAACGCTTTCATGTGGAGCAGGGTAGCCCCTCATGTGTTATTTTGGTTCTTTCTGATGTTGACCAACTAAGGCAGCCACCTCTTAAAGGCGTTGTCCAAAAGTCCGTTAGAAATGATTGGTGTTTACTGTTATGATTAATTTTATGTGTCAGCTTGATTGGGTCAAAGGGTGCCAAGATATTTGGTTAAATATTATTCAGGGTGTTTTCAGATGAGATTAACATCTGAATCTGAGTCAGTAGAGTAAGTAAAGTAGACTGCACAGCCTAAATAAACCAAAAGGCTGAGTAAAAAATAACTTTTTCTCTCTTCCTGACTATCTCCAAGCTGAGTCATTGGTCTTCTGCCTTTAGACTGAGTCTTGGACTGGAATTTACCCCATTGTCTCTGCTGGGTCTTCAGTTGGCTGACTGCTTATCTCAGAACTCCTTAGTCATGTGAAGCACATGATTCTTATAGGAAATGTTGTCTCAATCTCTCTCTCTCAATCTCTCTCTCTCTCTCTCTTTTCTCTCTCTCTTTCTTTCTCTTCTACTAGTTCTGTTTTCCTGGAGACCAGGCTAATACAACTATTAATGAACAATATACTTTCTCATTCTGTGTTTTCTCTGCCCCCTGTTCAAGTACAAAACACACTGTTGATACCGTCACACCACTGAGGTTGTTGAGAAAATAAAAATTAAATTTCATCACTAATGAAGAGGACATTCTGACCTATTAGTAGGATTCATTACCATATTAAAAATCTAGTTTTATAAGCATATGAAAAGAGAATTAGAATGTAGTCATTAGATTCTTCTCATAATTGGATTCTTGGTTTCCTCCAAAGGAAAAGTAAACAAGTGATGGGATGACAAAAAAAAAGGTCATGACCAGAGAAAAGGAAAGTAAACGTGTGTACTTACATTGAGGGAATTTAGGGATAGAGCTCTTCTGGCTGGTATAGGTGAAGTGTCAAGTAGAAGCAGCTACTTAGAGCCCTCTCAAACCTACGTGCTAACTGGTTTCCTTGACCATCTGGGGCCTTTGGGAGGTAACTGGGAGTAGGACACTCCTCACAGCACAGAACTTATAAGTTTGATTCTATTTCATTTTTAAAAATACAGTTACATGGCTGAATGTGCCACTTTCCACACTAAAATAATGACACTTGTTAGTAGTTATTAATTTTTTCAATAAATATATCTTTCTGAACATATTTCATGCTCTGGTGATGTGCTGAGGACACAACAATAAACAAGGCATGATGTCCTGAAAAATTTTCCCAAAGCTGGAGGAAGCACATAATTACAATGTGGTGTGCCTATTTCCCTAGGATAGTCTTTGTATCAGTAGTGAGGTACCTAAGTCAATTCCTCTACATCTGAGTCTGATGACTTTTGCCACATGACACCTGGGTTTGGATGAGGCTAAGAGCTCTGTTCTGGCAGCTACAAAAAGCATTAATGTTGAGACCTTGCCTTGCAGGCTGAGCTATGGATTAAGGAATCGCTGAATTGGAGGGCAGACTTTTTCACTCTCTTAATGGCATCTTTTGATGAACAGAAAATTCTAATTTTAATTTAGTTGATCATTGGTTTATTGTTATATCAAAGATATATTTGCCTATCCCAAAATTATGAAGATACTCAACAATATTATATTCTAAAAGTTTTATGTATTTTTAAATCATTCACACTAGGGTGTATAACCTTTATTCGTGTATCATGTGAGGTAGAGTTCAAGATACAATGTTATCTACATAGCTGCAAATTATAGAAACAATCTGCCTTTCTTCACTGCTTTGTAAAGCCAGCTTTTTCACAAATCAAGTATCAATGTATGTATGGACCTGTTTATTAATGTTATTTTAATGTAGTTGTCTATTTGCCTATCATTTCTCTGATACCACAATGTTTAATTGGTGATTCTTTATAATTTCTCAATCTATGGTGGTTTGATTCCACCAATTTTCTTCAATTTTGTCTTAAATATTTTTTTTACATTTTTATTTTCAAATACATTTTAAAATCACCTTGTTAATTTCCAGAATAAACTTCTGAGAATTTCATTGTGATTTTGCTGAATTTATGAATCAATTGCTATCATTTTATTATTGAGTCTTTCATGAGTAGAGCATATCTTTATATATGTGGTACTATTTAATTGTCTTTATGATATTTTCAATATTCGGTATATAATTGTTAAAGAGATAGAGTGAAGTTCAAGATTATGTTATTTCTATACAAGGAGAATTTGTCTTAACATTTTCAGACAGTTAAGGTTAGGGGTAGATCCTTTTTAAACCCATCACTGATTTTATTTTGTCAGGTATTTGAGGTATAATTGTCATTTACAATTATAAGATATCTAAAGTGTAAATGTAGTGATTTGTTGTAAGTACCCATGGTGAAAGGATTACCTCCACTAGTAAATATGATATGTCCTTCATTTCACATATTTCTTCTGTGTGTGTGAGAACATTTAAGTTCTACTCTATTAGAAAATTTCAGTTATACAATTTAGTATTATCAACTACAGTCACCATGTGGGTCTTCAGACTTTATTCATTTTATAGCTGAAAGTTTGTACTCATTTACCAACCTCTACTTCCCCGAACCCCTGACCACTAGCAACCCTGCTTGACTCTCTGTTTTAATGAGTTTGACTTCTTCTATTTTTTTTTAATTTCACATAGCTAATCAGTGATTGAGATGATTTGAAGCTAGCCTTCAGCTTCTACTTATCCTTATTTCCAATATGTGTTTAAATCCATGAATTCTTCATATAAAGGAATCAAATACCACAAACATCTAAGCAGAATTAAGAACCTTCTATGAGTGGTATATTTAAAAGTTGTTGACTCATAAGATTCTGGAAGTTAAGTGTGAATAGGTTAGAAAAGGATGACCCTAAAATTTCTAACATAGACCACTCAGCAGATGGTGATGTTAACAAAAATAAAAAATATATGTGGAGTTGAAGCTTGAAAGGTAAGAATATTATTTTATACTTGGTCTGTTTTGGAGACCTATCTTTTTTTTTTTTTTCTGAAGCTGGAAACGGGGAGAGACAGTCAGACAGACTCCCGCATGCGCCCGACCGGGATCCACCCGGCACGCCCACCAGGGGCAACGCTCTGCCCACCAGGGGGTGATGCTCTGCTCCTCCCGGGCGTCGCTCTGCCGTGACCAGAACCACTCCAGCGCCTGGGGCAGAGGCCAAGGAGCCATCCCCAGTGCCCGGGCCATCTTTGCTCCAATGGAGCCTCCTTGGCTGCAGTAGGGGAAGAGAGAGACAGAGAGGAAGGAGGGGGTAGGGGTGGAGAAGCAAATGGGCACTTCTCCTATGTGCCCTGACCGGGAATCAAACCCCGGTCCCCTGCACGCCAGGCTGACGCTCTACCGCTGAGCCAACCGGCCAGGGCTGGAGATCTATCTTTGTGTGAGTAGTTATTTGTGTGTACATATTACACACATCCACACACACATATACAATATATAAACATAGATGAGAAAATTCAGAGCTAGAGAAATTAAACAATTTTCCCAAACACCATCAGATAATTACTTTTAGAGTTAAAAATTAAATCAAGGTAGGGCTGTGCATTCTCATACCAGTATGCTCTGTATACCACACAGCAGGGGCATGCTCATAGATTTACCCCTTTACTACCATGAGTTACGGAGCCCAAATACAATAGTTACATATGTGATAGGATAGTGCTCTGTTAGTTGTTGTTTGCTGTATAGTCGTCATGTACTGTGTATTATTTTTGTGTTTTCCTCAGGAAGTCAGACATTTTAGAATGACAAGGTCCAAAGATTATACCATACTATATACACAAATGCATCACTTGTAGGATTATGTCAATAAAAAAAGCGAATGTTAATTTTAATGTCATTACTGAATTCCTTTTTTTTTTTCTTTTTCTTTTTCTTTTTTTTTGACAGAGACAGAGAAAGGGTCAGAGAGAGGTACAGATAGGGACAGACAGACAGGAAGGGAGATGAGAGGCATCAATTCTTCATTGCAGTTCCTTAGTTGTTCAGTGATCACTTTCTCATTTGTGCCTTGACTGGGGCACCACAGCAGAGCTGAGTGACCCCTTGTTCAAGCCAGTGACCTTGGGTTTCAAGCCAGTGACCATGGGGTCATGTCTATGATCCTACGCTCAGGCAGTGACCCCAGTGCTCAAGCTGATGAGCCCATGCTCAAGCCAGATGATCCTGCGCTCAAGCCGGCAACCTCGGGGTTTCAAACCTTGGTCCTCTGCATCCCAGTCTGACATTCTATCCACTGCGCCACCGCCTGGTCAGGCTTATTGATGAATTCTAAATGATAAATCTACCTCATAGAAACCATGAACCATAAGATTACAGAATCAGAATTCTAAATCATCTATCTCCTAAAAGATACAAAATTATCATTAGAGTGCCATAATATAAATATTGGGCGAGTGTGTGTTCACTCTGCTCTCCATGGGCTTACTAAGGAAATCTCTGCAGCCATTTGCAGTCAGTCCTTTGTTATTTTGTGTTATCCTCCATTATTGCTCTGGGAATTTGTCAATTTTACTAAATTTTATATATATATATACATATATATATGCACTTGACACTGAGCAATTTGAAAGGCAAAGAAATTTAATATAAATCTGTTTAAGCAATAAAACAAAACTTTAATTTTTGTTTGAATACTGCTGAATTTTTGGAGACAGTTGGCAACAACAGAGAATTATTAAAGTGTCATGAAAAGCAAGATCATGTTGAATATTAAAATATGGGTCAGTGAAGAAAAAAATGATTTGTTCACAAGCATTACAGGAAGGCAGGAGAATCATTTCTTTTGGCAATAAGTTGCCCCTTCTATAATAAGTATATTTCAGATGTTTCGATTTTTTGTTATTCCTCAGAAACTTCATTCAATTTTATATCATAAAGGTTCAGCAATAAAAAATAAATAAAACACCCACACTAACATTTCTTTTCATCTAGCTTCTGAAAAGGGGAATCTTCAACTATACTATAAATCTTACACATCTTGGTTACCAAAAACTCTCAATGTAACTTTGATTTCAACTTAATAGGTTTACAAAACAATTTATTTTAGAAGAAGTTGGTTAAATATGTTGAGATTTTTAAAACAAATATTCATCTTTGAGGGGAAAAAACTTTTAAAATTAGCTTAGTATCTTTTTTTTATATAAGAACATCATCATATGATCTATAAAACTTCTTCCCGTTATTATAATTGTAACACCGCACTCTATTTTCTAGGTAGCAGCATTTTTTCAGATTAACACCATATATAAAAAAACACTTCTTTGTAAAGGACCTAAATATAATGGGATTATTGATAATTATTCAGGACCACTATGTGACAACTTGTCTATGATTTAACCCTTTATTCCTGTATCTTTCATAATCAGGCCATAACAAAAACTGTGATCAACTGCAGAGTGATATTGTAAGACTTCCCAGGGTTGGAGCACACCTGTTCTGCAAGAGATGACTCAGGCGGTGCAATCCCCAAGGTGAAGAAAAGCACGAGGAGCTGAAGGCAAGGTGGTACATTTTTCAATGCTTTATTGCTGATTCATCCCTGCTGCTTCTGCTCCTATTGCTGCTGCTGTTATTTCTGCTTCTGATGTTCCCCTGCTCTCCTCAGTCTAAAGTCTCAAGTCTCCTGGATTCTGATGTCCCCCGTGTGCCCCCTAGCAGTGCCGGTGCAGATAGATAGAGGGCTTAGGGACAATAGCAGCATAGAATCAATATTACATCAACCATTATATAGTGTGGTAATGTCAACTTGCTGAGCCTGTTTGCCTATATCCAAAAAGGTAGTCTTCTGGGTAGCTGACTAGAAACCCCTGGGAACCAAGGCTAAGCCAGCTAGCCCAGATATGCATGGGATCTGGTCCTAGGGCCAGCCGCCCAGAGAGTCGGGGGAGCTGGTGCTGCTGTATTTTCTCATAAGAACCAGAGCTCACATCCTGGTCTTCACTGTTACGATCCTCACACCCAGTAACTACAATTTTGTCAAATAGATACTTTATTTAAATGGGCTGAGTGAAGAGAAGGCACATATTGACTATTACTGGAGAATTTAACTTTAAAAAGTTAAAACAGTTTTTTTTAAAGATGAGAAAAATAAAAACACAAACGATAACAAAAATTTTATCCCATTTGAGATTATTGAGTGTTACAAAGCAATTAAGGATGAAAGTAAAGCATATAAAAACATTACCCTCAACAAGATATTTAGTTTATATCCTTTGCCTCACCTATGTTTCTATGACTCTGTTGTCAAACTGACTCACCATTATCAGAAGGGAAATCTCAAATGGTAGAAAGGGAAAAAAATATGTGTGCATAAAGCAGGGGAAGATCCTAGATGAGCAGGAATAATTCAAGTTCAAAGACCTGCTATCCTTTGGTCTATATAGTTAGAAGGGGAATTTAGGAAATGAAGAAATGAGCATCGCAATTGGGTATTTGGAGAATAGAGGGGATATGTAAATAGATAGAGTAGTGACAGTAATAGACAGGTCTATTAGGGTTTGAGAAAAGTAGCTGAAAATATATTTGAGAATTTGAAAAGCTTTTGATAAGCTTAATATAGGAACACATATATTACTTTTTGTCAAACTTTGAAGATATTACCCAAACTAGAAATCCTCCTTTGTGTATTGGAGAATCTAGCTTCTTGTCAATAGTTAACTTGGCCTCAGGTCAGAGATATATATGGAGAGAACAGACAAAAGATTTATCAAGAAGTAGTACATTAACTCTTTTTTGAGTGTTTATAGACTACTAGCCTCATTTTCTTCACTTTGATAAAAATTTCTTTATCAACTAAAATTAGCAATATTCAGAAAGGATTGCATAACTAGGGGGAATTTTTATTCTCTCAATGGAAACCTGACCCATGAGAAATTGCTGAATACTTTTCTGCTTAAATTTACCTACAACACAAGTAATCTTTTTAATATCATGCCTTGTTCTTTTTCCATATGGCTGTGTGACAAGCCAAGGTCTGAGATGCTAGAACATTATCGGAAGTAGAAAGAGGTCATGATGGCAAAAGCCTTGCCATTTGCAGTCCGACCAGCAATGAGGCCAACTCTGTTCATCAGTTCACTAAATGGAGTACCTAATATGAGCCAAGTATGGCTAAGATTCTCTGAGCGCAGCAGAAAATAAGATGGACATATTTCTTGCCCTTATGGGCTACATTTTTTTTTAACCAGGAAGTCACACCATTAAATAAGTAATTAAAATAACTTATTATGGTTTTTAATATAATGAGTGCAAGTGTCAATGGGAGTATATAAAAAGGGGACCTAACCTAATAAAATGGGGCACAAGGTGAGAATGTCCATCTGAGAGATAAAAATGATAAGAGAGCTCAGTGGATAGTAGACAGATAGGAGCCAGGGTGGGTAGTAAAAGTGTGGCAGGAAGACAGAATGCCATGTGTAAATGCCTTGAGGAAAGGGAGATTTTGATTTAGAAGAGTGAGTCTGAGAGGAGTTACCTGGGCTAAAAAGTGCTGATAGTGCAAAGGGAAAAGTCGCTGACAGGCCGTGGCCGACTGGCTCAGTAGTAGAGCATCAGCCCAGTGTGTGGATGTCCTGGGTTTCAATTCCCAGTTAGGGCACACAGGAGAAGCAACCATCTGCTTCTCTCCCCCTCCTTCCCTTCCCCTTTGATAGCCATGGTTTGATTGATTCGAGTGTATTGGTCCCGAGCAATGAGGATGGCTCCATGTAGCCTCTGCCTTGGGCACTAAAAATAGCTTGGTTGTGAGCAATGGCTCAAGTTGGGCAAAGCATCAGCCCCAGAAGAGGGTTTGCCAGGTGAATCCAGATTGGGGTGCATACAAGAATCTATCTCTCTTCCTCTCACTTGGAAGAGAGAGAGAAAAAAGGAAGAGTCTCTGACAGAGCTAAGACAAATACAAATGTTTAAAGATGCTAAGCGACAAGGTAAGAGAAAACCAGAAAAATGTTGCATCATAATAGAAACAAAAGGAATGTCATGGGGTAGAGATGTGGGTGAGTGAGTAGATGTAAAGAGGTAACACCAGGGAGTTCCTTTGTGGTGATGGGACAATTCTGTTTCTTGGTTTTAGTAATGGTTACATGAGACTGTATATAAGAAGAAAACTGCATAAAATGACACATACGTACATGCCCACACACAAAATGAAGCACGCAAAAACCTAATGAGGCCTGTAGTCTAGTTAATAGCATTATTCCAGTGTCAGTTTGCAGGTTTTGATGATATTCTGCAATGATACAAGATGATACCACTCAGAGAAGCTGGGTAGAGTGGATCAGGGACTCTACATATTTTGCTTCTAACTTCCTGTCAGCCTAGAATTAGTTCAAATATATAGTTAAACAGATGATAAAAGAATGTTAGGAAAAAGGGCATGTTTAATAGCGTTCAACAAAGTGAAGAAGAAAATGAATGACTAAAACATGTTCACTGGATTAAGCCTCAAGGAGATCATTGGTATTATTTGAAAGAGCAGGCTCAGTGGCAAAATGGAGTGGACACTACATTGAGTGAGAGGAAATTAGAGTTGGAGGCGAGGAGAGGTATACAGCATGGGCAAATTTATTCTGGACAGCTTCATCAAGAGAGGCAGGGAAGAGACAAAAAGACCATTAACTCGGAGACTATGTGGTTGAAGAGGACAGTTGTTTCTTTTTTATTTTATTTTTTTAAGATTTGAATGTACGTCTCTCCCTAACTTCTGGCTCTTTTATTCTCAATGTGTAAAGGTGCTTTTTAGAGTGTATTTTAGATACAAGAATTTTGACATACATTTTCATTGTAATTTATAAAATATACTTTTATCAACTAATATATTTCTACCAAATAAAACAGTTTAATCACTATAGAGTCTGATGAGATTCTATTTTCTTCCTTAGGGAGTTTGGTTTAGCATGGCCCTTCAAATCTAGATGGTTCATAGAGCCTCCTTAGATTTCCGGTAGGCTTCTGTGGTTTATGTCTAAGTATTTTATTAATTTTAATTTAGTGTGTCAACATGGATTCAAGTGTCCCACTCAATTTAACACTCTCACCCCCCAACCACATGCCCCCTTTATACTCCCTTTGTCCCCGCCCCCTAACTACCTCTCCACCTACATTTGCTGTCCTGTTATCTGTATCTATGTGTTATGTACATATAATTTCACTAATCCCTTCACCTTCTCTGATCCTGTCCCCTCATCCCCCTTTTCTCTGAAAGCTGTCTCTATGCTTGTTTAAGTCTTAAATATATGTGATATGTATATTTGTGCTTTATACAGATTAGTGATTAATTTCGGTGTCTGAAAACTTACTTATTCAATATCCTTGCTCAACTACTTTCTCCTAGGCCTTTTTTTTTTTTTAATAGTGGCTGGAGAGCTCAATATATAATCTTTTAGCAGCCTTTCCTGAAGCCAGAAACGTCCAGATATAGGCTTATCATAGGAAGGCTCAGCTTCCTTTTAAAACATGGCAAACCTCGCCAGGGGAAAGTGCTTTCCCTTCTCATTTCCAGGATGACCAGTAGACATTTTGCAGCCGTGCAGAGAGTTATGTATAATGTTCCTCTGCAAACCCAGAAGAGCAGAAAGCTAAGAGTGGACTGATTCAGAAGACTAGTTATTACATTTTGTTGCATCTAACCCAGCCTATACTTCTGTCTTGTAGACTTTGTGCGATGTGAGATAGATCAACACCTACATGTGAGTTATTTTCTATTATTTGTGCTGAGAAACACTTCTGCCCAATATAAGATCCAACTCTATTTTCTTCCTCACACATAGCCATTTGGGCCCTATATTAATTATTCATTTCTTTCTTCACTATATTCAAATGCTTCCTTAACAAAGATTACTGTCTCATACATATTATAATCTATTTCTAGGAATTTCTGAGAAAAAAAATTCTATTTGTAGGCCAATAATATATTGATCTGATTCTTATAGCTTTATAGGTTATATATCAGGTAAGCAAGCTCACATACATGACCTCCATTTTATACATTTCCAGCCTTTTGGGGAGCAATTATTTTTCTATATGAACTTTAAATCATTTTATAACAATAAAAAGTATTTGGTTATAGGTCTGTTGTACATTTAAAATAATATTAACTTTAGGAGTCCTAATGAGTTTATAATTTTATGATATTAAAATTAGCTCTTAGAGGTTGGGGTTTGGAACCTAAGAATATTAAAATTTTATTTAATTTGTTTCTTGTTGGTTCTCTGAAATAAATTCTTAATTTGTTGACATAAATCTGATGCCCTCCTTGTCAAATTCAGTATCACTTATTTTACAATTTTCACTTTTTGACTAGAATTTTCTCCAATTTCCATTATAAAATGTTCACTGATGATAGATTGATAGATAGAGAGATAAAACATTTTCAACAGATTCTATCGAGTTTTCTTTACATACTATCATGGTTATTCCAGTGATAGATAACTATTTGTTTCCAGTGTATGACAGATATTTACCTTATTATATTCCCTGGAAACTCCAATACAATGCCAAATAACAATGGTGTGGATTGACATGCTGATTTAGTTCTTGATTTTGACTGAAATATTTTTTATCTGAATTTTTAGAATACTTTAGTTTTTAAATAGATATTATATCTAAAAAAATATATTTAACATTATTACTAGACATTCATAGGTTAAACTGAGTCTCTGAGGTGGTTAAATAATTTGATTATTTAACTGAACTAATAAATTCAAGAATCTTCAAAAGTAAAGATTCAAGCTCATGTCTTTATGCAAATTCCATGCTATTTTTATTCTCTCAGAAGATACATCAGTAGCCTAATTGAAGTGCAAGATTATTTCAGCAGTTAGTAAGCCATAGCAATACAATGTTCCTCAAAATACAACTACATTGTTTTTTGTACTTATCATAGTAGAATGCCAGTAAACATAAAAATAACTTACATAGTAATGTGAGATTATTTAAATATTCCAGAACATCAAAGAATTTCTCATTATTAAATACGAAAGTCAATTTTCAGTACTCACTTTTTTTATTTTTGCCTAAAAGCAACATTTGATACGTTTGATTATTTCTTCCATCAAGAAATACCTTTGTTACTTGGATTCTACATGGCCCCAGTTCTCCTCATTTCCTTCCTTCCTTATTGAAAACATGTTCTCACACTCTATTAAGATTGCCTTGAGGCCCTCAGGATTTATTTTTCAAATTACTTCTGTTCTGCCTGCAGTTATCATCCCTCTGGGGGTTCACTTAATCTCCACAAATGCCATCTCTTGCTGATGATTTGCAAATTTATTTCACCAGCTTTGACTTCTCTCCCAAAACCCCGGCTTCTTGATCCAACTGCCTTCTTGATGACATGCCCCCTAGTTTCTGATAGAAAAGTCCGGTAACTTCCAGACATCTAAAATTTAATGTGTTTAAAAACAAAACCTTATCATTTTATCCCCTGATGCTGGTTTACTTAAAAGTTCCCACATAATTCTTGGCAGTTTCATCACTCAGTAGCTCAAGCCAAAAGCCTTCCCTTCCCCCCCCCACCCCCCCACCCCCGCCACATGCTAAATTTTCTCCATTAGCAGTTAACTCTGTCTTCAAAATAAATCCAGAACCATTAACTTATCACTATTTCCATCACTCTTACCCATATTCAAAGCATTATCATTTCTGGCATTGATTATTTATTATTATTATTATTATTATTATTATTATTTTGAGAGAGAGAGAAACTGGAAGGAAGAGAGAGAGGTAGAAAAGAGATGAGAAGCATGAACTCATAGTTGCTTCACTCTAGTTGTTCATTGATTGCTTCTAATATGTGCCTTGAGCATGGGTCTCAAGCCAAGCCAGTGACCCCTTGCTCAAGCCAGCAATCTTGGGGATCACACCAGGGACCTTGGGATCACATCGATGATCCCAAGCTCAAGCTGGTGACCCCGGGGTTTTGAACGAGGGAAGGGACCTCAGCGTTTCAGGTCAACACTCCATTGTGCCACCACCGGTCAGGCAGGCACTGAAAATTGCATTAGACTCTCTACTGATCTTTAACTCTCACCCTTGTCTCCACAAAGTCTTTTTTCAAAACATCCCATTAAAACGCACATCACATTATATCACATCTCTTCCTCAAAAACTTTCACATGTCTTTCAGAGTAATTGTGCAATCCCAATAATGGTATTGAACCTTGACATATTTAACTACAGTTCTTTTCCTGCTCACTCAGTTCCGCTTTGCTGCTTCTTGAGCTTGCCAGGAACAAAATCCAATCCTAGAGCTTTGCACTTGTGTTCTCTGTGCTTAGAAAGTCTTTCTCATGGATATCAGCAGGACTTACTACCTCTGCTCTTTGAATCTCTGTCCCCATGCCACCTTCAGGAGTCCACCCAGGTCATCCTGTTTATAGCTGGAGCCTCTCCCATAGCTCTTCCAACTTCCCTTGTTACTTCTTTAGTATTTATCATTCCCTATTATACTACATAATATTTTTTAATATGTCGTGTCTCTTTAACACCTTACCCCTTCACCCAATAGGTAAATTTTCAGTGGTAGAACAGTGCCTGTTTTATAGTAGACTCAGTTAAAAAATGTTGAATGAATAAAAGAACATGATGATGAGACTCCAGATTTTTTATACAATTATTTACTGGGGTCTGTTACATGAAAACTTGATGCACAATGACATAATATTTAATTTTTCCAAGCAAGACTGTTCCTAAAACACAAGAATCAATGCCTTTAATATTTTTTTTTTTTACAGATTAGACAGAGAAAGAGTCAGAGAGAGGGGTGGATAGATAGGGACAGACAGACAGGAACAGAGAAAGATGAGAAGCATCAATCATCAGTTTTTTGTTGTGACACCTGAGTTCAGGTGTCAGGAACCTATGGCTCATGAGCCAGATGTGGCTCTTTTGATAGCTGCATCTGGCTCACAGACAAATCTTTAATAATAATAAAAAAAACGTTAAAAATATAAAACATTCTCATGTATTACAATCCATTCTTTTCCTACCACTCATGTTCATGGTTGCAGGTGGCTGGAACCAGTCACAGCTGTCCTCTGGGAAAACACCAAATTTTTATTGGATAATGCGTAATGTACATCGGTCATTGTATGGCTCTCACAGAATTAACATTTTAAAATATGTGGCGTTCATGGCTCTCTCAGCAAAAAAGTTTCCAGACCTCTGCCTTAGTTATTCATTGATTGCTTTCTCATATGTGCCTTGACCATGGGCCTTAAGCAGATTGAGTAACCCCTTGCTTAAGCCAGCGACCTTGGGTCCAAGCTGGTGAGCTTTGCTCAAATCAGATGAGCCCATGCTCAAGCTGGTGACCTTGGGGTATCGAACCTGAGTCCTCCGCATCCCAGTTCGATGCTCTATCCACTGCGCCACCGCCTGGTCAGGAGCCTTTAATATTCTTAAAATAATTCTTAAATGTTTGACAATGTTGAACATTCCAGTTCCTCTAAATATGAAGATTAAAGAAAGACCCTCTGCTAAATATGTAAACAAAGTTTCAAAAGACATAAACTTGAAAATGTAGAAGACAATAAAATAATAAAACAATAGTATTTGCTGGCTTACATTTGTGGAAAATACTAGACATGACCATATTTGTCCTTTTCATGTCATTAAAAAAAAACTAGCTTTTTTGGAAACAGCAAAAACACTATAAAATAGGTTCAGAAGTTCATTTTTCTTTAAGGCCATTCTTCATCTAATGTTCTAGTCCTTAAAAGTGGCTGTTCAGGTGGCCATGTTAAGCGCTAACATCTGCCTGCCTAATACTCTCCCCTACTCTAGCAGGTAAGCAAGCTTCTTAAACTGCAAGCCTTGCTCTAATGAACAGAAGTTATATTTCCCCAGATGTTTATTTGGCAGGGCTATTGGGTTGTTCTCAGCAATTCTCCAATCTTGCATTTCACACTACTTTAGTTCTGACGAAAAGAAGAAGAAAAAAGAACTTCAATGTTTTTCAAAAGCAAAGTAGAAAATGTCATTAAGTTTCTAAAAAATGAATTTCTAAGTGATCTTTGGACCAATTATTGGTATAAATCATCCAAAATGATAACTCTTGAAGTTCTATACATAGTCAAGTATTTCCAGCTCTCTGTAAGGTTTAAGCTACATTAAAATCTGTTGCTATTTTGGGTTTATTGGATCAGAATGGTTTTAGAGAACCTTGTTTTGCTTGGATGAACTGAGAGTTTGATTCAAACAGAGACTTTGTATCTTCTAATTCTGCTTGATATATTTTAGGTGAATAATTTACACATGCCTTTAAAATTACTGCTTCATTTAACTTACATTTCTTCCATAGTTCTTTGGAAAATGTTGAAAAATGGTGCTATTCACTTTTTGTTTTCCTTGTGAAAACGCTATGTTATTTAACAATCAAAATGAGTCTTTATTTCTTAGTTAGATGGGTAGGTTACAATAACAAATGAGAGGAAAATAATTACTATGATCCAGTGTGAAAACTTACAAAACAGAGGTCCTGGAACAGAGCAATGAAGTTAAATGTTATGGAAGCAAAAAAACTTGAGTTACTTGAGTTTTATATGGATGCTTAATAGTGAAGAAAGAGGGGAAGAGCAGTTTATGCATTTGGAGAACATTAATGAGGACAGAGAAACATAAAACAGCAGAAAGTATTAGGTTTTCCATGGGTCAATTAGTCCACCTCAGCGACATTCTATGAATACAATTAACTTATTAAATAGCTTGTGCATTTTCAATATTAATTCAAGTATTCAGAATACACTTTTTCTTGCCCTTCCATTAAATAAATAATGTTTTTCTTACATAAAGGTCAAATAAACTTCCTGCTTCTGTGGATAATAGGTATTAGCCGTAATGTTTAAAAATGCATTATTATTATTATTTTATTTTAATTTTTTACAGAGACAGAGAGTCAGAGAGAGGGATGGATAAAGACAGACAGACAGGAACTGAGAGAGATGAGAAGCATCAATTATCAGTTTTTCATTGTGGCACTTCAGTTGTTCACTGATTGCTTTCTCATACGTGCCTTGCCGTGGGGATACAGCAGACCGAGTAACCCCTTGCTCAATCCAGCGACCTTGGGTCCAAGCTGGTGAGCTTTTGCTCAAACCACACTCAAGCTGGCAACCTCAGAGTCTCGAACCTGGGTCCTTGGCATCCCAGTCTGACGCTATATCCACTGTGCCACCACCTGGTCAGGCTAAAGATGCATTATTAATTAAACTTTAGAACTTGCATGTCTAAGAAGGTGAATTACTCAGCATTTTAAGACTGAGAGCTTTTTCTTATATGCTAAATTATTATGTTCAAAGAAACTCCTCTGGTAATATTGCTCTAATTGTTAGTGCTCTGGAAACTATATTTTAAATTATTCTTAAAATTGAAAGCTACATAACTTGAAGTAATTCTTTCTAACATAAGGTATATTATAACAGAAAAATCTTATATCCTGAGATAATCATCCACCATCTTGAGGGTGTTGAATCTTTATTCTTTAGTTATCCTGAGAAATTTCTTAAGGTCTTTTTGAAAAATTAATAGAAAGCACATAATTATAAGATTTAATAATAATTAATAAAATTATTCTCTTCACAGATAGAAATCAAAGCCATTAAGTTCTAGTCTATATGCAGGCTATATATTTATCAGTGAGAGTGACTTCTTGAGCAGGCACCTGCCTAGAAAAAGTGATAACAAAACACTAAAAATAATAAAGAAGAATCATAATAATATGATGAGATATCTAATATGCACCCCTACGTTCATTGCAGCATTATTTACAACAGCCAACATTTGGAAACAGCCCATGTGCCCATTAGTAGATGAGTGGATAATGAAACCATGGTACATTGGAATACTAGTCAGCCATAATAAAGAAGGAAATATTACCTTTTACAGCAGATTGAATGGACTTGGAGATTAGCATACTAAGTAAAACAGCCAGTCAGAGAAAAACAAGTACTATATGATTTCACCTATATGTGGAATCTTTTTTTTTAATAAAGAAATTTTTATTTTAATGGGGTGACATCAATAAATCAGGGTACATATATTCAAAGAAAACATTTCCAGGTTATCTTGTCATTTAGTTCTGTTGCATACCCATCACCCAAAGAGAGATCGTCCTCCGTCACCCTCTATCCAGTTTTCTTTGTACCCTTCCCCCTCCCCTTCTCCCTCTCCCCCCTTCCCTCCCCCCTCCCCCCGTAACCACCACACTCCTGTCCATGTCTCTTAGTCTCGCTTTTATGTCCCACCAATGTATGGAATCCTGCAGTTCTTGTTTTTTTCTGATTCGCTCATATGTGGAATCTAATGAACAAAATAAACTAACAAACAAAATAGAAACAGACTTATATATATATGGAGAACAGACTGACAGCTGTCAGAGGAAATGGAGGTCAGGGGCTGGATATAATCAGGGCTTAAACAAAGGAAAAATACTTATAGACCAGACAACAGTGTGGGGATGGCAAGGTGGTAGAAGAGGTGGAGGAGAGTAAAGGGGGGACAGATGGTGATGGAGAAGACTTGACTTGGGGTGGTGAACACAATGTAATAGACAGATGATGTATGATAGAATTGTGCACCTAAAACCAGTATAATTTTATTAATCAATGTCACCCCAATAAATTCAGTAAAAATTAAAAATATAAATACACTTTAATATCTAAAAAATTTTCTTTAGAATATGGCCCACTGAGATTTTATTCCTTAAAACATAAATAATGTATTCAATTTTTAATAATAAATCACTATTCCTTCCTGTGACTGATTGAAGAATTAAAAAATTTCTAGACATTGTGGGTATTAATATTGAGCCTAAAGAATTATGGTCAAGGTAGGGAAAGGGAGAAACTTGGCTAGCTAAGATTAACATAGAGTATTAAAAAGTGATCAATGTCCTGGCCTGTGGTGGCACAGGGGATAAAGTGTTGACCTGGAATGCTGAGGTCATGGGTTAGAAACCTGGGGCTTGCCCAAATGAGGAACATATGGGAGTTGATGCTACCTGCTCCTCACCCACCTCTCTCTCTGCTCCTCTCTAAAATGAATAAATAAAATCTTTAAAAAAATTAAAAAGTGATCAGTGCTTCTGATTTAACATTTTTTCTCTATAAATTAACTAGGCCCATTTAGTCCACCAGTTCAAATTACCATGGTGCGCGGGGGCACGTGTGTGTGTGTGTGTGTGTGTGTGTGTATGTGTGTGCATGTGTGAGACAGAGAGAGACAAATAGAAACAGAGAAAGAAGGGTAGGTAATAAAGTTGAGGAGAAGGATATTCAGAAAGAAGATGAGACAAGCTGAGAAAAGTTTTCAATCTATGATTTGTCTCATTTCCTTATTCAAGCATTTATTAAATATGGATTATCTGCCTGTTAGTTTTTTAACAAACCATACTCAAACTTAAGTGAATAAGAAATAATAAGTGGTCTTTTTACTAGAAATTCTTTTCTTCTTTTACAATATTTCCCCCATCTAAGGTAGAAGACTTATGCCAGCTAAATTTTTTCTAAAGAATTCACCCTGTCTTTAGCTTCCTCAGTATACAACATGCCTTGACCATAAATAAAAAGAAGACTAATGCATCCAAATTTCTTGGTAATAGCCTTATTCTTTTGTCCAATGATGTTGAAAGTTTGTCTCAAATGATATTTATGAGTCTTAAAAGAAATTGATACATGTTAATATGTATAATAATTTATACTTAAAGATACATCAACTCAAATTGGGCAGAGCTAAACCCTGGATGGGCTTAGAGGGTATTATGCTAAGTAAAATAAGTCTGTCAGAGAAAGACAAATACCATATGATTTCACTTATATGTAGAATCTAATGAACAATATAAATGAACAAACAGAACAGAAAAAAACTCATCAATACAAACGATAAACTGATAATTGACAGAGGGTTGTGGGTTTGGTGGGCTGGGTGGAAAAAGGTGAAGGAATTGAGAACAGATTGGTAGTTACAAAACAGTCATGGGGATGCAAAGTACAGCATAGGGAATAGAGTCAATAATATTGTAATAGTCATGCACAGTGCCAGCTGGGTACTGGAAATATCAGGGGAAACACTTTGTAAAGTATATGATTGTCTAACCACTGTTCTGTACACCTGAAACTAGTACAAAATAATATTAAATGTAAACTGTCACTGAAAAAAAATTAATAGTGTTTTTTTAAAAGTGGTTAGCACTCCACTGACAGGAGCTAAGGAAAAAGATTTTATAGAGAAGATACAGAAGCAAAGCAAGGAAATTATTGATTGGCTATAACTTAAGAAGCCACCTTATTTGGGAAATACCAGTTGGTTATCTCTGATTGGTTGTTCTCAGGTTTTATTTTCTTGTAATCTAGAGCTTGGACACAGTCTTAGATTTTAGTTGGTTTACATGACTACCGGAGCACTACAACCACTTCAGTCTAATGGCTTTATTGAATTACTTTAGCTTGTGCTTACTAAAGAAAAAGATAATGCACGTAGTAATCCAACAATAATGCTTCATTCCTATGTGTTCCTAAGGAATTCACAAGTTAACATCAGCTGCTCAATAGTAAGACAAATAGGCTTTTCAACTAAGAAAATGGATTACTACAAAATTCTCTAACAAGTACCTTAAATCAATGGAAAATAGACTATTTAGATCTTTAACACAAATCGAATCACTTTCTTTATAGGGCAATTTGACAATATATGTTTACCTATAAATTCCTCTTCAGAAAATTTATTACAGATAAACTCACATATGTGCACAAATATGTACAAAATTACTTTATTGATCATGATTAACAGCAAAAGACTACAAATAATCTAAATAAGTTTAATGTATTATTTAAATAAGTTTTTACTTTTTTTTTAGCACTTGCACACAAGAGACAGACAGACAGACAGATAGGAAAGGAGAGAAATGAGAAGCATCAATTCTTCATTGCAGCTCCTTAGTTGTTCAGTGATTTCTTTCTTATCTGTGCCTTGACCGGAGGGCTACATTTGAGCCAGTGACCCCTTGCTCAAGCTAGTGACCTTGGGTTAAAACCAGCAACCATGGGCTCAAGCCAGTGACCATGGGGTAATGTCTATGATCCCATGCTCAAGCCAGCAACCCTGCACTCAAGCTGGTGAGCCCACAATCAAGCTGGTGAGCCCACACTTAAGCAAGCAACCTCAGGGTTTTAAACCTGGGTCCTCAGCATCCCAGACCAATGCTCTATCCATTGTGCCACCACCTGGTGCGACAACATATTATAGCACATTTATACAATGACATGTTATACACATGTTGAAAATAATTAAATGGATAATATTTGTTGATGTAGCAGAAAAGAAAAATTATAAATTGTTAATTGAAAACAAAACCCATGGCATAGAACAGAGTCTAGTCTCACATACATTTTTAAAAAGAAAAAATATATATATTGCACATATATATATATTTAAAAACAGATGAATATATATAGTACAATTTCTTGAAAGTATAAACTGCTAACAGTAGCTGCTTTTTGTGACTTGAGGAGACATTTAAATTTCATTATACATCTTTTCATTCTGTTTATACTTTTTACCAAGTGCACTGGTTACTTTACTTTTCAAATCGAACTAGCTAATAAGAGAAAACTGTACTTTAAAATATAGTAAACATCTGTCCACAGATTTTCATTCAATTGTGCATGCAGCGGGAAAGAAGGGGAGGGTAAATCAAAATATCTGTACTGCAAAACAGACAAAAATACTTGATATAATGGATGTGTAAATAATTTGCAATAGAGTTTCAGGAGAGGTAAAAATCAACATCTTAGTTGGAAATGGGGATAACTTCCTGAAGACAGCTTTAAGATGAGTTTTCACATTAGAGATCTGGGAGAGGCCAGGAAGTGGAAACAGGAAAAGTCTGATGACAGAAAGACCTAGGCACATGGAGCATGAAGCTACGGATTAAGACTCAAAATTTCAGGCCGTAATGTTCCCCCCTCTTTACAAATTATAATTTCCTTTCACATGATTAATATACTGAAGATTTTTAGGTGGGTGGGGAATATTAGAAACAAGAGAAAATTTAGAGAAATTCTGGTGATATATCAGACTTTCGGATCCCTAGGAAGAGGCGAGACTCTGAACCAGGAGATAGGAGCACTGAGAGGGAACATGAGGAGGACCCCTCGTAGAATTGTTTCTAAACTAAGACCGTGACGTTGGGTTCTGCGTTGAAACCACCCCTTTCACAATTTGGTGGGTCGTCCCATTGCCAGCCCTCTGGGAGGGGAGCATCGGAGTGAAAGGGAAGATCTAGACTTCCACCTTGGAGCCTATGAAGGCGGGCTCTTCTGTTCATTTAATAGGCAGGGAAAGTTGTCAATCAGGGGAAGCACCCCAAGGCTACCCACACAGTCATTTTCTGCTCAGTCCTGCTGACTCTGTGACTGCTCTCTTTGCTCCAGCGGTGCGTTGGGGAGTACGAAGACAAACACACAAGCCTCTGGAACTCACTGCAATCTGAGTAAGCACACACATGCTGAGCACACTCCTGCACGACACTGGAGAAATGGAAGGCAGACTCCCCGACTTACTCTAAAAGCTACAAATAAACTCCAAGAGTAAACCTGAGCGGAAGCTACTCCAAAGGAGGTTGAATTTGCTAACTATTAATGGGGAAATTGTAGGAATAGGAAGATTCTGGTGCTGTTAATTCAGCTAGAGCTGCTTTTCTGAGAATAATATGACACCTTCAAACATGCATTTAATAGCCCGTACAGTTTAAACATGAGGCCCTGCTTAGTTCTAAACGTGACAACACTTTATAAGAAGTTTTGCAAATGTTTTAGTTAAATCAGTTGTTTTCATATAAAGCATCTGGTCAAAAAAAGACAACTCACTACATGACATTAATTATTTCATTTCATGACTATTAAACTTCATTTCAAAGTTTCAACAGTAGCCATGTGATAAATCTTGGCTGAATTTCCATCTGTTTAAAAAATTATGTTTATTTAGTCTTTGATCACTCTTTCCTTCTGAGACTTGGCATGTAAACTGGGATTTCATTTCTTGCCTTTTAAAAAAAGAGACCTTAATGCAGTGAAGCAAAACTTCACATCTCTCATAAAACCACATAAAAACACTGATTTCAAATCAAGATACAATATCACAGCTCTGGTAAGTTAAAGAATGTATAAATTCTTTGCTTCTCCTTACATTAAGAAGTGGAGTCTAATTCTTCTCTCCGTATATCTATACTGCCTTAGTGACATGCTTGATTAATAACAGGTGACACAAGTGACATTCTGATACTACCAAGGTCAGCTTTGAAGAGCTTCCTCTTCCATGCAGGCCTCTGGGATTACTCTCTGTGCACACCCCGCGAGGCATATAAGAAATCTAATCCTCCTGAGAGTACCACACAAGAAAAGCCACATCCAGCTTCTCCAGTTGGCAGTCACAGGTCAGTCCAGCCTTGCAGCCACCTTCATCAAGTGTTAGACTTCTGTGTGATGCCATCTTGGACTCTTGAGGCCCGTGACTGACGTCTCTGAGAGCAGCAACCTCCATAAAATGATGAGGTATCTGACTTTCTTTCTATAAGAAGCACTCACCTTTTAAACTTACCTTTGGTATGGGGATAAAAATCATTCTGTCCAATAAGGAGAGTTTAAAAATCAGCTAAAAAAGAATTCAAGGGAAAGATGTACTCAATAGTATAAGAGCTTTGGCATGCATGCCCTATACCACGGTGGACTTCCAATTCAGCAGCAGTTCTGGGGTCTGGAATTCACCTGTGCCGCTGCTGTCCCACTATACACTGCACCACCCGTCTTTTCTCATTTTTCCTCGGCGTCTTTTCTAATAGCATCGTTATTGCTGCCCCTGCTTGCTCGAAAATCCCAGCAGTGCTGTGGTGTTAATGCTCCCAAAGAGGAACCTTGAGCCATTGGAGATCAGAAATGGGCCTGACCAGGCGGTGGCGCAGTGGATAGAGCGTAGGACTGGGATGCAGAGATCAGAGATGGGAGAAACCTCACAGCTTCCTATCCAGCAGGTAAACACTTCTGGGTGCAGTTCTCAGAGGTCCTGCAGACTGGAGGACCCATTTCCTACAGCAGACACTTGTTAATACAAACCTTTGTCACTCTCTCACACTTCTGGGATCACATCCTCCAAACTTCTTGCATGCAAGGCCTTGTGTCTGCAATGTTTTGGGGGAAATCCAAAGTAAGACAGTACTTTGACTTAACATTATTTTAAAGTAATCTATTCCATTTATGCTGAAGCCCAGTACAGCACTTCTACTGATCCAGCGTTCACAGGGCTTACAGTGAAGACATTTTTTCAGATAAAAATTAGACTTTTCATCTAGTTATTTGCAAATTTTCCTGACTCCAAATGATAAGATGCCTGCATTTTGAGTTTCTCTGGAGTATAGACAGTAATACGTATATTTGGATTTCAGCTGACAATCTAAGATGTCAGCTTTATTAATACCCCATAGCAAATAACCGCAATAAAAAGCCTGAATGTATACTCCCTCCCAATATGTCTAGGACCACCACTCAACTTGATACACATCAGAGAACAGTGCCATTCCAATGTCTGAAGGGATTCAGGCTAACACTGACAATAAAGGTATGTTCCAAAATTTAAAAAATAATAATAAATAATGGCACATCAGATAGTTATATCAGACAGCACACACTAAAAACTGGGCTTCAATTAATCTAATTTAAAAGATTTCCTTTGAGCCAAGGGGTAAATAGTATGACATTCAGTCAAGGCCAAATAAAAATCATTTCTTTCTTGCAGGTTAATATACTAAATTAACAGCAAGAAAACATGTATATACAGAACACACAGATGCAGACAACAGTGTGGTGATGGCCAGAAGGAAAGGAGGAGCTGGGTGGAGGTGCGCAAAGGGAGAAAAATGGTGGCAGAAAGAGACTTTGCTTGGGCCAATGTGTGGACAAGTCCTGCCAGAGGTGAGGACAACAGAGATGCAAAGACCCGACTCCGGGGACCAGGTTCAGTGACGCAGAGCCACTTTATTCAGGAAGTAAGCTAGCTTATATACACAGGTTCAGCCTATAGGGTGTTACAACGTGTTCTTCAAAGCCAATGGCTGAAAAGATTTGGGAGCTGCGTGGTTGGCGCTGAGTCACTTCCTTATAGCGGGCGAGCTCCCTTCTTGGTTGTGCCCAGGAGGGTTCTGGGAGCTGGAGTGTTCTCACAGCATTGCATCAGCCACAGCTGCTAGGAATGTACTCTGTGCTCCACCCACACAATGGGTGCACAATGTGACATGCAGGTGACGATTTGTTGAGTTCTATGCTTGAAATAGTTTTGCTAACCAATGTCAGCCCAATCAATTAAATTTTAAAAATTAACTCAAAAAATATAAAGGATAGATAGAAGAAGAAAAAATGACAAAACTTGACTGAAGACACGGAAGAGCTTAATCAACAAAAAGACATTTTATGCTTTAAATGGAAAGGCAATGTTTCACAATGTAATTTTTCACAAGTTAATCTGTACATTTAATGCAACTCCAATCAATCCTTTAACAAGATATTTTTTACTTGAACAATTAGTTGTAATGTTTACCCATGAAATAAAAGATTAAAAAATGAGGATGTGTTTTAAGGAATTAAGAAGAGAGGATATTTGCCTTACCAGTTAAAAAAATACACTGTAAGCCTGGATACATTAAAACAGTGTAGTGCTGCTCCAGCCCAGACAAACCAATCAGTGAGACAGAAAAGAGATTTTGGAAAAAGACACCGGCATTTATAAGAATTTATTGTAGAGCAAGATGGCATTTAAAGCAGTGGAAAAAGGAGGTATTATTCAAAGAACATTGTTGGAACAACCTAATCTCCTTTTGAAAAAGAAATACTGCTAAGTTCAAATCTTATGAAATTAACTTCCAGACATTATGTATATAAATAAATTAAAACTATCAAAATATTACAAATTAATTAATTAATGGCAAGAAAAAGCAGAACAATTATTCTAATAGAGCATCAGACTGGAATGCAGAGGATCCAGGTTTGAAACCCTACGGTTGCCAGCTTGAGTGTGGTCTCATCTGGTTTGAGCAATGCTCACCAGCTTGAGCCTTAGGTCACTGGCTTGAGAAAGGGGTCACTTGGTCTGCTGTAGCCCCCCAGTCAAGGCACATATGAGAGGGCAGTCAATGAACAAGTAAGGTGCCACAACAAAGAATTGATGCTTTGCATCTCTCTCCCTTTATATCTGTGTGTCCCTATCTGTCCCTCTCTCTGTCTCATCACCAAAAAAAAAAAAAAAAAAAAAAAAAAAAGAGAGAGAGAGAGAGAAGAAAGACAAAAATATGTTCATACCAATGAATGTCACTTTCCCAGTACAGGGCATAGATAGCCTGCAACTGAATCATTGAGCAGAAACTCCTTAGAGCTTGGAAATTTTCAAATATGAAGGAAAGCTCTTGAATGTAAATATGAATCAGAGCTTTCTATAAACATAATTTTTTTTCTGAATTAGAGTCATAGGATGTTCTTTTATCTCTGAAATGTATCCTGCCTGGAACCACAGACTTATACAATTTCATGAACAGCTTCAGCTGAATGTCTCAAAGATGAACTGTAGAAACCATAAACTTACATTAAAGTTTCACTTGCCTTCACAGGGATATAAGAAACACAGGTCACAGTTCTAGAAAGAAGTTGATGTGTTTTAATGACCTGTTGACTTGACTGTGCTCTACAAAAGATCAGTTCTTGTCTAAGACCAAAATATCTCATAATTTTCTCTGAGAAACAATCAACTGCAGAAAATGATGGATGGATATATGATTTTCAAATATCTTTTCCCATTTAGTAAGTTGCCTTTTCACTTTGTCTATCATTTCCTTCATTGTACAGAAGTTTTTTGGTTTGATGTCGCTCCATTTGTTTAATTTTGCTTTTTTGCCCATGTCTTTGGAGTCAGATCCAAAAAAATCTATGCCACAATTGTTGGCAAGAAGCTTACTGCTTGTGTTTTCTTCTAGGAGTTATATGATTACAGGTCTTAAATATAAGTCTTTAATTCATTTTAATTTAATTGTTGTGTATGGTGTAAGATAGTGGTTCAGTTTAGTTCTTTAGCATATGGCTGTCTAGCTTTTCCAGCACCATTTATTGAAGAGACTGTCCTTTCCCATTGTATATTTTTTCCTTCTTTGTCATAAATTAATTAACTGTGGGTTTATTTCTGAGCTCTCTATCCTATTCCATTGATCAATGTTAGTTTTTATGCCAGTATCATAGTTTTGGGTTTTGGTGCTTTTTTAGATTTTATTTATTCATTTTAGAAAGCAGAGAGAGAGAGAGAAAAGTGAGAGGAAAGAGAGGGGGGAGCGGAAACCATTAGCCGCCATATGTGCCTTGATCAGGCAAGCCCCAGGTTTCGAACTGGCGACCTCAGCGGTCCAGGTCGGGCTTTACCCACTGAGCCAGCACACACCAGGCCTAGACAGTTTTGCTTACAATAATTTTGTGATATAGTTTGAAGTCAGGAAGCACAACGCCACCATCTTTGTTCTTTTTTCCCAAAGTTTCTTAGGCTATTGAGGATCTTTTGTGACTTCATACAAATTAGCCAGACATAAAAGAATAAAATTTTGCCATTTGTGACAACATGAGCGGACCTGGAGGGCATTATGCTGAGTGAAACAAGTCAGACAGAGAAAGGCAAAGGCCACATGATTTTATTTATATGTGATATCTAGAATAAGTAAAAATTAAATTTAAAAAAATCTTATAAACACAGAGAACTGATTGGTGGTTTCCAGAGGAGGGAGGTAGGTATTGGGTAGTGGAGAAAATGGGTGAAAGGAATCAAGAGGTACAAACTTCCAGTTATAAAATAAATAAGGATGAGAATATAATGTCCAGCATGGTAACAATAGTCAATAATATTGTGTGGTAAATTTGAAAGTTGCTAAGAAAGTAGATCTTAAATTATCTCATCACAAGAAAAACATTTGTAACTTTTAATGAAGACAGATGGTAAATAGACTTATTGTGAGGATTATTTCACCTTATATACAAATGTAGAATAACTATATGATATACCTGAAAGAATATAATGTTGAATGTCAGTTACACTTTGATTTTATCTATTTTATTTATTTATTATTTCTTTAGTGAGAGAGAGAGAGGGACAGACAGGGACAGACAGACAGAGAAAGGGAGAGAGATAAGAGGCATCAACTTGGTGTTTCAACACCTTAGTTGTTCATTGATTGCTTTTTCATATGTGCCTTGACCAGGAGGCTCCAGCTGAGATAATGAACCCTTGCTTATCAAGCCAGCAACCTTGAGCTCAAGCCAGTGACTTTGGGCTTCAAGCCAGAAACCAAAAAGTCATGTCTATGATCTCATGTTCAAGCTGGCAACCCCATGCTCAAGCTGGTGAGCCTGTGCTCAAGCCTGCAACCTCAGGGTTTCAAACCTGGGTCCTCAGTGTCCCAGGTTGATGCTCTATTCACTGTGAGACTGCTTGTTCAGGCACACTTTAATTTTACAAAGCAGAGAATTAAAACAATCAAGTCCAAAAAAATCAAAGCCTTTTAAAAAGAAAAAAAGAGAGAGAAGAAAAAGGTGTGGGAAAAATATGTTTGCTAGTGTGTACTTGGTGAATGGAAGGGACAAGGAAAAGGCTGAAAGAAGGTAGTTAATAATTGATAAACTATTAAAAAGTCACAAGGACATTATATTCATTTTATATATCTATCAAAATCACACTTAGATATTTTTATCTCAATTTTACAATTGAGAGAACAGATTCAGTGAGATTTAAAAACAAAAGTGACAAAGCTGATACATTATTGAAGCAAAATCCAAATTTGTTTTCTAGCTTCTAAGTACTCGTTTCTTATTCTATGGTGCACAGCCTCTACTGAATTAAAACAAATCAGCTTCCACATGACACATATATTCAGCTGCATGGCACCATTTCCGTAAGGCAAATATTTTTGCTGAGCTGCAGTTCTTTATAAGTTAATAGGCTCTATCTATATTCTGAGGAAGTATATGGGAAATTAAACTGGGAGAAAGGCAAGAAATGCTGGATTTTATTCTTACGTTGTAGCATTCACATTTGTCTAATAAGGAAACATTCCAAGGAGAAAATGAACAAAGCAAGATGTAAAAAAAAGAAAATTTGAGCGAGCAGGGGCTGGAGGGGAGCAAAAATATTCTGTTTGATCTTCCCTGAGATCGAAATGTGAGTTCCTCCAAGGTCTCTTGATCTTACTTAGTACTAGAGAACAGAAAGCATGTTTAGCAAGCAAACTCTTTGCTGTTATTTACAGGTAATAGAAAACATCTATCGGGCAATGGCGGAGATGTTCCATCTAGAAAATACTTGCTAGTGATCACTACTACTTTGAGCTTCTCTTTGTATTTCTCCTCCAGTTTACTGCACTTACATGTACTAGCACAGATAGTACATGTACTATAAGATCTTCTGTCAGCACTGATCTGCATATTTCCAGATTGTTTCTTTCTCTTGCTCAATTTTCAAAGTGATATCTAAGGTCTGCTCTTTCTCCACCAACCAGCATAGGGATATTAGTTATTTACTGCTACCGAGAAAAGATGATCAACTGTAAGTTGAGCAGCTTAAAATACATGTTTATTAATCTCACAGTTTCTGCGGGTGAGAAGTACAAGTATGGCAACTGGGTCCTCTGATTGAGGATCTCTCACAAGGCTACAATCACGGTGTTGGCCAGGGTTGAGGTCTCAGCTGAAGACTCAACTGGGGAGAATACACACCCACTGTCACATGCTTTTTGGCCAAATTCAAGTCCCCAAGGTGGATTAAAGGTTCTAGTTCTTTAGGTATTAGCTGGCTTTTGTCTGAAACTTGATCTTAGTTCTTTGCTACACACTTTTTTTTTTTTTTTTTTTTGTATTTTTCTGAAGCTGGAAACGGGGAGAGACAGTCAGACAGACTCCCGCATGCGCTGGACTGGGATCCACCCAGCACGCCCACCAGGGGCGATACTCTGCCCACCAGGGGGCGATGCTCTGCCCCTCCGGGGTGTCGCTCTGCCACGACCAAAGCCACTCTAGTGCCTGGGGCAGAGGCCAAGGAGCCATCCCCAGCGCCTGGGCCATCTTTGCTCCAATGGAGCCTCGGCTGCGGGAGGGGAAGAGAGAGACAGAGAGGAAGGAGGGGAGGGGGGTGGAGAAGCAAATGGGCGCTTCTCCTATGTGCCCTGGCTGGGAATCGAACCCGGGTCCCCCGCAGGCCCGGCCGACGCTCTACCGCTGAGCCAACCGGCCAGGGCAGGCTTTTTCAATATAGCAGTTTGCTTCATCAAAGTGTTCAAAATGAGAAAGGCATGCAGAAAGTTTGCTACTGAAATGATGACGTAACACAGGATGTGATAAGCAGCAAGGTGTGGAAGATACTCATTAACACGTGTGTGTGTGTGTGTCTGCATACACACTCTGTCAGAGTCTTACGATCAGACAGGCTTTCAGAGAATGATTCAGCTAGCAGGCAAGAGTTCATTTCACACAGACCTTGAGAAATATATAAATGCTATGCAGGTATAGAAAGAAAAGTATGCACTCAACCAGAGGAAATGGCAAAGGCACAAGTATACTTGTGTGAATTAAAATGACATGTTCTAGGTGAAAGGAGGGACAGTGGCAAGAGGGAAATAGATAAATTGTTTGGAGAAGTAATGTTAATTGCTTATATTTACATCGAGCTTTTGCCATGGCAGACACTGCTTTAAATACTTTACCTACATAAACTCATTTAATCCTCGCAAGAACCTTTTGAAATAGATAACATTATTATTCCCAGTTTGCAAATGAGGAAAGTAGGTCCTAAAAGTTTAAATGACTTGGCAAGTTTGCCCAGCTAGTATCCAACAGGAATTGGATTCAACCCAGGTACCTGGTTCCATAACTCAAGCTCGTTAAGTGGGTAAAGCCAGTTTATATAGCTCTGTGAATGAAGAATCGCTGTAATTTCTCCTCTGACTTGGCTAGTTACTATTATGTGACTGTGGGCGCAGTGACTGAAGCCATAGACTTCAGTTTCCTATTCTTTACAATAAAGTTGGAATAGATCATCTTATGGTCCCTTTAAGCATGGCAATTCTTTTTGTTTTAGTAAATTCTAGCCTATACAGAGCAGGAAATTATAACTGCTCTTTGACAGAAAAGAGACGTGTTCCGGGGAATATTTTAGGAAATTATTCTGGCAGGGAATACTATATAAACTGGACTAGAGAAAGAATACCATCAGAAGACCAGATGGGAGGCCATTGCTTTAGCCAAAGCCAGCACAAACTGCTAACATGGTAGCTGGAGGAAGTGAGTGGCATTACAGAGGGCAGAGTTAAAGGGTTTGGTGGAGGCAGTGTTGACACTGTAGGACTCTCATTACCATGGCAGCCAGATTGGGTTTAACTCCTGGGTCAGTTACTCACTAACTGCGATCCAGGGAAAGTGATTTATCTTCTCTAAGCTTCAATAAGATGGGAAAAATAAGATAGTGTTGGTGTGGTTGGCATCACTATGCTGCAGTATCAAGCAGTCCTGCTAAAGCAGTAAATCAATACAATAAATGTTATTCTTCTGCTCAAACTCCGCTCAGATTCTATCTAACTGTATGAGGCAGTTGACCTCACGGTGACTGGTGATCCAGGCTGGTCTGATCCCTGACTCCACATCCCGACAACAAGCTTCCTGGGAACCACAGCGGGAAAGAAAGAAGGGCCAGGTTACTCAGGGGCTTTATTATTATTATTGATTTTAATTTATGTTTACATAGATTCTAGTGTCAGGGGCTTTTTGCCATTTCATCTTGTTAGGCATTCCCTCTCACTATATATTGGCCAGAAACATATGATCCAGACTAACCTGAGAGCCTAAGGAGTGTAGTCTTCTTCATGCTCAGGAAAAGGAGAAGAAAACAGACATCAGTGATCATTAGTGATGTCTATGAACACACCCAATTCATCTTAGCATAGTAACATCCCTAGCACATGATACATGACTTCGGTATCTTTTTTTATTTATTTACTTACTTTTCTTGACAGAACTGAGGATAGTTGGGATGGAGAATAAAGAAGACAGAGTTAAAAAAAAAACCCTCAACTATTTAAAGATATATTTTTCCTTTTCAGTCTCTGTCACTCTATTCTTCCATATTTCTCTCCCTCTAACATGCACGCACATGTACACACATGCACACATAGTCATAAGACACAGCAGAGCTTTCTCAGGGAGCACAGCTACATCCTAAGCACACTGAATCAACCTGGTTTCTTGCTTTTCAGCCAAATATCTACAGATCTATTTATTAAGACTGGTGAGAGTGATAAATCCAACTGGACTTCTGAGAGTCCTTCTGTCATAAGACACTGGCACCACCTTAAAGAAATTAAGTAAGCCTGACCAGGCGCTGGCACAGTGGGTAGAGTGTCAGACTGGGATGCGCAGGACCCAGGTTCAAAACCCCAAGGTCGCTGGCTTGAGCGTGGGCTCATCTGGTTTGAACAAGGCTCACCACCTTGAGCCCAAGGTCACTGGTTTGAGCAAGCGATCTCTCGGTCTTCTGTAGCCTCCCCAGTCAAATCACATATGAGAAAGCAATCAATGAACAACTAAGGTGCTGCAACGAAGAATTGATGCTTCTCTTCTCTCTCTCTTCCTGTCTGTCTGTCCCTATCTGTCCTTCTCTCTGTCTCTCTCTGTCTCTATCACAAAAAAAAGAAAAAGAAATTAAGTAAAACTGTCATAGCAATGTAAAAAGTAAATAGAAATAACCAAATTGAGCGTATTGCCAATAATGTTCATGCATAAACAGATTCTGAAAGAGATGCAAAAGAGGACATGTATTAGTTAGGAGAAACATTAATTGTCCACTATTTCCAAAATATTTTTAAAATTTAACAGTCACTGCATGTTCCCAGCCATCTGCTATATATAAACATAGACACACCCATTAATGGGCCTCTGTGGACCTTCAAAATCAACTATTTGAGAGTCTAAAAACTCCACTCCATTTTTACAGTACTGTTTTCATTCCTTCTCCAGCTTTTGGTTTTTAGCTACTCTTTTTATTCACACAATTATGAATGGTTAAATTCCCTGTGTTATAGATGTTGGCGCTTTTTGTACGTGACAGTAAAAATGAACACCCTTATCTGCTCAAGACCTATTTGTTCCACCCTGTTTTGACCCAGCAAAGAGGAGAGAGGGTCATACACAAGATCCGCAGAGATGCTCAACTCTATGCTGAAAAAAATGCAGCAGGGACCTCCTGCTGGCAAGGAACTGCTACAAGGAAAAGATTAAGTAGTCAAATAAAAGAAAGAAGAAAAAAAAAGACCAATATATATGCTGATGAGGTTAGCCAACATCTTTCTGCAGTATCTTTAAGCTGGTGACTAAGACCAGAAGCCTGCAAGAAAGGAGCAACTTTTTGTTACAGGCTATTTCAGGGACATTTTATTACAACAATTAGGATTCTTCTGAAAGAAGGTATTTAGTTTAACTGCAGTGGAGTCAAATTGGTTGCAACATGGAATTGAGACCCAAAGAAAGAAGGCCTTTTGTTTGTTTCTGGATGAGCAATGGAAGAAATCTGTCACAGTAAGAAAGGTTAAAAAAAAAAAAAGAACGGAAACAAAGTTCTGTACAAACCAGAGTTCTGTGGCGATTTCCCAAACCAGGGTAATGTCTGGAGAATGTTTGTGATGCTCAGTAGGAATAATTTATGGGTTGAATATATTTCCGAGAAGCCCATTGTATTTGGGGTTCTTGTTTAGATAAGACAGACTTGTGCAGAATAAAATGGATAAGTAAATTTCCCTCAAAGTTTACTGCAGATCAAAATATGGGTGTTTTGTGGTTTTGTTTTGTTTTGTTCCAATGGTCTTCTGGTTCTTGGAACTTAATCCTGAATTCTTATTTAGTTTTAGGAATAAAGAATCCCTGGGAATTGGCGCCATATCTGGAAATTGTAGAAAAAGAATAAGACCAAGCACACCTATAAGTAATCTACCTGGAGGTGTGCAAAGAGAGCACCCACTGATAAAAATTGAATGGGCAGGACACTCAGTCCTCATTTATTCATAAGAAAACGAGTGTAGCCCTGGCTGGTTGGCTCAGCTGTAGAGCCTTGGCCGGGCGTGCGGGGGACCAGGGTTCAATTCCCGGCCAGGGCACATAGGAGAAGCGCCCATTTGCTTCTCCATCCCCCTCCCCTCCCTCCTCTCTGTCTCTCTCTTCCCCTCCCTCAGCCAAGGCTCCATTGGAGCAAAGATGGCCCGGGCACTGGGGATGGCTCCTTGGCCGCTGCCCCAGGCGCTAGAGTGGCTCTGGTCACGGCAGAGCGATCCCCCAGAGGGGCAGAGCATTGCTCCCTGGTGGGCAGAGCGTCGCCCCTGGTGGGCGTGCCGAGTGTATCCCCGTCGGGCGCATGCGGGAGTCTGTCTCTCCCCGTTTCCAGCTTCAGAAAAATACAAAACAAAACAAAACAAAACAAAAACGAGTATAATTATAATGGGCTCAGTGTTTTGAAGTTTATAGAGTTCTTGTTCTTGTGAATTACATGATATTAACAAGAAACTTGTAAAATGACAAGTTTTATTCTCACCTTTGGGAACTGGGGCCCAGACACCTTACTCGACTTGCCTGGCGCACATGTTGTGTGCAATGAAGCCAACATACAAACCCATCCCTCTTCTTCCAAACTCTGTGATCTTTCTACTGGCCTTTACTGTCATTCATATTGATATTCATTTCATTAGGCTAAATGCCTTAGCCATATCTCAACGAAAATACCATCCACTCTGGCAGGGAACTCCTGAAGCAGGGTCAACCTGTCTCTCCTATTTGAGGCCCCAAGTTGGGCCCCTACTGGGGAGTAACTGGTAGCATCGCTACTGCATTTGTAGCAACTGCCTGATTGTTGGTGACTTAAAAAGACTCATGTTATGACTGCAGAGAAATTACCACAGCAGGTTGAGACAATGTTGAAATAAAAGGGATACTAGTGAGTTAGCATTTAACAATGCCTTTTGTAACAAGGGTCATCGCTTAATCCCTGCATGCGCTGACTTTGGCATTGTGTGGTTTCCGTTTGACCACCATGCCGGGGCACTGCAGTTGTTCTGATTGTACAGTGAGGACACCAGAGGCAGGAACAAGGCCCAGAGCCCTCAGGCCTCAGGTTTCTGCAGTTCACCGCCCAGCAGGCCACTCCTGCATTTCCCCAGGCGCAATGTTTCCACATCAAGGGCCTTTCCTTGCTGCTTGCTGCTTGCTGCACGTGTCATGGTCATTCCCACCCTCTCGTGTGCTCGTGCTCATCTTCTGTTCTCTCACTTTTCTGGAGATGTCTTCTCCTCCCTATCACCTGAGAAAACCCTATTCCCTCCCCACGGCTCAGTCTAAACCCCCCTCTTTTTCAAATAGATTCACCTTTGTGTCTTTTAAAGCTCAAATTGCGTTTCTAGTTTATAACATTTAGTGTTCTAGGGCTCGTTTTAAAAATCTTTACTATTTTCACATAGTAATGTATTTTGCCTGGGTTGTTTTACTATTCTTACTAATCTTCCAAAATAAATTATAAAACCTCTGCCAGACGAAGTATGTCCTTTCTAAGTACCAAATTGTCTAACTCAACGCTGCGGATGTCAAGGCCAACAAATGAATGATTGCTTGTAAATTATTTGCACGTTTTATCCATTCAAGGGAGAGATATGTCTTTGAATTCCTCACTGTGTCCAATGTGGAGAGATTGCTTAATATTTACTCTTTAAATTAGACTAAATATGTCTTTCCCATTTGCTTCATATTAATTTCATGATATTTAGGCAGCTGCCTCAGAGTCTTCATATAGTTCCATTAAATTTCACTATTTTACACATGTTTTATGTAGTATGAAAATCTGTATTAAAAAGACTTTGATATAATATTGGTGTAATAATAAAAGTCACCAGATCAAGCTGATGAAATATTAACTTTTCTCTCCCTAGGGTATAGGCAAGATGTGCTCCCACCATATCCTGTCTCTTTTTGTTCTTAACTACTTTCCTGCTCCCCAGCTATACAAGGTACACTCATATGTTCTTGTGAGTATTTCAGACCTGGCAGTAAAACAAAAATCAACTGTATTCACTTCTATCATTTTTTTTTTTTTGTATTTTTCTGAAGCTGGAAACGGGAAGAGACAGTCAGACAGACTCCCGCATGTGCCTGACCGGGATCCACCCGGCATGCCCACCAGGGGCGATGCTCTGCTCACCAGGGGGCGATGCTCTGCCCCTCTGGAGCATCGCTCTGCTGCAACCAGAGCCATTCTAGCACCTGGGGCAGAGGCCAAGGAGCCATCCCCAGCGCCCGGGCCATCTTTGCTCCAATGGAGCCTTGGCTGCGGGAGGGGAAGAGACAGAGAGGAAGGAGGGGAGGGGGTGGAGAAGCAAATGGGCGCTTCTCCTATGTGCCCTGGCCGGGAATCGAACCCGGGTCCCCCACACGCCAGGCCGACGCTCTACCGCTGAGCCAACCGGCCAGGGCCACTTGTATCATTTTAGATACATATAAATGCTGAGTCAGAGAAAACAGAGTCCAAAGAGGCCCATTAGCACATGGTCTCACTTCCTTTGTCACTATAAGAACATTCACACTGATGAATTCTCTAATGTAATGAGAAGATGAGTCAGCACTCTTACATAGAAGAAATGTCTCAGGTCTCCATTCCTTGTTGATTTGCTGTCAGCTTCTATTTGAATTAGACTTTAGGCCGAATACAAAACAGAATCATATTCATACTCAGTGATCATTCCTAGTATGTCCGGATGGCTGTTCAGTACTCAGGGTAAGGAACAAGAGTGGTTTTTGGGTTCTGGCTGGTTGGCTCAGTGGATAGAGTGTCATTTGGGTGTGCAGACATACTGGGTTCAATCCCTGATCAGGGCACACATGAGTAGTGACCATCTTCTTCTTTTCCCCATCCACTTCCCGTTCTCTCTCTCTTCCCCTTCTGCAGCCAGTGGCTCGATTAGTGTCAGCATCAGTCCATGTGCTCAGGCTAGCTCGACTGATTCAACCATCAGCCCTAAATGGAGTTGCTGGGTGGATCCTGGTTGGAGCGCATGAAGGAGAGTCTGTTTTACTATCTCCCTGCTTCTCACTTAAAAAATGGCTTCTAGGGATCCCCTAACACATACACACCCTCAAAGCCTGGAGATATCAGGGATGTCATGAACTACATTAGGGTATAAAAGTTTGGCAGAGTTAGAAGATGCACAGAGAGTATGAGAATTTTGACAAGGATGGTTCTGCTCCAAGGTCCTAGACTACTGAATTTTTGCTGCCCACACTCTCACTGCCCTTCATCACAGAAAGAAGTCAAGTTGAGCGGAGTCAAACCAACTGTGGCAGATTTTATTTTTCAAAGACTTTGTAACTGTCTCAACAATGAAAAAGCAGCTGAAGTGACCCTGCCCAACTACCAAGGCTAGATCATAAAATATCCTAGGACTTCCTCCTACACTAGGATCTCTTCTTCTTTCTCCTTCTCAGCTTTTGACCTTGGCCACCAAGCCGTGAAGATGCCCCAGTTGCCCAAGGGGAAAAACCCAACTGGAGACAAACTGAGGCACCACCCGAAACACACTGACTGCCAAACCTGAGTAAACGAGCCTTCAGAGGGACCAGGCCCCTCAGCCTTAAAATCTTCCAAATAGAGAAAAAATTGTCTATTAAGCGCTGTCCAAATTCTTGATCAATCATAGCAATAGCATAATAAATGGTTCTGCTACATTTTGGAGTAATTTATGCCGCCAAAGTAAATGAAACAGTGTGCTTGGAGGCACACTGTTGTAGTAATAAAATCTAAAACATGTTTCATTAGATGGGCCGAAGCTGGAACGACCTTGAGGAGAATGTTAATAATAGGGGCTTCAAGTGATTGTTAGGAGGAATCTGATGGCCTTCACGCCTTAAAAGAACGTGTGGAAATGCTATCGCAAGTGGAGGAAAGACTTGTTCTGTAGGGGCCCCATGTTTGTTTGCAGTCAAATGGGGAACAGAAACTACATCTGGTGAACTGATGGGTCTGGCGAAGGAGATTTTTAGGCGGACTTCGGTGAGTGTCTTCTGACTTTTTCCCAATGCTTATTTTTAAATGAGAGCAGCAGCGGGACCTAAAAGAAGGAATGGTTCTGTTTTCAACCAAATTTTAGAGGACGTATGAAGGAGATGGAACTCGAGTTGGGAAAGAAGAATCATCCTCATGCCTGGCCTCTTCAAGATTCTCAAATTAAGAAAGGACCTCTTAGCAAATACAAAATTGACAGCATGACTCTAGAATCGTTTAGGAACTCAGAAAGATAGAAAGCAGTGCCTGAGGGAGCCATTCTGTCAGACACAGGCCCTCTAAGTGTATTCAAGGCCTTGTACACCCTCTCTAGGAATCATAAGGACAAAGCCCTGGAGCAGCACCTCTGGAAGCCCAAGTAACAGAAGAACAGCTTTCATATAATGCAACAGGTCATACATTGGTTCATAAGAAGGCGTTAATGTTTTTATAAGAATTATATTACCTCAGGCCCTGGCTGGTTGGCTCAGTGGATAAAGCATCAGCCAGGCATATGAACAACCCAGGTTCGATTCCCAGTCAGGGCACACATAAGAGGTGACCATCTGCTTCTCTCTCCCTCCCTCTCCCCCTTCTTTCCCTCTTTTCCTCTTGCAGACAGTGGCTCAATTGATTTGAGAATCAGTCCAGGTGCTAAGGATACCTCGGCTGGTCCAAGCATCCACCTCAGGTACTAAAAATAGCTCAATTTAAAAAAAAAGAATTATATTACCTTGGATTAAAAGGAAAATAATGCAAACAAACAGGTCTTGTAGCCTGCAAACATTTTTTTAAGTGAAAGGAGGGTAGATAAAGAGACAGACTCCCACTTGTGCCCCCACCAAGATCCACCCAGCAACCCTCATGTGGGACTTATGCTTACCCCAAATGAGCTATCCTCAATGCCCAGGGCCAATGCTCAAACCAGCTGAGTCACTGACTGTGGAAGGGAAAGAGAGAATGAAGGGGAGAGGAATGTGAAGAAAAGCAGATGGTTACCTGTCATGTGTGTCCTGACCAGGAATCAAACTGTAATGTCCATATACCAGGCTGATGCTGTATCCACTAAGCCAACTGGTCAGGGCCCTTTAAACTTTGATGATTAGTAAGCAGGATGAAAATATTATTCAATTTCAAACATGCCATTTCTTATGAAAATGGAGGAGTGATTCAGGAATCAAAACCAGGAACCCAGACAAGCACTGTAGGAAGTACAACTGGAGTCTAATTAAGAACTGGAACTGGGGGGTATGACTGGATTCAAATTTGCTATGAACCAAATATTGCTGTGTGTATCATATTTGTCTCTCTTGTGAATAGAGTTTCTATACAAATTGGCTATTCAATGCCTGTTCCACCACAGTAGATTGGCTGTATGAGAGGTAGGTAGCCTGCCTCTTTGGACACTAGCTATTACAACTGGGTAGCCATACTTAAAGGACTGCAATTAAGAAGACTTGTCTGTACCAAGAGCTAATATAGATCACAAAATCTGGAATCTCAAGCCTGAATCAAATGCTGTAATAGGGGGCTGTATTGAGGATGTTAGAGGGAGTACATTTTGCATGTTGGTGGGATGGCAAATGTTGAGACAGAGGGTAGACAATGGCAGATGATGTTTTTACAATGAGTCATGGCAAATATTTCAGAACCACATTCTCTTCCAGAATCTTGCCACTCCATATGACAAGGAAAAGTCTATATTTGCTTTTGGCTTCAATTAATATAATGTAACAGAAAACAGAAATAGTGCTATGTGATTTCTGAGGCAAGGTTATAAAAGATGATCTGACTCTGCCTATCTCTTTCTTTTTCTTTCTTTCTTTTTGTGAGAGACAGAGAGAGAAAGAGAGAGGCACAAATAGGGACAGACAGACAGAAAGGGAGAGAGATGAGAAGCTTAAATTCCTTGTTGCGGCACCTTAGTTGTTCATTGAGTGTTTTCTCATATATCGCATGACCGGGGGGCTACAGCAAACTGAGTCACCCCTTGCTCAAGCCAGCAACCTTGGGCTCAAGCTGGTGAGCCTTGCTCAAACCAGATGAGCTTGTGCTCAAGCCGGTGACCTCAGGGTTTTGAACCTGGGTCCTCTGCATCTCAGTCCGATGCTCTATCCACTACGCCACCACCTGGTCAGGCTCTGACTACCTCTTTCCTTTAGCATACTTGTTCCTGGAGGCCCAGAGGCCATAGTCCATCTAGAGAAACCACCTGGAGAGTAACTGAGGCTTCTGTTGGTCATCAGCCAGTGTAAACATCTAGACACATGAAGGAATGAGCCTTTGGATCATTCTAGGCCCTCAGCTTCACATTGATTTGAGACCCCCAATATAGTGGAGGCAGAGAGAAGCTGTCCCTGCAATGCTTTGTTCAAATTACCAACCCCCAGAATCCCCGAGCATGATAGCTGGTTGTCTCATGCCTCCAAATTTTGGGGCAATTTGTTACGGAGCCATTGTTTCTGGAATGCTTAGGAATCTAAGGTCCCACGACTCATCCATCTGTGCAGAGATAAAAAAAATCCAATGTGCCGGTGGTCTTGAACTCAGTCTTCTGGTAGCAAAGAGCTTATATTTTCAGATAAACATCCTACGCACTTTTGAGTGACTATTCTATGTACTTGACATTGAAGTATTGAGATGGTTATGAAACTGAAAAGAGAATTTACATAATATTGCAATAGAGATGGCAAAACAAAGTGTAATTCCAAATTATGTTAAGGTACAAATATTCTATTGTTATTACTGAACACTCATATGCAACTAAGTCAAATACTGACTTAATGCTATCCCTTAATCATTGTAATCACTGAAGACACAAACTTAAAATCCTTAATTTTATTTATTAAATAAAGAATAAATTAAAGGTTTTGAAGAAGCTGGATTGTCCTACATCAATATTTCTTACCTTAAAACTCATACCCAACCAACAGTAACTCACAAAACCCACCATTTTTGAAATTGATTGTATTTGTGATGAGACAAGAGCTATTCAACTTGTCTTAGCAAAATAAAAATGGAAGAAAATTAGATTTTTATGTATGATTAAAAAAATAACATCCTAAACTAGACAGCTATGCTGAAGTAGCTGACATTTTTCTGCCCCATATCATATCCCATTAATTTTAAAAGGTCATATAGAGGATGCAGTAAATGTAAAAATACTTAGATTTTATGAAGAGATCTTTATTTACACTTAAATTGAAATTTAAATGTAATACAGTAATTTTTTTCCCAAACTTGCATACTTCTTAAGATCCTCTTTCTCTTCAGTGATATTTGAATTTCATTCTTAAGGAATAAGGAAAAGGCAAATTCATAAATAAAAAAATTCAATTTAATATATGTTTCCTTATCTCTTGAGAATCTAGCTAAATCCGCCCCCCCCCACTCATGTATAAAATAAATCTGCTCCTGACCATAAACCTTACTGGGTGACTTGCTTGCTGCCTGAGGTCATCACTCAGGTCCAAGTACTGAGGTATTACAGGAAATCTTCACAATGCTTAAGGCTAACCTCTCTGTCATAGCTGAGTGACATTGTCAAAATTGTATGCTAAGAATGTTATATATTTTATTTATGATCTTCACCATAACTCCCACAGGTAGTTATGAATTTCATCATTTTGTAACAGATGCAAATAAGACTTCAACCTGTTATTAACTGGCCCCAGAACACTTAACTAATGAGAGACAGAGCAGAGGATCCAACTTGAATCCATCTGACTTTCAAATCCATATGCTATAAAATAAAGTAGGCTGCTTCTTTTAATAAAATGAATCACATAAGCTTTTTTTTAAAGGTCTTTATAAATCACAATATCTCACATGAATTTCAGAAAATTTTCCAAAAGATTTTATTTAACTTTATAAGGATATGTTCTCTAACTCTACAGTATAGAGATGTGACCCATTGTTTCTTTATCTCTAAGCATTCCTCCTTTCAATTGTGTGAAAGGTATCATGGTTAAATGTCCTCTATTTCTAGGGACAGAATGTGTCTGGTGGAATAATATATACATGCTTATATTTCTTTATGTTTTATATCTATATATATAGAAAGATATATCATAGATATTATCTACATATATATTCATCTAAAAGGGACACAGTCAGCAAGATGTGGGTGTCATGGTATAGCACAAATTTTTAGATCTGCCACTGCCAAAGTTTGATCAACAGATGAAATGAGCTTTTGTCACAACTGAGGGTACATAGTTTTATAGCAATGCCCGTCATAAAAATCACACTGTTGAGTGAGCTTTAGAACACCTCAGGAGTCACTTGTGCACCTGAAAATTAAGACATCATATGACATCCAGTTGACAGCAAAGAAAGATGTTTGGGAACTTGACCTCCTGCCTGGGAGAAAGCAGTGATGGTGAGATTTGACCCCAGAAATGTCCAGTGTGTATTAGGATGACTCTGGATGGTTTTGTAGGACCATGAATGTTCTTATGGTATTTCATGTCATGCAAATCTCTCAAGCACACCCCAATTTTTTAAAAAACTAAAATGTTGCTAAAGCAACATTGATTGAGAATCTCTGTTTCATCTATGTACCTTAATGATATTATGTCTAATTTTACCTTCCTAATTTCATCATTGAAAAATCCACCATACATTTCTTTCTTCTTTAGGGATGTAAACAGCATTCATCCATTCCTCAGAGAGCAGAGCGATGTCTGCTGATGTGTACATAAAATCTAATGGCCTTCATGGCCTTTCTATGCTGAGTATTATAAGTCATTGCCATGGTGACTTCTGTGTTTCTGTATAGCAAAAGCTAATCCTCCCAATATTTCACTTTTTTCATACACCTTCACTAAAAATATTTGCTATGCTAAAAAAAAAGAAGACCAAAGACTTAGTGAGGCAGATAAATTTTTAAGTGAACCAGTTGTTGGAATCATGGAATTAACTGAGACAAAGTGTATCATTATATACAGTTTGCAATACATGTATAATTTGTAGCTACAAACATATTGTCCCATTGAAACTCTCACAAAACTAAAAAAAAACAAAAAAACAAAACTGAAACAAGTTCCCATTTCTTATAAGAAAATGTCCAGACACATGAACATTTGAGGAATTTCAAGTTCTTTCTCTATCCTATGTTTCAGGATAGCAGGCAACTGTTCAGGTTACCAGATGATTTGCTGCAGTCATTATTGCTTACTTGGCTATGGTCACTTCTCATCAACTCCTCCATTAAACTTTCCTATTTTCCCTTCTCTAAACTAAAACTAAACTTCTTCAATGTAAACTTCAGTTTAAAATCAAATTTCTGTTCCAAATTGCATTGTGAACCCCTACCCTGACCTACTTTAGAAAATTCACTTTCAGCCTGACCTGTGGTGGCACAGTGGATAAAGCATTGACCTGGAATGCTAAGGTCGCTAGTTCAAAATCCTGGGCTCGCCTGGTCAAGGCATATATGAGAGTTGATGCTTCCTGCTCCTCCCCCCTTCTCTTTCTCTTTCTCTCTCCCCCTCTAAAATGAATAAATAAAATCTTTAAAAAATAAAATCCACTTTTTCTTACATTGGGTACCCCATCAGTTTCTCCTGAACAAGTTGTTTAGTTTTCTGCTTTCTCTGTTGAGGTTTAAATATTTTATTTCTCTTTAAGTAGGGGCAGTGTCAAAGTGTTCCTTTTCATGGTGGTGGTCTCCAGTTCTCTCTGACTTCATGAGACACAGTGGCCTGCACATAGCAGTTGATTAATCAGGCAATTCATTTGTTTGTGAACTCATTCATTTAGTATCATGACATGCTGGTTGCTTCTTGTGCAAAATATTACTTGACCACAGAAGAGAATTATCCGAATCAAACATAAAATAATAAAAATGGGGGGTGTCTTATGATATTAATAGAATTACAGTGGGTATAGCCATAAAAAAATAAAATGAGCTAAAAAAAAAAAAGGCCTGATCAGGCAGTGGTGCAGTGGATAGAGCATTGGACTGGGATGCCGAGGACCCAGGTTCGAGACCCCAAGGTCACCAGCTTGAGCACGGGCTCATCTGGTTTGAGCAAAAGCTCACCAGCTTGGATCCAAGGTCGCTGGCTCGAGAAAGGGGTTACTTGGTCTGCTGAAGGCCCACGGTCAAGGCACATATGAGAAAGCAGTCAATGAACAACTCAACTAAGGTGTCGCAATGCACAATGCGCAACAAAAAAACTAATGATTGATGCTCTCATCTCTCTCCGTTCCTGTCTGTCTGTCCCTGTCTATCCCTCTCTCTGACTCTCTCTCTCTCTGTCTCTATAAATAATAATAATAATAATAATAATAATAAAATAAAAATAAAATGAGCTCAAAAGAGAAGCTTTAGAATACCATGGTTTTAAGGTACATCGATTTTAAAAATGATAAAAAAAATTGTTATTGTGTTTGTTTTGGAGGCCTAAAATAATTGGTAAGAGAGTAAAAGGGCTGATACTATTTCTATAGATGTCAATGACATTGACCAAGTTTACAGTTCAACTATTAAGGCTCTGTTTTGTAACTGGAATACTATTCTAAAGGAATAATATATGGGCAATAAATATAATTTTAACAGTCTTTGGGAAAGAGTGGAGACAGCAGAGAAAGTGTCTAGAACACAGGAATCAATGTCAGAAATCTCTACCAGTCTTCATTACCAATGTCTAGCTGGTGTCAACTTCAGGAACTTTTGGCACCTCATATTGAAAATGAAAGATGACATTTAAATACTAAACATTTTATAATTATATGGTAAACTAAAATCTACCTACATAAAGATTAATAGTAATAAAATTAACCATCAGTTTAGCTTTCTTTTTGTTCACTTTTTATCAGAATGTTCAACAATTATAAAATTGAATCATTGGAGTTTCTAATTTTTTTTTCTCCTCAATTCTGTCTTCCTTCTAGTGGAGCTACTAATGCCTTTTAAAGAGATTTAAAATTACCTTTTTGTTTATAAATATCATGATCCCCCAAATCATAATATAGAAAAATAAACCGAGGTCAATTTTTAAAATTTTCATTTTAAGTTATACAATTGTGTAACTGTTCTAAATATGCATAAATTGTTCCTTGAATACAATTTGGAAAATATAATGTAAGGTAAAAACAAAATCACATATAAGTGTCATTTATTTTCTATTATTTCTTTGCATTTTAATCAATGAAAACTATTTTCCAAGCCAATGGATAAAATATCAGGTCTACAACATTCGCTCAAACCAGAGTAAAATGCAGTCTCTTCAATTTGCAATATAGCTCATATTCACAATTTGAACATCCTGTCCAATACAGTGAACAGAATTCTGAACTTCACTTGCCACAAATTACTCTCTTCATCTCAACCCACATCCACTTCACTGGATGTGGAATCCTGCACTGGGCATGAAAAGTGGGGTGTCTTTCATTCACTGTGCTACACCCCGCTGGCAGTAAGACCTGGGGATGGAGGAAAAGAAATAAAAACATACACCCTACTTGAAACGGTATCAACGAAAACAAGCTTTACGTTCTCTGTAGCACAGTGGAAATATTAGGGCTGAGTCGCTCTCCTGTAATTTTCTGATTTGAATGAAAATACTTCTCTCCATGGTTGACATTCACAAACCTTCCTCAAGATCTGGGTTTTTATCTGAGTTTCTGTTGCTGGGGTAACCTCAACTATGTAAGTATAAGCTACACCTTACCTTACACTGCTTTTCCTCTCTTGGCTACCGTGTGGTCCATAGGAAAAGTGCATGCATCCTAACATAGCATCACTATGTGAGCTCTGCCCTGAAGAAGTTAGGAACCTTTATTTTATTATCTGGACTAGCAAGTATTTCTTTAGGATAGTATCTTAGTTCATTCAGGCTGCTACAACAAAATACCAGAGACTGGGTAGCTTATAAAGAATAGAAATTTATTTCTCTCAGATCTGGAGGCTGTTAGTCTGAGATCAGGATGCCAGCATGAGCACGTGAGGGCCCTCTTTCAGGTCTCAGACCTCCTTTGTATCCTTATGTGGCATAATTGTCAGGGAGTTCACCTCTCAATGGCCCCACCTCCTAGTCAGGAACTAAACATATGAATTGTGGATGGACACAAACATTCAGAACAAAGGAGTTAGGTTCTGAGAAGTTGAAGAAATAGGTCATTTTGAAATTTTAATCTCTATGTTCATTTCAGTTGCACACTGAGTTTGATTTTTCTTTCACTATCCCATATTATAGTTTGTTTAACTTTATATTTGTTTAGGTTGCTCTCTGAGATAAATTTATTTTTGAAACTCAAATCTAACTTTCTTTGATCTTGTGATTATCACTCAGAAAGTCACTGACAGGCAGGCAATAGAAAGTTGTATATGTTTTGAAGTATATCTCCAATTTAAACATTCTCTTTCCTTTGCCCGAGTGACATCAAATTCTCCTCATTTTCCTTCCAATTTTTCTTTTTTGGTTTTTTAGCATCTCTATTATCTAATCCTAATAATTAAATGTTGACATCCTTTCATGTTCTAATTGAAGCCTGCTTTCTCTTACACATCCTCATGAATTCAGTTTTTTTATATATATACATGTAAATATATGGATAATTTCAAATTTATAACTTCATTGCTTCATTTTCTCTTGATTTCTAAACATGCACTTACTTTTCTACTGAATGCCCTAGCCTGGCAAGATCATGTGTCTAAAATTTGAGTAATGATGCCCACCATCCCCCATATGCTCCTCTGCTACTATTTGTTATCTCAGCAAGTAGATTTTTTGCTCCTACTGTACGTGGGATTCGTATTTCACTCTTCCTCATTCTTAGCCCCTAGATTGAATCAATCGCCAAGCATTAGTTTTCTTGCCTAAATAACTCTAAGTCCTTTATTTGCTTTGAATTTCCTCTGACATCCTAAGTCCTATAAATAGTTTTACTTGTCTTGATTATCACACCATCACCCAGCCTAGGTGAAACCCAAATACTCTTTCTCTTTTAAGATAATTCTCTATAACAAAATAGACTTTTAAGAACAATCTTGATTATTTTATTCTTCCACCTAAAACTCTCTAATTATCCTGTTTTCCTAGAGGAAAACCCCAGAATATTAACATTGCCCAAGATACTAGATTGTCTAATAAAATAAATCATGCTTATGTTTTACCTGTCTTATCTAAATTATATGCTACCAACCCACTTTTACCCACTTGCACATCCCACTCTTAGCTTAGTTACTATCACACTTCAATTTCCTCAAGGAAGGCTTCTGAACACCATTCAGGTTCAATTTTGCCATGAATTATATTCACCAGTTCCTGTACCTCTCAGTTATACCAGTTTATTAAGTGTGCCTCTAATGACGACTGCAAAGATACAGACTACAAGTATACATCACTGTATACCCAAAGTCTAAAGAAAACAGCCCTTGATCCAGTTGCCTTATGGGAACATATAAAAGAGCATTTCTGAAAGACTTCTAATTTTTTATTTTTATTTATTTATTTATTTTGCCAGGTGGCTGGTAAAGTTCAGCAGTTAGAAAAAATGTCAGTATAACTCCAGTAATCTTTCTTGTAAAACAACTCCTTATCTCACATCACCAAAGGTAATAGACCCTAACATGTTTGTCTGTCACTGGAGAAATAGAGAAGAGAAGAAGTAATGAATAGAAAAAGAAAGAGAAATATTTAATAGATGCTACCTCTGTGTGATGGAATTTAAGGCAATTAAATATTATTCTTTATACTCAGTATTTTACATATGAATGTACAAATTTTTTAACTTCATAATCATAAAATGTCACTTCAGATATAGAGTACTACTAAACAAAAGGCTAGCTCAAGCACTCAAGTTTATATGAATTCAATTAGTTTAATAACATCCTAGGTGCTCTTATTAAGCTCAGTTTTATGACTTTTATTTTTTCATTCCTTATCCTCAAGAGAATTCAGGAAGTAATATAGAAAGTTGAGAAATACCTTTTAATCATAATGCTATTATGAATTTGATAAGCAAAAGTTGCTATGCTGACATGTAATAGTCTGGAAGTTTGGAGATACTAGCTGTCATAGACTATTATCCTTTGTAATAAAATTATCAGCATAAAGTCATCATTAAGTTGCAATGCTGTTTAAAATAGAAGGTAAAATTTTAAATTACATTAACAAAGTCTTTTCCTTTAGATTGGTGTCTGTCACCACCTATCAAGAAATTTGTAAGTCTTAAAAATTAATATGAGTTACTAAATTTCAGTTACTTCTGGGTGCTTTGCAATATAAATATATCTACAATTAAGATGTCAGGGTTTTTCTCAAATATTCTGTTTTCTTAAGAGAAATCCTGTCACGCTACATAGCAAATATGTCCTCTGGTGGAGAGCGGGATGAACATAAGGGAACGCTGTTTTAGGATTGACATTCTCTGTCTGGTAGAGCTCATTTAACAAATAATGGAAAATATCAAATCCTTTCTATTTTTCAGTTAAATCATATTCAAGGATAAATATCATGGTAAGCATCTGTGGTGTCATCACTTTCTATTCATATTTTCCCTCAGTAATCAGTATTCTGATTTGATTGTTTTACAGATAACTTTCAGCACCATTATCAGCCATGAGACTCTATAGGACTGGCACCTCTGTTTTCAATTCTGATGTTGGTTGTTAAGATAGTCTATCTCCTGTCTTGGCCAGTTATTGATTTAAGAATGGAGAAATACAATCAACTCATTATTAGCTCTAAAGCAGTAGATCTTGTTGTGCATATAAGACCTAAGTCTTCAGTCTGTCTGGTATATTGCTGAGAATGCTGAGGAACAGATTCGCTTTCACCATTGCTGATTATGAACAAGGAAACATGGAGTCCTGGAGATTTCTGTCCATTATCTTTGCCTTGCAAGGATCATCATATGAGATTAAGCCAAAATTAAGAAAAAAAGGATTAAAAAGATAGAAACAAAGTAGGTTTTTCTGGCAATATCACTGAGCCATCAGATATCATCTTAGCTGAAACCTTACCTTGAAACATACATTTTCATGAACATATAACTTGACTTTGAATAAAGTAACTTGTACTTGCATCTAAAACAATTGAACTAATCAACAACCCATAGTTGTTCTTTCAATTTCTGTAAATAGTAATTCCACATAGTTAAAATGCAAATGTATTGCTTACCTAAAAAATAGTTTTATGAACACATATAGATGGGACTCTTCTCAGATTATCTCAAGAATATCTGCAGCAAGAATGGTGGGGACACCAAAGATTCATGAAATTGAAAAGCTCCCAAATAGAGACATATGCTTTTGGTCATTTGCTCTCTTAATGTTAAGAGGAAACCTTAATTTTCCACTTAAAATATATTCTAACTTGAATGTTAACACAACAAAGTCCAAAGCATCATGATCTTCAATTCCACATTTTATTCTAGAAAGAATAATAAATAAATAAATAATAATTTTAAACCAATTATACCTTACAGGTATCAGCTAAAAGATAATAAAAAAAAGGTAAGAAAACTTTCAAATTTAAAAGTAAAGTACTACAAAGAGTAATGTCACAAGATACATGAAATTCTTACTGTAAATCAGATTTAAGCTTTTAGAAAAACCACTTAGAAAATTAACCAGAAGACCAAATAACCAAATGAACCACTAACTTTGAGGTTGCAGCACACTCTTCTCCATTTATGTAGAGCATCCTCACCCAACTAAAGTTTGAATGGGCAGCAAGATAAAACATCTAATCTTTGAGTAGTAAAGAGGCTGACATATAGATTACCCATCTATGGATACCCACTTCTAGTCACAGAGCCCAAATAAATCCCAGTAAATTTATTATTTTAACTAATTTTAACTTGTTCTTTCCCATAAACTCCTGAAAAAGGCCTACAAAGAAAGTAGGAGGTGTGTAGCCACAGCTGTGAATCATGCTAAGCAATGATGGGGAAGAAACCACGCACCTTATTTCTACCTGTCATGATAATTTCTCTTAGGTAAATAGAAATGGCGGCATTCCAATTTTTTACTACATTTTCTCCAATACATTGAGGGTATATTTATATTAATTAGTAGTTCTTAACATTACTTTGAAAATATAAATTAAAAAACGTCAAATTTCTGGACTCTTTCTTACATCATGATATTTATTTTCCTATTTTTTTTTTACATGGGATAAACACCAGGGAAGGAGACTTTACAGAGAGAGAGCAACATTAACCATATAAAGACTTTTGCCCAGTTTCTATTAGTCTACTCTGTGGAGCCAGAAAAAGTTGTAGGAAGGCATTCACATAAAAACTAGTGTTTAACGTTTACTATGTACTAGATCTTATGCTAGACGTTAGAGATAAAACACTAAATTTTGTGGTCTTTGACTTTGAAAGGCTTATACAGTAACTAGAAAGCCCAGCGGTCATATGAAATGACTGCTGTTCTAGATATTATAAATTGTAATTAAAGTGATTTGTGCAAAGGTGTCTGCTAATTCAAACTGAATTACCCAGGGCAGGTGGCAAGGATGCCCCTTTGCTTACTGCCCCACGGGGTTTCCCCCTTCTACTTGCTTAATTGCTTAAAGTAGAGTGCACTGAAGGAAACCACTGGTGGTACATTTCTTAAGAGCCACCGCTAACTCAATAAATAAAGGTGATTTAAATAATAAAATGTTAATTCACATGTCAAAGATCTCTTTGTACACAACATTTCTTGTGTAGATCTTTCCATCACTTTTAAGCTTGCCTTGCAGAGGACCATCAATTATTTTTAATTTTATGTCCGTTCTTTCACGAACTCTTGAACAGGCAACATAAAGTTGACCGTGTCCAAATGCAGGCTCAGGTAAAAAAAATGCCAACATGCTTAAGCGTTTGGCCCTGAGACTTATTGATGGTCATAGCAAAGGCAAGTTTTACAGAAAATTGTCTACATCTCAATTGAAACGGCAACCCTGTTTGAGATGGAGCCAAATCAATTCTTGGAATGACATGTATTTCACCTTTAGAGGAGCCAGTCAAAGACTTAGCTATTATGACATTATTTTTCAGTTTCTCCGTTTGAAACTTTTTTAATCCTTTTTGCGTTTCAGTCAGCATTACTCTGTCGTTTTTTTTGCATTTCTTTCCAGCCTTTGTTCAAGGGACTCATTTTGTTGAGACAGGCTTTTTTGTCTTGCATCTGAGGCAAGCCTTGTTTCTCTATGCTCATCAGTCTCATTTTGCCGAGAAAGACGCATTTGCTCTGTGACTGAAGCAAGCCTTGTCTTTCTCTGCTCAGTGGTTTCTTTTTGTCAAGAAAGCTGTTTTTGTGCAGCTTTAGCTCCTTTTCTCTCCTCTTCAGTGCTGTATTTTCTAGGAGGCATTCTTAAAAGAAATTACGTTAAGACGTAGTTTTTATGTAAAACACATGATTGCCAATGCAAACAAATGTTCACCTTCCCCCTGACACGCTCAATTTGTGTTCAGCCATGGCAACTTCGCCCCATTGGCTAGTACAGTTATGCAAGCAACCAATAAGCTATTGGTGAAAAACAGACACTTAAACCGCATATAATAAAGATTTAGTAGAATGAGATAGACATGTAAGTGGAATAGGCAGCAAGACAGTTGTGTGCACAAGAATTCTGCAGCAACAGGAAAGTTTTTATTGAAAAGTTGGCTTAAAATTTAAGTAGGCAGCATTTTGAAGGAGGACAGAGATGGAGGAGAGTCAGAGATGTGGAAACGTCATTCAAAGAGAAGAGAGTATGTATATGGAGTATGTCCTAGTTAAAAGCTAAGGACAAACTACAAATGCTCACATAACTTTGGCAGGGCTTCTCACACAGGTGAGAAATTTAGAACCTAGCTGCACATCTGTATTTTAGGCACAATTCTATGTCAACTGAGGGAGATTATGAATTTTAACCAATTATTTCTGCCACCTGGTTATTCATTTATAGGCAGTAGCTGTTGACATACAGATGGAAGAAATAATTTAGTGGGACTGTGCAACATAAACTTTGAAGAGTGAATAACTGAGTTCTTGAAGTACCCACAGCAGAAAATGAGGTGAACTAGGGGCCAGAGAAGGGAGTTCAAGAGGAAGGGAGTGATGAAATATCAGACGCTGAAGAGATGTGGGCTCATATAGGTTGGAAAGCAGCCTTTGATTGACATTTAGGGAATTGCTAGAGTGGTACCTGAGTGTAGTAAACGGAAGATGGAGAGTGAAGCAATCGAGGCTATTTCTCTCTTAAAACATGTGTTTTACAGAAAAGAAAAATACCAACTAGAGGGTCAAACTAATGGAGTGCTTTTTCTTTTTTTAATTTTCCTTGGTTCCCCCTACTTTTAAATATATATTAGTTCCAGTCTTTACTTAAGAAAAATAGGAACAGTATTATCTATTCTACTGTCTTCATGTGATGTCAGATGATCATATACAACCATGAAATTAGAGTATAAATCCAATTTCTAGTTAGTTTTCCTTCAAAGTAGATGTCTGTAAAATCAAAAGTAAGTGATGGATATATTAACGATCATATAAAAAGAAAATACATTTACATAGAATAGTAAGTTGCAGAGTAGAATAGGCTGTAAGTGCAACTGCTAACAATTAAAGTTCATTTTTCATTTGCTAAGTAGGATATTAAAAAATTCCATAAAAATAATTCTCTATTTTGGCAAATGTAAAACTGTGCAAATAAGTACAATGTAAACTTAATCTGTTCTGTTGATAGTCCCACTGTCATTTTGAGGTCTTTTGGGGATGCCATATGGGCTGGTTTATTGCATGGATGAAGTTTACAAATATAAATGAGCAAATAGTTTTTGGAGTTTCTGCTATGTCAAATTAAGTTGGACACAACATCAAATAAAGAGTACATATAATTGTTTCACCAAAAAATAAGAATTTATCACTAAGAATACAAATTCTCAAATTATGATTTATTAAACATATAAGAATGCTAGTATTCATTATACTTCAGATTCGCCACTTATCTCAAGACTTGTGTTTTTGTTATAATCAATTAATTATTAATCAGCAAGTTATCGTGTTTTCTAATATGTTAACAGGTATGGTTTATCTAGTTGAATGTGTACTAATAAATACAATCTTGATCCATTGTTATTCCTTTCTAAAATAAAGTTCAGAAATGGAAAATAAGGTAATTATTGACAGGAATAGCTTTCAGTTTTTTTAGTGGTGAATTATTTAATACAAATCAGCTGAATGTTTTAAAACAAAATTTAATTTGTGCTCAAGAAAAAATAAAGGTGGTCATCACTTGATGTGGAAAATGCTTCAAATAAATTTTCCAATCCCAAACATATACTTTTGGAAAGCTAAGAAACAAACATAAATTTGGAAATCATTACATAATAACTAAGATTTTTTTTATTAAATTGAGAAAAATCATTTGAGAAAAATACATAACATTAGGTAGATATATTAAAACATAGCTATCTAAACCATGGATAACCTTAATAGTAGATTTGTCTCTACATTTCATCCAGTGCGTAAGGACCTTCTGATTGACCTTTGTATATTAATATATTTTGATATCATAAGATCCTTACCAGTTGTGAGATATATTTTCTCTTTTTGTATCAGAGAATTACCTTAAGTGATAACATATTAGTAAATATATCATCATCATTTTTATTATTAAAGTAGTTCTTATTTCTAGAGGACTTTTCAATAACAGGCTACATTTTGATATAGTCCCTCATTGACCTAGCAAAAGCCCATGACATTGATGAGAACATATTATCTTTTTTTAAAAATTGGGAAGCCAGAGCTGAGAGAGCTGATGTTATGAAGCTTATCTGTTCCAGTCAGGAGCCATAACTTGGTAACTGAAATCTAGATGTCTTTTCCTTCTGTAGACCACAATCCATAGCTTAAATTTGTTCACGGTTTATATCTAACAAACTATCTTGGGAATTATCTCATTCAGTCCTCTGAATACTGTACCTATAAAATAAGCATCTATATATCCATTTTGTGACTGAGCACTCTAATATTAAAATAAATTATGAGATGATGTCACAGTAATGGCGCGGTAGGAAGTGATACCGATAAATCTCCCCCAAAACTCAACAAGATCTTCAACCAGAAACAGAAAAACCTATCCTTGGAGCCTCCAGATGTTTTGCAATACTCCCAAAGGTATGGTCAAGCAAAAAATTGACTAAATATATAATCAAACCCCGAAGGAAATAGGGAGTAAGAAATGCTCCGCCTTCCTCACTAACCTAAACAGGGTGGCTTTCACTGGGAACTGAGAATATAGAAACTGAGGCGGGCAAAGGGGGTGAATAGATCCAGGCCGCGGCACAAACGGCTGAACCAGGCTGTGGCACAGAGATCCAAGCCGAGAAAAAACTGTTCCTGTGGTAACCCAGGCAATACAAGCTAACACTTGTGCCAAACCCAGACAAAGAAAGACAAGTGGGGCAGCCATTTTCCCCGAACTCCTGGTTGGCATGTGCAGAGAGTGGGCGAGAGATTCCTCTGAGTGCCTCAGCAGTGGGCGCCTGTGTTACCCCACAGAGAGGCATAGTCAGGGGCCTTTGTGTGGGCCAAAAGCGGAACCTCCGGGCTGCCCCAGCACCCCGAAAAAGCCACGCACAGAAAGTGAGTGAGAGCCAATTCCAATGCTGGAACTTTTTTGTGCAGGTGGGGGTTTCTCTCAGAGGATGAGGCAGCTGGCCTGATATCCTGGTCGCGGTGCACGGAGAGTGGGCAAGAGATTCCTCCCAGCACCTCAGGAGCGGGAGCCCGTGTTATCCCATGGAGAGGCAGAGTCAGGGGTCTTAGTGTGGGCCGAAAGCAGAATCTCCAGGCCACCCTAGCGCCCTGAAAAAGCCACGCACAGGGAGGGAGTGAGAGCCAATTCCAACACTGGAACTTTTATGTGTGGGCGGGGGTTTCACTCAGAGGGTGAGACTGCTGGCCTGATATCCTGGTCTGCGCGTGCAGATAGTGAACGAGAGATTCCTCTGAGTGCCTCAGCAGTGCACCTGTGTTATCCCACAGAGGGGCAGAGTCAGGGGCCTTTGTGTGGGCCAAGAGCAGAATCTCCAGGCAGCCCCAGTGCCCTGAAGGGGCTGCGCATGGGGAGGGAGCGAGAGCCAATTCCAATGCTGGAACTTTTCCGAGCAGGCGGGAGTTTCACTCAGAGTATGAGATTTCCGGCCTGATATCCTGGTCTGTGCACAGATAGTGAGCGAGAGTTTCCTCCAAGTGCCCCAGGAGTGGGCGCCCGTCCGTGTTACCAGACAGAGTGGCAGAGCCAGATGTCTTTGAGTGGGTAGAAGCCCTGCCTGATTATGCTAGCAGCTCTGACTGACTGAGCCTTACCCAGAGCCCTGTGCTGAGCAGGAATAGAGTGGGGAGTTGAGCCTCTTACTATCCAGGCAGAGGCAGCAGCAACCCCATAGCTGGATTATCAGGCTACTAATTGAGGAAGGAAAGACTAGGAGAGAGGCTCCAGGAACACAGACTCTCTCACTGTCAGAGCCTATAAATGCTAATGAGCCTTGACTGCCAACGAGACTGAAACACAATACATGACATTGCCATAGAGACTTATCAACTGCAAACCTCTACCTGAGCATGCCAAAGGGGCAGAACCCAGGGTACAGAGTCACCAACTAGGAAGAGGGAGAGAAAAGAAAAAAAATGAAGATAACCTCTCAAAAATAAGAATAATCCACAGACTTTATAACCTATCCCATTTTATTATATTTGGTCGTTTGTTTCTCTTATCTTCAGTCTTGATTTTTTTTTCCTCCTCCAATTTGGTCATTTAACTCTCTTCCAGTCTTACTCTCTCCTCTCCTTGAACTACACTACCCATAAGTGTTACATCTCCCATTATCTCTTCTTTCCTCTTCCTTTCTCTCTATGAGGGTTGCACTCCAAAACCCTTAACTCTCTCTCTCTTCTCTTTTTTCTTTTTTCTTCTTTTAGTGGTTCCCTCTTTTTTTCTCTCTCTCTCTTTCTTTTCTCCCTCTATATTAGTTCCTTCTTTCTCCTTTACGTCTCCTCACATTCAAACCTCAATAACGAACAAATTATCTTATCCGGGACTCAAACTTATGTTTGTGGCATTTTGGGGGGTTTTTACTTCACCTTTTTAACTCACTAGCAGTGCTCCCATCCCTGGCTCTCCATTTTATCTAGTTCTTGTTCCACTAAATACAATAGTAATTTTTTAATCTGTCCCCCCCATTTTCCTGTTTTCTTCTCATTCCTCTCATCATAACTCTTAGTCAACCAACACCTAAAAGCAAACCATTTTATTCTTGACCCAAATTTTTTCCTTGTTTGCTTTGGGTGGATCCATACCCCCTTTTTTTCCTTTTTTTTTTTTGCCCCTTTATTACTTCTCCCCAATTCAGGCCTTCCATTACAGGCATTGTTTGTTCTATTTAGTACAATATAATTCACAGTTCACAACAAGATTTTCTCAAGAAAGAGTGGAGAGGAGAGGAGAGGAAAAAGGGAGGGGAGGAATAATTTCCTTTTTTTAATTTTCATTTTATTTTATTTTTCTTTATTTAATTATTAATTTAAAAAAATTTCAATTTTTTATTTTTTTTTAACTTTTTATTCTTTATACAATCTCATTAATACTATCAACAAAACCACCCTCAGATGCCATTAAGGAAGAGAAAATCGAATATCATGGATACAAAAGAAAGAGAGGTAACACAGATAGATGAGGAAAAATCTATGGAGAAAAAATTTAATATATTGGAAACCTTGGAGTTAAACAACAGAGAATTTAAAATAGAAATCCTAAAAATACTCAGAGATATACAAGAAAACATAGAAAGGCAATTTAGGGAGCTCAGAAAACAACTCAATGAACACAAAGAATATATTTCCAAGGAAATTGAAACTATAAAAACAAATCAAACATGGATGAAAAACTGAATTCACGAGCTGAAAAAAGAGGTAACAAGCTTAGCTAATAGAACAGGCCAGATAAAAGAGAGGATTAGTGAAATAGAAGACAAGCAACTTGAGGCACAACAGAGAGAAGAAGAAAGAGACTCAAAAATTTAAAAAAATGAGATAGCCCTACAAGAATTATCTGACTCCATCAAAAAGAATAACATAAGAATAATAGGTATATCAGAGGGAGAAGAGAGAGAAAATGGAATGGAGAACGTACTCAAACAAAAAATAGATGATAACTTCCCAAGCCTGTGGAAAGAACTAAAACCTCAAATTCAAGAAGCAAACAGAACTCCGAGTTTTCTTAACCCCAACAAACCTACTCCAAGGCACATCATAATGAAATTGGCACAAAACAAGGGCAAAGAAAAAATTCTCAAGGCAGCCAGGGAAAAGAAGAATACAACATATAAAGGAAGACCCATTAGAGTATCATCAGATTTCCAAACAAAAACTCTACAAGCTAGGAGAGACTGGACCCCAATATTTAAAGTCCTGAAAGAGAGGAACTTTCAGCCACTAATACTATACCCATCAAAACTATCCTTCAAATATGAAGGAGAAATAAAAACATTCACAGATACAGAAAAGATGAGGGAATTTATCATCAGAAAACCCCCACTCCAAGAATTACTAAACTGGGTTCTCCAATCAGATAAAAAGAACAAAAAAAAAAACAAAGCCACAAGTAAAAGCTCCAAGAAGAACACAATAAAACCAAATTTAAACTGTGACAACAACAAAAAGAAAGGGGGGGAGAGGATGGAGATTAACAGTAGCAAAGGACGATGGAGTGCAAAAGTACTCACAAAATAGTGCACTACAATGAACAGGGTAAGAACCCTTTTCATTACTTAAAGGTAACCACCATTGAGAAAACCACCACAGAAGCACATGATTTAAAAAAGATAGCAACAGAGGAAAGATGTATGGAATACAACCAAATAAAAACAAAAGATAGAAAAATGAAAGAGAAGGATCAAACAAGACACAAAACTAACAGTAAGCAATCTATAAAATGGCAATAGGGAACTCACAAGTGTCAATAATTACACTAAATGTAAATGGATTAAACTCACCAATAAAAAGGCACAGAGTAGCAGAATGGATTAAAAAAGAAAATCCAACTGTATGCTGCCTACAGGAAACTCATCTAAGTAACAAGGATAAAAACAAATTCAAAGTGAAAGGCTGGAAAACAATACTCCAAGCAAATAACATCCAAAAAAAAGCAGGCGTAGCATTACTCATATCTGATAATGCTGACTACAAGACAGCAAAAGTACTCAGAGACAAAAATGGCCATTTCATAATGGCTAAGGGGACACTGAATCAAGAAGACATAACAATTCTTAATATATATGCACCAAACCAAGGAGCACCAAAATATATAAGACAGCTACTTATTGACCTTAAAACAAAAACTGACAAAAATACAATCATACTTGGAGACCTCAATACACCGCTGACGGCTCTAGATCGGTCATCCAAACAGAGAATCAGCAAAGATATAGTGGCCTTAAACAAAACACTAGAGCACCTGAATATGATAGACATCTACAGGACATTTCATCCCAAAGTGACTGAGTATACATTTTTCTCCAGTGTACATGGATCATTCTCAAGAATTGATCATATGTTGGGCCACAAAAACAACAGCAGCAAATTCAGAAAAATTGAAGTTGTACCAAGCATATTTTCTGATCATAAAGCCTTGAAACTAGAATTCAACTGCAAAAAAGAGGAAAAAAATCCCCCAAAATGTGGAAACTAAACAACATACTTTTAAAAAATGAATAGGTCAAAGAACAAATAAGTACAGAGATAAAAAAATATATACAGACAAATGAAAATGACAATACGACATATCAAAATCTGTGGGATGCAGCAAAAGCAGTGATAAGAGGGAAGTTCATATCACTTCAGGCATATATGAACAAACAAGAGAGAGCCCAAGTGAACCACTTAACTTCACACTTTTTTTTTTTTTTTTTGCATTTTTCTGAAGCTGGAAACGGGGAGAGGCAGTCAGACAGACTCCCGCATGCGCCCGACCAGGATCCACCCGGCACGCCCACCAGGGGCGACGCTCTGCCCACCAGGGGGCGATGCTCTGCCCCTCCAGGGCGTCACTCTGCCATGACCAGAGCCACTCTAGTGCCTGGGGCAGAGGCCAAGGAGCCATCCCCAGCACCCGGGCCATCTTTGCTCCAATGGAGCCTTGGCTGCGGGAGCAGAAGAGAGAGACAGAGAGGAAGGAGGGGGGTGGGGTGGAGAAACAAATGGGCGCTTCTCCTATGTGCCCTGGCCGGGAATCGAACCCAGGTCCCCCGCACGCCAGGCTGACGCTCTACCGCTGAGCCAACCGGCCAGGGCCTTAACTTCACACTTTAAGGAACTAGAAAAAGAAGAACAAAGACAACCCAAAACCAGCGAAAGAAGGGAGATAATAAAAATTAAAGCAGAAATAAATAAAATAGAGAACAGTAAAACTATAGAAAAAATTAATAGAACAAGGAGCTGGTTTTTTGAAAAGATCAACAAAATTGACAAACCCTTGGCAAGACTTACCAAGGAAAAAAGAGAAAGAACTCATATAAACAAAATCCAAAATGAAAGAGGAGAAATCAACACAGACACTGTAGATATACAAAGAATTATTGTAGAATATTATGAAAAACTTTATGCCACTAAATTCAACAACCTGGAAAAAAATGAATAAATTCCTAGAACAATACAACCTTCCTAGACTGAGTCAAGAAGAAGCAGAAAGCCTAAACAGACCTATTAGTAGAGAAGAAATAGAAAAAAACCATTAAAAACCTCCCGAAAAATAAAAGTCCAGGCCCTGATGGCTATACCAGCAAATTTTATGAAACATTCAAAGAAGACTTGGTTTCTATTCTACTCAAAGTCTTCCAAAAAATTGAAGAAGAAGCAATACTTCCAAACACATTTATGAGGCCAACATAACCCTCATACCAAAACCAGGCAAGGATGGCACAAGAAAAGAAAACTACAGACCAATATCTCTAATGAATACAGATGCTAAAATACTAAACAAAATACTAGCAAATCGAATACAACAACGTATTAAAAAAATAATACATCATGATCAAGTGGGATTCATCCCAGAATCTTAAGGATGGTTCAACATACGTAAAACGGTTAACGTAATACACCATATCAACAAAACAAAGAACAAAAACCACATGATCTTATCAATAGATGCAGAAAAGGCTTTCGATAAAATACAACACAATTTTATGTTTAAGACTCTCAACAAAATGAGTATAAAAGGAAAATATCTCAACATGATAAAGGCCATATATGATAAACCATCAGCTAACATCATATTAAATGGTACAAAACTGAAGGCTTTCCCCCTTAAATCAGGAACAAGACAGGGTTGTCCACTCTCTTCACTCCTATTTAATGTGGTACTAGAGGTTCTAGCCACAGCAATCAGACAAGACAAAGAAATAAAAGGCATCCATATCGGAAAAGAAGAAGTAAAGGTATCACTTTTTGCAGATAGTATGATCCTATACATCGAAAACCCCAAAGAATCCACAAAAAGACTACTAGAAACAATAAGCCAATACAGTAAGGTCGCAGGATACAAAATTAACATACAGAGGTCAATAGCCTTTCTATATGCCAACAATGAAACATTTGTGAATGAACTCAAAAGAATAATCCCCTTCACGATTGCAACAAAAAAAATAAAATACCTAGGAATAAACATAACAAAGAATGTAAAAGACTTACATAATGAAAAGTATAAACCAATGTTAAGGGAAATCGAAAAGGATATAATGAGATGGAAGAATATTCCTTGTTCTTGGTTAGGAAGAATAAATATAATCAAGATAGCCATATTACCCAAAGGAATATACAAATTTAATGCAATTCCCATCAAAATTCCAATGACATTTTTTAAAGAAGTGGAGCAAAAAATCATCAGATTTATATGGAACTGAAAAAAACCCCGAATAGCCAAAGCAATCCTAAAGAAAAAGAATGAAGCTGGGGGCATTACAATACCTGACTTCAAACTCTATTATAAGGCCACGACAATCAAAACAGCATGGTATTGGCAGAAAAATAGACACTCAGACCAATGGAACAGAATAGAAAGTCCAGAAATAAAACCACATATATATAGTCAAATAATTTTTGATAAAGGGGCCAACAACACACAATGGAGAAAAGAAAGCCTCTTCAATAAATGATGCTGGGAAAACTGGAAAGCCACATGCAAAAGAATGAAACTCGACTACAGTTTGCCCCCTGTACTAAAATTAACTCAAAATGGATCAAAGATCTAAACATAAGACCTGAAACAATTAAGTACATAGAAGAAGACATAGGTACTCAACTCATGGACCTGGGTTTTAAAGAGCATTTTATGAATTTGACTCAAAGGCAAGAGAAGTGAAGGCAAAAATTAATGAATGGGACTACATCAGACTAAGAAGTTTTTGCTCAGCAAGAGAAACTGATAACAAAATAAACAGACAGCCAACTAAATGGGAAATGATATTTTCAAACTCCTGCTCAGATAAGGGCCTGATATCCAAAATATACAAAGAACTCATAAAACTCAACAACAAACAAACAAGCAATCCAATAAAAAAATGGGAAGAGGACATGAACAGACACTTCTCCCAGGAAGAAATACAAATGGCCAACAGATATATGAAAAGATGCTCATGTTCTTTAGTTATTAGAGAAATGCAAATCAAAACTGCAATGAGATACCACCTCACACCTGTTAGATTAGCTATTATTAACAAGACAGGTACTAGCAAATGTTGGAGAGGCTGTGGAGAAAAAGGAACTCTCATACACTGTTGGTGGGAATGTAAAGTAGTACAACCATTATGGAAGAAAGTATGGTGGTTCCTCAAGAAACTGAAAATTGAACTACCTTTTGACCCAGCAATCCCTCTACTGGGTATATACCCCAAAAACTCAGAAACATTGATACATAAAGACACATGCAACCCCATGTTCATTGCAGCATTGTTCACAGTGGCCAGGACATGGGAACAACCAAAAAGCCCGTCAATAGATGGCTGGATAAAGAAGATGTGGCACATATACACTATGGAATACTACTCAGCCATAAGAAATGATGACATCGGATCATTTATAGCAAAATGGTGGGATCTTGATAACATTATACGAAGTGAAATAGGTAAATCAGAAAAAACCAGAAACTGCATTATTCCATACATAAGTGGGACATAAAAGTGAGACAAAGAGACATTGATAAGAGTGTGGTGGTTACGGGGGGAGGGGGGAGAGGGAGAGGGAAAGGGGGAGGGGAGGGGCACAAAGAAAACTAGATAGAAGGTGACAGAGGACAATCTGACTTTGGTTGATGGGTATGCAACATAATTGAATGACAAGATAACCTGGACATGTTAATTTTGAATATATGTATCCTGATTTAGTGATATTGCCCCATTAAAAAAATAAAATTATTTAAAAAAAATTAAATTTATTGTCTAAGACAACACAATTTGTTTGCAGAAATGCCAGTACTCTATCAAAATCTACCTGGTCTTTTAACTTTATGACCAATTCTGATTCTCTCTCCTAATCTTTTTTTTTTTTAAATTAGTAAAGCTGGGATCACAGTAATCCCTCAGTTTACAAACTTTCCAGAAACACAGATTGTTATAACCCAGACCATTCACTCTTCCATGTTGTTGTTGAAAAGTACACCAAAAAATTTTGGTAGAAAGACTGAATCAAGGAATTCAGGGGATGATTCTTTGAAGAAGTGGGAGAGGAAAAGTAGAAAAATAAAAATGATTACACTCTGAATGTTGAGGCTTGGTCCCTTTTCATCTATTTTGTTTGATCTGGACCAGTCCACTATACTTTCTAGACCACCACATAACCCAAACAAACCAAGGTTTTACATGCACGAGCCTGAGACTATAAATCACATCATTCATTATATGAATCTAAAAATCTCTAGTTAATAAAATGTATGTAAAGTTACATTATTTTTATCTCTAACAATTAAGCTCCAATAAATTAAATGTGTGGTAGAATCCATGGTATTTTAAATAAATATATTAATTATAGTCTGCTACTCAAATCAAAACTAAAAATTACACTTGTTACTTTTATTCTCCTGCATTGTGTGAGAGGACATTAAGGGAATAAGGAGTAAGATATAAATTTCTTTATGCTCTCTTTAGGCATAGCTATTCATACCATATGATTTTAGTTATAAATAATAGGCCAACCATCATAAATTCTGGAACCCTTTTAATCAGTTACTTTATAATAAAGGTTAAGTCATGTGGTAACCATGAACCTAGATGTGAAAATTCTTAACCAAATATTAGCAAATCAAATTTATCAATATTTAAAAAGGATAGTAAATCAATGACCAAGAGGGATTTATCACAGGAATATAAAACTGGTACAACATTTAACAATTAGTCAATGTATTTTACTATATCATAGACCAGAGAAGAGAAATCATATTACTAATCCAATAGATAAAGAGAGAACATTTCACAAAATTCAATTTCTATTTATGATTTTAAAAACTTAATCAGAAACAAGAATAGAAAAAACTTCCATCTGGTAAAGGACTTAAAAAAAATAATACAGCTAATATTGTAATTAATGGTGTCAAATTGTTTCACCTTAAAGTTGGGAACAAAGCAAGGATGTTCATTCCCAACTTCTATTCAATGTTTTATTGCAGATTCTAGCACGTGTTAGTAAAGCAAATAAATTTTAAAATAATGAAATTTAAAAGATACAGGTTTGAAAGGAAAAAATAAAACTACCTTTATTTATAGAAGCTAAGAATGTATACATAAAATACTAAAGAATCTATTTTAAAAAGCTCCAAAAATAATTAGTTTTACAAGATTATAAAATATGACACCAAAATAGTAAATCAAAATAGTAGAGATGGCCTATGGACATATGAAAAGATGTTCAACATCAGTAATCATTAGAGAAATGCAAATTAAAAACATAATGAGACATCTCCTCATACCTGTCAGAATGACTGTCATCAGTTAATCAACAAACAAGTGTTGGCAAGGATGTGGAGAAAAGGGAACCCTTGTGCACTATTGGTGGGAATGCAGATCGGTGAAGCCACTGTACAAAGCAGTATGGAGTTACCTCAAAAAATTAAAATGGAGGGAGATGACGTCAGAGTAATGGCGGGGTAGGAAGCGATACCGATAAATCTCCCCCAAAACTCAACAAGATCTTCAACCAGAAACAGAAAAACCTATACTTGGAGCTTCCAGATGCTTCACAATACACCCAAAGGTATGATTGAGTGAAAAATTGGCTAAATATATAACCAAACCCCGAAGGAAATAGGGAGTAAGAAATGCTCCGCCTTCCTCACTAACCTAAACAGGGCGGCTTTCTCTGGTAACTGTGAATATAGAAACTGAGGCGGGCAAAGGGGGTGAATAGATCCAGGCCGCGACACAAACGGCTGAACCAGGCTGTGGCACAGAGATCCAAGCCGAGGAAAATCTGATCCTGTGGCAACCCGGGCAATACAAGCTAACACTCGCGCCAAACCCAAACAAAGAAAGACAAGCGGAGCGGCCATTTTACCCGGTTTCCTGGTCAGTGCGCAGTTAGTGGGCGAGAATTTCTTCCTAGGCCCCGAGAGTGGGTGCCCATGTTGCCCCACGGAGAGGCAGGGTCAGAGGCCTTTCTGTGGGCCAAGGGCAGAGTCTCTGGGCAGCCCCAGTGCCCTGGGAAAGCCACACACGGGAGGGAGTGAGAACTAATTCCAACAGTGGAGATTTTCCATGCTGGAGGGTGTTTCACTCAGAGGGAAACGCGGCCTGCCTCATATCCTGGTTTGTGAGCACAGATAAGGAGTGAGCGATTCCTCCGAGTGCCTCGGCAGTGCGCGCCCGTGTTATCGCACAGAGGGGCAGAGTCAGGGGCCTTTGTGTGGGCCAAAGCGGAATCTCCGGCCGCCCCAGCGCCTTGCAAAAGCCGCGCACGGGGACGGAGCGAGACTCAATTCCAACGCTGCAACTTTTCCTGCGGTTGGGGGTTTCACTCAGAGCGTGAGAATGCTGGCCGGATATCCTGGTCGCAGATAGTGAGTGAGAGTTTCCTCCAAGCACCCTGGAAGTGGGCGCCCGCTTGTGTTACCGCACAGAGTGGCAGAGCCAGAGGTCCTTGAGTGGGCGGAAAGCCCGCCTGATTATGCTAGCAGCTCTGACTGACTGAGCCTTACCCAGAGCCCTGTGCTGAGTGGGAATAGAGTGGGGAGTTGCCAGCTCTTTGAGCCTCTTACTATCCAGGCAGAGGCAGCAGCAACCCCATAGCTGGATTATCAGGCTACTAATTGAGGAAGGAAAGACTAGGAGAAAGGCTCCAGGAACACGGACTCTCTCACTGTCGGAGCCTATAAATGCTAATGAGCTTCAACTGCCAACGAGACTAAAGCACAATACATGACATTGCCATAGAGACTTATCAACTGCAAATCTCTACCTGAGCGTGCCAAAGGGGCAGAACCCGGGGTACAGAGTCACCGACCAGGAAGAGGGAGAGAAAAGAAAAAGCAAGAAGATAACCTCTCAAAATCAAGAATAATCTGCAGACTTTATAACCTATCCCATTTTATTATATATGTTCGTTTGTTTCTCTTATCTTCATTCTTGATACTTTTTTTTCCTCCTCCAATTTGGCCGATTAACTCTCTGCCGGTCTTACTCTCTCCTCTCCTTGAACTACACTACCCATAAGTGTTACAACTCCCATTATCTTTTCTCTTCTCTTCCTTTCTCTCTATGAGGCTTGCACTCTAAAACCCTTAACTCTCTCTCTCTCTCTCCTTTCTTTTTTCTTCTTTTAGTGGTTCCCTCTTTTTTTCTCTCTCTCTCTTTCTTTTCTCCCTCTATATTAGTTTCTTCCTTTCTCCTTTACATCTCCTCTCATTCAAACCTCCATAACAAACAAATTATCTTATCTGGGACTCAAACTTATGTTTGTGGCATTTTGGGGGGTTTTTACTTCACCTTTTTAACTCCCTAGCAGTGCTCCCATCCCTGGCTCTCCATATTATCTAGTTCTTGTTCCACTAAATACAATAGTAATTTTTTAATTTGTCCCCCCATTTTTCCATTTTCCTCTTATTCCTCTCATCATAACTCTTAGACAACCAACACCTAAAAGCAAATCATTTTATTCTTGACCCAAATTTTTTCCTTATTTGCTTTTTGTGGGTCCATATGCTCTTTTTTTTTCTTTTTTTTTTCCTTTTTTTTTCTTTTTTTTTTTTTTTGCCCCTTTATTACTTTTCCCCAATTCAGGCCCTCCATCACAGGCATTGTTTGTTATAATTCACAGTTCACCACAAGATTTTCTCAAGAAAGAGGGGAGAGGAGAGGAGAGGAAAAAAAGGAGGGGGGGAATAATTTCCTTTTTTTTAATTTTTATTTTATTTTATTTTTCTTTATTTCATTATTAATTTTTTTAAAAAAAACAACTCTTCGATTTTTTATTTTTTTATTACTTTTAACTTTTTATTCTTTATTAAATCTCATTAATACTATCAACAAAATCACCCTCAGATGCCATTAAGGAAGAGAAAATCGAATATCATGGATACAAAAGAAAGAGAAGTAACACAGCTAGATGAGGAAAAATCTATGGAGAAAAAATTTAATATATTGGAAACCTTGGAGCTAAATGACAGAGAATTCAAGAAAGAAATCCTAAAAATCCTCCGAGATATACAAGAAAACACAGAAAGTCAATTTAGGAAGCTCAGAAAACAACTCAATGAACACAAAGAATATATGTCCAAGGAAATTGAAACTATAAAAACAAATCAAACAGAGATGAAAAACTGAATTCACGAGCTGAAAAACGAAGTAACAAGCTTAGCTAATAGAACAGGTCAGATAGAAGAGAGGATTAGTGAAATAGAAGACAAGCAACTTGAGGCACAACAGAGAGAAGAAGAAAGAGACTCAAAAATTAAAAAAAAATGAGATAGCCCTACAAGAATTATCTGACTCCATCAAAAAGAATAACATAAGAATAATAGATATATCAGAGGGAGAAGAGAGAGAAAATGGAATGAGAACATACTCAAACAAATAATAGATGATAACTTCCCAAGCCTGTGGAAAGAACTAAAGCCTCAAGTTCAAGAAGCAAACAGAACTCCAAGTTTTCTTAACCCCAACAAACCTACTCCAAGGCATATCATAATGAAATTGACACAAACCAACGGCAAAGAAAAAATTCTCAAGGCAGCCAGGGAAAAGAAGAATACAACATATAAAGGAAGGCCCATTAGATTATCATCAGATTTCTCAGCAGAAACTCTACAAGCTAGAAGAGAGTGGACCCCAATATTTAAAGTCCTGAAAGAGAGGAACTTTCAGCCACGAATACTATACCCATCAAAGCTATCCTTCAAATATGAAGGAGAAATAAAAACATTCACAGATACAGAAAAGATGAGGAAATTTATCATCAGAAAACCCCCACTCCAGGAATTACTAAACGGGGTTCTCCAATCAGATACAAAGAACAAAAAAAAAACAGAGCCACAAGTAAAAGCTCCAAGAAGAACACAATAAAACCAAATTTAAACTGTGACAACAACAAAAAGAAAGAGGGGGAGAAGATGGAGATTAACAGTAGCAAAGGACGATGGAGTGCAAAAGTACTCACAAAATAGTTCGCTACAATGAACAGGGTAGGGACCCTTTTCATTACTCAAAGGTAACCACCATTGAAAAAACCACCACAGAAGCACATGAGATAAAAAAGATAGCAACAGAGGAAAGATGTATGGAATACAACCAAATAAATACAAAAGATAGAAAAACGAAAGAGAAGGATCAAACAAGACACAAAACTAACAGAAAGCAAGATATAAAATGGCAATAGGGAACTCACAAGTGTCAATAATTACACTAAATGTAAATGGATTAAACTCACCAATAAAAAGGCACAGAGTAGCAGAATGGATTAAAAAACAAAATCCAACTGTATGCTGCCTACAGGAAACTCATCTAAGTAACAAGGATAAAAACAAATTCAAAGTGAAAGGCTGGAAAACAATACTCCAAGCAAATAACATCCAAAAAAAAGCAGGTGTAGCAATACTCATATCGGATAATGCTGACTACAAGACAGGAAAATTACTCAGAGACAAAAATGGCCATTTCATAATGGCTAAGGGGACACTGAATCAAGAAGATATAACAATTCTTAATATATATGCACCAAACCAAGGAGCACCAAAATATATAAGACAGCTACTTATTGATCTTAAAACAAAAACTGACAAAAATACAATCATACTTGGAGACCTCAATACACCGCTGACGGCTCTAGATCGGTCATCCAAACAGAGAATCAACAAAGACATAGTGGCCTTAAACAAAACCCTAGAGCACCTGGATATGATAGACATCTACAGGACATTTCATCCCAAAGTGACTGAGTATACATTTTTCTCCAGTGTACATGGATCATTCTCAAGAATTGACCATATGTTGGGCCACAAAAACAACATCAGCAAATTCAGAAAAATTGAAGTTGTACCAAGCATATTTTCTGATCATAAAGCCTTGAAACTAGAATTCAACTGCAAAAAAGAGGAAAAAAATCCCACAAAAATGTGGAAACTAAACAACATACTTTTAAAAAATGAATGGGTCAAAGAAGAAATAAGTGCAGAGATCAAAAGATATATACAGACTAATAAAAATGACAATACGACATATCAGAATCTATGGGATGCAGCAAAAGCAGTGATAAGAGGGAAGTTCATATCACTTCAGGCATATATGAACAAACAAGAGAGAGCCCAAGTGAACCACTTAACGTCCCACCTTAAGGAACTAGAAAAAGAATAACAAAGATAACCCAAAACCAGCCGAAGAAAGGAGATAATAAAAATCAGAGCAGATATAAATGAATTAGAGAACAGAAAAACTATAGAAAAAATTAATAGTACAAGGAGCTGGTTCTTTGAAAAGATCAACAAAATTGACAAACCCTTGGCAAGACTTACCAAGGAAAAAAGACACAGGACTCAAATAAATAAAATCCAAAATGAAAGAGGAGAAATCACCACGGACACCGTAGATATACAAAGAATTATTGTAGAACACTATGAAAAACTTTATGCCACTAAATTCAACAACCTAGAAGAAATGGATAAATTCCTAGAATAATACAACCTTCCTAGACTGAGTCAAGAAGAAGCAGAAAGCCTAAACAGACCTATCAGTAGAGAAGAAATAGAAAAAACCATTAAAAACCTCCCCAAAAATAAAAGTCCAGGCCCTGACGGCTATACCAGCGAATTTTATCAAACATTCAAAGAAGACTTGGTTCCTATTCTACTCAAAGTCTTCCAAAAAATTGAAGAAGAAGCAATACTTCCAAACACATTTTATGAGGCCAACATAACCCTCATACCAAAACCAGGCAAGGATGGCACAAAAAAAGAAAACTACAGACCAATATCTCTAATGAATACAGATGCTAAAATACTAAACAAAATACTAGCAAATCGAATACAACAACGTATTAAAAAAATAATACATCATGATCAACTGGGATTCATCCCAGAATCTCAAGGATGGTTCAACATACGTAAAATGGTTAATGTAATACACCATATCAACAAAACAAAGAACAAAAACCACATGATCTTATCTTATCAATAGACGCAGAAAAGGCTTTCGATAAAATACAACACAATTTTATGTTTAAGACTCTCAACAAAATGAGTATAGAAGGAAAATATCTCAACATGATAAAGGCCATATATGATAAACCATCAGCTAACATCATATTAAATGGCACTAAACTGAAGGCTTTCCCCCTCAAATCAGGAACAAGACAGGGTTGTCCACTCTCTCCACTCTTATTTAATGTGGTACTAGAGGTTCTAGCCAGAGCAATCAGACAAGACAAAGAAATAAAAGGCATCCATATCGGAAAAGAAGAAGTAAAGGTATCACTTTTTGCAGATGATATGATCCTATACATCGAAAACCCCAAAGAATCCACAAAAAGACTACTAGAAACAATAAGCCAATACAGTAAGGTCGCAGGATACAAAATTAACATACAGAAGTCAATAGCCTTTCTATATGCCAACAATGAAATAACTGAGAAGGAACTCAAAAGAATAATCCCCTTCACGATTGCAACAAAAAAAAATAAAATACTTAGGAATAAACATAACAAAGAATGTAAAGGACTTATATAATGAAAACTATAAACCATTGTTAAGGGAAATCGAAAAAGATATAATGAGATGGAAGAATATACCTTGTTCTTGGCTAGGAAGAATAAATATAATCAAGATGGCTATATTACCCAAAGCAATATACAAATTTAATGCAATTCCCATCAAACCTCCAATGACATTTTTTAAAGAAATAGAGCAAAAAATCATCAGATTTATATGGAACTATAAAAAACCCCGAATAGCCAAAGCAATCCTAAAGAAAAAGAATGAAGCTGGGGGCATTACAATACCTGACTTCAAACTCTATTATAAGGCCACGACAATCAAAACAGCATGGTATTGGCAGAAAAATAGACACTCAGACCAATGGAACAGAATAGAAAGTCCAGAAATAAAACCACATATATATAGTCAAATAATTTTTGATAAAGGGGCCAACAACACACAATGGAGAAAAGAAAGCCTCTTCAATAAGTGGTGCTGGGAAAACTGGAAAGCCACATGCAAAAGAAGGAAACTCGACTACAGTCTCTCCCCCTGTACTAAAATGAACTCAAAATGGATCAAAGATCTAAACATAAGACCTGAAACAATTAAGTACATAGAAGAAGACATAGGTACTCAACTCATGGACCTGGGTTTTAAAGAGCATTTTATGAATTTGACTCAAAGGCAAGAGAAGTGAAGGCATAAATTAATGAATGGGACTACATCAGACTAAGAAGTTTTTGCTCAGCAAGAGAAACTGATAACAAAATAAACAGACAGCCAACTAAATGGGAAATGATATTTTCAAACTCCTGCTCAGATAAGGGCCTGATATCCAAAATATACAAAGAACTCATAAAACTCAACAACAAACAAACAAGCAATCCAATAAAAAAATGGGAAGAGGACATGAACAGACACTTCTCCCAGGAAGAAATACAAATGGCCAACAGATATATGAAAAGATGCTCATGTTCTTTAGTTATTAGAGAAATGCAAATCAAAACTGCAATGAGATACCACCTCACACCTGTTCGATTAGCTGTTATTAGCAAGTCAGGTAATAGCAAATGTTGGAGAGGCTGTGGAGAAAAAGGAACCCCCATACACTGTTGGTGGGAATGTAAAGTAGTACAACCATTATGGAAGAAAGTATGGTGGTTCCTCAAAAAACTGAAAATAGAACTACCTTTTGACCCAGCAATCCCTCTACTGGGTATATATCCCCAAAACTCAGAAACATTGATACGTAAAGACACATGCAGCCCCATGTTTATTGCAGCATTGTTCACAGTGGCCAGGACATGGAAACAACCAAAAAGCCCATCAATAGATGACTGGATAAAGAAGATGTGGCACATATACACTATGGAATACTACTCAGCCATAAGAAATGATGACATCGGAACATTTACAGCAAAATGGTGGGATCTTGATAACATGATACGAAGCAAAATAAGTAAATCAGAAAAAAACAGGAACTGTATTAGTCCATACATAGGTGGGACATAATAGTGAAACTAAGAGACATTGACAAGAGTGTGGTGGTTACGGGGGGGAGGGGGGAATGGGAGAGGGATAGGGGGTGGGGAGGGGCACAAAGAAAACAAGATAGAAGGTGACAGAGGACAATCTGACTTTGGGTGGTGCAACATAATTGAACGACAAGATAACTTGGACTTGTTATCTTTGAATATATGTATCCTGATTTATTGATGTCACCCCATTAAAAAAAATAAAATTATTAAAAAAAAATTTAAAATGGAACTGTCTTATGACTCAACAAGTCCACTCCTGGGAACGTATTTAAAGAAACCCAAAATACTAACTTGAAAGAATATATGCGCCCCTAAGTTCATTGCAGCATTATTTATAATAGCCAAGATTTGGAAGCAGCCCAAGTATCCATCAGTAGTATATGAGGGAATAAAAAAAAAAAGAGCTGTGATAAATTTACTCAATAGACTACTACTCAGCTGTAAAAAAGGAAATCTTACCCTTTGCAACAGCATAGATGGACTTGAAGTGCACTATGCTAAGTGAAATATTCGAATCATAGAAAGACACACACACCTTATTAATTAACTTGTGTGTGGAATCTAATGAACAGGCAAAACAGAAACAGAGTCATAGAGAGCAGGCTGACAGCTATCAGAGGGCAGGGGGTTTGTGGGGTTGAATGAAAAAGGTGAAAAGTTTAAGGGGAAAAAAATCCCTCCTAAATACAGATAACTATATGGTGATTACTAGAGGGGAAGGGAGATTGAAAGAGGTAGAGAGGTTATAGGGTGTATAAACGGTGGTGTAAGGAGACTTGACTTGGGTTGAACACATAATACAATATACAGTTGATATGCTATAGAATTGTCTACTTGAAACTTTAATGATTTTATTAACCAGTGTCACCCCAATAAATTCAGTAAAAATAGTTAAAATAGTATAGAGAAATTTGACTTATTTCTCAATAGTATAAATAAGTGATTGAAATAAAAAATTTTAATGCTATTTAAAACAGCATCAAGAACATTAAATACTACCAATTTATGTGTGAGATTTGTATGATAACATTATACAGAGAAAATAAAATAAATTTCAAAGGGCAGGTATAGAATTTCCAGCATTTGGAAGATGGAATATTTTTGAGAAATTACCGGTAATTATTTCCAAAATGATAATAGATTAAACACAGCTCTAACCACTATTCAAGCATAATGCTTTTGGTATGTTTAAATGGTGAATAACTCTTGCTAAAATTTCAACAATGTAATTGCATGCAAGGAAAGTCTTAGGTATATTCAATTCATGCAAAAATAATTTTAAATAGTTTGATTCTGTACTCAAGTCATTAGACGTAGGTTTTTTTCTACATTTATGAATTTCTACTTGCTTGGGATAAAGTGACTGAGTTCTCTGCCTTGTTAGGTGTTGGGGCACACTCATGTAAGCTGTTGATTGTCGCCTCCTCTTCTCCACCTGTTTAGTTCATGCATGAAATTTGAATGCAACTGAGCCCTACTGACCCTCAGAAAGTCTCCACCTGGTGGGTACTTCTGAGAAAGTGAGACATTCAGCATTTTAAGCTTCTTTTTGTGTCTGACCTGTGAGAAACAGTGAAAATATTTTAACTTGACAAGAGCAAACAAACTGCAGAAATCTAAATTTTAAGCAAGTAACTAAAGGACAGAAACTCTTGCTATCCGGAAAGAATTTCCCAGTGTCCTACTAATTTCCCTTTGGAACCGGCCATGATTGTTTACACTGAAAGCATTTGGAGGAGCATGGTGAGGATTCATGTCATAGCAAGGGACTGATGCAGATTAAAAATGTCCAGCTGACACAGGCACACCCAACCCTTATTTGCCCCACAGACAAAAGCTTCACACAGACTTTCTCATATACTAGGAATTTGAAACAATTATCAGTTTTAAGTCTCAACCCTTTAGCTAGCTGGAGGAAAGAAGGGAGATGGGAATCACCCTGGATCCTCTATGACTGAAGGACTCTCCTTTCCTCATTTGGAACAATGAAAAGAATAAAGGTATTTGTTGAGTATCTATTAGATGCCCAGAGGTGTTCCAGGTGATCTATATGTGTCCCTCCTTTGATTCCACACAGAAATCTTAGATTTCTCTTCTAGTTTAAGTAAAATACAGCTAGACTTTGCATGCCTGTTATATAACCTAATTGGCTTGAATAGCCTAAAAACCGATGTGTATGAAAAAAGAAGAAAGAGCTCACAATTGCTTGGAGGACCTCTGAAACTTCCCCACAGAAGCTGCAGCAAGCATCATCGTACTAATGTGGTAGCTGAGAAAACTGTGCCTCTGCAAGGTGACCTATGTCACCCAACACAACATAAAATGGACATCTGCCAGGTCCACGACGGAGGGTAGAGGGAGTGTGCTACAATATCATCGCTGCTCTGTTGGGTTCTTTTTCTTACCAGCATCATTTGAGTTTTATGTGTTAGTAATGAGGAGGATATTTTAATCTTTCTGAAGATGTTGATTAAATCATGGGCCATTGTCTTATAACTGAGAATTACTGACTTACATAATTTAATTTTTAGATCTTTTATTACATAAAGATTTTGATATCTAAGCATATTCTCCAGTTAACTGTTGCAAACACTGTGAGTTCTTACTTCGAAGTTAATTGTATCATTTCACAAAGATCAGCTTTCTTTCACAAGCTGGTAGTGCATCTTCACTTACCCCAATTCGGGACAGTACCTTGTATGTACTATGCTGGCATGCCTCAAATTTTAATGCGCACAACCATCAGCTGGAGAAGTGCACATTACCCTTTGTTATAGGAGAGATGGTTAAGAGCTACGTGAAGAAGGGGTGGATGGGGAGAATTTGTCTATTTACATGGCTTAAAAATAGAAGATGATTTTTACTTTTATAACACTACGTTGCCTCTGGCCAGTCTGATCCTGTGATATCCTTCATACAGCCAAACACCTGACTCAGGATTTGAGAGGAACAACTGATTATAGTTTAGCAATTCAACGGCATATGTTTTCATATTTTAGTTCTCTGAAATCACGACAAGTCCTATAATGGATGGCATTGTAATTTGATTGGCGGAATTTTTCTTCCTTTCTGTTATCTATTTGTTTAGCTTTGTTCTCTTTTATTTTACATGAATCACGATTCACTCCTCTTATTTTTTGTGGGATTCTAAGGTTCAAGAGGTGTGGCTGCTGATGACCGTGTCCTGTATGTCACAGATCGCCTCCTACTCTGCAGAGGCACAGCTTGGGCCTCCCTGGCTTGCTGTGGTTTCTGCAGCCCTCAGTAGACAAGCAGGACTTGCACCGTGCAGTGTGCACGCTGGGGAGAGAACGAAGGTCTCATTTATTACCCTGCATGAACTTCCCTTCTGGAGTCATAGCGAACAAGCACAGTCCTGTGAATCAGAAAGGCTTTCCTCGCTGTTCCACCTGAGACTCTGCTCCTAATGCAATTTACACCCGCAGGAAAAAGGGATCAATGGCCAACAGTTCTCTCTGGGAAGGCTGGTGGTTATTCCTCTTCTGAACACATAGTTGGTCAAAGTTCAAAGACATTTTTGGACTCCCATAGAAAGGGCCTCTCATCGGCTGAATTAGGGTAAAAAGATAATGAGGGTGTTTCCCCCTCCATCAACGAGTGCAGGTGCAATAGAAAGAAATTTTCAAGCCTTCATTTTCTTTACCGAAAATAATAAATAAAAAGTAACTTTTGATAGCATGGCCCTGACCAGTTAGCTCAGTTGGTTAAGAGTGTCATCCAGAAATAACCAAGTTGCAGGTTCGGTCCAGGTCAGGGCACACACAGGAAGCAGCCAAGCGATGCAGGACTGAGGGGACAAGTGGTCCCCTTCCCTCTCTGTCTCCCTTCCTCTCTCTGGGTCTCTAAAAAGCATTAAAAATTAAGCCCTAGCCAGATAGCTCTGTTAGTTGGAGTGTCCTTCCCAGAGCGTGGAGGTTGCCAGTTTGATTCCCCTGTCAGGACACATACAGGGGCAGCTTGATATTCCTGTCTCTCTCTCTTTCTCAAAACAAAACAAACAAACAAAAAAGCCCATTTGTGAGACAGGTTCTAAACCTAAGATTAGTAATGTTTTTTTTAGATTTTATTTATTGAATTTTGGAGAGAAAGGAAGGCGTGGGGGGAGTGAGAAAGAGGAGAGAGAAGCAGAAAGCATCTGGTAGTAGTTGCTTCCTGTATGTACCTTGACAGGCAAGCCCAGGGATTTGAACCTGCACCTCCCCCCCAGGTATACATTTTATCCATTGCGCCACCCTATTCTTTTGGCAAACTATTAGTGATATTGTAGGTTTTTTATTTTTCTTTCACAAATGAAATACATAAGTCTTCAAGGGCAAATTACATGTTCCTTCCCTCTCAGAGCACATATAAATAGATGTCAATTATTGGCTCTGTTTCCTGAGAAGGGCAAAGTAGGTCTTTATTAATCTGCTGTTTTTAGGCTCTAGCTGAACATCTGTCATTATTGGTCATAACAGTATTTCAGTCCACTTTACATTAAGATGAACTAATAGTACTGGAATACCAAAAGGGACATTGTGACTTAGGGAGGTAAATAAAAAGTGTTGGAGTAAGCTAGCATCTGATATGACAAAACAGGAAAGAGCTCTGGCTTTATATTTTAAGACGAAAGTAATCACAGTCAAACATAAGTAAATCTCAGGACCTGCCTATTTAATACTGATTTAAATTAACCTGAGTCGACAGTCAAAATTAAAATATTCATTTTTCAGATTTGTTTTTTTACTAAGTAGGGTTTCATGCAACATAATGTAGAAGTTATTGTATTTGTCCTTTTTCTTACCATATTATTCATATCAGAGTCTCTTCAATATATTCTCTCTCTCTCTCTCTCTCTCTCTCTCTCTCTCTCTCTCTCTCTCTCCTGGGTGAAAATGATTAGGTCATAAATACCAATTGCGAAAACATTAGGAATTCTAGTGCTCATTCTGAAACAGTTTTATACAGCAATGGAGGAATACCAATGATTAATGCTTTTGTTTTTCCTTGCTCAACCCTGTGATCAGCTTAATTAAAACCCTGCTAGAGCTAATTGAGAAACTATCACTCACTTCTTCAAATTTCCCTAATACAGGCCTCTATTAATTTGTTAGCAACGACACTAGTATCAGGGGTGGTATCTCAGACTAGCTTTGCACTCGGAAAAGGATGTTTTTTATTTTAATTTTTAAAAATTCTTTAAAATGTCTTCAATGTTTATAATTCTGCTATGGTTCAAGGTGAAGACTTCTAAGCACTGTGTGTGACTGCACATGTGTGTGTGTAGCTAATTCTATATTTATTACTGGGGTCCAGTTGTGCTGGGGCTAGACCATAAGAAGAGTCCCAGTGTAATATTTTTTATTTCATTTTTTGCTTTTGAAGTCACAATAGGAAAGTTTTCAGATTCATAAAGACCTTTGGCTTATAAAATATAGGTGATAGTGGAAACTATCTCTTCTTTTCACACCATCAGGGTTTTCTAGAGTGCTAATGACTTAAATTTATAGATTTTTCTGCTAAATGCAGACAGGAAGAGCCTGCTGCCATTGGCCTTCTTATATTCCCTATTAATGTCCATCCATCCTACTACAGAATGCTGCACATTTATCTGTGTCTCAGCCATATATGTACAAGTCACAGATAAATTAGTTTGAATGTTTATTTGCTTAACAAAGTAAACATTTAGACCATGTCTGATGGGTTAAAGGTCTGATTTGTTCATCACTTCTATTCCTTTAACAATATATTTCTGGCTTTGTTTTTGCTACATTTGGTCAGTTTGTTTCTGCCCTAAATGGATCATCCTCTTTTTGTTTCAGTCGAGAAGAAATAAGGACATGGAAGCTAATCTGGTATGTCCTGTAATGATCTGTTCATCAATTCTTATAAATGTCTTGAAGTTCATATCCCTAATGTGTTAGGGAGTCTAGCTCCTTGTCTTTCATGAATATGATTAGGTTTGGCAAAGCACAGAAAGCAGCAGATTGTTTATTAAGTCAGTTATGCCACTAACACATGACTCTTGTTCAAATATTAAAATAGTGCTTCAAAAATTTATAAACTCATAACAGTAATTGAGAATATCTGTGATCTGAAGTGTCTCATTAATACAAGCACACATACACATGGACTTACCACGTGACAAACCAGACAGTCTCAGGGAAACGCGGAGTAATTAAAGACTTCCGGGGGTTTCCATCTAGACCCGAGTAAATTTTTGCTGCCTCTCCTTTGAGACATATAAAGTGGGGAAGAGGATCAAGGAGTCCTTACCCTGAAAAGACAGTTCCCAGTCTGTTCCTTGTGTAAAAGAAATCTTTAATTTTGGTTAACTATTTCCACATATTGACTTATTCCTATTATTTTCTTCTATGGAACCCCTCTCACCAAGCCTGTTGTCTCCTGCAGCATGGTGCACTTGGAATCCTTTCCAATTCACTGATATTTTTGGTTCTATGAGAAGAACTCTTATACAAATTGTTTCATGGCGAGGTAAATTAAATATATATGTGCAGTCATTTGCAAATTGCACACTTAAAATGGTACAGTTTCAATTTCAGATAGATTTTCCTGCACTCTTTATATTGAGTCTTCTTTTATGCTGGATCATTTTACTTTCTGCCACTTCCCAACTGTGTTCCTTACACCTTTGTCCTCTCTACTTCCCTCCTCTCTCTCTCTCTCTCTCTCTCTCTCTCTCTCTCTCACACACACACACACACACACACACACACATCCTGTCTCATTTTTTTCTAGAAAAAAAATGGTGTTTAGGTATTTTTCTATAAATTGAACTGCTGTTATTCCAGTTATTTCATTCAATGACTTTACTCATGTCATTGGTTTTGTTCTATGTACTTTAACTTTAATTGGACTTCCCTCAGATTTCAGTATATCCTATTTTTTTATAGTTTTTGTGAATGATAAGCACATTATACCTATCCCAGTGCCTATAATAATCTATAGCAGGATTTCAATGAATGGCATCATATTTTAGCTTTTATCCCACATTCTCTCTTCTTGTTTTTGTATTGTTTTGTTTTGTTGTTTTTTTTTATCAAGAGAAAGAGAGGGACAGACAGGAAGGGAGAGAGAGATGAGAAGCATCAATTCATAGTTGTAGCACTTTAGTTGTTCATTGAGTGCTTTTCATATGTGCTTGGACAGGAAGGGGCGGAACTCCAGTGACCCCTTGCACAAACCAGCAACCTTGGGCTCAAGCCAGCGACCTTGGGCTTCAAGTCAGCAAGCTTTGTGCTCAAGCCAGCAATCATGTCTATGATCCCATACTCAAGCCAGCAACCCCACGCTCAAGCTGGTGAGCTCTTGCTCAAGCCAGCAACTTTAGGGTTTTGAACCTGGGTCCTCAGCATCCCAGGTGGATGCTCTATCTAATACATCACCACCTGGTCAGGCTTCTCTCTTTATTTTTAATGCTTAGTTTTTCAATTCTTGATTATTTCATCCTATGTTCTACTCACTTCTTTTTTATTTTCTTACTTTGTAGTCACAAATCTTAATTAGAGGCTCTCTAATTAAGATACCCTCAATACAGACACACATACTCACACACTCACATATATATACATATAGTTCAGGAATCATTTTACTTAGTAAATAACATCACCTTTAAAAGTAAATTAATCATGGCCCTGGCTTGGTGGTTCAGTGGATAAAACTTCAACCAGAAGCACTGAGGTCATGGGATTTATCTCCAGTCAGGGCATGTAGGAGAAGCAATCAATGAGTGAACATCTAAGTGGAACAATTGGTTGATGCCTCTCTCTCTCTCTCTCTCTCTCTCTCTCTCTCTCTCAAATTAATGGAAAAATTAAAACCATAAAAAATTAACCATGTGGTACAGAAGTCAATAGCCTTTCTATATGCCAACAATGAAACATTTGAGAACGAACTCAAAAGAATAATCTCCTTCACGATTGCAACAAAAAAAATAAAATACCTAGGAATAATCATAACAAAGAATGTAAAGAACTTATATAATGAAAACTATAAACCATTGTTAAGGGAAATCGAAAAAGATATAATGAGATGGAAGAATATTCCTTGTTCTTGGTTAGGAAGAATAAATATAACCAAGATGGCCATATTACCCAAAGCAATATACAAATTTAATGCAATCCCCATCAAAATTCCAATGACATTTTTTAAAGAAGTGGAGCAAAAAATCATCAGATTTATATGGAACTTTAAAAAACCCCGAATAGCCAAAGCAATCCTAAAGAAAAAGAATGAAGCTGGGGGCATTACAATACCTGACTTCAAACTATATTATAGGGCCACAACAATCAAACCAGCATGGTATTGGCAGAAAAATAGACACTCAGACCAATGGAACAGAATAAAAAAACCCAGAAATAAAACCACATATATATATTCAAATAATTTTTGATAAAGGGGCCAACAACACACAATGGAGAAAAGAAAGCCTCTTCAATAAGTGGTGCTGGGAAAACTGGAAAGCCACATGCAAAAGAATGAAACTCGACTACAGTTTGTCCCCCTGTACTAAAATTAACTCAAAATGGATCAAAGATCTAAACATAAGACGTGAAACAATTAAATACATAGAAGAAGACATAGGTACTAAACTCATGGACCTAGGTTTTAAAGAGCATTTTATGAATTTGACTCAAAGGCAAGAGAAGTGAAAGCAAAAATTAATGAATGGGACTACATCAGACTAAGAAGTTTTTGCTCAGCAAAAGAAACTGATTACAAAATAAACAGACAGCCAACTAAATGGGAAATGATATTTTCAAACAGCAGCTCAGATAAGGGCCTAATATCCAAAATATACAAAGAACTCATAAAACTCAACAACAAACAAACAAACAATCCAATAAAAAAATGGGAAGAGGACATGAACAGACACTTCTTCCAGGAAGAAATACAAATGGCCAACAGATATATGAAAAGATGCTCATCTTCTTTAGTTATTAGAGAAATGCAAATCAAAACTGCAATGAGATACCACCTCACACCTGTTAGATTATGAAAAGATGCTCATCTTCTTTAGTTATTAGAGAAATGCAAATCAAAACTGCAATGAGATACCACCTCACACCTGTTAGATTAGCTATTATTAACAAGACAGGTAATAGCAAATGTTGGAGAGGCTGTGGAGAAAAAGGAACCCTCATACACTGTTGGTGGGAATGTAAAGTAGTATAACCATTATGGAAGAAAGTATGGTGGTTCCTCAAAAAACTGAAAATAGAACTACCTTATGACCCAGCAATCCCTCTACTGGGTATATACCCCAAAAACTCAGAAACATTGATACATAAAGACACATGCAGCCCCATGTTCATTGCAGCATTATTCACAGTGGCCAGGACATGGAAACAACCAAAAAGCTGGTCAATAGATGACTGGATAAAGAAGATGTGGCACATATACACTATGGAATACTACTCAGCCATAAGAAATGATGACATCGGATCATTTATAGCAAAATGGTGGGATCTTGATAACATTATACAAAGTGAAATAAGTAAATCAGAAAAAACCAGGAACTGCATTATTCCATACGTAGGTGGGACATAAAAGTGAGACTAAGAGACATTGATAAGAGTGTGGTGGTTACAGGGGGGAGGGGGGAGAGGGAGAGGGAAAGGGAGAGGGGGAGGGGCACAAAGAAAACTAGATAGAAGGTGACAGAGGACAATCTGACTTTGGGTGATGGATATGCAACATAATTGAATGACAAGATAACTTGGACATGTTATCTTTGAATATATGTATCCTGATTTATTGATGTCGCCCCATTAAAAAAATAAAATTATTAAAAAAAAAAACCATGTGGAATTTCCAACTCATACATACATTCATAAAAAAGTTACAAATCCATAATAAATGGGTTTATATATCACATATAGATTTATATTTTTTCAAAACTTAAACTTTAATATCAATTCTCTATATCAAATAATGTCTTCCTCTCTTTTCCCTCCATCCAGCCCCTTCTGCTTGCTTCCTTTTCACCCTCTTCTTTTGCCTCTGAGTCTCTCCTCTCCTCTTCTTCCAATTCTCCTTGTATATTTTTATACCTTTTTGAGGTTCAATAATAAAATATGTATGGCTTCCTATGCTTATTATCTAGATATAAAATACGTAGCCCATTCAAGTGTTTTTCTTATTCTTGGTATAAAAAATGCTTGTCGTTTCCTGAGGGATTCAGACCCCCTTTTACAGTGACGTGCTCTCACCACCACAAGTGGATTAATCAGGCGGCATCTTGTTTTTGGAACTGGTGCCTCCCTCTGTTCACCATCCAGTCTTGGTTATAGGATGCAATGACTCAATTCACACTGACTTTGTTATCCCTCTTTAGCCACTCATTACAAGTAGTAATGCTGTGCAGAATGTTTCTCTCCTGCAAACTGAGGGGTAAGTCTACAGAGTCAGAGGTTTCCTCAGGGTATTTTCTTAATTCATCAACTGACAATATATTATTGGACCTTCTTTCTGTCTGGTGAAATCTTTACTATTCTTGGTGTAGCTGCTACTTCTTCTGCAACTATTTGATTTTTCTCTCACAGTGCCTGTGCCCTCCATTCCTTTATTGTCTAGACTGAGAAAAATGCACATCTATTGTGGCAAAAACTCAGAGAATTCACCAATATCCACATCCTTCTCTGCATTTTTCATCCCCCCCCTTGGAGTTAGGTAGGCCATGTGATCAGTTCCGTTCAATGGAAGGTGAGTGAGAATGGCATTTGGTCATGTGATATGAGGCAAAGAAGACTCAGGCACCTAGAAATTGTATGATATTATTACATGAAGAGCTTCCCAGTAGAGCTAACCAATCCATGTTAGATTCTACCTGAGTGAAACGTACATGTGCTAAGCCATTGGGATATGGGGATTGTTAGAGTTGCTACTGTTAGCAACCTTGATAACTACACATCTCAGTTATTTAAAAAACATGAGAAGAAATAGTAAAAAATTTCTATAATTATAAATATTTCCTTTATATGTTAAGACTTGTAAAATGTTTCCAATTTATTTGCCTATTTTTTGTATAACAACTACTTTTGTAAAATACTTCGAAGTTTTCTTTTTCTATTTATTATTGGAATCGTGAATTTTCAAGATTTAATTTGCAATAAACTATAATTATGATTCACTTTTGGACATTCAAATTGATACAGTTTGATCAGTGAAAGCTCTTTAAGTTTGATCCTTTGTCCTTATTTGAGTAAGACCATTGAACATTTCTTCATGTAATCTTATTATCTGGCAACAAGAAGTAGTTATTTGTCTGTTCAGTTTCTCTCAGAACCAAGATATGTAACCAGCCATTCACTAAAACACAAATTCTTTCTCATGGAGAAGGAAATTAGGTGTCCGATTCTGAGCACTGAGGATGTACATCAGATTGTTCCCAGTATGTATTAGAGCTGAGCCGAGTGGCATTAGGTTTTAAAATTGTTATTCCATTAATATAAAAACTGCTTTTTCTCGAATATACCTAAATGATTTTTATGACTTATCCAAACTGTCCTTCACCTCTTGTTTTGTGAGTCTTACATAATTCATCCATGGCCATTTTGTAGCCAGTCTACTGACAGATTAGTTTATTTAATAGTCTGAATACTACAGGAATAGATAATTCTCATCACATACTATCCCTAATAAGTCTTCTGCTTCTTAGGGATCCACAAATTCCCTCCAAACAGTTTTTTCTAAAACAGAAACAGTTGATCAAAGACTTTCAGTAGCTACTATTCTGATCAAGAAAGTCCTGAAGAAGAGGATTGGGTATGTATAGGGAAACAGAATTATATAAGTATGAGCACCATTTTCTGAATCTAAAATTACAACACGTTGTCTGACAAACACTTTTACTTATTTGCAAATGTAAATACATAAAAAAAAATTTTACCAAGTGGTATAAATAAATCACACTACATTAATTAAAGAGCTGGTTTTACGGGAAAGAGTATGTAAAATAGAAACTCCCAGAAACTCTAATATTTTTTAATGTTTGTAGAACAGAGAAGAAGAAAACAGCAGGATAAATATTCTAATTCATTTTGATAGTGAATTAAAAATAGGAGTAGATAATGATGCAAATCTAAAGTATTAAAGATAATGGAATATTGAATGCTTAATGGATTTTTGCTTGATGAAGGGAAGAAGCATAGTATGAATGGTTAAAAGTACTACATGAAATAGATAAGTGAGTGTTAGAAGGGAATTCAAATAAGATACAAATATTTTCAAGCACTTCAAAAATGATTAATATCTATTACTGATAGTTTGACTAATCAGCTTATATAAAATGATTAAAATTGTACTCAAGGAAGTAGAAAACCACTTAGTAAATTATGTGGGAAGTATAAAATCTTCAAGATTATGGCAAATTGGTAGTGGTCATAAAAATGTGTTTCTTTTTCTTTTTCTTTTTTTTTTTTTTACACAATAGATCAGACGCTTTTAGGCCTCTGTATGGATAAAATAAAAGTGGCTCATAAATAAGAGAGTCATATGAGTTGCAAAAACTATAATTAGCATAAAGAATTTTATAAAAAATCTGGCACTGGATGTGGGGCCAGGGAAGAGGGCCAAATAAAATAAACAGGCCACATTTTTTTTATTTTGAGCAGTAAGCAAAATGGTCATATATGTGGTACCCCCATATTCAGAAGAAGCAATCCTCTCTTCCTTGTCACCTAGCCAAAGCCCGGATGGGATTTTGAAACCACATTGGTCATGTCTTGCTCTCTCTTCCCTGAGTAATTTCCAGTGTTATAAATATGATGGGAATTCTAATTCCTGATGTTCAGACCCTTGATGATTCTTTTATAAGAAACTCTCATCTGTAAAATCAAAGAACAAACAGGATCTAACAAGTCTGGGCAGAACTACACTTGATATTATCAGGGAGAATCACACATGAACACAAAAATGCAATCATATTGACAATTACAATGAACTGAAGCATAGAAGAAATTACTGCAAGCAAAACTTATTACCTTCCTGATGGCAACCTCTCATATACTGTTTGGCCCCTAGAGTCATATAAAAGCTCTGTTAGAAATCATAATGCTAATAGAGTCTGCAGTTTCATTACCATTGGAGGCTAAAGGTCTCAATATCATTCCCAAATTATTTAAATAAACCCTGGCAACACAAAATATTATGAGGGAATTCATGAAAAGCCAACTTATTTTCTTTAATGAAACTATTTAAACCATGTTTAAAATGTATTTATGTCTTTCCAAAATATGAACTACTAATCTTTGGGGAGCAAATCAGGTTAGATCTCAACCTATCTCTCACTGCATCTGCTATGAAACTGCGGATATTAGAACAGTCTGTCAAAGGGGAAATTTTTAACAAACTGAGCTTTTCAGAATCATTTTCTGGACACATTACTTTTACAATTGATATTGTTAGGGAACATTGCAAAGGTAAAAAAAAATTAATATAAAAAATCTAATTTGGAAATAAAGCGAGTTTATTTTCCACCACTGCATCAGAAACCCAAAATTCCCATTAGAACACTATTTCCCCTAAATTCATAGAAGGATTATTTCTCTTCCAAAATGTAATATAAGATAAATTCACCTTTGATGAAAACACATTTTATCAATAGTTGTACCTTTGGAACAATTAGCTTTTCAAGCTGTTATTTGTCTCTTTTCTCTACTCCTACGGCATGGCCCACTCCTGGCCCCAGCTCCTGCGAATTCGGTGTTTCTCCCAGAATTCTCTGCCCCAGTTCACTACCTGATTTCACCCATACCCCAAATGCCACTCTCCCACCTTATTCCCCTGGGGGCTGACACTAGTAAGATAGCAAAAACGATTCTCCCTCGTGCTTCCATAAATGCGGTACTTCCGGACTTTTTAAGTGCTCTCAAGTGTATCATTCTACTTCATCTTATGATAGTTCTATGAGTTCAGAACATGAGATGTGTTACTTGTATTTCACAGGTTAGAAATTGAGTCTTTAAAAAAATAAATAAATGGCCAAGTTCATTTGGTTAGGAGTCCCAGTGGTTGGCAAACTGCGGCTCATGAGCCACATGAGGCTCTTTGGCCCCTTGAGTGTGGCTCTTCCACAAAATATCACATGTAGGAGCAAAGGCCAGCTTAGGAGTACCCTAATTAAGTTAATAACAATGTACCTACGTATATAGTTTAAGTTTAAAAAATTTGGCTCTCAAAAGAAATTTCAATCGTTGCACTGTTGATATTTGGCTCTGTTGACTGAGTTTGATGACCACTGGGTTAGGTTAACAAAGGTTGTGCCACTAGAATGGAAACGCTGTTATCCCTCTCTCCTAATAAAGAGCTCTTCATGTGATCTATGATTATGAATGCTTAAATAAAGCATAATTGTACAAGTGGCTTAAGGGTAACTTGTAAAACAAGAATCTTTTTTCTTTTGTGGAAGTGCACTGATTCTTCCCATTGATTCAAATAAATAAACATTCATTTATTGAAAACCTACTTTGGTATATATACTCTGCTTATTTGCTCAAAATCCAAAGCATTAAAAATTATTTTCTTTCTTTGAGGATTTGGTGGGAGAGATAAGTGTATAATGAAGTGGGAGGGCTTTTAGGAAGACAGAAGGTATATAGTTCTTTAACAGCATAAGATGAGAGAGACTAACTAGAAAAGAAAGATATCATTAGATAAGATTTTCAATAAAACTGTATTATGTCCTAAAAAATAAGTAGGAGTTGGAGAGGCAAAGAAGAATAAAGACACGTCAGGTATAGAAATAGAATTTTAAAGGCAGGAGGAGTTGAACGTGTTAGCTGTGTTCATATAATAGCAAGTTTGGGATGATCTCCACGTAGGCGGGAAATGAAAACGGAGGAGAAGAGGAGACCTGGGAACCGTTTTGGAAACTGTATTTGTCACATTAGGGCAATTGCAAAGTAATATGTAGGAGAGTTTTTCAAGGGAGGCACATGGTTCCGTTTGTGTTGAGAGAGTCATCTTTGGGACGGAGCGGAGGAATGGCTGGAGCCAGCCAGCCTGGCGAAGGCCAGCCGAGGCAGGAGGGGAGTGACGGGGCAGGTGGAGGAGCACAGATTCTACAAGAGCCTATTCTGCATTCTTAATACTTGGTCTCCATTCTGTGTTCCTGCTTGGGGGTTCTTAGCTTCTGCTAACAAAAGCTTTTCTATACGTATTTATTTATTTGTTTGTTTGTTTGTTTATTTATTTATTTATTTTGCTGTGTGGTTAGTTTCGGGTGGAGGGTAAGAAGCAGAATACGTCACCCCAGAATGTATCAATTTGAAATGTGGATTATTTTGAGCTACAGACGATCAGGGTCCAGCACACTCAAGAAGAGCTTCTTACCTCTCCTTTCATTGCCTAAAAGAGGTTAGACAGGGGCCTGTCCTAGGAAGAGAGCTATTACCAAAGATAACATTTTATATCCAAAAACTTATCAGCATGGCATAGTCAACATTTGTTTACCAAACACCTGCTCTCCTCAGCTTCCCATGAAACACCTTCTTCCCCTCGGAGCCCGCAGACCACCCCCTTCTCCTTAGCTCAGGATAGTGTATTCACCTCAGTTACCTGACTGCCCGTGAGTTTTGTATTTTGATGGGGCCTCCCAATGTACAAAATTTCTTTTTCTCCTGTTAATCTGTCTTTTGTTGACTTAATTACTAGATCAGTCAAAAAACCCAGAAGGGAAGAAAGGAAATGTTTTCTACCTCTATAGTTTCTCCCCAATATTTCCTATTATTTTTCTATTTAGGATGTATTTTACTCAGGTAATCATTTCAGCCTTTTGGAATTGGTGCTTTAATACCATGTTAATGGTTTTAGTGATGCATTTAAGCAAGCTAATACAGTGAATGAAGAAAGTTTAGACTTGACTGTGGAAATCCTTCTCCCACTATGGGAATTATTTATTTATTTTTTATTCAATAAGAGAGTCAGTCTGAAGAGTGGTGCTGAGTACGACTGCCTGCCTGGGACTTTCTTACTAGCGGCACGCTTAGGACAAGTTACTCAGTTAACCTCTTTCTGCCTCCACTGCAACATCCTAAATATGAGGTTAAACCGTTTCTCTTTTACAAAGTTGTGAAAATTAAATGAATAAAGGAAAATTATGTGTATTCTTTGTTTGTTGGTTTTACTCACAACACTTCTAACACCAAGTATGTGAGATTTTCCCACCAAGCAATTTTCTTTTCTTTTTTTTTTCCTGTATTTTTCTGAAGCCAGAAACGGGGAGAGACAGTCAGACAGACTCCCGCATGCACCCAACCGGGATCCACCCGGCACGCCCACCATGGGGCGACGCTCTGCCCACCAGGGGGCGATGCTCTGCCCCTCCGGGCGTCGCTCTGTTGCGACCAGAGCCACTCCAGCGCCTGGGGCAGAGGCCAAGGAGCCATCCCCAGTGCCCAGGCCATCTTTGCTCCAATGGAGCCTCGCTGCGGGAGGGGAAGAGAGAGACAGAGAGGAAGGACAGGGGGAGAGGTGGAGAAGCAGATCGGCGCTTCTCCTGTGTGCCCTGGTGGGGAATCCAACCGGGACTTCTGCACGCCAGACCGACGCTCTACCACTGAGCCAACCGGCCAGGGCAAAATTTTTTTTATTTATTCATTTTTAGAGAGGAGAGAGAGAGGAAGAGAAAGAGACAGAGAGGGAGAAAGAGGAGAGAGAGACAGAGAGAGAGAAGGGGGGAGGAGCTGGAAGCATCAACTCCCATATGTGCCTTGACCAGGCAAGCCCAAGGTTTCGAACCGGTGATCTCAGTATTTCCAGGTCGATGCTATATCCACTGTGCCACCACAGGTCAGGCGCAATTTTCTAATTCTCTGTGGATACTTAGGTGTCTGTTGGGCAGATAAAATATATTATGCTCACTTTGTTAAAGATGGCGCTGCCCATGTGGAGGCCGTTGCCGAGGTGATATTAATGTGTGTTGGGGGCTGGCTGTGGGCAGGCAGAATCCTTGTAGCCTGGGGCTTGGTTTTGGGATTAAGCTTTTCCCACCCTTTTTGATGTGGGGTGGTACAATCCCATCATGCCCCAGATAAGTGACTTTGTATTAGAGACTTCCCTATTTTGTATATTGGATTAAAGGTTTAGATTTCTACAGTATAAAATAGGGGCAGAATGGGAGCTTGTTCTCTTGGTTCCTGAGATTATCATTAGAGGAGAGAGCAGAAAGGAGAGCAGAGAAAGGCCACGTGCAGGAGGCAGGAGAAGCAGCCAAGATGGCGGAGTGTTGAGTGAGAAGCCAGTTTGTGCAGTTTGTGCAGTTTGTGCAGGGAGAAGGAAGGAGATGGGAAACAGAGGTGAATAAGTCTGGTGAGCTAGAAACCTTTGATTCTAGGAAACTCGGATAAGTCAGTAGCTTTGTGAGCACTGAATGTGAGTGGGTTTTGGAGCCCAGTGTGTGTTTTTTACCTGCCCGCCGGGTGCAAGCTAGCATTAAAGAAGATGGCCTGTAAGTTCTTGGCTCCATTGTTTCTTTACCGACTGTCCGAATCTAATGCGAACCTGCATGGGCCGGGTGGCTGTGATGGTGGCCCTGGCCATGAATACTGGCTCTACAGTGTCCTACAAGACAATCCAATTCTCCACAGTCCGCCTGCATTTAAGACTGCCCCCCCCAACTTCAGATGCCACTCAAGTTCTAGGTTATAGTGGCTATAAATTGACCCCTTCCACGGGTTCAATAATATGCTAGAACGGCTTTCAGGTTCAGGAAGTAACAATTGACTTACTAGATTCCTTGCTTATTACACATATCCATCTCAGGAATGGCCAAGTGAAAGAAATACACAGAGCAAGGTATGGGGATGGAGCACCGAGCTTCGGGGCCCTCTCCACGGCCAACATGCCCCCAGCACCTGCCGTATGTCCCAGCCTGAATGCTTCTTGAAGCTTTCAGTCAAGGTTTTTTTTATGAAGGCTTCATCAGGTAGGCATGATGGATTGTTACTTAATCTCCAGCCTCTAACCCCTTCCTGGAGATCAAGGGATGGGACTGAACATTCTAAACCCTCTAATCATGTGGTTGGTTTTCGTGGCAACTCTCCCCCCCCCCCCATCCATAGGGGCTTTCCAAAGCTTATCTAATTTAACATTAGCTTAGGTGTACTTGAAAAAAACTATTATAAGTAACATTTTATCTCTTTGGAGCTGGTTTAGGAGCTCGGGGAGAAACCAAATATCACCAAAGATAATCTTTTAGCTTTTATCACTTAGGAAGTTACAAGCATTTTAGGAGCTCTAGCCAAGAGCTAGGATAAAGCCCAAAATACATATTTCTTATTATAATAATAAACATTACTTTAAAATGATTTAGAACTCTGGCAGATTGTATATGTTTAATAAACATTGGTCATGACCTCCACCACCACCACCTTCATTGTATTGTGGAAAAAAAGGTTTCCAATAGTTCAGAGGACAGACATTTAAGACCAAACAGAACAGAAAAAAATAAAAAACAAACAAAACAACAACAATAACAAAAGAAAAAACCCACGATGTATTGCTCTAGTTTCTTATTTATTTCACAAGAAAATTTCCCAACCACAGAAGTCTGACCCTAATGAAAAGTCATTCTATATGTCATGTAATACTTTAGCTAGGATATTCATTTATGTAGATCAGTCGGTAACTACACAGAACGTTCTTCTTCTCATGACACAAATGTTTATTTTTCTCACAGAGAAGTGTATGTTTAAAATTATCTGATATTTTTATGATCTCTAAATTTATCTTTTAAGGAGTTATATATCAATAAAGCCAGTGATCTCTTTTTATCAATGGAAACAGTTACTTAGTAGAATACGTATTTGTTGGGCAGATAAAATATATTATGCTCACTTTGTTAAAAATGGTGCTGTCCATGTGGAAGCCCATCGCCCAGGTGACTGCTTGGAATGGGCATGATTATGTTAATATGTGTTGGGGGAGGGCTTTCACGCCAAAAGGTTTTAAAAGGAAGAGAGATCACGTTGTTCCTGAAGAAGAGTGATTACGTTCTAGGAGAAGCCCATGCTGTAGGAGAGCAGAAAAAGGCCACGTGGAGGCCAGGAGAAGCAGCCAAAATGTCAGAATGCTGAAGAAGAAGCCAGTTTGTGTAGAGTTTGTGCAGAGAGAAGGAGATGGGGAACAGAGGTGAATAAGACTGGTGAGCTAGAAACTTTGATTCTAGGAAACTCGGATAAGTCAGTGGCTTTGGGAGCCCTGAATGGAAAGGGAAGTGTTTTCCCACTGTGTGTATTTCTTGCAGTACAAGCTAGTATTAAAGCTAATGGCCCACCAGTTCTTGGCTCTGTTGTTTCATTACCAACTGTCTGAATCCAATGCGAACCTGCATGGGCCAGGCGGCTGTGATTGTGGCTGTGGCTACTGGCTTTACAGTATTCCTTTCACAGTTGACATTTTTCTTGATTTTTCAACAACCAGCCTCCTATATCTCAGCCGCTTTCAATTTCTTCCTGCTTCCTTATGCTACAGTAGGTCCCACTTCATCTCTTGACCCTCTTCTGTCTTCTCTCTCTATGTTCTTTTCATTAGAGATTTCAGTTACTCTTACAGCTTCAATGGAAATCTCTTATTTGTAAGATCTCTAAATACCCATCCGCACCCATGACCTCTTTCTCTCCCAGACTTTAATTTTATCACTGATTATCTATTTGAGTGATTTGCAGTCACCTCAGAATTAGTATATCTAAACAGAAACTCATATTTCCCCATGAACTCCCTATTATTTTATTGGCATATTAATTCTCCAAATCCAATAGGTTCAGAACTGTGGGAGGCAATGGGGTATGCTCTTTAAGAGAAGGGCTTGAGGGTTAGACACAGCATGGCTTGCTCTATCTCTATCTTCCGAAGAATAAAATCTTAACTTTAGTGACAGCATCGATAGACCTATAGGGTTTTATGCTAAGTGAAATAGGTCAAACAGAGAGAAATAAATACCATATGATTTCCCTTATATGTAGTGTGGGTCAAATAAGTTTGCAAATATGATGTTGTTGGGTGGATAAAATGTATTATGCTGGCCCTGGCCGGTTGGCTCAGTGGTAGAGCATCGGCCTGGCGTGCAGAAGTCCCGGGTTTGATTCCCGGCCAGGGCACACAGGAGAGGCGCCCATCTGCTTCTCCACCCCTCCCCCTCTCCTTCCTCTCTGTCTCTCTCTTCCCCTCCTGCAGCGAGGCTCCATTGGAGCAAAGATGGCCCGGGCACTGGGGATGGCTCCTTGGCCTCTGCCCCAGGTGCTAGAGTGGCTTTGGTCGCGACAGAGCAATGCCCCGGAGGGACAGAGCATCACCTCCTGGTGGGCAGAGCGTCGCCCCCTGGTGGGCATGCCAGGTGGATCCCGGTCGGGCGCATGTGGGAGTCTGTCTGACTGTCTCTCTCCATTTCCAGCTTCAGAAAAATACAAACAAACAAAAAAAATGTATTATGCTCACTTTGTTAAAGATGGCGCTGCCCACGTGGAGGCCGTTGCCCAGGTGATAATTAATGTGTGTTGGGAGCAGTCTGTGGGCAGGCAGGATCCTTGTAGCCTGGGGCTTGGTTTTAGGACTTAACCTTTCCCATCCTTTTTGATGTGTTGTGGTGCAATCCCATTATGCCCCAGAGAAGTGACTTTGTATCAGAGACTTCCCTATTTTGTATATTGGATTATGTTGGAATCCATGGGAGTCCGAAAGACCAGAGTAACAGGCTTTATTGAAAGGAAGAAAGGAACCCTGCTGGGCACTTCTCCTGGGGGAGAAGAGCACCAGTTACAGACTAGGGGCGAGTTATATAGTGTTTGGGAGAGCCTGAGGGGATATTGAGGCAAAAGTCTTGGTATGTCCAGAATGCTCCTCCTTGGGGGCTTGGAGCATGTGGGTGTTGAATCAAAAGTCCTGGTGTGTCTGGAGCCTGTCCTTGGGGCAGCTTCTCAGCTTTTTGGAATTCCTCTATCTCAGGGTCCTCTGTCTCACCCCAGTAAGGGTGATGTCTGACAGATAAGCGGAACATCAAGAGGGCAGTTTAGAATTCACGTATCTATCAGATTAAAGGTTATGTATCTACACTATAAAATGGGGGCAGAACAGGAGCTTGCTCTCTTGATTCTGAGATTATCATTAGAGGAGACAGCAGAGAGCAGAGAGAGGCCACGTGGAGGAGGCCAGGAGAAGTAGCCAAGATGGTGGAGTATTGAGTGAGAAGCCAGTTTGTGCAGAGTTTGTGCAGGGAGAAGAAAGGAGATGGGGAACAGAGGTGAATAAGTCTGGTGAGCTAGAAACCTTTGATTCTGGGAATCTCGGATTAAGTCAGTAGCTTTGTGAGCCCTGAATGGAAAGGGAAGTGTTTTCCCACTGTGTGTATATATTGTACTTGCCCGCCGGGTGCAAGCTAGGATTAAAGATGATTGCCCATCAGTTTTTGGCTCTGTTGTTTCTTTACCGACTGTCCGAATCCAATGCGAACCTGCATGGGCCAGGCTGCTGTGATGGTGGCCATGGCTACTGGCCATACAGATGTACATGTATGCCGGGGTCCAGCCCCGGGGGGAATCCAGGGGTCCCACAGGAGGAGACGGCGTCGGCGAAATCGAGTGAGAGAGCCGAATTCTTTTCTTTCTCTTTATTCTCTGGTTAGCATTTACTGCCAGGCATCTCTGCCAATGACTGGTCTAACTTTACTTTTTATGCACACACACTAAGTTACAATCACATGGTATTTTGAATACATCATCGTTTTAGTTTCACTATGGTTACATATTTTTAGATAACAGTTAATTCATATCTATAAGCTACAAATCAGGTGGTAAGTTATTCAAAGTACAGTTATACAATAACTTGAATAGTAATAACAATATCGGTACAAACTTCTAAAAGATTAGTACTAATTAATAACTCTATTTTACTGTTGTGAGTCAAGGGCGCAGAAAGAGATAGCAGACGAAATCATCAAGGACTAGCAAAGGACCGCCGCTTGCTCAGGCAAATGGCCTTGAGTTCATGCAGTGTCCTAATTCTTTTCTCACAAGACTACAAAAGGCTTGCTATTTAAGAAACTGACATAGTATTAAGAGTAATTTTTACTTAAAGATACATAGAGTGCACCTGCAAGATAGCTAGTAGCAACATAATATCAGAAGGCATTAGTTGCTATTGCTGCTATGAATCCCACCACATTCCTCTCCTTATTCTTGGAAAATGCAAAAATCTCATGAGAATGTTTTACTGAGAAAAGCCCAGCAACTGTCTTCAGTGACAAAACAAGTCTTTTAACAAAACATTCTTTACTAGCCAGCTGCACTCCTATCCAAGGCCACGCAACAGGCCACTCTACTACACTTTACCTAAGATTCTAATGTCTAGTTAAACTTTATTTATTTACTATATTCATATACTAGCTAAGTTCTAACTTTATTCTTTCTAACATGATTAATAAGAAGAAATTCTCCTACAAACTTAACCCTTTATGAGGGATATCATGGCCAGCCTCTTATGTTTATGAGCCCAGTTCAAGGGGTTTACAGGCTTTTCTGTGGAACTTACACCTTCTGTCTCATTTCCAAAGAAATTACTACAAATCTACAGGGGAAGCACGGTACTATTATCCCTGTGCTACAAATAATAGCACACACCTAGAAAAGGGGGGATATAAGGCCAGATTAATTCAAAAGATTAAAGGGGGAAGTATCGTTGTGCCTTTCCTTTGCGGTGACTTTGTCAACCGCAGCTGTTGGTCTTCACTGCGGTGACTCTATCTTCTTTTGCTGTGACTTTGTCAACCAGCAGTTGTGGATCTTCTCCTGCTGTGACCTAGTTAGCCAGCATTAGTGGATCGGCTCCCGACACATGTATATGTTTGCTCACTTATAGTTTGCACTGGCTGTAGGGGACAGGCTGTAAGCAGGCTGGGTCCTTATAGCCTAAGGTTTAGTTTTAAGACTAAGCCTTTTCCATCCTTGTAATTCTAAAATCTTCTCAACACTAAGTTTTTCCTCACACCCTTGACTGTTGCATGATGTGGAGTGGTGCACTCTTATGAGGAATCCCATTAATGCCTCAGATAAGTGGCTTTGTATCAGAGACTTCCTTATTTGTAGATTGGCCTAATGGTTTGGATTTCTACATTATAAAATGGGCAGACCGGGGCTTGCTCTCTCTCAGTTCCTGAAACTAGCATTGTAAGGAGAGGTGGCCAAGATGATGGAATGCTGAAGGAGAAGCCAGTTTGTGTAGAGTTTGTGCAGAGAGAAAGAGATGGGGAACAGAGGTGAATAAGTCTGGTGAGCTAGAAACCTTTGATTCTAGGAAACTCGGATAAGTCAGTGGGAGCCCTGAATGGAAAGGGAAGTGTTTTCCCAATGTGCGTATTTCTTGCCTGCTGGGTCAAGCTAGGATTAAAGCTAATGGCCCACTGGTTCATGGCTCCATTGTTTCATTACCGTCTGTCCGAATCAAACCTGAACCTGCACGGGCCAGGCGGCTGTGATGGTGGCCGTGGCTACTGACCATACATGTGGAATCTAAAGGACAAAATAAACAAAACAGAAACAGATTCATAGGTACAGAGAACAGACTGATGGTTCTCAGATGGAAGGGTCTTTGGGAGGGGCTAGGTAAAAAAGGTGAAGGGATTAAGAAGTATGAATTTGTAGTTACAGAATAGTCATAAAGGATGATGAAGATTCAGCCTGGTGAATATAATCATATCATAACTACCTATGGGGCCAGGTGGGTACTTGAAATACAGGGGTGGGGGAGAAAATCTCCTGTAAAGTACATGATTTTCTAACCATTATGCTATAATCAGAAATTAATACAGAATAATGAATGTAAATTGTAATTGAAAAATAAATAAATAAACTAAAGATGAGGGGGAAAGATACTTAGCTCAGTGCCAGGCATAAACTAGAGCTCCGTGAGTTTCAGTTGGCATTGTTAATGCTATTCACCCAGGGAGCATCTGCGTTATAGGCATACACAAACCTCTCCAAGTCTTTAATTAGCCTTCCTCCATTTGTCTGTTTCCTATGTCACTTTGACATTAATTCAGAATACACATGTCAATCACGGCCTGCCTTTGTCTTCTCTGGCTCCTTGTAATTTCATCCTTAGGAGACATCACATGCAGAACACATAGAACCAGACCCATTTGTGTTCCAGAGCTAAAGATAATAGGGCCGGAAAGTTCGTTTGCGATCTCACTTCAGATGGAGCCTGCGGTACCCTACAGACGTCTTCTCCTAAAGCTCTTTGCTGTGACCATTCTTTGAGCATGGACACAAGGCATATCTAGTCGGCTTCCCCTTCCTGCTGCTCCCACTGGCTGGCCAGTCCCAGAATTCCTTATGCTCAGGCGACTGGCCAATATCTCAAAATTGATACTTATAAATTCCTTTATAACCCAGGCCTGCAAAATCCAGTTTTCAGTGGCTCCATTATCCTGAATTTTTATGTATCTCTCAAAAACTTTAGACTTCCATAATTTCCTTCACTTTGAACCTGTACTGTTGAATTTGTCATGGCCTACATTTCCCATTGTTCTCTTTTCAGATTCCTCTGCGTTAGCTGCATGATGTTGACTCATTGTTTCATGACTCTATCTTGTTTGTTCCTTTTCTCTATCCTTGATCAAACTGCTATCATGGCCGGGAACATTTGCCTTCTTCTCTTTACCTACTCATAGACTTTTGGACTTTAGCATCTAACCTAAGTTCCCCATGAGACTTCGTTAATAATTTAACTCACGCGGCTTTTCCTGTCTCTGAGATTTTGTATTAGTCTCCCACTTATTGCTTTGTGTTTTCAGACATTTTAGTATCTTTTCTTCAAGTACATGAAAATTGGATTCTGATTACACACTGGCTTAATTTAGAAATGCAGATATGACTTTGATTGAACAGGCAGGTATCAAATTAACATTGAAATAATCAATTAGAGAAGAAAGAAGTTCAAATATAAAAATTAATATTGACTCAGGAATATCTTTTTACTTGAATATTTTTGTATAAAAGCAATATCCTGATCAAAATATGTTTTTAGAATTGTGTGTGTACCTAACTTACATATATATATGTGTGTGTGTGTGTGTGTGTGTGTGTGTGTGTGTGTATATATATATATATACATGGAAAGAGATGTATATATAGTACAGCATAGACTTTTATAACTTAACAAGCTTTTAACTGGTTGCCATGCTGATAACTTAAAAGAGGACAATGGTAATTATGATGATGAGTCTGAAAAGAACTGGCAGTAAGAAAATGTGTCTCTTAATTTTCTGTGGTGCCTGTACTATCATTTTTTAAATTTATTATTGATTGATTTTAGAGAGAAAGGGAGAAAGAAGCATTAATTTGTTGTTCCACTTATTCATGATTTCATTGGTTGACTCATGTATGCGCCCTGACAGAAGACTGAACCCACAACCTTGGTGTATCAGAAGGTAACCAACTGAGAACCTGGCCAGGGCTCAAAGGACCAGTCTTTTGATGGTAAATTATTAGATCAATCTAGATACTAACATAATGGTTAAGGAAGGCAGGCACACTTTCAGCTGAATTTGATTTTAGGTTACAGAATTTTGACCCGGTGCAAACTACAAATACTTAACATTTTGAAGCTTCATCTGTTTCATTTGTAAATCAAAGATAATGGTACTTATTTCAAAGTGTGACGGAAAAGTTTGAAAGAGGCCATGCATTTAAACCTTCACACAACACTAAACGGAGGAGGTGACCACTAACTGAAAATAATGGTGACCTGGAAAACATAAGACTCTCAGAAAAGTGTTTTCAGTACAATGTTCAAACGGTGACGTGAGTACACATTTTCTTTTCTTCAATGCTGTGAAAACCAACACTTTTGCTTCCTGCTTTCTTATTCTCTACAGCTTCTCCCTTATTAAGATAGGGAGATTATTCTGGCTGCAATTCCCACACAAGCTCTGGAAGGATACAGGGAGAATGAGGAGCAAAAACAAAGATTTTGTACCAGCAAAGTGCAACAATGAAAGAGCGCAGGGAGCAAGTTGCCCGGGTCCAAGTCCCTCCCTCGCTGCTCTTGCTGTCCTGAAGTCATCACTGGGAAGCAAACCCTGGCAGCTGGAGAGGGTACCCTGAGGCCTGGCCTGCAGTCTGACAATATTTTTTTGGCACATTCTGGTGTCAAACACTCCTGTGAGTACTGTGCATTCATCCTGGTTAGTGATGAGCATAGCCAAGTGCTGGGAGCCAAGAGGAAATTCCCTGTTGAGGAAACACTGTGGGTACAGAGGGGCGGGTGAGCACAGCCAGAAATGGGGCCCTTTGTTGACTCCTCAGTGAAGGATAATTTGCAGAAAAATCTTCATCTACTTTGGCCTGTCTTTGGAAATGTAAAATAAAAAAAAATAAAAATTTCTGTAAGAATCAAAGGAAAAGCATCAAATGAAAAAATTATATACATTAAGATGTGCCTCAAAAATTCTCCAGCTAGTAACAAGGAAAAAATATAGTTGTTAGAATCTAAGCATTTATATAAGTGGTAGAGCTCTCGGTGGAAATGTACTTCTCAAGTTGCTATTAGTATAGAAACTATAGATTTTAGCATTTCCCAAAGTATTTTTTTTAGGGCATTACTTTGCTTTATGAGGGACAATGTCTTGGGAATGCTAGGTTAAAAAAAGTAAATAGGTTCTCTTTACTGATGTAATTGCTTTTTTCAAATATGCTGATGTAAGATAAACATAACACACAGTGTTTTACACTTATTGACCACTAATTTTTTCCAACACAATTTTTTAAAAAGAATTTTATAGCGCTATAGTAATACAGACAACATTTAAGAAAAACAGCTATTCAGTAATGAGTCCTAGACAATTTGAAATGTAAAAAGAGTTACATGTTTATATAAAACAGCCATACTATGTCTTCTGTAATATTTGGAACTCCAATGGACTATGTAACAATAATTGCCTCAATATAACTAATGCAGGCATGTTGGAATAATTTTAGTTAAATGATCCAGGTTTTCTGTTACCTCCTCCTTTCTATTTCAGCTCACCTTTCCTTATGTAAATTTTCTTTATGTCTAAACGCATTGATAAACACCTATTTTGCCATTAAGATATTTGTGCAGTATGTCACATTTGTAATCCACATGAAACATTCCTTCCAGCACTCGTACCCTGCAGAAGTTCCTTCACCTTCCTACTAACATGCTTTTACCCATGAAATAGAAGAAAAACAATGGCCTTCAGGTTCAGCCACAGACATTAAGAAAGCCCATCAGTTTTGGGGGTTTTTGTTTTTGTTTTTGCTTTTTTATTTTAGAAGCCTATCTTGTAGAACCAGGCACCATGCTATTTAAAAAAAAAAAAAAGTCAAAACTATCCTGATGGAGAGAGGATATGTAGACAGTCCCTAATGAATGAGAAAACACTAGAGAAGAGACCATATGCAAGAGAAATGAGGTGCCCAGCTGACAGACCTAAGCTCCCAGACTCAAGTGAGGCCATCTTGGACCTTCTTTCTAGGTCATTCATGCAATAAAAGGCAGCCACATAAAAAACATGTTAGCTGTTTCCACCCAATCAAAACCATCAATTAAATAAAAAGATCCTTGAGAGTAGCCCTGCCCAAATCCCTGACCTATAAAAGTAAGTAACTAAAGGAAGTCTTGTTTAATGTCACAAAGTGTTAAGATGGTTTACTACACAGCACAGATGACTGAAACACAAGTTGTTTCTACTCTCTAGTCCACAGTACTTGGAAAAGAGGCTTAACTGCACCATAAACCCTACACAAACCAATAATGATCAATTAGAGACCAAGGTAGAAAATTAATAGGAGTCACTGTGAATAATAATATCACAGGATTGAGAAAGGACTATTGGAGGAATTTGCCATATTTGTTGGACCTCTAAGGTCATGCATGCTTGGCATAAAAGGAGGAGATTCTACAGAATGGAGGGGACCTATTAAATAAATAAGTTGAAAGGTATTGGCTCTGGAGATTTACACACAAACACACATATGTGTGTATGCATATATATATATTTATGTGAATATGCATACATAAAATATAACTATACAGCATATGTATAAGGATAACTATATATTATACAACCAATTATAAAACCAATTATATGGAATGTCTACATAGTTTATATGCATATATACATAAACATATATGTGTATATGCATATACATGGAATTATGTATCTCAACTCTAGGATATTTATATACTATATATACACACATATATCTAAAATATATCAAATATGTATTACATATAGTAGCTTATATTTGCATTATATATGTTTATATTATACATACATTTGCATTATATAACACACACACATATAATGCAAATATACATGCAACTACATAGGATACACGCACACATACACAGAAAACCCAAACATGTTTCTAGATTTATACCAAGAAATTTACACAATTTATCTAGTCTAATCCACATGCAATCCTACAAAATAGGCATTATATTTCCCAAATTATAGAATGAAAAGTTGAAGTTCAAAGTATTTGAATACCTTACTCAAACTATAAAGCATTTGACTCAGGACTATATAATTCAAGTAGGCATGTTTATCATTCCAATATGCCTCTCCTTCTAGTCAGAATGACTAGAAAAATTGTATGATTGTCTACAAATTGCAGTGCCAGCAAATCTGTTATTCCTGTGTGGGTTGTTCATGGCACTGTTTGTGAGCTGTAGCCAATCAACCCATTAAAAGCATTCCATTATATTGGACTTTGCAAGTGATGAAAAGTCAAAGCTCATTATCCAAACCCTAAAGAACAAGGCTAGCTCTAGACCAGATTATCATGTAGATCAGTACTTCTTAGACAATGTCCCTATGAATTTAGAATCTTGTTAAAACACAAATTAGAATTCAGTCAATCTTGTGATTCAGTAAGACCTATGATTCTACATTTCTAAGTCCCTAAGTATGCAAGTCATGAACCACACTCTGACTCTCAAGGCTCTGGATAAGGTGGTTCTCCCTGCTCCTTTCTGTGTCTCCCTCCCCACCACTGGCTGCAAATAGATTACCACTCTGACGGTCATAACAAGGAGCCCTGGCTCAACAGGAATTCAGATATTTTCCCTTATTTTCCAGTCTCTACTTTTTAAATTGAAATTTATTGGGGTGATACTAGTTAACATAATTATACAAGTTCCAGGTGCCCAACTCTTCAGCATATCTCTGTGCACCATATTGTTTGCTCACCCTCCCAAGTCAAGTCTTTGTCCACCACGTTCCCTCCTCCACTTCCCCCCACAATCACCACAGCTGTAAATTGTATCAGTCTTGCACCTTAGTCTTTCAAATTTTCTAATTGAAAAACTACCAAGTAATTCTGATCAATGACAACAGTTTTAAATTCAACCCTTCAGAAAATATAATTTGCTGTGAGTTTGATTTCTGTACCTTTATCCAGAAAATATAAACCATGGTGAAATATTTCTGTCTGAGATAGCCTATCAGGAAACAGTGGTTGTGCTGCTATTTTGTTTGTTTATTTGTTTGACAGGGTAATATTTTGGTAAATATCCAGTAACAGCTATTAGGGATTATGGGATTATCTTCTTTGGTTAACTGTAGCCTTAGTCCTCTATCCACTTATTGAAATGGAAAACAAGGGAGAAATGCAAATTACACATATATATTTTTCTCAAACTCCTTCTCAGCTCCCAGAGTCATAAGTTTGAGAGTTGTGAAGGATTTTCTATATCTTATATCTTTCAATATGTCTTGTGTGGGAGAATTAAGAGACTTAAAACCTATAATTATATTCTTAAGGTACTGTGGGGTTTTTGCTAAACTTGAAATGGTCACATTCTAACTATGATAAAATAATCAGAATTTCATAGTTAGAAATTGATTCAAAGAGATATTATGACGAATCTAGTTTTCAAAACAGTCTCTTTTACTCAGTAAAATTATAACAAGGAATTGAATTTTGTATAATCTATTTAAAGAGTATATACTTTCTTGATTAGATTGTTTTGGTAATAAAAATTGACTGTCATTGAGGAAAGAAAGATACACTGAACTTCTCAAGCAGGATTATTAGGATTGAAACTATAGTTATATAGGATTTTATAGGTAATGAGAATGAGATTCACATGTTCAGTTTGTGTGTGAAGACACTAGGAAAATAAAGATCTGTTCTTTGATACAATTACGTGTGACTTAGCTGCTTATTTAACACCTGCCTCCTAGCTGCATGTTCTTTTGAAATAACACCTGTTTCAGTTTATGACTTGACTAATTGCAAAATGATTATCAAACATCTAAATCTAAATGTATACCCGACATGACTGATAAGATCGATCTCTCTCCTAGTCACTGGCTTGGGGGAAAAAATGGGTAGCTGGTTGCCTAAAATTTAAGGAAAAGCAAAAAAGCAAATAAGGCCCTGGCTGGATAGGTCAGTTGGTTGGAGGTTTGTCCTGAAGCACAGAAGTTGCTAGAGCAATCCCCAGTCAGAGCACATACAGACACAGACTGATGTTCCTCTCCCTCTCTCTCTCCCTTCCTCTCTCACTAAAACTAATAGTAATTTTTAAAAAAGCAAATAAGACATGATCATCAGACTGACCATATGCTTGTGTTTTGGGGAGGTTTTAGGGAGTTTGGTTATGAAGATAAAGGAGGACTAGGTTCGGGAGATTTATATAATCAATTCCGGAAACATTTGTTTCCTTAGAAAACTAATCTGCATGTAGTTAAACCCAAGTAGAAATATACTTCTGTTAAGTATTTTCATGGAGACTTCAAAGCACTTATGTATATTTCATGAAGAAGCTGGTTCAGAATCACAGCACATCTTATTTTTTTTTTACAAACAATTACCATAATATTCACACCAAAAACTGAGACATATAGTCAATGTTCTCAAAGCTTAGCACTAACCTCAGAGAATACATGAAATGACACTTGACGGCACCAATCAGTTCTGTTCACAAAGTGTAACAAGCATCAGAAGCACATGAAAAGATTATAAACAAATGATGCATCTGAGCCTAAAAGGCATTCTAAGATCTCTCTAAATTTGGACAGGAGAAGGGAGATAAAGGCAAGATGGGGTCAAAGGTCAGAGGGCCATGAGTGCTAAGGAATCTAAGAGAGCTGAAGGATGTCTGAAACAGGAATTTCAGCAGTTTTTACTATTCTGTTTACTTTGTTTCTTAGAGTCCACATATAAGTGGGATCATATGGTATTTGTCTTTCTCTGACTGGCTTATTTCACTTAGCATAATAATCCTCTTCTGTTCCAACAAGACTGTATCCAAAACAATTTAATGTCAAACTTAATAACAAACTTCAACTTTGTCATGAAACAGATTACAGTAATGCCTCGGTTTTTGTTGACTTCGGTCATTGTCAGTTTTGGTTATCAATTTTTTCCATGAAAAATTTGTCTCAGTTTTCTTCTGTTGCCTCCAATTTTGTCGGCGAGCCTACGTGACCTCGCTGCTAATTTTGTGAACACAAAGGGCGACCTAAGCGTTCTCCTGCTCAGTGTGGCAGTGTTCTCATTGTGTGAGCATCGTCCTGCACATGAAGCCAAACAATTCCATTGCTTTCCAGCATTTTTGTGCTTTTTTTATTGACTGCAAGTGCTACTACTAAAATTATATGTGATTACGGTGTATACAGTATTCAGTGTAATTTCTTATTGTTTTTAGTATTAAACACTACATTTATTCTCTATAAAGTACATTTTTGGAGTGTCTAGAACAAATTAATTGGATTTATATTGATGCATATGGAAACAATTGCCTTGGTTTTCATAGGTTTCGGATTTCACCAATTGTTTTCACACAAATTATTAGTGAAAACCAAGGTATCACTGTACTTCTAGCTAACTCTGTGTTCTTTGTCACAGAAATATCACTGTGCCCCAAGTAGACCAGCTCTTCCTCGGCACCTGACTCACTAGTTTTTTGCCTCCTCCTATATATGCTGCTGAAATTTTCTGTTTTTCACTAAGGGATAATATAAAGCAGAACTAATTAAGCAGTCTCACTGTGATGCTTAATTTTATGTGTCAATTTGGCTGGGCCACAGTGCCCAGATAGATAGTTGGTCAAATGTTATTCTGAACATGTTTGTGAAAGTGGTTTTTTTTTGTTTGTTTGTTTTTGTATTTTTCTGAAGTTGGAAACAGGGAGGCAGTCAGACAGACTCCTGCATGCGCCCGACCAGGATCCACCCAGCATGCCCACCAGGGGGTGATGCTCTGCCCATCTGGGAGAGCCATTCTAGCACCTGAGGCAGAGGCCACAGAGCCATCCTCAGCACCCGGGCCAACTTTGCTCCAATGGAGCCTTGGCTGTGGGAGGGGAAGAGAGAGACAGAGAGGTAGGAGAGGGGGAGGGGTGAAGAAGCAGATGGGCGCTTCTCCTGTGTGCCCTGGCCGGGAATCGAACCCGGGACTCTCACACGCCAGGCCAATGCTCTACCACTGAGCCAACTGGCCAAGGCCGTGAAAGTGTTTTTGGATGAGATTAATATTTAAATCAGTAGACTTTGAATAACGTACACTATTCTCCATTGGGTAAGTGGGTCTTATCCAACTAGTTGAAGGCCTTACTAGAACAAAACCTGACCTCCCAGCCAAGAAAGAACTCCAATAGTCTGTCTTTGGACTCAGACTGCAACTCTTGCTGGGTCTTCAGCCTGCTATCCTACCCTGCAAACTGGGATCTACCATGCCCCCACAGTTTCATGACCCACTTCCTTAAAGTAAATCACCCTGTGTATAAATATATATATCCTGTAGGTTCTGTTTCTCTGGTGAACTGAGACTCTTACACACACAATAGATTTTTCTTTCATACATCCGTATTTTCCAGGGGAAAAGGCTGTAAGGCTCTGCAAGGAAGATCCCATTTAGTCGATATTCTGGATCTCCTAGAAAATGGATAAAATGTTGAGCTGCTCTAGTAGGCAAAAACAAACTAGTCCTTAATGAATCTTTTGTTCTTTGATCCTCACTTATAACTTTATCAAGTTCACCTTTGCTGACTCCTTTTCTGGCTCTAGCCACTTGCTATGCAACCATTAAGGGACGTGGATTTTACTCTTCTATGGATTGGGACTGACAATTTTACAAACTTCTACGTAGAGACAGACCAATTGTTTCTCCAAATTTCTGGTGCCTAGCTGATAAACACAATTTCTTCCTGAGAGATAGTAGAAATAAAGATGAAGCCATAGAATGATATTTCACTAGAAATAAGCTCAGCTTCTCCCCACCCCTTGCCTTTAACGTGTGACTCCTTGGTACAAAGACATAATCTAAATGGCAACTATCTTTCTTCCAAATGACTGTGCTTGCTGTAGAGGCATCATTCCAAAGCTCTGGCTATGCTAATTGAGTTAAAACTTTCTCTCTAATATAATGAACTCAATAACAAATGCTTGGAAAATTGATTTAATTACCTGCAATTAATGGCCTATGTCTATTTCTTTTCTGACACAGTATTGAATGTTTTAATTTGGGTATAAAATGCCTTTCAAAGTGAAAAAAGAATTCATACTCTATACATAATTAAAGTTTTAAGCTTATACTCACATATTTTAGTATTAGAGAAATTCATTATTACTTCATCATTCCACTATCCCAATATTGAAAAAATAGACAGGAAACCATTTTACTTACAGCAAAAATATTGAAAAAATATATATATTTTTAAAAATATAATAAAATATGTATGGCAATATATATTACCACTATTAAAATTACAATAATAGTCTTTAAATTATAATGCCTATTATTACCCAAACTATAACATAAGCATTTTATTGTTGTAATATATTCCAAAATACAATACCATATCTAAGCAATAAGGGAATAATAACTAGAGACATTGCTAAAGTCAAAATCCTTTGATAAGAGCCATTTAATCAGGACGACAGTCATTTATTTAGTAAAACTTACTATAAATCATATAACTCTACCCACCATTCCAGCCACATCTATTTGGTTCATCCACAAGGATAACATAAGGGGTGCTGCTAAATCCTTCCACAATCTGATCACTTCTCAACGTCTGAGCTATAGCTCCTTCACACCTCTCACCTATGTCATTACGGGTCTTCTCTACTGGTCCTCTTGTTTCTCCCTTCTCTTTGCAGTCTATTCTCAATAAATACTAAACTCAGAGTGTTTAAAACCTAAGTCTACTTATGTCACTATTCTGTTCATAATCCTTTCATGGCTTCCTATTTCTCTCAGAGAAAGAGCTTGGATGCTTACCATTATCTACATATCCTACCTGATCTGACTCACCGTTACTCTTCAAACTCATCTTCCAATCTCCCCTCTAATGTTTACTCCGCTGCAGCCCACCTGCACCACCTCCTACCCCAGCCTGCCACTCACTGTTCTGAACTTGCACCTTATACCATGTAAGAATACAGTGAGTCCACTCTTCCTCTCTGCTTAGAACACTCTGCCCAATATCTCTAGGTCTCACTCCAACACATTCTCCTTGGTTTTGTTCAAATGTCCCCTTTTCAGTAAAGCCAGACTTGAACAGTGATTACTACACTATTACAGCATAATTTTTTAAATGATGAGGAGGTTTCAATAATAGAGGTACATATTATATCCAAAGTACTAGGCAGTCTCGAGGCAGATAGACACAAACTTTCTGCCTTATTTCTATAAATTGGAAAAACTTTCCCTGACTCATATCAAAGACATTTCCAGGTACTGCTAACTTCTGCTCCTCAAGAGAAAGAAACCAAAAAGCTTAAGTACAGAGTAAAATTATAACATGAGGTTTCTCAGTAGAATTACTTACAAAATAATTTCTGTTGCCTTGGGCACGTAGATTTCCACACAGATTGAAAACTTACAGGACTCACTCAGCAATGTATCAGGCATTGTATGTAATTGTGTGTAATGTTAGGTCCTTGGAAAACACATTTCATAAATGGCAGTGATAGTTATGTTGATCGAGGAACTAGAAGCAGAGATTTACTAGAAGTTCATTTTTACTCACTCAAGTGAAATTCTAATACGACTAGAATAGTTTTGAGCAATGTCCCTTTCCTGCTACCTTGCTTTAAATACATCTGTGCTATGAAAACCAATTGAAGGTTTGTTTGGTTTTTTTCCCCCATGGGCTGAAATATTAGGCTTACTGTGCATGCTTTTATGATTATCAGAATGAAATATGATAGCGCTGTTTTTAGCTTGCCATTATCTCTGATGGATGTCTTCCTAACACAATTGCTTGTACAGCATATGTCAGAAATAAGTCACACCTGTCTAAACCAGCTATTTCACTAGGCAAATCTGGCTCCCTTGGCTATATTTTGAATGTGAGTCTCAAAATACTTTAAAAATAGACAGCGAGGAACTAAAAACAATGCAAATAAAACACTTCGATTAGAAAAGGGTACGAGCAGTCCCATTATTCTTAGTGTCATTTGGCACAGGCTGGGACAAAAGTAATCATCCATACTTCTGCATAATAAAAGGATCAGAAACTATTCTTCATTTTTTTTTTCTTTTTGTTGTCATTTTGTCCCCCTTCCCCTACCTACCCCAGGGATTTTATGTATTTTATAATGCATTTTCTAAAATCATTCATTTGCAATTCAGGAGAACTTTGCTCTACCTAGCTGTAACTCTTTATCAGGGAAAAATACAGTGGAAACGGTCCAAAATCAAACTACTTGTTTTTTTCATTCCAGTCAGTGCTTTTCTTGCATTGAAAATAGATGCTTAAAAACTAAAACATTCTTTTGAATTTGAGAAGCAATTTGTTTTTAATGATTTTTTTTCAGTTCTCTCCTATTCTTCTCCTGTTCTGAAATTTCTAAGAAGGAAAAAACAATCACGTAAGAATTTAGTATCTCCATGAACCCTAATCCAGCATTTACTGCCGGACTGAAGAAATAAGTACACATAGTATATTTTCCAAACTCTTTTATATGCATCAGTTATAGTGATCTTAAAATGTTGTAAAAAAAAAAATGACGTTTTCTGAAGACATTCTGTGGCTTCCTGTGACACATGTGCTAAAATGCAATTCGTCTTTTTCTGAGGCTATGGGCTCTACTGGAACCCGTTCCTTTTCCTTCCCTCACCCCATCCAGGTCACTACCAAGTTCTAAAACCAGTGGTGACTTTTCATTCGCCCAACCACACCCTTCCCCAGCACAGATTGTATAGACTCTGTTCTCCAGAAACTGACTCATAGTGACAGAGAACAGGCTATTGGTTGCCAGAGGGAACTTGGTGAAAAGTGAAGGAATTGAGAAGTACAGATTGGTAGCTACAAACTAGTGATGGGGATGCAAAGTACGCATAGGGAATACAGTCAGTAACATTGTAAATAACTATGTACAGTGCTGGAAATACCAAAATACTAGGGGGAATACTTCTTAAAGTATATGCCTGTCAAACCACTGTGAAACAGTTTTAAAGGAGGAGAAATAAATGTTTTCTCTATCTAGAAAACACTTTATCCTATTAAAAAAAAAAAAAAACAAAACAAAAAACCCCAAAACCCTAAACTTTTCCAGTCTCAGACGAAAGCCCTCTGAAGGTGCTGCCCAGGCCCCCATGTTCCTGCCATGTTTCCAATTATCCTCCTCATCCTCTATTTCAGCACCCTGTTTATTGCCTCCAGGGCACAGGGAGGTGTTCACAATATTTTATCAAGTTGGTTTTGATTGTTCTCGTAAAATAAAAAGTGATTCCCATACCGGCCTCACCCTGGTCTGAATGATCAGCATTGACTCACCACACCTGGCCTCAAAGAGATGCCTATTAATTTCTTGAATAAAAGAACTGCAATTTATTATTACATTTTTAATGATATTAATTATAAAATATTCAAACATGCAGATTTAGGAAGACTAGTGGAAAACACATCCTGCAGATATAAAACCTACCAAAGGTTTTGCCAACTTCGCCTCACTTACATTCTTTTAAGCTTCTCTTCAGTTCCCTTTGGACACTATGTCATTTCTGCCGACATTGCTAACGCATACTTATAATTACTCAAATTCTCAGGAAATATTTTTACCAGTAGGACTTTTTTGTGTGTGGAATTAGATCTACCATAGAATGATACTTGGATGTGACTAATTTATATTGTTCGGGTATCAGTAATCATCTCTAAAAAATGTGCATTTTCTTACATAATCACAAGAGCATGGTCACAATGAATACAATTGATAATAACCTTTTAAGGGCACCTAATACCAAATCCAAACCAGATTTCCTCTGTTGTCTCATAAATATATTTTTACAGTTTATTTGTCAAATATATATTAAAACAAAATTTAAAGATTGCATTAGCTTATATATGTATTTATCTATATCTAAAGTCTTATAAAACTTAAATCAATACCCCCCTTTTTCCATTGCCATTGACTTATTATAGCAAAGAATCTTGGTCCTGTACAATGTCCCATAATCTATAGCTGTTTTCTTTCTTGTGATATCATTCAACTTGTTTACCTATCCCTCATGTACTCCAAGAATGAATACTGTCTCTAGAAGTTGGTTAAGTTCAGGTTTCAATTTTGACAAGATTTCTCCATAGAAGGTACCGTGTGCTCCAAATTACTTCATATCCAAAGGCACAAAATGATTAATTATTATGACTTTGAGGCTAATATGAAAGTTGGACTGAAGTGTTGGCAGCCTGATTACTCTATTTAGATTTCCCGACCAAACCTTTTGCTAACGGTTTAATTACTGGTGATTGGAACTAAGGTGAACTGCTTCTTAGGGGGTCAAAATGGAGGTTTTTCTAATTTGATCTTCACTTGGACTTGTTACCCGAGTTTATTCTGATGTTGCTCCCAGTGGTCATTTGACCTCACTTGCCTGTATTCTGGGGTTTGTGGGCCTTACGGTAATCTATGTTGATGAGGTTATTCATGCCATGTGGTGTTTTCCTCTGTCCTGTGTGCGTCTTTTTCTTTCCTTCCATCCTTCCTTCCTTCCTTCCTTCCTTCCTTCCTTCCTTCCTTCCTTCCTTCCTTCCTCTCTCTCTCCTTCTTTTCTTCCTTCCTTCCTTCCTTCCTTCCTTCCTTCCTTCCTTCCTTCCTTCCTTTCTCTCTCTTTTTCTCTCTCTCTCTTTCTTTCTTCCTTCCTTTCTTTCTTACCTTCTTTTTTTTAGGTGAGAGGAGGGGAGATAGTGAGACTCCTGCATGTGCCCCAACTAAGATCCACCCAGCAACCTCATCTGGGGCCAATGCTCAGGTACCGATCTATTCTCAGCACCTGATGCTGACATGCTTAGACAACCGAGCTGTCCTAAGTGGTCGGGCCACACTTGAACCATTGACTGCAGGAGGGGAAGTAGGAGAGAAAGGGAAGAGGGAGGGGTGAGAAGCAGGTGGTCACTTCTGTTGTGTGCCCTGACCGGTAATTGAATCTGGGACATTCATACACCAGGCGAATGTTCTAGCCACTGAGTCACCAGCCAGGGATATATATATATATATTAATATCTCTGTCTAACTTGGTTGGGTTTGGTTTAAAGATGCAATTTTGAGGAGACTAAAAAAAATAAAAAATGTTGCTGCTGCAGAAACCTCTATGTCACCTTTATGTTTTATAGTGTTCTGTCACCATTCCTTTTTAGGTGCATCTCCAGCCTCTCAATTTCTATATGCTCTTTTCCTTTTAAATAGTTCTAGTCCAATTAGCAATTTAGTTTTCCAGTAATAAAGTGGAAGGGCGAGCTGATTCTGCATATATGAGACACAGCTAATGACACAGCTGTGTTATATAGAATCTTCTTGGTGAAAAAAGAAAGCTAACGTCTCCAGTTTCGAAACTGTTTCTAATGTCATTTGAATTTATGAAAAGATGCAAAGTAAGTTCTCATCTCAGACTGCCCCAAGGTATTTCTTGAAGTCACTTCTCCTCACCTTTGCTTTATTTTCACTGGGAGTAGCACTTTGCTCTTTCCCTGGAAAGTCTTAGGTAGTGTTAGAATGTCCTCTAGAATTCCTTGGAACTCATTCACCTTCTCAGGAGATGTTTTTACCAGTGAGAATTTTTATTTGTGGGATTAATCTATATTTCTGTTGTACCTGGATTGTGACCATCTGTATTGTTCAGGTAACAGCCTTTTATTTTGTTAAAATAGGTGTGTCCCCACTCCAAGCACACCCAGTGCTCTTCACTAAGGATGAGAACCCTAGTGAGTGTCAGCAGAGCTTGACACCCTATTAGTAGTGACTTCTCTTCCTGGGGACGGAGCGCTGCCCTTTGGGGTACTTGTGTCTAAACCAGCCTAAGCACGCAAGGTGTAAAGCCTAAAGCGAAATGAGTTGAGACCACTGGAAACATTTTATATTTGTATATGTAAGATGCCTCATAACTAAAGAAGTAACTAATGGTTATTAACTGAGGCCTCTAGCATGAGAAGAAATTTAGCCATCTACTTGGGAAGGCAGGATCTCATCATAATCACCATAACCACATTTATCCCTCTTCCTTCCTATATACCAGATAAAAGTTACCGGCTCGTATATTTGGACTTGCAAACTAGAGGTGAATTTTACCACACTAAGCTAAATGGTTATATAAAGAAGCCAGTAAAGATCATCGCAGAGTAAATTGGATTTATAGGTTATAATGTCTGTTTTGGCTGTAGAAAAATATTAGAATTAAGAGGTAATTGAGAGACTTCTCCCAGCAAAGTATGATTTGAAGAGTGTGCCAAAATCAAATTTAATTAAAATCTTTCAGCTTCAGCCAACCATTCATCCTTTCCTAAATTGGAATTCTTATCAGCACTTGCCTTTCCTACACAGCTCATCTATAGATATTAAGACCCTTCACCTTCAATTTGACCAAGCCATTTACGTTCCTAAGTCATTCTGGTCAGTAGTCAAATGTATATAAGGTGTTTGTTTCAACCAACTGATTGAGCATTGTGTTGCTGAATTTAGGTGAGCTCATGTATCAACATAATGTGTGTGTGTGTGTGCAACTTACATGTGTGTAGTTATGTACATATATATCTATATCTATGTCTATATCTAGATATACATATATATCTATTTATATATATATGCTATCATTTTATATCTAGATATAGACATAGATATAGATATAAAATGATAGCATAACCATGTAAAAGAGAATTATTTTAATAAAATTTAAAACAAGTAATTTGAACTGTCTCTAATATATTATACCTTAAGGACAAGAAGAATTGCAATGAGGTGTAATAGTATTCAGTTAATGACTGGTCTTTTTAGTAATAACACTAATTTTATTATTATGAAACTATTCCACATACATTATTGGAGGAAGCAAATAAGTAATTATATTAATAGTATGTGACACCAAAGTTCAACATACAAGAAATAGATGCAGACATAAAATATTTTTAAAAGTTAATTAAAAATCCCTGTATCCTTCATTTTAAATTGAAACTATCAATGTAAACACTTCTCAAAAAATCTTTATTGGCTTTGATCAATGAAAAAGACTGATATCCCAATACATTAGCAATGATTAGCTTTCATCCAAAAGTGGACTCTTAATTCCATTTTCTACAGAAAGCAAGCAGAGCTTCTCAGAATAATGGCTGGTTCTAGATCTGGCTCAGGGAGAAAATATATCATATATTGTGTTATGCTAAAAAAAAAAAAAAGAGCCAATTTAAAAGAATATCTCTGGTTAAAATGGGACAACTTGAATATCATAAGGAACAATGACTGCAATGGATTTACACCCATAAAATCTGGTAAAAGAAATAAAATCCATAGTTTCAAACTCAAAACAACTAAACTGTCCATGTTGAAATTTCTAGCACATCAAACTGGTAAATGAAGCAAAAAAACTCAAGAACATATCCTGCCTATCCTGTACGCACTTCTTTTTAAGGTAACCCAACAGCGGATGGCCAGATGCTCTCAGAAGGTAATTCCAACAATAGGGATGGGGAGGCAGGTGTGCGGGATACGAATGAAGCACATCTGGCTATCACTGGTAACTGGGTTGAATTTCTGAGGTGGGTGTGCACAAGTCTTTACTATGCTATTCTCTTTTATTATGGATATTTGAACATTTCTGTAACAAATGGTTTTAAAGTACCAAAACAACTAATAAGGGAAAGAAAGAGTGTGAGGGGTCGAGGTGGAAGAATGGTTCTGCCGGTAGGGTGGACAGTGTGCGGCCGGCTCTGCACTCTCCGAGCAGAGGGACAGTCTGAAAGCAGGGGGTCTTGCCAGGACCATGGATAGGGATTCAAGAGGACTCACCACCGTGCCTTCCACGTGGTAAAAACTCAAATTCACCTTCACATCAAATGGAATAAAGATAGAATAAAAACAGAATCTTTAGAGGTTTTGACTTGATTTGTACACTGAGAAGCCATGGAACATGTTTGAGAAGTGGATATTTCAGTTTTTAGAACTACATTTCTGTTGGTAAAGCAAAAAATCAAAGCCTTGCTGACGGAGAAGTTGGTATGTTAGGATTATCAATCCAGATAATAGAGGATAAGCAAATAAACTCGCAGGGTTTAAATGAGAATGCAAAATAAAACAAAGGATATGAGAAAAAATTAGAGATTTAGAAGCATCAAAATGATATGACTGGGCCCTGGCCAGCTGGCTCAGTGGTAAAGCATCAGCCCGGCATGTGGTTGTTTCAGGTTCCTGATTAGAGCACACAGGAGAAGCAACCATCTGCTTCTCCACCCCTCCCTCTGCCCCTTCTCTGTCTCTGTCTTTCTCTTCCCCTCCCACAGCCATGGCTTGGTTGGAGCAAGTTGTCCCCAAGCACTGAGGATGGCTCCGTGGCTTGGCCTCAGGCACTAAAATAGCTCTGTTACCAAGCAATAGAGCAATGCCCCACATGGGCAGAGCATCACCCGTAGGGGGCTGGAAGAGTGGATCATAGTCAGGGTGCATGCAGGAGTCTGTCTCTCTGCCTCTCTGCTTCTCACTTAAGAAAAGAAAAAAAAATGGTATGACTGACCAAATATTCAAGGAGAATAGAAACAAGTAAAATGACTCTATGTATGTTTATTGAAACTCCTTAAGAGAAAAGGGTTTATTTCCCAGAATTACTAAGAGGAGACTTTCCTGTCTGGTGAATTTAATCAGGAGTTGTATGTATAATTACACACACACACACACACACATAATTATTATTTTTATATATTATTTACCCTCATTATTCATTGTTAATGTTGAAAAGAGTCAGAGAGAAATAGGCCAACTTAACATTTACTTTTGCTCAAGGCTACAACCAGCAAATTAATTCTTCCTCCAGTTCAGAAAGGAAATAAATCAATTACCCTTGCTGAAAGGTGGCTATCCTGAGCGATTATAGTAAAATAACTCAGGTCATTCTAAAGAGATGTCTGAAATAGCTACAAAAAGTTATGAGCAAGATAAGCACTAATTTATTATCTCCTTCATCTTTATAATGGTGTGTTTAATAGAGGACACTTATTATTGCCAGGTATTTTCAGGGTCAAACTGGAATGTCAATATTTTTATAAATAAAAGTGTTATGCTGCATAATCTGAGATGAAGACTATATTTGTAGGGCAGGTCTAAGACTAAACCTTACCAGTAGCACTACAGACACAACAATATCCCTTTACCCCTGGGACAAGCTTTTTGTGCCCTAAAGCTTCCTAACTCCGTTCTCTTCCCATATTTTTGAATATATATTGTTTTTCATGAATGAGAACCTAAGAGACAAAAGGATGCTGGATGATGAGCTGATGAAGGACAGAAATATTTTTTATTTATTTGGGTAGCCTAATAGATTTGGTATTACTAATCTATTAGTGATTAGTAAGTGTCCAAGGAAAGGAAGAAGGAACAAGCAGATAAGTTAGGTTATACTTAGGAAAAGTTAAACAGAGCAAAGAATATGAAGGTAAAAGAGACAAAATAAATGTATGTACTATACTGCGGTTGGAGAAAGAAGGGGTTTTAAACATGTGCTTAGATGAAGGGTGTATTGTATTGAATAGAGTTGAATTACAGCTGGACAGGAGAAAATAAACAAAAAACCTAGTTTCAACTCCTGGAAACCTGGATGTCTACCTTTGACCACTGGCCAAGCTAAGAGCAGGTGGGATCTATGATGTGTTATATATAGTGTGACCACCAGAGGCATTTTATTGACTTTACTTTTTTTTTTTTCCTACCTGACACCAGTTTAACTAATTGACCATAGGGGCAAAACCCCCCAAAAAACAAACAAACAAACAAAAAAACACCATTTGGAACTTCTTTTACTTGAAGTCTCTCCGAACATAATGCACCACACATGTCTTAGAGGTTCACTTAGGAGACAGAGAGCAGGTCCGCATAGGATTAATGACCCTCACTTGGACCTCCAATGCTTTCCAGAACTCTTGCTGCATCATCTTTTGCCTTTAAATAAAAGCTTTATGAGAGTACATCTGGAAAGGCTTGTGAGTGCTTTCAAATAAAGAAACGTGAAATCTTTACAAACTGCATTCTTAGGAAAAGAACATGAGGCAAGGGGAGGGAGAGAAACTCTGAGAGAAGCGGTAAATTGGGAGTTTGAGAAAAGACTGCTTCTGGTGTAGCTATTATAGCATCTGTTTTCAATGGTCCATTGATTCACCTTTCCTAAGCTTGAACCTAAGACCCATCACTGAAGTCCCAGGAAGGCACCCATTAGCATCTCCCATTCTGTTGGTTCCTTCTTACATTGTGCTACAAAAAGATAATAAATAAACCAAGCACTCCACATTGCTGAAGTGTATGAGACTGATAATTACCGCGGACCAGTGCAGCTAGTAATTGTCCAGGTCCTGAGTGAGAACAGTGCGGAATGAAGAAATAAACTCAGAGAGAAAAAGGATGGGATCAGGAGGTCTCTGCACAGCTGATAGCTTGCAAGAGCAAATCTCCACCTCCAAACCACTTTATTTATAGGGCACAGTAAAGTCATTAGCAAGTCAAAGAGATCTCTGATACAAAATCACATTTCCAAGGCAACCCAAGAATTTTCCCAAGTGCAGAAAACCCTCCATCCTGCATGACATCTTAACTTCACAAAACAAAGGATAAAAAGAAAACTGCTTCTAGTCTCTTTGAGGGACATGGAGGATGGGACAGTGGGAACACAGCTAATGTGGAGGTGTGGAGAAGAACTTAGCCTTCAGCAATTTAATCAGGCAAGTGAGATGGAGGGGATGGGCAGCAAGGATCCTGCCAGCCTACTGCCAGTCCCCCACACCTCTGTACCCCAAAAATCTAAACCACAAGGACCCTGTCAGCTTTCAGTCTCCAACAGATAATTGTTTCAGAAAATGAGTATGAAACCAAGGACTTTTGGAAAAACAAGAACAGTGTAGTCCAGGGTCAATGAAAGAGATGTTAAGTGTGTTGCTTTTCATCACCCTTCACTTTCTTTTCCTCCAACTAAACATTAGTAACAGCCCTCTTATTTTTTCTTAAAACCAATAAGACTTTGACTTGCCTATTTTGAACCAATGAGCAGATGGAATTCTGGTTTGAGAATCTCTTATTTTGTTATTTGACTGTAAGTCTAAAATCATGAGTCTCTCACCTTCCTGTTTCCAGGAAAAAGTAATTTAAATCTCCTAAATCCCTCATGATTTATGCAAACTGACCTACTTTTAAAAAAAATTAGACTTAATGCCAGGCAATTGATTGAAATCAGGTTAACAGATATTTCACTGTGGGGCTCACATTTCAGTGCTATCTATTTCATTATGTCTTGGGCTGGACATGACCAAGCATTACTCATCAATATCTGTAGCTAAGACATCACCTTTTTTCATACTTTCAACTAAATCAAAATAAATGTCATCATTTCCAAGTGATCAACTGATAATCCACCAAAAAATAATTAGAATTCTCCTGTTCATTATCTGAAGTTAATATCCAATAAGGTAAACAGATGATGAAAAGAAAGCAAATGACAATTATCCCTAAGGTTAAACTATAGAGAGGCAGCCCTGGCAGGTTGGCTCAGTGGTAGAGTGTTGGCCTGGCATGTGGAAGTCGTGGGTTCAATTCCTGGGCAAGGGCACACAGGAGAAGTGCCCATTTGCTTCTCCACCCTTCCACCTCTCCTTCCTCTCTATCTCTTTCTTCCCCTCCTGCAGCCAAGGCTCCATTGGAGCAAAGTTGACCTGGGCACTGAGGATGGCTCTATGGCCTCTGCCTCAGGTGCTAGAATGTATCCAGTTGCAACAGAGCAATGCCCCAGATGGGTAGAGCATCACACCCTAGTGCATTTGCTGGATGGATCCCAGTTTGGCACATGCAGGAGTCTGTCTCTCTGCCTCCTTGCTTCTCACTGCACAAAAATACAAAAAACAAAACAAAAAACTCACAAATAAAACAAAAAAAAAACTATGATGAGCAAAGGAAAAACAATTTTAAAAATATATTTCATGGCCCTGGCTGGTTATCTCAGTGGTAGAGTGTGGACCCAACATGTGAATGTCCCAGGTTCAATTCCTGGTCAAGACACAGAAGAAGTGACCATCTGCTTCTCCATCCCTACCCCTCCTTCTTCTCTCTCTCTCTTTTTTCCTCCCCCCCTTTCCTTCCAGCAGCCATGAATCAATTGTTTTGAGCACATCAGCCCAGGCGCTGAGGATGACTCCACACAGCCTCCACCTCAGGCACTAAAAATAGCTCAGTTGCAAGTATGGTCTGATGGGCAGAGCATTGGCACCAGATGGATTGCCAGTTGGAAACTAGTGAGGGTGCACATAGGAGTCTTTCTTTCTCTTTCTTTTTTTCTTTCTTTCTTTCCTTTCTTTTTATTTTTATTTTTATTTTAGTTAGAGTCAGAGAGACAGACAGACTCCTGTATGCACCCCAACCAGGATCCACCCAGCAAGCTCACCAAGGTGCGATGCTCTGCCCATCTGGGGCTATTGCTCCATTGCTCAGCAACCAAACCATTGTTTTAGTGCCTGAGGTGGAGGCCATGGAGCTTTCCTCAGCACCTGGGGCCAATTCACTCAAACCCATCAAGCCATGGCTGCAGGAGGGGGGAAGAGAGAGAGAGAAAAAAAAAAAGAGGAGAGGGGTAGAGAAGTAGTTGGTTTCTTCTCTTGTGTGCCCTGACCAGAAATTTAAGCCAGGACATCCACACACCAGGCCAACACTCTACCACTGAACCAACTGGCCAAGGCAGGAGTCTTTCTTTCTATTTCCCCTCCTCTAACTTGGAAAAGAAGGAAAAAATAAGGATATATATGTATGTATGTATGTATGTATGTATGTACGTATATATGCATATACTATATTTCATGCATTTACATTCCAGTGCGTGAAGTAATTTTAAAATATATGATATATATTTGAAGAAACATGCAAGTTTTGAGTCCTAGGCTGGGAACGAGCACCTACCACTTCTTCTGTGTGCTGTTGGACAGACTAACTCACAGGAACAGCCCAGACTCAAGGAAGGGGATACCATACTGTCTCTTGGTGTGAGAAACTTCAAAGTCATACTGCAAAGAGAATGGAAACCATGTTGAATAAAGAACTGTGGTCATTTTTGCCCTCTACCATACGAAAACAAATTCAAATAATAATTCAGTGACATGGGCATTACATTAAATGAATAAAATAAGATGAATTTTCTGTTGTCTACATAAAGTAAAACTTCTCTTTTCTACTTTTTCCTGAACATGTATAAAGTGTTATTCATTTTTCAAAAATAATTATCTTCTGAGAGAAATATGTTATAGGTTAACATTTTATGGGATATAGGTTATGATTTTAATACAAATGAACTAAGTTCTTAGAGATTTAGAAAGCTTAAAAGTACAAGTATCCACATTAATTTGCCCAGTATTTATTATTTAAGGGAATCATTATGATAATTCTTTGTTCTTATTTTTTTATTATAATCCTGTGGTGTTTAAAATGTTTTACCATTTCAAAAATGTTATCCCATGTCCTCCAAATCTACTCCACATTTAATGGACCTTGTGTCCTAACTTTTGTCCCAGGATATGCTAGTGTAGTCTTGTATGAATAACATCTTAAAATATATATATGGATGTTTATGCATATTAATTGGATTTAGTTACAAAAACAATGATGCATAAGAGGCTGGAGTAAAGTTTAAGTTTGACTGATAAGATAAAGAGCTCCTTCCCTGGCCAGATAGCTCAGTTGGATAAAGTGCTATCTCAATATGCCCAGTTGGAGTACACACAACAGTCAACCAATGAGTGCATGAATGGCGGAACACCACCTCGATGTACTTCTCTCTCTCTCTCTCTCTCTCTCTCTCTCATTATCTCTCTCTTCCATTCTCTCTAAAATAAGTTTTTAAAAAGATAAGGAGCTTTTTTGTTTGGACCATCAGAGAATACAGAAAATGGACAGGTGAATAGGTATCTACTACACATTAATCAATGTCTATAAAACAGATGTAAATCTTGGGGAATATTTAGCAGTTAATAGCAATATCTAACTACTCTCAGGCAAACTTTGGCAGGCACATGGCAGGGCTATACCTGAAGACTTATCAGAAACACAGTCATCAGAAGAGAGACAGGGACCTAGGGCAGAATCTGGGAGACTTGAGGATATCAGATATCACTGGGAACTGAGTGGGGGCCAAACCATGCTTGGGAGCACTCTGCTAACAGAGCCAGCCTCCCTCTCTGCATCGAGAATAGTACTGCAGTGCAAAAACAATTCCTGATGTTGGGGTCTTCCCAGAACCTGCAGGTGGAATGTAGGTGATAGGTGAGAAGGTTACATAAAGTCAGCATTTTGGGGAAAAATGGTGCACATCTACTCTGTTTTTTAATGTCTTTAGTAATATACCATTTTTGGGCTCTTATATTTGCCATTTACTAATCGTGTGACAGTTGACAAGTTACCTACCCTCACTGCTTCCTAGTTTTACCTTATATAGAATAAGAGTATGCCTGACCAGGCAGTGGCGCAATGGATAGAGCATAGGACTGGGATGCGGAGGACCCAGGTTCGAGACCCCAGAGGTTGCCAGCTTGAGCGTGGGCTCATCTGGTTTAAACAAAGCTCACCAGCTTGGACCCAAGGTCGTTGGCTTGAGCAAGGGGTTACTTGGTCTGCTGAAGGCCCACAGTCAATGCACATATGATAGAGCAATCAATGAACAACTAACGTGTTGCAACAAAAAACTGATGATTGATGCTTCTTATCTCTCTCCGTTCCTGTCTGTCTGTCCCTATCTATCCCTCTCTCAGTCAAAATAAGAAAGAAAGAAAGAAAGAAAGAAAGAAAGAAAGAAAGAAAGAAAGAATACTAATGAGCTATTTGTAAATATCTACCTCAAATGATTCTTGTAAGAATTAAATGAACTCGTGTAGGTATTTTCTTCAGTTATCTATCATTGAGTAACAAGTCATCCCAAAAATTAATGGCTTAAAATGATGACAGCATTAATTTTGTTTAGAAATTTGCGGTTTGTGCAGGGATAGCTTGTCTCTAGCCTGCTCACCATCACCTGGGTGGTTGAAAGGCTGGGGACGAGAACATTGTGACGAGTCTCTTTCAGGTCTGGCAGTGAATGTGGTGCAGCTGAGACCTTTGGGCAACCTGTTCAGTACATGTGGCCTCTCCACGGGGCCTGGGCTCCTTCAAATGAGGCTGAGATCTCAGTGTAAGTGTCCCAGAGAGAGACCAGCCAGGCAGAAATGGTATCACCTTTGACCACGTGGTGCAGAAGGCACAGCTCACTTCACCACATTCTGTCCATGGAGGCAGCAATGAGGGCCCATCCAGTTTCAGAAGGAGCGGGAAAATGTCAAATTTCTGGACAACAGATGAGAAAATGAATATTGGTAGGACTGTGTTTCAACAAATCTGCCACTATTTTATACCCAGCACTTCACTCAGCAGGATGCGGAATACAGATTTCTATGTCTCTGAGGATAGAGAGTTCCTGGCAGCTAAAAAAGCTTGATAAATGTTGGTTGTTATTATTGTTATTATTAACACTTTAATCATTACTATTTTCCCAGAGACCTATATAGCTTTAGTTATAAAGGCCTTTTAAGGTTTTGTGTGGAATTTTTCAATGGATTCAGTATACAAAGTTCTATCTTGTTTTCTGAAATTTAGTGGATTTATAGAACCTTGAACTTCTTCTTTCAAACTTTCGTAAGCTATTTAAATCTCTCAGAAATTAAACACATGTCATACTATGAAAATAGAAACTTTAAAAGGTAAGCAACTTGCTATCTACCACTAGAATGTGTGTTTCAAGAAGAGAAGGACTATAGGACATGCCCACTGGCCTCCCACCAGACCCAGCACTTCGAGGAGAAGACAGCAGGTGCTCCATAAATGAGTACGATTGCTAACACCTCCCATCTTGCCCGTAGAAACTTGGGGATGGGGTTCTATGAGTAAATGGATTCATGATTTTGGTCTTTGTGCTCACTCAGTATCGGAATCATTCAGATAAAAGAACGGTCAGAGGATGATCTAGCAAGTATGTCTTAAAGATGCCTGGGGCCTACTACTGGACAATGTAAAGGGATGACAGGAAATTGGCCTTATAGTATCTATCTCTGAAGTTTTATTTACGAGTGGGTTATTTGTATCTGGCTAGCAGGTAGACATCAGTTATAGCTGGAAGTTGTTAAGAAATTATAAAAATAAAACAAAAACTGAAAAGGACAAAAGAGATTGATTTTTTCAGATCCTGCAGTCATTACTTCACTAAGTAGGCCTTATTTTTGGCATTTTAATTCTCAAATGTCTGCACCGCCAACTTGGATATGTTGCAGCTTAGTCTCTCGCCATTTAAGACATTATGTCCGGCTGTGAGGCTCATTTATGACCGGTTCAGATTGAATCCTCATATAGCAATCTCTTTCTACTGCTTTCTCCAGAGATCATGGATGAAATGTTTCATTTCTTATTTTTTCCACGTCACTTCTAACTCTAAAGCTAGAAAATCTATTCATGACGCAGTATTTACCACTTTATTAATTCTAGGGAGGTGTTCAGCCACAGCAATGGAAACAGGTTTATAGCACAATCTTGCCATAATCCTAGAAATTTTATAACAATACCTTGAGTGAGAAAAAACATTATCGATTTCAAATTACAGTACTAAAAATCTCCCATTTATCCCTAGCTTTATTTCGATTTGCCAACCTGTCTTTCTCACAGGAATAAAAACGTATTTTTTTTTATGACATCTCTGTTAACTTCTGGCATTACTTCTAGTCAAGTCACCTCAGCTTTTCCCCTGCCAGGATCTTAATTCTCTCTTCACCAATCAAGGTGTGAAATTAATTGTGTTAGGAAATTGACATCCACTCAGATTCTGCACCTTTCTTTAAACTTACCAGTAAAGCCCAATTCTCAGAAAGAGGCTTTAGAGAGGAAAGGTTTTTTTTACAGATACAGTCGTTCACTTTTTGTGTTCTCACTGTATCATGGATTTTTAAATTGTATATATCTAATTTTGTATCGCTGATTTTTCGCTACATCATGGAATTTTGTGGTAGATAGATATTTTTATATGTTTATTGCTTTAATTATTTTTGCAGCAAAGTAAGTGTGCAAAAGGTTAATAAGAGTGTGAGAAAGGTTTATAAGGATGTGGGAGGGTTTAAAAAGCCTTAAAATATGTATACATAATAAAATAAATATAAGGTCGCTACTTTACAGATTTTTCCCTATCACAGGTGGGGGGTTTTTGGAGCCTAACCCCTGCAATAGACAAGGGGCCACTGTAAACAAAATAAAATGAGCAAACAAACAAACACGTAAAAAGTTACCACTTCCAAGATGTATCAAACTGCACATACAGGCCACTCCACCACTGACTTTGAGTGTTTTCATTTACAAAATAATAAAGGCTGCCTTACAGAAATCACATAAATTACTTGGAAACAAAAATTATATATATATATATATATATATATATATATATATATATATATATAATATTTTTCTGAATTTGGAAACGGGGAGGCAGTCAGACAGACTCCTGCATGTGCCCAACCAGGATCCACCCGGCATGCCTACCAGGGGGAGATGCTCTGCCCCTCTGGGGCTTTGCTCTGTTGCAACCAGAGCCATTCTAGCGCCTGAGGCAGAGGCCATAGAGCCATCCTCAGCACCTGGGCTAACTTTGCTCCAATGGAGCCTTGGCTGTGGGAGGGGAAGAGAGAGACAGAGAGAAAGGAGAGAGGGAGGGGTGGAGAAGCAGATGGGCGCTTCTCCTGTGTGCCCTGGTCGGGAATCGAACCCGGGACTCCTGCATGCCAGGCCGATGCTCTACCACTGAGCCAAGCAGGCAGGGCAATATTATTTTTGAAGGTTATTTTTCAGTTTTCAATTGTATTAAATACAAATTTAAAACATAAAATAACAATTTAAAAACTTCAAGATACAGATTTAAGAAAAAAATATGTCACTGTTAATGCAAAATAAAACAGTAAGGGATTTCAAAGTTCATTTAATGTATGTGTCCTGCGCTCAGACAAGAGCAAGTGTCCTTGCATTGGTAAAATTTTCCTTTAGAAGAAGTAGATACTTTGTTTCACACAGTCTTATCTTCCCCAGAGATTTTGCTCAATTTTCATCATCCGGTTGTTTTTGAGTTGTAAGCCTGTTTCATGTCTCTGTATTTTAGAGTTATAGAAAAAGTAAAATCAAGGCTTTCCAATGACATTAGGAAGAAAACTTAATTAGGAGACAAGGACTTACAACAAAGTTGCTCACTCACAATCCAGAGATTTAGATTGGATTTATTAGGCTTTGGGGAAGAAAAATAAGAAAATAAATTGCTCAGAACTGACCTAATTTCAAACTGTAAAGCTATGTCTTCTCGACAAAAGATTTCCTATTTATTAATGTATGCTAAATCCTCTTTATTGAAATTGACCATTTCAAAGTGAGTTTTAGAAAAAAAATCTGATTCTATCAGGCACAAGGAAGTCAGGGAAGTAGCTCTACTATGAGTGTTATGGGCTCAAGGGATTTACTACAGTAAAGAGGCAATGTACCGTTCCAGGAAGAGATGGTGATGTGCAAATTCCTCAAATTCCAACAGGATTGGAAGGTGAAGGAAAAGCTTGTACTGACCAGAGTTATTAAAACATTGGTTTGAGTGGACAGTTTGGAGCTAATAGTGAAATACTGAAAAGCCAGATATTTTCAGCTTCCAAAATAATACCAAGACAAGGAAGCTGTGGAGAGGTCAAGGGGAGGCCATTCTCTCTGTGTAGATGCTGCCTATGTGGGTCTGTGCCCACCTTCTGAGCATGGGCCTGGGGCTGCAACTTGCCAAGCACAGACAAGAAAAGGCAAGCCCAAGGCCAGGGCCTGGTTAATTTGACCGGTAGAGATAAAACGAACCCTTTTAGGTTAAGACAGTTTCTTACACAGACAGTGAAAGAAAGACTAGGCATAGGTATCAGCTCCATTGTCCCCAAGCACCAACAAAGATAACACAGAGACCAAAAAAATAAAAATAAAAAAAATAGCCAGATGATTGCAGCACCAGTGGGAGGATAGATCATTGCTGAGGGATGAGGGACCAAGGTTAGTCTGCTGCAGAGAAGTTTCAGTCTGCGGCTCTGTTCTGAAGGGTCAGGGCAGAAAGCCCTTTCCTCATCAGAAGCCGCAAGGTGATGAGGAAGGTGATAGCCTCCCAGGGGTAGGGAGGTGATTGGGAGATGAGCTCATCCTTACAGGCCCCCCATCTTCTCATAGTTGGGACAATCATAAGATATTCTGACAAGACTCAGGTAAACTGAGGTTCAAGCCTTTCCTAGATTTTTTTTTTTTTATAACCTCATGGATTGCCTACCTTACAAGTCCTCCGGGATTGATGATGTGTGGGTCCTAAGGACAGGGATCTGCAGTGTAAGTTTTAAGTGCTCTTACCTCTGACATCTCTACAAGAAATGAGAGTACAAGGCAAACCTACTATGTGAAGCTTTGATAAAATGAACAAGGATGGTACTCCATAAAGCCAGCACCAAGAGTAGGAGAAAGAAAAGAACCAGAGGGGATCTATTTAACTTCACCTGAACTCCTAGAGACTTTCTGAACTAATTAGGAGGAATGTTAGCAGTGCTAAACCCCCCTCCATTGTGATGCTTGAGATAAGGAAAATGATAGTGCTTTGTTGCAATTATTTTATAGCTTTTGAATCCTCAGACTGAAGTGATTAGGAATTTCCCAAGTGTTTCTTCCTCTGAAAGGGTGGATTGTTGTGGACTGTAAATGGCAAAAAGCCTTTGTAGATTTGAGGTTTAGCAAAAGGCTAAGTTCTCCCCCCTCCATCTCCATATTTGCTATGATGCTGAGTATTTTCACCCTCTTCACTTGCTTTCTTACGTTGCTGGAAGCAATTTACATCCCCTTCCTCTGATTCTTTGTTTTCAGATGTTGGTAGATTTCATTAATGTATCCTGTTTTTGCCTTGGGAGAGTTCCTATCTTAGCCTTGGATGTGCAACTTTGTATCAAGGTCCTTGATTTGCAAATAGCTATATAATAAAGCAAACTGGGGCTATGGGGCACTCGGATACTGCCAGGCATTTTGAAGAGTCCTCCCGGTCCTATCTTTTTTTTCTAAGTGTGTTTCCTCAATTCCACACCGTTATTTGGAGCCACGCTGTTCCGCTGCAGTGGATTAGGACTTAAAAATGTTAAATATTGAAAGCAGTGCTTGAAAGCTTGAATGTAGACATTTTTATTCAATGTTACATTATCCATGTAAGTTTTTGATTATTAATCAGTGGGTAAAGATGAAGGGCATAGTTGGTGAGCATAGATACAACATGTGAATGGGTATCTATGATATACGTAGGGGCCAACATATCCCTTTCATTTGAACACTAAGCTATGAAGATTAAATAAGCATAAAGTTTAGGGGTCAAACCTAGGAAGTATCTCAGAGTTCATTAGCTTGAATTTTAACACAGAGCTCAACTTGAAAGGAATTTTTGGCATTAGCAAATAGATTTGCTAGTACCAGCTTCAGCATCTCCTAACCAGATATGCAGCCACTTCTACTTAAGACGGGCCCTGCTCACTACAAGCAGCCCCACCCCTCATGCTGAAAGACTGAACACACGGCCAGAAGACGCATAGACCAAATACTAAAATAGAACTCTTCCCCATAACCTGCATCAAAAAGCAGGAAAAGCTGACCTATAGCTGCAGCAGCCAGTTCAGGGTGCTAAACTGTACCCCCTCTCTGTAGCCCTCAACCCCAATGGGCGGTACTTGCGCAATTATTGACAGCTTCGCTAATTTTCCCCACAACTTACAACTTATAACCAAACACAGAAAGCCATATATAGTCCATTAAAGAATCACAAAACGTCTTGCTTCCAGTTAGCTGGCCTCCAGCTTCCCCATGTCAACAGCCTCTAACCGGGTCATCCCAAAGCTTTCTCTTTTGCCCCTATGTTATTCTAATTTTACAGCTGAGGCTCAGGTAACTTACTCTGTTCCACAGGTTCCATACTTGGACAGTCTTCTAGCCACCAAATGTGGAGAAATTCTTCCCTTCAGGTTCACAGACCTCCAAGCAATTCTCAGAAAGAACAGTAGTTCAATAAAATTAATTTTGTTTGTAATCCTGCATATATTATTTTATGCATTTACAAACATTTACACTGGTCCATAGCAGTGGTCACAGGCCTCGGTAGTATGACATAGTGGTCCATGGCCCCAAAGGTAAGAACCACTGATGGTGATCTGATTTTCATCAATGTCTTCTGCCTGGGAGATATCATTCATTAACTTGTGAAATCCTTTATATTTTCCAGTATCACAGTGAGCTTTCTGAGTGTGGGAACCGTGACCTGCTCTAAAGAAGCTTTCTCACATTTTGTATAAGACAGGTAGTATTTAAAGGTCAGTATTATTTCTATATGTGATATCAACAGTCGCTTGAAGTCCTGCTTTAATGCATATCAAAACATGAACTCAATCATAATAGCAATGATTGTATTTCCCTTTCATTTGAACACCAAGTACCCTTTCATTTGAAGTACCCCCAAAGTTAAGCAACTCCACATCCTTTCTATGATTTAGTCTTCCAAGAACAGGAAGGTTATAGATAGAATACTTCTAATATGCACTAGTGATTACCTGAGAATGGTAATACAGTATAATAGGCAGAAATGCTTTTGAAAGTCTCCATTCAATATTTTATAGTCAGAACACAAGGTTTATATGTGGCACTCAGCTACATAAAGTGTCAGAGGATCAAGAGTGATGGAGGAGAATGGCTTACTCTATAAGATTTGGTGGTGAGAAAGGGCCTCTTGGACAGGATGGCGTGCTGCCCTCTGACACAGACTGAAGAGAGGAGCAACAAATGTAGCTATCTGGGAGGAGAGAGTTCCATTAGATGAAGCAGAATATGCAACAACTGAGAGGTACCAGACTGACCGGGGCTTGGGGAGTAACAAGAAGATGTTTGCTGAAAATGGAAGGACCAAGTGAGAGTGATGTCAGGGAAGGAGCCAGGACCAGATCTCACACAGCTGCTAAGTCCTGGTAAGGATATTAAATTCTGTTTTGATAGGGATGGGAAGTGTTGGAAGATTCTGAGTAGAGGAGGTAAAAAAATAACCTGTTTCAAAAGAATTCATGTGGCTTTCTTAAAAAAAAATACACTTAAGTTTTCAGCACATTTTAGGTTCACAGCAAAAATTGAGCAGAAAATGCCAAGAGTTCCCACATATCTTGCCCCCCACCCCGCACAACACACAACATTCCCCACTATTGACATAATACCTCATGATTATTTATTTGTCCTTCTGAATTTTTTAGGAAGCAAAGCAATTAGGGAGACAAAGCCAGACGCAGAGAAGCTATTTAAGAAGTTATTTCTCTAGTCTAGTCAAGGGAGGATGATGGCTGGAACAAGGACCTTGGTCAAGGCGAGAGATGTTTTGTATTTAAAATGCCTACTAACTGGAATATTAAGAATGCTGAGAGGGCACCAACAAGGAGAAATTAATTGTATTACATGTTAAGTAGCACTCATTTCCCCCCTCAATTTTCCCATTACTCCTCAATGTTTACTGTGTTGAATATCTTTCTAACAAGATCAGAGCACCTGACTAGCTTCTTTGGCACCAAATTGCTTAAGGTAGAATATATTAAAATGCTCAATATCGATTCAATTATCTTTGAGTAAATGTTTATTAAGTCCAACGTAAAGCCAAAGGCTGTTTTGACAATTTTAGGCTCCATTTCAGTAACAGGGGGTCTGAAATGCTAATATTTAGTCTCAGCGATTTATTAATGGAAATACTGAATTTGTCTGGACATGCTATGCGCTGCTAGGTGGGCAAGGGAAATTGTATTGCTAGAAAAAAAAATGAACCACGATGAATAAATACTAGTGTTTCACATCTGCCATCTGTGAACCAGTCTGCAAATCAATAATACCTCAGCTCTTCCATTCTGCCTAATGACAAGTTGTCTTAAAGAAGAGAAAATCAGCTTGACCAGGTGGTGGTGCAGTGGATAGAGTGTCGGACTAGGATGCAGATGACCCAGATGCAAAGCCCCAAGGTCACCGGCTTGCGCAGGGCCTCACCAGCTTGAGTGGGGGAATGATTGGCTTGAGCGTGGGATCATATACATGACCCCATGGTCGCTGGCTTGAGCCCAAAGGTCGTTGGCTTGAAGCCCAAGATCACTGGCTTGAGCTCAAGGTCGCTGGCTTGAGTCCAAGGTCACTGGCTTGACCAAGGGGTCACTGGCTCCCCTGGGCCCCCCAGTCAAGGCACATATGAGAAAGCAATCAATGAACAACTAAGGTGCTGCAATGAAGAACTGATGCTTCTCATCATTCTCCCTTCCTGTCTGTCTGTTCCTATTTGTCCCTCTCTCTGTCATCAGTAAAGAAGGAGAAGAAGAAAAGAAGAAGAAGAAGAAGAAGAAGAAGAAAAAGAAGAAGAGGAGGAGGAGGAGGAAGAGGAGGAAGAGGAAGAGGAAGAGGAAGAGGAAGAGGAAGAGGAAGAAGAAGAAGGGAAAATTAGACTTCCATTTGCCAAAATGAAAATGAATCATAGCTTTACCTTTTTTACCTGGAGAAATATCTGCACTTTATGAGTTTGGAGTATCAGTATATTAAGAATACTTTTTGAATATTGCACCTGAGAAAGTGTCAAACTGCTTCTTGAAATGTGTTCAACACACAGTGAAGAATTAAAGCCTTCAGTGCAACAATCCATGAGATCTTGAATCCTAACAAGAACCACTTGGTTCAAAAGCAAATCTTTCCCCAGTGGAGTTTTAAGCCAACCACAGCTGAGCGGGCAACTCGACTGCAGCCTGTGGAAGACCAGGAAGTAAAACACTCAGTTAGCCACACCCATATTACTGACCGACAGAGGGCAAGATAATAAATGTTTGAAGCCACAAGATCTTGCAGTAATTTATGTAGCAGTAAGGAACTAAGACAAGTCACCTAACCCTAAACACAGATTTAAATCTCTACCTGACATCCTGAAAGGAGTGAAGTGGTATTTCTTTTCATGGAGATTGACAAACAGATCATCACTGCAGACACCTGTAGAGTACAATCACCCTCTAAATCAAATATTTAAAGCCAAAGTGAAAAGACACCTAATGTGTAGTGACAGATTAAATCGTATCTTTGGCCAGGAATAGTTTGGTGTCTTTTCCCCCAAGATATAAAAATGATGTCATTTTTTCATATATGACATTTTCTTTACCATTTCTTAACTTGTACATCAGGCAAAGAAAGAAGAAAAGAGAGTCAAATTTATAGAATTTACAAATTCTAAGCCTCTGGAAGATACTGTTTATAGGGGTCAGAGGGCTGTTTAATACATTCTACTATAAACACAAAGAGCTGAAAGTATGGGCTATTTTGTATTCATTCTATTTTATATAATGGTGACTCAAGGCAGATAACAGAAGACAAACTTTGGCAGATTTGGTATATTACTGGTTGAGCCTTAAAAATATCAAGCACGTCAGGCTTGTCCTGGGCCTGAATTCCTGTTTTTGGATTCTGCTCCTTTGATTGCTATGATGCTATGTCAGTGGGAGAGGAAAAAAGAAAGAAAACAAACTCTCTCCTCCAGGTCAAAGGATTATGCAGCAAAAATTGGGCCCATCAAGGTTGTCTGTACTTATAGCAACACAATAAATGACTTCTGCTTTGAGAAATCACACCTTTGAGAAGGTGTCAGAAAAGTCCTTCTGCCAAACTAGCATCTGCTTTGCTCCTCCTTTACAGGGTGTGTGAGTTTTTAAATCATGAAGCCCTTGTGACATCCCTTATTAAAATGCAAATGTACTTGGGAGAAGTTTTATTATTTGTTATCAATAAAAAGCAAACAGTAACTGAAATGGGTCATTGGGTAGTCTTCCAGGACACATTATCAAGAGCAGCAAGTACATAAACATCTCCCTCTAAGTCATGGCCATGAGCAAAGGACTCATCAACACTGAAAAACAAAGCGTAATGAGACCTAGTAACTTAGAGTTCTGCTGATAAGAATTTTGCATCCACATACAAGCTTAATCTCACATTCACATTAAATTTATTTCTGAATGCTCATCCACTATCTTTCTTAGTTGGCTCATTGCTATGGACCCATTTGCTACCCAGTACAGAGCTGTAGAGGAATGGGAAAAATAGAATATATGACCACATTGATTACTGTATTCAGAGTCAGGGTCCCGGGAGTCAGCAAGGCATCTATCAGAGGAAAAGGTAGGTGGCCCGGCTTCCAGGCTCTTCATTCTCAAACCTATATTGCGTAAAAAGCTTGTGGGTACTTCCTCTTCCAGCTGAGAAGTGATGTAAAATATAAAATATAAGATGCTATAAAATATAAGATGCTAAATTTGGAAATGACTGAACTGAGTAGAAAGCAATTCCAAGCCATTATTTTCCAACCCCTCAGAGCATCTATAACATTTGTTAGATGAATCAGTATTTCTATATCCCAAATCGTGACTGCAGACTGGTACTCTATGAAAAATTTCCACTGTGTAAGATAGCCTGTTACACAAAGATGATCGCACAAATGGATTCCTTTGGATTTGGTCTTAATTGCTTTGTTGAGTTAAAAAATAAAAAGAATTATTCTTTTTATTCTGCAGAATCAATGATCACATCAATCATTGATATTTCCCTTTTAAAGCCCAGGAAATGAGGTCTGGTTAGGATTCAGAAATTCTCTCTTTGCCTCGAGACTGTATAAAGGCAGTCATCCGGGGATTTCCACCCATTCAGGAAGTCACTAATCTCTTTATGACAGGTGCTTCAGTAGGAAAGAAATGTTATGCTTTTATTGGAGGGAAAAAAAAATTTACAAAGTAAAGGTATCTTAGGACAATACTATGCTGAGTAGGATGGGCAACACAATGTTTGATTTAAAGTAATACAAACTATCACAGCACTGACAGCAAAAATATCTGCAAGGCAAAACAAAATGAAAGCGGAGATCTTGGGAGCTAAAATAACCTCAAATTTGTCTTTTTCTGTGAAGCATTCTGCTGAACACCAGAGTTCCTAGTTTGGTAACTGCTTCTGGTGCTGAGGATAGAAAATAAAAGCCATGACTCTTTTCTAACCACAAGCTATAAAATATCCCTTCATAATTTTGAGTTCCCAAAGGAGTATGTTTCTCACCCACAGGTCAGGATAAATGTCAAAACCAACCCCCTTACACACACACACACATATACACATAGAAGATGCCAGAAACGCATTTTGCTTGTCTGGAACTCTCCCCTGAGAAATTATAACCACAGGCTAGCCCATGCATTAATGTTACTCACGAGATCCAAAATCATCTCAAAATGAAAATAGACTTTAGTCTGTATCCACACTGCCTTCAGTATCTGAAATAAAACTTCAATGTTGAATTTAATTTAAAATGGTCTCAGACTACTGGTAAACCCCTGGTAAATAGGAGACAGAAAATGAATTTTCCCCAGAGGAACTCTCCTACAACTCAGATCTCAAAGAAAACACACAGACCACATTCCTAGAGACATTATCTGCCCAGAGTAAAAGCAAATTTTAAAAGTTCAAAAACAGAAAAAAAAGAAAAAATACTCACGGAACTAATATAACTTGAGTAAAAGTGAACTGAAGAATTAAAACAGTACCATCAAACATTCAAAGCCTTAAAATATTGAAATAATCAGTCTCAGAATATAAAATCAACTTTAAAAAATTTTATAGGGAAAGAAAAACTTAAAAATATGACCAAGAAACAAGAGAGTCTAAGAAACCAAAATATAATAAAAGCTATAAAATTAATTAAACTAATAAATCTCCTTATAAAGGGTCACATTCATAAGTCGCTGGATACAGGACCAAAATGATACTGCAGTGCATGAGGGAAAAGATGTTTTCCTCAATAAATTTTGTTGGAGGACTTGGCTATCCATTTGGAAAAAAAATATGTATCTAGACTCTTCTCAGACAGTATAACAAAACAATTTTCTACATTTACCAGATGTAAACGTGAAAAACAGAGCAATAAAACTTCCATAAAATAACATAGGAAGATATATAAATTGTATTGGGATTGTGCAAGATTTTTTAATCTTAAAAATTTTTTTATTGATTGATTTTAGTAAGAGAGGAAGGAAGAGAGAGACAGGGACATTGATCTGTTCCTGTTTGTGCCCCGACCAGGGATCTAACTGGTAATCAATGCCTGTGCTTCAGGACTATGCTGGAACCCACCGACCTATCTGAGCAGAGTGGGGTTGTGAAAGATTTTTTAAACAAGACACCAAAAGCTCTATCTAGTTTCAAAAAGGTTGCTAAATTACTATATTCAAATTAAGAACTTTTATTATCAAGAGATAGTGTTATGACAATAAAAAGGCAAGGCAAAGCCTAGAAGATGTTCCCAACACATATATCCAACAAAGGACTTGTTTGCAGACTACATGAAAAATTCCTACAAATCACTGAGAAAAAGAACAACTATTAAACCAATTTAACAAAATGGGTTATAACTTGAGTGGCATTTTGAAGTAGACTATATCTGAATGGGTAAGTATATCAAAAGGTGTTCAGTGTTATTAGTCATTAAGAAAATGCACATTAAGGCCCTGGATGGATGGCTCAGTGGTAGAGTGTCGGCCTGGCGTGTGAAAGTCCCAGATTTGATTCCCAGTCATGGCACAAAGGAGAAGCAACCATCTGCTTCTCCACCCCCCAACCTCTCTCTCTTCCCCTCCTGCAGCCATAGCTCAAATGGTTCAAGCAAAGTTGGCCCTGATCACTGAAGAGGGTTCCATGGCCTCGCTTCAGACCCCCAAGAAATGACTCCACTTTGGAACAGTAGCCCATACTGTCTAGTAGAGCACATGTGGAGTCTGTCTCTGCCTCCCTGCCTCTCATTTAATAAAAATAAAAAAAAATGCACATTAAATTCATAGTGAGATTTGACTACAAATCCACCAGAATAGTTAAGATTATAGATCGACTACACCAGTGTGTAGAAAGTACAGAAACAACTAAAAGTCTTGTACACTGTAAACAGATGAATTCGTGCAACTTCTGAGTAGTGTTTGGCAGTACTTTCTAATACTGAATATGCACATGTACCATGACATATAAATTTATCCAACATAATTGTGTGCATGTATGTACTAAATACACTTATAGAAAGTTTAAAGTGCATTATTTATAATAATAATAAAAACAATAAAACTCGAAAGAGCCCATTTGTTCATTTGTAGTAAAATGGATAAATAGATTGTGGTGTATTTGTCCAATAGATTAAATTGAGCAATGAGAAATAATGATTATCAGTGCATGCAACAGTATAAATAAAACTCAAAAACATTGAATAAAACTAGGCCACTGAGTATGTACAATATGATTCCATTCATGTAGTGTTTAAGAACATACAAAAAATTTTAGTGTATTATAGCAGCTACCCTTTAGGGGCAATTTTCTGACTTGATATGAGGGAGATTTTTGTTCTATTTCTTGATCAGGGTACTGTTTTTAGGGGGCTGTTCATCCCATGTTTTGAAATATATTATCTAACCGAATAAAAAAATTGCTCAAAATTATAACACATACATGCAAACACCTCTAATCTCTTCATTGACATCCATCTAATTAATTCTTTCAATTCTGCCAGAATCCCTTTTAACTATATCAACTCAAAAAAAAAAAAATCCAGATGATCCACAGTCTAATCTGTGCACAACTGTGGGCAGTCTGATTTGGAGCAGGGCTCCAAGAGCATGATCTCTAATGTTCCAACCCCTGTAATTCAAGAGTCAGATGTCACTTACTCTGACTAGCACAGTGTTATATTTTCCTCCACTCTAAGACTCCTAAGGACACACTTTTACAACCAGCTTGTATACAATGTACTTTCATTTGTAAAATAATTTTCTGCAAAGACCTTCACAAAAAGGTAAGAAATTTTAATTCATTCTCTAAACAAGAAGACTGATGTTCAACATAATCAGCTTCTTTGAGATCATTCGGTTAAGATGTGGTAGAGCATTTCCCACTTAGTCAGGAAAATTGTGTCAAAATTCTTAAGTCATAGCCACATAGTCTCATTATATGTCCTTGGTTGGAGAGGAAAATTCTTAAAAGTAAAGTTCATATCTTTTCCTTTAGTGTCCATCCACAGTGTGTCATAGAGTTGTGAGCATGCAGTAGGTGATTAATACATGATTCTTAAGAGATGGCAACACTCTGCAGTCTTGTTAGTATCTGAGCACCAAATAGCACGTGGACCTGAACAAAGACCTAGATGACTAACCTGTCATCTCAGCTCCACAATATCTCATGAACATTCTGTCTCCTTTGTAAAATAAGCTTGTAATGTAATAAAAAAGCCAGTCTTGGTACTGGCCAGGTAGCTCAGTTGGTTAAAGTGCTGTCCTGATACACTAAGGATGTGGTTTGTTTTTTTTTTTTTTTTTTCTTTTCATTTTTCTGAAGCTGGAAACAGGGAGAGACAGTCAGACAGACTCCCGCATGCGCCCAACCGGGATCCACCCGGCACGCCCACCATGGGGCGATGCTCTGCCCACCAGGGGGCGATGCTCTGCCCATCCTGGGCGTCACCATGTTGCGACCAGAGCCACTCTAGCGCCTGAGGCAGAGGCCACAGAGCCATCCCCAGCGCCCGGGCCATCTTTGCTCCAATGGAGCCTTGGCTGCGGGAGGGGAAGAGAGAGACAGAGAGGAAAGCGCGGCGGAGGGGTGGAGAAGCAAATGGGCGCTTCTCCTGTGTGCCCTGGCCGGGAATCGAACCCGAGGATGTGGTTTTGATGTCCACGTTGGCGTACATGCAAGAATCAGCCAGTGAATAAATAAATATGTGGAACAAGTCAAAGTTTCTTTCTTTCCCTCTCTCTGAAATCAATTTTTTAAAAAGCCAGTCTTGTGAAGGATGAATACATGATACCTACACTAGCATTAGGATGAGTAGAATAATTTTTTTGTATTAATGTAACCGCTTAAAAAATAGGAAATTTTCCATGGTCTGTTTCTCAGTGGCTAGCAATGATTTAGAAACATACATACATACATACTCGATAGCTTCCGTGCTAGCACAGAATCCATGGCAATTAACACACAAGCAAGGACAACAGAAAATCAGATACAGCAACTCATCGAGAATGTTATGTTCTCCCTATCTTATCAGATTCCTCATCTTTTCAATTTGATGATGCGATAAAAGATAGGGACCCAACAAGGGCATTGTTGGTCAGCATTTAAACCGGACTTTTCCAAAGGCAAATTCAATGACCAAAAACTCTGAAAAGAAATGTCCATATTTTTATGACTTGATCATCTTCCTCATTAGTATAAAGAGATCTATAAGTACCCTGAATGTTACTGTAATTAAAATGCTTTCTCTAAGGTAAATTGTGAAAGAAATAATTCAGACATGACAGTCACTAAATTTCATGCAATGTCTTTCTGAAGGGCAAGAAATTAAAAGCTCACTCTCATTAACATAAATGCAGTATACTCTACCAAAGGCCAAGCAGTTACCATTGCCACTGTAAGAAATTCTTGACATCCTTTCACAAGTCTGAGACAAGTAAGTAGCAGTATGACCATTCCAGATCCTCATTTTCAAAGTATCAGAACTCACTCATATTTTGATTATTCTGGGCATACTATAATGGACCTCCAAGATGACCTTATAACTTTTTTCAGAGACAACTATGGAAAATCTAAAATATTCCCCTACCATAAAATTTATCATAGAAATACTGTATCCCTGTTTCCTCTCTCCATCATCTCACCTCTTGATAAAATAACTACTCCCAGCTAGAAGCACTTCCAGGAAATAGTGGAACATAAGACAACCTGCCAAGAAAAGCTTTGGTAACTTGTTCATTACTGCTTATCCAGGTTTCTCCTATAATACATATATGGGACTGTAGAAAAAAGATTTAGGACCACTAGAAGGAAATATGGGAACATGTAAACATGTGTGAATATACGTGCACATACACATACTTATGTTCTAGCACTTTCTGTATAGTGTCCTCCAAATTTATGACCATAAAATGAAAAATAAATATTTGTTCCCATAGATCTCAATCTTCATTGCCTGAGTGAACTCTTTGCATATGTGTTAGAAAAGCCTAACTTTCATTAACAGTCTCAGTTCTCTTCTAAAATTTTACCTTTGTAAATGTGTACCCGACAAAATCAATGTTGCTTTTCTTTCTTCCTCCTTTTTCCTTCCCCCCTCCCCCTGTCCCTTCCTCTGTCCCTCTCTTTTTCCTTCCCCCCTCCCCCCTCTCTCTCCAAACTCTTTGGAAAAGCATTCATTATTTGTGACCTAGTAGACACATCCATAGAGAACAAGGAACAAGACTGTTTGAGCTACTAGTCTCCCATCCAGGCCGTAAAAGAGAATATCAAAGCTGTAATAAAAGCACATTCGGAAGGAACTGAAGAGAGTTTCCGACGTGGAGAGCTCTCCACCTAGTATGGAATGATGTGCGGAAGGTAACATAATGGTTCCCCTATGAGAGCTAACCGAAATGGGCTCTAAAAAAAACCTGAGTTTCTGAATTTGTAGAAACATATCTCCCTTCCTGTAGAAGGACTGCTGAGCTGCAGACACACTGTCCTGCTCTCTGCTGTCAGTGGACTTTGGAGGCTACATGAGCAAAGGGAGGTGTCTATTTATAACATGTCCAAATGTCTCCTTGTGGAATCCAGGAATACAAATTTTAAACAAATTATCGAAGAGATTGCTATTGAAATTAAAGGCAGCTGGAAGAGGTGATCTGGAGTGAGTATTGAGTATCATACCTATTTTTGCTGGATATGACAAGCATGTAGGTCATACTGATCACTCTTTACTCAGACCATTTCTTAGGGTTTTGTCATTACCAAGGCAAAGGGCAGGCTCACTATGAAAACAGTGGTTCTCCAAGCTTAGAGTTTCTGGCTGACAGGGCAAATTCAGTGCATGTGTAGCATCCAACTGAGTTGCCTGCCCATCACCCTCGTGGAAATCAATAGCATGCTTGTTTATTGTCTCTGACCTTGAAGTTTCATGTCATCTGCCAGCATCCACAAAGCTATACGCTAACACATTACTTATAAGCAGGGTAAAATACCAGAACAATGAAAAACCACTGCACTGTTCAGCTGTGACTACTGAGACCAAACCTGCTTTCTCATACACTGTTAACCAAAACCTACAGTAAATCCCCAAATGTTTTGTGTCAGAAGACGCATGCATGAGCCTGTCTGCCAGAGACATTTGTTTTTTTGCTTGAACCTTCTACTACCACCTCATTTTATAGTACTTAAAGGTAGAAGGCTTCACTGAATTTAATTAGCTACTCTCTATCCCTGTTAAGAATCAGAGAAAGCCCCAAAGATTTAAAAAACATAAACAGAAAAGGAAATAGAGTAGAAAAATAAACACAAAAACTAAAAAGCCAAGAATTCTTACAGATGAGCTCATAGTATTTTCGATACATTTCTGAAAGTCACCTGCTGAACAGGAGGAAGAAAAGAGAACTCAGGTGATCTCATTGCCCATAGTGACAGATTAACACCAGGTCACCAGGGAGCACAAGAATCTGGGTCGGAGTCCCCAGAACACACTAGGGTGAGCCCCACGTGTTCGATCAGACAGGCAGAATGTAGCTGCAGGAAGATTTGGCAGCCATTAGCTTGATATTCTAGATTCCCATTATTATGGGGACGAGAAGTAAGAGTTAATTCTTCTTAGCAGGTTCCCATGATGAAGGGCAAATAGAATGCAAGTCGAAAATGAGGAGCAGAGTCTAAGATAGCTTTGGGAACATGCTATGGAGGGGCCTAAGGAATCAGAAGAGATTTAAGGAGGGAAAAATTACAGGCACCTCATGCACAGGAGGTGCCAGGTGTTATCTGACAGGTCAGAAAGGAGTCCTGCAATGAACTGGACACATTGTCCTAGGTCTTGATGGATGACATGGCTCGTTGACTTCTCTGATGATAAGACTGAGGTTAGAGCCACAGACTACCTCTGTTCGAAGACAGCAAGGGGGAAAGAGGCTGAAGAAGGTGGAGGAAAAGATGTTAATCACAGAAAAAGATTGGTGAAAAGCAGGTGAAAACCCTAAGGAAATATTACTGCTTCCTACATTGTTTCTTTCATTCTTTCTCTCCCGCACCCCTCCCAAACATTACTTATCGATCTGCAGAACTGAACCAGCTCCTCTGACTTATTTTCATCCGGGTGTGTAGACAACTGTTTCTATCTGACCAAATAAATGTCCTTTGCCTCCAGGTACTACAGGAAGTTAGACCCTGTAACTTACTACTGTATCTAGTAGAAGAATTTGTCTAGAATTTTCGGTCTAACGCCCCTCCTCCTCCTCCTCCCTCTCCCCCTCACCTCTCTTTCCTCCTTTCTTCTCTCTTTCTTTTTAGTTGCATACCAGAGAGTGAAAGCTTACAACATACTTCAAATTTCATTACCATTCACATTTAAAAATCAAGTTTGTTTAATAAGAAGAGCCTTTCACTTCTAAAAACCAGAAAATAAGAAAGAACAACATAGCGTAAATCTTCTTTTCTTCAGTATATTTTACTTGCTAAAAAAAAATGTACCCAACCAGAGCAAGTTGGAGTCGCATCTTTTATTTACAGCGTCATTTAAAGAGAGGCGGCGAACGCTGCCTTTGAACCGACTGTTTTCCTGAGGATCACGCACCTCCGAGATGAGGCGTCCCCGCAGTGTTATTTTTAAGTGGCAGTTCTTCACACTCAGCAGCTCCACTCCACCTAATTAGAGCCGTGATGGGGAAGAAAATGTGCAGAACTGCTGGGGAGGGAGGCAGCGTGAAGATCGAATTAAAGCGACGACAGGATCATTTCCTCCACTGTTTCCCACCAGCAAACAGGCCTCCCTTTCGGTGGGGAAAGCAAAAATCAAATTAGGGTATTCTGGTCATGGCACTGTGGGCATGCCACAAACAGGGACAGGACTCTCAATTACCCAAGCACACGCCAGGCCTGGAATTTCAATCGGGGCCTTGAAAGGATTAAAGGAGGAATGAACCTGCCTGAAAGATTTGACCTGGGCTAAGTCTAAAATAGTCTATCACTATGAAGAGCAGCATTCCACTCCCCGTATCGCAAGGCGAGCATTGACAGACGGGGAAGAACATTTAGAACCATCTACACTGAGAAAGAAATGAATGAAGGCTCCTTACTTAGCTGCTGGAAGAAATGAAACAACCTGTATATAAAATGAAGGCGCATCTCTGTGCACAGGGCAATGGAAAAGACACGGGGGATACAGCCTCTGTCTTCGCATAACTTTTCACTTCAGAAAACAGGATGGACCAGCAGAAAATCATCATCATTAGCAACATGATTTTAAGAGAAGATTGATTTTTTTTAATAGCTTACAAAAGAAGCTGAGGATTATAAGTGGTGGCCTGAGGGGCTGGGGCAGCACTCTGAGGTGGGTGTCTTGGATAGGCAGAAGAAAAATATTGAAGAAATTACAAAAAAAATAATTCATCTAGATAAGAATAGGTTTGCAGATGTGTTGGGCATGGTGAACACAGGGATAACTGTAATGTAAGTCTGGTACATTGGCATGGCAAGAACTGTGGCTTAGTAGAAATGGGAAATATTAAAATGAAATGATGCTCTTAATGTGGTCCAGACACGTGGATATAAGTTTGACATCCGTCAGTGTGGAAATATTACTACCTCTGAATTCATAGGATACTGGAAACGGAGTCCAGGGTCCTAGCGTAGGAGCGTAGACTCAGGAACACAGAACTAACACCAGATATTTCAAGAGAGCAGGTTCAATTAGGCGTTAGTAACCTGGGTGGGGGTGGGGGGCAATGAACAGCAAAAAGTGAATGCTGGAGCACCCAAAGGACATAATCTGGGGGAAGTAAGCAGTTAGCACCCGGCAGCTAGAAAATCAAAATGGAAAGGATTGGATTGCAGAAAGTTGGAGAGGTCCTGAGAGGTGATCGGAAACCACGCAGAAGAGACTGCAGTTCCTGCAGTCTGGGCTCAGAAGGGGCTTAGTTCTAGGATGGTGAAAAAAATAAATAATATAAAATAAAGCTGGAGTCTGGGACCTCTTGCTAGTGTTGTGAAGAAGAGACAGCGGGCATGCTCGTGCCCGGAACAGCAAGGAAGCAGGAAGCTGGTCTCCCCTCTCCTCTTGCCACCCACTCTCTCACAAAAGCCCACGAATCTTAGGGCTCAACAAAACCCTAGCAGACAGAAAACATCTGTAGAGCGCAGCCTCAGCTTCAAGAGAGCAGAGTGTCCGAGGCTGGCCTTGGCTGAGGACTACGCACGGACAAATAGCAGTCGTGGCTGACTCCTTTCTTCTTTAATGATTAGATGTCTGGCGAGACACTGCGGAAGGCATTACACATGAAAGGCATTGCCTTCCATTGATATTCATTACCCGCTGAGAACTAAAAGAAATGTGCCCTTGCTTCCCGGCCTGCCTGAAGGTTCTGGTGTGTGTTCAAGGATTGTTTCAGAACAGCAAAATAACCGTGAAGGAGACCCATTTAAAATCCCTAACTTATGAATTTTCATTTGCTTCTCCCATGAATTTTCCTTCTTACCTTCCTCGCTTTGGGAATATTTCTTTATCAAGCTGACCTCCTTCCCTGCCCAGCAATATGAATGATGGAAGGCATTCTATGGATTCCCATTTAATAGCCAGCAGCACGAATGGATGGTCACATTAGTGATACGTACCTGAGAGAAAAGGAATAAAACAGTGGCACTGGGAAACTGGGCCAAGAAGAAATAGCATATTGTTCCCTTGGTATGAACTTTTTCTGTATAGTAAAAGCAAATTAAAGAAGAACAAATCATTAACATAGGGAGGGGGTTAAGCAAACCTTTATATGCAGGTATTAGTCTATAGACAAATGTATGGTTCCCTTCCTTCCTTCCTTCCTGCCTGCCTACCTGCCTTCCTTTCTGCCTTCCTTCCTTCCTTCCTGCCTTCCTTTCTGCCTTCCTTCCTTCTTACCTTCCATTCTATTTTTCTCTTTTTTCTGTCTTGCTGATTTTCCATAGCAACTATTATATTTAAAGCAAATCCTGTGCAAGAAAACACGAAAATATACAAGAATAAGAAATAATCCCTGATCAAAATGACATTACAGTATTGCTAGGTTAAATGGTCCGTGACGGGGAAATGGAGAAGAGCTGTTGGTCGTGCTGATTTCCGCAAGGACTCAGACTGTGAGAGATGATGTCTGAAAGACAGGTGTGAGCCGTGGGGCAAGTAGTGAGAACTGAGGCTGAGTGACGCACCCAACCCCAGTCGGTCGTGTTGGATTAGATGTCATCCTGAAAACAACAGGTACCCATTGAGGGATCTAAGCCAAAGAGTGACACGATAAGGTTTGCATTAGAGAAAGACCACTCCAGCTGAGGACAGAACTGGCCAGAGAAGTGAGGCAAGAAGCAAAGATGTCAGCAAAAAAGACCGTTGTAAAAATTCAGGCAAAAATGACAGTTCAGTGCTGTTTCTCAGTGGACCTCAAGTGGGGCTGGAGAGATGTCATCAAAGACCTCTAAGCCCTCTGTTTACTGCTTGGTGTTTATGGGGAAGGCGAGAGATGAAACGGTTACGTTTCCTGCGGTTATGTGGGTGATGAATCCAGAGGCAGGGGGCTGGCAGGGCAGCAGTGTATCTCCTCATCGTCCCTGTGCGGAGCGCTGTGCGCTGGGCTCCACTGCAGACGAGCCACAAGGAGGGCAGTAGCATTTTACAATTTCAGCGGTGTTGGTACATGGGTTTTACTTGATACTTGGCTGTTTGGGAAACAGCACTCTGGCTGTGTGGCATTTTCTGAGAGAAGAAACCACAGTGTCCAGGTGTAGCCCATGATTCCCAGGGACAAAGCAAGCTCCCAGGGAACATGTCAGACGCCCAGCAGCCCAGGTAAGAGAGCAACAGCAGTCAGCAGGGGCAGATTCTGAGAGCACATATAAGACACCCTCTAAAGACTACCTAAAGTTCTGTCTTTTAAACAAACATCCCAGAAGATTCTGCTGGGCATTAATCTTTAAGAACTATTACCCTAGACCTTTTCTTGCTGTTGAAATATTTATTCTTCATTAGCTGGTTAAGTCTCTTGCCTGTTGGTGTTAAAATAGCAACAATAGTATCCAGACTTGTCTTGCTGTTTTATGTTCTAATTTTTTTGTCTTTTAATCACCTATTCCTGATTAGAGAGGCAATTAGATCTGACTTGCAATAAGAGTCACCAGGGATCATGTTAAATACCCTTATCTCACCTATGGATCCGAAACTAATTCTTTTTTTTTTTTTAAGCCAGAATCCAAAACCAAAGTAGCTAGACCCTGGTAACATATGATAATGCACTAAGGGCAAGTAGTCTGTGAAGCTGTAGCTAGGAGCTATAGAGTATGTCTATTACACACATAATAGGTCATTCAAATAATGTGTCTTCATTTTGACAAGTAATGTCATCTGTTTCAAGTAGGAACTAGATGCACTGCTACCTTTACTTTTGGGAAACCAAAAGTTAATGATTTGTTCTTCTTTAACTTGCTTTTACTATACAGAAAAAGTTCATACCAAGGGAACAACATGCTATTTCTTCTTGGCTCAGTTTCCCAGCGCCGCTATTTTATTCCTTTGCTCTCAGGTACATATCACTAATGTGACCATCCATTCGTGCTGCTGGCTATTAAATGGGAATCCATAGAATGCCTTCCATCATTCATATTGCTGGGCAGAGAAGGAGGTCAGCTTGATAAAGAAATATTCCCAAAGCGAGGAAGGTAAGAAGGAAAATTCATGGGAGAAGCAAATGAAAATGTGTAAAGGTCAACACACAGTCTGGAGAAAAGGACATTGGTCATATAGGGCAGAGAGTATGGGGCATATGCTTAAAACAACAGAGTTCCTTAGCAGCTGGGCAGGAAGTTCAGAGAGGAAGCTCACACTGTGAGATGACTGTTTTTACCAATAATTAGGAAGGCAAAATAAGAAAGAGTCGCAAGACAAAAGCACAGATGAACAGTGACAAACCTTGCAGGGAGTTGAGGATAACTTCTGAAAAATACTCATTTATTTAGCAAATGAGATGTCACTACTGACCCGGAATAAAACAGTTTTTAAGAAAGGGAAAGGGCAGTAGGGAGAAAGCAGCGATTTGAGATTGTATTAAAGAGTGTGGAAGTAGAAACAGTAACTACTGTATTGTGAAAGTATAGACCTGAATTAATAACACTTGATAACAATAGCTCATCCCTGTGTCGTATCTTCTTAAATCCTCACCACAACCCTGGGACAAATGTGCTATTATTATCACCATTTTTAAATGAGGAACAGGAAAATCACAGTGAACTATCTTGCTCAGGATCACAAAGCAATTACACGGACTATTAGGAATTTAACTCAGGTATATTTGAGGTTTTCACCACCATATCATTAACACTGTAAAAATCCTGATGTGCTCTCAATTCTGACACATATTTGGAAATTTACTTGAGCTTCTGGAATTGTGAAGGAACTCATTTGTAATTGTGTCTTTCCCTGACAGAACAGCAGCACAACAAACGCAAAGACACGGTTAAGTCTTACCATAAAAGCACTTGAGAAAATACAGGTTCTGCACAAACTAAGAGAAGAAATACTTTTTTTCCTACGAGACCAAATTTTTCTGACAAGAACTTGAATTTGAGTGGCGTTTGAGATTTATATTTCATCACCATCTCCTTGTTAAAAGTGGCTCTCCATTTGCTACAAAGCTTTGTCTGAAGAGGCTACCCCAAGAGTCATGTAAACAAGGGCCAGGAAAATTTCTGCCAAGCAGAAGTTTATAATTGTACAATGAAATATTCATTCCTTCATATTTAAAAGGCTCTGAGGAACAAAACAACCACACCTTTTAGAAAAGAAAAAAAAATTAATTTTCTGAAGCAGCAGTGAAAGGAGGCTTCAAGCAGAAAGAAAATTATTGAATTTCTTATTAATTTATACTGAGAAATGGAGAAATTCCTTTGGTAATTGCCTCTCTGATTTGAACACCTTGTCCCCTGCACAAAAATTAATTCAAATAGATCAAAGACCTAAATATAAGACCTGAAACCAACTACAAAGAACAAAACATAGTTACTAAACTTACGGACCTTGGCTGTAGAGAACATTTTATGAGTTTGACCCAAGGCAGGGAAAGTAAAGGCAAAAATAAACAAATGTAATTATATCAAACTAAAAAGCTGCACAGCAAAAGAAACCAACAACAAAACAAAAAGGCAGCCAACCAAATGGAAAATGATATTTACAACAACAACTCCAATATTAGGTTAATATCCAAAATATATAAAGAACACACAAAGCTCAGCAACGAACAAGCAAACAATCCAATTTAAAATACATTATTTTTTTTAAATACAAAGATGAGACTTTTTTTCAATTTAATCAACTTTTAACTACTATATGCTGGGTACATGTTTGGTCTATACTCTCACTCAGTCTTTATGTAATTTAACAGATGTACATACTTGGACTCAGAGCATTTATGAGGCCTTTAAAAAAACTCTCTAAGACCAAATGATACTCTGAAAATTTAAAAACATGTAGTTTCTAATTATGGGGAGAGGACCTGAACAGACACTTCTCTCAAGAAGACATTCAAATGGCCAACAGATATATGAAAAGATGCTCATCTTTGCTAGCTATTAGAGAAATGCAAATCAAAACTACAGTGAGATACTACCTCACACCTGTTAGATTGGCTGTTATCAACAAGATAGTTAATAACAAGTGTTGGAGAGGCTGTAGAGAAAAGCAAACTCATTTACTGTTGGTGGGAATGTAAACTGGTACAGCCATTATGGAAGAAAATATAGTGGTACCTCAAAAAATTAAGAATAGAACTACAATATGACCCAGCACTCCCTCTATGGGGTATCTATCCTCAAAACTCAAAAACATTGATATACAAAGACACATGCACCCCCATGTTTAGAGCAGCATTATTCACAGTATGGAAACAACCAAAGTGTCCCTTGATAGAGGACTAGATAAAGAAGATGTGGTGTATATATATATACACATACATACACATACATACAATGGAATACTACTCAGCCACTTCTTAGAAATGATGACATATTGCCATTTACAACAAGATGGATGACACTTGAGAACATTTCTAAGTGAAATAAGTAAATCATAAAAAGCTAAGAATTTTATGATTTCACACATAGGTGGGACATAAAAATAAGACTCATGGACATAGATAAAGGTGATGTGGTTACCACGAGGAGGGAGGTGAAAGGGAGAGGAGTAAAGGTGGACAAATATATGGTGATGGAAAATGATTTGACTTTGGGTGATGGATACACAACATAACCAACAGTTCAAATGCTATAGAAATGGTCACCTGAAACCTATGTATTAATATATTGATCAATGTCACCCCATTAAATTTAATTTTCTAAATAAAATTATTTTTATAAAAAGTATTTTAGTCTTTCTCAAAGCATTGCTTTTCAGAAAACACAGAATATTACAGTAAGTCCGACAGAAAAAGGTTAAGTAATATATGGTACAACTTAGATGTGGACTCTAAATGGTCAAACATATGAAACAGAGTAAAATGGTGGTTACCAGGTCACAGAGGGCAAGGGGACAGGACCGCTGTTGTATGAGGGCCAATAAACACTAGAGATCTAACGGACAGTATAGTAAAACATAGACAACAATACTGTGTTGTAATCATCAAAAATGCTAAGAGGAGAAACTTAATTATTGCAACCACTAAAAAGAAAAAAATTATTATGTAACGTGATAAAGGTGCTAATTATCCCTACAATGTCAATAATATTACGGTACATAAATGTATTTAGTTAACATGTATATAGCTTAAATTTACACCATGTTATATATCAAACATATTTTAATTAAAAAAGGAAAGGAAAGCTCAGTCTCTCCTGTTTTTTTTTCCAAAATGGAAGTCAGTGGAAAACTAAAACCAATATGGCATTCAGAAAGCCAAAGTAAGAATGTATAGTTTCTCAAAACTGTCTATTCTCCAGTACAGAGAACCATTATAAATATTCCCACCCCACCCCCCAGGAGAAAGTAGAAGCAAAATCTTCCAGACCAAAGAGGAACTAAAGATTACATAAAAGGGCAGAAAACATGAGCAAGGGGATGGGGTGACTTAAAAAACAAACAAACAAAAAACTAGATAAGCAAAAACAACAAACAAAACATTTTGCGTTCATACCAACTTGTGATATAAATTTGAATGACAAAGACAGTATATTTGAATCTCAGAGGATAAAATTTTAATTTTAAAAATATGATCTCTTACTTAAGCTAGATCTTAAATTTAGTTCATTAGTGCAGGACTAATAAATGAACAAAATCCCCCAATAATGCCTTAAGGCCTGATGCTGTTGTATCTTTGTTCCATAGTTTCAAACTATTTGGGGAAAAATAAAGACAAAGAACTTTGATTTTTGATGTGCTTGTAGTAAAACAACAAAGAAGGACTCAAAAATAATAGTCACTTTCTCAAAAAAAGGGAGAAAATAGTGCAATTTCTTTTGTCTAATATAAGTTGATAAGATACTAGAGTATATAATATATAGATATATTAGAGTATAATATATATTTTTTACAGTATACAGTCATCCCTTGTCATATCGCGGTTCACTTTTAGTGGTCTCACTGTACCACGGATTTTAAGTTGTATATATTTAACTTTGTATCGCAGATTTTTCGCTAGATTGCGAGATTTTGCAGTATATAGGTATTTTTATATATTTATCATTTTAATTACTTTTGCACTTAAATAAGCAAAATAAGTGTGGGAAAGGTTAATAACAGTGTAAGAAAGGTTTATAAGGTGTAGGGAGGGTTTATAAAGCCTTAAAATATATATAAATAATAAAATAAATATAAGATCACTACTTCGCGGATTTTCGCCTACGGCGAGGGGTTCTGGAACGTAACCCTCGCAATAGATGAGGGACCACTGTACTATATATAAATATGTTAATTTACCAAGTCTTCATTATGTTAATTTTAATTCCATCCAATCCTAATAGCTTATTTTGGGGATAAAATCTAGCAGGTAACATTATTTCAGAGCTTTTAAATATTATATTATTTATTTTTTAAAGATCACTTTATCTGTAGATACTAACTTACTTGTAAGTGAACGTAGTTAACTATTTTGGAAAATCTTAAAGGCTCCAATCTACTAATCTGTAGAAGAAGGCAAAAAAAAATAGCCTTTAGAAACATTTGATGAATAACATCTACCTTTTATTGAGTCTGGAGCAAAATTAGATTGCTAGCATTGCTGAGTGATGGTAAAACAGCGGTGGATCAATGTGGACCTGTTTAACGATGGATTGAGCCTCATAAAATCATCACTGGTGAAATGAATTGCATCTTTGCTTTCTTTGATAATGTTCACACTGTTATTAAGCAATTTTAATTACTTATTCTTTCTATACCAGTCAGATGCCAATCCCTAAAGATCATATAACTTTATAAATTACAATGACTGACCATCCCACATATCACTAAAACCAAATTACATCAAACATAAATTGGAGACACACCTGAGAATTCTAACCATTTTAATAAATACACAGCAGAAGAAAACGTGGCAGTCTAGGTACATAGGTTACCACAAGGAGATATACAGATATATATATATATATATATATATGAACAGATCCTATCTCCTTTAATATTAGGATAGTAAAAGATTTGGGAGCTTTGTTTTTTTTTCCAATTTTACCTTTAAAATACTTATTTAATTTATTACAATTGTTTTTATGGTAATGAAATAGAATTTCAACACACAAGAGCAGAAACAGAACATTTTGGGAAGTAAACAAAGAAACAATTACTATGCTATTAAGTCACATTAATAATTTAAATCATAATCAAATGTGCATCTCTTGTTATTATTTTAATCTGATATATGAACAAAACTGTACTCACTTGCCATTTATTTCCTTTTTTATTTTATTTATTCATTTTTAGAGAGAGAGAAAGAAAGGGGAAGGAGCAGGAAGCATCAACTCTCATATGTGCCTTGACCAGGCAAGCCTGGGGTTTTGAACCAGCAACCTCAGTGTTTCCAAGTCAATGCTTTATCCACGGAGCCACCACAGGTCAGGCACCACTTATTTTCTTTCCACAATCCATCCATATAATCCTTATATGTGCAGCACAATCATCATCTAGTTCAGCATAACAAAAAGTACATCATTTTTAAAAAATACAAAGATGAGACTTTTTTTCAATTTAATCAACTTTTAACTACTATATGCTGGGTACATGTTTGGTCTATACTCTCACTCAGTCTTTATGTAATTTAACAGATGTACATACTTGGACTCAGAGCATTTATGTGACCTTTTAAAAACTCTCTAAGACCAAATGATACTCTGAAAATTTGAAAACATGTGGTTTCTAATTGTGGTCCCCTATCTGCTTCTAGCACAAAGTGTTCTGGGAACTATTCCTGTCCCAGTGAAGACTGTTCATACATTCATTCATACTCTCTATCTTCCCACCTGACTGATCTCCTTAGTGTGAAGCATTTCAAAGGGAGAATGGGAATAGAAGAAACCTTGTGCAAACCAGAGAGCAAATACATTGCTGAAGTGGATAATTAATTAGTTCTTTTGACAAGGATACTATGTACTTAATGTCTGAATGACCTTTTTCTCTTTTGTACACATACACGCACACCCACACCAACACGTGTGTATGCTCCCATCTCTCTCTTTTTTCTCCAGCATTGTTTTCTTGACCTACATCTATTCAATTTACCAAGATAATTCTTGGAAAGAGGTAAAAAGAAACTCACCCCATCTTTACTTCTCCAAATCAATTCTTGCAAAGATGTATTGAAAACTTCTTATTTTTTTTTTAAAAAAAGAGTATACATTTGAATGCATAGCAACCTAGTCTAAACCCCAGCTCTGCCCCTTACCTAGCTCCCTAGTTATAGGGTTGGTAGATGAATGGACGAATATAACATGTTACTCCTTACTACCTTCTCCATCTCTCTCTCTCTCTCTCCATCCCTCCCTTCCTTCTTCAAATCAAGAAGATCCACTAAATGTTTACCCAAAAGAGAGAATTAATCTGTATTTTTATTATATCAGTCTTTGTTATTTAGATTTTCTCTCTTCTCCTCTCCAGTTACCTTAATCATAGTTATTCTCCAGGACTAAGCTTAATCCTTGTCTCTTCTATGAAGCCTTATGACATTATCCTGGTCTACAGGACATTTGCTATCCCCTTCTAAATTTTTTAATTGATTTTAATTTACTGTCTTTACATAGATTCTAGTGTTGCTTTGAATGCATCCCCCTTCCCCCATATGCCCCTTCCTTCTAAATTCTTTTTTTTTTTTTTTTTTTGTATTTTCCTGAAGCTGGAAACGGGGAGGCAGTCAAACAGACTCCTGCATGCGCCCGACCAGGACCCATCTGGCACGCCCACCAGGGGGCGATGCTCTGCCCCTCCGGGGCATCGCTCTGTTGCGACCAGAGCCATTCTAGCGCCTGAGGCAGAGGCCATGAGCCATCCTCAGTGCCCAGGCCAACTTTGCTCCAATGGAGCCTTGGCTGCAGGAGGGGAAGAGAGAGACAGAGAGGAAGGAAAGAGGGAGGGGTGGACAAGCAGATGGGCGCCTCTCCTGTGTGCCCTGGCCGGGAATTGAACCCAGGACTTCCGAATGCCAGGCCGACACTCCACCACTGAGCCAACCAGCCAGGGCCCTTCTACATTCTTTACACTGATTTTATCTCTCATTTGACGTTAACCACACCCAACTTTCTATCTGAATTTTTGTTTTCATATATGTGCTTATTCTCTTTCTTTAAACTGTAAACTCTTAAAGAGTAACACTGTTATTTCTGTCTTTTGCTATCCCCAATATTGCTATGTAGTACATGCTTCAACACATGTTGAATTAAAAATAAATTCTGCTTGGCCCTGGCCATTGGCTCAGTGGATAGAGGTCCAGTATATGGATGTCCCAGGTTTGATTCCGTGTCAGCACTCAGAGGAGAAGTGACTACCTGCTTCTTATCCCCTCTCCTTTCTTTCTCTTTTCCCCTCCCACAGCCAGTATATCTATTGATGTGATCATGGCCCCGGGCACTGAGGATAGCTCCATTGCTAAAGCAAGTCAGCCTCAGGCACTAAAAATAGCTCAGTACAGAGCAACATCCCTAGATGAGCTTGCCAGTGTATCCTGGTTGGGGCACATGTGAGAGTCTGTCTCGCTATCTCCCCTTGTCTCAAATAAATAAATAAATAAATACTTCTTAACAATTATAGCCTATACCATACTAGGGTTCTAAGATACACCAAGTATGAATAGATGAATAGAACATAGACTTCAGTCCAAATTGTGAAGATACAAAATATATAGTTGTTATATATATTTATATTTATACTTATATATTTTATATAGTTATTTATATACACATATAGCTATATATGTATATATGAAATTTTGATGGATAGAAACTATATACTCTCCAAAAAACAAACCTGGAAATACACAAAATAATAATTAATGATGACAAGAAAACAATCCCGAGATAGTCTAAATTAAAATAAGTGTTCAGAGAGTGAAAGACACAGAATGGTTAGCCTATTGACAGCGGTGGACCAGCTCTGACAAAGACTGCTCACATTCCTGTGTCTCTGCTGAAATATAGGATTAATCTCCTGGTGGCTATTTCCATGATTACCCAAAAGAGAGAGCAGCCAGGCATCCCAGGATGCCTCAATTGCATATTGACCCGTAAAATTTCCAATCTGCTGCCTACACCTAATCCACAAGGGTGGATGCTTCTCCCTGGTGACCCTGCTGCACCTTTCCAGGAACTAGCCCACCTTCCCCTTCCGTCTCCCCCTCTGTCAACCGCTCATGTAAGTCCTTTCAGAACCCACACATCTTTCTCTCCCCCACAGGATGCATAAAAACAAGTACACCTAATCCTCAAGGGTGGATGCTTCTCCCTGGTGACCCTGCTGCACCTTTCCAGGAACTAGCCCACCTTCCCCTTCTGTCTCCTCCTCTGTCTACAGCTAATGTAAGTCTTTTCAGAACCCACACAGCTTTCTCTCCCCCACAGGATGCACAAAAACAACTTCACACTCCAGGCTGAGGGGCTGGCGCTGTCTTTTCTACCCAGCCACGCTGCTGGTGGTTGAGACTTCGTGCTCTTTCTTTGGCTAGCAATGGCCTAAGAAACTCTTTCTTTTAAAAAAGACTTTCATTCATGGAAGTTAAAATATTTGTTTAACAGGGATATAACTGAAAGCGTGGAAACGCGGATGAAATTATTTCTAATATTTATTTTATTAATGTCTCCATTTATTCAGTTTTCCATTTTTTATGGCAGCTGAGAACTATTTCCAAGATTATGATCATTTCTTCTTTAGAACTGAACTCCTTCAAAGTTTGAAGTGTTTTCGGTCCATACTAACTCTCTAATAAAATGCAAAAATTGTTCGTAACATAAAGATAGCGATGAAATCTTGTCATAAGTTAGTCTTTAAATGACTCACTAAGTGGCGAGGTTCGATTCTGTAGCAACCCAGGATAGGATATGTTTCACTGGGACGTATTATAGGCCTTTTCTAACAACTAATCTCTCTCTCTTAGAAATAAATCTCACTCTGCCTCTTCTTTCTTTGTCAATAGACTTTGATCAGTTATAATTCTCTCCTGTCCCTGTGCTCACTCACTTCATCCTTTCTGGAGAATTCCAAAGGTGTCTTTGGGAGAACAAATTCAGATGCGTATATCAGACAAACCCCTTCTCCTTTCCATCTTTTTGAAAGCCAGCTATCCAGACACAGCAAACGTTCCCATCTGACCAACTCTGTCCTCTCATACTGTAAGTTTTACATCAGTGCTCCGATATGGCATGGGCTTCTTATTGTAACAAGCATCTGGTTCATTATTCTGGAAAATTCTTAGCTTCAGAATCAAGAGACGTATCAGGACCATAGACCTAGGTGCAGTTGCTAGTGTAAGTATAAGCTTTATCATTAATATAGGCCATTATTTCACCTCCATCGATTAAAATTGACTCATAGTTGGAAAAAAGACAAGAGTTCTACATATGCCTCCTCTAAACTACTACCCTTACTCGCCTATAACTTCTGTCTCCTTGTTCATGTATTCACACTCTTTTCACATATTCATTGGTCCCTTTTCTTCCCCTCAACAAACATGCAGGAAACAATTCCATGTTCTTTTGTTTTGACAGAAAGGAGTACTTGGGAATCTATATTCAGGTTGGCCAGGATGGGGGTAGTATTTCCTGAATTTTAGAGCAAAACAAACACCCTCTTGATCCAATTGCAGAAGATAAATGAGCTTTTAAAATATACCACAGAATAGAAGGATGAACAATGTTTTTACATCCTGATTTTGACCTTACTTGCATAGATTCACAGAAGAGCAATCATAAATCCACTTTATCATATGAAAACTATACAGCAAAGACACAGACAAAAAATAAATACACACCAAAAATAAAGGCAATGCTGGTGCCTTGAGCGATTATAATTGCAAGTTGTTTTTTAACAGTCTGAAAGAGGAGTAAGTAAGAGGTTTGTAACATAATATTTATTTCTTTTTTTTTCTTTGTGAGAGTAGGGGAGATACAGAGATAGACTCCCACATGTGCCCAAAATGGGATCCACATTGTCAATCTCTATCTTGGGTGATGCTCTGCACATCTGGGGCCACTGTCAACCAAGCTATTTTTAGTGCCTGAGGCATAGGCTCCACAGAGCCATCCTTAGCATGGGGAGGTGGGGGGAATGTGCTCAAATCAATCAATCCATGGCTGCGGGAAGAGAGAGAGTAAGAGAAGGGGTGAGGGGAGGGGTGGAGAAATAAGTGGTGGCTTCTCCTGTGTGCCCTGACTGGGAATCAAACCCTGGACTTCCACACACTGGGTAAATGTTCTACCACTGAGCCAACCAGCCAGGGCCATAATGTAATATTTCTCGTATCCTTTATCTGTAATACATGGAACCAAATATTTACATCTTCCAAATATCTTGATATTTTTAATCCAAATAAAATAAAATATATTTTTTCTAGTAGCTATAGTATTTTTGAATTAAAAAAAAAGTAGAGTACCTATAAAAGAAACTCACAATTTAAAGTTTTCTACAGTAAAAGTCTCAGCATCTCCACCAGGTTGCACCATTATCATTGGCAACCCCCCAAGATATAAACTACTTTAGGATTCACAGAATGGCATGTTTACAATCTCATTGAACCTTCAAAATTCTAGCAGCACACTTCTATCTTTGTTTTTGTTTTCCCAACGAGGAAAACAAGGCCCATAGAAGGCAACTTACCGAAAATGATAAAGCCAGCTATCTACAGGACCTGGAATCCTATCTACATACATTTTGTGTTTAACAAGTCTTTGTAAATAAGTGGAGTTGGGAAAGTATCCAAGGTGGAAGATGATGAGGTCCAACCAAAAGAAATGAAACCTAATGAAACAACACACACACATCTTTATAGACAAACAACATGAGTGTTTTTAAATGCAGTGAACATTGAATGATGGCAGAGAAGCATGCTGGAGTATTCATAAAGATCACAAGCTATGAAGTTAAATAGCTAAAATTTAACTAAAATTTTTTAGTTATCTTTGCTAAAATTTTTTCTTATCTTTAATATTTTTACACTTATCAACTGGGGAGCTCTTGCCAGTTATATAATCTCCCTTAGACTCATTTTCTAATTTCTAAAATTGACATAAAACTACAAGCATCACAGGGTTTCTCAAGTATTAAGTAAGATAATGTTTAAAAAGCACACACTCTGGGATGTAGCAAGTAATAAGTTCAACAAATAGTGTTTATAGGCATCCACTCCTTTTCTCATAAAATGTAGAGGACTGGTGGAAGGAGAGAAAATCTAATGGGTAAGTGAGGATTAAAGAAACAGATGTATTACAAAGGACCAAGATTGAAGGATATATTTGCCAGCATCTATGAGGTTGACAGGCAGACTATAATATTATGATTTACAATAAGAAATATAGATAGTCTTTGTCTCTGTTCTGGTCACAGAGATCCTCAAACCTTTGAAATTCCTTGAGTGATAAGAGAAATAAAGGTATTTTGTTATTGTATTGAGGTGACCTTTGAAAACCCCCCAAGAAACCAACGGTTTTTAGAGGGTGAGAACTTTTAGGGGAGAGAGGCTGGAAGTTGAGTTTGATGACCAATGGCCAATGCTTCATCAGTCATACCTGGGTAATAATGAAAGTTCCATAAAAACCCAAAAGGATGAGGTTGGGAGAGCCTCTAGACTGGTGAACACCTGGGGATGTTCAATGAGCATAGAAGCTCTATGCTCCTTCCCACCTACCCCGCCCTAAGCTTCTCTTCCACCTGGCTTATAACTGCTCATAATAAACTGGTAATCTAGTAAGTAAAAGGTTTCTCTGAGTTCTTTGAGCTGCTCTAGCAAATTAATTGAACTCCAAGAGAGGGTCATTGGAATCTCCAATCTATAGCTGGTTGATCAGAAATATAGGTGACAAACTGAAGTTTCAGTTGGCATCTGAAATGGGGTGGAGCCATCTTGTAGGACTGAGCTCTTAACTTGTGGGATCTTACACTATCTCCAGTAGATATTGTCAAAAACTGTGTTCATTGCTTGGTGATGAGAGCAAACCACAAACATCAGAATTGGTGTCTGAATCAGAATCATATAGATCAGTGGTAGTCAACCTGGTCCCTACCGCCCACTAGTGGACATTCCAGCTTTCATGGTGGGTGGTAGCGGAGCAACCAAAGTATAAATAAAAAGATAGATTTAACTATAGTAAGTTGTTTTATAAAGATTTATTCTGCCAAACTTAGTGAAAATCTGACATAAAGTACTTGGTAAGTAATTATTATATGCTTTAACTTGCTGTAACTCTGCTTCATAAATTTTATAAAGTAAAGTTACTTCCTTACTTTATAAATCACCATTACTGTGGAACCAGTGGGTGGTTAGAAAATTTTACTACTAACAGAGATTCAAAAGTGGGTGGTAGGTATAAAAAGGTTGACTACCCCTAATATAGTCCATCCTTAGAGCAGCTTACTAATGTTTGAGAAATGAACAGGAAAGAAAGGAGAGCTAACAATTGTTGCTCTTTGAAGTCGTGGTAATTGTATCACATTCAGGAGAAAGCAAGTAACTATTTTCAAATTACTTTTCAGCTATAGGCTTGTATTTCTTTGAGCAGAGTACAATTCTGATCCAGGAATAGGAAGGCCACAGTTTCAAGGAAGAACATTATTACTGAGGAATCACAGGAAGTACTTAATTTTTGGCCATGCATTTTGGTATTTCAATGAGAAAGACACTGCAGAAACAAAAAATGATGACCTAAATGTACTGTATCAGGGCTTTAAGTGTGTTTTTTTATTCATTCTTTGCTCTCTCTATTAGGGGATTGTTATTCCCATACCAACAATAGGAAAATTAAAGTTTTTGTGTTTTTTTTTAATTTTAATTTTTTTTATTTATTCATTTTAGAAAGGAGGGGGGGGAGAGAGAGAGAAGAGAGAGAAGAGGGGGAGGAGCAGGAAGCATCAACTCCCATATGTGCCTTGAGCAGGCAAGCTCAGGGTTTCGAACCGGCGACCTCAGCATTTCCAGGTCGACACTTTATCCACTGCGCCACCACAGATCAGGCCAGAAAATTAAAGCTTTGAGAGCTTAAAATGCTTGTTTATAGCTACACAATGTATATAAGGGACTAGAATTTCAACAATTACATGTTTAACCTGCAAGGTCCTTCCTTCTCCTTATATCTTCAAGTCAATACAAGATGAACAGTGCAATATCTAAAGAACAAAAATATTTTATTCATTACAGTTTCCATAGTAATCATGAAATACTGCATAAAATATGATTTTCTTTCACTGGTTTCATGTTTAATAGCTAGCTTTATAATATTTATTTATTTATTTATTTATTTATTTCCAAGTGAGAGGAGGGGAGATAGAGAGACAGACTTCCACACACGTCCCAACCGGGATCCACCCACTGGGCGCCAATGCTCTCCCCATCTGGGATCATGCTTGTAACCAAACTATTTTTAGTGCCTGAGGCAGAGGCTGCCCGGAGCCAAATCAATTGAGACATGGCTGCAGGAGAAGAAATAAAAGAGAAAGAGAGCAAAGGGGTGGGGGGCTGGAGAAACAGATGGTTACCTCTTTTGTGTGCCCTGACCAGGAGTCAAACCTGGGTATCTACACACCGAGTTGATGCTCTACTACTGAGCCAACAAGCCAGGGCCTGCCTTATGATCTTTAAATTTAGATTCATTTATGTCTTTATGATTTGTAAATTTGGACTCATTTATGTAACAGTTTAGCACTGAGGATTTCAAAAATCTAATAACCAAGTATGGTCTTGTGTGTTTGTGTCAATGTATGCTTGTGTATATGTATGAATTAAAGTGTATGTACTTATTCATGTTTATGTTTCTGTGTAATCTTTAGTAACTAAAACATAGATTTTTAGTACCCATTCAATCTAGGGCTCCAGGGACTAGATATATTCAAATTATCTCACTTAATACTTATAATAACTCAATAAATTAAGAAACACTATCTAACATTATAGTTAAAAAATTAGAATTAGGTAGATTATAAATTAACATAAATCATAGATTGAGCCAAAATTTGTGTTCTTCCTCTCATTTCCAGAATGCAAAAACCCAGTTTCTTAACTCAATATATCCTATGTGTTTAGTTCCAAACCCAATATATATTAGAGAATCAGCAAATTTTACACGAAAAATGGATAGATGAATGAATGAGTACAAGAATGAATGAATGATTTAGACTTCGTGGAAGCAGAAAGTCTACGTGTGTGCTGGTGTGTGCTGAGCTCATTCTGTCCTTTGCAACTTAGTTGCCCCCACTCCCAAGCCTAACACCTACAAAGTTTGTAAACTGGATCAGTATCCCTTTGAACAAGAGGCATTAGACTAGAATTATACTTTGATAAATCTCTCTAATATTAAATAAAATATAATTATTAAAAATAAATTACTAATCAGAGACTTTCCCAAGTAGAAGAAATAGTAGGCATTATTCAACTTGAATAAGTTTCTTTTCCTCCTTATTCTGAAAAACTAGCAGAAAATCAAATGAATTAATTCCTTTTTTTTAGATTTAATCCATTGATTTTGGAGAGAGCAGAGAGAGCGAAAGGGGGGAAGGAGCAGGAAGCATCAACTCATAGTAGTTGCTACTCATATGTGCCTTGGCTCAGAAAACCCGGGGTTTCGAACCAGTGACTTCAAAATTTCAGGCCCACACTTTATCCACTGCACCACGACAGGTCAGGCAAATGAATAATTCTTAATGAACACTTTAAAAACATGCAGTTAGGCCCTGGCCAGTTGGCTCAGTGGTAGAGCGTAGGCCTGGCGTGCAGGGGTCCCAGGTTCGATTCCCGGCCAGGGCACACAGGAGAAGCGCCCATCTGCTTCTCCACCCCTCCCCCTTCCTCTCTGTCTCTCTCTTTCCCTCCTACAGCCAAGGCTCCATTGGAGCAAAGATGGCCCGGGCGCTGGGGATGGCTCCTTGGCCTCTGCCCCAGGCACTAGAGTGGCTCTGGTCGCGGCAGAGCGACGCCCCGGAGGGGCAGAGCATCGCCCCCTGGTGGGCAGAGCGTCGCCCCTGGTGGGCATGCCGGGTGGATCCCACTCGGGCGCATGCCGGAGTCTGTCTGACTGTCTCCCGTTTCCAGCTTCAGAAAAATAAAAACAAACAAACAAACAAACAAAAAACATGCAGTTGATTAACTGACAAGAGACTAAAAAAACAAAACAAAAAAACAACAAACATAAAAATGATTTAGAGACATCTAGTCCAGAAAAATTCAAATCATTATACCTTAGAAGCAGAAAAGATCTCCCAGACTCTTATTCAATAGAGTTAGAAGTCAGATGCTATAGGAGTCCCAGCAAGAACATTTCTACAGCCTCAAAAAGTGGTTATGGTACAGTTTGGGCTAGAACAAAGAATTTCTGGCTCCCAGTTAAGTTCCTTTATCACTTTACTATTGGATATGAGCAAATTGATTGCACTGAGTTGTCTCCTAGAAATACGCCCTATCTTAGTCAGTAGAATACTCCCTGTCTTCCTGGCTTTACAAGCACAGAAAAAATAGAGGAAGACATTCTAGACAAGAACTCTACCACACAGACCACAGAATCTCCCAGATACAGCAGAGTGGCTTGCAAATACATGAAGCTCAACAGATATTTATTGACTAGGTGATTTTCTTTGAGAGTAGAAAATGACATGGAAATCTTAGAAAGGAACCACTTGTACTTTGGGTTATATTTTTCTAAAGAAGTTGAATTTTTTTCTATTAACCTTATTAATTTGCCCAGAGAAGACAAAATAAATTTTACCTCTTCACTACATGTTTTACTAATAGGAAAATGAAGGACAAGAATAAAATTGTAATTGTGACTTAAAAATAATATTTCACATACTCAGAATATAGTTGTCTATGCCGTGGTTGCGGGACCTGTTTACAGCACATCTGTAATAGAATAATGGCACCACAACTGAATCAGCATTGTGCACCTGGAAAACTATTATGAAGTTGTAGATTATTCCAATTATGCTTAGTCTGAGCAAGTGTCAGGTACATGACCAAAAAATTACTTTAGACATTGGACTGGTAGTAGTGAGAATGGTCAAAGCTCTATAACAAGATTGCATAGGCCTGATCATGACTGTATTTCTTCCAAACTATGTAATTTTCAAATCACTGCATCTCCCTGGCGTTCCGTTTCCTTATCTGAAAATGATTGTATTTCTTTCTAACTAATCTTCAAATCACTGCATGTCCCCGGGGTTCCGTTTCCTTATCTGTAAATGGAAATTCAATGGTTAAAATATTTTTCCTATTTGTTGCAGAGGTCACTTTGATAATAAAATAAAACAATGCATAAAGTATGTATAAAAATTCCTTTGTAAACTGTAAATCACTGTAAAAATGCAATGGGTTAATTTAAATAAACGACCACGATGGTGGTCATCATGTTGCGATATATACATGTGTCAAATTAACAAGTTGTACACCTTCAACTTACACAATTTATATACAGTTATATCTCAATAAAGCTAAAAATATTGGTGAAGACCCTATGAAGAAATGGAATAGCAAAATATTGGGATTGGTGATTTAGGATTCAGAAAATGCACTTAAATAAGGTTTTGACATTAACTTGTAGTGTAACTGAATAAGCTGATACTTTCTCTAGACCTCAGTTTTCTCAGGTTAAGTAGCAAATTATTTTTATAAACCTCTTCTAGTTATTCTCTGATCATAGCTGGGGCTATGATTTTATGTTTAAAAACCAACTGTCCTTGGGAAGTTCCATTCTACTGAGCTGAACAGTAGCTCCTTAAATGTGACTTTCAATTAAATCTCCCCAAAGCCTCTATTTTATTTCTCTTCTTCAGAGAAACAAGGCAGTTGCATGATTTTAAGCTATGACTAAAGAAAGCCTCTGAAGAGAGAAAGCCGGGTGATAAAACAACACTGTAGAGTTGAGTTCCAAAAAGGAAGAAAGAAAAAGAAGCCTAGCTAATGCATAGTCCTTCAACTTTTATCTCGAAGGAGTGTCCTATCCACAGCCACACTCAACTATCCAAAAGTAAAAGAGCAAACAGAGTCTCTCATCAGAGATCCTAAGAGAAAAGTAAAGTAAGATTTAGGGCAGACATAGAGAAGATGGCTCTATGTTCCATGTACTCACACAATTTTCTGGGGTTTTGAGAAATCACATGGAATAGGGTAAATATGACAGAACTATTCTGCCTTAAATATATCAAGGCATAATAACTCAGAAAAGTATGAAGTTTAGTATTTTTTAATAATTTTATTTATTTATTTATTTATTTATTTATTTATTTATTTATTTTAGGGTGGGGGAGAGAGAAAGGGGAGGAGCAGGAAGCATCAACTCCCATATGTGCCTTGACCAGGCAAGCCTGGGGTTTTGAACTGGCGACCTCAGTGTTTCCAGGTTGACGCTTTATCTACTCCACCACCACAGGTCAGGCAAGTTTAGTATTTTTAAAAAGATCTTTAATATCAACAGGGCCTTTCAGAGTTGTAAAGTAAATGTTGGAAGTGTGGAATTGCTACTAATGTATTCATGCTCTAGAACTATAATCCCCATAGACGGCCATAGCTTGATTAATGGTAATCAAGAATTTGCTGGGTCCTAAGAATTGTAGTGCCTTTAGTCTTTAGTAAGGGTGTGTGTGTGTGTGTGTGTGTGTGTGTGTGTTTTAATGGTTTTGTGCCATTCTTAGGTATTCGAATCCAAAAACCTAAATTTTAAATATACATTTAAGAAACTATTTTCAGGAATCCAAATCACTTATTTCATTATTGATTTACTTAGATCTTCCTCATTTTCTTCTCTATGAGTTTATAAAACAGCACTCCTTCAGAAATCATGCAACTGGCAGCTGCTTTTCTCCAAACTGAACACTCAGTGGAAAAGAACAAACCATATATTTATGTGACATTGAATTGATATAACTTTACATCTGTTTCCACATTGCTACCATTAAATCTCTTGGTGTGGCTGTAAACTTAGCATCCAGACTTTGGGTATCAGGGTGGAATAATATATCCTATATCCCTGTGTTGTTACTTGATTAATATGGAAGATACACAAGAATCCTTAGAACTGCTTCCCAAAGCATTAAACTCACCTTCAGCCCATCCTATGTCTAAGCCTAGAACACCTTGACTCTAAATCTCCAAAATTATATCTAACATACAGACAGATATCACTTGTACTCCCAAGATCAGAGTCCAAGACCATAGCACAGAATTGCTAGCTGGGTAATTCCTGTGAGCTTGGTGATTTTAAATTCATTTAGAAGCCTAAATCCCTTGAAGTTTGTATTGGCTGAATTGTGCTCCCCACCCCCCTATTCATATATTGAAGTTCTAATGCCCACTACCTAGAATGTGACTCTATTTGGAGATTGGGCCTTTTAGAGAGTTAATTAAGGTAAAATGAGCTCATTAGGGTGAGCCGTAATCCAACATGACTGGTATCCTTATAAGAAGAGGAAATTGGGAAACAGATGTGGACAGAGAGATGATCATATGAAGATGCAGGGAGCCCTGGCTGGGTAGCTCAGTTGGATAGAGCATCATCTCAAATACACCAAGGTTGTGTGTTCGACCCCCAATCAGCACAAAAGCAAGAATCATTCAGTGAGTGCATAAATAACGGGAACAACAAACGGATGTTTCTCTCTTTCTTCCTTTCTCTAAAGTCAATCAATTAAAAAAGAAAAAATAGAGAGAGACAGACAGAAAGAGAGGATGGCCATCATCTATAAGCCAAAGAGTGAGGTCCTCAGAAGAAACCAAGCTGACACTTTGATCTTTAACTTCTAGCTTTCAAAATCAAGAGAAAATAAGTTTCTGTTGTTTAAATCACCTGGTTTGTGTTACTTTGTTATGGCAGCCCCAGCAAACTCATACAGGATTCAAAGTCTGGAAACTTCTGGAATGCATCTACCGTCTTGAAGGTGCCGAGCTCCTGGAGCTTTCCTTAATTAAAATCTGTCCCTCATAAAAATCCCCATAAATCTTTAAATACACCTTATTATAAACTCACTTTCCCAGTACTATCTTAAAATCTGGGTTTAACAGAAAAAATTCACAGTGTTCAGATTTCAAGGGTCACTAAAATTTTGTGGCTGCCTAGAGTCTGTCTTACACTCAGTGTGGGACTATTATGAGACGTAACGATGGGCTCAACTTCCCCATTCAGAAGACTAGGACCTAGATCTCTTGAGCTGCTATTCCCCTTATAAAGACAGAACACACTTTTGCATAGCTTTGTGAAAATCATAGTCTATATGAGGCTTTGTGTAATGTGATAACAGCTTTCTTTCTCATTTACCATCACATTATATCCTCAGGGCCTAGACTTTTATTGAGAATTGAAAACACAGGCATTTTTAGTGAAAACTGGGAGAATGTCTCACTTAATATATACTCATAACTTAATATTTTTTACTTACTGAAGCTGGAGGAATCAATGTTTTTTTTTGCATTGTGCCTAGAAGATAATAGAATGAGCTGCATCTAACATGAACAGAAAAGCAAGACTTCATCTTATGTCTCCCTGAAACATCCAAGTTTACACTCATGGCCTGGTGACTTAGTCACCCATATAATATTTTATAATTCACATTTTAACACATTTTATCATCTCTGAAATCAGGGAGCATTTTACAATTGTTTATGCTTTACAATTATAAATGGCAGCATATTTTTTTCTTGGAAATCTCTTAAGATAAATAGCATCTACTTTTCATAAAATATAAAAATGTTTCTGAATAGTAAAACTATTAATTAACTTAGGTTAAAAGCAAATAAATATGTCTTCCTTTTATTTGGTAAAATTATGATGTACCTTTTACTTTTAATTATAAATCACTCTAAGACAGCATACATTTCCAACACCACCGTCTCCAAATCTCTCTTGGTATTAGGGTATTAGTAGAAATGTACTTTTCCAATTATTGTCTATACCTAGTAAGAAAAGAAAAACTAGGATTTAGTTCAGCAAGAACCTAACAGAATTGTATTTCTAACCCTACTAGTGAGTAATTTCTATATTAAAATACTAGGAAGTCATAATGCCTTCATATTTCACATTCTATGTACGGTAAGTTCATTTAGAAGACTAAACTCCTTGGGGATTGCTGTATGCTGAATTGTGTCCTTTATCTGCAGCTGGTCATCTGTTGACAGTACTTATCCCTTAGTTTCACTTTTCAACCTCTGACCTCCTTTCAGATTAATTAATAAGCAATCAATAAACCCATCCTGAATTTTTGTATTCAAGTACCCCATAATTAGAAATAGCTCTATATCAAGAGGCAGTATATGTTCCACAAATCTGAAAGAAATTCATTAAGACATAATTAGCTGAAAACACTTAGCAGACAACCCTGTTCCTTGTGCAATCATTTTATCCATATAAGAATAGGACTCTCTTTTCTAACCACAAAACTGTACTTGATAGTTTCCAGAGGATGGTTAACTCTTCAAGAACCATTTTTTTAAACGTTTTCTATTAGGAACTTAAAAACTTATTGACCATATCTTAGATAAATTACAAGACAATAATTCTTTTTTTTTATTTATTCATTTTAGATAGAGAGAGGGAGGGAGAGAGAGAGAGACAGAGACAGAGAGAGAGAGGAGAGACAGGGGGGAGGAGCAGGAAGCATCAACTCCCACATGTGCCCTGACCAGGCAATCTCAGGCTTTCGAACCGGCGACCTCAGCATTTCCAGGTCAATGCTTTATCCACTGTGCCACCACAGGTCAGAAGTCAATAATTCTTTACATTGTGTGTGTTCTAAAAATGTGCTCTACTGTATTCACTCACTCCACAAATATTTACAGAGTACTGACTGTACGCCAATCCTTAGGAACGCAATATTCAAGAGTTTGTGCCATGCTATAATTAAAGTGTTGCCCAGGGCTGAAATCCAATCTGAAGACTCAGCTGGGGTAGAGCCTCTTCCAAGCTCACATGGCTGTTGGTTGAATTTAGTTTTTTATGTTTTGAACTGAAGGTTCCAGTTCATAGCTCACCTTTGAATAGAGGCCATGCTGAATTCCTTGAGTATTCAACATGGTAGCTGATTTCATCAAAGCATGCAATCTGAGAAAGCCACATTGAGTCTCCTGGCAAAATGGAGGCTACAGTCTTTTATACTGTAATCATAGAAGTGGCAGTCCTCAATGTTGTCTTATTTGCCCTTATTTGTTAGAAGCAAGTTATTCATTGCTTCTCGGCCTTTTGGCTAAGATCAAGTGTAGAAGCAAGTTATTCAAAGTTGAGCTTTGTGGGTCAAATAAGTTTGTAAATATGATATATATGTTTGCTCACTTACAGTTTGCATTGGGTGTGGGGGACAGGCTGTAGCAGGCAGGGTCGTTATATTAGGCTTAGTTTTAAGACTAAGCCTTTCTCATCCTTTTAATACTAATATCTTTTCAAAACTAAGCTTTTCCCTACACCCTTGACTGTTGCATGATGTGGGGTGGTGCACTCTCATGAGGAATCCCATTATGCCTCAGATAAATGACTTTGTATCAGAGACTTCCTTGTTTGTATTTATATATTGGATTAAAGGTTTTTGATTTCTACATTATAAAGTGGGGCAGAGGAGCCCATGCAGGAAGAGAGCAGAGAAAGGCCACGTGGAGGAAAGAAGCAGCAGCCACAATGGTGGACTGCTAAAGGAAAAGCCAATCTGTGCAGAGTTTGTGCAGAGAGAAGGAGATGGGGAACAAAGGTAAATAAGGCTGGTGAGGTAGAAACTTTTGATTCTAGGATACTTGGATAAGGCAGTGGCTTTGGGAGCCCTGAATGGAAAGGGAAGTGTTTTCCCACTGTGTGTATTTCTTGCCCACCCGGTGCAAGCTAGGATTAAAGCTAATGGCCCATCAGTTCCATTGTTTCATTACCATCTGTCCGAATCCTATGCAAACTTGCATGTGCATGGGCCAAGCAGCTGTGTTGGTGGCCGTGGCTACTGGCTTTACAGGCTTATACCGGGTGACGACTTTGAGAAGACTGGGATCATTGGAAGCTGTCTGAGAATTTGTCTACTAGATGGATTCAATATATGTGTATGAAATACCTCATCATTAAAATTCAGGACTAGAGGAGTTTAACTTCTTTTATACTACATCTGTATATAAACTTTCTGCTACAAAGCTAATCCTGATTTTCAAGAACATGAGGAAGGATGGAATATACCACTTACTTTATCACACTTATAAACATAATAGCATCAGAATAATATTTGATCTGATTATCAGTCCAAAAAGTTAAATTTGGGGCATGCTCTTCCCATTTTTCCTAATATTTTAACAGTTGTACTTTATCTACATTGTGTAAACACAGGGCCATTACAAACTATACTCTCTCTTTTAAGTCTGGTTAGTTTCACCTCTATGTCACTTTTACTGAATCCCCACCACCATGCCTAGGATTCAATACTGATGTTTCCCTAGTTGGTTTGGTTGTCCACAGCTTGTTCTCTAGTTGACTCCTCAGGAGGTGCTCATGAGAGGTATAATCCCTGAGTTCCTGGATGTCGATTGTTTGTGGCCTTGATATTTGATTGTCAGTTTTTCTGGTGTAAAATCTTTGACTCACATTTTCTTTTATCTGACGTAAAGTGTTACTGTACTGCCAAAATGTTTGATGATAATCTACATTTCCCCCTCATTAAGTTCTTTTCTTCTTTCTTTTTTCTTTCCTGGATGAGCAAATGATTTTTCTTTTGTTTAAAGTCCAGGAATTTTATAAGAATATGTTTGGCTATTGGTTTCTCTGAATTTATTGTCTCAAGTATAAACTGCATTCTTTCAATATATAGTTTAGTTTCTTTTATGTTTTCCAATAGTATTTGAAATATGTTGTTAAGTATTTATTATGCTACTTTGCTTTGATTTTCTTTCTCAGGGATTTTTTATTGACTGCTTCCCATCTTTTTCAATTTTAAAAATTCATTTTTAACTCTACTATTTTTATTTTTAAAATTTTCCCTCTTCACCTCTATGTATTTGTTTTAATAAGTTATTTATTTTATTTGCTCTGGTATTTCTTCTAGTTCAGAATTTAACTGTAAACTGCTTTTCTTTTATTTTTAATTGACACCTGAGTTATTTTACATCATTTATGAGTTTTTTAATTTTGAAAAGCATTTTGTTTTTCATGCTACATCTTTTTGTTATAATGTATTTTATCTCATTTAGATCTAGTAGGTTTCACTGTGATTTGTTTTGTGGGTATATCTGTATAGGATACTATTCTTGACCATAGCAAATTAATTCCACTCCTGTTTGTTTTACTTACATACCATTTAATGGAATTTGACCATCATATTTTCCATTGCTCATTTTTGAACAGAATATTTTATCTAAACTTTTAAAGCACTCAAGATAGATTTTCTAACTTCATACAATTCCAGTTATGGCATTGTGAAGATGTGTTTAAAAAACAGCAATGACTTTTCTGAGATTTTTCTAATTCTGTCCTTCTCTAACATGTTTATCCAACTGCCTCCTTTCCTTCATCTTTATGTTCCCTTTTCTGTTTCATTGCAATTTCTCTCCTCAGTGTCAGGCCCTGCCCCGGATGGTAACTTCACCAGGTCCTTTGCAAGGCTTCCTGTGAACTCAGGCTGCACCAGCACCCAGCAGCAGTTACTCAGGACTCCACATATTCTTTTACACTGAAGTGTGACAAAACCTAGTAGGTTCAGCTGTTTTCAAAATGGACCGGAATGCCTTTTGGTGACCACTTGTTGACTCTTTGATGAGGCTAAGTTCTCATTTGGAAGTGCTGGGGAAAAATATGATTCCAAACTGACTCTTGCTATTGGCAAAATTCACTTCCTTATGGCAGTAGAACTGAGTTTGTTGTTTCCTTGTTTGCAATTATCTGGGGGTGACCCTCAGTTACTAGAGACCTCTCATATTCCTTGCTATGTGATTCTATCCATCTCAAAGACAATAATTGCTCATCAATTCCATCTCATGCTTTGAATTTCTTACTTCCCATGATCTCTGACCTCTAGCCCCAGACTTACAGGGCTCATGTGATAGTCAGGTCTACCTGGATAGTTACTCTAACTTAAAGTCAAGAAATTTGGGACCTCAATTACAAATGCAAATTTTCTTTTGCACTAACAATCCTGGGAGCAAAAGCTGTCATAATCTCAGTCCTTAGGGCAAGCAGGGCTCCTACAACACAAGGTAAGGATCTTGGAGGCTATCTTAAAATTGTGCCTACCTCAGTACCTGAATATCACATAATATCTTCTTCAATGATTTCAACAGACTACTCACAAACTAACAGGCTCTGGACAGTGGGGCACATGGTAGGTGTATGTCTAGTGGTTATCATGTTTGTGTGACAACGTCTGTATCTCCTTTGCAATGAAATGAATCTCATAGTCTAAGTTATATTATGTAGGATCCATGCATGACAGAGGAGCCAATACATTTTATGATATTGGACAGTGTGATGGCTGACATCCTACATGCAAGAAAGAAAAATAATAATTGGAAATAAATCAAAGGCAATCAAAAGGAATTATTGACCTCTCCACGATACAAGGGGTCTTTGCAGAAGCAATTAAGTTAAGAATCTCAAAATGAGGACATTATCCTGGATATCTGGGTGGGCCCTAAATCTAATGACAAATGTCCTTATAAAAGATACACAGAGAAGACAGATGGAAGATAAGACACAGGGAGGAAGCAGTGTGACCATGGAGACAGAGATTAGAGTGGTTACATTCATTGAATTCTGAAAGGCACCAGAAACTTAAAAAAGTAAAGAACAGATTCCCTCCTAAAGCCTCCAGTGGGAGTGTGGTCCCGCTGACTCTTTGATTTCGTGCTTCTAGCCTTCATAACTGTGAAAGTGATCAGTTTGAAATTCAAATATGTTCCTTTCCCTGAATCTTCCAATAGTACTTTCTAGATTTCTGGTCAACCAACCAAACCGTTTTTGTTTTTGTTTTTTTCCCTACAAAAGGTAAATATCCAGGTACCCCAACCAGAGCTTTGTCTCTAAGAGAATCTCTCTTTACCACACTTTCCAGGGTGGTTTCTGAGCAGAGTGGTAATGTAACCGACCCCCGCCTGTGACGTGTGGTTCAGGCAGCAGAGCCCCTTGCTCTGCAGTATAGTCCTGCTGCAGCCCTCTTCAGCGTAGGGACTCGCTCCGAGTAGGCAGTCTGTGTGTGTGATCTGGTTAATGGGGTGGAGCAAGTATATAATATGTTGCCTGTTAGAACCCAAGGAAGCTTGTCATGCCTTGTGTTTCCTTCTTACAGGTGAAGGTATGGGATTCAGTGATGTGCTCTTTTTTTTTTCTGGAGACAATGCCTTAGCATTTCACAGATCACTGTTTTCCTAAAAAATGCCGCTGACATTGCAAGCCCTTGAGTCTTCATGGGTTTGATCAGCCACTCTCCAGAGTCCGGGTGTCTTATTAAAACCTCCAAGAGACTTGTCACTTTGGATTCATTTTATTCTAATAACATTACCTATTCAATATACTGTTTCAATTCATATGGTTCGAATCTAGCTATTTCTGGCTCTCTCTGATGATATAACAGAGGGCAAGAAAGTTCCCATATCCCTGGGACAAACATAAATGTATTTGGTTTCCCATCTGATGAGAATGCAAACTGTTTCTAATCCTTTCTGACAGGTATGGAAAAGAACACATGCACCAGCTGGTGGCCAAATGCCATAGTGCTGAGGCCATGTTAATTTACTGTAGTGAAGAACACATCTGGCACAGCTGCTGCAATGATGGCCACCACTTGGTGGACTTTGCGGTCGTCCACTATCAATTTACAGGTTCTGCCTAACTTTAGTGGACAGACGAGTAAATTTTAGGTGAATAGGATGGAAAACACTACTACTACATTCTTTAGTTCTTAACGATTGGCACCAACTTCCATCATTAGTCCTAGGTATAGGTATAATACCATTTTTACTTAATATAGTTTACTAATACCTTGCTGAAACAGATGAACTTTTAGACTTTTTTACTTGTCTTTCCTTACTATAATTGTCCTTACCCCACACACGAAGCAATCAGTTGAAGTTTCTGTCAATTACCAAGTATGATCATTCCAATTATACAGATGGAATATGACCACTAGTTGGGATTATTGACCAGATGTACCCACTGAGTCCAGGAGTCCATTGATAACTGGTCCTCTTATGCCTTCACCCCAAATATAGAGTCATGGTGAGGTCTTTGTTCTCTGTTTATCAATGTTCAGCCTATATCAAAAAGAACTCAAAATGAGTATTAATTTTATCTAGTGCAGAAGTTGGGAAACTTTTTGGCTGAGAGAGCCATGAATGCCACATATTTTAAAATGTAATTCCATGAGAGCCATACAACAACCTGTGTACGTTACGCATTATCCAATAAAAATTTGATGTTGTGGCAGAGGACAGCTGTGATTGGCTCCAGCCACCCGCAACCATAAATATGAACAGTAGGAAATGAATGGATTGCAATACATGAGAATGTTTTATATTTTTAACATTATTATTTTTTTTATTAAGGATTTGTTTGCGAGCCAGATGCAGCCATCAAAAGAGCCATATCTGGCTCGTGAGCCATAGGTTCCCAACCCCTGATCTAGTGTATAATTGCCCAAGTAAATATATCTTCGGGGGTGGGCTGCAGAAATCATTACCCTATCTGTGCACGTATTATGATATCATCAAAACATTCTTTCCCAGGCACCTACTTATCCTTCAGTCAGTGGTTCTTGAGTCTGAAAACTAAATCAGGTCCAGAAACCAGGCAAGGAACAGTGTCTTTTTATTGGGGTGGCTGCCTTCAGCCTCTTGATTAATCGTACATGATTTGTTTTGGATTTGGAGATTAAGCATCACCCTTCCTGGCTGCCCATCTAACCTGCTTCTATAGATCCCATGCTCTATTTAGTATCCCAACAGCTTTCTGTGGGTTAGACCCCTGGTTGACTCTTTGATATTACCTGTCATTTCAATAACTGTACCCGTTTTGTTTGAGTAAACACCACCCGTCATTTCAATAACTGTACCCGTTTTGTTTGAGTAAACACCACCATCTGCCTTCCTTTATATTTAGTACTATGCAAAAATCCATTATAGTCAGAGAGCCCTTTTATATAACATCTTGCACCATAAATCCTGTCATACAGAAGACAGCCATCACTGTTCTTGTCCTTTCTAATGATGTCAGTATCTCTCTCATCAGAAGTATGGCCAGTGAGTGTCCTCTAGGAATTCCCAGAGAACATATTATCGTGTGGTTTTTCTGGCCCTACCCTAAATATTGGTCTGCAGGCCAGGAGAGAAGATGTGGGAAAGCTGAAGGAGATAAAGAAATCTTGCAAGACACAAAGCCTTTGGCTCTGTCTTCAAACAAATGGGGATTCAAACTTTAAGAGGGATAAACGGGTCAACTCATTTCCAAGGCCAAAGATTTACATTCATGTTGGTGTCACCATTCCATGTCATAGGATTCCGCATACTCTTTTTTTTTTTTTTTTTTTTTTTTTGTATTTTTCTGAAATTGGAAATAGGGAGGCAGACAGACTCCCGCATGCGCCCGACCGGGATCCACCCGGCATGCCCACCAGGTGGCGATGCTCTACCCATCTGGAGTGTTGCTCTGTTGCAACCAGAGCCATTCTAGTGCCAGAGGCAGAGGCCATGGAGCCATCCTCAGCGCCCAGGCCAACTTTGCTCCAATGGAGCCTTGGCTACGGGAAGGGAAGAGAGAGACAGAGAGGAAGGAGAGGGGGAGGAGTGGAGAAGCAGATGGGTGCTTCTCCTGTGTGCCCTGGCCGGGAATTGAACCTGGGACTCCTGCACACCAGGCCAATGCTCTACCACTGAGCCAACCAGCCAGGGCCCACATACTCTTTATCAGGGACTCCACCTTGGTCCAGCAGAACTCTGGAGGTTGACCATTTAAATACCTCAAGAACTCTACTACTTTTATAACTAAGTGGTGGGCTATATCCCAAGCTTCTTCCATGTTCTCATTGCAGGAGATAAAATCTCTTTATGTGCTGTATAAAAGGCCCACAATCTATAACTCGCTATGTATCCTGGGCCTTCCCTGGTGCGCCTCCAGTATATCAAATGCTTCAGTTTTGCACTATTTATCATTAGCATTATTATTACTCTCATATTTCTCAAACACCTGATACAGTTCACTTGCCAGTTCATTCTTTCCACTGGAGATATCATCATCGTTAACTTACATGTGAAGATGGACATGTGTAGCACTACCATCTGCTAAGGGCCATTCACGACCCATCTATCAGGGTTCTCAGTGCTGGTGAGCTGGTGGTTGATTCAGCTCTAAAACCCTATTTTCTTGTACTATTTTTGGTACTACATGTCTCCATCCAGGTCCTCTAGGAGGCAAACTTAACTGAAGATTTGGAACTAGGAGGTTTATTAGGGAATACTCCTAAAATCAACTCATTTAAGGGAGAGACAGAAGCAGGATTGTGAAGAAGTGACACCTGGATTGTGACAAATTTGAAATGAAGTGCTCTGCTGATTACATGGGGACAACTAGAGCTGAGGTGGCTCTTTGGAGTTGTCCAAAATTGTAAAAATGGAACTGAGATGTTATTCCCCTGCCACTACCAATGATAACCTTGAGTAAAACAGCTCTGTTCAGACAGGGCCGAGTACCAGAGCAAGACTTACCTGACAGCTATCAGCTGCCATCACTCTTGCAGCTGCGGCAATAAATGGCTTCAATCTTGGAGAGGGAATGCGGGGAAAGCATAACACCCACTCTACCCAGAGTTTAGAATCATAACAGCCATCCAATTATTCTAGAGTTCTCTCTCTGTCTCTGTCTCTGTTGCTGTCTCTTTCTCTCTCTCTCTCTCTCTCTCTCTCTTTCTCTCTCTCTCATAAATACACACACACACACACACACACACATTTGCTTGCTATAATCTCTGCTGAGCACACCTAAATTTTAGATGTTCATATTATCTATTATTCACATCTGGTATATTACCATCACTTTTTAAATATATGAAAGTTTTAAGATTATGCTATAAACAAGGAGAAGTGGTGGAAACAATATGAACATGTAGAAGCCAGACTGTGAAACAGGAAAGAAAGCTGGGCAAAGGGTAGAACATGCACGTGCCACTGATCCAACAACGAATGGTTTAAGTTTCACTGATAGACCTATGCTCCTTACGTCTTCACTTACTAGTATAATTGGGTGATATATTTGAAAAAAATACTAATATTCTATTATGTTCATAACATTATTCATCTAGGGAAGAGGAAGAAGTCTGCCTGATTTGTTATCTTTAAAAGATTTACTCTCTGACCAACCTGTGAAAATTATTTTCTTAAATAATTAAGAGAAACCAGTCTGATTTCTTTATTCTGAAGATCTTATTCCCGCTGACTGCAGTTTATACATTCCCCTCACACCATTCATTCCTCACACTAAGAGCAAGTTTCTCAATGTCAAACCAAATAAAAATAAAAATTTAATTTGATTGCATTTATTACACACATCTGTGAAGCCATTTATCATCAGATTCCAGAAGCATTTTCCATAATACATTTTTAGTCTGTTTGGTAAAATTCTGAATTCCAGATCTTTGATATTTATGCACCAGCCTTTAACTCTGACCTGATTTTACCCATTTTTATGTTTCCTGCTTTCTCATTTTTCCCACCCATGCTTTCTACTCATTAATTTCTGCTAAAAATATTTATCTGCTTACTGCTATTGCTCATCTATTGATTTAAAACATATACTGATAATATATTCTCTATGAGTGAAACAAAAATACATATTGATCAAAGAAAACATTTGTAGGTTAACCTAAGTATTATTGATTCTTTGCAACTGGATAATTTTTTCAGTGTCCTTTAGCTCTTCCGAGAGGCCATTGTCTCATACTGGAGTCTTTTCAAATCAGTCTTAGGTGTCCCTTGTAAAACCAGAACAACAATAACATTGAAAACACTCTTTCTACTGCCTTTCAATTAAGTTCACATTTTTCCAAGAGGTCAGTTGTGAAAGAAATTGTATTTTCCTTCTTTTCTGCTTTTTTTTTGTGAAATGTTACATTAATATTAATTAACACATATAAACTTTCTAAATAGTTAATCTGTACTTTCTCCCTTAGCGAGGTAAATTATTTTTCAGTCTTTTCAAAATCCCCCAATTTTTTTTTTTACATTTCTTATTGTAACTTTAATTCTAAGCTCTTGCTAAACTGGCTTATTAGTTCAAGGAGTTATTTTTTATAAAAACATAGATTTCTTAGGATTTTTTGCATACAAGATTAGGTTATCTTTAACTAAAAATAACCTTATATTTTCATTTCTAGTACATATGTCTTTTATTTATTTTCCTTCCTTTTTGCAGAATTTCAAACCTATAGTAGCATCATGGACAAAAGTATGGAAGCATATTTGCCTGCATTTAAACTGCAGAATATATCTTCTGTTCAGGCACTGATATCTTTTCTCATGTTTTCTGATATTTATTTTTATATTCTAAGCCTGGCCTCTTAGGGGTTGCCATTGTCTGTACATATCTTATTGTTTAGGTGATGAAAAGAGCAACCCTTCCACTCTGCCATCACAAACATCATAGCCTTCCTCCCTCTGCCAACTGATGACCCTGTATGTTGGAAAATGCATTCAAAGCTGTAAAGCCAGTATCCAAGGCCAGGGACACTATCACAGCCGCCGCCTGGCTCATGCAGGTTCACATTCGATTCGGACAGTCGGTAAAGAAACAACGGAGTCACAAACTGGTGGGCCATAGTCTTTAATCCTAGCTTGCACCTGGTGGGCAAGTAAAAACACACACTGGGCTCCAAAACCCACTCACATTCAGTGCTCACAAAGCTACTGACTTATCCGAGTTTCCTAGAATCAAAGGTTTCTAGCTCACCAGACTTATTCACCTCTGTTCCCCATCTCCTTCCTTCTCCAGCGTCAAACTGCACAAACTGGCCTCTCACTCAATACTCCGCCATCTTGGCTGCTTCTCCTGGCCTACTCCATGTGGCCTCCTTCTGCTCTCTGCTCTGCTCTCTCCTCTAATGATAATCTCAGGAACCAAGAGGGCAAGCTCCCGCTCCATCCCCATTTTATAGTGTAGAAATCCAAACCCTTAATCCAATATACAAAATAGGGAAGTCTCTAATACAAAGTCACTTCTCTGAGGCATGATTGGATTGTACCACCCCACATCAAAACGGGTGGGAAAGGCTTAATCCCAAAACCAAGCCCCAGGCTACAGGGATTCTGCTTGCCCACAGAGACACACATTAATATCACCTGGGCAACGGCCTACACGTGGGCAGCGCCACTTTAACAAAGTGAGCATAGTACATTTTATCTGCCCAACAAAAGCTGAACCAGTTTTTAAAATTTTCTTTAACTCTTCAATTGACTCTCCTAAGGCTTCTCCACTAGTTTCCTAGTTTCTTTCACTAGTTCCTGGTCTCTTCAAAAACAATTCAGGTTACTCCACTGTTGGGCAGATAAAATGTATTATGCTCACTTTGTTAAAGAGGCCATTGCCCAGGTGATATTAATGTGTGTTGGGGTGGGCTAAAGGCAGGCAGAATCCTTTAGCCTGGGGCTTGGTTTTGGGATTAAGCCTTTCCTACCCTTTTTGATGTAGGGCGGTACAATCCAATCATGCCTCAGAGAAGTGACTTTGTATTAGAGACTTCCCTGTTTTGTATATTGGATTAAGAGTTTGGATTGCTACACTATAAAATGGGGATGAAGTGGGATCTTGGGCTCTTGGTTCCTGAGATAATCATTAGAAGAGAGAGCAGAGGAGAGCAGAGAAAGGCCACATGGAGGAGGCCAGGAGAAGCAGCCAAGATGGCGGAATGTTGAGTGAGAAGCCAATTTGGGCAGAGTTTGTATCTGGGATAAGGAAAGGAGATGGGGAACAGAGGTGAATAAGTCTGGTGAGCTGGAAACCTTTGATTCTAGGAAACTCGGATAAGTCAGTAGCTTTGTGAGCACTGAATGTGACTGGGTTTTGGAGCCCAGTGTGTATTTTTACTTGCCCGCCGGGTGCAAAGCTAGAATTAAAGACTATGGCCCACCAGTTTTTGGCTCCGCTGTTTCTTTGCCGACTGTCCGAATCCAATGCGAACCTGCATGGGCTGGGCTGCTCTGATGCTGGCCCTGGCCTTGGCTCCTGGCTGTACATCCACCCACAAAAATTACAGGTCCAAAGCTCTGGGCTTTCCCCATCCATGATGAATGCACAGTGTTAGCTGACAAAGCCTTAGGCTCTCCCACTTCCCTCTCCTAATTAAGCTTTTGCCTCCAGCTAAAGAGCATATCTGTGTTGGTAAAACTACCAGTCGCTCACAATACCTGAATTAGTAGGACTATCATTCTTGGTAATTAAACGGTAGGGTGAAGAGATGGGAGCAGCTCTAGATAAGGCTACAATCTGTTCTTACAAAATCTGTGGCACTTTTCTAAGAATAAATACTGCTAGATTTTATTGTATGCCTTTGATTAATTTTCAGCGCTCTGAAAGGGTTGCTTTTGACAATTGTGTCCAGCATCATACATATCTTATTTTATAGAAAATATTCATCTACTTCCTTCAAAATTTCTTCCACTTGAGAATCTCTCTATTCACTGAATTTTAAATCTTAGGTAACCTTGGATTTCTGAGATAAATCCTACTTATTCATAATATATTAATATATTGGCATATACTGTGAAATTTAACCTGCTGAAATTTTGCTGAGGAATTTTGCCTGGAGCTACCATGAAGGCTACCAGGCCCCAAACAAAGCAAGCCACAGAGAAACACAGGGGTGGGCAAAAGTACGTTTACAGTTGTGAGTACACGAAACACGGAGTTTATTCTTGTTTTATTATTAATTATTGATTTACAACTGTAAACCTACTTTTGCCCACCCCTGTCGGTACAGGTGCTGCAGTATGCTATTCTTCAAGTCCGGGTGGCAGGCTTGTGAGAGGGTGAGTCTGCAGGTGGTAACTGTGCCATCAAGGCACCTCTGCCTTTAAGTTCTCCAAACTGGAGCCTTAGACATGTTAGAGCAGAGATGAGCAACCCCAATATGTCTTTCTGAATCCCTAAAATATGTGTAACATAATAATTATTTTACATTACTAGGTTTGGGTGTGTATGTGGTACATCAGGACATAACTAAGATAGAAGACTTATTCTGTTTCCTCCACCTTTTCAGAGTAATCATTAGGGCAATGCCAAATATTTGTTGAATGTTTAGTGTGTTGATCATTGTGCTAAGCACTTCATATATACTATCTTGTTTATTGCAAAGAATAATAGTTGTATAATATATTTTTATTTTGCTTCTATTTTATGAAAGAATAAATATAGACTTATAGAAATGATGTAATGTGTCTGCACACTGAATTAGCCAAGGCTTGATGGAAGAAAACAATATATTCTAGCGAAGCGAAGGAAAAAGTAATTGATTATGGCATAGTAAATGGCTTACAGAATTGTTGGGAGGGCTGAAAAAACAGGCGATTGATGAACTTTAAGGGATGAATTCTACATGCAACACTCCATATCTGGGTTACCATGAGAGCTGATGTGTCAGCCATGACATGGAACCCACCTATTCAACCTAGTTACTCAATAAAGAAGGATCTCTAGCGTTGAGAGCTTCAAAATCTTACCACCTCTGTACACAAAATGAAAGCCTTATACCTTGCCTCTTTCCCCTCCCTAGCTTTGATGCCTTTCATGTAAGGGCATTTAAAGCTAAAGCTTAAATTGGACACAGAACTTGAATTAGACTGGAATCTGGGCAATGTGAGTTTAATGGCATGCTAAAAGGAAGTTAGAATAGATGTTAATTTAAATAAGCAATCCATTCAGACCCTGAACACCTATGAGTGACAGAACTAAAATTCAAACCCAGTTTCTTCTCTAAGATTGTTTCTTTATCCATTTTCTTTCACTGTTGCATTCTCTTGCTCCTCATTAATTGTATCTGTGTGTGTGTGTGTGTGTGTGTGTACCTTCCTGCTCTTTTAAAAGAAAAAAATGTGTTCAACTCCTGTTTTTCTCAATTGTTTATCTTCACCATCATCATCATCCAATATCAGTACGCAGAAGAAGAGATACCTATAGTAGGCATCTTTTCAACTTGAAATATTCGGGACCCTCCCCAGCTACTGTGGAACATGGGGTCATAATAAATGATGAGCTTGAAGATTAGTAAAGAGAACCAAGATAAGACACTTGTGTTCCTGAGCTCCATGTCAATAAAGACACAAAAAATGGAAGCTGGGTTACTTCACCTCAGTATACATGTAAAGACATTTGGCAAAGGGCAAGAGTTTGAGAGCACTTCTAAGTTCATCTGTTTCAACTGCACAAATCATGAATGAGAAGACTAAGGTGTGGCTAGGGCACACAATTTGAATCGAATTGAATCAGTGTTAGGAACAGCATCAAAAGTGAGATCTTCTATTCCCCAGACCAACTTTCTTTGCTTCTTCCAATCCTTCCTCTTAAACTAAAACACAGCCATGAATCTTCCAGGATAGAAAAGGGCATTTTCACACTCACTTGGAGCAACAAGCAAAACAACTTTTTGCCATATGGGAAGCTATTTTGAAGACATCTCCATAAATTACCAGGTGACTTCAATAATCTTTGATGTTAAAAGTGGCACATTTGCCAAAATTATGCTTCAGTATTTTACAGAGAATCTTGTAGCAGAGTTTGTCTGGAGCATTCCAATAGACCAGACAGTACCTTTAGAAAAATCCCAAATCCCTTCTACCTTAATCTAAAGCAAATAATGCAGCTGTGTGGCTTTGTGTGAAGTACCACCTTAGCTTATGCTGGACTTCAATCAAGTTCAGGTTCCCAACCAAAGGAGTCAAGGTGCAAGTTTCTGCCCTCTGATAAGCTACATTCCTTGCTGCTACTGCAATTCATTTCTCTCACCCTGCCACAGTACACTACCTATTTTTCTTCTTTGTCCATTATAAAACCAATGTTTCATTCTAAAAGGAGATCCTTCTTTGCCAGTGAATATAAAAATAATGAATGTGTTTAGAGCATGAGCAACACAATCACTGAGGATGAGTAAGAAAACACCAAAAGCCTTGTCCTGCAATGGCAGGACAACTTCTTAGAAGAACTCCTATTTAAAAAGATGTAACCATGAAGGTTACACGTATGGTCATGGACATGGTTATGACAAATTACAAGCCACTGAGTGCTCTGCCCTTATATTGACAAGAACATATTTGTATTAGGATTTGCCTTTCACCTCTACTATTTGCCAAGTGGAGTGTCTTCATTGTTCTAAAATGCCATTACTTTCCATAAGCAAATACAATTTGAAAAGTATTTGGAACCATTTCTTGGAACTAACCACACAAGGACTTTCCCTGAATGGAGCAATCAATATACTTCTCAATAAAGCTATTTTTACTTCATATGTGACAAGTGGTAAAGAAAATCATCATTAGGTGAAGTTTTTCCATTGTAGAGAATAAGTGAGGATAATTCTCTTCATGAGAACTTAACTAAAGTCAAAGAAACTAGATTCTCTTTCCATTTTTTGATTATTTTGCAATATGATGTTAAGTACATCTTTTTACTCTTCTTCACTGCACTCTCTCCATTTATAAAGTGTTGATCATTCTTTTAACCATTTTTCTCAAAGGTATTGACTAATAGAATAATAACTGGTTCAAAAGAAAACAATAAACCCAACAAGGAACAATAAGATGTAAAATAACTAGTTGCTTAATTTGTGTAATTTCAAATTACCAAATTGATAGTTTGGGATTTTTTTTCCCCAATGAGTTTGTAAATTTGGTAGATTTGGGAAGGGGGGGAATCAGTAAACAATCATATAATTTGAGTGAAATCAAATCAGCTAAATCATATCACACCACAAGCACGAGGCACCAAAGAAATATTATATTTATATATAGCAAGCAACAGAAACTTCAGAATCAGTTGTTTAATTCTGTAGCAAATATCTTGACATATGTAGAAACTGTGTGATTAGGGATACTTTTTTTAATAAAAAATGAGTGTGCTTTTACATTTTAAGGTAGGATTTTAAAAGCGAGAACTGTTTCAACAACTATGGTAATTTAGGCAATTATTTAATACTCCTCAATTCTCTCCTTTCCACAGGTTATTGGTTATTGTGATTAAAAAAATTAAATAATGTATGAAAAATCATTAATGATGATTGAAACAACACTGTGTAACTGTCATTTCCTTATAAATATTATTTTCAAATATCTAAAAATTAAAAAAGTATTTTTAAAAATAATCAGTCGAACAATTTAAGATGCAGAGTGCTAAACCTCCATATATCTGGAAACTAAGAAGAGAACGTGTTTAAAAATACACTAGCATACCCAAGATGCATACTTTAAAAAAATTATTTCATTTAATACCTTCCTTGCAATCTTCACTGGGAAATAACCACATCTGACATTTAAGCATAAATAATCCTCTTCTCTCCTAGAATTGGCTTAGCCTTTCAAGATCTAGTAGAAAGCACAATATAATAACCAGGATGCACTTAAAGTTTTTCAGATAATTTTCTATTAAATATAAAAGAGAAAATATGGTATATCTTAGAAGGGTTAGAAGGAGATAGCAGACTTTCTCTCTGTAACAATGTGTGACTTGGTGATGAATCAACATCTGACTTGACACTAAAAAAAAAAATAGCTTTTGTTAATCTTTAGAGGAAAATCATTCTAGGTGCCTGTCATTTTTTTTTACCAGTGTGTTGGAGGTTTTTATTTTGTTTAGAAGTGAGAATAATACTTTTTTAATATTTGAGCAACTCTGGCAGCTTCTTCAATTAAAAATAAGTAAAATGTAAGAATTCTAAATGATTTCACACAGCGGTAGGATATAAGAACGAGACTCATGAACATAGACAAAAGTGAGTGGTTACCAGGAGAGGGGGGAGGGGGGTAAAGAGGGACAAATATACAATGACAGAAAATGCCTTGACTTGGGGCGATGGGCACACAACACAATCAACAGTTAAAATGCTAGAGAAATATTTACCTGAAACTGATGTACTCTTATTGATCAATGTCACTGCATTAAATTTAATTTTCTAAAAATACAAACAACAACAACAAACTGGTATTGTGGAAGTCTTCCTGAAACCAAACTCAAACAGCTGAGCAGAAATATCATCTTAGAAAGGCCCATGAAGCCTATAGTGTTTAAATAGGATGAAAGCCAATAGAAAAAAAATTTTAAGAGCTTATGGAAAAGTTTGTATCACTACAATCAATGCTTTTTTTTCTATGTAATTATTACACAATGCATGGATTTCTACCCATACACCTCATGACGAATTCTATTTATACCTCCTTTTATAAACCTTGACAGACTTTGAGTTTTCTTTTAGTAAATTTAGATGCTGACAAGGGACTCTGGTGAAATCCACTTGAGCCATAAGATGTGTGACTGTGCTCACTTTTGTACAAATCAGCCTAGTTCACTGTTCTTCCATCCATTAACCTACACCACTTTGAGCCATCAGAATGTGTCCTATTTCAAGCTCCTCCATTTGATTCTTTGCACCAGTCTTTCCTATTATTGGCTGAAAGCCTGAGTGGGGTTTTCTTTCTTTTTTTCTATGAATAAGATGCCCACAAATTCAGGACTCTGATGTCTTCCAATGTCTCAAGTAAGAGCTACCTTTTGCTGTGATAAGCTAGTGTAAACCTTATTTCATACAGACAAAAATGTCAAAAAATGGTTACAATTTACAAGTAATCTTTAACCCTATATCCCCAATTTAAAGACATAGCTAAATCAAGATCAGATTATAGTCTCCTTACTGCATTTCATATGGTATGCATTTCCATACATATATACACCTTTTTCTTTTCCTTTCAAAGCTTTTATTTCTTCTCATTCTTTTTGTTCTCCTTATCCTCCTTCTCTACCTTTTCCTCCAATTTCTTCTTTTTCTTGTAAAACACAAGGAAAATATATAGAAATCCATTAAACTTAAGATAGCTAGATGGTTAGTCTTCTCACAAAAGCAATTCATATGGTGTTATAAAAAAAATCATGATTTCTGGATTCAAAAGATTTGAATCTCAGATGAGTCCATAACATGTTTTTGCCAATTATATTATATTTCTTATTTTACTCATCTGTAAAGTAAAAATAAACATACCTATCACTCAGGGATTTTCCAAAGATCAAATGAAATAAAAGACACAATATATTTATAAGATAGTATCTGGCATAAAGTAGGCTCTTGGCCAATTTTTTTCTCTCCTTTTTTTAATCTTCTTGTCTTTGATAGTAATTAGATATAATAATAAAGCATTTTATGCGTACTTCATTTATTTACGGTAACCACTTAGCATTTATATTTCCTGATAGACCCAAATACACATAAATTAATATGTATACATAGGGAAAAATTCATTACTATATGAATGTTTATTGTGGAGTATGTTTTCTGATAGTAAGAGGGTGTTATCATTAGCTTTCAGCCAGTAAGAATGTGTAAAACAGATGGTGCTCTACACACTTTCCTGATGGGCATTACTACTCTACCATATGGTTAAGGTTTTCAGCCAAAATTTTGGATACTCTACTTTTCCAAGATGAATATGATCAGAAATGTATATAGTGATCAAATGAATATGATCAGAAATTGTATAAATGACCCTCATTCAATTGAGGGTCATCTCTTTCTTATACTTATTGGCATTTTTCTGGTAATATTGATCCATAATGGCTGACTAGTAATATACATTGATAACACCAAGAATGAAAATAAACCACAACAAAATTGAGAGATTCTCGAGGTACATTCAATAAACTATCCCAGGAAATAGATGACAAAAATCAGCAGTAGATTAAGATTGTTGAAGGTTCTTCAATGCTATGAAAGTTAGGTGGAGCATCTGCCGTCTACTCGGACAGATCAATTCTTTAGTGAATGAATAATAATTGGAAGAAACTGCAGCCCCAGACTGTTAAAAAAAATTCACAAAATTAGAAGAAATGAAGGATTTATCATTTTCAGTACTTGAAATATATTTTTTTAAATGGTAATTATACAGCAATCCCATATAGTTCTGATTCCCTCAATGCTGTTTCCTGGAATGCAGCTAATTTCAACACCATAGTCTTATTTTTTTATTTTTTTTATTTTTAAGTAACAGGAGAGGAAATAGAAAGATAGACTTCCACATGTGCCCCCAACAGGGATCCACCGGGCAACCCCCATCTAGGGCCAATGTTCTGCCCATCTGGGGCCATGCTTGAAACTGAGAGGGGAAGAGAGAGGGGAAATAAAGGGAGAGCAGGAGGGGAGAGAAGGGGAATGAGGAGGGCAGAGCAGCAGATGGTAACCCCTCCTGTGTGCCCTGACTGGGAATTGAACCCAGGACTTCCACATGCCAGGTCAAGCTCTAACACTGAGCCAACTGGCCAGAGCTCTCAATGCCATGGTCTTAAAATTAAAAAGAACTTTGAAAAAACATCAGACCAACTTTTAAACCAATAGAGAAATTTCTTTTCTACATCACAGAAAAATAATTCTTAATTTCCTATTCAAAAAAATATCAATGTTAAAGAGCACACTACTTCTGGAACTTTGTAGATTAAAATAGTAGCAAGAGACAGTATATTCAAATAATTATTAAGGGATAATTAAAATTATTTTTTATCTAATTTATCAGGGTGAAATTGGTTAAAGAAATTGTATAGGTTTCAGGTAAACAATTACATAATACATTGTGTATATATTGTATTGTGTGTCCACCACCCCAAGTTCAAGTCCCTTCTATCACTATTCATCCCCTTTACCCTCTTCTACCTCCCCCAGCCCCCCTTTCTCTCTGGTAATCGCCATGCTGTTGTCTGTGTCTATGAGTTTTTCTTTTTTTAAGATTTTATTTATTGATTTTAGATAAAGAAGAAAGACAGAAAGGGAGGAAAGGCAGAGGAAAGAGCAGAAAACATAAACTCATAGTAGTTGCTTCTCATATGTACTTAGACTAGAGAAATCAGGGGTTTTGTACCAGCGACCTCAGCATCCCAGGTTGATGCTTCATCTACTGCACTACCACAGGTCAGGTACTATGAGGTTTTTTGTTTGTTGGTTTGTTTTTGTTTAATCCCTTCACCTTTTCACTCAACCTCACAACCACCCTCCCCTCTGACAGCTGTCAATCTGTTCTCTATGAGTCTGTTTCTTTTTTGTTTCTTAGATTTCACAAATGAATAAAAGAATAATAATGCCATACTTGTCTTTCTCTGACTGGCTTATTTCACTTACCATAATGCTCTCCAGGACCATGCACGCTATTGCAAAGGGTAAGATTTCTTTTTTACAGCTAAGTAATATTGTGCTGTGTAAATGTACCACAGCTTTTTTTTTTTTATCTACTCATCTACTAAGTAGATGGCCACTTGGGCTGCTCCCAAATGTTGGCTATTGCAAATAACACTGCAATTAACATAGGGGTGCATATCCAAAATTCATAAAGAACTTATAAAACTCAATACCAAAATATAAACAATCCAATTTAAAAAATGGGTGAAAGTGGCCCTGGCCGGTTGGCTCAGCGGTAGAGCGTCGGCCTGGCGTGCGGGGGACCCAGGTTCGATTCCCGGCCAGGGCACATAGGAGAAGCGCCCATTTGCTTCTCCACCCCCACCCCCTCCTTCCTCTCTGTCTCTCTTTTCCCCTCCTGCAGCCAAGGCTCCATTGGAGCAAAGATGGCCGGGGCGCTGGGGATGGCTCCTTGGCCTCTGCCCCAGGCGCTAGAGTGGCTCTGGTCTCTGCAGAGTGACGCCCCGGAGGGGCAGAGCATCGCCCCCTGGTGGGCAGAGCATCGCCCCCTGGTGGGCATGCCGGGTGGATCCCGGTCGGGCGCATGCGGGAGTCTGTCTGACTGTCTCTCCCCTTTCCAGTTTCAGAAAAATACAAAAAAAAAAAAAAAAAATGGGTGAAAGACCTGAATAGACATTTCTCCAAAGAGGGCACACAGAAGTCAATAGACAGGTGAAAAGATGCTCAATGTCTCTAATCATCAGAGAATTAAACCACAATGAAATATCACCTCACACCTGTCGCAATGGCTATTATCAATAAGTCAACAAACGACAAGTATTGGTGAGTGTGGAGAAAAGGGAACCCTCATGCACTGTTGATGGGAATGCAGATTGGGGCAGCCACTGTAGAAAGCAGTATGGTGTTTCCTCAAAGAAATAAAAATGGAACTGTCTTGTGACCCAGAGATTTCACTTCTGGGAATATATCTGAAGAAACCTGAAACACTAATTAAGGAATTTTAATGCTAGTTACAGATACATGGGCAGGGTTAACAGAATTATTAAGAAAAGGTAAGACACCCACTAATGAACAGTGATGGGAAACTCTTGCCACCTCTAGGACTGAGGAGTCAGATCTCCACTTCATTTTAACCCTTAAAAAATCCCCATCATGCCCTTGATTATAACCCTTGAGTATAAGTATTTTGGCATTTTCTGATCTGCAGGGCACTGTTATCTACATCATTCATTTTTTTAATTGTTCAAGATTTCACCTAAATATAAAAATATATTTCTCCCATGTTCAAAACAAAACAAAAACCACTCTCATTTTTCCATTTCTCCTAAGACCGGTTCTTTCTTTACAGAAAAAAAAAAAATTCTAAATATATACTTGTACTGTATTTATTGTTCTCAACTCCTTTCCTTCCTCAATCTCTTAAACACAATCCAATCATGCTTTTGCCTGCACTGTTATACCAAAACAGCTCTAGTCTAACTCTCCAGTGACATCCCCGTTAGAAAAAACAGTGGTCAATTTCCAGTCTTCATTTTACTTTAGCTATCAGCTCGGCCAACCTTGACCTCCTCCACCCCTTTGGATTTCAGAATACAGTTCTCTCTTAGTTTTACTCCTACGCCTCTGGTCACACTTTCCCATTTTTCTTTGCTGGTATTTTTTTCTTCCCCATTGTTCTCTTAATACTCAAGTACCCATTGGTTTGTAAATTGGCCCCCATACTCATTTGAGGCAAAAAGAAATTGAAGAAAGAGGCAAGTCATTCTGGACTGGCAGGTGGCAGGTTTAATAAGCAAGGGAACTTATATACAAGTCTTGCCTTGGGTTGCAGTAAGATGAGCAACTCTCGATACCCACACACCAGAATTTTAGACCTTAACTGGGCTCAGTCATGTAGTCAGTCCAGATGGTCTTCACAACACATTACTGGCTTGAGGGTATATCCTTGATAACAATTTCCACTGTGGTAACTGTGAGCGGAACGTACATTGCAAGGACAGGGGAGGGGTGAGTAGCTTCCTATCTTCTCAGTCCAATTTGTAGTCAGCCAGCAGTGGAGTACTCCAGTACCCAAACAGCACTCAGGATGCAGTCTTAAGTCTTTCCTCTTTATGTAAAATCACTATCTTTGCACTTACATCTACTTTCATAAATGCTTTCTACAAGCCCCATACTTCTATCTTTAGCTCATAACTCTCCTCTAAAATGTAGACACTTATATCCCCACTTCCCGAGAGCCAGCAATTAATAGATAATCTCAAACATTAGTAAGTCCACGACTGAACTCTTTATGCTCACCAAGCTTGTTTAATTTGCTATTTTTCCCATGCTGTTATAAAGTACAAAACTGTGGAGTCATCTTTACCTTCTTTCACACTCCACATTCATTTATATGAAATACTGTGTGTTCTTTATGCAAAATGTATCAAGTTTAATCCAACAATTTCTCAATGCCTCCACTGCTACCCCCTGGTCAAGGCCACCGTCATCTCTCCCTGTTTCCACCTTTGTCCTTTTAATGTTTCTTCTTGACACAGCAGCCAAAGTGATGTTTTTAAAATTTGACAGAATGTGCCACTCTTCAGCTCAAAATATTTTAATAGGACCTAGTATCACTGAGAGCAAATGCCAACTTCTTACAATGGATCAAAACACGTTATGGCATCTGGCTTCCTGGTTGTCTGCTGACGCCCTTACAGACTGTCTTCCTTGCTTAGTCCACACCAGACGTACCAACATCCGGGCATTCCACAACCACCACAGGCACACTCTGTCTCACTCTCCCGGGAGTACCCTTTCCACATGTACCCACATGCCTAACTCCCTGACCTCTTTCAAGTCACTGTTCAAATGTCACCTTCTCCATGAGACTTACCCTTACCATGGTACTTAAGTTTCATCTTAGTCCCACCAGACTCACACTACTCAGCTTCCTTCCCTTACTTTACTTTTTCTTTTTCCCACAGCACTTACATTATATAAAATTTGCTTACTTAATAAGTAGTGCTTATTAGCTACCTCTGCTTCTTAAAAGAAAGTCTGTCAGGACAGAATTTGTTCTGTTCTTTTTTTTTATTTTAAGTGAGAGGAGGGGAGATAGAAAGACAGATGCTTGTATGCACCCCAACTAGGATCCATCTAGCAAGCCCTCAATGCTCAAATCAACTGAGCTATCCTCAGCACCCGGGGCCAACACTCTGACCAAATGAGCTATTCTCAGTGCCCAGGTCAATGCTCGAATTTCTTGAGCCACTGGCTGCAGGAGGGGAAGAAAGAGAGAAGGAGAAGAGAAAGGGAAGAGAAGCAGATGGCCACTTATTATGAGTGTCGTGACCAGGGATTGACCAGGGGTATACTCATGCTGAGCCTACACTCTATCCACTGACCAACCCGGCCAGGGCTTTGGTCTGTTCTTTTCACTGATATAACCCAAATAACTAGAGTAGTTTACACATAGGGAATCATGTAACATTTGTTGAATGAACAAATGGCTATTGGAATACATGTGAGTAGATGGCTATAATGTTTCTGGCTCAGTGAGACAGATATTGAGAATAGCACTTGCTTGCCTTGGAAGGAGGCAGAGAAGCAGCTGCCTACAGAGTGTGAAGTAGGAGATCTTAGACAAACCACATAGTTTATCAGGTATTGAAGACTTGGTCTAAGGGCTCTCTGGATACATAAATGTTTTCAGAACTTATAGCTCCATAAAATTGGAGGTTTCTAAGACACATTAGTTACCTATTTAATCAAAGTCTCTGATTTAAGATGCAGAAATCCATACCTTAACAACCCTCTTTAGTAATGCTTATATACAATGACCTTTTGGAAATACTACTTTGAGTAGTATTTGGAAATACTACTGGCTGAGTAGCTCAGTTGGTCAATATCCCAAGGTTGTGGGTTGGATCCCCAGTCCTTACAAATAAATAATACCTAAACAATACCTGGCTCTCTTCTCTCTCTCTCTCTCCCCCATATATATATAATCTTAAATAACAGCTTGAGAAATGATAAAAAAAAAAAGACGTGTCTACTTGGGTGTGAAATAATAAGTGAGAAGAAAACAATACCTGAGTGAAAATACCTGGTCAAAAATAGCACTCGGACAGTAAGAGCAACAAAGGCCAACTATTTTACAGGTTTGTTCTTCCCTCCTAGGGGCACAGGTGAGTGCAGGGGAAGAGAGATTGGAATTTAGGGAATAGCCATATCTCAGAAAACAATTATTTTTTATAGTAAACTGTAACAATTTGCACATACAGAAATGAAACATACTAATACTCCATACTTATATAAATCACAATTTTCAGGATATAACTGAATAACCACATTCATGTCTACTGTCTTTATACCTATAAGAAATGTGGGTATAGTGGAAGTCACAGTTGAGCAATCCATAAAAGACCAAATAATTACTTTCCTCGGTCCCCTGGCTACATTTCACACAGACACACTTATATGTACAGCAGCATCCCTGGGGATGGCTACTAAAATGAGCATCATGTCATTGCCATGAGTTATGCTTTCAAAACCACACAGATATCAAACCCCTTCCATATTAAAGATCATAAAGAGATTTCTCACTGAAGACACACAGCATACATCGGGCTAATGAGGAAGTTTCCAAATAAATTTCATTCTCTTTAGGCAAAATTCACAGCTTCACATATAAAACGAAATAAAAAAGCCACATAGTCTCTGAAAATACAGCATGAAAGATATTCTCAACAGTGTAATCATGAGGTTATAAAAGTGCTTTGAGCTGCCATCCTGGGGAACTCAAGGTGATACCGACATTTCTGACATTTCTTCTTTATTTTTTTTTCAAAAAGTGGAAAAAAAAAAGACAAGCTGAGAAATGGAATAGAAGATAAAAAACTGTTGTATTTAAATCAAGGGCTCCCAAAATGTCCAACTCCAAGTGCTTAAACCAGGGGTCGGGAACCTTTTTGGCTGAAAGAGCCATGAACGCCACATATTTTAAAATGTAATTCCATGAGAGCCATACAACGACCCGTGTACGTTACACATTATGCAATAAAAATTTGGTGTTGTCCCAAAGGACCGCTATGATTGGCTCCAGCCACCCACAACCATGAACATGAGTGGTAGGAAATGAATGGATTGTAATACATGAGAATGTTTTATATTTTTAACGTTATTATTATTTTTTATTAAAGATTTGTTTGCGAGCCAGATGCAGCCATCAAAAGAGCCACACCTGGCTCGCGAGAGCCATAGGTTCCCGACCCCTGGCTTAAACTATTGTATCTTTGGATACCTAGACAGAGAGACCCTGTCGGGTTGTTCAGCCAAACTGTTAGAACAGGGTCACCTCCAGCCTTGGGGATCCAACTCTCACCCAGGAAAGCAACAAGGGTACAATCAATACCCCAGGGGGAGTGAAAGGTGATTCCTTGCCCCAATAGGCCTAGAGGACAGAGCATGGGGCCAAAGAGGATTATTCTCAAGCCTTAATAGAGTTTCCCTATTTGGTAGTGAACTACCTTAGAACCTGTTATGCATTTCTTCTTTCCTATTTCTCCCACTTGGAATGGGAATCGCTCTCCATTCATTATATTTTAGACACATATAACAGGTGTGATTTTACAAGTTCACAGATGGAGAGGATTTTGTTTGCTTCAGGATAAGTCATATCTTGAGTCTCACCCATAACCAACTTAGGTGATAATAAAATGTTACTTTGGACTTAGACTTTAAGGTTGTTGTTGGAATGAGTTAAGACTTTTGGGGTTAATAGGATGAAATAAATGTGTTTTGCATGCAAAGATATGAATTTTCAGGAGTCAAGGGAAGAATACAATGAACTGAATTTTAGGCCCCATTCAAAATTCATATCTGGAAATGTAATCTTCAATGTGGTATTATTTGGAGGTGGGGCCTTTGGTAGATGATTAGGTGATGAGGGTGGGACTCTCTTAAATATGATGAGTATCTTTATAAAAAAATAAAAATCCCCAGAGAGCTTTTCTTGCCACTTCCACCACATGAGAAAACAGCTGTCTATATTATTTTCATCAAATATCAGTAGCAGCCCGTTGTACTGCCTCCCATTGAGATTCATTTGTGTGTTTCACATGAATTACCATGAGGCTTCCATGCTAGTGGGTGGTTCCCAGATTCATTCTGGCAGTAATTCAAAAGTATAGAGTAGTCCCTTCCGTCTCCATGGGGTAAGTTCCAAGACCTCTAGTGGATGCCTGAAACCATGGATAGCTCCAAATCCTAAATATACTATGTTTTTTCCTTTATGTACACTCCTATGATAAAGTTTAATTTATAAATTAGGCACAGTAAGAGTAGCAATACATAATAATAAAATACGATAATTATAACAATATACTACAATGAAAGTTATGTGAATGTGGTCATGCATTGCAGGGGATCCCTTGCAGAAGTCTTCATATAGCTTCGGCGCCTACTACTGTAACACATTGCTATCAATTGAAACACATTTTCTGTTCATGTCTTCCACCCACAAATTTCATGCCTTTTCCACTTCATCTAAACACTTATCACACCCTGTGACTATACCTTTTGCAGTTTGAGGTGCAACAGCAAAACTAGCACAAATTTATTTTTCCTGCTTCATGGTTTCACCAATAGATTTGTTCTGACCATGGGTCTTAGTAACTTCAACATACGATTTTTTTCTTTCGTTGGTAGATAAAAAACTTCCACCTTTTCATTTAAAGGAAACACTTTACAGCTTCTCTTTGTCATATCTGAATTGCTAACACCACTGTTTTGTGCTTTGGACCCATTACTTAGTAAAATAAAGGTCACTGGAACAAGCACTGCAATACTATGACAGTGGATCTGAGGATAGCTCAGGTGGTTACTAAGCCACTTACAGCTGGAGAGTGAATACAGTCATGGATACAATGGACAAAGGGGTGATTCACATCTTGGATGGGATGAAGTCAGACAGCCTAAGATTTTGTCACACTCCTCAGAACATTGTAAAATTTAAAACTTATGAATTGTTTATCTCTGGAATTGACTATTTAATATTTTTAGGCACTGGTTGACCATGGGTTACTGAAACTGTGGAAAACAAAACCACAGATAAGGGAGAGTATGGTATTTCAGTACTAGCCATGGTTTCCTTGTCCTGCATCTTGGAAGGGTTTTTTCCTGCTTATGCAACAACTGTCAACCAAGTCTGACCTGGGTTACCCAGGCACCTTCTCTGCCATCACACATCGGCAATCACTCCTTCTCCAATGAGGTGTGAATTCAAGCCTCAAGGTTTATTTTTTCCTTGGGCACTCTCCCTCGGTCACAGGGTAGGTATTCTTTAGATAAGTGGTTTTCAACTGCTGGTCCATGGGCCGGTGTTGGTCCGCAAGAAATATTGTGCCATCATACTCTAACATCTTCATACAGCATCAGGGTGGGTAATTTCACGGACCAATTTCTGGTGGACCAGTAGTTGAAAAACACTGCAGAACACTCTTTAATCCTTTATAAAAATTCTATATCATTAACAATTTTTTTAAAATTAAATTTATTGGGGCAACATTGGTTAATACATTGCATAGGTTTCAGGTATATAATTCCATAATACAAGCATCCAAAGTCAAGGTTCCTTCTGTCCCCATATAGGCGACTGCCTTTATCTTCTTGATCCTCTCCCCATACCCCTTCTCCTCTGGTACCCACTGTACTATTATTGTCTGTGTCAATGAGCTTGTTTAGCTGTTTGTCTGTTTTAACTATTCTTTATATTGAGCTCTCCCTTTCCAAAGGGATTTGTGTGATTAGTGTCGCTTGATTGAATCCTGACTGATAGAAGGAAGAAATACTTAAATCTTTTCCAAGTCTTCTACATGACTAAGTAGCAATATTTGTAAATGGAATATATCAGTCTGGGAAATTTGTCTCTCACTCTATTGTTCTTCTGAAACAATATCCCAGAGGAATTCATCAGCAATGAAAGTTCGAGGTGGAGGATGTAATTATATAGTTAATGTCCAGAACAATTACACTTATAATTAAACCAAAAGGGGGTGAAAATAGGACTTTTCTCTTTAGACGTAGAATGAAAGACAAAGAATATACCATCTGAATCTTTCAATAGTAATAATTGATAGAGATGACTTCTAGCCAGGGAACAAAGCTTTCATGAGCATTGATCAAATAGCAAATTGGAAAGGTTGGTTAACGGGGCATCACATATAGATAATTTTCTTAGTACTACAGTTTTATCACATATATTTGGCAGTATCATTAAACACATTAGCTATCACAGTATTCATGAAAAATCATTCCTCTTTTAGAAATGGGTCCCTGAAGAGATGTTAAATGTTATGTTTGTACTAGAGGAGTAACCAGTCTCTCCAACAGAAACATTGCTGACTTTTCAATGTGTGAGGAAGGAGTGCCATAAGCCAACCAACTATATCTAAATGGTACACATCACTTGAGGATGCAAGATAAGAATAATACTGGTGTAAAGGAAAATAGAGAAAAATACTTGCAATGTGTCTCTCGGCTTCTTTTGTGGCTAAAGTTCTTGGGCACTTAAGTCGATTGGAGGTTACTAGAACACGTGCTTTCCTACTAACACAGTCTCTCCTATCTCCTTATTAATTCTTCATATTCTTTCCTAGAAACACAGCAGGGCCTGGAAGGAAAATCTAGTCTATTGTTTGAAGAGGAAGTTAAGGACCCCACAGAATTAATTAATTTGTACAGTGGCTAATTTGGACCTGATCTTTGGAGTTCTTGTTAGCTAAGGCTATTTGCTTACAAAAAAGTGTTACATGCAACTAGGTACTAGTCTAAGTTGATGCAGTTATCAAATACCATAATTAAAAGTCATGGACAACTCCAGGTCAGTAGAAAATTAGTAACACTAAGCAGTATACATTAGTGTTTTTCAAACTTCTTTGCAGATGAAATCATCTGGGGAGTTTTAAAAAGCAACAACAGCAGTAGCAACTAATACGAAGATCTAAACCATAATTTTTTAATTGTTTTTGTGGCAAAATCCATTAGTAGGTATTTTTTAAAAGTGTTCCAAGGAAAACTGGTATTATGTTCTGAATAAATCCTTTGGATTAATTCTGATTGCTTCTGAATATTAGGTTGAGATACAAAGAGATTTAGGTGTACCAATAAATTGTTTTGAATTTTTTGTTGTTGTTGTTGGCCCTGGTCAGTTTGGCTCAGCTATAGAGCATCACTGGGCATATGGAAGTTCTGGGTTTGATTCCTGGTCAGGGCACACAGGAAAAATGACCATCTGCTTCTCCCTTTTCCCTCCCCCTTCTCTCTCTCTCTCTCTCCCTCCCTTTCTCCCCCTCTCCTTCAGCCATGGCACAAATGTATCAAGCAATTTGGCCCTGGCTGCTGAGGATGGCTCCATGGCCTTGCCTCAGGTGCTGAAATAGCTTGGTTGCCAAGCAACAGAGCAGCAGTCCAGATGGACAGAGCATCACCCTGTAGAGGGGCTTGCCTGGTGGGTGGATCCATCAGGGCACATGCGGGAGTCTGTCTTTCTGCCTCCCTCATCCCACTTTAAAAAAAAAAAGGATATTTTTTTCAATACAACTTTAATATTATATATGTGTTTAATCAGAAAAAAAGAGTACTAATTCAATAGAGAACAAATGATTTTATCTTATTTCATAATCTACTATTTCTACTTTTAAATTTATTGGATAGACTCTTTTTTTTTCCACAATGATATAGAGTCAGACCTCTGGTTTATTCCATGTTCTAAATCCATGGTAGTGGAAGAAAACCATTCTAGTAACAAAAGTACCTCTGAATTGTTATCTCCTTGTGGTTTCTGGATTTAGAAACATCGAATGGCATGGAATCCACTATTAGATTAATAACACTGGGTTTTCTAACATATCATATGTGTATACCTCCTGGTAGATATCTGAGAGTATCTACTACAAAGAAATGAAAAAGCTCTTACTTTGAATGTATTGCCTTATATGCTTCTCTATGAATAGCAACCTCAGTTAAATTTTTGGTTCATTTTGATATGCAACTAGCTAACCATCTGGTTTTCAATGCTTTAGAATCTTTCCTGTCATTAGAAGTGAAAATGCTTTTTGAGAAGTCCAAGAAGAGTTGATTGTAGGCAATGGCAGCTGAATGGTGGAGGGCCAGACAAGTCAATAATCAGATGGCCCTGAAAGAGGCTGTTTCTCAACAAGTTTTCATTACAAAGGTAACTTCTCCAAAAATTTTAAGAATCCAGTGCTTTTTATATAGCATATTATTTATCATATTGATGATCAAAGGTAATGTAATTTCAATATACTATAGCTGAATATTTATTGAAAGAGATACCTACATTAGAATCATCCAAACAACCTAATAGAAAGTCTGGATGACACACAGGGTTTTCCAAAGTCAAAAAAGTCATCAATATATATGGGAAGAATGTCATCATTCATGGAATATCAAGTGGCACTGACATTACATTGACAAGTTAGTTAACAAAATAATGAGCCTCATATATTTTACAGGCCTTCAGTCTATGGGGATCTAGCTTTGATAATTGGAGAGACAAACAATGAATATATAAAATTATTAGTCATAATGCATGATGGATTTTAAAAGTCTCACTACATATTTGTAGAGATCAACAGAATTGTTACAACTGATCTATTATAAAGCCATCACAATAGTCTCTTGAAATATAAAATATTAGAACTGGTCTTTTAAAGCAATACATATAGTGTTGGGCAAAAATTTTAATCTCTCTCCTTCTCTCTCTCTCTCTGTATGTGTATGTGTTACACACACACACACACACACATACACACACACACACTCACAAATGCAAGGACCAAAACATGAGCCAAAGTGGTACTCTAAAAAAAAGTAGTCATGCAAAACAGGGAATAGACTAGAGGGGAAAGAAGACCTCTAGGTCCAGGCAGAGAAGGAGAGGCATTCAAGTTTCCTGAGCATGGGAGTGACATCAACATTTACTGCTTGGTGGGGGGGAAAAAAATTAAGCAAACCAATTTAGAAGGTACAGTTAAGAAGAGCAAGATTTTGAGATAATGAATCAAGGGGGAAGACCGGAGATAGATTCATTTAAAAGAAATGAAAGATACAAAATTGCAAGAACCGGGCTCAGAGATAGAGGTGATGTTTGAAGAAGGAGAAGAGCATGGCTGAAAATACTCTTCTAATTTGGAGAATGACATGAAGCAATAGAAAATGAAGGTAATCTAGTCTAATGCCCAAGGGGATGAGGTTGAGGGTGAGAGCATTTGATAGATGGGGGTGTGACGTAATGAATGCCAGGAAGGACATCAAGAGGAAGAATGAGGTGCCTGTGGTCAAAATGAAAGGCTGGGGTGGGGCTGTGACAGTTCTTCATGCTCTTTGGACAGATAATGATTTTTTATATTGTAATGGGCCATTCATTTGAGCAGATTATTGTGCAACATCAGAAGTCCAGGAAGAAAGGGGCACCTACTTAATGGGCCAGAACAACTGAACAAACCCTAATTACCCATGAGGAAGGTGAGATGAGAGAAATAATAAAGAAATCTCTTTCTTATTTGATTACATTCACTGAGCAACTAAAGCTGGCCTAGTGCTTTGTATTTTATGTACCTCATCTTGGCTAATACATACAACTGAAGCAGGTAGGCATTATTAGTACTACTTAAATTACTATTACTAATTAGTAATAATTAGGCATTATTAATATCTGCTCTCAGTTTGTGGCACAGAGATCCTAAAACCCTTGTAATTTCCCAAGTATTAAGAGCACTGAGATCGTCACTTAATCTAGTTAAGTGACACTGAATGGACTTCTGACTGGGGGCTGGTCACCAGAAAGGCCAGGCCATGATTAGAAACTTGAAATTTTTAGCACCCACCCCCTATATTCCAGAGAGGAAAGAGGGGCTAGAAATAGAGTTAATTGTTGTGCCTTCATGAGAAATCCTTCATAAAACCACAATGGTAGGGAGTTTGGAGAGCTCCCGAGTTGGTAAGCACATCTACATACCAGAAGTGTTACGCACCCCAACTCCATGGGAACAGAAGCACCCACACTGGGGAACTCCCAGACCTCACTCTACGTATCTCTTCATCTGGCTCTCTATCTGTATCCTTGATCACATCCTTTGATAAACTGCTAAATGCAAGTAAGTGGTTCCCCGAGTTCTGTGAGCCACTCTAGGAAATAATCAAATCCATGGGGGTGGAGCTCATGGGAACTTCTGATTTTTAGCCACATCTGATAAAAATGGTGGGTAACCTGGGACAAACTATTCGTGATTGGCACCTGAAGTGGGTGAATCGGCACTTTCATGGGACTGAGCTCTTACCCTGTAGCATATAATGCTATCTCCAGAAAGATAGTGTCAGAATGGAGTTAATTTGTGGGACACCCAGCCAGTGGTAGAGAGTGGTTTGGAGTGGAAAAGAAACTCACACCTTTGGTGGAAGTAAGTGTCGAAAGTTGAGCATTCTGTGCGAAAGTAAAGGACTGATACACAGGAGGAGATCTGTGGGTTTTTCAATACAACCTATTGAGAAACTAAGGTTTTTGCATGTTACAGTAATTGCCCAGCGAATTTACACTATAAAAGTATCAAATGTGGGGTTTAAATCAGATATTCTGATTCAGATACTCATACTGATATTCAAGACATCCTCTCCATCTAAAGTTGGCTTGCTTCACCACTTGGTCAGGGGCTGGCTCTGGCTTAAATCAGAAAATTTATTCTGCAAGAATCTTTACCACATTCACACATTGACAAATCCAGGCAAACTGGAGCAGTGAGCAGCTGAGCACAATCTTTTAAAGCAGATAGATGTAAACTGAATTTGGAAAAGTATCTGTTCTCCTTTGTCCACTAAAAGTATGACAGTTTTCAAAAACTCATGAACCCAGTTCCTCATAGATATTAAATTTGGCCTTCTGTATAAGCCAAAAATATTAGTAATAGTATTCAGGCTCATTGCCATAATGTATGTTATCATCTATCCCTGCTGGGTATCATGAGAACAAGAGGGGGGAGATTGTCACCCTAGAATAGATGATGACAGATAATTGATAGATAGATAGATGATAGATAGATAGATAGATAATGATAGATATAAAATAAGAAGATTTTCCTTTTAAATAATAAAAAAACTGCACTACAATGCAGTTTAATGACAATCTAATTAATAGAGCCAAGCATTGCCACTTAAAACATGTTAAGCTAAATACAGAAAAGGAAAAATAGTTTTTAGGTAAAACTTTTTAGTTATACAAATTTTAGCAATGTGTCTAAAGAAAGAAAGAGAAAGGTAGTGGGAGATTGGGTCTAAAGTCTAAAATTCTTGGTTTCACTGGGGAGCTAATTGGTGCCTCTTTAAAGCTGAGTTGTTGTAGCTAACCACATATTTTGCATAAAAATAGTCAAAAACATGTCAAATCTCCTACAAGTGTTTTATCTTTTATCGTTCTAACTCTGGCTGTGATAAATGACTTTTCTACAAAGTATGAAAAAAGTAATCCCCTGCTAAGATAATAGAGAGTCTCTCATGCCTCAGTTCCCAAAATAGGATGGTCCCGCGTGGATCTCTGAATCTGTGTGATGACAAGGGCCGACCTTGAGCATACAGGCAGGACGGAGACTGCAACCAGGGGACTAGTGACACCTTCACCTGACTGGCTTCCCAGCAAGGACTTCTACCTTTAAAGTAAGATTTCAAATTGATGGTCCTCAAGCCATAATTTTTGTTTATTTGATGAACAGATTATTTTCCAAAAAGTCTACATTTCAGTATCTAATGTGGCAGTTTGCTAGGCTCTCTACCACTGTGCCATTTTCTTTTATTGATTCAAACTTGTTTTTTTTTATTTGCTTGACTCCTACAGGTCTTTGAATTTGAGCCCTTATATTTATCTAATATACAATAGAAAATGTGTCAAGATATATAGAACCACCTGTCAACAAAGAAAGCTTGAAAAATGTACAATGCTGGAAGGTAAGGCTGTGAGAAACTCCCCAGTGGCATAATTTCTGGTAGGACTACAATTCTGTAAAACAACTTTTTTGGAGGGCAATTAGATGGGCCGTACACATTACAAAAAAAAATTGGCATATATTTGACACAATGCCTCTAGTTCTACCTTAAGGAAATACTTGCATTAGAACTTAAAACTATTGATTTAAGGATGTTCATAAAACGTTTAAGCAATGTTTTATGATAGAAAAAAATAAAATTGATAAAAAAAAATCCATGTCTGAAAAAGTGATTATGCAAGTATAACAAAGTTATATTATGGGAAATTATGCAGCCATTAAAAGGGAGGTAGAGGCCCTGGCCGGTTGGCTCAGTGATAGAGCGTCGGCCTGGCATGCAGGAGTCCCAGGTTCGATTCCCAGCCAGGGCACACAGGAGAATCGCCCATCTGCTTCTCCACCCCTCCCCCTCTCCTTCCTCTCTGTCTCTCTCTTCCCCTCCCGCAGCCAGGGCTCCATTGGAGCAAAGTTGGCCCCGGGCGCTGGGGGTGGCTCTGTGGCCTCTGCCTCAGGCGCTGGAATGGCTCTGGTTGCAACAGAGCAACGCCCCAGATGGGCAGAGTATCCCCCCCTGGTGGGCATGCCGGGTGGATCCCGGTCGGGTGCATGCGGAGTCTGTCTGACTGCCTCCCCATTTCCAACTTCAGAAAAATGCAAAAAAAAAAAAGGGGGGGGGAGGTAGACTATGTGTATTTTCTTGAGAAATGTTCCAAGATATAGCTAAATCAAAAAATCAAGTCAAACAAAGTATATATATAATAAGAGCCAGTTAACTTAAAATATGTATATGAATATATTATATGTATTTGAATGTACACACATAAAACTGAAGAAATGGGATGATATAGATCATACTCTTGAGTCTTATCTGTATTTAGAAGTGGAATAGACATTTTCTATATTTCTGTCCTAGTACTCAATCTTCTTGAAACTTTTACAATAATAATTTACTTATATACAGACTTCAGAATAGGAATAACAATGATAAAATAAATGAGATAAAACATGTATAATAATTCACTTCTACTTTGATGTGTTCCCTTAGAACATTCTCCCCAAGTCCCTCCCACCTTTGTCACTGACCTCTCAACAGGCTCATTCTTCTCATGCATCTTCCAGACTTGAATACATTTCACTTCTCCAGGTAGTTTCTGCTAAACCCCCTGAAACAAAGCACCCTGTATTTTTACACCATAACTATCTTGTAGACCAGATTGAAAGTTCAGTTAGGTCAGGAAAGATGCTTATGCTTTTCCCATTGTTGTCTTTAAAGAAAAAAACAAGTCCTTGACTGACTATGTTCCATTTAGCGGGAAGGGCTGGCACTGGGACACGCACTGGATACGTGGCTGAGCTCTATTAAGGAGGCAGGAAGAGTCAGGCGGAATGCTGCCTTCAAACGTCAGGTGAACTTACTTGCTAGCCAGGTCCTAGTAAACAAACTCCTCCTGGAAAGGTGTATTTAGGAAAGTAAGAGAAAATATAAACTTGGAAAAGGAAGGGCAAAGCAACAATTTTAGCAACGTACATGCTTACATGAGCTAACACTTGTACCTTATGTAGATTACAAATGACTGATGCCAAATAATTTTTAATCCATCTATAAATGTATTGAGGTGTAATTAAATGATCATTTATTTACATATTCAGTAATATTCATTTTAAAGTTTTTCAGATGATGCAAGTCTGTAGACAGAAAAAAAGTATTTCAGGCTTGAGATTTTATATATATATACACACACACACACACAATATATATATATTTAGACCACACATCAGTCTCTTAAACTGAAAAGAGGAAGACAAGAGCTTCCATAGAAACAGAGAACAGATTGGGGATGGCCAGAGGGGAGGGGGCTGGGGGACTGGGTGAAAAAGGTGAAGGGATTAAGAAGTACAAATTGGTAATTACAAAATAGCCATGGGATATAAAGTACAGCATAGGGAATATAGTCAATAACGGGATTAAGAAGTACAGATTAGTAGGTACAGAACAGTCATGGGATATAAAGTACAGCATAGGGAATATAGTCAATAACACTGTCATATTTCTGTATGGTGCCAGGTAGGTACTAGAAATATCAAGGGGAATGCTGTGTAAAGTATATGATTGTCTAACCATTATGCTGTATACCTACTGATACAAAATAATATTGAATGTAAACTGTAATTGAAAAATAAAAAATAAAAAAAGAAAGATAAGAACCTGATGTCACAACCTCAGTAATATTTCTCTCATTTACATTCCAGTGATTATGTTGCTTTCATTCATATAGTAGCTTAACTGAGTAATTTTATTTAATTATACACTCTGTTCTAAAACATGTACTTATGAAAACACTTTTTGATAAGTACACATTTTTCTAAATATCACACATCTTATTGCTATTTATCTCAAAATTCTGTTAGTAAGAATTTAATTGCAATTCTGAAGTCCCTCAGTTATCAATTTGGTGTTTGTATAGGGTTTGACCATCAGATGATATATAATTTATACCTGTTATTTATTTTTATCTGTCACTTCTCCAAATGTGGCTATTTATTATAACTACAACATCAATGGCAAGCCAGAGCATATCAGGATCTGGATAACAAATATTTTTACCTGATGTTATAAAGAGAGCCTGCCTAATGATTTTCCATCTTACATGCCTAATGAAACTCTCCCCTGTCTCTAGACTGCAAGTGGGGTTTTTAAAATAAATGCCACATAGCCATCCATGAACCAAATAGTACCACGTTAGGATGGATGTCCAAAGTTTGATTTGTGTAGCTTTGAAACTAGGTGTGAGGTACATTTCAGTTAATAAATAAATTTTTTTCTATTCTATTATAGACAAAGCCTTACCTAGTACTAATCTTTCTTTGGGTTGATGGTGGCAATAACCCAGAACATGATGACATAGTATCATCACTCACATAACATTATTGCATATAAGTGACTCACAAGATGAGAAACTAGGTTTAAAGCTGGTAACACGAAACCAATGTGAAAGTTCTTTGGGGATAATATAACAACTTTTCAAATACGAATTATTGTCATATCATGAATACAAAAACAACCTAATTAAACAATAAAAACAAAGAAAGGGAGAGATAAAGGCCGGGAGTGGCAAGCACAGAAGCTCTCTGCCAGGGAGGGCGCCGCACACTCGCCACGGCCAGCAACACAGCACATGGAAATAGTAGGACTTCAAAGTTGACCTTGTCTCCTTTCCGTTGAGAAATAAATTATACACGTAATCCTGGAGAAATAAAATGCATTGAAATGGCCTGTCATTGTCAATTTAAAGTACTACACATTTTTGTTTTATTCATTTTTATTTTATTATTATTATTAATTTATTTATTGAATTTATTAAAGTGAGATTGCTTAATAAAATTATATAGGTGACAGGTGTACAATTCTATATTACATCATCTGTATATTGCATTGTGTGCTCCCCACCCCAAGTCACGTCTCCTTCCATCACCATTTATCTCCCTTAACCCTCTTCTACCTCCTCATCCCCTTTTTCCTCTTGGAAAGAAAAAAGTTGTTTTTCCTTTTTCTTTTTTTTCTTTTTTTTTTGTTGCTTAATTTCTTAACTTTTTTCACCAAGGCCCTCAAATGCCTCCCCTGTGACAACTGTCAGTCTGTCCTGTATCTATGAGACTGTTTCTATTTTGTTTGTCAGCTGATTTTGTTCATTAGATTCCACATATAATTGAAATCATCTAGTATTTGTCTTTCTCCAACTGGCTGATTTCACTTCGCGCAATGCTCTCCAGGTCCATCCATGCAGTCACAAAGGGTAAGATGTCCTTCTTTTTCTGTGGCCAAATACTATTCCACTGTGTAAATGTACTACAAGCACAATGAGATATCATCTCACACCTGTCAGAATGCTATCATCAATAAATCAACAAGCAGCAACTGTTGATGAGGCTGTGGAAAGAAGGGAACCCTCCTGCACTGCTGGTGGGAATGCAGAGTGGTGCAGCCACTGTGGAAAGCGTATGGAGCTAACTCAAAAAATTAAAAATGGACGCAGAGATACAGGTAACAGGACAGCAAATCCCAGAGGGAAAGGGGCGGGAGTTAGAAGGAGGGAGGTATAAAGAGGAACACAGGGGTGGGGGTGGGGGTGTTATATTCAGTGGGACACTTTGAATCCATGTAAACACAATAAATTAAAATTAATAAAAATTTAAAATATTAAAAATGGAACTGCCTTATGATCTTATGATCCAGTAACTCCACATTTGGGAATATATCCAAAGAAACCCAGAACATTAATTCAAAAGAATATGTGCACCCCTATGTTCACTGCAGTGTTAGCTATTACAATAGCCAAGATCAAGAGATAGCCCAAGTGCCCATCAGTACATGAGTGAATAAAGTTCTATAACATTTAATGTTTTGTTCATGACTATAAATAAATAACATATATGAATTTTAAAAAATCATCAAACTAAATCTGAAAAATAATATTATTTCAATGTCAGAGTTTCATAAACAGAGAGAGGCTAGAAGAAAAGTTTCAAATTTAGTGTACTTACTATCAGCCTATTCTTCTACGGATATGTGCTTTATAGATCATGTAAAATAATAAAAAAATGTTTGGACTGAACAGGGACATACTTTATAAATAAATATAGTGTTATAAATAGTATGACTATTATTCTTCACAAACCTCTGCCTTAAGTTCAGATAAATAGAACAAAATATTGTGTGCCATTCAGACTGATCTGCTACCCTTGGAAACAAAATTGCACTGTAGTCTAGAATGACCCTAGAGCCACTACTCTTACATATGCAAGATGCTTATTTTTCTGTAAGAAAAAAGTATCCCTTGGATTGATTCTATGGTTAGAGACAGGAAACAAGAGCACATGACCATTCTGTGAAACCACTCATCATTGAACATACAGCCAAAGGTGAGAAGTACTATTGATACTACCAACCTTTTCATAAGAACTCTGAGCTAATAGAAATTTTATATCATTCCTCTGTTCAAAACCCAAAGAACTTCAATGCCAATATTATCAAGGAGACAATTTTGCAAAGATTATTCTGTGTGTGTATTTTACATATTGTTAATATATATAATTTGAAGAGATAGATTTTTAAGATCTTAAATACACTTGGGAAGAAACGGGTTGAAACTGTTTCTAGATTTGAGATCAATCCTAAAAGACAAATAATTGTTTCATTAGGAGTTTGGCATTATGTAGAATTCTCCAAATCATTAAGTTTCTCCTTTTGGTTTGAAAAATGAAAACAGTGAGCAATGAAGTGATTTGCTTAAGGCAATGAGAGTAAAACTCATATTCCTAGACTCTAAAATGAGTAAAAACTCTTTCTTAATTTCAGTATTTTTTCTGAAAAGAAGCATAACAAAAATAAGAAATGATGACATCAGATCATTTACAGCAAAATGATGGGATCTTGATAACATTATACGGAGTGAAATAAATAAATCAGAAAAAAACAAGAACTACATGATTCCATACATTGGTGGAACATAAAAACAGACTAAGAGACATGGACAAAAGTGTGGTGGTTACCAGGGGTGGGGGGAGGGAGGATGTAGGAGGGAAGGAGGGAGAGAGTTAGGGAGAGGGGGAGGGGCACAGAGAAAACTAGATAGAGGGTGACGGAGGACAATCTGAATCTGGGCGAGGGGTATGCAACATAATTTAATGACAAGATAACCTAGACATGTTTTCTTTGAATATATGTACCCTGATTTATTAATGTCATCCCATTAACATTAATAAAAATTTATTTTAAAAAAAAAGAATGACTATGAAGAGGTAGTAAATATTACTTTGGTTAGTCAGTTTTTATTTAGTTTTAAATATTCCTTACTCAGCCTTCTGTCTCCATTGAATAAAGAACATAACCTTTCTGTCTTTGGGTAAGTACAAAAATTTTGAAGAAAAATATTTTGTAGGAAAGTATTTTGAGAAATTAAAAATGTTTGCTCTCAATTGTAGGCTCATTTAATATTTAATCTGTATAAATATAATAAACTTTTTTATTCAAATATAATTTTATAACTTCTCAATACTATCTGGCTAAAAAACTCATTTGGCAATTGATACATGGAGAAAATTGCTATGTGGAGAAGAGAAAAAAATATCAGTGATGAGATCCAACACGTGTAGTAATTTTCTAATAACTGCACATGGGCCACCTGGGCCAGGTGGTATGTAAATCTCATTTAATAAATGAAACTGCAGTATAGGAGGCAGCTGCTCTAGAAGACATCTGTTTGTTCCAGTTGGAAAATTACACATTTTTACTCTAAAAGAAGGCCATATCCATCGCAGAGGTAGGATTTCTAGCAGGATCTGCTGATGAGGACATAGGCGGGGAAAAAAAATCACATCTTACATGGTTGACTAGATGTATTTCTCTCTTTTGCCAAATCAGCATCTCTGGCAAAGATACTTCTTAAGATTTGAATTGGTGTGGAGTATAGAATCAGCAGCTGCCTGAGTGAGGTTCTATTTACCTGAAATTGATGGGGGCGGAGGGAATCTCGGAGAATATGGTATCTAAGTTCCTCATTTTAAAGATTAACATGTTGAAACCAGAGAATTGAAAACTCAGATTCAGGCACAACAGTTAGGGGACCACACTGCCAAGCTGCTGCCTTACCCCCCTGCTGCCATTGGCAATTCTTTGCTCCATTTCATATTTATATCTTTCAAAGATTTTACAGCTGAAAGTTCAGTGTCTTACTAAGCAAGAACTGAAATTCCTAGATTGGGGAAAAGGGCCATCAAGAAGCATGCCTGAAAATCATGAATAAGTATACGCTGAGTGATTATATCCCAGAGCCCCTTCATCAGCTGGTACATACATGCTCTCCCCACTAGATTAATGGTAAATCCTGCCCCTTCTAGGGATTTCCCTTCCATATAATTTTCAGCACCCAGAGAGGCTTACAAATAATGTGTGTACAGGAACGGCTGCGAGCTTGGACTCAGCCCCACCAGGAAGCATTCTGTTTGTTGTTACTGCTGGAGAAACTCAAGCCTTCCGACCTTAGGTGGCGCCATTTTTGCCACATCATCAACTGTGTTTTTGTACCAGGATAGACAAAAAGGGAAAAAAAACATGTATTAGTTGTTTTATTTAACTACAGCCTGCACAGGCTACATTGTTTATGGTCCCTAACCAATAATAATTTTTCTTTGGAGTGTTCAGTTTGGGTGTCTCTCAGAATCAGCCTGCTGTCTACAGGTTTGCTGTATCTGTGCCTACCATTGTTCTGTTGATGTGAGGCCATTGGTGATACCACTTGCTCATCCTACCCTGGCCTGTGGAGTTCCATACTAATGACAGGATCCTGTCAGTTTCACTACCCACGTATTTCCACATTTCTGGTACTCCTCTCTTCCGCCAGTCATGAACAGACACATTTATTGTGTCTAGTTCCGTTCTGTGATACTCTAGTGGAGTATCACAGATAGTCTTTTCATTTTTACCTGATCATCTTCTCTCAGGAGTACACAGGCACAGGGAGTACAGAAAGTGATCTCACCTAGCTTTGTCCTATCTATTCATTCCAACACCCCAGTTCTGAAGCAAAGCCTGGCTGCCCTACCCTGATAAAAGTATTCTTTACTCAGGGTGAGTTTTTTCTGAAGAAGCAAATTTTTATTAAAAAGCCTATATAGCCTGGATTTTTTATGGGACTGGCAGTGGGTAAAGATTTTTCTAGGTCCAAATTGCACAATTTCCAAATCGACTACTTTAAATAAAACGTGAAGTTGATGTCTAAATGAAACAATGAGTACAGAAGTAGATGCCACATCAAAGAGACCCAGACCTGACCCAGAACTCTAACTAGGTCCGTCTCTTGACTTGACTCCCTCTGGACTGCCTCCACTCTTGCTCGCAGACTTCACTCTCTGTTCCTCCAATAGCTATGTCACTCCATTCGTCTGCCCTAAGTCTTTGTTTGAGGCTAAGAATTTGTTCCTTTACTCCAATTAGAAAGTTTATTTTTATTGGAATAGAAGTTTCAGAGCCATTCTCAAATAAGGTCTTAGTTGGTGCCAACTAGAATCTATTTCAAAATTTATGAAGAGATCATTCTACTGATAATGGCAGAATAATGACTTCACAAAGACAGCAGGGAATGCCATTACTAAAAAGGAAAAAAAAAACTATGTGAAGAAAACAGAAGTTATCAATTTCAGTAATCTCTGGTCCATACAGAAAAATACTACACACATATTATTTCTACTCCTAAGAGGGAAGGCTGCGATCTTTCCTCACGAACCCATGATATCTCAGGTCTGGCTAAGCCACTGTGCTTTGTTACGATCCCAGATCTCTGAATCAACCATATTTTTGAACTTTATTCTTCCTTCTGTCCTCCCTGACACAGAGCTCAACATAATCTTTTTCTTAGCTCAGATTAATTGTCATATCCCTGATGGCAAACTAACTTTAGGTTACCATTTATAAAGCTGGACTAGGTTATCATTTATAAAGCTTGTCATAGAGAAAATATCTGATCTCCCAGCCAGTGCTTTCTATACATTTTAATGAGATAACTAAATAGCAATAATTCTTGGAAGCTATTTATATACAAATGTTCTCTGACCGTTATTCTATCTTGATCATCACATGCACCTATAGTGAGTTAGTGCAACCAGATTTTAGTTCCCTTTCCCTTAGAAACTTCAGATGACTGCTTGCCAATATTATGGATCACACAGGAGAAATTTCCCCTAATAATGGGGTCTGAATCCGATGCTTGCTCACAAATGGCAGTTCCATTTCTTCTCTATTCTTCATCTTCCTTTTTTTAGATTTTTGAAAGAAAAATATCACTAACATATACAGTATATATATAAAATAATATGTGAATATATTATATATACTGTATACAATATAGTATATATAGTGTGTATATATATATATATATACTATAGTGTATATATATAGTTTGGATAGCATAACAGTCTTCTCCCTTCAAATGATTTACCCCTTTTTCCTTTATTATGAGTTTAAAGATTTCTTATTCTCCAGAATAATTAATGATAACTAGTGCATCTAAATACTCAAAAAGAATATCTATATTAGATATGTTTCTCAGCTGAACACAAAGAAATCATCATGGAATAAAGAAAAAAATTGTTCAGTTGTTTGAGTCAACCAGCCTAAGGTTGATAATCCTGACTTTCATTTTCCATATTTTCTTCTCTGTTTCTTCATCTGAAAAGTAGAAATAATTAACACATATGTCCTATGCCTAATATAAATGCATCCCTTTTAACCTTCAATCAAAACTAATATGTCATACTGGTCACCATGTCCCTATGTCAATTAGGACTCATATGGCACTAGGAAGGAACCAAACCAATAATACTTTTTGTTTTTGGACTGGGGTCAAACTCTTGGTCATCAAAATTAAGATTCATACACAAAGGAGAAGCTTCATGCTGAACTCCAGCCACAGAGGAAGATGTACTTGAAAAGTAGATACAGAACTATGTCACAGGAAAATTGCTCTGAACGATGTGAAACAGTCAAGGAAGGCTTCCTTCAAGACTATTGCAATAAAGGAGAGAGAGTGACTTTAACTCTGCTAAAATAAAAGTTAGGGGTGTTTTCAAGCACTGGGGAGCTAAGGGAAAGCACTGGAAACGATGGAAAAGAAGAAGTTGGTCAATGTGATTAGGCCATCTGTGTTTGCTAACTGATTCTCAGGAAAGTTAAGCTTTCCTAAAAGAGTTAACTGAGAAAAAGAGGTGACTTCTTTTCCTGATGATCGCATTTCACCAGGTTCCTGAAAAAAGACATCCCTGGGTTGGATCAGTGACAATAGACTGGAAGAAGATTTACATTTCATAGAGTCAAAGAAAGAATTTAAAATTGTGAATTTTTTGAAGTTAATGTTCTAAGAAAATTGCTAATAGAAAGAAACCTGCCCAAAGTTTAGTCAAGCTGAGAACAGTGGGGCAGGCAATCTTGGTCAGTGACAGAGTAGGAGCACACTGGCTTTGGTCATATTTGGGGTTGAGCCCTTAGGGAAGCAGGTACACAGTTGCTGCATTGCCCCAGATCTTGTCTCAGAGATTGGAGTCCCAAGTCCTCCAGTCCAGATCTGAATCTACACTTACCAGGAAATTTCATGGTTATTATATATATTTAAGCACCTTCCTTATCAACAGAAAAGAAACAAATTGATTTCCTAGGAAATTAAATTTTATTATGATATTCAACATAAAAGAACTAAAAAACAAAATAACTTAATCATTGATATTCTTGTAAACTACACATTTTTGTAAAATTCACAAGATATAATTATACCAGAAATACAAACTGCAGTTGTTATTTTTCTACTCAGAGTTACTGCAAAGTATATCTGACATTTTTTTAAAAACGAGATAAAATTTTTGCTGTCAGAACCATGGCATTTTGTGCCCCTATGAAAACTATACAGTTATAAGTGGAGAGATCATAAGAGAGTCTTATCCTTGTTATCTCCTTTAGTAATGCATTAGAATAAAATATTAGCAGTAACTTGGCATGGATCACTTTCTATGCTGGATTTTACTAGTGTCTTATACTTTCCTCCAAAGAAAATGATAATTTGATCATTCAGTTTCCTATCTGCTCAATTCTGCCTAATTATTTACCATCTTTTATTAATAGAATTGGCATCAATATTGTACTGTTATCTTTTTTTACAACAATAATAATAGTTCAGGAATAAAATTTTAAAAAGTAAACAGTAATTCATTAGCTTTTCTTAAGGAGCTGATAATGTCATAGAAGATAGAATGGAGGTATGACAAGTATTTTATTAGCACTTCAAGAATGATCATACTTCTCTCCCTTAATTTATTACTTCTGGTATCCATCTTCTACTTTCCTTATCTTTCTTGGCATATTTGAGGAGTCCACCACTGATGCAAGTCTATGTGTAACTTTTCAGGTCTGAGCACAGGTAATGATAAAAGTTTTACCTAGTGGGCTGCCCCATAACAGACTTGGCACAGAGTCAATGCACTGTGGTCTCTGAAGGAAATTACGGTCAAAGATGTAGGACCTTCATGCCTTTTGCAAATATCCCAGCCCCAGTACTTTTGTTCCTAGGTCTCTCTCTATACCTAAGGCCTTGGGCTGTGGTCTTCTTCAGGTACCTCTGTTAGGTCTCCTTGAGGATAAGGTATAGCAGGAGGGAAATATGTGGAAGATATCTTTTTCTATTCTGACCAGCTACTCAGCATTTTCTACTCCACTTCCCTATAGACCCCTTACTGCTCTCCACCTCCCAGTAGATAAAACTGTCAGGAGCCTTTTGTTCAGGGCAAGCTCCACAGTGAGATAACACCCACATCTGCACATGATCTCCCTGAGCCTCTACCTGTGTACTTCTTCATAGAAAAAAAAATGAAACAGGAGGAGTCAGCACTTTTCCAGTTTAGACTCTTGCTTATTATAGTAACATGTGGATAACACTAAATGAGCACCAAATAACCACATGTAATTGTCTTATGTCTGATACGACTTTGATAACAACAGTTCAAGTGATAGTTGGGACTAGACATCGCCCTAAAGACACAGGCATTCTCCACTGTCCAATCCATTTCCCACTTTAGTGTGTCATGATAACTATCAACACCACCATTAGTTCTTTAATTTTCAAATGAGAAAAATGTAACCCCCAAAACAGTAAGAACTTCTTTGATGTTGTGCCTCTAGTGATTAACATGGAAGGGTCCAAATTACATGCTCCCTAAATTGGTGATCATATTCTTTTCCAAACTTTCTTTCATTGAGGTGAAATTATCATTGGAGGTATTTCTAGGATGGTTTAGAATCTTTTTCTTTAGACCATGGACATGTTATATTTATTTAAAAATTATTTCCAAGAAAATTATACACCTTCCAATACAAGAATATGTTTATCACATACCTCTCTCTAAAAAGAGAATGTGCTCATCATTTCTGAATAATTCCTTGAAGACAAGGTAAGTGCTAAATAATAGCATCCTGTCACCAAAAGATTAATGTGCCCAATTATCAGCAGTTTAGCCCCAACACTGTGCAAGCTAAAGAGTAAAGAGGTAAGTTCTTCAGCACCAGAGCTGTGATTGTGCGACTCAAGTTGAAAACTAATTTTATTCAATGTGATATGCAGTTTAAATAAGTTTCTAAATACAATGTCATATGCTGATCACCACTTAGGTTTCTAGCACATCATAAAAGTATGCTGGACTTGGGGTTCTACTGTATTCTGTCTCCATCCCAATTCTTATATAATATAATATTTATAAGTGTTGTCTTAACTCAGTTAACTCATGGCTGAAAACTCTCAATTTTCCTGTGTCCATTTACTAAGCCACCCCTCAACCATTTTTTTAAAAATCAGAATTTCACCACCAGGGCCACTAAGTGTGCACCCAAAACACCTTCTTTTATTATGTTATTAAATCCCAGGGCAAGGTACCAGATAACTGGGGATAGCCCTAATACCCCAGGATCTGTGAAATTGTTCAAAATAGCAACCCCACAGGGAGCCCAGGGATGCCTAGATAACCTCATTCTGATTGGCAAACTTAAATTGCTTTCTGCAGCTCCAGCTTGTTGCTGCCCTTTGCATAAGTACAACTTTCTATGTGGCACTAAGTGAGAATCTTCTCTGATATGAAGTTAAACCAGCCACATTAAAGCCAGTAGGAAAATGCAAGACAACCTTTCACCATAATCCATATCTCTGGCACATAATCCCAACTTCTGAAGGAAATTCTCAGCTCCCACATTCCCCAAAGGATGGACTGTTAGCCTGTGCATCCAATATCTTAACTTTTCCGTGGACAGCCCATGGCACTGGTTTTCTATCACCTATTCTGGTTTATGTAGCACTGGCACACACTGACGCTTGCAGCCAGTGAAAATGAGGACAGCAAGCAATGGGTGTAGGCAAAACCCCAGTGCTCAGCTCAGTGCAATGGGTGTAGGCAAAACCCCAGCATCCCAACTTCATCTTGGGGAGGAAAAGAGTTGGCCCACGTGGCAAATATTCAACATTTTTGTGGGCTGACAAGGGTCTGATTTCTGTCTCATCTATCTTTAAGCATTGAAAAGACCTAGCAAACTTTACATACTTGGGGGCTGCTAAAAACAAATATGGAGTTTGGACTAGTGTGAAAGTTTGGAAGGCCACAGAATATTGGGACAGATGGATTGTTGAGGGTCTTACCCTGTCTGTACAGCAGTATCTCATGAAGGCAGAGAGAGGTGGTTGTTTTCCGTCATGCTCAGATAACAACAAAAAAGATTTTAAAAAAGAGAGAGAAAAGAGGGAATTATGTCCCAAACAAAAAACAAGGATAAATCTTCAGAAGCTGACACTAATGAGATGGAGATATATCATTTAGTAGATAGAGAATTCAAATAAATCATAAAGATGATCAAAGAGGTCAGGAGAATAATGCTTGACCAAAGTGAGAATTTCAAAAGAGACAAAAAATATTTTAAAAGTTCCAAAAAGATATATATTGGTGTTAAAGAATACAATAATTAAAGTGAAAATTTCACTTTGCAATGGTAAAAAACTTCAGAAGACTGAAATGATACAAGTAGTTTATGTGACTACAGTGGAATGAACTAGAAATCAACAACAAAGGAAAATTAGGAAATTTATAAATATGAAATAATTATACAACACATTGCTGAATAAGCTAAAGGTCAAAGAAGAAATCAGGCCCTGGCCGGTTGGCTCAGTGGTAGAGCGTCGGCCTGGCGTGCAGAAGTCCCGGGTTCGATTCCCGGCCAGGGCACACAGGAGAAGCGCCCATCTGCTTCTCCACCCCTCCCCCTCTCCTTCCTCTCTGTCTCTCTCTTCCCCTCCCGCAGCCGAGGCTCCATTGGAGCAAAGATGGTTCTGCCCCAGGTGCTAGAGTGGCTCTGGTCGCAACAGAGCGACGCCCTGGAGGGGCAGAGCATCGCCCCCTGGTGGGCGTGCCGGGTGGATCCCGGTTGGGCGCATGCGGGAGTCTGTCTGTCTCTCTCTCCCCGTTTCTAGCTTCAGAAAAATACAAAAAAAGAAAAAAAAAAAAAGAAAAAAGAAATCAAAATGGAAATTAGAAAATATTTTGAGACAAATAAAAATGAAAACATAACATATCAGTTCTGGTGAAATGTAATAAAAGCAGTACTGAGGAAAGTTTACAGCAATAAAAAACTACATTATGGAAGAAGAAAGCAAATAATGACCCAACTTTATAATTCAGTGAACTGGGACACAAAGGAAAGCTAAGCTCAACATTAAAAGTAGGAAGGAAATAATATGCATCAGAGCAGCCTTAAGTGAAATACATACCATACCAGAATAATAAAATTTTAAGAACTAACTCTTTGAATAGATAAAATTGACAAATCTTTAGCTAGACTAAGAAAAATAGTGAAAATCAGAACTAAAAGAGTAGATATTACAACTGATATCACAGAAATACAACAAATCATAAAAGACTACTATGAAGAATTATATGCCAACAAATTAAATAACCTAGAAGAAATAAAGTCCTAGAAACATACAATATAACAAACAGAATCATAAAAAAAAAAAAGAAAATCTGAACAGACCCAGTAGTGACTAAATAGATTTAATCTGATAAAAAACTTCCAACAAAGAAAAGCCCAGGGTCAGATGATTTCACTGGTGAATTCTACCAAGGAAATTTAATTTAGAGAAATTATGCTAGTCTTCAAACTCTTCTAAAAATCAGAGGTGGACACTTCCAAATGCAACATATGAGGCCAGCATTACCCTGATACCAAATCAGATAGAGACACTACTTAGAAAGAAAACTACAGACCAATATTCCTAATGAATATAATTGCAAAATTTTCAACAACATACTAGCAAACAGAATTCAAGAAAATATTAAAAGGATTAAACACCATGACAACTGTATCAATCCCAGAGATGAAAGTTTTCAACATACACAAATCAATAGATGTTATATACCTCATAATAGAATGAAATAAAAAGATCATATGAAATACTCAATGGACAAAGAATAGTATCTACTTTATACCACTCACAAATTTAACTCAAAATAGAAATAAAGAGTAAATAGTAAGACCTGATTTTATAAAATTTCTAGAAGAAAACATTAAAAAAATGCTTTTTGACATTGGTCTTGGCAATAATTTCTAGGATAAAACAATAAAAACATAAGAAACAAAAGTAAATAAATAAATAAATAAATAAATAAAATGGAACTATAACAAACTAAAAAGCTTCTGCAGAAAAGAAAAGGCATAAAATAAAGGCCACCTATGAAATGGCCACTTATGGAATGGGAGAAAATATGTGTAAACCATGTACCCGATAATGGGTTAAAATAAAGAACTCATACAATTAAATAGCAAAACAAAAATAAAAGCAACAACAACAAAATTAACCCTCAATAATCCAGCTAAAAAATTGAAAAGGACTTCCATAGATATTTTTCTGAGGAAACATACAAATACCCAACAGGTATATGAAAAGATGCTTGAGATTATTGATCACCAGGGAAATGCAAAGCAAAACCACAATGAGATATCACCATATGCCAGTTAGAATGGCTACCACTAAAAAGATGTAAACTGGTAGAGCCATTATGAAAAACAATATAGAGTTTTCTCAAAAAATTACAAATGAACAAGAACATTTTCAGCTATCTCACTTCTGGGTATACATTTAAAGGAAATAAAATCATTACCTTGAAAAGATATCTGTCCGTAGCCCCAGGTTCATAGCAACATTATTCACAAGTACAAATACATAAAAACAACCTAGGTGTCCAATTGACAAATAAGTGCATAAATGTGGTTTATATAAGAAAAGAATAAATCCTGCCATTTTGGACAACATAGATGGACCTCAAGGACACTTTTCTAAGTGAAAAAGTTAGAAAAAGATAAACATTGTATGATTTCACTTATTTCTAAAATTTTTAAAAAGCTGAACTCATAGAAGCAGAGAGTAGGGTGGTGGTTTCCAGGGGCTGGGGGTGGAGAAAACAAGAAAATATTGGTCAAAAGGTACAAAGTTCTAATTATACTGACTATCTACAATCTCACCCAGGAGACCAAACACAGAGAATACTCCTTGACTCATTCAGTGAAACCGGCATTATCCTAATACCAAAATCAAACAACAAAATTATAAGAAAAGATGCCCTGGCTGGTTGGCTCAGTGGTAGAGTGTTGACCCAGTGCATGCATGTTCTGGGTTCAATTTCAGTCAAGGCACACAGGAGAAGTGCCCATCTTCTTTTCCACCCCTCCCCTTCTTGCTTCTCTCTCTTCTCTTCTCTTCCTGCAGCCATGGCTAAATTGGAGGGAGTTGGCCCTGGGATCTGAGGATGGCTCTATGGCCTCAGGTGCTAAGGAGAGCTCAATTGCTGAGCAACAGAGCAATGCCCCAGATGCGCAGAGCACTGCACCTTAGTGGGCTTGCCGGGTGGATCCTGGTTGGGACACATGCAGGAATCTGCCTGCCTTCCTCTCTCTGAATTTAAAAAACAAAATGACAAAAAAAGAAAACTCTAGACCAATATCTACTTTGTATATAGATGCAAAAATCTTAAACAACATATTATCAAATCAAATTCAATAATGTCTAAAAGGATTATACATCATGACCACATGAGATTTAACCCCCAAAAATCAATTAATGTAATCAACCATATCAGCAAGCTAAAGAAACTATATGATCATATCAATAAATGCAAAGAAAAGCATTTTAGAAGATCCAAAACCCATTAATGATTAAAAACTCTAAGCAAACTAAAATAGAAGTGAACTCCTTCAATTTATAAAGAACATCTATTTAAAAACCCTAGAGTTATCATACTTATTAGAAGGGAAACTAACATTTCCACTAAGACCAAGACCAAGAACAAGACAAAGATGTCACCTCTCAGTACTGCTTTTTAACCTCATATCAGCAGTCCTAAATAATGCAATGAGACAAAAAAGAGACATAAAGGATATACAGATTAGCAAGGAAGAAATAAAAGCCTTTTTGTTCACAGATGACATGATCATCTACATACCAGCAAAGAATAGAATTTGAAATTAAAAACACATTTCTATTTACATTATTAATGAATCCCAATGTAAATCCCAGCAACTTATTCTGCAGATATCAATAAAATAACTGATATTTTATATCAGTTTATATGGAGAGGCAAAACATCCAGGATAGCCAACTCAATACTGAAAGAAAAGAACAAAGTTGGTAGACTGACCACCCAACTTCAAAACTTAGCTATAAAGCTATGATAATGAAAACATGTGGAAGAATAGACAAATAGATCAATAGAACTGAATAGAGTCCAGAAATAAACCCACATAAATATAATCAATGGATATTTGACAAAGTGTTAAAAAGAAATGAGCTATCAAGCCATGAAAAGACATGGAGGAAACCTAAATGCATATAACTAAATAAAAGAAGCCAATCTGAAGAGACTGAACACTATATGATTGCAAATAAAGGACATTGTGGAATAGACACAATTATGGAGACATTATAAAGATCAGTCATGGTCCAGGGGGCCAGGCAAGAAAAATGAATATAGAAAATTTTTAGGGCAGTAAGACTATTCTGTGCCATGGATATACACCATTATAAATTTGTCCAAACACATGGAATGTACAACACCAAGAGTGAACCTTAGTGTAAATTATGGGCTTTGGATATTAATGATGGGTCAATGTAAGCTCATCAATTATAACAAATGTTTTACTCTAGTGCAGGGTGCTGACAGTTGAGTAAGTCTATGGAACAGGGATTATCTGAGAAGTCTCTGTACTTTCCTCTCAATTTTGCTGTGAACCCAACAGTACTCTAAAAATACAGATTTTAGTAAAAAAAAAATTTTTTAACTCAGACCCCTGGGTTTTATGTCCAGTGTAATGATTCAAACCTTTGAAGTTGAATCCTAGACCTCTGCATGCTAACGAGTTTCTCAAATTACCTCTATATGAAGAGTAAAGGACTCACTGCACTGAGGAGATTGAACCAAGTTTCTAACACCCAGTGTGAGCACAAAGTGCAGTTAGATAATTATAAGCCTCTGTCCAGGGTTATGAAACTACTGAAATTGGCAGCTATGAGATTAGAAACAAACTCAATTTCCCACTGGCATAGTGTCTGTTTCCTGTTTTCATTTTGACAGGAGCTGTTCAAAATCTGGAGGAAGTTCTGTTCTGACATCTGGAAGTTGCTTTCAAAGGCTTCCAGCTGTGTTTTCAAACTGAAACTTCAGCTTGACTGGATCATGTATACAATTTCTATGCTCTTAAGCAGTTTTGTGGTTTGTAAAATTATTTTAGCTACAGAATCAGCGTTTCTACCAGCAGTTTAACCAAATTTGGTGCAAGCATATGAGGTCTTCTATCATATAGCCAAATAACCACCACAATTTCACACTTTGATGCGAGCTAAAATGTAGGCCTGTAAAATATTGAATGGCCATGCTTCAGATATGGTTTCCTGCTTGGTAAAAATATATCTGATGCTATTTTTACTAGCGTCATAGACTGTGAAACATTTTCAAAGGCTGACAGAGTAGTTTTCTTTTGATGACACAAGTTTATAATAATAGGCACTAAATTTTTAAGGACTATTCTTCAGGAATATCATGGGCTATTTATTCACTCGGGTGTTTTAGTATTTCTAAAGTATTCCTGATCATCGTTTCTGACTTTAATTTATTCAGGGCCACTCCATCGGGAGGTAAAAGAAGTAGAAAAATTTTGAACAGTATTAATAATGAGGCAATGAAGAGATCTTAGGCATGAAGCTAGGGAATTTTACTTTGTTATATTGTGTCATATCACAGCTGAGAAACATGGTACTAGATCATAATTTTAGATTTTATTGAAGTACTTTATTGCCCACAGTATGACTCCTGTAATTTTAAATCTTGTTTATTCAAGCCTTAGTCCTGTGGAGTTCTGCTACTGAACATGATTGTATTTATTTGTTGATGCTTTTTCATCTTATGTGACCTTCTATTTGGCCTGTCCAAGGAGAATATCAGTTGTTTCACTACTTCACAAAGAAACATCTTGAAGAATGATGTAATAATTAGTAATCAAGCAACTATAATTTATTTTTTAATGATTTTATTTATTGATTTTTAGAGAGTAAAGAGAGAGAAAGAAATGGGAGTGAGGAGAAGAGTGAGAAGCATCAACTCATAGTAGTTACTTCTCATATGTGCCTTGACTGGACAAGCCCAGGGTTTCAAACCAGCAACCTTTGCATTCCAGGTTGATGCTTTATCCACTGCACCACCACAGGTCAGGCAACTATAATTTATTAAATGCATAACACTATGGGAGGCACTATGAAGAACACAGTAGAAATATGGATCAGACAGGAAGTTTTCAACTGCAAATAACAGAATATTTATTTAAGTGTTAAAAACTTGGAGGACATACTTTTTTGTTGTTGCTTTTTGGTAAAAGAAGTCTCACTAGGCAGAAGGAGGGTGGTTATGAGCTAGCAAGTACCCTCAGCGACCAAGTTCCATCTTTTGTTCTATTTTACTACTCTCACTCTCACTTGCAAGATGAATACCACAGCTATAAGTATCATATCCTGATACAACATCATTTAGACAGAAAAAAAGTGGGGAGGGGGGTAGAGGGAGGTGTGGTATCTTCACAGATTTGTTTTTTGTTGAGAAAGAAGCCTTCCAGAAATCCCTTCCTCTTGCAAATTTTCTTACCAGTGCCACTGACCAGGATCAAATTGTATGCACATGCCTCGCTGCAAGAGAAGCTGGAAGTGAATGAACCAGGGATGTTCAGCTCCTAGAGAGAGATAGGCTCTGTCACCTGAGGTCTACTGTGCAGCTGGGTGGGAGGGTAAAGGGTAGATGCCAAGGTAGTTAGCAATAATATCTGCCCGAAAGGATCAACCTATTTCAAACCCTCAATAATAATCACGTTTTTGCTGATTTATTACTTATAAAATATCTTCAAGCAAATCATCTCAATCCTTAAAATGAACATATCTGATGTCAACATTGTACCTACCTCCATTTTTATACATGAGCAATCTTGGCACCACAATAGATAATGATGAGCCACATGGCACAGTTTATGCTGCCTTTCCTCTAGCAGTGCTAGGATATAACAGCTCACGGTCAAGGAATATTAATTAGAACATTTCCGTTCAGAATATCAATATAAATACAGGGGTGGGCAAAAGAAGATTTAGAGTTGTGAGTATGCAAAACAGAGTTTATTCTTGTATTATTATTTATCAATTATTTTATTATTTTTCATACACACTACTGTAAACTTACTTTATCCATGACTTATATATAGTGCTGGAGCAACCAAACACTAAGAAAGATGGTTCTAGTGGGAAGATACAGGATGAACTCGTAAGGGAAGGGAAAGACTGAAGCAGAAAGACTAAAGGTAAGGCATAGATGGAAGCCAAGTGCTCGTAATCTGAATTTGGAAGAGTCAATGATACAAGAATATCTCAAAGGATAAAAAGGCACTATTAGAGGATGATTAGATAGAAGAGGCTGGAGAGAGGGAAAACATTAAAAACACAGGATCTCCTATTCTGTAATGAACAATAATTTTATCACAGAAAAGGGACTCTTGTAACTAACTGATTTGGAAGATCAAACAATATCAAGTCTGAGATAAGCTAACTTGAAATAAGTGAACTTTCATTTATAAATATTCAAAGGAAATCATATAAAAGTGGTATCAGGAGTAAAGTTCTTTGGGAGTCATCTAAAGAGTATTTTTTGGAGAGAAGCAAGGTAAAATAGTGTAAACATAACTTTAAGGCAGTGGTTCTCAAACTTTTTGAAATCGGGGCGCATTTAAAATCCTACAAATAGTTGTAGTCGCACTATATACAAATTTCTGAGAAATATGTTATAATAATTAAGTCAAATATTAAAGAAAAAATATAAAGTCCAAGCATGCTTTTATGGTAATTAAATGAAATAAATACAACAAAATTAAATTTATTCTGACATTAAAAAACATTTTTATGTTACATTTTTTGAGTTATGCTTTTTAGAATTTGTAAAAAAGAGAGGTTAGCCCTGGCTGGTTGGCTCAGCGGTTGAGTGTCGGCCTGGCGTGCAGGAGTCCCGGGTTCGATTCCAGGCCAGGGCACACAGGAGAAGCGCCCATCTGCTTCTCCACCCCTCCCCCTCTCCTTGCTCTGTCTCTCTCTTCCCCTCCTGCAGCCAGGGCTCCATTGGAGCAAAGTTTGCCCCGGTGCTGAGGATGGCTCTGTGGCCTCTGCCTCAGGTGCTAGAATGGCTCTGGATGCAACAGAGTGATGCCCCAGAGGGGCAGAACATCGTCCCCTGGTGGGCATGCCGGGTGGATCCCGGTCGGGCACGTGCAGGAGTCTGTCTGACTGCCTCCCCATTTCCAGCTTCAGAAAAATGAAAAAAAAAAAAAGAGGGTTAAAAAATTTTAAAATGCCAAAAACTTATCTTTTTATATATATAGATACATTCTTAGTAAGATTTAGTAAATTTGACAGCTCCTAGAGCAAATATGTTAAGTTTTTTCAATTCTTGTGTTTATGAGAAACATGAGCCTGATGTGTCCTAGCAATTTCTTCAATGTTTGAGCATATATTTGAAAGGCAAACTCTCATTTCCTCATCAATACATTGAAGAATTCTTCTCTTTTTACTCTTAATTGTGTTGAGGGTAGAAAATCCTAATTCACACAAATAGGGTGTTGAAAATTGTAGTAAAATGTTCAAAGTGTTTTTAGATATTGCCACATATTTGTCTTTTATAGAAATCCAAAAGGCTTTAAGAGATAATTCCTTATGTTTAATCATCAATCTGCTATCAGTGGATATAGCTGAGAGTTCTTCTTCTTCTGTTAATATTAAACCAAAATCACTTGAAGCTTCCATGAATAGGCTTCTAATCCAATTGTATTGTTAAGTGTTAAGTGATGGAAAATAATAACCCAATTTTTCTTCTAAACTTATTAAATATTCAACTATTATTGGGAGTATTTCATTTATGCAAGTGTTATTTACCAATGGAAACATTTCCAAATTACCTTCAATGGCTTTTTTCCCCCATATCTGTAGTTTTTTCTCTGAAATGCTTTTGTCAGTGGATGTGAGAATATTTTCTTCTTTCCCTTGCATGCTAGTATTCAAAATATTGAGCTGCTGAAATATATCAGCCAAATACTGTAACCTGGCAATCCAAAATTCGCACCGAAGGAGGTTACAAAAATGTAACTGTTTCATCTCTTCAAAAAACGCAGGAAGTTCTTGTCCTAGCTCCTGTACACGGGTTAGTACTTTTCCCCTTGACAACCACCTCATCTCAGTGTGTAAAAGCAGCCGTCTGGGTTGTGAATCCATATCAGATACAAAGCTTTTTGAATAAATGCGATTTGACAGCTCTTGTTTTAATAAAGTTTACCATCTGAACAACTTGATCTAAAACTCTCTTAATTTTTCCCCCAATATTTTTGCCATCAAGGTCTCCCTATGAAGAAAGCAGTGAGTTACTATAACATTCTCATTTTGTTTTTTTACAAAAGATGTAAGACCCTTATCACAGCCTACCATGGAAGGGGCACCATCTGTACAAATGCCTACGCACGACTTCCATGTTAACTGCCATTTATCAACATAGTTATTCAAAATGTTAAAAAGTCTTCACCTTTTGTAGACACACCTAATTCTTTGCAAAAAAGAAACTGATTTACTATTTGATCTTCATTAATAAAACAGATGAATGCTAAGAGTTGCACCTTGTTGGTAATGTCTGTTGACTCATCAACTTCAATGTATAATTTGAAATCTGAAGCTTATTACTGCATACATTTTTCTCAATATCAAAAGATATTTCTATAATATGTCTGTGAACTGTGTCGTTGGACAGAGGAATCTTGCTTATTTTCATTGCTGCTTCATTTCCTCCATTGTCATGACCACTTTTTTGCATGCAGGCAACATAAGTAACTCACCTAAAGTCTGAGCTTTCATACTTTTTGCTATCAGTTCTGAGACTTGTTAAGAAGCGATTTGAGCTTCATCAGAAACAGTCATTATACTTTTAAAAGAATTTGCCGCTTTTGTTTGCAGTTCAATCTCTTGAAAAAACTTACAGATTTATCTTGTAAATTAGAGTGCATAGTTTTAAAATGTTTATTCAATTTACTAGGAAGCAATGATTCACTTGCCATTTTACATCCACATACTAAATACAGCGGTAAAGGATGATCTTCACTTCCAGACCAAGTGAAACCTAAGCTTAAATAACTTTCATTATATTTGCGAGTAGGCCACACAATTTTGCTTTCTTACTTGCACTTAACTTTTGCTCTTCCAAAATCAGATTCTTTAATATCATGATTCTTTTTGAGAAATCTATCCATTTTATTTGGGTGTATTTATCTGAAAATAATATAATGATGTGTTAATAATAAATATAATAAGGATGTATTAACAAAAAGAGTAGTATTTCCGTAATAAAATGGTATAATAGAGTATCTATATTTATTTTTATATCTGGTCACATGCCACGAACCAGCACAGCTAGTAATTCCAGGTCCCAAGTGGGAATAGTGCGAAATTAAAAAAATACACAGAATTAAGAAAATACGGGGTGGGAGGGCCCTGTAATTGCTCTTGGCAAGAACAAAGCCCACCCCAAAACCTCATCTTGCTTTATTTATAGGGCAAAGTGAGGCCATTAGCAAATCTTAACTTTACACCAAACAAAGGATAGAAGAAACTTGCCTCCAGTCTTTCCCAGGAACATGGAGGGTAGTGTAAACAATCCAGCACCACAGCTTAAGAGCCTTTTGCAACCTAATCAGGCAAGTGAGGTGGGGGGTTGGGCAGACTGTCAGCTTACAGTCAATTCCCCACACCTCTGTCCCTCAAAAATATAAACCCCAAAACCCTGTTGGTTTTATGGTCCCCAATAGGCACACGTTTCTCTGGAATACCATAGGGAGCACCTGGAAATCTTCTAGGGTACACCAGTATGCCCTGGCACACACTTTGAGAACTGCTGCTTTAAGGTGATAAAAGATGTACTCATGCTCATTTAAAGTTATCAAAACCTGTCACTGATCAGTTTAATTTCTTTGAATATAGAGATCTAAAAGCAAAAATAAGAAAATACCTAACTTCATTGAGTTTTTGTTTTGGTTTGTTTTAGTGATAGGAGGGAAGATAGTGAGACAGACTCCTGCATGCCTCCCAACCAGGATCCATCTTGCAATCCCATCTGGGGCTGATGCTCAAGTACCGAGCTGTTTTTAGCCTGAGCCTGATGCATTTGGACCAACAGAGCCATCCTCAGCACCTGGGGCCAAGCTAGAACCAATCGAGCCACTGGCTGCAGGAGGGAAAGAGGGAGAGAAGGGGGAGAAAAAGGGGGAGAAAAGCAGATGGTCTCTTCTCCTGTGTTCCCTGACTGAGAATTGAACTCAGAATGTCCATATACCAGGCAGATACTCTACTCACTGAGCCACTGGCCAGGGCCTCGTGGAGTTTTCTGAAGAGCTCTATATGGGCATCCAGCATGTAGCCCATCCTCCATTCTGATCCCATGGCATTCGGCTTTTCTCTGTTCCCCGAGACTCCAAGCCTGTTGCACTGCCTTTGTGTTTGCTGTTCTCCTGTCTGAGTTCTGCATTTGAAGCCCCAGCTCAATTGCTTGCCAGCTGTTGACTACCTTTCCTAGCTGACTACTAGGAAAGGTAGCCTTCTGTCCCTTATTTTCTAAATTTTGGAAGTAAGGATGCTATACATACAATCAACCTTAAAGTGTTATTAGCATTACATAAATCAATACACAAAAAGTTCTGAAAGAGATATCTACACATAAATGTATTCGAATGGGAATTTTGTGCTCAAGTTTCTCTCTTCCCCACAGTGAGTTTTTCTGATATTCTTAATTATAAAGGAAAAAAATTGGCAAACCCTGGCTATCTCACAAGTATTTTAAATATTGTAATTTGTTTGTGTAATCAATGTATTGAAGAAAAATTATTCATATTTTTTCAAAGTGGTCTCATTTAATTTCTACAAATGTCCTACTCATTCATTCATTCACTTATTCATTCATTCATGCAGCAAATATTTATTGAGGCCCGCTGTATGTCAGACATTGCTCTACAAGCTGCATAGTTAGAATTGAGGCCTTTATCAGTTTGGCAGGAAGGTAATTATGTTTTTATTGCCCTTTGAGCGACGATATCATTGTGGCTCATAGTGTTGCATAACTTGCCTGATTTCACACAGCTAGTATGTAGCCGAGCCAGAAATACAAATGTTCCTTCTGAACCTCTTCTAGTTTCTGTGCTATAGCTTTAACACAAGGCTTTCAAATTCATGAGTAAATTATATTTGCATTACTATTAGCTCTTATTTCAAGTCGATTGACATTTCAGATGCCCTTACATGGTTGTAAATAGTAATTCTGTAATTTAGGATAAATTAAATCAATTGTTTAGTTACAGCATGAGCATAATAGTCATATTTACTTACCATAAAGGTTGCAATAATACTTAAGTAAACAATTACAAAAAATCAAATTCAAAAATGTGTTACTCTTTAAATTTTTTATTGATTGATTTAGAGAGAGAGGAAGGAGAAAGAAAGAGAGAAAGACGATTTGGTGTTCTACTTATTTATGCATTCATTGGTTGATTCTTGTATGTGCTCTGAGTGAGGATCAAACCCACACAACCTTGGCGCATTGGAATAATGCTCTAACCAACCGAGCTACCACATCAGCCCTTAAAAAGTGAGTTAGATCGACACAGTTAAAAAGGTGAGATTTCTATAATGATAGCACTTTTTCCTCACTTATGTGATTGCTTTTTGAAAAATTTTTTATTTTTAACTAATTTTAGACTTACATAAAAATTTTCAAATGATGCAGAGAATTTTCATATATTCCTCATCCAGCTTTCTCTAATGCTGATTATATCTTACTTTACCACATTACAATTATCAAAAACACAAAATAAACATTGGTACACTAATATTACCATATTTCCCCATGTATAAGACACCCCATTTTTTGAAAAATTTGGGGTCTAAAACCTGGGTGCATCTTATACAGTGGTTGTAGATTTTCATTTAAGAAGTGTGGCATTTCAAATGCCATAGGAGAGGCAATATATGAAGACAGTGATTTGTCATCAGACACAGATGAGGACAAGCTAATAGCTGGGAGTTTTTTTTGTTTGTTTGTTTTTTTCTCATTTTTCTGAAGCTGGAAACAGGGAGAGACAGTCAGACAGACTCCCGCATGCGCCCGACCGGGATCCACCCAGCACGCCCACCAGGGGCGATGCTCTGCCCACCAGGGGGCGATGCTCTGCCCATCCTGGGCGTCGCCATGTTGCGACCAGAGCCACTCTAGCGCCTGGGGCAGAGGCCACAGAGCCATCCCCAGCGCCCGGGCCATCTTTGCTCCAATGGAGCCTTGGCTGCGGGAGGGGAAGAGAGAGACAGAGAGGAAAGCGCGGCGGAGGGGTGGAGAAGCAAATGGGCGCTTCTCCTGTGTGCCCTGGCCGGGAATCGAACCCGGGTCCTCCGCACGCTAGGCCGACGCTCTACTGCTGAGCCAACCAGCCAGGGCTAGCTGGGAGTTTTGACAGTGGTGAGGAGTTGTATGAATTTTACAATGAATAAAACTTGATTTCAATAACTTTATGTAATACATTTTTTTTCAAATTTCAGGCCCCAAAATTAAGTTGCATCTTATATAGATACATAGGAGTGTCTTACACATGGGGAAATATGATAACTAAACCAGGGGTCAGCAAACTGTTTCCCTAAATGACAAAACAATATGTATTAAAAGATTTTCAGCCTGACCAGGCAGTGGCACAGTGGATAGAGCATCGGACTGGGATGCAGAGGACTCAGGTTCAAGACCCCGAGCTTGCCAGTTTGAGCACGGGCTCATCTGGTTTGAGCAAAGCTCACCAGCTTGGACCCAAGGTTGCTGGCTCAAGCAAGGGGTTACATGGTCTGCTGTAGCCCCCCCGGTCAAGGCACATATGAGAAAGCAATCAATGAACAACTAAGGTGTCGCAACAAAAAACTAATGATTGATGCTTCTCATCTCTCTCCTTTCCTGTCTATCCCTCTCTCTGACTCTCTTTTTGTCCCCAAAAAAAAAAAAAAAAAAAAAAGATTTTCAGGCCATACAATCTCTGTTACAACTGCTCAACCTAGTCACTGAGGAGAGAAAGCTGTCACCAGCAACATATGTGTGAATGAATGTGACTGCGTCCAAAAATACTTTATTGACAAAGACAGGCAGCGAAGCAACTGACCCCTGAACTAAAGACCTTATTCAATTTCAACAGCTTTTCTTCTAATATCCTTTTTCCATTCTAGGATACTAGCCAGAATCCTACATTGCATGTATTTGTTATTTCCCTTTAACCTTCTGCTCTCAATAAAAATTTCTTAGTCTTCTCTCTCTTTGAAAACTTTAAAGAATACCGCTCAGCTGTTTTTGTCAAATTTCCCTCAATTTGCATTTATTTGATGTTTTCTTACTCCTATAGTGTTTCCCAAACCACATTATTCTATTTTCTTTATTCTTTCTAGTTTTATTAACTGGACTTCTACAACAAGGAAAAGTTGCTCCTTTTCACTCATTTATTTGATTATTTATATCAGAATTAGCTCATGGACATTTTATTCTGTGGTTTATAACTCAATTATATCATAATTTATTTTATTAATCAAATTGTTCAGTTTGGTTTCTGTATTCTTTCAACAAGCCCCATTTGTTCAGATTTCTTCTTTATTCTGTGACCTTACAAGGTATTTCAAACCTCTCCTGTATTTTCCCAGCCCTGGCCTCAGAGGTAACCTCTTCTGCAAGAAGACCTGGTTCCTTTTATTGAAGGTGATGTTTAGAAACCAAGATCTGATGCTAAGTGTTCTCATTGCTATGGGTGTGCAATGGCTTCTCGGGGTTTTAGCAGACAATGCTAGGGAATACGTGTGTCAATACCAATGAACACAAACACTCCTATCTATTGATTCCAATCCAACACCTCAGGGCTCATTTCAACCTTCTCTTTTTCAGTATTTATAACTTCTTTCTCACCATTGTGGGACCCTGGCTGTTATTATCTATATTGATGTATTTGTTTAATTCTGGCACACACATAAAATAGTTTAATTATTTGAGTAGTGAGTTTTTTTCATGCTCGCTAACCTCTGGGAGTGAATTTTATTCAAAAAATGAAACTAGTTCCAGTTACAGTTTTCTTAACTTAAAGTCATGTTTGCTTGATAACCAATTTATGGAAACAAGAAGAACATACATTTGCCTTTTTTTAATATTGCCTCACACATACGATCGTGCTCTGGATGATCAGGAGGCACGAGGGCGTACTATTCAAAAGGTTAAAATTGCTAACACAAACTTGACTTGGGGTGGTGAACACATAATGCAATATACAGATGATGTATTGTAGCATTGTATACCTGAAACCTATATAATTTTATTAATCAATGTCACCCCAAAAAATTCAATAAAAATTTTTTTTAAATTATAAATATAATTTATTGATAAAATTAAAAAAAACATTGCTAACACATACCTTGTGATAAACACTTACTAAATAGATTATAGTGTGTATTTATAATTATTTTTGTCTTTAGTTTTACAATATATAGACAAGGTATTGTTCTCTAAAATTACTTAGTTCCTTTTTTTCTCACTACATTCAGTGCAGTAATGCAGTTAGTTTTTAACACAATGAAGGTTTATTTGTTAGTGTCTGTATTCACATCCTAGTTGGTCTATTTTTTTGGATAAGTGGAGAGTATCACAATATTACTACCACTGTAAGACTCATAGCTTTTAATCAAGATATACTCAAAAATTGCCACCCCATCCTCATTCCTGCTACCCATTCTCACTCTACCTTCTTTTTGCTCTAAACCCACCCATCCTTGTAAGTAAACACTTTGGTTTTTAGTTTCATGTTCACCCTCCTGGCATTTTTTTTTGTTCAAGTGTGCATGCATATCATGTGTATTTTTACATATATAATTCTTTCTTGCATTAAGGATAGAATAACAAATCAGACTTCTGTACTTTAAATAGCCATACTTAAAAAAAATAATTTTGACTCAAAATTAGGTGTTGTGCTCAATGGGAAAACTGTCATGAGAATTTAAGGTTATAGAAACAGCTTGTGATAGAGTCTTAGGCACAAAGACAATCATGAACTTAGATTAAAAAAAAAACACTCTGTAGGAAGCATACCAATAGAAAGATAAGCAAAAGATAAAAAGAGACAATTAAAAATAGAAAAGTTTAAACACATAATCTCAGAAATGCATTTTGAAATGCTGAGATATATTTTTGTCGTTTAATTTTAATTGTATGTTGAAAGATCGGTAAAGTTCAGAGATAAAAAAATACGTAAAAATTGCAATTCACTACAAGTTCAATTTCACATGTTTTGGTTTGTAATTTAACAATGTCTATCAAAATATAAAGAATACAAATGCATTAATTTGGCCATTTCACTCTGGTAAATCAGTTTTAACAATATGTTATACAAGTGAGCCAAAAAAAGGAATGTTCTTTGCATCTTTATGTTTAATACTAAAATATTTAAAATATACTAAATGGTCATAAATTAAGGTTTGCATAATATTAATACTATAGTATATTATGGAACAGATAAAAATGAGATGAAACTAAGTATACTAAAAAATATTTAAGATATGCTTTTAATATTAAAAATACTTAACTATGTAATGATTTTATTTTTCATCAACAGTAATTCAACCTATATGGATAACACTGGGGAACAAAGTTTTTGTTGCATCCACAAAAACACTTGTTCTAACCTAATTCGAGTGTGCTGATCTCAAATCTGACATTAGTTTTTCTCTGTAAGCTACAGTTCTTTTGCAATTCAAGATTTTAGGTTTTCATCTTATTGTAAAATTTTCAACATTTAGTTTAACATAAGGAAGTAGAATGTCTTCTTGGGCATCGACTTTGTGAAAATATAATAATTTATATAATGCAGTAAAAACACTAATACACTAAAAGATATGATTGCATCAGAATTTGTCTACAATTTCAAAATAGAACATATTAAGACGCTTATTTTAATTATAAAATTTGCACAAAACTTATTTAAATTCTATTCAGGCAAAAATTTGCATTTGTAGCTCTTGCGTTTGTGTATTTGTTGAGGACAATCTCATTGGATGCTCCAGCAGTAGTCTGCTCATCACTAACAGCTCCAAGATTTTCGGGAAACTTATCAAGGTGACTGTTCAGGAAGTGAATCTTAATGCTCATGTTATATCCAATGTCGCAGAAAGCCAACAGCATCCTTTGAACCAGAAGTTCATAGTTTTCTGATTTTTTGTTGCCAAGGAAGTTCTTTGTAACTGCCACAAAAGACTGCCATGCTGCTTTCTCCTCCATATTCATCTTCCTGGCAAATTCTCCGTCACGTATGAGGGTTTGAATTTGAGGTCCATCTAGTACACCTGCTTTTATCTTCTCGAAAGACAAGGCAGGAAAAGTAGAAATAATATGTTGAAAGCATTCACTTTCTCTATTCAAAGCCTCAAAAAACTGCTTCATTAAGCCAAGTTCGATGTGAAGTGGGGGAAAAATAATTCTGTCTCAATTAACTACAGGTTCATTCACAATATTTTGCATCCCTACTGCCAGAGCTTCACATTTTGGCCACTCCTTCTGTGTCCAGTGTTTCTCCCAAGCTCAACTGTCCAAAAACACAGAAAGCAAGGATACTTCATGAAACCTCTCTGTTGTCCTAGCAGGAAATTTACCATTTTAAGATCCACACAAATGATCCAGTTATGCTCCTCATACTTCAGAAAGTCAAGGACAATTTTTATGTCATTATAATCTTCTCACAGATGAGTTGAATAACCAATTGGAACTGCTGCATAAACATTACTGTTGTGTAGAAGAACACATTTCAGACTCCGTTTAGAGCTGTCAAGAAATAGCTGCCAATCTGTTGGACTGTAAGTGGTAACACCTAGCTGCTGAAAAGACTACTGATATCATGGCAGTAAACAAAGTGTTTGTTTTTGGAAAAAGGTCCACAAAAATTTGTTCACACTTCCTAAAATTGGATACTTAGGCTGACTGGTGAAGTACACATTCTTTTCTTGAAGCCTGGAGGCTAATAACTCAGCTGCTTTCTATGATAGGCTCAAATCTCTTTCTAAGTTATTCAATTCAGGTTGGCTAAACTGCTGAGGGGTTAGTGACTGCTTGGCATCAGAAGAAGATCTTCAGATTCTACAACCATTTCCTCATGCATCTTACCAAAATACACTTGATCACCATGTTCACTTTTTTCATCCTTAGAAGAAATAAAACCATTGAAAACTGGAACTGGGAGTGTCCCAGAGTGTGGGAGAGGTTGTATTGCTGAAGGAATATTAGGATATGCAATCATATGCCATTTTTTCTTGCTGATGCCCTTTGTATGAATCAGACAGAAATAACAGTCACTGCTGTGGTCCTTAGGTTCATGCCAAACCATGGGAATACCAAAAGGCATTCCTTTGCATTTTCCTTTTGTCCAGTCACGAAGCATTTCCTCACAATTATGACACACAATATGAGGAGCCCAATTCTTGTCTTGATCGCCAAGGGGAACTTGAAAATAGGCAATATATGCACATGTCACAAATGATGAAATATTGCGCCTTTAACATTGAAGTGTGTAACAGCCACATATATAACAGAAGGTGTCAGGACTATTCTTATATTTATGCCTACTCGAAGAAGCCATGATTCAGCTTAAAACAAAGTAAGAGGGTGTTTTTATCAGGTAATAATTTTTTACATTTAAAATCAACTACAATTATGTAAAAGTGATGTTTGTAAAACATTAATTGCCTTGTGGTTATGTTCAATCCAAGAGTCGTTGCCCTTTAACTCCAATTTAAAAACCAATGCATGCCATTAACTGTAACAAAAAGAAATTAAAATTGCATAAAAACTAGAGCATGCACCAAAAAAAGGATTTGAGATTTGGAATCAGTGATGTAGAAATACATAGAAACAGTTCTAAAACCTCACACAACAGAAAATGAAAACAAAATTGGTCCCAAGTGTAAGGTATGATTTAAATGTTTTTTAAATGTTTAGAAATATATACATATATGTACACTTTGGTTACTTTTAAGTAACTGAGAAACTGTGGACTAATAGGAGGGTGTTTATTTCTTATCTATGTACTCCTGTATTTTTAAAAAACCAGTTTGTATTAATGTATATTCTGGGCAACTTCACACAAAAGGTCTGTGTCAGTAGGATAGTTTTGATCAAGAAAGTTTATGCCTAGAAGAACTATAAATAGACTGATGGGGAGACGATCTGACAGGTCATAAGAGTCTGATCTAAAAAATCAGGGGTAGAGTAGCAAAAAGTGGAGTTTGTTTCAGGATGATTAGGGGACACTGGGGTGAATTTTAACTCCAGGGAAAAGAGTCGAAATTCTTGGTGGACTTGGTCCAAGGATCTTAAGGTGCAGTTGTTGATAATTTCATCTGAGCTCTATTTGAGGCTATTTAACAGTCATGAAGAAGAGGCAAGGTAGTAACCAAGCATCTGAGTCATCTAGATAGAGTGCCCTGGACTTGCTCTATTGAGTTTCAGCCAGATCCTTGGGCTTTACAGGATGCTCTCTTTTATTTTCATCCCAGATGAACATATCTCCTTCCCCTTTAGACTAAAGTAAACAAACGTTTTGTCTTTTTCTCCCCTCTGGTTTAAAATACAGTACACAAAAACCATGTTAACTTGGTTTTATAAGATACCTCAATGTCTAACGCAGGAAGTGGGAATGGGTAATTTTGACAAATGAAGTTCACTAGGAGATTCGTCAAGTGCAAGACAAGAAAAACGTTAACAGAGTAGCAAGAAAAAGTACAGAATGAGTTTATCTATGCACTGAAGCAGGACTCCAGGACAAGTTTTGTGGGAAAGTTGGCATAAGATGATAGGAAATGTGGTATTGCAGAAAAAGACTTCCGCTCTCACACTCTGAAGGTAAGCGGTGGAACCAGTACACTGAATGACCATTTTCTCCCTCTAAAAGGCCATTTGCTTCATCTTCTCAAGGTGACCCTACCTTCTTCTACTTCTTTTCCTCTCTATACTTCTTTCCCTTTTGACTAAGGTTTTTATCCTAACAAGCTAGAGTGCTATATTCACTGTCTCCTCCATACATGTAGGGTTTCCATGTAGTGTTGTAATAAGCTGGGCAGGGAGGTGACAACCTTTATTTTTTCAGGTAACTTGGCCTCACTAATTTCAATTATAATTAGTTAATATTTTCAGGTTTCATCTGGGTTGGGGGTCATGATAAAAGAGATATCCATGTAATCTAGCACCTAGTGAGAGTACATGACACAGCAAAGATGGGAATCAATTATATTTCTTTATTATGAAAACTTTTTGTCACTGTCACTCAATTTTTGTTTGGAATTTCTGAGAAAACATATATAGAGAGGAAGTCTTCATAAACATAGACAGGTTCTTACAAAAATCAGGTAAAATATGAAGGTGATATAGTCATAGGGAAATAGAAATGAGATGTGAAAATTTTATAGATAGATAGTGATATTATTAAATGAGTAAAGATTTAATTAAGCTAAATAAAGTTGCAGTTTAGAGTTTTCCTCTTAAAAGTAACCTTATCATGACTTACAACCAACTTTCTCCAATGAACAAGACAAATGCTACACTTAGCCTGAAAAGCACTTTGAAACAGATGACTTCTACTTTTTTATTTTAAATTCTTTTCGGAGAAGCAGTCTGAAATGAGATTTTCATAAGAAGGCATCATAAATAGAAGCAATAAAAAGAGATGTCTCTCCTTTAGTACTCATTGCCATTGTCTGACCTTCAAGCATATGGAGAGAAGCTGGATTTGTGGTCTGTACCTTTTGACACAAACTATGTCGAACACATGGTCTTTCCAAAAATACTTCAGGGAACAGTTCTCTGAGTATCATTCATCACCTTGTGCCGCAATGATATCTCATTGCAAAGAAAAGTGGAAATTGTTGCTACGAGATGGAGAGTTAATAGAGAATTAAAAAAAGAAAAGTTAACTTGCTAGCTAATATAGGACAGTTGAAGATACTCTTCAATGATACTGATATATTTTATTTATATTCATGTACCAGAGTGTACATGAAAACTAGAGATTTGCGTGTAGGCTTTCTTGGGACTTTGTCACTTATGTTTGTGATAAAGGTTTCTGGTGACATAGAAATCTGTTGAAAAATATTTACGAAAATAAGTTTAAAATCTTATTTTGGATTTTATAATTTATACAATGCACAACTTGGAAACATTAAATAAACAGTGTGCCAAATATCATTTAGAAAATCAGTGGTCACAATAAGAAATTAAAGTGTTACTTACTTTTTGTTTAAACTAAATATATAACTTTATCTTGGATGTATTTAGGTATGCTAGAATGATGCATTCTTCAATATATTTTCTTTTTAAACAGTCATTACATACTTTCTTTTTCTTTTTGATAGAGACAGAGAGAAAGTCAGGTAGGAACAGACAGACAGGAAGGGAGAGAGATGAGAAGCATCAATTCTTTGTTGCGGCACCTTAGCTGTTCATTGATTGCTTTCTCCTATGTGCCTTGACCAGGGGGCTACAGCAGACCGAGTGACCCTTTCCTCAAGCCTGTGACCTTGGGCTCCAGCTAGTGACCTTGAGCTTCAAGCCAGTGATGTTTGGGCTCAAGTCAGCAACCATAAGGTCATGTCTATGATCCCATGCTCAAGACAGCAACCCCATGCTCCAGCTGGTGAGTCCACACTCAAGCCAGATGAGCCCATGCTCAACCCAGTGAACTTGGGGTTTTGAACCTGGGTCCTCTGCATCCCAGTTCAACACTCTATCCACTGCACCACAACCTGGTCAGGCATTCATTACATACTGTCAAGTTAGGGGTTGAGACTAAACAGTATCAAAGAGGTTGCCAAAGAACTAGTAGCTACTACACAGTTGGAGTAGAATGTGAACCTGTATCCATTTGGTGCCTAAATCTTTACCTTGTCCACAAGACCACAGGAAGGCACAGAGGCTGACCTGTGAAACCCTGTTCTGGGTTCATAATAAAGGAGATTCAGAGGAATGTGTCTGCCAAGGACCCAAACATAAGAGCGAGACAATATTAGTTCTCAATTTGAAAAGAATCATATTTAACCTACTGAGCTGCTTACCAGGGCAACAAAACCATGAAATTAGCAGAGATTATAATTGCTTCCTGAGTTCTCTTTCTCCCATGCCCTTTCTCGCATTTGATCATACCCACCAATTCCTTTGTACATACTCCTTAATTACATTTGCAGATAATATTAAACCTAAACAACTCCGCTATCACATAGACCTCAATTTAAACATTTCTTACTAAGGTCTCAACATTATGTTAAGATCCTTAAATGTATATAAATGTTAATGGAAAACTGATTATAATGTTTTAATATTTTTCCTGGTTCAAGAGATTGCTACAACTACTGAGTAGGCATAAAGATATACATTTAATGTTAATATCATACAAGTTGATTGTTCCCATAAAAAAACTTTTCTCAAACAGAATAACACACTACCTTTCAAAGTCAAACTTTGCAGATGAATTACATTGATAAATCAATATAAATGTAATGATCCAGAAAACTCAAATGTTAGGGGGAAAAACAGTGTTTTCAGACCTTTAACTACAGTGGAAATGGTACAGAGTAGCCAACTATCCCATTTTTTTTAAAAAAAGAGACATATATTTGGACACATTTGTTGTTTATTCATTTTTTTAGAGAGAGAATGGGGGGAGCAGGAAGCATCAACTCCCATATGTGCCTTGACCAGGCAAACCCAGGGTTTCGAACCGGCGACCTCACATTCCAGGTCCACGCTTTATTCACTGCGCCACCACAGGTCAGGCCAAAATCCCATTTTTAAGTGACAATGCAGAACCTCCCTAAATAGAGTACTTACTGAGCATTATCTCTATATTCTTAAAAATCCAAGCTTTGAAATACTAGAGGTCAACCAACGATACTTCTGGTCTTTTTTTTTTTTTAATCAATTTATTTCTTTTACATTTATATATTTATTTTATTTTTATTTATGTTATTTTATACTTTATTTCATTGCCTTTTGCTTGACCAGTCAATTAATCATTCATTCTAAAAGAAGGACTAAAAACTAGGAAAGACTGAAAAACCATCACTCTAGAGCAGTGATTTTTCAATCTTTTTCATCCCATGGCACACAGAAACTAATTATGTACATTCCGTGGCACACACACAAAAAATATTTTTAGCCAATCTGACAAATAAAATAGGTATAATTTAGACTCATTCGCACCAGACGGCTATTATTGTATTGGCTACTGTCATTGTTTCACTTAATCTAAGGAAAAAGAGATCTGTGCCCCTGAATAGTCAAGTATGGCTGGCGTGTTTTAAAAATTCTTGTGGCACACCAGGTGAAAATCACTGATCCAGAGGAGCCCAGGGCGCATGACAACCAAGTATCATATGGCAACTTAAATGGAATCTTGGGACAGAAAATGGACTTTAGATAAAAACTCAGAAAAGGCTAAGAAAGTATGGAACTTAGTTAATATAATAATGCATTCATATCAGTTCAGTAGTTGTGACAATTAGAACCATAGTTATGTAGAATGTTAAGTGGGGTAAATGAGCACAGGGTATACAAATGTCTTTCCATGCTCTTTGTACCTTTTTTATAAATTTCTAACTGTTTTTAAATTCAAATTTCATTATAAATACAAAGAATGATTCGTCCAAATAGGGTGATGTAGAGGGAGAAATAGCAATATCTATTTTGTCTATAAGTTCTATGTAAAACAACTAAAACGGGTAGAAATTAAATTATTTTACATGAGAAACTAAAGAAAAAGTTGTAATAAGCCATTCTCCTCCTCTTTAAACATCCTTCTCTGTACTTTTTCAAATTGTGTTGCTTTTCAAACTCTGCTGCTGAGTCAGGGACAATATGGCACATGTTTAATTGTTGCTCCCTAACCGCAGAGATGATGTGGTAATTATCCACTCGTTCCTTTACTCAAACAGCCTCAGGACGGCCGGCTTGCACACTGACTGTGCCTCAGATGGATGTGAGGCAGGGTCGGGTCAAGGGGGTCAAGAGACTGGAAGTAAAGTAAGTGCGAAGTGGAAGTCGTTTTCAAGTGCTCAGCATAATCAGCAGAGAGCTCCAAACAGCTGACTTAGCAAACACACTCTTCTCTCTCCTCCTCCTCACAAGAAGCAAGTGAAAATACCCAGTTTCAATCTGAAAAGGTTGAAAGCAAAAGTCAGTAGCACCATGATTTCCTTTCATTCTGCAGCCTTCTACCTGTAATCAACAATTTTACTCCAAAAAATAAAATGGCATTTTTTTTACATGGCCATTTAACCTTTTAAAAATATATATCGTTTACATATATATTTTAAAATATATACCCGTGTGTGTGTGTAGGAAAGCACTGTTTCCGGTGGCAAACACATTTTCGCAGAAACCAACAGAGACTGTGGGGAAAGAGCTAAACCAAAGCCTATGTATCTTCTACTCAAGATTTTTCTTGATCTTCTTCTGCTTAAAAGGAAGACATGAGTCAGTACTCATCTATCTCACTTAATCGGAAATGACATCATATTACTTGCGAGTGTTACTCAGAACCAAATATAGTCTAGACAAGGTTATTTCTGATGCCTTCTGTCCTTCCTCAGACAGCTTAAGAATAATGTTTGCCTTCCAAAGCTCTCTAATTCTGTTTCTTTGCCTTTTGCTCAAGCATTACCCTTCCTTACTCCACCTCCCCAATCACACTGGTCAGCAACACCTGATATTTTCATCTCAATTTCTTGCCACGGTGCCCTTAGTTTTAAGACAGCCATGTAAACCAGATAGTGGTCCATGGAGGGTTGTCCCCTCGTAATGCCTTTCAGTTCTATGGAAGCATGTCAGACGACATCCCACATCTCACACAGTAGATTGAAAGTTTCATGAAACAAACTTTCTTTCATATTATAAATGTCCAAAAGTGATATTTTACCGCAACCCAAACCCCATATTGAGCAATCTGGCTATGTGGCACCTGACATTCAGATTTATAGCATCCCTGATTAGGGTGTTCAAAATCCAGGTTCAGTAACTGCTCTGGTGTTTTTATAAAGTCAGTATATACAGTGTGTCCGTGAAGTCATGGTGTACTTTTGACTGGTCACAGGAAAGCAATGAAAGACGATAGAAATGTGAAATCTGCACCAAATAAAAGAAAAACCCTCCCAGTTTCTGTAGGATGATGTGGCAGCATGTGCAGATGATGATGTAACACCGTGTATACAGCGGAGCAGCCCACGGCCATGCCAGTCGAGATGTTGACGGTACAGAGGAAAGTTCAGCGTGTTCTGTGGCTCGCTAAATTCGAATCCGTGACCAAAGTGCAACGTGAATATCTGCGCGTTTATAACGAAGCGCCACCACATAGGAATAACATTACTCGGTGGGATAAGCAGTTGAAGGAAACTGGCAGTTTGGTGGAGAAACCCCGTTCTGGTAGGCCATCAGTCAGTGACGAGTCTGTACGTAGAGGCTATACGGGATAGCTACCTAAGGAGCCCTAAAAAATCTGTGCATATGTGTGCTCGACAATTACACCTAAGCAAGACTACAGTTCATAAGGTGTTAAAGAAATGTCTCTGTTTTACGGGGCACAAATTGTGGCTGTTGCACGCTATCAAACCGGCAGATAGACCCACACGATGCGCATTTGCTACAGATATGCTTCATGAGATCGACAATGATGCAAGATTTTTGCAGAAGATTGTGTTTAGCGATGAGGCGACCTTCCATATCTGTGAACATGTTCATCGCCATAACCTCCGAATATGGGCTGCTGAACATCCTCATCATGCCTACGTTGAGTACGAACGTAACACCCCTAAAGTGAACGTGTGGTATGGCCTGATGCATGGTAAGATGATACGCCCATTTTTTTTCACGGAGCAGTCTGTGAAAGCAAAGTCCTATCTTGACTTGTTGGAATTGTATGCAGTGCTACAATTTCCAGAAGGTGTCATCTTTCAACAGGACGACGCTCCTCCACACTACGCCACCATTGTTCGTGAGTTTCTGGACAGAACATTCCCCCGGCGGTGGATAGGCAGGGGTTCTGTCAAGCCATGGCCACCACGATCCCCGGATCTGACGCCCTTAGACTTTTATTTTTGGGGTTATGTGAAGCAACATGTGTACATTGAATGTATCAATGACATTAATCACTTAAAACAGAGAATCACAGACGTTTTTCACTCTGTTATATCAGACGTCCATACCCGTGTGTGGCAAGAACTTCAGTATTGTTTGGATGTGTGTAGGGCAACAAATGGAGCCCACATCGAACTGCACTGAATAGGTATGAAACTGGGAGGGTTTTCCTTTTATTTGGTGCAGATTTCACATATTTCTATCGTCTTTTGTTGCTTTCCTGTGACCCGTCAAAAGTTCACCATGACTTTATGGACACACTGTACATTCCATATAACACATACAAGAAAACTGTAAACCACATCTCTGCTTAATATACCCTACTCTACAGGTTTGTTGATTTGTTGTTACATACTTCTTTTTAATTTATAGATTTTAGAGAGAGAGGAAACGAGAAAGAGAAACATCAATTTGATGTTTCACTTTGTTATGCATTCATTGGTTGATTCTTGTATGTGCCCTGACTGGGGATTCAATCTACAACCTTGGCATATCAGGACAGTGCTCTACCCGGCCAGGGATATAGGGGTTTGTAATCCTTATTCTGCCTAATAACCAGCTAGGGACACTTATGCAAAATATAGATACTTTGGATTCATTCCTGGGGATTCATTCATTACGTAGCAGATAGTCAATTGAAAAGGCTTTGAAAATACCTCCCTCCTCTCAGATGTGTTCCTTAGACCTAAGGTAAAAGTAAACTCAAAATATTTCCCTCAAAAACTCAAAGTTTTTTTTACTTTAGACCATAATGCAGTAAGAAAAAGCATGCTTATTATACCCTATGAACAACTATTAAAACTGGGGGGAAAACACACCCCAAATATATGTTTCAGAGATCTGACAGCAGGTAAAGGTATGTAAACACTGAGATTATTAAAGTGAACGAATCTCATTATTTTACTTCATCCTGGAGGTTGAAATTTGCTACGAGAATAGAACTTAGTTCTCTCACACACACACAAAAAGTAAGTATGTATGGTGATACATGTGTTAATCAAATTGATGGGGGAATCCTTTCACAATATATATGTATATCAAATCATCATGTTTTGCACTTTTATTTATTAATTATGTCTCAAAATAGCTGGAAAAAATACTGAGGTTTTTTTTTTCCCCCACAACAAATGTAACACTTTGTCCAAAAGAAGGTTAAAAAAAAATCAGGTATGGCAGAAACTGTTAATTGACTATGTACTGGCCAGTATTCCCCTCTACCTGCACTTATTGAACACTGAGATAAATTAATTAATCATTTTTCTGTGCCCTCCAAGCCCTACACTAATGGAGAGATAGATACAAGAGTCAGAACAATCTAAGTTTTAGATTTACTCCTGTTAAAATTGGATTGGAGACTATTTCCTGGAAATTGTTAAAATATCTTTCCTCCTTTTTCCTTCCCCCACAAAAGAAATTACCCACCCAAGTTAAATCCTCTGAAAATTCGAGGCCTCCCCACAGGCATAAGGTCAGCCACAGTGGGGAGCGAGGAGGGCTGGGGGACTGAGCCTGGGGAGCATGCAGTCTGATCATTCAGAGAGAAAAGAAAAGCACACATACGCCTTAGATGTTGGTACTGGGCAGCTCCTTACCTCATATGACCAATCAGAGAAAGCTTTTTTCTTCGGTGGAGGGAAAAAAACAGAGTGAAGAGAAGCGGTTTCCTACCGATAGCATTTCCTCCGCAGAAGAGTAGTACATGCCACCCTGTCCCCGTGAATATATAAAGAATGGGTAATAAAGCATCCTGAGGAAGTCTAGAAAATATCATTCTAACTTATGAAAGATAGTGGACTCTATATAGTAACTGAAGAAGGTTTGGAAAATAAAGACTTAGTGATTTCAGTACTTTAGCTAGAAGATAATTAAAAACATAAATTTCACTGAAAATAAATTTTGCTCAAAGGAAAGCAAGTTAAATGTATCTTTTTTCCCTATGATCTATATAAATTGGACCATGAAGAGGCACATATATGTAGAGTGAGGCAGAGAACAAGAAATAAGGCTCACATGTCTCTGACACCCAGCCCTGGACTACCTTATCTTGTGTAAACCACAGTCAGTTTGGGTTTTTGGATACATAAAGCCAAACACAAAATCAATTGATCAACCAAGTATACCAGAGATATTAAACAGAGTTCTTAATTACAAACAATGGAGATATGTGGCCAGATCTTTACATACGAGCTTTTCTCTTTTCCATGCATATTACCACTTTTGGTAATAATAACACAACAATGACATGACATAATACATATTACAATAAAACGGAAACCATCCAACTTTGTTCATGTCCTTTCCAAGTACAACTTGACCAATTTGATACACATTAAAAGGATTAGAGACATCCTGGCCTTGATTTAGAGATTTAGAAAATACTCTATACTTAAAATACTTTTTAGAGTATCTAATGCTTCAGGGACTAATCTTATTTTTATCACTGGTTTCCATTACTTTCTCAATGCAAAAGTAATGCTTAGAAATCTTTTTAACCTAAAATCTGGAAATGTACCCAATTAATTTTTTTTCTATATATTCCAACAAACCATTATGCAGTTCAAGTAAATAATGCTATGAAACAATGGTGAGCTCTTATCTAAGGCTGTGTTTTGGACATATATCACCATTCTCACCACACAAGCACAAGTTTATCTTCTTTTCTGAGTTGAGAGGTGGTGGGTTCCCTGTAATGTGTTTTGGGCAAATGATGTTTGAAGATAGATTTCAACTAAATCTGCATCCTAAAAGTAGTCAAAGCAAATGTTAGAAACCTAGAAAAATAAGCCGTCAAATTGGAGATCAAGGTTAGCAGACAGGAGAGGGGGTGGATGGGTGATAAGGGGAAAAGGAATACAGATAATATTATTGTGGTAAGTTTACATGGTGATGATTAATTAGTAAAGTGATCACATTGTGAGGTATAAAAATGTTCAATCACTCTATTGTACACCTGAAACTAATATAACCAATATAAGATTGTATACCAACTATACTTAAATAAATAAGTAAATTTGAAAAATGGAGTGTGAACAGGATATTCACCCCTTCCCCTTCCAGATGTGGAAACAGTGAATATATCAGAAGTCACAGACACCAGAAAGTGAGAAATTATGTATATTAAAGAAAAGGAAAAATAAGAGTCATGATAAATCTTTTGTGAACGCCCTAAGTAAGGGATTTTTGGATATATCACATTGGCCGTTGGTAGTATCAAATGAAATAAGCCAACAAAAAGAGGACAGTGTCTCACACAGAGAAGCCACTCACTAAAGAGTAACTTAGGTTGTTATTCTTTATTTTCTCATTCTATTTCTTTAATATATAAATTCTCATGTCTCACATCATTTGTTATTTTGCTGTAGTCTCTAACTATTGTCCATTCCCTGAGTGGTAACCAGGGCTAACCAAAAAACCCTTACTCATACAAACACACAGTAATTCTCCATTACTAACATTAATTGACCCCTATCTTTTATTAAAATACTCTTAAACCTGAAAAATTCCAAATTATCACCAGCCGCAGGACAAGGAAGGGCTCAACAAGTGAGATGGCACCGGTATGAACCCACCTGTGGTCACTCCATAAGAATCTTGTTTTCACCCAGATGATTCACCCCGCACTCCTGCCCCGCCCCTTCCTCCAAATTATCTAATGTTTTCCAGGAATTCCAGGAATCCTGGCAAGAGTTAAAGACATGGCCCTGGCCGGTTGGCTCAGCGGTAGAGCGTTGGCCTGGCGTACAGGAGTCCTGGGTTTGATTCCAGGCCAGGGCACACAGGAGAGGCACCCATTTGCTTCTCCACCCCTCCCCCTCTCCTTCCTCTCCGTCTCTCTCTTCCCCTCCCGCAGCAAGGCTCCATTAGAGCAAGGATGGCCCGGGTGCTGGGGATGGCTCTGTGGCCTCTGCCTCAGGCGCTAGAATGGCTCTGGACGCAACAGAGCGATGCCCCAGAGGGGCAGGGCATCGCCCCCTGGTGGGCATGCCAGGTGGATCGCGGTAGGGAGCATGCGGGAGTCTGTCTGACTGCCTCCCCATTTCCAGCTTCGGAAAAATGAAAAAGAAAAAAAAAAAAGTTAAATACATAATTAATCTGCATTACTACAGTCTAAAAACCAATTAAAAAATAAATAACAGTAAAAACAACAAAAATCTAAGTTAAAAAATGTTCAGAATGGACAGCAACTGATTTACAGTTTTCAGATGCCTGACTCTGTTCATCTCTGAGGACATTTTACCCACATTACACAGAATTTTAAAATTTATATTTTTAAGTATATCATCTCCAGGCCCTAAAAATAGCTATTATTCACATTTTAAACAGAACTAACCTATAATCAAAATTAGAACTAGTAATCATTTCAACACTAATAAACATTCAACCAGCTGAATATTTTGACATGAATTTCCTGATGGATGACTACATGTTCAATGCTGAATTCATTTTTTTCTTTAAAAACATAAGCTTTTTTTTTTCCATTTATTTATGATGCTTCTAGTCAGCCTATTCTAAATGGGGACATTTTAATTATTTATATTTTTCTTTTTTGCTCCTTACATTCAAACGGTTGCCAAACCTGATTATTCCACATTCACGATATCTTGCCATCAACTTTACATTTTCTCATTTCTACTGACATGAGCCTATTTGAGTCTCAGAAGTGTAAACTGACAGTTGACACAAAATGGTAGTGGCTCAAAGCTTGGCAAAATTTTCCAAATCACCCTCTCAGCTTTCCAATTACCCCATTAAGTTTGCTCTCTTACTGACATATAATAATGTTAAAATATTAGCAAAAGAAGAGTTTTGTTTTTGTTTTTTTTTACAGAGACAGAAAGAGAGTCAGAGAGAGGGATGGACAGGAACGGAGAGAGATGAGAAGCATCAATCATGTTTTTCCTTGAGATACCTTAGTTGTTCATGGATTGCTCTCTCATATTTGCCTTGACCGTGGGCCTTCAGCAGACCGAGTAACCCCTTGCTCAAACCAGATGAGTCCAGGCTCTAGCTGGTGACCTCGGGGTCTCGAACCTGAGTCCTCCGCATCCCAGTCTGATGGTCTATCTACTGCGCCACCGCCTGGTCAGGCCTAAGAAGAGTTGTTGATAAAGCTATTATTTGAAGAACTTAATGAAGAACAATTTATTGCAACCATTTTCACATACATCTTTTTTGTTCTATGTCCTATCTTTTTCATAATAAAAAATGAGCAACTCACAAAAATATCATACGAAGCAGTTATGTTACATACGAGTTATATGTTAATAATAAGACAATATTGTTGTCATATAAAATGTTTCTATCATCTTGGGTAGCTATAAGTTTGTCTTTCTTTATAAATGGGTATTTTTATTCCCAAAGAAAAAATATAAATGCAGTTGTTAACTTAAAATTTTGATTCACTATTCAAATACTATGTAAAATTTGATAAATGTCTCCATAAAATAAAGAGTACTTACTAATGATGATCTTTTAATTTATCAAAAATATATCATAGCTTAAATATCTATGCACTCAATATACATAAAGGAACATTGAAATAATTTTTTAAAAGAAAGGTTAAATGAGTTAAATAACAATAAAAACATCATATATTAAAGCCAATTTAATGTAGCTCTAGCAATACTTAAAGAAAAAAATAAACTTCTAAATGACTATATTTTTAAAAAGGACACTGTAAGGCCAGGGGCTGCTGCCATCATGGCCATTCATATGCAGGTTCCCATTAGATTCAGGCAGACGGTAAAGAAACAGCAGAGCCAGAAAATGGTGGGCCATCCTTTATTCTAGCCTCGCATCAGTCAGCAAACACACAGAGCTCCCAAAGCCACTGACACATTCTCCATCCACAACCAGGAAAATCCTTCTATTTTTTTTCTAGAATGAAAGGCCTCATGAGTCTCAGTGGAGCTGACAAAAGCCCCTCACCTCTCTGGTTCCCCATCTTCTCCTCTCTGTTCCCACTCTGCCATCTTGGCTTCTTTCTCTCCAAAACTGGCTTTTCTTTCTTTCCCTGCCATCTTGGCTTCTCCTCCTTTTCTTCTTTCCTTTTAAAACTTTTCTGGCATGAAAACCTCTCCTCCAGCCACATTAGCATAACAATGGCCCTTCCTAAGCAGGAAGGTAATTAGCAATTTCACATATCACATACCTGGCGCTGCCCAGCACCATTTTTTAACACTAAATGTGAGCAAACTCAAAAAATACAAAATTTACAAACTCATTTGCCCAATAGACACTATATCAACTATAACAAATTGTAACACATTTATATTAAAATGTAAATTAAATATAAAGCATAATACAGAAAAAAACTAAGTATGTGAAACATGAAGTAGAATATGGGAAAGCAACGAGAAGAAAAAACAAGTCAAAGATGAATGAAAAGACTAAATTAATACATGTATCCATACAAGTCTGATAAAGAAAGAAGAGAAATTTCAAATCATCAATATCATATGAAATGTATTATCATTCAGATCCTACAAACATTTAAGACAATAAGAAGATACTTTATACAAATAAATTGTACAGCAATGAACAAATTCCCAGAGAAATACAACTTAAAAATTGATAACAGAATGAATAGAGAATAGCTTTATAAAGCTATTTTAATAATTTAAACCGTAAGTTAAAAACACATTTTACCAAAAACTCTAGACCCAAATATCTTTTAACAGTTCTAAAAATAAATAGATAAATAAACAAATATTATCTGAGGTGATGGCGTGTTGTTTAACTAGGTGATGGTGGAAATAAACGATACTTTCACAATGTTTATTTATTTAACATGAGCAGGACATATACTTTAAATGTTATAATTTTATTTGTCAATTATACTTCATTAAAGCTGGGAAAAAAAACATTGAAATATATCAAAGCTACAAGGAAGAAATACAATATTTTTACCCAAAATCTTTTTGAAAATGTAAAACAGCCTGACCTGTGGTAGCGCAGTGGATAAAGTGTCGACCTGGAAATGCTGAGGTCGCTGGTTCAAAACCCTGGGCTTGCCTGGTCAAGGCACAAGTGGGAGTTGATGCTTCCAGCTCCTCCCCTCTCCTCTCTCTCTCTCTCTCTCTCTCTCTCTCTCTCTGTTTCTCCTTCTCCTCTCTAAAATGAATAAATAAAAAAAATTAAAAAAAAAAGAAAATGTAAAACAAAGGGTCGGCCCTGGCCAGTTGGCTCAGCAGTAGAGCGTTGGCCCAGTGTGTAGAAGTCCCAGGTTCGATTCCCATTCAGGGCACACAGGAGAAGCGCCCATCTGCTTCTCCACCCTTCCCACTCTTCTTACTCTCTATCTCTCTCTTCCCCTCCCGCAGCCAAGGCTCCATTGGAGCAAAGTTGACCCTGGTGCTAAGGATGGCTCCATGGCCTCTGCCTCAGGTGCTAGAATGGTTCTGGCCACAAAGGAGCAATGGCCCAGATGGGCAGAGCATCGCCCCCTGGTGGGCATGTCAGGTGGATCCCGGTCGGCCGCATCATATGGAGTAGTCTGTCTGACTGCCTCCCCACTTCTACCTTTGGAAAAATACAAAAAATAAAAAATAAATAAAACAAAGAGTCATTTCTCAAGATTATTTTATAAGACCAGCAAATTGATATTTTCCTTCACCAATTTAAACTAATATTTACATTAAAATATATAAGCTAATACATAATATCAGAGCATAAGCTAATAGAAAATATATTTCTATAATTTTAATGTTAAAATATAAATATATTTATATTTTAACATTCTACATGAGTGTAAACACAAATTCCTTAACACAGTATTATTACTCAGTGTTACACAGTCTTACAATTTACTCCCTAAAATGCAAATTTTATTTAAACTGAAAAGTAAAATAATATAATTTGCCACATTAACAGAATAAAGTACTAAATCATATGACAACCAAAGTAGACAAAGGTGAATAGTGGAACATTTTATTAATTCATAGATAAAAGCTTTCATGATTAAAAATAAATGTTTTCAGAAAAGTAAGATTGCAATTTTTATATGGTAAATAACATCTGGAAAGCTTAAAGCTAAAATCATAATTAACAAATGTTGATTTTTTTCTTAAAATTAGAAACAAAGCACACCTATCTATTATTACCAAATATTTTCCACATTTTACTTGAAATTCTAGACAGTGCAATAAAGCAAGTAAAAAATTATAAAAAAATAAATTTAGAATACACTGTTATCTCAGATGACATGATAGTGTACATTAAAAAACTATAGAAATTATGTATACTAACATTAAAATATGCATTTAACAATATTATAGGCTACAAGGTCAAGATACAAACACTAATTGTATTCCACAAGATAGCAATGAGCAATTATGAATTACTTTGTATAAAAGTATCAAAAAATATCAAATATCTAGTAATGTATCTGGTTAAAGATGTGAATGATCTCTACAAAACATTAATGAGACTTAAAGATATGCAGAAATATGTCATTTTCATGTTTTGGAAAACAACAGTTTGAGAAAGAAGTCAGTTCCCCTTACACTCATGTTTATCTTTGATTTTCTGTAGTTTGAAGATGAGATGTCCAGAGCCATGTTTTTTGGCTTTATCCTGTTTGGTGTTCTCTGAGTCTCCCAGATCTGTGAACTGACCTAACATTAATTTGGAGAAATCCTCAGTCATTACTGTTTCAAATGTTTTTTCTGCTCCTTTCTCTCTTTCTTCTTCCTGGTAGTCCCATAATAAATACGTTACACCCACTGTAGTTGCACCAAGTTTTTAGATATTCTATTTTTTTCTATTTTCTTGCCTGTTTTTAAGAATTCTATTGCTATACCATCTAGCGCAGAGTTTCTTTCTTCAGACTTGTCCAGTTTATTAACAATCCCATTAAAGGCATTCTTTATTTCTGTTACAGTGATTTTTTTTTTATCTCTAATGTTATCTTTTGGGTCTTTCTAAAGATTTCTATGTCTCTGCTGACATTGCACATCTGCTCTTGCATGCTGTCTATTTTATTCATTAGAGCTTTAAGCATATTAATCATAGTTGTCTTAAATTCCCAGTATGATCATTTTTATATCCCTGCCACATCTGCTTCCGATGTTTGCTCTCTTTTCAAATTGTGGTTTTTGGCTCTGGCCAATTGGCTCAGTGGATAAACATCAGCCCAGCATAGGGATGTCCTGGGTTTAATTACCAGTGAGGACACACAGGAGAACCACCTCCCACTCCCCATTCTCTCTTTCTTCCCCTCCTACAGCCAGTGGCTCAGTTGTTTGGAGCATCAGCCTCTGGCACCGAGAATAGCTCAGTTGATTTGAGCATTAGCCCCAGACAGGGGTTGCTGGGTGGATCCCAGCTGGGGAGCATGCAGAAGTCTGTCTCACAATCTCCCCTCCTCTCACTTAAAAAAAAAAAAAAAAATGTGTTCTTTGCCTTTTGGGAAGCCTTGTAAATTTTTCTTGATAGCAAAGCCTGACATACTAGATGGGCTTTTATTAATGTGGAGGCAAGGTGTGGGTAGGGAAGGTGTTCTATAGTCCAGGGGTCCTCAAACTTTTTACACAGGGGGCCAGTTCACTGTCCCTCAGACCATTGGAGGGCCGGACTATAAAAAAAAACTATGAGGCCCTGGCCGGTTGGCTCAGTGGTAGGGTGTCGGCCTGGCATGCAGAAGTCCCGGGGTCGATTCCTGGCCAGGGCACACAGGAGAAGCCCCCATCTGCTTTTCCACCCCTCCCCCTCTCCTTCCTCTCTCTCTCTCTCTTCCCCTCCCACAGCCGAGGCTCTGTTGGAGCAGAGATGGCCCAGGCGCTGGGGGTGGCTCCTTGGCCTCTGCCCCAGGCGCTAGAGTGGCTCTGGTCATGGCAGAGCGACACCCCGGAGGGGCAGAGCATCGCCCCCTGGTGGGCATGCCAGGTGGATCCCGGTCGGGCGCATGCGGGAGTCTGTCTGACTGTCTCTCCCCATTTCTAGCTTCAGAAAAATATAAAAACAAACAAACAAACAAACAAACAAAAACAAACTATGAACAAATCCCTATGCACACTGCACATATCTTATTTTAAATTAAAAAAACAAAACGGGAACAAATATTATATTTAAAATAAAGAACAAGTAAATTTAAATCAACAAACTGACCAGTATTTCAATGGGAACTATGTTCCTCTCACTGACCACCAATGAAAGAGGTGCCCCTTCTGGAAGTGCGGCGAGGGCTGGATAAATGGCCTCAGGGGGCCGCATGTGGCCCGCGGGCCGTAGTTTGGGGACCCCTGCTATAGTCCTATAGTTAGGTCTCAGTCTTTCACCCAGCCTCTGCCTCTGGACTCTGAAATTCACAAGTGTTTCTCTCGTTTATTTTTTTCTACCCCCTTAGTTAGGAAAGGATGGCTAGGGCTCGCTAGAGTTGGGTGTTTCCTTTTCCCAGGTTAATCAAGCTGTGATCATACCCCTAAGAGTTTAGGGGGGGTTAGGGACTCCTTGCCCCCTCCCTTGGCCAGGAGTCTGGATGGGGGGTTCTCCAACATTTACTGTAGGTCCCCAGTCAATTTCACAAAATTGTGGGGGGGGGTGCACATGACTAGGTCCCCCTGGAGTTCTTAACAGTGAGATTCGTCTACACTGAGCCTCTGGCAATTTGTTAGCTGCAGTTCAGGCTTTTCTTTCCAGGGCACTGGCTCCCCTGAGGTCTCACTTTGTTACTTTCTGCTGTGGGAAGACAGAATTTGCTGAGTTCGCCTGTCTGTTTTGTCAATCTTGGTAGCCACCGTTTTCCTTGTGTCCTTCCCTCTCTGACGGATCCAAGCAGAGTTGTTGGTTTTCCAGTCTGTTCAGGTTTTTACTTGTTAGAATGGAATGCTGACTTCCCAGCTTTGTACATGCGGAACTCAGACAGGTTATTAACACATTGCTGACCGGCAACTTTACACAGACGCTATCTCATGTCACTGGCTATTTTTACGTAATTGAGTATGAAAGTGAAAGAATCTAAATAAACTTCAGTATACTTTATTTATACATAATGAATTTAAATGAAACTTTGTACATATCTGCTATGTGTTTTATTTTATACATATATATATTTTAGTAATTTTTTTTTGGTATGGTATACTGTATAGCAATCACCCACATGTAATGGTATGCAACATGTTTTGCAAATATTATATATCTGGTTTCGCTGCGCTTTCCTTTTGAAACACACACTTTACACGTTCTAGCTGGATTGAACACAACATAGGAAGAGTTTACAATATCCTTGATATGTATGTTCAGACTGCGAGCAGTTAGAAGATAGTCCAAGTTTAGATGGCTAGACACTGTGATTATTTTTGTTTATTGAACCTTTGATTTTGCGGTCTCACGCCTGGAAGAGTGGGAAGAAAAAGAGTCCATATGAGAATATAGAACGGTGCGTTGTTTTTCAAACTTCGACCCTCAGGGCGAAGAGTCACAAATACAATAATCCTATATTACCCTGAGTTTCAAAAATTAAAATAGCTAATGCAAGTGCAAATACGAGTTAACTTGTGACCAGTCAACAACATTTGGGCATGAAAACACGAGTTAATCGTGAGCGGTCAGCAACATTTGGGCAGGAAAACACGAGTTAATCGTGAGCGGTCAGCAATGTGCCAGGGCAGGTGGAACAGGGAAACTGAGACAGATACTTAAATGGCCAAATAGTTTATAGTAATCTAGTAAAAAACAAAATCCTATCGTCCCTAACCTAGGGGACTTAAGAGTAAAAGTTTCTTCTTCTCCTCCCCAACCAGAGGGTACATTGCATAAATCACCCTACTCAGAGATAGACAGCAGAAATCCAATTAGCACCATCTGTGCCAATCACACCCAAACAGATAAAGGCAGGGGAATAAATCCCATTCTGGTGCATCAGCATAAAGCTGATGAATGTTTTAGTAAACTCCTCCCTAAATCCCCGCCTTTAGAAAACAATATGAATCCTCAAGACAAAAACCCAGTTTGGGCTCTCTCTGGAACACCCCCACGCCTTTCTTCTCTGTCAGATGTGTAGCTTTACTTTTCTCTCCTGAATTCTAAGGGTCTCCATGAGACCTGCAACCAGGGGAGCAGTAGGCAGCGGCAGCTCCTCCTGGACTTGCCCGCTGAGCCGGTCTCCAAGGCCTCTTTTCTCTGACTGCCCAGTGACCCAAAGCAGCCCTGCCTAGGCTCACTTCTTTCCATAACGTTTTTAGAGTCACATCAGAACCCCACTTAGGCTCTCTCCTCTTGTTTCTACTCAAAGCCCTTCCTGGTTTCACTGTCCCCAGCTTTTATAAACACATTCTCAAAATCACCTGGACTCATGTGGGGAAATCTTTCTTACACAAAGTCAAGAACCCACGTATTACCTGCTGACCTGAGACAGACCTGCTCTGGGCCCAGTACCTTCCTAGTGAAAGTACTAGGAAATACTAGTGGAAATTAGTGGAAATCGTGATTTATTTTATACAAAGTTGACATATGAAAGCAGATGATGTTTTAAGCAGAGAGGTTGGGATAACAATGGTTAAATGGAAAATAATGATTCTATTTCACATATAGAAGTTATTTTGAAATTAATCACAGCCCTATACAACAAAGCAATAACTATAAAATTTTAAAAGAAACATAGTGTTACTCAAATAAGTTTGTAAATATGATATATAAGTTTGCTCGCTTATAGTTTGCATTAAGTGTGGGGGATAGGCTGTAAGAAGGAAAGGTCCTTATAGCCTAAGACTAAGCCTTTCCCACTCTTTTAATACCAAGATCTTTTCAACATCCTTCTAATACTAAGATCTTCTCAAAACTAAGCTTTTCCCCACACCCTTGACTATTGCAGTGGGGTGGTGTACTCTTATGAGGAATCCCATTTATGCCTCAGATAAGTGGCTCTGTATCAGAGACTTTCTCATTTGTATATGTATTGGCTTAAAGGCTTTAATTTCTACATTATAAGATAAGGGAGACTGGGGGCTCTCTCTCACCCAGGTCCTGTTATCAGCATTGCAGAGGAGAGCCAGCCAAGATGGCAGAGTGCTGAAGGAGAAGCCAGTTTGTGCAGAGTTTGTGTAAAGAGAAGGAGATGGGGAACAGAGGTGAATAAGGCTGGTGGGGCCTCTGATTCTCGGATAAGTCAGTGGCTTTGAAAGCCCTGAATGGAAAGGGAAATGTTTTCCCACTGTGTGTATTGCTTGCCCACAAGGTGTGAGCTAGGATTAAAGGCAATGGCCCACCAGTTCATGACTCCATTGTTTCATTACGGCTGTGATGGTGGCAGCGGCTACTGGCCATACACAATAGGATAGTATCATTGTGACTATGTGGGGAACCAAGTTTCTCTAAAAAATATATCAAAATAGATACTGCAAAAAATAGTGATAATAAAATAGACTAAAATAAATTGGACCCAGTGCAAATTAAAATTTATTGTTATGAGCCCTGGCCAAGTAGCTCAGTTAGATGATCATATCAATATGCCAAGGTTGAGAGTTTGATCCTCAGTCAGGGTACATACAAGAATCAACCAATGACGGCGTGAGTAAGTGGAGCAGAAAATATATGTGTCTCTCTCCCTTTCTCTTTGTCTTCCTTTCTCTCTAAAATCAATGGATAAAAATTATTTAAACATTATGAAAATGAATAAGGAACTTACAAACTGACTAATATACAGGGTGGGGTAAACGTAGGTTTACAGTTGTGAGTACACAAAACACAGTTTTTCCTTGTGCTATTTTCCATAAAAACAACTGTGAACCTACTCCATTTACACTGAAGTCATACATCAATCCCAAGTTATTTCTTCAGGTTTCCTATAAAATACAAATATTTTCTGAACTAACAGGTCTTGTTTCTATTTTTTTTTTAATAGAAGAAACCTGGGGAGGATATGAAAATGTTGCTCACTTCCCTGAAGCACTTGTTTTTCTATCACTTATTCACTGTGAGACCAAACATAGGGAGAAGTTTTAGGATAGGACCAATAAACTCTGCATAATTATAACATTCTCTACAAAGCACAGAGCGAAGGAAGGAAGGAAGGAAGGAAGGAAGGAAGGAAGGAAGGAAGGAAGGAAGGAAGGAAGGAAGGAAGGAAGGGAGGGAGGGAGGGAGGGGGGAGGGAGGAAAGAAGGAAGGAAGGAAAAAAGGAAGGAATGAAGAATAGTGTAGGCTGAACCACAGACATAATTAGAGAAAGTATATTTTGTTTAAAAAACCCCAAATAGATGGCATGAATTCAGAGCACAGACTAGAGCGCTGGTTCTCAAAGTGTGCGCCCTACAAGATTTCCAGGTGTGCCCTATGGTATTCTAGAGAAATATGTGCCTGTTGGGGACCAAAAAACCAACAGGGTTTTTGGAGTTTAGCTTTTTGGGGGACAGAGATGTGGGGAATTGGCTGTAAGCTGACATTCTGCCCAACCTCCCACCTCACTTGCTTGATTAGGTTGCAAAAGGCTGTTAAGCTGTGGTGCTGGATTGTTTACACTACCCCCCATGTTCCCTGGAAAGACTGGAGGCAAGTTTCTTCTATCCTTTGTTTGGTGTAAAGTTAAGATGATATGTATGGATGGGGTTTTGGGTTGATGATTAAACATAGGAATTGTCTCTTGAAACCTTTTGAAATTCTATAAAAGAAGAATATGTGGCAATATCTAAAAAAGCTTTGAACATATTACTACAAGTTTCAATATCCTATTTATGTTAATTAGGATTTTCTACCCTCAACATAATTAAGAGTTAAAAGAGAAAAATTCTTCAATGTATTGACAAGGAAATGAGAGTTTGCCTTTCAAATATATGCCCAAACATTGAAGAAATCACTAGGACACATCAGACTCATGTTTCTCATAAACACAAGAATGAAAAATCTTAACACATTCACACCAGGACCTGCTGAATTTACTAAATCTTACTAAGAATGTATTTATATAAAAGATAACTTTTTGACATTTTAATTTTTAACCCCTCTTTTTTACAAATTCTAAAAAGCATAACTCAAAAAATGTAACATAAAAATGTTTTTTAATGTCAGAATAAATTTAATTTGTCATATGTATTTCATTTAATTACTAAAAAGCATGCTTGGACTTTATATTGTTTTTCTTTAATACTTGACTTAATTATTATAACATATTTCTCAGAAATTTGTATATAGTGTGCCTACAATCATTTAGTAGGATTTTAAATGCACCCCAACTTCAAAAAGTTTGAGAAGCACTAGACTAGAGGGAGACTAATAATATATGTGTGATTGGAAATACTTTGTGTAAATCCACTTTAACGTATCTAGAAATGAAGATGTTCCATGATATAAGAAATAATCAACATGGGGAATGTTAAATAGGTCAAACAAACATGAAATAAAAATAGGCCATTTATACCTTGACCAGTTGACTTAGTGGTAGAGCATCGAGGATGTCCCAGGTTTGATTCCCAGTCAGGGCACACAGGAGAAGGGACCATCTGCTTCTCCACCTGCTCCCTTTTCCCCTTCTGCAGCCATGCTCAGTTGATACGAGTGCACCAGCACTGGGCACTGAGGATGGCTTCATAGAGCCTCTGGCCTAGGTGCTGAAAATAGCTTGGTTATGAGCAGCCCCAGATGAGCAGAGTATCGGCCCTAAATAGAGGTTGCCAGGTGGATCCTGGTCGAAGTGAATGTGAGAATCTGTCTCTCCTCTCACTTGAAAAAGAATAAAAATTTAAAAAAAAATAGACCATTTATTAGTATCATTATTGTCCATCAAAAGGTCATTAATGTCAGTGACAATATTTTCCACATATACTCTTTTCTTCCCACTGCAATCAGGTAAATAAGACTGATATAGTTATTCTTTTAAGACTATTCTGGAAGGAAAGTTTGATGCTTTATCACCTAGAGCTAGCAGAAACAGTGAGATTTAGAACTCAGATCTCTTATTTTCATACTTAGAAAGATCTGGGCCTTGTCTTATTGTGTTGGTGGTCCTATGAAAACAAAATCAGTAATCCCAGAGTTGAAAATCAATATGCAGGACTCAATGAAATTATGGAAGAAAAATAGTATGGTGATTGACAGTATGTGGTAGAGTTGAGTGAATGATAATCAACTCCCAAATGTCTCAGTGGTTTGCAACAAAAAAGGTCAGTATCTTGTTCCTACAAGTTTCACTATGGTGATGACCAGGTAACTGATGTCCACGCTATGGGGTTAGCTCTGAAAATCCCATGGTGCTTCCAATTGTTCTGGAAGGGAAGGAGAACAGTAGACAAAAAGGCCCTAGCAATTTATTCCCATCAGACATAATGAATGTTTCTTCGAGTCATATTTCTCGGCCAAAATAAATCACATGTCTGTGCCTAAGATTCAGGAAGAGGACAACCATACTCTTACATTAAAAATAAACAACAAGCCCTGGCCGGTTGGCTCAGCGGTAGAGCGTCGGCCTAAAGTGCGGAGGACCCGGGTTCGATTCCCGGCCAGGGCACACAGGAGAAGCGCCCATTTGCTTCTCCACCCCTCCGCCACGCTTTCCTCTCTGTCTCTCTCTTCCCCTCCTGCAGCCAAGGCTCCATTGGAGCAAAGATGGCCCGGGCGCTGGGGATGGCTCTGTGGCCTCTGCCTCAGGCGCTAGAGTGGCTCTGGTCGCAACATGGCGACGCCCAGGATGGGCAGAGCATCGCCCTCTGGTGGGCAGAGCATCGCCCCATGGTGGGCGTGCCGGGTGGATCCCGGTCGGGCGCATGCGGGAGTCTGTCTGACTGTCTCTCCCTGTTTCCAGCTTCAGAAAAAAAATAAAATAAAATAAAAAAATAAACAACAGTGAACAGTTCTAATGGTTTTTATAAGATTGGAAAATATAGGCACAATTAAAAAAGGAACATCAATCCTTTAAAAGAATTGTTAAAAAACAAAGAGGAAAAAGGGGAAAAAAGAGAAAAGAAAAAAAAATTTTAAGTATGTAGAAAAAAGACAGTATGTGGCTTGCAAAATCTAAAATATTTGCTACATGTCATTTGCAGAAACATTTACAAACTCTTGTCTTAGTTCATCACTTCATGGCACATTAATTATTTCCACTTAGATCTAGAGTTCCAGATATGTTTGCATGCAAAAACAAGCATACACAATTGTTTGACTCTCTACCGTATTCATACACAAATCCATGGGATCCCAATTACAGTCATAACTTATTACTGACGGTCACACCGGCATACATACGCACAGACACTCAAATAGCAAAGTCAAGCCGGGCTGCCAGCAGATAAGGGGTTATTTCACCTGGCAATGGAAATGAAATCTCTGTCAGTGCTAAATCTTCACTACCCACCTTGCAGTCACTAATTAACTCCTAATAAACACACACATTTGCATTTTACATTGTTTTCCTTAATGTTTTTCCTCTTTTTTCCCCAAATTGTCCATACGTCCTTCCCCAATGAAAGAAGCAATTACTTCTAGGCCTTAAAAAAAATTTTTTTTTAATTTATTGATTTTAAAAAGAGCAGAAGGGTGAGAGGGAGAGAAATATCAATCTGTTCCTGCATGTGCCCTGACTGGGGATCAAAGCAGCAACCTGTTACTTCTGAATCCTGATGAAACCTCAGCTGCCTCTTTAATCAGCAGAAGCACGCAGCAGAAGCACGCAGCAGAAGCATACTTTGAATGTGGTGTTAGGGCTTCTCACTTTTATCCTGGCTACCGTCTGTGCACCCTGCCCGACATCCTCTAGCACTAAATACCCTCCACCACACATTTCCTATGCTGATGGCTCTCCCTGCAAGATGAGAAAAAATATATATATAATTATAGCCCCTTTGGTTCAATTTCTAGCACAGCTCGGTGGGTCTGCAGGATCCCCTCAGCCTGGAGCAAAATGTTGTCCCCGGGCGGGGAGAGGAGGATCACCCTGCCATACCTCCCAGGGGTGTATAAGTCCGAATAGAGCTGGCTTTTGGACTGGTCCAGGGGGAAAAGGCTGCCGGCCAGGCTGCGCTCGATCTTGGCCAGGCTGTGGCTGGGAGCGACCAGGCTCTCCAGGTCGCCCTCGGGCTGGAAGCGTTTGAGCGCGCTGAGGCCGAAGGTGATGGTCAGGACTGCGGGCACGGTGAGGAAGAGGACCGGGTGCCGGCTCACGCACAAGCCCAGCCTGTGGCAGAACGACCGGAGCCCTGTGCGAAGCACCTGCCGCAGCAGCATCCAGGTGGAGCGCAGTGCCAGGTGCAGCACGGCTTCCACCGTTTCCCGGCACCTGCTTCGGGATAGACAGCTTCGCTCCGGCCCCCGCCGCCGCCTGGGCGCTCTCCGCCAGCCCCTCTGCGTTCGCCATCAACTTCAGCTCGCACAATCGCTCTGTCAGTGCTTCCCAGGCGCACTCCTGCGCTCCTTCCACTTTTCCAAACACTGCAGCAGGTGTCACAAGTCAGCAGATACTGGGAGCAGGCGGCTTCCTGTCCACCTGCCACTCCTTCTGTCACTCCTTGAGCCATGCCGCGCTCTCCCCCGCGCGCACCTGTGGTTCCGTTCCCTGCACCTGCATCTCGATGCTGCGGCACCCCAGCCGCCCTCCCCAGACCCCCAGACCCCGACCTCCCCGGAGGAGGGGCGTGCAGAGCCCTTCTCCCTATGCAGATTTCCTATTCTCCCCTCCACCCCACGCCCACCCCCACCCACACCCCGGGGGGACTGCAGCTGCTAACTGGTCTTCAGTAAAAACGCTAACCTGTGTCTGTCCCACTGGGTCAGAAGGGGGAGTGGCGAATTGGGAGAAATACTCGAAAGCCTATTCACCTGGGATCGTGAACAAAAATCACAATATATTGATGATGTTTTATAGAATTATATACCTGAAACCTACATAATTTTATTAAACAATGTCACTTTGATAATTCAATTAAAAATTTTAAAATTTTTTTTAATTTTTATTTTTTGTATTTTTCTGAAGCTGGAAACGGGGAGAGACAGTCAGACAGACTCCCGCATGCGCCCCACCGGGATCCACCCGGCACGCCCACCAGGGGTGAAGCTCTGCCCACCAGGGGGCGATGCTCTGCCCATCCTGGGAGTCGCCATGTTGCAACCAGAGCCACTCTAGCGCCTGAGGCAGAGGCCACAGAGCCATCCCCAGCGCCCGGGCCATCTTTGCTCCAATGGAGCCTTGGCTGCAGGAGGGGAAGAGAGAGACAGAGAGGAAGGAGAGGGGAGGGGTGGAGAAGCAGATGGGCGCTTCTCCTGTGTGCCCTGGCCGGGAATCGAACCCGGGACCCCTGCACGCCAGGCCAACACTCTACCACTGAGCCAACCGGCCAGGGCTAAAAATTTTTAAATTTTAAGTGTATTCATTGTGTGTGTGTGTGTGTGTGTGTGCCCGTGCACGTGTCCGCACCCACTCCCTTGGCAAGAGAATGGAGGAGGAAGGGAAGTGAGCGGAAGTTGCTGGCCCGGTAAGTTAGGAGCTGCCTAGAGCCAGAGAATCTGGTGCAGGGTGGACTTGAGAAGGCAACTTTGAACACACCCCAATGTCCCTTCACATGCTCGGTTTTTATTTTTGTTTTTTGGGTTTTGGGTTGTTTTTTTTTTTTTTTTTCCGAAGTTAGAAGCGGGGAGGCCCTCAGACAGACTTCTGCGTGGGCCCGACAGGGATCCACCCGGCATGCCCACCAGGGGGCGATGCTCTGCCCACCTGAGGCGTTCCTCCCCTGCAATTGGAGCCATTCTAGCGCCTGATGTGGAGGCCATGGTGCTGTCCTCAGCTCCCGGGCCAACTTTGCTCCAGTGGAGCCTTGGCTATGGGAGGGGAAGAGAGAGACAGAGAGGAAGGAGAGGGGGAGGAGTGGAGAAGCAGATGGTCACTTCTCCTGTGTGCCCTGACTGGGAATCGAACCTGGAACTTCCACATGCCGGGCTGACGCTCTACTGCTGAGCCAACTGGCCAGGGCACACACTAGTTTTGTTTTGACTTGATGACAAGAAGCAGAGAGGGCCATGCTGCCTTCCTGACAAATCAGTGGTCACAGCTCTGTGCATTCACCTCTGAAACTGCACAGCTACGGGCTGCAGAGATGCGGGACCTCGGTGGGGCCCTGATCATCCCGGAAAAGAAAGGGGTGCACCGTGGCGGCCCTGCCTGCTTGTGCCTGGACATCCCTCCCTGAAAGTTCAAATGTATGTGCTCTGCCTGCTCACTCTCCTCGCTCTTTAGGACTAGGAACCATTATCCCCAGGCGCACCGTGTAACCTCAATGGTTCTCCCTCTTCCCCCATTAAATCCATTTAACTCTCTGTACAGGCAGATGAGCCCATCTGAGAGGCAGAGCTCCTATTCTTCTTGGAGCTGAAATCCTGCAGCAAATTGGCTACACTGCTTACACACATGGGTTGTTTCTTTAAAAGAAAGAGGCTCACAATTGCATTTGATTGACGTGGAAAACAAGAAACACTTATTTTCTGGGAAAGGAAAACCTGAAGAGTTCAATCACTTCAATCTTGGCAGAAAATACCTTTAAAGTATTGAGAAAGGTATGCTCTGGACATTTGCATATTCAGAAAGATTTTAAGTTTTAACTGTTTTGAGGCACATGGTGGTTCATTTTAATATTGTTTATATAATGGAAATTTCTTATAATAAAAGTGAAAACAAGAACTAATATATCTTTCTACATATATACAGAATGATGTATATATGGATAGATTCAAAAGATATACAGACATCAGCAAACCTACAACACATACATGCATTTATATATATTGATATATACACAAACATACACACACATACATACATTTAAAAACACACATGCACACATTCATAAACATAGAGAATTATGACTTAGGGGGAGCGCCCCTTCACTGACGTCTGCAGCTCTGTTTGAGGAGAGGTGAGACCCCAGCACCCCAGCTGTGACCTAGGCCGTTGGAAATCCGAAGGCCTGCCCTCTCGCCAACACCCATCTCACCAAAACACAATTGGGCCTTGTTCAACAGCCATGTAACTACAAGCCGCTTCTGAAAGGAGCCAATGAGGCCACCAACACCCTCAACAGAGGCACTTCTGAGTTACTGTGACGGCTGCAAACCCAGCTCTGCAGGTCATGCTGCACCTCCTGCTGCTCCTGGTGTAGAGACAAGAACGGCCCCACACGTTGGTACTGGTGCGTTGGTGCACTCCAGGCAGGCCCTGGGGCGGGCCTGTGGGGTCTCCGGGCCTGTCATCACCTGTGCTATCACCAGAAAAGAGGGCTCAAGGCTGAAGCCGCAGATGCAATGCACTCAACAGTCCACTGAAAGGCTCTTAGGCTAACCCTATGGCCTCAGCCACATTCTCGTGCTGGCTCCGCCCCCTGGGGTTGGGTATCATTTTTTCTGTGTTAGCATGTGGTGTTTCCAGGTACCTTCTCCTGTTTTAAAATATCACAGCAGTACACCTGGCTTTTACTTCTTTTTTGTGTTATTTTTGTTTTGTTTTATAGCTCATTCCCACAGCCCCCTACCCTGCCCTAATCTCCCCTTTCACTTTCACTCTGCCATCTTCCCTTCCTTTGAAAAAGGAACTAAGGTGAAGACAGGTGGACGCAGAGGGCTGACACCTCTGCAAGGCAGAGAGGAGCCAGGATAGAGACCTGGTTTCCGCTTCCAGGCACTAAATCCCATCTGTGTGCAGGGCATGGTAAAGTGAACACTACCCCCGGATTTCCCTTGCACCTGGCAATCATTCCATACATGTTTCCATGATCTAGGGCTTTCTTTGCTCTCTGGGGCATTACGTATCATTTGGGAAGGAAGCATGTATTCTGTGAGGTTGCTAGCTGTGTGCCCAAGTGTCACATGCTAAAGTACCTCTACAGTTTGCTTTTGGTAATATGAAGTGATGTCCATTCTGCCCCCGCCCAACTCCCAGTTGTGCCCCTTGAGGATGGCAGGACAGCAGCATACCAAAGAGATGTGAGCTACAGAATGCCAAAAGTGAGACATGGGGCCATTGACCTAGGTCTTAAGGGAGAGCAGAGTGGCAAGAGAAAATGGGTCAAGTCGTGCTGGAATGAAGGATTCTGGGTAAGACACGGAGACCTGAAAGCCACAGCAGAGATGTTGGAGTTCAAGGAAACATTGTCTCTTCAGTGAATTGAGATTTCTTCAATGATCATTTCGTATCAGCGCTGAGAGCTCTTACTCCTGTTTCCTGCTGTGATGAGGGTCAGATGGATGTATTCTTTATCACGCCAGAAGAACTAACGTGCCTGACCTATGGTGGTACAGTGGATAAAGTGTCCACTTGGAACGCTGAGGTCACTGGTTCAAAACCCGGGGCTTGCCTGGTCAAGGCATATATGGGAGTTGATGCTTCCTGCTCCCCGCCCCTCTCTCTTTCTGCCTTTCTAAAATAAATAAACAAAAATATTTTTTTCTTAATATATATAAAAAAGAACTGATGTGACATTCTTGTCAGAGTCCTAGTAGAGAAATATATTCATGTTCCAATTTTTAAAAATTATGGTTTAGTTCTTAGAAATTTCACCAGTCCATGTTTTATTAGGATAAGAAGAGAAACTGAGAGCAAAAGCTAGAAGTAAACTGAAATCTTAGCTCTTTGAAGTTTCATACAAATATATTTCATTTATTCACAAGATATAACTGATTATCTGATAGTAGCACAGTATTCAATTTAAACATTCTATCAATACCTGAGGAGGCTTCATCTAAGGACCCCATAGGGAGAAAGTAAAAGAGTCTCCGTATGAGTGATAGGATAAGGTTTACATTTTAGTAAGAAAAGGTCTACTGCGACAAAAGAATGATCTGGAAGAGATCAACCTTGAGGTAGGAGTGCCAGTGTAGAGGGTACTGAATTAATTTTGGAGAAAGATGATGGCTCAGGGAATTAGAGTAGAGAGTAAGAAAGAGAATCAAAAGGATGTGACAATTATACAAGAGAAAAATGGAAAGAACTGAGGATTACATGCATGTACACTAAAAGTGAAGCATGGTCATTCTTGACTTCTCAAATTGTGTATATAAGAATAAAAGAAGCATTATTAACATCCTCCCACTGATTTCAATCATAGCAGTACCACTTCTTGCTCTCAAGAGTAAACACTGTAATATTCTTGCCACTCTGGACTCCCTTACTCTCTCTCTCTCTCCCTGCCTAAAATGAATAAATAAAAAAATTATTTTTTAACTAAACAAATAGGTATTTGTTTAGTTACTGACATATTACTAATATGTTATAGTTTTATATTTATACTCACTGATTCAGACCAATACTTTTTAATTATCTTTCTTTAAATAGCTATAGATCTGTATGTATTATTTTCACACAACTTGTTGAAAAACATTATTACAAACTTAATGGCTCTTTCATGCTTAAAATTTTAGGAAGATGCAGATAAACATTATTATGAAAGTCATGACTACCATCTCTTGGCACTTTGTATACTCAAAGCTTAGAATCACATTTTTTAATTTAGTGTATATATTAAAAGTGAGACTTGCACCAAAAGAGGAATTCCAAACTTTGGAATATTAGGCTAATCGTGTAACTGGTGGAATTAGCATTGGACACATTTCCTTCTGGCTCCAGGTGCCATGTGCTAAATGTTCGACTTATACCATAAAGAGAAATATAAGTATTGGGTTGGGGAATAAGTTCGTAGCGTTTTTATATTTTCTTTTATTTTACAATGATTTGTTTGCTGTTTGGCAAAGGGTAAGTATTCGTTCGATAAAACTCTTTCTGCTCTACAAAACTATGTTAATTGTATTTTTGAGTTATTTAATTTTTTATTAGTTTTGAGGCTTAGAAATGGAATACCCAGGAGGCAAAAATCAACATTTTCGACACCTGCTCTTCTTTGCTTTTCATCGAGGTCAAAAAGCTGCCGAAGCAGCCCGGGACATTTGCGGCGTGTATGGAGAAGGTGTCATAGGCGAGTCTACAGCACGGAAATGGTTTGCAAAGTTCAAAAATGGCGACTTTGACGTCGATGACACGTGCCGCAGCGGAAGGCCTTCTGAATTCGATGAAGAACTGGGAAATGCTCGAAAAGAATGCCACGGTCAACAAGGAGCTCTACATTGCCCAGCTACACTGCGTGAATGAGGCTATTCGACTGAAAAGACCTGATCGACATGGTCAAACCATACTCCTTCACGACAACGCCAGGCCCCATGTTGCACAAGTTGTCAAAGCCGCACTCCAAGAGCTCGGATGGGAGGTCCTTCAGCATCCGCCGTATTCTCCGGACCTTGCACCGACCGATTACCATCTTTTCTGCTCCCTGTAAAACCATATGAAGAGCGTTAGCTTCGATAACAAAGAGGTCCTTAAAAACTGGCTCAACAACTTCTTTGACACCAGACTAGGCAATTTTTGGTGGAACGGCATCAACAAATTGGTCGAGAGGTGGGAAGAGGTTGTAAACAGCAACGGCGAATATATAATTGATTAACTTATTGATATAATTATTGTTTTTTGTTTAAATAAAAGTCTTCAGTAAAAACGCTACGAACTTATTCCCCAACCCAATATAAATTATTATCAAGCCAACCAGAGGATACCTTTTACACTTTACCATATATCTTTCTATGATTTCTATGCATAAAAACAGAGTAGCCATGGTATAGCCTGTTTTTCTTGTAAAAATATGTATTGAAAAATGTTCATGGTGATATTCTTTTACATCTTCATAGACAGTGTCCACATATTATATTTTTTTATATGGGTATGCCTTAATTTAGCTATTAACCATCTGGAAAAATTCTATTCTCCGTTTTCTGCAGTAATTTTAAAAAATGCCAAATGGCTTTGTTTTTAGCTAAATCCACTTAAACCTGTAATTTTTTCAGAGGAATTGCTGGGAGTGGCATTGCTACATTAACACATATTGCCAACCTGAAATATGGCATCATTGTGTACTTTCACTAATATGATGCTCAATTTTTTAATGTAATTGTTTAATATAACCTAAGACATGAATTAAATCCACTAGTGTTCTAATTATCCTTTAATTAAAGATATTTCATTACAGCAGTATCTGAAGAAAAGTGCAGTTTGGTAGGGAGGAAGAAGGAACGGTCATAATGTATCTACTTTTCATTTTTTATGTCTATCTGTGTAACAAAAGACAGAACTTTGCACCTGATTTCAATGTTTTGCTATAGAATAAAGATATAAAATTTTATTTTACTTTTTTTCCTTTTAGCTTTCATTCTTTTAGTAACAAACTCTCTAGTTACAGTGACATTCTCTCTCCCTTTCCCTTTCTCCATCTTTCCCTCCTTTTTCTTTCTCCTGACCCAGAAGGCCACCAGTCAAGGTGAATAAATACCTTTAAATAGTAAGTTTTGTCTCTGGTTGTTTTATCTTTGGTTGTTTGCTGATTACCCTGCTTGACACCAACTTTTGGGTTCTCTGATACCATTAGGAGTTCAGTCATTTCTTTGGTCCTTCCCTTCTCTTTTTGTCTTTATCTATTCCAGAACTTCTTGTGTTCTCAAAAGTATAACATAGCTAATCTAATAATGTGAGTGGTGTGGTACAAATAGTAGCTACCTTTTAAAAATGATGATGTGATAGACGGGTGGTAAATAAACCTATGAAAAGAGGCTCAACATAATGTTTCCAGGGAATCAAAAATTAAAACAATAGTGATATACTACTACACACCTATTAGAATGGCTGGAATCCAAAACACTGACCACACCCAGTGCTGGTGAAGACAGAAGTCAGTAAGAACTCTCATTCATTGCTGTTGGGAATAGAAAATGGCATGGGGACATTGGAAGAGGGTCTGCAGTTTCTTACAAAACTAAACATAGTCTTATAAGATACTCTATCAATTGTGCAATCTTTTGCTATTTACCTAAGTGAACTGAAAACTTATGTATATATAAATACCTAAACACAAATATTTATAGCAATTTTATTCATAATTAGCTAAAAATTGAAAGAAACCTCAGTGTCCTTTAATAAATGATATACTACGTCACATCCCTGTAATGCAATATTATTCAGTGATAAAACAAAAGTTGCTGTTGTAAGAAAAGACACGGAGAAACGTTAACAGTATATTGCCAAGTGAAGGGAGTCAGTCTGAAAAGGCTTTATGCTGTATGACTCCAACTACGTGACATTCTGGAAAAGGCGTAACTGTATGTCTGCTTTCCAGAGGCTGTGGGAAAGAGGGTGACAAATAGGGGAAGCACAGGGCATTTTGGGGCAATGAAACTGGTCTCTATGATATGACAATATTAAATATAATACATTATACACTTGCCAAAACTTGAAGAACTGCACAACACAGTGAGTCCTAATGTAAACTGTAGACATTAGTTAATAATAACATATTAGTATTCGTTCACCATTTATAATAAATATCCCATACCAATGCAAGATTTTGATAAGGGAAACAACGAAAAGGGAGGGTGAGAGAGAGAATATATAGGACTTCACTGTACTTTCTGTTAATTTCCTGCAAGCCTAACTTGCTCAAAGAAATAAAGTCTATTAATTTAAAAAATTATGATGAATTTGATAATGTCGGTAATGATAATGATAGAGTGTAATGTGTTTCTATATAATGGGCTAAGAAATTTAAATGTATATGTTATTATTCTCCTGCTATAGATGATTATACTGAAGCTCAGAGAAGATGCAAAACTTACCAAAGGCCATAGACGAGTAGTTGGAAAAGCCTGGACTTAAACCAAATCTGTCTTTATCCAAATCTGTCTTTATCTCTGTATAGTTTTAATCCTCGCCAAGCGTACCGTTCTTATTGACAGTGCTCTTGTTACTGACCTTCTAAAATCAATGTTCCTTTCACTTCGTGAAAGTACAGGGGATACTAGACTAAAAGGCATTTAAAGAGGAATCTAGCTTTTATCTCTTATATCCCACATCTGGGCATCCATCAAAATAAAACTCTTAGGCTAACAGCTGGTTTTAATCCTTGTTTACCTCCTAGAATTCTTGTTTGCTTCTTCTTTTGTCCTTTGTAGATTTCTTACTATTATAGCTGCTGAGATACAGATAGGTAGATAAATAGATAATAGGTATCGATATAGTGTATGACATTATTATCACTTGATACATACAAAAGCTACAAAGCTACCAGTTTATTGTGTTATGAATGCAAATACACAAAGGACTATAAAACTATGTTTTTATCAGTTAGGATAGAAGAAATCACATTTGAATACTAATATGTAACAAGTAATTTGCCAAAACATAATGAGGTAGATATTCACATTTAAGCCATGAAGAAAATGAGGCTCACAGAGTTTAATTCATAATATGTGGAAATATGGAAGTTGGGAATTAACTGAATCTACATAACTTAAACTCTCACGCACTTTCTGCTTCACTTAATAATTCACCAATTAAAAAGCTATTAATAAGGTATAATTAATCTGATACACTATTGACTGCATGAGTCCTTGCCGCATCTGATGTAACAAGCATTTCTTGAGTTCCTTCAGTGGACCCGGTGCTGTTTAAGATAATAACATAATACATTCCATTTCTGTCCTGCAGGTGCCCACAGTCTAGCAGAAGTGAACCCATGACAGGAATCTAGTATAAGCGCTAACAGATTAAAGGTGTAGTGTCAGTAAGAGGAGGAAAAAAAAACATTAATTAAGATTTAAACTTTAGTTAACTAGAAATTTAATAGCCCCAAAGATCTGTAAAAGTTCAAGCAGGACTAGTCATTCCAAGTAAACCCTGAGGCAGGAAGGAGAAGGTCGAAATGCCCCATAAGTGTACATTTCTGAGCACAGAGAAATAAAAATCAGAAACCAGATGACATTAAGGGCCAGCCCTAGTGAGCAGCCACGGCCACAGGACTTCCCTGACTGCAATGGCCTCACTCCATTCAGTAAGGTTAACGGTGCTTCCTGTTTCCTCGGGTTGATATTTCCCAGAATTATGAACCACTGCAGGAAGAAAAAATCACAAGTAAAGAAATTTAAAAAGTGACGTTTTAGGTCAAAGCAAACACTAGGCGAGTTACAAACAAAATAGCCAGGGGGAGGTAAATGGGAATCCCTCGGCTGTGAAATTGCTGTCCTTTATCCGCATGCAAATAGCCATCCAGTACTCACTGGAAGGTGAACTGTCTTAACCAAAACCGGCCACTTGGTTCTTCACCAACTTTGGTTCTCTCCCAGCAATGCCGGAATAGCTGAGCAGCTGGAGGAGATCTTTAAGTGGTGGAAATAAAACACGCCCTGGACGTAAACTATGAGCACCAGGGGCTACACTAGAGACGACGCAATGAGAATGCGCTGGCGGGGGGCCCCGCGCACAGCAGAATGTTTCACAGTCGGGCCGCAGGAGGTGGATACAGGTGTTGTTTGTTTTCTGTTTTATTTCACAGAAAAAACACTTTGATGTAATTTTCAAAAACACTTTCAGCTATTTTTAGTCCTCAATTAATTTGGGGCAAAAAACTTCCTCTCTTTCATTTGAGAGGCTGTGTCCTTCCAGGCAATCAATGATGAGGAAAACTCAGCCGACACACACGGAATTCTGACTCACGATGCTCACTGCAGAGGGCTCCCTGGGCCCTCGGTTCTCAGACTGTGCACGTCTGAGAATGTTCAAATGTATCTCCTAGATAAAACTTTAATAATGGGTGTTTCTAATGTTAATGAGAGACTGGAATGGGGGGCACAATTTGAATATAGCCCTAGACCAAACACTCACAGTCACATAACCAAAACGTAGAACTGTCCTGATTTCCCCAAAGTGGTCACACTGATCATATAGTAAACTTCATCTTTCTTCATGTCAGTGTTACCTTATAGCTTCCTAGTCAATCAGCTATAAACAAGTAAGCTTTCACGGTGCCTTTAAAGAAATACAAGTTTCTAGTAACCAGTCACAATAGAAAACAATGTAATACTTCCTCCTTCACGCTTTATAAACTGAGCTGTACCAGTCTCGGTTTTGAAGTCTCCTTCTTTGCAAGCAGTTTGTTTCTTTCTCAATAAAATATTCATATCAAGTAAAGCTTTCTGGATTTTCTTTTGACACTAATTCTTAAATTTCTTATGAATGGAGGCAGATGACATAGGCCAGGACCCTAGAGATTTGAGGTAATGTCAGCTGGTGGTTGTGACAGTGGAAACCAGTATGGAGACCACCACAAACGCCACTTCTGCAAACTTGATCCATATTTGAATATTCTTTGTCATTCATTTAAAACTTGTGATGCTGACGGCTCCATATTTGAGCTTTTACAGATTCTGACATTTCAGTAGAACTGCTTCATATGCTCCAACAGAAACTAACAATTATAGAATGTTTTAGTGTTTTCTGCAGCCAAGATTATTTGCTTTCGCTTCTTTTTTCTTTTGGTTTATAGGGTCTTTTCTTCATGCCTGCACAGTTTGCCATCTTTCTTCCCTGATAAACATGTCATCACAAGGCACATGCCTTTTATATATTTCAATTAAGAAATCATTATATTTTTCTCCCTTGATACATGTTAATGTTTAAATAAAAGCCTGTAATAATATAACATCCCAGAATATGAAAAATACAACTACCTTTAAGATCAAATATCCTAATCTCTACTAAAAACATAAACCCCACCTGCGAATCCCTCTAATCCATCATCCGATTTATATTTGGGAAGTTTCAAAAGGAAATCTCTAGTTTCAATAACGGAACACATCAAATCATGTTCCATTTTTATCTGTAAAAGGGTTTTGTTTTCATAACTTAAAATCATTTGTCTCTGTGTCTTGTAAAATAGAGAGTAACTACCAAATGGTGCCTTTTTAGCTTTGTCAGGCAGGTATCGCTATGTTTAAAAATTTAAATAGTTAGAATGAAGAGAAGTACTTGGGATGATTCATTTTGCAGAAAGAAAACAATGCCACTGAAAACATGATTGAACTAGAAGAATGCATCACACACTTGCTTTTCTGACGTGATGAGACTAATTAAGAGTCATCTTTCATCCACCACAGGTAGATCTGACAGGGCAAGGTGTGTGTGTGTGTGTGTGTGTGTAAATTAAATGAGATTTTCCTGTTCTTGAGTATGCAACAATTGATCCAATCTCTAATTTATATTCATGAATTTTTGGAATACTTCTAAAACTCTATTATCCCAAAAAGCTCCATTAAATATTTACTAAATAAATACTGGTATTCGTATTATGGAATTTGGGAACTTGTTACCTACTAAATATATTATACTTGTATTTTGTTTGTAAAATATAAGTACAAACTTGAACTAATGTAAGTATGCCCTAGATCCTGTGTTTGTGAAATAGATGTAGTCTCTGACTTCAGAATGGAAGAAGTAGATATTAAGGAAACAAAAACAAACAAACAAAACAACTAATTACAAAGTGTGGTAAAGTCTCTGAAGGAAAAAGTAAGGGAAGTATACTACTCACAAAAATTAGGGGATATTTCCAAATGAATATGAAGCGATAAAATATCCCCTAATTTTTGTATAACAGTAGGAAATAATGTATGCAAATAGGATAGAGGGAAAGCATTCCAAGTATCAACATAAAAAATGCACAAACCTGTGGAGCATTTTTATGAGTTTATTTGAGCCAAAATTGATGACAATTGCCAGGAAGCAAGATCCCAAATGCTCTAAAGAATGACAGTTTGCAGTTTCTTTTATGCATTTGGAATCAAAGAGGGAATTGAAGGAAGGATTACACGAAGGTGGGGATTGGATTATGAGAGTTAACAAGATTGTGTGCTCTCTTAAAGGTTGTATTACTGTAATCAGTAATAAATATGCTATATTACTGATTTACTTACATTAGTCTCACTAGCCATAAGTAAAGCTAAATAAGAATGTACTAATAAAGTAAACATATAAAAGATTTCTTCTGAACTGTTAAATCCAGTTTGTTGCTCTTATAACCATGATTCAATAATACGATAATGTAGTTTAGTAATCATAGTTACGTATTCCATAGCAAATCAAAAGTATACCATCAATCCTAGACTTCCACCTCCGGACAGACTCTCATTACAGTTGAAAGGCCTGTCCCTCTCCAGCTGATGCACATCAGGGGTTAACATCCGAACAATAAGAATGAGCCTAAGCAGAAGATACTTGCACCTCAAGCTCCTCCTTCTGCTGCTCCCACCACTGCCAGGCTTGCAGTTCTCATTCTCTCTTTTTTTTTTTAGTTCAGATTCTCACTCAAGGCCAAAGGACATCTCAACTATGGAAATCTATGGATACTTGTTACACGAAACAAAAATCCTAATTTATAAGTTATTTGCTAGCTTCAGTTCCTGTAACAACCGAGGAAACAGATGCTGACCTTCAGATATGTCAGCTCCCAGGGAGTTGTTGACCTTCAACAGCAGACTGGCCCAGCAGCAATGTAGCCTCCCTCAGCAAAGAACCCTCAACCCGCTCCTTTTGATTCTTTCATTCTATTTTTTGTTTATTCTTCCTCCTTATAAAAGCCCCTGCCTGCTCCTAAACGAGAAGACGGGTTTGTGAGGACAGGACCCCCCCCCCCCCGTCTTATCAGGTGGCCGGCACTTGAATAAACGTCTTTGCTTTGCACCAGCGCCTGTCCTCCAATGACTGGCTATTCATCCTGGTAGGCGGCCAGACCTGTGGGTCATTTTTCCAGTTTCATTACTTCCGGTCTTTTGAAGGTGTGTTAATGTAGATGCACAAGAACAATGTGCATAGAGCTTGCTTCAAAGCTTTTTACTGAAGAAGTTTTAGGCCTGGGGCATGATTACCCACCATGTCCTGTCCACTTGGGACCTGATGATCAGATCAATCTGTGAGGTTACTTTCCAGACTACCTCTTTTTCTGTCCAGAATTAACCCTTAGCCCTGGCCGGTTGGCTCAGCGGTAGAGCGTCAGCCTAGCGTGCGGAAGACCCGGATTCGATTCCCGGCCAGGGAACACAGGAGAAGCTCCCATTTGCTTCTCCACCCCTCCGCCGCGCCTTCCTCTCTGTCTCTCTCTTCCCCTCCCGCCGCCAAGGCTCCATTGGAGCAAAGATGGCCCGGGCGCTGGGGATGGCTCTGTGGCCTCTGCCTCAGGCGCTATAGCGGCTCTGGTCGCAACATGGCGACGCCCAGGATGGGCAGAGCATCGCCCCCTGGTGGGCAGAGCGTTGCCCCATGGTGGGCGTGCCGGGTGGATCCCGGTCAGGCGCATGCGGGAGTCTATCTGACTGTCTATCCCTGTTTCCAGCTTCAGAAAAATGCAAAAAAATAAATAAATAAACAGAATTAACCCTTTGGGTCATAAATCAATCCAAAAGCTATACTGATGGCCCACCTTTTGGTCAGATAGTGTGTGTGGTCTCACAGTGTAGGAAGGCTTATTTCTAGGAAATCCCAGTATCAAGGTCATCTTGTTGAAGAGTAGACCACTGAGGATAGAGTAGGACTATAATCTCAGGATATGAGTTAAAGCCAAATTTTCCAAAAAAAGGAAGGGCAGGTTAAATGGAAGACAATCAGGTCATATGGCCTTCATTGTGAAAAGAAAATCTGGACCATTTCTTTCCTGTGAACTATCATAAGCCATGTTTTGCTTTCTGACTCATTTTTCTGTATTTGGCATCTAGTATCACAGTTACGTAAATCATAAAAAAAATATTAACAGCTATCGTATATACCTTCAGTAGTCATAAACAGTTGATCTATAAAAGAGAAACCCAGAGAACAAGTATAACTATTATTATGACTAATATCATTAGTAGACAGGTAAAGATAGTCAAACAAATGAATTCTGAGTTCAATATCAATCCATAGGTATACAAGCTTGTTTGATGTTTTGGGATAGCTGTCTACCACCGAGGTCAGCAACTTCTCACCCTAGAAGATTTTTCATTATTTATTTTTACAATGCTTCCCATGCAATTTACAAATTTAACATAAAAATAAAACCTTTCAGGTCTACCAGGCACCCTTCTAAAACACTGAAAAATTATTCCTATATATATTAAGATTTTAACCCTTAAAATCTCAATTTCTAATGAAAACTAAGAAGTCAAATTGATGAAGACATTTTATGACCACTAGAAACATATTTCGTAGACATAAAAATCATTTATTTACATGAACTTTTTTTGTAAAACCTAGGTAAAATATACTATAATAATTGTATTTAATGTCAATAACTTGAAAAACATGTCTGCTCTACTTAAACCAACAAATGTAAGCTAGTTTTTACTTACTAAGGATTAATCTCAGATTATGTGATATTAAAAAGCATTTAATTTAGTTTCTATATTTCTAAGAATTTTAGAATACCCAATCCTTACAAGAGCTGGCCTTTAGATTAAATTTAATAATACCATTTGGAGGCAGAAAATTATCTCAAATATACAACATACATATAGAAACACACATAGACAGACCGCAACACCTTTTAGCCATGAGAAAAACTCACTAGTTTATAAAAAGAGTTGGACTCAAATTTTGTACTGGTGGCATTTATAATTTATATCTGTCCTTGACAGGTTAAGTTCCAAATGACCTTTCCCTTCTCAAAATAAGAACAGCAATTTTTAATACCTAAAAGTTTGGGTTGACACATAAACAATATCATAGGTTGATTCATTAATCTAATTTCCCATTTTGAAGTTTCAAGGGATAAAATAACGATTCTTTCCAGTAATTCTGCCCAATCTTATAGCCAATTTTTTTTTTCAAATGTACAAATGATTATAAATATCACAGGATCTTCATCTCATCCATCTCAGTATTAATGGGGGAGGGTATTGTCCTGAGACTTGTTGGCATTGGAGGTACAATTTCCATGTTAATATGGAGATCCACAGATTCTGAAAAACCTAGTGGAACCAGCCTTTACGTGCATACTAAAGCATCCACCAGGTATAAAAACAAATGTCAGAGACTTTCAGAGGTATAGATGTAACTTTATTGGCCAGTTTCACCTGCGCAGGGGTGAATTCCCTTGTGTCCGGAGACACCGTACTCAGTAGGAGCTGCAAATAGGAATCGCCCCTGGTGCTTACAGCTAGTTCCTTATATATCCTAAGTAAGCAAGCATAATACAGAAACAGAAGTGGCGGTTACCTATTCGCTAAGGGAGTTGCACATAGCATAGCAACAGGGGCTGGGTCTAGCTCATTAGCGAACTTCAAACATAAATTTCTGATAAGGGTCTCTAACCAATGGAATGCAAACGTTTGTCTTCCTTTGTTCTTAGCCTTACAGGGTCCCTATCCTTACCTCCCTGTCTCTGCTTCTACACTCTGGCAATCCCAGCACACTTTCCTGAATTTAACAATTTGATCTTTTCTTGATCCTTACACATACCTCCAGATAAAACAAATGTAGTGGATATCCCCATAGGCCTGCTTCACACGCTAGAGGAAATCTTCAGGCAACCTCGCAAAGATTCTTAGTCACCTAAGAATACTCAGTTGAGAGCCAATGGAAGCTTGCTGGATGTATCAAAACTGCAACACTTTCCAAGGCAGGGGCCCCTCTCTAGGGGTGTACCCATTCACAAAGAACTCTCCCCAGGGTTCCCACCGACTTTTCCTAAAGTGGCAGCATTTCTGCACTGTATGCTTTCTGGGGCCCTTCTCCACCACTTCAGATTTGGGTACCTGAAAGAACTACTGTCACCCCATTGGCTATTTGAGTTGGGGAAGCAAGTGTTCTTTCTCTGTCAGAGCTAAAGAGAGATTAGTTTCTCATTTAACTGGCAAAGATTTTGTTTAGACTTTCAGTAAGCAATTCAATTAAAAGCCAAAATTAAAAGCAACTCATTCTTTTTTCTTTTTCTGAATTATCGCAACCCTTACCCACATCAAGGATTTTCTAAGAGCAGCTCAAATAAAGTCATGGACCTGCTTCTAAAAGCGAGGAGTCTTGGTATTCTGAGAGGAGACTTCCTCAAGTTCATGTGATGAGCAGCAGGGAGCTGGTGGGGTGCAGTGGGCCTTGTTTTTACCTGGCATTGGACTAGGGTGACCCAAGTAGGGTGATCCAGAGTAGGCTTCATTGGAATCCTGCTGGCTACACCAGGAGTGTGTTGACATAAGAAATGTCCAAACCTGCCTGACCAGGTGGTGGCGCAGTGGATAGAGCATCAGACTGGGATGCGGAAGAACCCAGGTTTGAGACCCGAGGTCGCCAGTTTGAGCGCGGGCTCATCTGGCTTGAGCAAAAAGCTCACCAGCTTGGACCCAAGGTCGCTGGCTCCAGCAAGGGGTTACTCGGTCTGCTGAAGGCCCGCAGTCAAGGCACATATGAGAAAGCAATCAATGAACAACTAAGAAGTCGCAACGAGCAACGAAAAACTAATAATTGATGCTTCTCATCTCTCTCCATTCCTGTCTGTCCCTGTCTATCTCTGCCTCTGTAAAAAAAAAAAAAAAAAAAAAAAAAGAAATGTCCAAACCTGTAGAGAATTTTTATTATAATTCATTTAAGCCACACTGACAACAATTGCAGGAAAAAAATTTAAATAAATTTGTAAACTTTCCAGTACTTTAAAGAATGAGTTTGCAGTTTCTTTATGCTTTGGGAATTAAGGAAGAAATTTAAGAAAGACTACATGAAGGTAGAAGAAAATAAAGTGGGGATTGGATTACAAAATAATTAACAGGATTATGTGCTCTCTTGAGGATGGTTAAGCCTTCAAGGGGTATTACTTCTGGCATTTCAGAGGTGTGTTAATCTAGATGCACAAAACCAATGGACAGGGCTTCCTTTAAGGCAGGGGTCGGGAACCTATGGCTCGCGAGCCAGATGTGGCTCTTTTGATGGCTACATCTGGCTCACAGACAAATCTTTAATAAAAAAAATATAATAATGTTAAAAATATAAAACATTCTCATGTATTACAATCCATTCATTTCCTACTGCTCATGTTTATGGTTGCAGGTTGCTGGAGCCAATTACAGCTGTCCTCCAGGACAACAACAAATTTTTATTGGATAATGCGTAACGTACACGGGTCGTAGTATGGCTCTCACAAAACTACATTTTAAAATATGTGGTGTTCATGGCTCTCTAAGCCAAAAAGATTCCCGACCCCTGCTTTAAGGCCTTTTACTAAAGAAGTTGCATGCCTGAGACTTGACTACCCACCATGACCTGCCCAATTTGGATTTGATGATTGGATTACCCTGTGAGGCTACTTTCTGTAGAACTCCTTATCCACACAAGAAGCAAATGGGAGTACAAAAGTTTTCATGGGTAAATATGAAACTCATTCCACTAAGTGAAGAAGCTGAACACAGTATTTACATATTAGTCATATTAGTGTGTGTTAGGAAGAGGTAAAATACTGGATATTTCAGGTGTGCTATTAAGAAAAATAGGTCCTGGCCAGGTAGCTCAGTTGGTTAGAGTGTCATTACGATACACCAAGGTAGTGGGTTCATTCTCCAATCTGGGCACATATAAGAATCAACCAAATAATGCACAAATAAGTAGGACAATAAATTGATGTTTCTCTTTCTCTCTTTCAAATCAATCAATCAATAAAAAATATAAAAAAAGAAAAATGCCAGACAACATAAGAGTTTTGAGCTGATAAAAGATCAATTTTCATTTTTAAAAAATTGGCATTTCTCTTCTTGAATTGACACAGTATTTCATCATCTGACTCTAAACAATTATAAAAGCTGGACAAAATATATGAAACAACTCTTTTTTATTCTACTTTATATTATTGTTATTGTTGTTGTTATTGTTTTGCTGGCTTAGGATAGCAATCAACCAATCCAAGGCTTTGATTCCTAGATGAAAAGAAAGGTAAAAAATGAGCCCTGCATTCAAACAGACTGTCTCTCTGAGGGTGTTTTTAAAGATTCCATTCAGAGAAATAAGGTACTGATAGTTCCACTCTTGCTGGGTAAAAATATCAAGCACTCACATTTTAGGACTGTAAAAATAACTGAGTTTTGCAGGTGGGCAAAGGGCAGTGAACTAAAGAAAAACATGCTTTAATGTACCTGGCTGGTTCCTAAGCTGTCCTCATGCAAGGGGGTACTCTGGGAGGCTGAGAAGCAATTTCAGAAGCCACAGAAGACTGAAGAGATGCTGGTAGATAAGAGAGGCAAAGTGGGAAGTCCCTGTCTTTCACTAGAGACACAGAGACTACACCCTAGTTAGAAGAATCATGCTCCAGGACTAAGGATAAAAATGAATTGACTCCCCTTTGATGCTAAAAGGCAAGTTTTGACAAGATCAAAATGACTTGCCCAAAATTTAACAATCCCTTAGAACAAACCGTATCACAGAGGAAAATAACATAATCCAGAGTTGTTACAATCCACATTATCTTATTAAATTTATGGCAAATGTAAAAGTAACCAATACTCAAGCAATAAAAAAAAAAAAGAAGAAAATTTTTGTTCCCAACCTAAATGGAGAGGAACCAGATACCTTCTGAAATACTAAAGAATTCATTTGACAAAAATATGGAAGTTCTTTACACTTAAAACTACAAAAAACTGAGAGAAATCACAGAAAACCTAAGTAAATGGAGCAATATGCACCATGCTCATGGACCATGACATGCAATGTTGACAAAATGTTAATTTCCTCAAATCAATCCATAGGTTCAACAATATCTCAGCAAGTTTCTTGAGTAAGTTGATGAGCTGATGCTAAAATTCATATGAACATGCAAATAACAGAGAACAAGAAAAGCTTTGGGGCCCTGGCCGGTTGGCTCAGCGGTAGAGCGTCGGCCTGGCATGCGGGGGACCCGGGTTCGATTCCCGGCCAGGGCACATAGGAGAGGCGCCCATTTGCTTCTCCACCCCCACCCCCTCCTTCCTCTCTGTCTCTCTCTTCCCCTCCCGCAGCCAAGGCTCCATTGGAGCAAGGATGGCCCGGGCTCTGGGGATGGCTCCTTGGCCTCTGCCCCAGGCGCTAGAGTGGCTCTGGTCGCGGCAGAGTGACGCCCCGGAGGGGCAGAGTATCGCCCCCTGGTGGGCAGAGCGTTGCCCCTGGTGGGCATGCCGGGTGGATCCCGGTCGGGGTCATGCGGGAGTCTGTCTGACTGTCTCTCCCCGTTTCCAGCTTCAGAAAAATACGAAAAAAAAAAAAAAAACTTTGGGAAAAAAAAAAGGAAGAAACTATCCTACCTGATTTCAAGACATACAGAGTAATCAAGACGGTGTGCTATCTATCGGCACACTGAGAAAACGCTCCAACCCACTGAGCTATCTGTCCAGAGCCAACTGCTTTTATTTTTACCTAAATACAAGCTTTCTTTTTCATACGCCCTAAACTCTATCATGTTGGTATTTATTTAGTATTTTAAATTCTATTTTTAAAAAGCATACTAATTTTTCTTCTCAGTTTAGATCATCCATATGTTTAAATGTTATTCTTTCTACATTTTCATTCATGCAAATGATAAAATTGTTAGAGAAGCACAAAATCAAACAAATAGCAGTTTAATAATCAATGTTGTTTCCTAATCTCCCCCCTGTAGTATGCATTTCAATATGGGAAATCTTCAATTTCACATAAGAACATAAAGCTTTAATGTAAAATTTTGTAGGTTAAGGAGCTCTGTGGCTTCAGTTTCTGAGGAAAGCGACTCTCCTTAAAACAGCTGAACTCTTAAAGCAATCATAGGACTACGCTCTAAACAAAGCACCAAATTTTGTGGAATTTTTATGCAATTTTGATATGCAGTAGTTCATATTTTCACCTAACAACTCTGAATATATCTATTTTGCTTTTCAATTTTATAAAGTGAAACTAAAAAACATTGCATTAAACAAGCTGCTCTGCTCAAGAGCTTTTATTTTTTTTACAATTACATTAAACCTTTTCTTATAATGATTACATCACACAGCTTTGAATCAGGAACGTTAAGAGAATAAATATTTCTAGGTTTCTCTTGGGTTCTGGTCTTCATCACTAAATATCACTTAGTCATTTCCCTGCCCTCTTCATCTCCCTTATTTATAACTAGCCAATTGGTTATATAATTGTTCTCTCTAAGACCTTTTTTTTTTTAACATTGCCCCAATGCCTTCTCCAGTTTGAATGCAGGATCTTGGTGCCGCACAGCGTCTTCTCATCACTATGCGACCTCAGTGACCAGCTGTGACAGAGAAAAAATGAAAAGACATAAAAGGTGGGAAGAATTAAATGAGAGCAGTGGACTTTCCTGCACTGGCAAGGCATGGAGCAAGTGATTTCCTGGGTATCCAAGTTTTAATTTTTATATTTTTCTTCAGGGAAATTCTCTAGCAGTTAACACATGTAACTGATTTTATCTAAAGACCCATCTAAAAGAATTACACCTTGAGGTCAGCTAATTGTTTTTCACAGAGTATATATTGAATTTATCCTTAGCTTGTGAAAAAAATAAAATACATAGTGTTTTAGGAAAAAGTAATGCTAAATACTCCAGCATTAATCTATGGTCAACCTTGAGGCTTGCTTATCAGTAGATACACAAGGAGACCCAAGGTAAGAATGAAAAGTGTCATTCAGCTGGTAACTCGAGGCTCTTGAGAGTCACTGCTCTGCTTCTTTTATATTTGATTGGTGTTTGACTTTCCAGTAGATAGATTAAGCTAATATAGAGACCTGACTTTTACTGTAACATGTTTCTTTTTTTTCTAATCTTTTTGTTTGGTTATTTTTGATAGGGCTATTAAGTTTAGTAAGAAGATGAAAATAGAAGATTTAAAGAAGGATTAGTTTCTGATAAGACCAGTAATGAGTGTGTAAAGTTTACAAAAGGAAATTAATTTTGTCTATATAAAACGTGTACAGTCATTTCTCTTCAATAACACTCAGATGTCTAGAACATAAACTGTAGAATCTCCCTATAAGGAATTTACAAAAAAAGAATAAGGCTAGTGCATATAGCACAGGATTATATAAGGTTTTTCAGTCTTTATTAATAATTCCAAACTAATAATTTACATTGTCTTCTTTACGATTTTAAAACATCTAACTTGACACACACATAATGTGTTAAAATAAATAAAACCATTATGCTAAATGAAATAAGTCAAAGACAAACTGATAAACCAAAAATCTACAAAATTAACAAAATGTCTTGAAGTGTAAAAATCATTGGGAAATCACTAGCTTAGAGGGTATGTGAGTCTTGATCTAGCCTATGGATAAATTTCAATTTTGTTTGTAAGCAAGGAAAACATACTTCAAAGTCAAGCAAAGTTCCCATGAGAATGAATTAAAAGGTAGAATCCCACTCGCTCTCCCCCCCCCTCTCTCTCTCTATTTCTCTCTCTCTCTCAGGAATAAAGGTTTAGAAGTCCACCCCTTCACCTTCTCTCTGTGCACTGCTCTCCTCACTCTTTCAATCAAAGCTACTTAACAGTGACATGCCAATTGGAGATGGTCTGCAAACTGTCACCAGTCTGAGAGTATGTACAGAATTTGAGAGTAATCATTTAGAAACCGAACAGAGTAATTTTATGCCTGTTGAATCTACGGATAACAAAGTGGGAATTGCATTTTGTGTGTGGGGTTTTTTCTTTTTTTTCCTTCTACTTTATTTTTATTGGGTTTTACGATGGCATTGGTCCATGACAGATGGAGAAAAATAAAAAGCTGCTCCTTCACCCCTGATAATTGAGAAGCACAGCCGTGGACAACACCTGCAGCTGTATCAGAAAGAACACCCAGAGAGCCAAGGGAGGTGCAAAACTAACTTCCTCAGTGATTTTTGCAATTTATCTTTATGTTGACGGGGAAAAGGTACTGATGTAAAATGTCTCTATGGATGTAGGCCCATCATGATTAAAAATAAATCCTAGAAAAATTACAAGGCAATAAAACACAATCTCTCTCCTTCCTCTTTTATTTCTCAAGGGCTGAGGCTTTCTCCTCTTTCCGACCACTTTATGTCTTACTCAGATCTGTGCTAAAAATTACCATATTCCACAACACTCTTCAATATTCACTGTCTATTTGTACATTCAGGGCTGGTATCTCCTTATAAATATTAATCAGGTGATTAAAGGAAATCAATAAATGTAAAGTTACAAAGAACATTGTGTTTACATTTTCATAGGTACTTTTTAAAAAGAGAGTCCTCAACATTCTATAATATTGTATCTTTATTAGGGCAACTTACTGAAGCTATAGAAACACTATATTTAAATGTCACCATCCTTAATTTCCTTCAGAAGTTTTTCTCTCTTTCCTACACTTACAGTTAAATCCGTTTCTGCTTCTCTTTATGTAAAAAGGCATAGGACTAGTAATATTAGCAGATATACTACTAGCAATGCTCTTACTTGCTTTAAAAATGTACTATGGTACATCATGAAAGGAAATTCAAAGATGGTAGTTCCTAATGAATTGCTATTCGTACTCTGAAACACTAATCCTATATTATATTGAAATTTTTCTGGGAGGCAGTAACATTTTAGAGTTCACGGACGCTGAAGAAGCCTGTGAAGGAAAGAAAAAGAAACACAGTTCCAATTCCCAACATTTCACAACTTTATAGGACTTTTGGGTCTTTGAGGTGCACACACCACACTACATTTACCACTAAATCCAGGCTAAGAATTTCCTACACCAACAACAAAGGGGGAAGTGAGCCTTGAGGAGAGACTGTAATGAAAAACTCATTGCCATCCATTCCAAATAGTTTTTTTTTTAAAAAAGTAGATATGTTGTCATTAACTGCAGTCACCAAATAACTGCAGCCCTCCACAGAAATTCTGCTGCTGTAGAAATCAGGCTATCATAAAAACAATTTTATAAAGTGATACTCTTTAGTATCAGGGACGGTGAAATGGAGATGTATAAATCCACGGAAGAAAAGATGTAGATGAGGAGCACAGATTTTATGCTTTTAAATTATCTTGATTTTATTCAATAAAACATAGAAACACTATGAAGACATACTTATGCATTGGTTAGCATAACAATGAATCTGGATTTAGTATTCCACTTTAATAAGCTTTATAGAGGGTGACACAAATGGCACTCTCTGGAAAGTGAAGATGCATCTGGAAAGGCAGAGACTGCAAGGAAGAACAAAGGGTGGTATAATATAGAATCGTCACATCTTAATAGTACTTCTCTGTTTAAAAGGAGCATTATATTATAGCTCCTGTGAGCCCAGGAAGGCCACTGTGACCCATTTCATTTATTTTTATTATTTTTTATTTTTTTGACCCATTTCATTTCATAAAATATCCCCGTAACTTCTGGATGATCCAGGAAATGATAGCAGAATTAAACCAGCTAAGGTTTCATGGTCCTGGGAGACTTAACACCTGAGAAAGTTGCAAACATCTGCTGAAAGATCAAGTCCCACCTAAAATTTACCTGTGAAGTTAGGTATTTTAGAAATAGATTTAAGATCTCTGCAACGCTTATTATCAAGTATGTGGAAGGATTTCATATTGGATATAGATAGACCAAGCTCTAACAGGCTTAGCAGTGTATCAAAGATGACTCTTAAAGAAAAGGAAACATACTAAACTAGAGCAAACAAGGTCACAAGCCTCTCTTCTCTACAGTATTTACTTTCCACAGGAAATTCTAATACATTATTTCCTAGTGTACCTGAGCTCAATCTCCACTACTTAATCAAGATCTGTATGATTCAAAATTGACATACATTATTGACATTGCTATTTGAATGGCAATATGTAAAGTTCCATAAGGCTTTCTTCACCGTTAAACCTTAAACAAAAAAAGTAAACCTTAAACAAATACAGGCTAATCAGGTAAGTAGCAAGTTTCCTAAATCCTTAATGACTATCAAATTTTCTTATAATAAACCTTACTCTTTAATTTAAACTATTCCCTTTGAATCTTAAACTGCTAAGGGTTCATCTGTATTTCCTTATATCAATATACTTGTCTCATGAAAAATGATGATCTTTTCTCTCTTTTGATCTCTAAAGACGGGAGTTCCCCTAGAACTTAGTTCTGCTCTACTGTCCTCTTTATTTTTTGCTTTTTCTTTTTTCTTTTTTCCAAGTGAGAGGAGGGGAGATAGAGACTTCTGTATGCACCCCAACCAGGATCCACCAGGCCACCTCCATCTGGGGCCTTGCTTGCAACCGACCTATTTTTAGTGCCTGAGGCAGAGGCTCCCTGGAGCTATCCTCAGTGCCCAAGGCCAGTGTGCTTGAATCAGTTGAGACAGGACAGCAGGAAGGAGAGAGAGAGAGAGAGAGAGAGAGAGAGAGAGAAGGAGAAGGGGGGGTGGAGAAGCAGATAGTCACTTCTCCTGTGTGCCTTGACCAGGAATTGAAACAGGACATCCACATGTAGGGCTGACACTCTACTACTGAGCCAACTGGCCAGGGCCCATCCTCCTTTTCTTATAGTTACACTTTCATGATCTTGTTCAGTTGTATCTGTCACCGTCTCACTACCAAAAACTCTACTGTGAAAATCTCCTGTCAAGATTGTTCAATGCACTCCAGACTTTTATATGTAAACCCACTGAATATATTCACTTTATTGAAAGATAAACTCAATCAGCATGTCCAAAAGTGAAATTCTGATAATGCTTCCAAAGCCTGTTCACCCTCAGCCTACTCCATCTCACTTCATGGCACTGCATCCTTCCAGCAGCTTAGACAAACTGCTTGCTCCTTAATCTCTCATATCCCTCTCTAATCCAGCAGGAAACACTGTTGGAACACCCCTAAAATACAGCTTCTTGTTGAGCTTAAATGCCTCATATTTTCTTTAATTAGGAATAGTTAGAGCAAAATAAAAATGTTACTTTTTATTATATACATTATCATATTGGGTACATAAAAATGAATATACATGCAGGTCTTAAGAGCCATTATCGTTCACTAAATGTGCCTCACTATTTAATCTTAGAAGAATGAAAATAGCTTCCTGTTTATAAGTAGACCTAATTAGAAAGTAATAGTCAAGCCATGAAACTACCAAAAACGAATTAGTGAGTTGCTGGTATTTGTCCTCAGCTCATTTTACCTTTAACTCTCCTCCATCATGTGGTATCTATCCAGTCCATAAAACTGTCTCTTGCCCCTTAGAAGCCAACCTTGTTTGAAGGATTAAGAAATTAATTCTGTTGGTTTCTCATGTGCCAAGAGAGTGTCATAATAAATTTGCCCTTTATAGTTTGAGGAACCAAACTGTTCTGACAATTTTTTGCATCTTTATTCACAGAGGGATTAGCCTTTGGCTGTTATTCAAATCTCATTTAGAAATCACATATCTTTTCAGAAATAACTCATCCAAACTTAATACATAACTTTTTGTATGCAGGTAAGTAAGACATAGAAATACATAGTCTCTGTCCTCCAAAAACCTATTTTCCAAAAGAAAACATGGGCCAGTTAAGCAGGGACATTTCAGGGGACTTGAAAAATTATTTTACATGATTTCTTCATTGGCATTTTGGATCTGCTTTATATAAAATATAAGTTAAAAAAAAAGAAAATCAGGGAGAAGGAATATTTGTTCTTTTATTTTATTTAATGAAAGAATATATCAAGGATATAGCAGGTTCTCATTGTTAAGTAGTTCCTAAAATGTAGGATATGAAGCCCTGGGAAAATTTTCTAAAAAGGTCACAAAATATATATGCAGACAAATGCATTCTATAGTATCAATAATGCATCCTAGATATATAATTTTTCATCATTATGTGATTTCAAATCAGAAAAACATAGAAATACATAATGTTGCTTGCTGTGAACATTTTGATGGTTTAAGAGTTGACCTCAAGCTCAAAAACTTGAAAGGAAATCACTAAGCGTTCCAGAAGGAGCAGAAACTTTTTATTTAGGTCAACTTGGGGATGAACGAGATTGACTTGCTTTTTCTAATATACTGTGTCTATACATAGGAGATCATTGACATTTCCCTAACCATACCCCCAGAGATGTAATTTTTTAATATTTGCCAAATAACAGACCTGAGAAGAATGTTTTAGGCATAGATAGAAACAAAGAAGATGATATGGAATCAATAAAAACAGAGAAAAAAATAATTTAATTAACTTAAGAAAATTAAACAAATGAATTGGAAAAAATAGCAGAACAAGAAAGTATGTAAAGAACAGGACAGACTGCAAGAGACCTTTAGCTAAAGATGAAAATATAGATGCAGAGCTGACATTCAAGAACCAGAGTTATATTTCTGCTGCTGTCATTTATTTTTTTATTGAAGTTATTGGGGTGACATTGGTTAATAAAATTATACAGATTTATGTGTGTATGTGTGTGTGTGTACAATTTAGATAAGCATTGAATCATGAAATTGAACAACTAATTCTTGTGTCATTTACTCAATTGGAATTACAGTCTATTTAGAACCTATAAATCATGAAAAAAAAATTAAGGCCACTTATATGGCCTTAATTCTGTAGATAACATTTCCTACAATTGAACTGTAAGCCTTATATCTTTATTCAAAATTATTTTCTTCCACTTTATACAAAAAAGAAAATTTTTTACTTAACACAAATCTTATTATGGTGACTTGCCCCACCTGTAAAATTGTCATGGGTACCAAGCAAAAGGAAGAATGTGACAGAGACTACAGTGTTACTCAAATATTCTGTTTGCTTTCCCACATTTCTCAGCTCCCATGAAGTGAGGCAAAAATACTAATTCTGCCTAATAGGCTTTGGTGAGGAAGTATTATGCTCCACTTTCATTCTAAAGCATAAATGAACAGAATGTCATTCTCTATCTATATCTTCTTCTGCTATATCAACCACATTACTGACATTTCAAGTGATGCAGTCTTCATCATTGTGGGTCCCTTAGTGACTATGTTACTATGGAGTAGAACAAACATTCCTCATCTCACACATACACACATCAACATTTATCTAACAAACAGTAGAAGCAGAAAACAAAAATTGAATTAATCCACTGAGATCTGAGGTTGTTTGTTCACAAAGTACAATCTTGTAATTATAACATATTTTCCAAGACTATATTAGTGTAATACTATAAATTACTATATATTGATTGCTAGTTCAAAACAAAACTCGAGATGTTTTTCCAGGTCTGCTCCACAACTGAATATTAACTAGGTTGTTTCACAATTTTATGGCTGTTTTTGGATATGAGATAATGGCAATATCAGCAAATACTTTGGAATTATTGCTTTATTTTACTATTAAATGACTTTCTTCAGGAGTAATTTTTTTACTAGTTATCATAGAGTGTTATAAGTCATTCAGCATTCCCATGGATGATGGTTGTGGAAAAAGGGCATCATGGGTAGAAAAAATAATTCAAATTCATATCAAGAGAAAAAGCATTTGCCATATTGATACCATCATACCATATCTGGGGGTCGTATAAATTTATTCTAATGTGGAAACCACAATTAAAACTGCAACTTTAATTGGAGTCACTGCCTAATTCAATTGATGAGACTCTGTTGCCATTTTTAAGACACCCTTTTTACTGATGACTTTGATATTTAGCTCAGAGTCTCTTCTTACCACAAGTGGCAATGATTCATTATCCTGAGACACTCCTATAACCATCACTCTTTGAACATGAGTATATTCTCAACTTCAATAACCAACACCACCATTCTGTTTCAGCCACAAATCAGCATCATTCAATAATGTCAAACAATAATTATTGACACAATAACTTTACTTTCGTGTTATTCCATAAGCATATTATTTTATATTAATTAGTCTCCAGCCCCAAAACTACACAGCCTACTTTTCCATTATGTGTAAGGCCCGATTTGTTACTTTTCTTTCTATCCAGTTACAACTTCAAAAAATAAAACTTCAGTTTCTTTTCAATATCTTCATCTCTTTTGCACCAGTAAATAAAATAAAACAAAAAAACTCATCCATGGGATAATATAATTATTTGATTTATAGCCTTCTATATCTGGGCTCTGAGGCATTATTAAAGAAAATAACAAAACAAGCAAATGTGTTTGTGTATTTAATGCAACTTAGAAATTATTTGTAATACCTACTTATTTATTTCTTTCTTTATTAAATCTACTGGGGTGACATTGGGTACTATGATTAATGACTTCCAAGTCATTGTTTTCTCCAGTTCTGCTAGAGATTATTTTAAACTGTTTCAGTTCTCAAACTTTGGAAAATAAAATCGGGACTCTTAGCAATTTTACACTCTTTTCACTTATATACAACTTGATTCAAACACCTTTACGTTTTCCCCACCATAGAGGTTTTTGTCCACAATAATAAATTCTTTTGAAAGGCAAAAATATCTGAACTCTTGCTGAGAGGCACTAATGAGAGCTAACTGTAACTCTCAGATCTTATTTAAGACAGTTTGATTGATAGTTTCTCCTTTGTACTCCACTAACAACATAAAATGAATTAAGTATAATTGTGACCTGAAGATACTTCCTGTAAGGATTTGCAAAAGGTACACATGTTATTGACTGCAGTATGTGCAGTCTTTGGTGGCAGTAATATATTTCTCATTGTGTCTGGCTAAATAAGCAAACATTATTTTTTTCTATAAGACAGAAGAAAATTTACTGGTTTTGATGAATGTAAGGCTTCTGAACTATAAATGGAAATTTTATTGTTTCCCAGAACACTAGCTTAGTAAAATATTTGTGCTGAAAAGACAACCCAGTCTTTAGAAGCAAATAATTTGGATAAGAATACCGGTTCCATTTAAATTACTTTGGACGAGTTCACTTCTTAAACTTCAGTACAGTCATCTTTTTAAAAGGAATTAATTACACCCTCCTTCATAGGACTGTCCTTAAGAATTACATTTGCAAAGCCCGTTGTACACAGTTATATGTCTCTATTTTCTGTTTGTTTGTTCTTTTTAAAGTGCAGGTAAAGGTTTAAGTAGCAAAGTCAAAGTTAAATAATTAGAACATGATAGTTTGGGCCAAGATCTTAATTGCAGATCTGACCACCTAAAAGATATGCTCTCAAGAAAATCACAGCAGATTCAACAGCACTCCTTACTAACACTCCCATCTTCTCTCAGCTGGGTGGAAAGAAATATTCCACAGTTAGAGGCCAATCTTTAACCTCAAGATGATATTAGACAGATGGTCAACAGTGCTAAAATAGCATTTATTCTGTGCTAATTCAGATTGAAGCAAGAAGTCTATTATAGAAAATTTATAAACTGTGGCAAAGCATAAGTATGATTATTTAAATTATTTATAAACACGTCATCCAGTAATAATAACTAATATTTATATTTTTAAATGACATTTTAAAATGTATATTAATTGGGTATTCATCTAAAGACTAGTAACAGCTCCATGACATTTAAATGTACCACAATTTATTAAAATTAGTCCAGGTTTTTTTTATTATTTGTGACACTAATAAGTAACAATCAAATAATTTTTGATGATCTTTAACAATTTATCCTAGGCACAAAATTACTGGGTCAAAAGTTTGAATATTTTTTTACATCTTTCGTTTTGCATTGACAAATCACATTTTGATGTAACAACAACAAAAAAAATGTGTGTGCTCGCGCTCGTGTGCTGGCACATGCGCATGCGCAATCATGTGTTTGTGAAGCACTGGAGAGAAAGATTTTCAGAAAAATTACCAGGGCGGAGCCCGGAGCAGAGCACGCATGCGCCACCGTGCCAGCACTGTCCCTGATCCGTGATCATGCGCGAAGGGGTGGGGGGGCGAAGGGAGGGCGAAGGGGGGGCCCTAGGCTTCCCGCCCCAGGCTCCGCTCTGCTGGCTCGCTCCGGCGGCCATGTCTGCCACCATCCAGCGGGCGTTTGAGGAGCTGGATGCTCAAAATCGTTGGCAGCAGCCGTGCTTGACGATTACAGTCGTGTTAAACTGCAAAATGCTTAAAATGATTACATTAATGCCAGCTTAGCTGACATAGAAGAGGCACAAAAGAGTTAGATCTTAACACAGGGTCCACATCCTAACACAGGCTGTTATTTCTGGCTCATGGTTTGGCAGCAAACGATGAAAGCAGTTGTCATGGTAAACCGAGCTGTGGAGAAAGAATCAGGTGTCAGTTAAATGTGCATAGCGCTGGCCAACCACCGACCATGGAAGGATGCTGTTTAAAGAAACAGGATCTGGTGTGAAGTTTTGGTCAGAAGATGTGAAGTCATATTATACAGTAGTCTACTGCAATTAGAAAATATCAATAGAGCTGAAATAAAAATATCTCACTTTAAGTACACCACCTCGCCAGATCTTGGAGTCCCTGAATCACCAGCTTCATTTCTCAATTTCTTAATTAAGGTGTGGGAGTCTGCTCCCTTGAACCCTGAACACGGGCCTGCAGTAATCCACTGTGGTGTAGGCACTGGGCCACGAGGTCCTTTTTCTCTTAGTACATACCTGTCCTGCTCTGAAGGAAAAAGGAGATGTGATTAACATTAAAAAAACTGTTAATGAATGTGAGAAAATATTGAATGGGACTTATTAAGATACCAAATCAACTCAGATTTTCATATATGACTATAATAGAAGGAACCAGGTTTATAAAGGGAGATTTAAATACACAGAAACAGTGAAAAGAACTTTCTAAAGAAGACTTATTTCCTGCTTTTGATCACTTACGAACCAAAATAATGACTGAAAGGTATAACGGGAACAGGATAAGAATAAGGCTAGAAGAAGAAAAACTGACAGGTGACAGATATACAGGACTAGCCTCCAAAATGCAAGATACTATGCAGGAGAACAGTGAGAGTGTTCTACAGACACGAATTCAAGACAGAGAAGCTAACAGGGTTCAGAAGGTGCAGCCGATGAAACACAGGCTGAGACTGAATGAAAATGAAAAAGGTGGTTGTAATGACAACCTGTTCTCACTAAGATGGGGTTTGTGTCAGTCACATTGGTTGGCGCTTTCGTTGGCTAGACGCTGCTTTCTCAGCAGAATGTCCTAGAACAAAAAAATTTTGCCCAGTAAGCTTCTGCACTAACACCCTAACAGCAGACAGCGTTCATGTTAGTCACAAGAGTTTTTCTATTAGCAAACTCCATGTGCCCCCAAAATGGAGCAGAATAGACACTGACCAGATAAGTGATGTATTCAGTTATCAGCCTAACATCTCAGGGTGCTGCCCCTAAATTGTAAACAGTGATCTAAAATAAAGACTTTAATGCTTGTTAAAAACTGGCACATTTTGCAACTATATTCATACATGTTAAGCGTAATATATTCAACTGACCAGCTGGAGAACTACCCTTTATCATAAGGATTTGTTTTTGAGACTATCTGGATTTTAACCTATACTTTATGCAAGCAATAAATATCGTGGTTTTATCTACATTACTGAAAAGAAATTGACCTTTAAATAATGCATGCAATGTATGACATACTATTGACTTAAGCATCAATAATTTACATTCTTAACCATTTCAGAGTAAATATATTTATAAGTACCTATTTAATCTTAATTTTGTACTTCTTTTTAAAAAAACTTGATTTAAAAAGTCTATTAGCATAAAAAATCTTAAGGAAAACAAAAGCAAGAGAATAGGGATCCTAAAACTTTAAGGAATATGTTGAAATGTAGTGAACCATAGGAGAGACTGGGGGGGACCATGAAGAGATATCCCAGACTGCTTAGAGGCAGCCTACTTGGTTCGAGAACAGAATCACAAACCATGTCACAATAAAGTAGCCGTACTTAATAGCTATTGTTACATTCATTAGTTGTTTTATGTTGAAAAATTTCCCCTACATTTTTTCTATAGACAAATATATAACCTCTTCCTACTACTTTTTATTATTTGATAAAAAATAAAATGTGCATAGTAGACAGAACCAATGATCTGTTTGATAAAAGCCAGGACTTTATCAAAAGAGCATATCTAACGTGCAGCAAGGTACTCTGTGCACTGATGCTGGTATTCAGAAACATGGCGCGTCCTACTTTGCTCTCAGTGATTCGGAGTTTGTGAATTTTCAAATAGCACTTCTTCTGGGAAACTCTCTTATTTTCTAGTAAAAGAATCCATCCTTTATGCATTTAGAGCATGACTTTCATTCTCTGAGTGCTACTTTTACTATCTTATTCTTTTTCTTGATATGTTTCTCCCTCAAATTTATTTTATAGTGAACAATTATTGAGATCTTCCCACAGGTGAGACGATAGTTCTTCTGCATATATACTATTTTGTTATCATTCAGCACCAAGTTCAGTGCTCAGCACATTTTTTAAAAATGTTCAGATTTACGTAAATGAATACATAAAAGGATAATACAATGATACAACGATAAGATTTTCAAGTGCACAGTGTTATTTAAGTAGTGGGTAACCCAAACTTGAGCAAAGTGTTCTGAAGCTTCACAAGTGTGGCTGAACACAAAGTGAATCCTAGTGTGCTCTACAAGTATAATCACGTAGCATCTGTCATTATATATTTCATAATGTGAATGAGATGGGGATGCATCATTGGATTTGGAAAATTCCTACCATATGATCATATCATTGAATTTGAAGAATGCTGTGAGTAGCTTACTAAAGTTGTGAGTTTGAAGAGGTATTTTTAAATATTATTATTCCAGGGAATGCTGACAATGTGTTGGACTTTACACATAAACTTCAAGAAACAGGGTCTCCATCCAGCCTCTCTGTTTGTAGACAATGTCATACTCTGTTTTGATAGAAAATTCCTACTTCGAGAGGATCATGTCTGATGGCACCTGCTGCCAGGGCAGGTAAAATTGTATTTGTGATACTAGAAGTAAATGCTGCTTTGGTTGTATTCGAGTTACCAATATTAATTCTATTTTGTGACAATTGATAGCTTTACCAACTGGGTGAATCAGTGTGTTTATTATTGCATGGAGCTACTGGCTTCAGAAGTAGCAAAGTAGGGAGAAATATAGCAGAGGTTTTTTATTTTGCTCACAATCAGGAGGTTGGCAATAATATGGACATAAAGTTAAGAAACAAGGGTTCTAGTCATTTACAAATATTTTTGTACGTTAGTGATGAAACTAAAACTTATACTCTTATCTGTAAGATAAGAATATTCTTATCTGAATATTCTGTTGCATTTCTAAAATGCTATTTTTATGTTTAGAAGCAGCGAGCAGCAGACTGTCCAGTTCTCCCCTAAATCCTACTCATTTCTACTATCTAAGAGAAAGCTGGAGATTATCAGAAGAAGTGTTGAAGCAGATGATTAATATGAATGATATTTTTCTGTTATAAAAAAATAAAATAGTCTAGTTTGTTTTGAAGAATCTTTTGAGGCACAACAAACCATCTTGATTAGGAAATTGTCTCTACTAAAATGTGTCCCTTTTGAATTATTATTCTCTATTTTATGTCATCTGAATCTTATTGCCGGTAATACGTGTATACCCACCACTGGTTGTGACTCTTTATTCTTACTAGCACTATATATTTCAGAACAGAACAGAACAAAACAAAACAAGGGAGAGGCAAGAATCCAAATTTTTTTTTTTGTATTTTTCTGAAGCTGGAAACGGGGAGAGACAGTCAGACAGACTCCCGCATGTGCCCGACCAGGATCCACCCGGCACGCCCACCAGGGGCGACACTCTGCCCACCAGGGGGCGATGCTCTGCCCCTCTGGGGGGTCGCTCTGCCACGACCAGAGCCACCCCAGCGCCCGGGCCATCTTTGCTCCAACAGAGCCCCGTCTGCGGGAGGGGAAGAGAGAGACAGAGAGGAAGGGGGGGGGGTGGAGAAGCAAATGGGCCCTTCTCCTATGTGCCCTAACTGGGAATCAAACCCGGGTCCCCTGCACGCCAGGCCGACGCTCTACCGCTGAGCCAACCGGCCAGGGCAAGAATCCAAATTCTGACCTCACTGCATGGGCCTTAAGCATGTATTCAACATTAGATTGCAGCTAGATCCATTTTGTTTAGGTAGCATATTTATTACAAGTTTTTGGCTATGAATGTTGTCAGGCAGAGAGAAAGTCTCTATTTCTCCATTTTTACACTATTCTTTCACTACACTGATGTGCTTCACTCATCTTTATTATCTGTCTGGTTTCTGCGGGTATTCAGCCTTGGAACCCCTGACTTGTGTTTGGGTGTGTTTATTTATTTACAGGTTTGAGTTAGATTTGCTTGGTTGTACTTTAAACTATCTTGGCAGCCACTTTCTGCCAACTCATAGGGTAATAAAATCTCTAGACTGAAGCTTAAGCACCTAAACATGGGGAACCCCAGCACTTTCTGCTCAAAGTGTCGCTTTCCAAAATGAGGGCTCGAGTGAGGCAGAAACAGATTCAGAATTCTATATTTTTAAAATAACCTGCCAGCATACAGAAAATCTAAAATCATTTTCTGCCTTCCCAATATAAAATGTGTAAAATATAAAACCTAAAATCGTTTAACCTAAAATAGCCTGGTTGGGATTTCCAGCTCCTCAGAAGAATGATTACACAGTGTTGATCTAATAAAAAAAATATCCACCCAATTTGGGAAAGCATCAAATGTCGACAGTGTGATGTGTAATACATTTACTCTCTCTTATCACCATCAAGCATATGAGGCCAGGAAAATTACCACAAATGAGCATGTCAATGAATTGCTTAGTCTTTTCTATTTAACCGAAAGAGAATTATAAATTCACCACACATAATAAACCTTGAATCAGGGAAACTAGAGGAGAAACATAGGCAAGTTGTTTTCCTCAACAGAGGAGAGAATCTGTACATCACCGTATTTCCAGCATATATTCAGGAACACAGAATTAACATTTTGAAAACAATGTGGTCACCTGGGTTTCCTGGAGCTAGTCGGCCCTTCCTTCCAGGCTGTTGAAAGAGAGTTGACATCCACCGTGAGGTAGAGGAATTCCAGGCAGACATCTGAATCACAGAAAGTACAGCTCAAGGGAGCCACCTGCTGCTGGAGGGGCATCCAGGGCACAGAAAACTATAAAATTAGCATCGATTTAATATTTGTGTCAAGTTGCACAGAAATACTGCTGCAGCTGTGTTAAGAAACAACAGTCCATTAACATAAATAATAATGAGTTAAGCTCTCTGAGCTACTTCTGCTTCTTTGCACTTTCTGAATGACTTACCAAAAGCATCAGTCACTGAGTAAGAAATGTGTGGAATGGTCCTAAATCCTGTATTTTGGTTCTAGAGTCCATTGCTTGTCATACTATTATAGAAAGCTTCCTGCGGTTCTCACACCAAGAAGATACAAATAAACAAACAAAAAACAGAAGGCAAAATTTATACCCAAAAACAAAGGCCTTGAAGACTTGGCCAGTATAATGGCATTGGCAGGCTAAAGCTGAATTGAAGACCACCCCTAGGATGATCAATTTCATCATGTTACCAATAGTTCCTATTTGTAGACGTTCTAGATTTCAAATTCATGATCGTATGCAATTTTCACAACAATCAACTATTTCTATCTTAAGAATCTGAGGCACACAAAGGAGAACTAACTTACTCAAGGTCATATTGTTAATTCAGCCAGATCATGATGGGAATCCAGAACTAAGCCAGGTGTGTTAGTACATCACTCTGCCCACCCTATTCTTTAAAATTAAATATCCATTAACCACGTTTGACTAGTAGGACCGTTAGTACAACAACATCATCAAGAAATGAATTTAGATGAGTAGCCTGCAGCCCCACACTGTGGGGCTATAAGAACCTAGAGATGAATTACACAAAGCTGAGTTCAAATTTCAGGTTTACTTTTTACTAATGTACTATGAGACTGTCACTGAGGGACTTAAACTCTGTGAACTTGGGCTTCCTAAGATGTAAAATAAAAAAATAATATCCAGCCTACAGAATTATTTTAAGGATTATATAAATGCAGGTGTAAAGGTTTTGCCAAATGGGCTGGCACATTTCATTATTGGTAAATAAACAACTACAATGCCATATAAAAAGAAATGAGACACATAAAAAGGTGCTCTCAATACTATGGACATTTTATATACAAATATTATTATTACGGAAATATTTACACTACATATGGCCCCTGCTTGGAAACGTAACTCTCGGGATCAGAAGGCACACACCCTGTGCTCTCATTTCACCATTATCACTTGGGGGATTAGGTTTTTCCTTGAGATTTAACATTTCCGCCCATAGCCCCCATATTATTTTTAATGATTACTTTCCATTTATCATTCCACATATGAAGTAATGAGAAAATTTTAAAAAATTATGTTTACCTGCAGAGAGCATGCACTATAATGGTAACTACACAACTTTTACTTTCTCAGTGACTATATCAACTCCATTTACTTGAACACCTTGGAAAATTATGTATGTACTGAAATGCTAATTACAACAATATTTTTACTTGTATTAACATCTAGATTGTTATCCAGTATTAAAGGTATAATTTCAAAGTTTATATTATGGAAAAATTAACATGAGATTAAGACTATGAATTTCAAATAACAAAATATGTGGGAAAATACATAATTAAATATATTGATATATTGAAAAAAAATGTTCCAATGTCTTTGATCTTATCTTTTACTTAGTAAAATTATCAGCTAAAGGTTTGTGAAAGATTTTACATTTTATGTAGTGGTATCCATTAGTCCTTGATTAATTTTCTTATTATAATATTCATTTCTAACAACATTTCCATAAATACAAAATCTCCTTTCTTTTTTCTTTTTTAGCAAGAGAGAGAGACAGAGACAGAAAGAGAGACAGAAAAGGAGAGAGATGAGAAGCATCAACTCATAGTTGCAGCACTTTAGTTGTTCATTGATTGCTTCTCAGATATGCCTTGACCAGGTGGCTCCAGCTGAGCCAATGGACTCTTGTTCAAGCCAGTGACCTTTGGGCTCAAGCCAGCAACCATGGGGTCATGTCTATGATCCCATACTCAAGTCGGCCACTCCATGCTCAAGCTGGTGAGCCTGTGCTCAGGCTAGTGACCTTGGGGTTTCAAACCTGGGTTCTCAGAGTTCCAGGTCTAGCCATTGCACCACTACCAATCATGCAGAATCTTTTTATTTTCTTTTAGTTTTTATCTTTTATTAAAAATTATTCTCCACAACAAATTTTATATTTGAAGGATCAACATTTCATAGTGTACAAACTATTCTGATATGTTGGGAGATTATAACTACAGGATTAGTAAAAAATTCTAGAAAGCAAAGGTACTTAACATAAAATACCTCATGTTAAGGCAAAAAATAATATGCAATTAACAGGAATTTGGATGAGAGGAATTTATTAGTCATATACTCCATGAATAAAAAATTCTAGCCTGTGTTTTTATTGCTACCAGTATCACAAATAGCATGTTTAGGAGAAAAGGCATTGGGAGAGAAGACAGCTGGCCTTCCTACCATTTAGTAGCTGTTCGTTATTAGCTACTATCTATTAATACATGTAGTAGTACTTCAATTTGGATGTGGTGGGGTGATGGGATGGTAGTAAAGAAAATACATGCTCAGTTCTGCCAGCTCAAGTAAGATAAAAAAGAAGACTTGAAGAAGTTAAAAAATAATTTTTTAAACGTTCCATTTTTAGGCCCTGGTGGGTTGGCTCAGTGGTAGAGCATCAGCCTGGCTGTGGAAGTCCCATATTCAATTCCCAGTCAGGGTACATAGGAGAAGTGCCCATCTGCTTCTCCACCCTTCCCCCTCTCCTTCCTCTCTCTCTCTTCCCCTCCCGCAGCCAATGCTCCATTGGAGCAGAGCTGGCCCAGGCACTGAGGATGGCTCCAGGGCCTCTGCCTCAGGTGCTAAAATGGCTCTGGTTGCAGCGGAGCAATGCCCAGATGGGCAGAGCATCACCCCCTGGTGGGCATGCCGGGTGGCTCCAGGTAGGGCGCATGTGGGAGTCTGTCTGACTGCCTCTCCGCTTCTAGCTTTGGAAAAAATACAAAATAATTTTTAAAAAGTTCCAATTTTAGAAGAAACAACCCTCTCTTAGGAGTGTAGACTTGGAGAAACCGAATTCATAGGGCCAAAGTGCCAAAGGTGCCTGTCTGGGGTACAGAATCACCTGAAAGCACATCATCCTCAGGTTCTTCGTCCCGACTTTAAAGGTAAAGTTGACCCCAATATGGTTTTAAGCTATCAACAAAGCATTTCCTGCCTATCCAAAGATAATAAGCATACTTTTTCTTAGACTGAAGAGCTCTTCCTTCTAGGAGGACAAAACCATCTCCTTCATTATGAAGCACCTTTTAAACTCTGAGAAAATTTAGAATTAAATAGAGAGTCTAAGGTGTCAATCACAATGATTTGATTAATTTCTTTTGGAAGTTTTGGAAGTTTAGGAAAATATTAGTTCAATTTAGGCTTCATATCCTGGGCCAAAAAAAAAAAAATCCTTACTTTTGAAGTGAAGAACATGGCTAAACTAGGCCGGGCTAAGTGTCTAATTCTGTACCTGAGTGGCATATCTACTTGAACAGGATGTGGTCGAGGACTGTGTAGGAAAGAGAATAGCCACTGCCTCTCCAGCCTTATGGATTTGTAAATATGTAACAAGATCACAAATAAGAAAATGCTTTGAACATTACAACTTTAATGAACAGGTCAGTAGGATCTCATTCCCCTTCTTAATTTCTTTATAAGTATGATAAATACTTCCCAGAGGGTACTTTTGCATAGCACTGGTATAGGCTCATGGAAAAAAAAAAACAATTGAGATGAAAAAAAAAATCAGGTTTACCCATAAATATTTTAGCATGTTACCTCCCTGATAGCAATAAAAAAATTTATACCTCTATTCTTTTCTCAAAACTCTATTTAGAGAGAAGACATCATCAGTCAAGCATTCACAGCAAGATTGTAAAAGATGCAGTTTCTCTTCAGTATCATTGCTTCGTTCTTTGATTTTCCTTTGTTTGCTCCCATAAATCTCAGCGCGCACACACATGCTTTCACTATTTCAGATACCTAATGTGTCTAACTTTCAGCAATTTTCTTGGTTATAGTAAGTTAATGATAGATTGAAGGTAAGTAGGAAGATAAATAGATATTAATTTCAGATTGCAAGAGAAAGGAGGGTAATCATAAGTCTTTCTAACTTGATTCTTTTAATGCAACATTTTAAATATTGCAGACAAAATATACTCTGAATTATGTTTGAATTGTTTCTAGCAGATTCTTGTAAAAATTAAATTGCTTTTCTAATTGAAATTTTTAACCTTAGAGTTGGAAAACTTTGGCACTGTATTGTTTTAGAGGAAGAGGTTTAAGACTGGAGGAGGTACATATTTATGATACGTGGGTATACACTTTTACTGTCTCTTACACTACCAGTGGTATTTTATTTGTGAGGAGCAGGGAAAGAAGGAGTAAGTACGCATGCACAGGCACATACACACACGCATACATGCACACATGCACACATGGTCTGTAAATTTACATGAATATATTTTTTCACTATTTTCTCACTGAAATGTAATATTAACTTATACTAAAAGTGAAGGTAATGCACTGGAACAGCATTAGCAGCTCCTGTGATTTGTCTTCAGTGGAGGTCACAGGTATTTTTATATCATAGTATCGCTGCTTCATATAACCAATAACATTATCTATACATATTAATAATCAATATTAAAATAATTATTGCTGGATCTTAGTCAATGTGCTAATAAAGAAGCAATCTAATCATTTTATTAAAAATTTAAAAATATTTTTAAAAATGTTTTAATATATTTTCTTTCTTTTGTGATCCTGTATATACTATAGTTGACCCTGAACAACACAGGGGCATAACGTGCCAACCTTAGGGGGGTGAACAGATAATATCATGTACAGAGATGTGGTGTAGAATTGGGCACCTAAAACCTGTATAATTTTGTTAACCAGTGTCACACCAGTAAATTCAATTTCAGAAAAAGAGCGCCAACCTCTACAAAGGTGAAAATAGCGTATAAATTTTGGCTGTTAATAAATAAAAATTTGACTATTTACAAGAAGCCTTACCAAACATAAAGTCAATTAACACATATTTTGTATGTTCTATGTCTTATATACTGTCTTCTTAAACCACAGTAAAGTAGATTTTAAAAAATCTTAAGGAAATCATACGGAAGAGAAAGTATATTTACAGCATTCGTTTTAAAAATCCGCACAGAAGTGGACCCACAGAGTCTAAACACATGTTGTTCAAGGGCCAGCTGTATTTGAGCTTTTAATCTTGGAACATTTTTCTGAAATGGAGTCCATGGCTTCATCCTGTTGTAAAAGGAACCTATGACAAGCACAGAAGTTCGGTATCTTCAATAAAGATGCCTTTTAAAGTCGTTTTCAGCCACTTTCTGTTGTTGATACATCTCATTTTCCTAGATAATCAATAACACTTATATATACAAAAGAGTAAAAGATTTTTGCAGAAAAATCGATTTTTTAAAAAAGAATGCTAGCTTTCATTGGTGTAGTAAAAGTTCAACTTCTTTCATTCAAGTCTTCTTTTTGCGGAGTGAGTGGTGTTGTCCTGCTTCTACAGTGTCCTTGTTTCTGCAAAATGTCTTCTTTCTTTCATTTGCTTGCTTTAACAGTTCCACAAACACCTCCTCTTTTCCTGAGGTTGGAACTCCAAACCCTGTACAAGTCCAAGCCTTTTTATTTCTCAGCAGTTAGTGTTCTGGTCTACCAGGTACCATGCCTTTGAGGGTGATTTCATTTGTGTTAAATACCTCTAGGCTCCCAATAGTCTTATTGTACTTCAAGTGGTGCAATGTTTATTGATTCTCTGCGGTGGTTTAAATTTCGCTAGATTTGTGTAGTTTGATTTTTTGATTGTTTGTTGCCTCTACTGGTAAATTTACATGCATGGGTTCTGGGATCTCTTATTTGTTCTCATAATTGATCTGCATGAACTTTGCCCTCTTTTCTCCCCTTCCTTGCTACCTTCCCTCCCTTCCATCCCTCCTTTCGCATGTGAAGGGATTTGGATTTATATGGCTGCCATCATCTTCCAGAAAGCAGAACATCAAACTTAAAAATATATTGTTAATTATATTCCTACTCCTGAGCACAGTACTTGACATATATAGAAGTTGCTTATTAAATGTTAAATAGATAAATTCAACTAAATCACAATTAAAAACAAACTTCAATGATTCACCTTACTTAATATGGAAGCCCACTTCTTGTCACAAAATTTAGTCCCTTTATTTTTCTTTTCCATTGTATTGATATATCTATCACATTGTATTTATCCACTTATCAGTTAATGGGCATTTGAGTTACTTCTACTCTGGGGCTATTATATAATGCTGCCATGAACTTTTACATACACGTTTTTGTGTGGATATATTTTTTCATTTCTCTTGGGTATATACTTATGAGTGAAATTGCTAGATTATATGGTAACTTCATGTTTCACATCTTAAGGTTACCACCAAACTATTCCACAAATGGCTACACTATTTTATATTTCACTAGCAACGTAGAGGGTTCCAATATTGCCACATCCTCATCAACACATTGTTTTGATTATGGTTATTTTAGTGGATTTGAAGTGGTAATGTCATTGAGGTTTTGATTTGCATTTTTTTAATGGCTAATGATATTGAGCATCTTTTTATGTGCTTATTGGCCATTCTATTTGTTTTTGTTTGTTTGTTTGTTTGGTTTTGGAGAAATGTCTGTTCAAATTCTTTGCCCATTTTCCAATTAGGTTATTGGGTGAATTGTAAGCCTTCTTTGATATAAGCCCCTTATCAAATACAGTCAGTTCTTGGTATTCTTGGTAGTTAGTTATGTTCTATGAAGTCACCACAACACACTGACTCACTCATCGCTCCTAGAAAAATATATGTACATACATGCACATGTCTCACATAGGTTGCAATTTAAAATCCAAAAGAAAAAAAGAAAAATGGAAGAAAAGAGGGGAAAAAAGGAAAGGAAAGGAAAGGAAAGGAAAGGAAAGGAAAGGAAAGGAAAGGAAAGGAAAGGAAAGGAAAGGAAAGGAAAGAAAGAATTCTTATGGCTTTCATTTATTTTACAAAAGAGAATATGAGGTTCACAGAAGTATTAAGTAACTTGCCTGGGGCTGCCCACTAACAAATCCTCCCAGAGTTGGGGTTTATACCCCATCCAAATGACGCCAGAGCCAGAGCTTGTTGAACAAAACTGCATTGCCACTCTGGTCCTCTCTATAAGAGCTGAAAAAAGAAGGCAGAGCTGTGGCCCTATCTGACCTTAGCTGGGAACTTTGCATCTCTTTTCCTGCTCTGCACAAGTTTGCCAATAACCAGAAAAAAAAAAGCCCTAATGAGTACTGATTTGGGGGTTATAAATAAATTTTAGCAAGTAGTACAATTCACAAATGTGGAGTCCAGTAATAATGAGGATCTATATGGTTTGCAAATATATTTTCCTATTCATTTTGTAAACTGTCTTCCCTTTATAATGTCACTTAATAGTATTATACAGTGTTGTATTCAAGTACTCTGCATAAACACTCCACTGCACTTAACTGGTCCCCTCATTTTCATCTCAATATACTATTTTTATAGCTAGCTCCTAATTTCTTCTCAAAACTCTTCTCTTTTTAAAACAATAAATCTTTCTCCAATATTTTGTATATGTTCTACCATTTGTTAGGTTTTATGTTAGGTTTCAATTCTCCTTAAAATCTTCACTAACTTTCACAGATTCTTTTGGTATTTTTTCTTTTTCATAATTTGAGAAAAACTTAATGCTAAAATCTCCAAACTTGTTTTTTTACCTGATAATATTTTATGATTTCCACAGGCCCTACACTGCCAAATTAATCCATCACTAGAAATACCTAAGACTAAATTATGATCATTAAAAAGTAGTTCATTTACACCTCAGTGTATTAAATAACACACAAACAAATCTCATCCTTTATTATCTAAAACATGGGTAATTTCCAAAGTCAACATAGCCTCCCAAAATATGTTTTAGTAGTAAACTGAGTATTGCTCTATTCCATATTTCAACAGTTTGAATTTAATTATAATAAAGACAATATTCTCAATATGGATTTAAATTCAAAATATGGATTTTGCCTCACTAATATCTTTGTTAGAAAATTCTTAGCTAGATAGAATTATTCAATGTCAATTTTCTGTAGTTTATAGCCAAGAAAATCTATTTTCAAACATATTCAAAATGACAAATTTTATCCAGTATTTTGAAATATTTATTTCTAGATTCATTAGGAACTGAATAAAATATCACTTCAGGCAAATATCATAAAATCATTTTATCTTAATAAAATTTGCAAATTAGAATACCAAAATTATACTTTTTAAAATAAATGTTAGAAGGAGTTAGAAGAGAGTTAAGAGCAGATAAATGGTCATGGAAGGAGACTTGACTTGGGGTGGGGAACACTCAGTAAAATGTACAGACAATGTATTATAGAATTATACACCTGAAACTTACATAATTTTATTAACCAATGTGACCCCAATAAATCCAATTTTTAAAATATTTATAGTAAAAATGTGAATATATTAATATATATTTCAACACATTTGGACAGTTTTCTGAAATTCCAGACTCTACTTCTTTGAAGATTAAAAAATAAAAATAGGCTTTAGAGCAAACCTTGAAACATTTGAGTCAAAAGGCACTTAAATGCAGTTCTGGAGTTAATTAAGGGGGTCAGTAGCCATAATTTCACTGAGATAGAATAGCACTTCTTAATACTATCTTGATAACCTTCAAAAATAACAAGTCTTAATGCTCATTTTCAGCTTAAATACTGGCTTTATGTGGATCCTCACATTAATCCTAAGAGGAAAAATTAAGAATGGACTCTTCAACACCTAAACGGTTGAAAAAAAATGTATAATAATAAAATGGCAATAGGAAATGGTTCATTTTTGTTAACTGTCCAGCATCAAATGAGTCCAAATTCATAATGGATGAAACCTGCCTACATTTGTGGTAGCATTAGAGGAATATGGCTTTACTTTTCTAAAATACATAATATAGGCCCTGGCCACTTGGCTCAGCAGTAGAGCATCAGCCTGGCCATATGGAAGTCCTGGGTTTGATTTCCAGTCAGGACACATAGGAGAAGTGCCCATCTGCTTCTCTACCCTTCCCCCTCTCCTTCCTCTCTATATCTATTTCTCTTCCCCTCCTGCAGCCAAGGCTCCATTGGAACAAGGTTGGCCTGGGTGCTGAGGACAGCTCTGTGGGCTCCACCTCAGGCATTAGAATGGCTTCGGCCACAGCGGAGCAACACCTCAGATGGGCAGAGCATCGTCCCCTGGTGGGCATGCTGGGTGGATCCCAGTCAGGCACATGCAGGAGTCTATTTTTCTGACTCCCTGCTTCTCACTTCAGAAAAAAAAAGAATAAAATGATGAATTTAGAAAAACTGTTGAAGTCTGATGTGGACTAGCACGAGTGAGAAACATGTTGGTCCACAGTCTTGGGGAAGGCATGTTTTCATGAATTTTATCTGTAGAAAACTCACAGGTTCTTTTCAAGGAGAACCAATAAGACACTTTCATATTTCTGGCAGGGGAAAGGGAAAAGTAACCATTTTAAATATAATAAAATTATCTTCATGACAAAGGCATATTTTTCAGGGGTAAGGCTTTGCCAGAGCCTTATTAAATCTGGAGAAAGGGTAGTTACCCAAATCCAACGTGCTCTTGCCTTCTTATAACTTGAAAGGAATCTAGAAAATACTGTCAAGTCTCCAGCCTAGGGCACAGCTCCATTCAAAGATTAACATATTAATCATAAGCTTACAGAAAATTCCTCTCCTGCCATACATGACCACCATATCAACAAGGTTATTGAATAATAACAGTAAATTACAGTAGAAAGAGCTGCTCCCATGAACTCTATATATGAATGTGTTCTTAGAGAAAGCCAATAACAACAGGAGAGCCAAAAACCAGAAACAAGGACAGTAGTAGAGTTTGAAGCCTCTGGCAAATACAGCTAGAGCGAACAGGAAGTACAGCCAGACTCCTAGCCAGATTAACACTCAACCTCACATGAAAGGCCTATTGTCTGCAATTCCTAAAGCCGAATACAATATTTTTGCCAAAAACTCAAAACATCCCAGATATGTCTCAATGGGTGAATGGGTAAACAAATTATGTTATGACCATACAATAATATAATGCTCATCAATAAAAAAGAAATAAAGTATTGAGATGTGTGTGTGTGTATATGTGTGTGTGTGTATATCTTTACATTGATGAGTCTGAAAGATAAAATTATTATTCTGATTGAAAGACTCCAGTAAAAAGAAATACAACTATATGACTTATACAAAATTCTAGAAAGTACAATCCAATTTTGTAGTCACAGAAAGCACACATTCAGTGGATACCTGAAGGCAGAATGTGGAGTGGGTGCAAGGGGACAAAGAAGGACTGCAAAGGGATATGAGAAAACTTTGGGGGATGATAAGTATGTCCCATCATTTTAATTTTGATGATATAATTTCATAGGTGGATATATGTTAAAATATGAAATTATATCCTTCAACTTTAGAAAGTTTATTATATGTCAATTATATCTCAAACTTAAATTGTTTACATGACTGATAGAGGCTGATGTGTATGAGTATTACAAAATTATACTATAATTAATTAGGAGGTTTCCTAATGCTGTTTTAGGTTTGCAGATGCAGAAGAAAGAGAGGGTAAGGGAGAGAGGCATGGAGAGAGATGAGAAGCATCAACTTGTAGTTGTGTTACTTTAGTTGTTCATTGGTTGCTTCTCATATGTGCCTTGAGCAGGGAGGTTCCAGCTGAACCAGTGACCCCTTGCTCAAGCAAGTGACCTTGGACTCAAGCCAGAGACCTTGAGCTTCAAGCCAGCAATCGTTGGGCTCATGTCAGAGAACTTGGGATCATGTTGATGATTCCGCACTCAAGCTGGCAAAACTGAGCTCAATCTGGTGAGCCCACACTCTAGCCAGAGACGTCAATGTTTTGAACCTGGGATCTCATTGTCCCAAGTCAACACTCTATCCACTGCACCAACACCAGTCAGACAACAGATACAAATTTTTTAAAAGTGTAAACCTTGTTGATTTTCAGCATATAGTCTTCTCTGTGTAGGTTAGCAAATGCAACCTAAGAAAATAACTCTATCTTGGATAGTGCTATATTCTAAATTTGAATGATCACCATCGAAGGTAGTAACATATGCTTCCAGTTTCATTCATTAATTTATTTCTTTAGCAAATATGTTTGAACTTGCCCATTTGCCAAAAAAGGTGCATTCTACAATATAGAACATGCAATATGCTCCAAATAATCCTCTCCTACTATCCTCCTCCCGTGCTACTTATGCTGATACCAACACATCTTTCCTAGACAACTTCTTTTCAAGTGACTCAAGAAACTCATTCACGCTGGAAATACTTTTCTGCTCAAAGCTGACTTGTCTCTATAACTCCATTTTGTTTTTACTTGTGATAGATACATCTACTGTATGTAGATTGTGAGAATCCTTCAGAAAGAGAAGGCTGAAACTTCCAAGTCTATTGTCAGAATTATTTTATTAACCCAGATTTATAATGTGTTATTTATTAGGCATTTTTTGGTCAGGTCCTAAGCCCATCTGGCATTTACTTTTTATCCTCACTGATATTTCTGAATGTCAATTCAATTTACACTAAGAGGTAAGTCTTTTAGTTGTTTCTTGACATAAGGTATTCTTAAGTGGATGAATACCACTTGCCATAACACAAAGGGAAACTGACCATCAGTATTCTTTTAAATTTTCCATTGATTAGGTAGTGGAGGGAGAGAGAGAAAGAAACATCACTTTGTTGTTTCACTTAGTTGTGCACTCATTTGTTGCTTCTCATATGTGCCCTGACCCGGGTATACAACCTGCAACCTCAGCACACCAGGGAGATGCTCTATGCACTGAGCCACCCTGCCAGGGTCAAACTACATTATTTTTTTAAACTGAGAGGAGGAGAGACTAGTGAGACAGAATCCCACATGTGCCCCAACCAGATCCACCTGACAACCCCCATCTGGGGCTGATGCTCAAACCAACCAACCTATCCTCTGTTCCTAGGCCTGAGGCTCAGACCAACTGAGCTAACCTCAATGCCTAGGGCTGATGCTCGAACCAATAGAGCAATTGACTGAGAGAGGGGAAGAGAGAAAGAAGGGGGAGAGAAGCATATGGTCACTTCTCATATGTGCCCTTCCCAGGGATCAAACCAGGGATGTTCGCACACTGGGATAACACTCTATTCACTGAGCAAACCAGCCTGGACCAATCTAGATTTTTTCTTAATTCAAAAAGTATAGGTCTATAAAAAGGTAAGCAAATAAGGCAATGAGAACAGTGGGCACACTTACAAAACTTACAAGCACTGTTGTTGAATAAATACATATCTAGGTTCCTAATCTTCACTGTTATTTTCTCAAGTGCTTGAGTTAGGGTATTAGACAACTTACTATGTTAGTTATTAAAAAAGAAAGGCTTGTACAAATAAGTCCATGGCCTCAATGCTGAGTAAATTAAAGACATATAAAGCAAAAGGTATGGATATCAAATTGGAGTCTCAGAAAAGACTAGTGATCAGCAGAGACAAATGAACATAAGTAATAGGTCCTAAATGAGGAGACATGGTATTACCCTACTGAATTTTATTATACAGTAACTTGCTAGTGAGGATTCTTTTAAAAATTACATAGCTTTGAAATATAAAATATATTTAATAGAAACCCTCTAACATGTCATATCTGCCATGTGACAATATAAAATAAATAAAAACATCAATAACATTGGCTTCAAAAAAAGTTGGAATTTATTCATAACTATTCTTTTTTTTTTTTTTCTGAAGCTGGAAACGGGGAGGCAGACAGACTCCCGCATGCGCTGGACCGGGATCCACCCGGCATGCCCACCAGGGGGCGATGCTCTGCCCATCTGGGGCGTCGCTCTGTCACGACCAGAGCCACTCTAGCGCTTGGGGCAGAGGCCAAGGAGCCATCCCCAGTGCCCAGGCCATCTTTGCTCCAATGGAGCTTCGGCTGCAGGAGGGGAAGAGAGAGACAGAGAGGAAGGAGAGGGGGAGGGGTGGAGAAGCAGATGGGTGCTTCTCCTGTGTGCCCTGGCTGGGAATCAAACCCGGGACTTCTGCATGCCAGGCCAACGCTCTACCACTGAGCCAACCGGCCAGAATATTTATTTTTAATAAAAGCAACCATTTAGAATTACATTCAAAAATTTTCACAGGCTGAAATTAGAATACAATCATAGAGAAAGCATTTAACTTGATCATCATTTGAGCATTTCATTCAAATTATTGAATACTAAAGGATGAAAATGGCAACAAAAAGAAAAAAACATGTAGGAATTAACTTAGGAAAAGATATTAAGGACCTATATATTAAAAACTACAAAGTATTATTAAAGAGATTAAAAAAGACAAAATGATGTGAAAAGATATTCTCTGTTCATGGATTGAAAGAATTGACATAGTTAAAATGACCATATTACCTAAAGCAATATACATATATAATACAATCCCCATCAAAATACCAATGACATTTTTAAAGAAATAGAACAAAAAGAAATCATCAGATATGTGTGGAACCACAAAAGCAATAGCCAAAGCAATACTGAGAAAAAAGAATGGGGCCAGAGGCATACATCACCTGACTACAAATTACACTATAGAGCAATAATAATCAAAACAGCATGGTGTTGGCAGAAAAATAGGCACACAGACCACTGAAACAGAATTGAGAGGTCAGAAATAAAACCACATGTATATGGGCAAATAATTTTCAATAAAGGAGCCAAAAACATACAACAGAGAAAGAAAGCTTCTTCAATAAATAATGCTGGGAAAATTGGAAAACCACTTGTAAAATAATGAAACTAGTCTACAGTTTTCCTCATGTACAAAAAATTAATTCAAAATAAATCAAAGACCTAACTATAAGATTTGAAACAATAAATTATATACAAGAAACCATAGGTACTACACTTAGGGACCTTGGTCTTAGAAATGATGTTATGAATTTGTCCTCAAAAGCAAGGGAAGTAAAGGCAAAAATAAATGAATGGGGCTATATCAAACTAAAAAGCTTCTAAACAGCAAAATAAACCACCAAGAAAACAAAACGGCAACTAATCAAAGGGGGGAAAGATATTTATAAACTATAGCTTCAACAAGAAGCTAATATCCAAAATATATAAAGAACTCATACAGCACAACACCAAACAAACAAACAATACAATTAAAAAATGGGCCAGGAGGGTTGGGTATAAAAACTGAAGGGATTAAGAAAAACAGAAAAACAGATACGGACAACAGTATGGTGATTGCCAGAAGGAGGGAGGCAGAAGAGAATAAAGGAGGGATAAATGGCAATGAAAGAAGACTTGACTTTGGGTAGTGAACACACAATGCAATATACAGATGATGTATTATAGAGTTGTACACTTGAAACCTGTATGATTTTATTAACCAATTTCAGCCCAATAAATTCAATCATTTTTTTAAATGGGCAGAAGATCTGAACCAACACTTTTCCCAAGAAGACATACAAATGGCCAACAGATATAGGGGAAAAAAATGCTCACCTTGAGAAGCTGTTAGAGCAGGGGTCCCCAAACTTTTTACACAGGGGGCCAGTTCACTGTCCCTCAGACTGTTGGAGGGCCAGACTATAAAAAAAAAATGAACAAATCCCTGTGCACATTGCACATATCTTATTTTAAAGTAAAAAAACAAAACGGGAACAAATACAATATTTAAAATAAAGAATGAGTAAATTTAAATCAATAAACTGACCAGTATTTCAATGGGAACTATGCTCCTATCACTGACCACCAATGAAAGAGGTGCCCCTTCTGGAAGTGCGGTGGGGGCCGGATAAATGGCCTCAGGGGGCCACATGCGGCCCGCGGGACGTAGTTTGGGGACCCCTGTGTTAGAGAAATGTAAAGCAAAACTACAATGAAATACCACCTCACACCTGTTAGAATGGTTATCAATAAAATAGGTAATAACAAGTGTTGGAGAGCTTGTGGAGGAAAAGAAACTCTCATTCACTGCTGGTGAGAATGTAAACTGGTACAGCAATTGTGAAAAATAGAATGGAGGTTCCTCAAAAAATTAACAATAGAACTACCATATGACCTAGTAATGTCTCTTCTGGGCATCTATCCTTAAGTTTTGAAAACATTTACTTGCAAAAATATGCTCATTGTGACACTATTCACAGTAGCTAAGACATGGCCACATCCAAAGTGTCCTTTGATAAATTATTGGATAAAGAAGATGTGGATAAAGATTCTATATATAAACTATAGAATACTACTCAGCCATAAGAAAAGATGAAATACTGCCTGCCATTTGTGACAACATGGATGAACCTTGAGAATATCATGCTTAGCAAAACAAATCAGTCAGAAAAAGATAAGAACCATCTGATTTCACTCATATGTAGGATAAAAAACTGAAACTCATAGATACAGACAACAGTATGATGGTTACCAGAAGGAAGGGGTGTGAGTTTGGTTAAGTGTAAATGGGGCCAAATATATGGTGATTGGTGGTGGGAGATAATCTGACTTTAGGTGGTGGGCACATAATGCAATATACGGATTATGTATCCTAGAAATTTATATTTGAAATCTATATAATCTTATTAACCAATGTTATCTTAATTATTTTTTAAAGTTATGAAAGACAGAAAGATTAAAAATATTCAGTGTGATTATAACTGCTAAAAAAATTGATGGCATAAAAATTGAAAACTTCTGACTTCATAAACTGATTGAGCAATGTTCTCATTTATAGTTGTTACAGGAATGAGTAATACTTATCTTTTAGGAATATTATCCATAAGGAGGCAAAGATTATGAAAATGATTATGATGATAAAATAGGCTAAATTTGAGTGTCACTATGTATCAAATACTTTATACATGGTTTATTCTACTTAATCCTCCCTCTCACATACACACACACACAAACACAATGCCAACAAAATCCTATGAGTTAACATTTCCTTTGTTAAGCCTAATCCGGAGGGACCCAAAACATTGAAGACACGAACAAAGTCCGTCAATTCCACACCAAAGCTTTATTGTCTAGCTTGGCCAAGCAGCGGCAACTCCAACAAAAATCTGAGGGAGAGCGCGCTGGCCCTTTGTTCTACTTAGTTTTTGTAGTTTTGCAAGCGGGAAGTACAGAAGCAAAAATTGCAATTAGGTGCCTTTTACCACTATTGGTTATAGTCATATGTCCTTTAACATGATAGGACCATGTTCAATTTGCAAGCCATACATCATTTTGGAGAAAACAAAATTTACAAGTCAACACAATGGTAGAAAGATGTCTCTTTACATATTAAAAGGTATTCCTATATTCTCTAATGTTCATCTGCCATCTCTGTCCAGAGTCACACACATTAACCACATGCATTCACATAGAAGAGGTAGTTTCCATGGGGACAAATACCCGCAAATGGCTCATTGCTATAAGAAAAGGTTTATTTTGGCTTTTCTCTCCCTGCACCTGCCTAGCCATTCACTCCTTTCCCCACAGGTGTGGTGGAATGTCTGGGAATCCATGTTTTCCTTCCCTTTGCATTTACAATACAATGCCAAAGGCCATCCTGGTTATGCCAATTACACAGTACAGAGACTATTCTCACAATTTCTCTGCACACCTTAACCCAAATTAATAAAGTGTTCTTCAAGCCTCTTAAAATATCAATATTAACTCTGCAGCTTTTGGAACCTTACAACACCTGCGGCTGAGGTGGCGCAGTGGCTCCTCGCCTTCTGTCAACTACTTGAGTACTTTCAACAACACACGCAAAAAAATCTTTATTTCAGGAAAAAAAAATTGATATTCTAAACCCTAAACTTGATCATAATCAACATATCCTTTCTAAAAGCATTTCATTTTTGTTAGTATTGTAAACAAATATAATTTTTACCTTTATAAAGCACCAAAACAATAAATAAATAATAAGTTTTATTAAAGAAACTCAGTAAAATAAAAACCTGCTTCAGGTGAAGAATGCCATATGTGAGCTAGTTCAGCACTGCAGGACAACGTTTTAATTGGTCTCTTAATGTTTTGGGTTCAGTCTGCGTTATAAAGGACATATGGTACATTTCCCCAAGAATAAGAACTGTTCTAGGGTTTTTATTATTTTTCAGTGGAATTCAGAATTTTAATGAGAGCTTTTCTTAATTTACACCATTGTACAGTTAACATTCTGTCCCATTGTGACTTTTCAAACCAAAGGAATCACTAAGATGTTGGCATTTTAGTCATAAAAGGTTAATGTCATTTTGCAAAGTCACAAAGCAATCATTTTATAAATTCTATCCTTCCAGAGGTTTCTGACTAAATCTTAAGGGGAAATGCCTTCTTCAGTGTTATCTGTCTTCCTGCCAATGTTTGTCATTTAAAATATTATTTCATCAGTTCTGAAAGTCAGTTTCTCTAACACCCAAAGACCAAGAAAAATTACCAATTGTTTTCCCTCTAATTCTCTGAGGGAAATGAAGTAAATTCTAAGCAGTTATGTTGAGTGTTTTAATTTCATGTTTTGCTTTGGAATTTATGGATCAGTTAGCAATCTATTCATAAGAAACAAAACAATTTCTTTGAAATGCAAATATCTGTACACTGTAAAGGTAGTGAGAAGTTAGTCCTATTTAAAATGCATGAAAATTTTCCAGCGTGTTATTTTATTTCATGCAAGAACTTCCTGGAATTTAATATAATTTCACTAAATCTGTGCAAAGCAGAGCAATGCCTATGGACTTGGAGTCAGGAGACATACTTTCAAATCACTGTGCTTTACAACCTGATTTCATTTTATTTAGCAAGATAATTAATCCTCCTGAACATCAAATATTTTATCATAAAACGAGGATAATAATATGTATAAGCTTACCTGACAGAGCTGCGGTGTAGATTATGTATATGCACATGCTTGTTGAACATGAAAACAAATCCATACAAATGTTAGTCTCAAATAACCATTTCTTATGTATGATAGATTCAATGTTCTGTGACCCATGTGTTCTGGGAACTCATCCAAAATAATTCAATAGCAGAAGCCAGATTGTATAGTTTTCTCTCAATGTAAGTATTCAATACTTTTCAAAACTTGTTTAGTTTCTTCTTCTAAGTTTCTGAAATAACTTTTGTCTCTAACCTTGACTCAACTCCCTAGAGATACAAATGCCTTGGCTATTTCCTTGGAATGATAGTGGAAATGTCATGAAGGAAAAAAAATGCATAATAAATTCTAATGAATATCTCAATTGTAAAACTTGTGAATTATCTTTACATAATTATGAGAAGCATATATAATAATTATACTTTCTATTTTAATGAATTCTAATAGAAACCATTGTGAACATACTGCCTTTTTAACTTCTCATCTATGGTTTTCTCAATGAATTGCACATTTTCTCTACTTTAATAGCACCCAAACTCTATTATTTTTGTAATAACCAGAAGCAACTTTTGATTTATACTTATAGCAAGGGCTATAAGCTACCACCAAGAATAAAGTAGATGATGAGCTTAAAACTTTCTCAGAGCCTTACATTTAAATAAATTGCAAATCTAGTATTAATAGTTTTTTCTACTAACCACCATTTCCACATATTTACCATAGTTGGCCCTACTCCTGGGGTTACAGAGGACAAATAAATCCTATGTCCTCTACTGATGTTCACAGAAATAACACACATTAACCACCCATACCATATCCATATATATATATATTGTGTATATATATATTATATATATATATCAGAGAGAAGAAAGTTGAGCTAAGGACCCTTTAGAATCAAATGCAAGTGATTGTTTACAATGCCTCATTGAGTGACTAGAAATACTGTTTGAACCAGTAAGCTAAGGAAAATACAAAATAGAGCAGCAACACCATAAAAAAAAGAATGGGTCCCAGCCTGACGTGTGGTGGTGCAGTGAATAAATCCTGGAATGCTGAGGTTACCAGTTCGAAACTCTGGTTTCCCTGGTTAAGACACATATGGGAGTTGATGCTTTCTGTTCCTTCTCCCTTTTCTTTCTCTTCCGCCTCTCTAAAATGAATAAATGAAATATATATAAAAAAAAAGGAAAAAAACAAATAGGTCCCTAAAGGAGCTAGTAGATGTGCCTAGTGAGTAGTCAGAAGCAATATATCACAGTTAGGTTCAAGACAGGAGATGGAGGACAGACTAGCTTACTACGTGTATTCAACTGTGAGGATGAAAGTAGGCTTGGTGGGAGGAACTGGAGCTGCAGTGTGGGGAGAGAAAGTATAAAGACAACTTTGATAGAAATCTGGAGCAAAGTGGAGATGCAGTGAGGAGTAAAGTTATATTATTTTTCCTCGGCTGCTACTTTTTGTTCTCTGAGCATCATTTGGATCATTGTAGAGTAGCAATCTGCAGACGGCTGCTACTTTAGGGCCATCTCTTTTGTCAGGGGAATGTAGCCACACCATTGGATGTTAACATCTAGTTGTAGTTTATGCTTTATGTCCTTACCCACCAGGTACCTCATTTTGTTGTTGCTCCTTCTGGCAGAGCGGCTTTGCATGATTTTGAAACTTGTGGTGGGAATAAATAACTACTCTCTGGTGATACAGATGTTGTACTAACAACAGTCACACAAGAGCCGTATCTCTGAAATTGGGCCCAAGGTCAGTTGCTGCTTTCATCATTTGCCTTCCCTGATGTGGTTCTAGTCTCCTTAATGCATCACGTATCTTCAAGGAAGCGGGTCATGTTCTGAAACTCTGTCTTGAAAAGGGAATTCCTACAGGGAAGTCACAGAACCTCAGTATTTCTGCAAACCAAACTTTGATGCTAGGAAAGATACCTAATGACACTAAAAGGGACTTTTGTGGTAAGGACAACTTTGCCAGTGCCAATCAGCTTGTAAGGCGCTCAGATAATATGCCAGACGCATCTTTTGCCACTCCAAAGAACCCAAAGACTTTGCCATCAACCTTTTCAGAATATCATAGCTACCACCCAAAAATAGTCAATTCTGAATTTAATTCTCAGTTGAAAATTTCATATTTGAAAACTTTAGTCATGTGCCTATGCTCTGTTTTCAAGACAGGTACACAATTTCTAGATCTCCCTGTGCCAAGGGAGACTCATAAAATGAAAGACTAAAGAAAATATAGGAGAGCCTGACCAGGCGGTGGTGCAGTGGATAGAGCATTGGACTGGGATGTGGAGGACTCAGGTTCAAAACCCAGAGGTTGCCACCTTGAGTGCAAGCTGATCTGGTTTGAGCAAGGCTCACCAGCTTGGACCCAAGGTCACTGGCTTGAGCAAGGGGTTACTTGGTCTGCTGTAACCTCCCAGGTCAAGGCACATAAGAGAAAGCAATCAATGAGAAACTAAAGTGCCACAATGAAGAATTGATGCTTCTCATCTCTCACCCTTCCTGTGTGTCTGTCCCTATCTGTCCCTCTCTCTGTCTCTGTCACACACACACAAAAAGAAAATATAGAAAAACTATCTACTTACCCCTTAGATACCTGCTTATTACTCTGCCTGTGGGCACAGTCCAACCAACTTCATTGTAACACCACCCTCTCCAACTTGGTGGTGTGTCAGGATCCCCATGGAGATCAGCACAGTTGCTTAAGGCAGTGCCTTCTCTTAAGCTTAATTTAGGGATATTTTGTTAGCACCTTTTCCTCTATCATGACCACTGAGGTACAGGAAAATTAAAATCAACGCTTTCTCATTAAATTTTAGAACCTTGTCCTGTATCCTTATAAAAGATCACCACACAGCTTAACAATTAGGTGTTTTTAGTTATTTCATACTTTAAAATTTTCATTATCAATTCAATTGTCAGTTTGTAGTACAACATCCCAATCCCAAACCTGAATTTATACCAATCCCTTCCAAATTTAAATATAGTACAAAATTTTCCCTGGCCAGTTGGCTCAGTGGTAGAGCATCGGCCTGGCATGCAGGAGTCCCGGGTTCGATTCCCGGCCAGGGCACACAGGAGAAGCACCCATCTGCTTCTCTACCCCTCCCCCTCTCCTTCCTCTCTGTCTCTCTCTTCCCCTCTAGCAGCCAAGGCTCCATTGGAGCAAAGTTGGCCCGGGCACTGAGGATGGTTCCATGGCTTCTGCCTCAGGCACTAGAATGGCCCTGGTTGCAACAGAGCAATGCCTCAGATGGGCAAAGCATTGCCCCCTGGTGGGCATGCCTGGTGGATCCTGGTCAGGTGCATGCAGGAGTCTGTCTGACTGCCTCCCCATTTCCAACTTCAGAAAAATACAACAAATAAATAAAAATAAAAATAAATAAATAAAAAGAATATAGTACAAATTACCTAAAAGTATACATCCAGGGTAAGCTTATTTGTTTGCCTGAATGAGAGAGGGTAACAATCACCCCAATGTGGGACAGAAACACATCTATACTTGTACATATCCTAATTCTAACCTTAGCAGCCAATAAAAATATCCATCCCATTTTGTACATGGTGGCCATTAAGTATCTTAAAATATTCACTCTTTCTCTCTTTAAGTCAAACATGCTCCATTCTCTATATAATTATTTATTACTTTCACTTCAATTTTTATCACAATTTTTCTGCACCCTTTTCAGAGCATAGCTCCCAAAATTAAATATAATAAAACTTTTTTTCTTTTGTTTCAAGTTTTCCAGCATAGGGCAGGGTACTTTGTAGGTACTTAAACATGAGAATTGCTTTACTGAAAACATGACTACTTTGATTTAGAAAATAATTGCATTGAGATAAAATGATAAAATATGCATATATTGTTTGCTCTCTGCTTTAAAGTAGATGTGTATACCCTGCATGCCCACTTTCATTTTATTTTGCAACCTTCTTTAATATTTTTTATCTGCTTATTAAATATGTCATTTCAATCACAAGTCTCCTAAACATTTTGCTCATGTGATTATATACTGTTTCATGAGCTTTTATATCTGATTTTGCCATGAAAAAGGTAAGATATAAACAAGAATACATAAATATCTTTGCAAGGGTAGAATTCTTACATCAATGAACTCTATGATATTGTCCAGCTCCTTGGACAATATAAAAGTTTTCACAAAATTCACTTGACATAATATTTGTAGTCAAAAGAGAACTGCACTTAAATATAGTCCTTTGATATGTTTTAGCATTAGGTAAGCTTTTTATTCTTGTATGTTTTTTCCATATAAATTTTAGAATAAATATGTCTAGCTCCATAAAATAGCTTTTGGATATATTTGATTGCATTAAACTCATATATTACTTATGAAAAACTGATATAGTGATGAAAACTAGGGATATGCCCCAGCGAAGAAGCTCAACTGGTTACAGCATTATTTTGATATGACAAGGTTGTGTGTTTGATCGCCAGTCACACCCTCACAGCATATACAAGACAACCAATGAACACATAAATACTAAGTGGAACAAATTGATATCACTCTCTCTCAAATCCATAAGTTTAAAAAAAAAAAAAACTAGGGATACTTTTCTATTTGTTCTAATTACTTTTATGTCTTTTAAGAATGTGATAGTTTTTTCTCATATAGGTTCTGCCTATTATTAATACAAGTCTTTTTAAGTATTTGATGTATTTTTGATATCATAAATGTAACATTATATATACTTGTAATTGTTTATGTGTATGAAGGGTATTGAATTATTTATGCTGATTTTACATCTTGCTAACTTAATAAATTCTTTTAACATTTGAGTACAGTAAGTTTTATAATTGGTTCTCTAAGATTTTCTAGGTATACTATCATATTATATTATAATGCAAATAGAAATTGCTTCCATTTTTATTTTCTTAATTCATTTATATTATCTACATTCAGTGGTTACATGTATGGCCAGTAGCCACCATCATTGCAGCCATGTACATGCAGGTTCTCATTGGATTCAGGCAGATGATAAAGAAACAGTGGAGCCAAAAAATGGCGGGCCATTACATTTGTTAAAGTCTCATATCGGCAGATGAGTAACAGGCAGGGAAGACCTCTTCCCTCTCTTTCAGTGGCTCCCAAAGTCCTGACACATTCTCCGGTTATATAACCAGGAGAATCTTCTCTGGCCCCTCCTAGAATCAGAGGCCCCCATAAGCCTCAGTAGGACTCCCAAAGCCCCTCACCTCTGATTCCCCATCTGCATACCTTCTCTTTCTCTGCAAAAACTGGCTTCTTCCTCAGCACCCTGCATTCTCTCTGCTCTTTCTGCTCCTCTCTGCAAACATGGCTTCTTTCTGCCTCTTCTCCTTCTTCTCTCTCTTTTCAATACTTTCTGGCACAAAAACCTCTCCTCCAGCAAACATTAGTAAAACAATGGCCCTTCCCAAGCAGGAAGGTAATTTGCAACTTCACAGACCACATATACCCGGTGCTGCCCAGTGCCATTATTTAACAATAAAAGTAAGCAAACTCAAAATATACAAATTTTAGCCCTGGCCGGATGGCTCAGCGGTAGAGTGTCGGCCTGGTGTGCAGGAGTCCCGGGTTTGATTCCCGGCCAGGGCACCCAGGAGTGCTTCTCCACCCCTCCCCCTCTCCTTCCTCTCTGTCTCTCTCTTCCCTTCCTGCAGCGAGGCTCCATTGGAGCAAAGATGGCCCGGGCGCTGGGGATGGCTCTGTGGCCTCTGTCTCAGGTGCTAGAATGGCTCTGGATGCAACAGAGCAACGCCCCAGAGGGGCAAAGCATCGTGCCCTGGTGGGCATGCTGGGTGGATCCCAGTTGGGCGCATGTGGGAGTCTGTCTGACTGCCTCCCCGTTTCCAGCTTCGGAAAAATGAAAAAAAAAAAAAAATATATATATATATATATATATATACAAATTTTACAAACTCATTTGCCCAACATTAAAAAAAAAACACTTTGATGGTATTGAAGATAGTAGACTTCTTTGCTTTGTTCTTAACCTTATTGGAAATTCCTTTAGTGTTTTCTCACTAGGTAAAATGATGGCTTTATCATTAATAAGTTTGTATGTACAAGTTAATATTAACTTTTTAAATTTTCAAAAATTTCTGGTGCTTTTTTTCTAATGTTTTAATCAGAAATGTGTATGGAAAATTCTTTTTAAATGTTAAGGTTATCATATGAGATTCCTTCTTAGATCTCTAAATGCAGTATATTATAATAAAAAAAGTTTAAATATTATGGATTTAACATGTGCATTTAACATACAAAATATTGTGGAAGACAGAAGATCTAAGTAAGTAGACTAGTATACCATATTCATGAATTGGAAGACAATATTCTTAAAACATCAATTCTCCCCAAATTTATCTATAAATTCAAAGCAATTCCAATTAAAATCTCAACAGACTGTTTTTATATTACTTGATAATCTAATTCCAAAATTTATATGAAAATCCTAATTACATAGTCTAAGGCCAGGGGTCGCTGCCATTGCCATACACCATGCAGGTTCCCATTAGATTCAGACAGATGGTCAAGAAACGGTGGAGCCAGAGGATGGTGGCCCATTCCTTTATTCAAGTCTCGTACCGGCCAACAAGCAAACACACAGGGAAAACTCTTCCCTTTCACTCAGAGCTCACAAAGTTACTGACACATTATCCAGTTCCACAACCAGGAGAATCTTCTCTGGTTTCGCCTGGAATCAAGGGCCCCACCAGCCTCAGTAGGACTCCCAAAGCCTCTCAGCTCTGGTTCCCCATCTGCACACCTTCTCTTTCTGTTCTCACTCTGCAAAAATGGCTTCTCTTTCTTCCTTCTCCTTCTCTCTCCTGTTAAAATTTTTCTAGCGTGAAAACCTCTCCTCCAGCACACCCCAGCATAACAATGGCCCTTCCCAAGCAGGAAGGTAATTTGCAATTTCCCAGGTCACATACCTGGCACTGCCCAGTGCCATTTTTTAACAATAAAAGTGAGCAAACTCAAAAAAACACAAATTTTACAAACTCCTTTGCCCAACACATAGCCAATCCAAAACCATTTTGAAAAACAATTCTGGAGGCTTAATCTAATTTTACGACTTGACACTATTTTCAAACAGTATCAAATCCAAACTCTGTAATATTCATGAACCAGCTAATAAGTGATAGTGAAGGCAGTATTTATCTGTATGTTTTAAATCACTGAGCATTCCTGAACGCTGATTGTGTCTTGCAGCTTTCTGAAGTCCTACTGTATGATACTATGATTTAATATGTAAAGAGATGGTATGCAGTAATTGGTAATTGTAGACATAGTGGAGAAAAAAAGTCCAACGCAGACTTTTGATGGTTGCTTTAAAAATTTTATTATGTGCATGAAAAGAGAAAGCTAGATCCAATCTGTGAAGCCTGTAACAATATCCAACCAGTTCTCCTTCAAGTAACGTGCGTAGCATTGTGAAAACAAAGCATCTGGATACTTTCATGTCCTGTAAATCATTTAACTGAAATGGAATACCAAGATGCATTAGGTGGGACATAAATGGACTCTAGGAGAGTTCCTCAGCCTTTGTGATGGAGATCAGAACCATGAATTATTTATGAATCATACATTTCTTTCTGGAAGTGAGAACAATAACAGCATTGCTATGAAGAGGGAGGACAAAGATTCTAAAACATCTGAAGTAAACAATTTTGAATATATTTGGTCATGAGTCATGTGAGGACAACTGACAAATGAAAACATAATCTCAGAGGCTTGGCGGATCTCCATTTGAGTTCTTAAAGAAAGCTCTTTGCTTTGTATTCATGTTCTTTGTACCAATTTGGGGACACTGCTATCTTCCCAGATAAAATATTAATGGTGCATATACTGCCAGGCAAAATAAGCACTTTGTTTTGTTTTGTTTTAGTGATAGCTAAGGAGCTTTAAGAAGTTTAGGACAGCAAAACAGCTGAAAATGTAACATCAAATGAGATTTTGATGGCATAAAATATGTTACATGCAGCTGCAAACTCTGATTTGTGGATGAAAAAGGGGCCACATACTGAACCTGACAAGCTCAGTGAAAGCCTGCAGGGTGGTCTAACAGATTCTGGGACCTAAAGAAAACACAGAGAATGGTCTGTGTTGGGCAGATAAAATATATTATGCTCACTTTGTTAAAGATAGCGCTGTCCATGTGGAAGCCCATCACCCAGGTGATGATATTAGTTGCCCTTCTTGCTTGGGATGGGTGTGAGTATATTAATGTGTGTTGGGGGAGGGCTTTTGCGCCAAAAGGTTTTAAAAGGAAGAGAGATCATGCTGTTCCGGGGAAGAGGGATTACGTACTAGGAGGAGAGCAGAAAAAGGCCATGTGGAGGATGAGGAGAAGCAGCCAAGATGGCGGAGTGCTGAAGGAAAAGCCAGTTTGTGCAGAGAGAAGGAGATGGGGAACAGAGGTGAATAAGGCTGGTAAGGTAGAAAACTTTGACTCTAGGAAACTCAGATAAGTCAGTGGCTATGGGAGCCCTTAATAGAAAGGGAAGTGTTTTCCCACTGTGTGTATTTCTGGCCCGCCAGGTGCAAGCTAGGGTAAAGATGATAGCCCACCAGTTCTTGGCTCCATTGTTTCATTACTGTCTGCCTGAATCGAATGCAAAACTCCATGGGCCAGGCAGCTGTGATGGTGGCCATGGCTACTGGCTTTACAGACTGAAATGGAAACTTTTTAACTAAAAGCAGTTTATGGTGGGTAATCATGTCCTAAGGAGTTATTCTCAATCTGAACAAAGGTCAATGTTTGCTTTGAAGCCTGTCTGTTGCCTTTTGCATCTGCAGTAAAGTAACTTATAGCACACCTTTGAGGTGTGGGGGTAATCTTTTTCTACCCCCTCAGGGCAGGCATCCTACCAGAGCAGGAACCAACAAACCCTTTTATTATAATTATTATTATGTCAATTAACTTGCCTGTCTTGTGCCTCCATATATAAGAGACGGTTAATGTATATATTTTCACTTTTATCCATTCTCAGATATTTCCCCATTTTGCTTTCTCCCGTCTCCCTAATCTCTCACCAATCAATTTCCTGTAACCCCTTATGTATTCCCCTTTGATTCTAATGTATAAAATACATAGTGAAACCGCCATTTGCTGAAGCACTTTCTCAATCTGTTGAGACTTTGCTTCCCAGCAATTGTCAACAGTTTGGCGCAAATATACTCAGAAAAATTCTTACAGGTTTGGAAGTTTGCTTACATTGACAGATTGTAAGGCCAGTAGTCACAGCTGTCATGGCCATGCACACGCAGGTTCTCATGGCATTCGGGGAGACGGTAAAGAAACAGTGGAGCCAAAAAATGGTGGGCCGTTCCTTTATTAAAGTCTCACACCGGCCGACAAACAAACGCGCAGGGCTCCCAAAGCCACTGACACATTCTCCGGTTCCACAATGAGGAGAATCTTCTCTAGTTTCTCCTAAAATCAAAGGCTCCTACAAGCCTCAGTAGGGCTCCCAAAGCCCCTCAGCTCTGGTTCCCCATCTGCACACCTTCTCTTTCCCTGCCAACATGGCTTCTTCTTCAGCACTCTGCGTTCTCTCTGCTCTCACTCTGCAAAGGTGGCTTCTTTCTCCTTCTTCTCTCTATTTTCAAAACTTTCTGGCATGAAAACCTCTCCTCTAGTTAACATTAGCAAAACAATGGTGCTTCCCAAGCAGGAAGGTAATTTACAATTTCCCAGACCACATATACTTGGCGCTGCCCAGCCCCCAATGTGAACTATAAGTGAGCAAACATAAAAATAATATTTTACAACTTATTTGACCAACACAGATCATATCCTTCCAGCTCTTGATTCCACAAATATTCTCTCAACTACCATTTCTAAAGTGTACACAAAACACTATATTAAATATGCAGGCAATTAAGTGACCAAGGAGACCCAGCCCTTGCCTGAGAATAACTCAGTGACATTTAACCAGTAGCTTTTGTAGCATGATCTGTCTCCACACTAATAGTAAGTTATATCCCATAGAGCCCTGTGGTGCACCTTAGTGGCAAAGAGGCTGATTGATTGAGATGTTTCCTGTTCTTTCCTCCCTGTCTGATTTAGCCAGAAGTGTTCTACTCTTCTCTTCTTACATAGGGGTGTCAACAAATATTTTGCTTGGTAAACCTTTTCAACTTCTAATCAAAACATTTTAAAACACTTAGCTTATGATGCTATCAATGCAGACCTGATATAATATTTTTTAAAGGGTTGTTTATTTAAACATTATGTACTGATTCATTATTTCAACAGATACTTACTGAACTTTTAAAAATGTGAGATGTTTATGAATATTATGTTTACTCTACCCTAAATCTCATTAAATCTCCTAATTTTATGAAAGATCTAACATTGCTTTATGCACCCCCCCCCCCCGCCCCATGAACATTTGATAAGTCCAATGTTGAATGGCCCTGGTCTGCTCTATGTCTCTGAATTGCTTCTCCTGAGAGGAAGAGGCATTTATCTCCCTATAAGGTTATCACCCCTGCAGATTCTAAGACAAACTCATTCACCATTAGAAATGTGTTTTTGAAGCCCTGGCCAGTTGGCTCAGCGGTAGAGCCTCGGCCTAGCGTGCGGAGGACCCGGATTCGATTCCCGGCCAGGGCACACAGGAGAGGCACCCATTTGCTTCTCCACCCCTCCGCCGCGCTTTCCTCTCTGTCTCTCTCTTCCCCTCCCGCAGCCAAGGCTCCATTGGAGCAAAGATGGCCCGGGCGCTGGGGATGGCTCTGTGGCCTCTGCCTCAGAAGCTAGAGTGGCTCTGGTCGCAATATGGCGACGCCCAGGATGGGCAGAGCATCGCCCCCTGGTGGGCAGAGCGTAGCCCCTGGTGGGCGTGCCAGGTGGATCCCGGTCGGGCGCATGTGGGAGTCTGACTGTCTCTCCGTTTCCAGCTTCAGAAAAAAAAAAAAAAGTGTTTTTGAAAAGATTGCTGTCTTTATAATTACACAGATGTATTAATCTTGATACTAGTTCCATTCTGATAGGAGAACTCAGTTTTAATATAAACTTTGACTTATTTTGTCACGTTAACTCTTTATTATACCCACTCTTGCAGGTAAATAAATATATCTTTCCTCCTTATTCCTCTGTCCCCAAATCTGTATGCTCACGACTTCACAGAATATCCATTCCAGCATTGAAGCTCTTTTTTGCTCTACCAATCCTCCCCACCCAGAGACTGCAATTAACTGGTTGAGAGGCTTTCTTAATTTTCAAAGTGGCTTGTTCCTAAATTCCCATATCCTATGCTACATGTTCACCTGTAAAGAGGTACCTGCTGACATGGTCTCTAAACTCCCTGCTCCTCTTCTCAACTAAACCAAGAATACATGGTTTTGTAAATATCCATTTTCTAAGAAAATCTAATACAAAACTCAAAGACATTAAACATGTTAGTAATGCTTACTGCCCACTTGACTCTCCCTATCTTCAGCAAGGCTCTCTGAAACACAGATCACAGCCACTGGTTGGTTTTGCCTCATATTCTCATGTTATAGATAAGTTCACTAAATCCCCGATGCATTAGAAATGACCTTACTAGGGTTGTATGGCTGGTGTATGTCCAATTCTTGGGCTCTCACTCTAGGTTTTAAGGCTAAACATCGGTAGACTAATTTTTGTTTAAACGAATGGAATTACTACTTGTTAGATTTGGGCCCAGGGCCTTTTATCAAAACCTCAAAACTTTAAGTGATTTGTCTGCAGGGAAGTTCCCGTAGCTCTCCTCCCACCATTTATATAAACATTCTGTTGCTTAGTGACCAGCCATCATGCCACCCTAGGGTTCCTCCTCAAGACTAACGCACCCCAGAGCTCCCTGTCGAGGCTAATCTCCCAGCTAGCCTTCTTCACTCACCCTATATGCCACCCTAGGATTCCTCATCAAGACTAACCCACCCCAGAGCTCCCTGTCAAGGCTGACCTCCCGGCTCGCCTTCCTCACTCACCCTATATGCCACCCTAGGATTCCTCATCAAGACTAACCCACCCCAGAGCTCCCTGTCAAGGCTGACCTCCCGGCTCGCCTTCCTCACTCACCCTATAAAGGCTGGAATCCCCAGACACTCAAGGTTGATGCCACTAGGTCAGCGGTTCTCAAACTTTTTGAAGTCAAGGCACATTTAAAACCTTACAGATAATTGTAGGTGCACTATATATAAATTTCTGAGAAATATGTTATAATTAAGTCAAATATTAAAGAAAAATTATATAAAGTTCAAAAGTGCTTTTATGGTAATTAAATGAAATAAATACAACAAAATTAAATTTATTCTGGCATTAAAAACATTTTTATGTTACATTCTTTGAGATGTTTTTTAGAATTTGTAAAAAAGAGGGCCTAGAAAATTTAAAAAAGACAAAAAATCTTATCTTTATATATATATATATATATATATATATATATATATATATATATACATGCTTAGTAAAATTTAGTAAATTTGGCAGGTCCCTGTTAAGTTTTTTCATTCTTGTGTTTATGAGAAACATGAGCCTGATGTGTCCTAGTGATTTCTTCAATGTTTGGGCATATATTTGAAAGGCAAACTCTCATTTCCTCGTCAATACATTGAAGAATTCTTCTCTTTTTACTCTTAATTGTGTTGAGGTTAGAAAATCCTAATTCACACAAATAGGATGTTGAAAATTGTAGTAAAATGTTCAAAGTTTTTTTTAGATATTGCCACATATTCGTCTTTTATAGAAATCCAAAAGGCTTCTAGAGACAATTCCTTATGTTTAATCATCAATCCACTATCAGTGGATATAGCTGAGAGTTCCTCTTCTGTTAATGTTAAACCAAAATCACTTGAAGTTTCCACAAATGGGTTTCTAATCCAATCGTATTGTTCAGTGTTAAGTGATGGGAAATAAGAACCCAATTTTTCTTCTAAACTTATTAAATGTTCAACTATTATTAGGAGTGTTTTATTTATGCAAGTGTTATTTACCAATGGAAACATTTCCAAATTACCTTCAATGGCTTTTCTTTTCCATATCTGTAGTTTTCTCTAAAACGCTTTCTTTTTGTCAGCGGATGTGAGAATATTTTCTTCTTTCCCTTGCATGCTAGTATTCAAAATATTGAGCTACTGAAATATATCAGCCAAATACTGTAACCTGGCAATCCAAAATTCGCACTGAAAGAGGTTACAAAAATGTAACTGTTTCATCTCTTCAAAAAACGCAAGAAGTTCTTGTCTTAGTTCCTATACATGGATAAGTACTTTCCCCTTGACAACCAACCACCTCACCTCAGTGTGAAAAGCAGCCGTCTGGGTTGTGAATTCATATCTATACAAAGCTTTTTGAATAAATGTGATTTGACAGGTCTTATTTTAATAAAGTTTACCATCTGAGCAACTTGATCTAAAACTTCTCCTAATTTTTCTCCCAGGGTTTTTGCCATCAAGGCCTCCTAATGAAGAGTACAGTGAGTTACGATAACATTCTCATTTTGTTTTGTTTTTTTACAAAAGATTTAAGACCCTTAACACAGCCGACCAGGGAAGGGGCGCCATCTGTACAAATGCCTACACATAACTTCCATGTTAACTGCCATTTATCAACATAGTTATTCAAAATGTTAAAAAGTCTTCACCTTTTGTAGACACACCTAATTCTTTGCAAAAAAGAAACTGATTTACTATTTGATCTTCATTAATAAAATGAACAAATGCTAAGAGTTGCACCGTGTTGGTCATGTCTGTTGACTCATCAACTTGCAATGCAAAATTTGAATACTAAAGCTTATTACTGCGTACATTTTTCTCGGTATCAGAAGACATTTCTTGGTGAACTGTGTCATTGGACAGAGGAATCCTGCTTATTTTCATTGCTGCTTCATTTCCTCCATTGTCATGACCACTTTTTTGCATGCAGGCAATATAAGTAACTCACCTAAAGTCTGAGCCTTCATACTTTTTGCTATCAGTTCTGAGACTTGATAAGAAGCGATTTGCGCTTTATCAGAAACAGTCATTATATTGTACTTTTAAAAGAATTTGCCACTTTTGTTTGCGGTTCAGACAATCTCTTAAAAAAACTTACAGATTTATCTTGTAAATTAGAGTGTATAGTTTTAAAATGTTTACTCACTTTACTAGGAAGCATTGATTCACTTGTCATTTTATATCCACATACTAAACATAGCGGTAAAGGATGATCCTCACTTCTGGTCCAGGTGAAACCAAAGCTTAAATAACTTTCACTATATTTGTGAGTAGGCTGCGATTTTGCTTCTTACTTGCACTTATTTTTTACTCACTTTCAGAATCGGATTCTTCAATATTACTCTTCTTTTTGAGAAATCTATCCATTTTATTTGGGTTATTTATCTAAAAATAATATAATGATGTGTTAATAATAAATATAATAATGATGTGTTACAAAAAGAGCAATATTTCCATAATAAAATGGTATAATAGAGTAACTATATTTATTTTTATATCTGAGCATATGCCGTGAACCAACACAGCTAGTAATTCCAAGTCCTGAGTGGGAACGGTGCAGAAATAAGAAAATACGTAGTTGTGAGGGCCCTGTAATTGTTTGCCACTGGAAAGAAAAAAGCATGCCCCAAAACCACGTCTTGCTTTATTTACCCAAAGAGACTATTAGATTTCAGTTCTAATTCTACTAAGCATTGAGAATTTTTAAATAATTTCTTATAAATCTCATATGCTTACCCTTTAATAGCTGTAAGCATCCTTAGCTTGCTTTAAAAGCAGATACGAAGTTATTATATTGAGAGCCTCCTCTGAAAAACAAGTGTTTAAGCTAGAATTGATCTCAGATCTTTATTATAAATGATGGTCAAGATTTGTAGGGAGTTCTGAAATTGGAAATCACAACTAGATGATATCAGGGGTGCTAAAATTCACCCACAAAATGTCACTGAGTGAAAGATAGACACAGCAATAGGAGGGGGAAAAAATCACCTGAATGTTTACTTAGCTGTCAGTTATGTGTTCAATTGTTACCACATATCGAGGGGGTGCGGGGGGGGGCAGCACTTGAACAATGATTGATTCTCATCTCTTGCTATTTAATGTACAATATGAGAATTTCTCTGCATTATCATCTTTGAAAAAAACAGGAACATAAGATACCTATTTCTTAGGTACTGATTCTTTCCAACGACCAATAACTCCTCCAACCCTCTTCTGCAATATTCATGTTCCTTCATTTTACAGAAGGTATCAAGTATGGACACTTTGTATTCATCGCACCCTTCCTTCCTCCCTCAATCTGCCAAACTCACATGAAGACAAGTATCCTGTATCATTCTTTAAATAATGATTGTTAGATTTAAATAAGTGATGGTTTTGATTTAAGATTGCAAGTGAATGGTTTATAAACTGTGTTTCAAAATTATTGCAGAGTAGGGGGTTATAAAAATAAAAATTTCTGGCCCTGGCCAGTTGGCTCAGTGGTAGAGCATCAACCTTGTGTGTGGAAGTCCCGGGTTTGATTCCCGGTCAGGGCACACAGGAGAAGTGACTATCTGCTTCTCCAACCCTATCCTCTCTTATCTCTTTCCCTCCCACAGACATGATTTGAATGATTCAAGCAAAGTAGGCCTTGGGTGCTAGGGATGACTCCATGGCCTGCCTCAGGCACTAAAATAGCTTGGTTGCCAAGCAACAGAGCAGTGTCCCAGAAAGGTAGAGCATCTCCTGGTAAGGGGGCTTGCCAGGTGGATACAGGTCGGGGCATATGTGGGAGTCTGTCTCTGCCTCCCTGCCTCTCACTTAATAAAATAAATAAATAATAAAAATAAAAGTGTCTATGCTCAATTTGTTAAGATCTTTATTTAGAAAGTCTGTTCAGAGCTTAGGAACCTGCATTTAAAATTTATCTGGCCCTAGCCAGGTGGCATGGTGGATAAAGCATCATCCCAACACTCCAAGGTCACCAGCAAGATCACAGGCGAGAAGCAATCAATGAGTATACAACTAAATAGAACTAAATGGAACAAGTTGATGCTGTTCCAAATTTTTTTAAAAAATTGCAATTTATCTGAAAACTAAAGCAGGTGATGCTAAATTAGATTTTGAGAAACACAATCAGAAAATCCCAAAGTCCCCTGAAGCCAATCTCTCAATAGCTGAAGGAAGTGGAGTTCTCTAAGGGTTCACTCCATCTCACATCCTGTGGTAGGAGGGTCATTTTCTCAGTAACTAATTATTAATATATTTTAATGTTTTTAAATGGACTTTTCCATCCATTGGAGCAGGTAGTTGGCAAACCATTTCAATTTGGAGATATATATTACTCAGATTTGACTAATCTTTTAAAATACTATTTCTATAAAACTTTTCTCTCCCATATTTTCTTATGTTTATGCCTATATTTTTTATCAACCACATAGAAACCATCTTAAATTAAACCTGAGATTTATTTATTCTTATTATGCACCTATTTATTTACTTTCATTTTCAGGGTGGTTTCAATCAATTTGACCTTAGCACCTTTTCTTGATTTTTTTTTATTTCAACAATATTTTTAATTTCTATTTTTCTTCTTGTTCTCTTTAAAGTATTTTTCACATTTTATAGAAGCAATATCTTATCTTTTTAAATATATCTTATTTTCCTCCTTGTTTTGGCTTTCTCTAGGTTTCTTTTTCCATTTCAAATTGTCTTTCTTCCTTTTGGAGGTTTTCTTCATATGTCTGTTGTTGATGAGACCCCCAAATAGAAGAAGCATTCACTCTTTGACATATTGGGTACAATATATAACATCATGGGATACTGTAAAACACCAACCTGTTACAATTCATAATTACTTTATTAAATATACATACACACACATATTTAAATAGAGCTAGTAGGGTTTTCAGAAAAATTTAAATGGATTCACCATGGTGTGTATGCAGAAATGCCTGAGTTATCAGGAGCTAGAAAGGCTACAGAAGTAGTATATTTTTTATACCAAGATCCTTTGATAAATCATTTCCCTATTTGTACCAAGTCCTGCTGTGTGGGCTACACAAGGTGCTATCCAAGTACTGAGCGCTCACAAATACCAGGAGTAGACTGGAGCATGTTCCACCCAGAGTCTTACAATTCTTATTTACCTACAGATAACATGCAGATTAAGTTATTGCACACCAGCACACAAGGACAGAGGTATCCAATGTTTTCAAAATAAGATATGGGTCATTCCTAACATAAAAGATCTGAAAATATTTCTAGCATGTTTTATATAGTAGGGCATCATTATCTTTCCAGTAAGTTTTGACAATTGCTCATAAATAATTTAGGAATGGGGTTGGGAAGTCTGACAATATATGTCAACCTGTAACAGGTATTATAATCTGTGCCTCATAACATCACCATTGGAAATTTGAGTTCTTTTAATAGCCATAGCTATGACTCGGTCCACTTTCATCCAATGACCAAAATCAGAAATAATAACTTACTTGGAGTATGGTTTTCTAGAACAACCCACAATCCTGCATCTTCTGTAGACTCATGGAGAAAATATCCAAAAAAGTATAAGATATTATTTTGCATGTTTTATTTTATAATTTTAATCAGATCTCGCAGAATTTTAGTCCACTGTCTCAGAAATAATCCCAGAACATTTGTAAAATGAATCAACTGTATGTAGGGCAACTTCTCTCCAAAGAGCAGCAAGTGCTCTAAGATCAATACAATAAAGTTGCTGACTCCTTTTAAATTTGGACAATACATCTACTGATGGAAATTCCGCATCTCTATCCAACTTCCCTAAATTGCTCTTTAATCCATTCTTTTTATAGTCAACATCAAATCAAATAATAATATCAGAGTAATTTATTTTCTTTCTTGAAAAACAAAGACTATTGGAAAGATGTAAATATTTTGCTTGCGCTTTTCATTTCTCTTGTGATGGCTGAATAGATATTCTACATAAGAAATATGATCATTGCTAATTCATAAATTTTCATAGGCTATATAACATTTATTTTTAACTCCTTTATTGTTTTTAGATAAATACAGACATTACTATTTTTTCTATAGTCATTATATGGAATGATCCCTATTCATTTTCCCCCTTTTACATAATAAAGAAAAATATTACACTATTTGCCTTGAGAAATTTTTCCATATATATATATATATATATATATATATATATATATATATATATATATATATATATATATATATATATATGTTTGAGTACAAATTGCAGTTGACAACAAAGAGGGCATTTACTTGGCTGGCATACGGGAAAGATGAGGAACAATTCCAAACACAAGCATCTTCTTGTCAATAGTCCGTCAACGTACTCTGGTTAGTTCATTACCCAGTAATTGTAATTCCTGTTTCTTTTTTTTTTTTTTTTTTTGTATTTTTCTGAAGCTGGAAATGGGGAGAGACAGTCAGACAGACTCCCGCATGCGCCGACCGGGATCCACCCGGCACACCCACCAGGGGCGACACTCTGCCCACCAGGGGGCGATGCTCTGCCCCTCCGAGGCATCGCTCTGCCGCGACCAGAGCCACTCTATCGCCTGGGGCAGAGGCCAAGGAGCCATCCCCAGCGCCCGGGCCATCTTTGCTCCAATGGAGCCTTGGCTGCGGGAGGGGAAGAGAGAGACAGAGAGGAAGGAGGGGGTGGGGTGGGGTGGAGAAGCAAATGGGCGCTTCTCCTATGTGCCCTGGCCGAGAATCGAACCCGGGTCCCCCACACGCCAGGCCGACGCTCTACCGCTGAGCCAACCGGCCAGGGCCTGTAATTCCTGTTTCTGTCAAAGTACTTTCATGCACCTACCTTCCCCAATATAGCTCTTTCCTGGCAATTACAGGGTGACTCTTTCACTGTTTTCAGAATATTCATGGTAGACTGGATATTAAACCATTTGATGAATGTCATTTCATTTATAAAGGAAATGGAATGCATTTTAGGACTAAGCATGGATTGATATGTTTCATAAAATATGTGAAGGGAAAAATAAAAACATACTAATTGTTGTACCTGCAGCTGGCAGGGCAATGAGCAACGACAGTAGAAAAAGAACACGGTGGTTAGAGGGGCAGATGTGTGCAGCTTAACTTCTTTGCAAAGACATATGGAACTAAGGTGTTCTAAAATGAACTACTGAATGATTTTTGGTAAAACCTTTCATCCCTTTGGCTGAGCAGACACACATTTTGCTCGGGTTGCACTAAGAGGATGTGCTTACCTGGCAGAACTATAACTAGTACCAGGTCTTCCCAGTTGTCTCTGAAGAAAATCTGGGGAATTCATTGTTGAAGACCAACATGCTAATTAGCTTGAATGCAGTATGTATATGAATATCACAACATCATACTGAACTTCTTAAATAATATAATTTTATTATAAAATAAAATAAAGTGAAACTAATTGATAGTTTACAAGGTATTTAACCAAACTGCTAGGTTTGAAATAATCTGTTTTTGGATAAACGTTGGTCTAGAAAGTAAACTTCCGCTGTCCCAAAGGCTTTAAGAGGTTTAAATTTAGAAAGTTGAATTGAGTGAAGTTTGACTAGGAGAGAGAGAGAGAGAGAGGTTTTTCTCTGGAATTGTCCCCACCTAGCTGTGTGACTTAGATTTAAATTCTTTAGGATCTCTGTATCTTTTCTTTTTTCTCTTTAGAGAGGTAGACTAGAGAGATGTTTTAAAAAGAAACATAATTTTTCGTTTTGTTATGAGAACTTGATGGAGAGAACAAACAGTACTTTCTGTAATAAAGTATCTTAGCCTTTCTCTAAACACTGTGCCACATAGGTGTCTTTTCCTCATCTTTTACCAACCCCTGAATTTGGATGCCTGTGCTGTGTCCTTCCCTTGCAAACCTCAGAATATTTCTAAGTAATTAGTTATAAATCTGAATAAGTTAATGTCAAAAATGACTTCTCAAAATATCCTTTCTTTTTCTTCTCAGAATGCTGACACTTTGATTTTTTAAAGCCCCAATAATAAGTGGCTAAAATCTTATTACATACTGCAAGAGGAGATGAACTCAAGTAAATACACTCCAGTATGCATTATTCTATAATTTATTGATAGACCTTCTGCCATACGTGGATAAAAGTCTCAGCTTTGTCTCTTGTAATGTCTTTGGAAAGTCATGAAAATGCTCAAAGTAGCAATTTAGCATATTAAAAAGGGAGGCTATCCAAAGGCTTCCCTCACATGGTTTTTGAAAAGAGATAGGAGAGAACAGGTGTAAAGTGATTAGCAAAGTGCCTGGCAGGTAGTAAATAGACAGTGATGGTAAGTTACTAGTATTATTGCTGTTGCACCAAAATGGAGAAAAGCATGTTCATAAAAATTTTTTCATAAAATAGCTAAGACCATTTTCTCTGAGATTATTTTTTTTTGGATTCAAATCTAAGTTATAACAATTCATTGGTTGTTGACCCTTAAATTATTTCTTTAATAATAAAATGTAGCATAAGGAATATAGTCAATAGTATTGTAATAACGATATATGGAGTTAGATGGATACTAGACTTATCAGGGTGATTCCTTCATAAGATTATATAAATGTTTAATCCCTGTGTTGTACAACTGAAGCTAATATTATATGTTAACTCTAACTAAAAATTAATGTTAAACAATAAAGAAAATGGCCTGACCAGGTGGTGGCACCATGGATAGAGCATCAACCTGGGATGCTAAAAGACCCAGGTGCAAAATCCTGAAGTCTCTGGTTTGGGTGTGGACTCATCAACTTGAGCACAGGGTTGTCGGGTTGAGCATGGGATCATAGACATGATCCCCTCCCTGTTCACTGGCTTGAGCCCAAAACTTGCTGGCTTGGGCAATGGGTCACTGGCTAGTCTGGAGCCCCCAGTTAAGGCACATATGAGAAAGCAATCAATAAACAACTAAGGTACTGCAACTACGAGTTGATTCTTCTCATCTCTCTCTCTTCCTGTCTGTCTCTGTCTCTATCTCTCTGAAAGAAAGAAAGAAAGAAAGAAAGAAAGAAAGAAAGAAAGAAAGAAAGAAAGAAAGAAAGAATATGCAACCAAAATTTAAGCTACACCTTTACAAACTTTCAAAGCAAAGGCATAATGCTTATGTTGATTTACAAAGTAATTATTCAAATCCTCAAACATTTCTAAAATCTGATTAATAATGAACAGCAAAAAAAATACATACTACTTTGAATAATATATTTTTCACATTTCATATCAGCTCCATTGGAAAAGGTAATAGATCTGTGTGTATGAATATTTATATTCTATCAAGTTATATCAAAGATTTTATTTTGAAAATCAAACTTGTTTGAATAAATTATTACATGTAAACAAAACCATTTTCAAGTACATTTTATTTCCATACTTTCTCAATAGTAAGAATATTATTTTACCATAACTATGCTCTACCAAAGTTTATATTCTATATATACTGCAAAAAAAATAATCAATGGTTGATTTCTCAATTTAATCCACACTATTATTCACAGTAGCATAAGATCTTTCATATTCAATAAAATAAATTTTCAAAGCATTTATTGATTTCAATAATTGATTGAAAGAATTAAACTCTTAGAATTGACTAAACTGATTTACCCTCCTCTACCTCCTCGCACTCCTACCCCCAGCAATCACCACGCTATGATTACACTAACAAAACTTAAATTGTTTAACCCTACAAAGTTCAACTTCTACTAATGGAATTAATACATTAAGAGTTATAACCTCATGATATATATTTGGACAAGAAAACTTAGAATAAAAATGAGTAAGGTTAGCCTGACCTGTGGTGGCGCAGTGGAAAAAGCATAGACCTGGAACGCTGAGGTTGCCTGTTTGAAACCCTGGGCTTGCTGAGTCAAGGCACATATGGGAAGTAACTACTACAAGCTGATGCTTCTCACTTCTCCCCCCTCTTTCTCTCTCTCTCAAAATAAATAAATAAGTAAACAAATAAATAAAAATTTTAAAATTAAAAAAAATGAGTAAGGTTAAATTAGAAAATGTTTATTTGGCCCTGACTGGTTTGCTCAGTGGTAGGTTGTCAGGTCGACTGTGTATGTCCCCAGTTCGATTCCTGGTCAGGGCACACAGGAGAAGTGACCATCTGCTTCCCTCTCTCTTTGTCTCTTTCGCCTCCCACAGCTATGGCTTGATTGGTACAAGCACAGCAGCCCCAGGTGCTAAGGATGGCTCCATGGAGCTTCTGCCTCAGGTGCTGAAAATAGCTCGGTTGCAAGCATGGCCCTACATGGGCAAAGCACTGCCCAGATGGGGGTTGCCAGGTAAATTCTGGTCAAGGTGCATGTGGGAATCTGTTTTCTGTTTCTCCATCTCTCCTTCTCTCACTTGGAAAAAGAAAAAGAAAATGTTTATTTGATATAAAGGAAAAGTCATGCTTCTCAGAATGATGTGTCAGCACACAAGAGTAATGATGCTGCAAAAAAGTAAATTGCCATATTTGGGTCAAGTCTTCTTAAATAACCACTAACTTTTCAAAAAAAACTGTTATATTACACAATCATTTCTTCTAATTTTGATGCAGTCCATGGGTGACTTCCTTGGTGAGTGGTATTTGTTGACATTATCTGCAAGTTACATACCTTGCAGTACTTCTTTTTATCAACGTGAGTTATATTTTTAGTTTAAGGATGCAAAACTGGTTTGTTACAGAATAAAAAGCATTGCTAAACAAATCAAATGAATTATTGTAGCTTTACACATAACAATACATTGTAAGGCTCCAGTAAGTCAGTCATTCAGACTATTCCATGTTCATCCTGTCATGTGCCTGGCTCTCACATATCCTATCATTTCTCCGCGTGTTACTTGTTGCAAAAGACTGGCAGCCTGGAGACCAGGCATCTGTAGATTGCTGCCGCAGGGATGGCACAACTGCCTGTTACCTTCAGTAGCTGCCTGGCACAGGCTAGAATACTGCCCTCACCACTAAAGGAGATTGGACTTAGTTAACCCGCCACAATCCTGCACAGAGCCCTTCATTTTATCTGTGCACCCTTCCATACTGCCCTGTAAAGTGAGACACTACATTAAATCTGTCTAGAAAGGTGAAAAAAGACAGACAGACAGATTAGGCCTTGTTGTCTTTAACTTTCTGCCACACGTTACAGTCTAACAGTGAGTGGTTCATTACCTATGCATCTCATACGGTACTAGACAAGAACCTTGTACAAGATAGTAGGAAAAAGATAAAGGGTTATGCCAAGCTTATCTCAGTTTATTTTAAGGCAACTATTAATAATAATATATTAAAATTAAAATTATAAATGCTAATTAAAATTAAAAATTATAAATGCTAAATTAGTGCTGAGACAACAGGCATAAACTGGAATTGTCCCTGCCAATCCAGACATATGTCTCCCTAGTTATACGACAAAATGAGAATGTATATTTTCGTTTTCTTCTCTTTCCTATTCATTTTTTTGTTCTGTTTTGTCTTTATATTTTAGTTTTAACAGGAAATAAAATGTATAAATGCTAACAATTGTGGGTTCATGTGATTGAAAGTATGTAAATAAATCAGGTTGAGGAAGGGTAGTAACTTTATTCAAACAGGACTATCTGTCCCTCTGTGAGAGACATTGCTTCCCAAGAGCTCAGTATCTCAGCTGCTGTCTGAGCCTCATTCATCTTCCAGAAATCAAGAAGGGAGAACTGGCTGACGGAGACATTCTGGGAGATTGCACAGGTTGGCTCACAGGTTCATGATCGTACCTTCCCCCCAACAACTCTTATTTTTCAGTCATTGAGTCAGGCAGGGAATGCCGATCTTTTTAAGGCAATGTGAGAATCTACTCATGTGCAGACACAGATTTTAGCTCAAAGCCTGTATCTGAAAATACAGGAAGAGGTGAATGACAAGGATACCCGTGGGTGCAGTGATGTGAGAACACAGGACGTTTACCTGGCAGGAACCATTTCAGCTCGGCAGAAACAGATGTGCCCCAGCCTGTTCATCACTATGGCTTCCTTCAGCTATTTTAGGAAATAATTTACCTTAGTCTCTGGAAAGACTGGTTTGCAAAAGATAACATAGGAAAGGGGGCTCCCCCCACACACACACACACGCACTTTAACAGAGACAATGTGTAATGCGTTTGGAGGCGCAGCCAGATTCTACTATCAGAGGAGAGAGAGGTAGAGGGTGGGATGCATGCCTGCGGGTGGGGGGAGCCTTTGCACTGATTGGTGGGTTCATGGGAAAGCACGCGCCCCGTGTCCACCTTCTCTGCTTGTCTCACAGTCTGGCTTTCACACTGTGACCACTAACCTTTCCATCACAGTGCTGAAAACTGTTACGTCAATGGAGCATCTTTGAGGATGACAAAGGGCTGTGAGTGTGAAGAGAGCATTCAGGGAGCCCCAGCTGCTGTCTGCCTACCTACATTTCCACCAGAGGTCAGCCCATTGAGAGCCAAAGGCAGACAGAGGGATGCTGCTTCTAGAACACATCCTCCCCTGTGGTTGCCTATCACTCCTACTCTTTCTATTCTGAAGATGAAAGTGGGTGATTTTCTTGAGCTGACAACTATTGCTCAGGTCTTTTGCCCCTTAAGGAGAAATATTTCTGGCTGCCTTTATTTTGCAGATGAGCCGTCTGAGAATTTTATTAGCGTTGGAATCAAAAAGCCCCCCCCCCAAAAAAAAGCCCAGGTAGATAGCTACATAGATGGATAGATGATGGAAGACAGATGACAGATAGATAAATAGATGGATCGATAGGTGACAGCCAGGTAACTGATAAGCAGATAAATGACATGTGCATATCTAAGTATGGCATTCATATTTTTTTACTATACCATGATAGCTACAATTTGTGTTCTTATGAACCAGATAGTAACTATCCTAAAAAATGCTTTAGAAAAAAAAAAATCGCTCAGCTATCTCTATAGAGTGCAGAAACCTGTGAGGTAGAGTGAGTTTACTATACTCATTAAGCGAGTACTGTGGCTGGTTCCTGGGTTCAGCTCTCCGAGAATTAGGGCCGTAAAGAGGGGTTGCTAAAGCGTCACTGCAGCGCTCTGCAGATGGTGCATTTTGTGGAGTGTTGAGGGGAAGAAGTGGGAAATCTGACAAAGAGAAAGGAACAGATCTGCCTAAGCTGGAATTCCTCAGGGGCCTCTCGTCCCCGCAGTCGCCAGGCACGGCCTGAAGAGAAGAGGTGGTGGAACCTCCCCCTGCCTCTGTTGGCTTTTCCTACTCGTCACTCCCCTGGTCCAGCCTTTATGCCATTTTGAGAGGGTTATTATAAAACTTCTCTGATTATTCAAATTTTCAAAAGCCTGACATGAGTCTTGAATGGGGAGCCTATGGAATGGTAACTGCAGCTGGCTAGTGTGTCTCAGGTGCCCGGTAAACGTGACTGACTGCCTGGAATGAAGAGAAAACTGTCATCACTACACGTCTGTGGCACTGCTTTTCTTGATGCAGTTTAATATGTATTACCTGTCACCTCTCCTATTTGCAAGATTTCACTTCATATTATTTGCCCTGATTCTCCAATCTGGGGTCATTGATTTGGGGGAGAAGAGAGGACAGAAAAACCCTTGCCAGAGGCCTCTGAGGCTCTCCAGGAAATGAGAGCAGCCAGCAGAATGCCCTCAACAAAACACAGTCCCCACAGGAAGGGGTTGACTTGTAGTCAGGGTGACCTCATAGGAAGAATCCACTGTCTATTCCCAAGGAGACATCTTTGTTTCTAAGATTGCTATTTTTTTCTCTTGGTCATATCTGTTTAATGAGGTTTTCTGACATTACTGATCTATGTGTCATTATTTCATATTTGTTATGTCAGCTCCTCCACAACCAAATGCATTGTCCTTTTCAGGATTCCTACCCCAGTACCTTTAAGATGTTTAATGAGAATTCATCAGGCTTTTGGTCTAAATCTTTCCACTGGGAAATTCTCCTGCAATGTGGGATCATGTCCATATACTGGAGGCTATCACAGCATACCTGCTACTCACAAGTCCAAATTTCATATCTTATATACTTTCTGTTTAGGATGCAGTTAACATGTTGAAGAATTTCCAAATTATCTGTTATTTAGTCAAATAAAAACCTTCTCTGTCACCCGTCCTTCATTTACTTTCATTGTGCACCATAAGAAAATACATTTAAAGAAGAGTTACAATATTGGATCATCAGAGTATGGGGTTTGGAGAGAGTCTACAGTAACCACAGAAAATAACGGACAAAAGGGCATCTTTAAGGGTATGCTGAGTTATGTGCAAGTGAAATTTGCTTCAGAAGAACATTAAGTAAACTTCTGAAGCAGCTGGAAGGAAGCTGCTTTTGTGGAAGGAAATGCTTTCTTGAATTGTGCCCTGACCCAGAATTGAACCTGGAACGTCTACACACCAGGTCAATACTCTACCACTGAGCCAACCAGCCAGGGCCCTTAGTCTTTAAAATTATTTGAGCACTTTATAGTTACAGACATCCGAATACAGGCTAGCCACTTCTCTGTGCTCAGCTGCCCCAAGTGGCAAGCAGCAACATATTAAATAGTGGAATTCTAGGTAAGTAGGGCAAGAACAAAAACTAAAATTACAAAGATTGGGATAGAAAGAGTAAAACTTTCTTATGTCTAGCTGAGATGGTTTTCTATGCAGAAAACCCCAAAGACTACAAACAAACCACTAAAAATAGTAAATAAATTTAGCAAATCTTTAGAGATAAGGTAAATATAGTATATAAAATCAATTATAGCATAGAAACAAGCAGGTGAAAAATAAAGAAAGGAAACTTTTATAGTGAGAGATTGTAAGTTTTAAGAGTCAGTGTAAACTCATTATTTTTAAAAACATAATTCCTAGTTCTTTGTACTGAAATAGTTTAAAAGCAGCCATACCTCAATAAAATTGATACATGTGGAACTCTAAACGGATAATACATGCATATAGAACTTCTAAAAATCATTTCCTATTTAGAAGACCAAGTAAAATAGCTGATTTCAGATCTGAGGCATGGGAAATATAAATTGAGTTTAAAACATTGTATTAAATCAGAAGATAAAGACTCAAAAATTATATAGATGTTTCAAAAGGACACAGGAGCAACCCAAGGTGATTTGCACTTGTCAAGTTTAAGACAAATTGAACATTAAAACTCATAATGAGGTTCTCTCTCTCTCTCTCTCTCTCTCTCTCTGTTCCTGAGATTAGTATTAGAGAGGAGAGCAGAGAAAGGTCACGTGGAAAGAGAGGAGAAGCAGCAAAGATGGAGGAGTGCTGAAGGAAAAGCCAGTTTGTGCAGAGAGAAGGAGATGGGAAATAGAGGTGAATAAGTCTAGTGAGCTAGAAACCTTCCATTCTAGGAAACTCGGATAAGTCAGTGGTTTTGGGAGCCCTGAATGGAAAGGGAAGTGTTTTCCCACTGTGTGTATTTCTTGCCCGCCAGGTGCAGGCTAGGATTAAAGCAAATGGACCACCAGTTCTTGGCTTCGTTGTTTCATTACAGTCTGTCCAAATCAAATGTGAACCTGCATGGGCCAGGCTGCTGTGATGGTTGCCGTGGCTACTGGCTTTACACCTATCTTGGATTCATCAGGCTCCCATTTAACCCACATTATTCGATCTGGAAGAGACAGAGCTGAAGGAAGGGTTGGGAGGAGCTGTTTGTATGGCATGGGTAGATGTTGGGCAGATAAAATATATTATGATCATTTTGTTAAAGATGGTGCTGCCCATATGGAAGCCCATCACCCAGGTGATATTAATGTGTGTTGGGGGTGAACTGTGGGCAGGTAGGATCCTTGTAGCCTGGGGCTTGGTTTTAAAACTAAGCCTTTCCCACCCCTTTTGATGTGGGGTGGTACAATCGCATTATGCCTCAGATAAGTAACTTTGTATTAGAGACTTCCCCTAGTTTGTATATTGGATTAAAGGTTTTGATTTTTACACTATAAAATAGGGGCAGACTGGGAGTTTGCTCTCTCGGTTCCTGAGATTAGCATTGGAAAGGAGAGCAGAGAAAGGCCACGTGGAGGAGGCCAGGAGAATCAGCCAAGATGGTGGAGTGCTGAGGGAGAAGCCAGTTTGTGCAGAGTTTGTGCAGAGAGAAGGAAGGAGATGGGGAACAGAGGTGAATAAGTCTAGTGAGCTAGAAACCTTTGATTCTAGGAAACTCGGATAAGTCAGTAGCTTTGTGAGCACTGAATGAGTGGGTTTTGGAACCCAGTGTGTGTTTTTACTTGCCCGCCAGGTGCAAGCTAGGATTAAAGATGATGGCCCACCAGGGTTTTTTGGGGTTTTTTTTTTCTGTATTTTTCTGAAGCTGGAAACGGGGAGAGATGGTCAGACAGACTCCCGCATGCACCTGACCAGGATCCACCCGGCATGCCCACCAGGGGGCAACACTCTGCCCACCAGGGGGCAATGCTCTGCCCCTCTGGGGCGTCGCTCTGTTGCGACCAGAGCCACTCTAGCACCTGGGGCAGAGGCCGAGGAGCCATCCCCAGTGCCCAGGCCATCTTTGCTGCAGTGGAGCCTCGGCTGTGGGAGGGGAAGAGAGAGACAGAGAGGAAGGAGAGGGGGCGGGATGGAGAAGCAAATGGGCACTTCTCCTCTGTGCCCTGGCCTGGAATCGAACCTGGGACTTCTGTACACCAGGCCGACGCTCTACCACTGAGCCAACCGGCCAGGGCCGACCCACCAGTTTTTGGCTCCATTGTTTCTTTACCAGAAAAACAAAACAAAACTCATAATGAAAGAAAGAATTAAAACACATAATCTTGATTTCTTAGTGATTCTTATACACAGAAAACAAATAATGTAAGAGTACAAGAGAAATAAAATTATCACAAAAAGTAGCAACCAAGAAAGGTAAAAGAAATAATCAATCTTTTTTGAAAAACAATAAAATTTTCTTGATGTTTGTAGAATTAAATCCAAATCAATGATGTGATATGTGAATACTTACAGCCTACATATTTAATATCAAATATAAATAAGTTTTCTCCAAAAAATTACCAAGTCTTGTTATTTCCAGTAAGTAATCAAATAGTCTTTTCAAGAACTAGACAGATTTATAATAATATTTATATGAAACTATAAAGGGCCAATAATATCTAAGGCATATACCAGGTAGAAAAAAAATAAAGTCAAAAAAGAAAAACTATTACAGAGATAAATATTATCATAGCTATAATAATAAAAATAGCAAAAACAACATGCAAAATATTAAAATATCAGTTATTTACATGGAAAAGATATTCTAAATATGTTACTTGAATATAATCAAATAGGATTAAATACTAATTTTGACAATATATAATGGATCCTTGTAAAGAAATAAGAAACCATAAACAATTCAATAGAAAAATTAACAAACTATATAAGAAAATCCTCAGCAGGAGATGATACTTCAGAAGTCTATCACATTGGAAAACTGACCTCCATTACCAATCAAGAGATGCTATATAACAAAATGAACTATCCCTTGCATACATAATATTGGCAAAAATAAATAAATCTGGTATTATCAAATTTTTACAAAAATAATTTCAAAGTGAAGCCCCTATATATATATGACGTGAAAGTAGTTGGTCCAACCATTCTCAAGGCATTCTGGCAATATATAGCAAGTCTCCATATAAGCTTCCTCAAAACTTAACATTTTGGCCCTGGCCGGTTGGCTCAGCGGTAGAGCGTCGGCCTGGTGTGCGGGGGACCCGGGTTCAATTCCCGGCCAGGGCACATAGGAGAAGCGCCTATTTGCTTCTCCACCCCCCTCCCCTCCTTCCTCTCTGTCTCTCTTTTCCCCTCCCCTAGCCAAGGCTCCATTGGAGCAAAGATGGCCCGGGCACTGGGGATGGCTCCTTGGCCTCTGCCCCAGGCGCTAGAGTGGCTCTGGTCGCGGCAGAGCAACGCCCCGGAAGGGCAGAGCATCGCCCCCTGGTGGGCAGAATGCCCCCCCTGGTGGGCGTGCCGGGTGGATCCTGGTCGGGCACATGCGGGAGTCTGTCTGACTGTCTCTCCCCGTTTCCAGCTTCAGAAAATTACAAAAAAAAAAAAAAAAAAAAAAAAAGCTTAACATTTTGAAATAAATGTAACATGTTATAGATTAATCAAATTAAGATCATATATTTACCTATGCTATGTGGCGAGGGAAGAAACATTACCTATGTAGTATTTTCATCAAAAACATGTAACCTGAACTTAATCATGAGGAATATAATGAAAGCAAACCTAAATTAAATGACTTTCTATAAAGAAACAAACAAAATCTTATCTGGACTCTTTCACAAATGTCATGGTTATAAAAAGAAAATGATATGGAGGCAGTGGTCCAGCTTAGACATATAGCACCATCTCTTTCTTACTAAAATGGGCCTGGGAAGTGACCTTGAGAGTTGCACAGATATTTTAGTAACATCTCCTGCTCTTCAGAATAATTATAATGCTAATTAGTGAATTAACTACTATTAGATACCACACAAAGAACCTTTTCTTCTCCCTCATGGGATTTGCCCATGTTTTGTATGGTTCATCAACACTGCCTGTTTCTCCATTTGTATTAAAAATTATTGTCCATATTATGAATTTATGAGGTAGTAGGTTATAACTATTGTTTAGGGAATTTTGTTTTCATAGAGAGCATCAAAGCCTCCCTAAACCCCTACATCTATCTTAAATATATGTGTGCTATGTTGGATATTTAAAGATTTGCTTCTTTGAGTTTAAATGCATAAACAGTGGCCCAATATATGTTTAATTTTTTAAGTAAAGCCCACGAGGGAAAGGGTCCTATAATATACTTGGCAAACATCAGCGTCCTGATTAAAGTTAATGAGCTTTATGACAGTGGGAATGAAATGTTACGGAGCTGGAATACATTAGCAACAACCACTCAGAGACCAGTCTTAACATTCAACAACTCACCTTCTCTTCTGTGAAAGGCATTTTTACCATCAATACAATTCCTTCCCTGTGATATAAGATTTTTTTAATTTTTTCTAATTATATTCAAAGACTATAAGACTGCCAATTTTCCTCTAATTTTATGGTTTTCATTCAAAATAAATCTCATTCATTCTGGTTTTTAATCTTGAGAATAACTTAACTCTAGCCTTTATTTTAAGAGATTATTCCTGAGCAAAGTGTTTTAGGTCCTAACCCAGGCCATACAGAGAAGATTCTGACAAATTAGAGGTAAAATAAAAAAAGCACTTAACAGTCCTCTCTCAACAGCAGACCCCCCCCCCCATGGCTACTAAATCATATAAAAATTTCAAAACTATTCTGACTCTCTGGGGAAGAGTCTTTGTGGGAGAGATACTAAAGCTCGTGCTTAAAATTATTCCAACAGTTCCATGGACTGAATTAGGATTAGGGCTATTTAGTTTTAAACTTCAAAATCCTAGCTTAAGCTAGAAACAGCAAGTGCCATGACTAAAACTGGCTGCTAAATGCATGCTCAGATTTAAGAAATGACTAGTTCGGGGTCATTAAGTCATTTCTCCAAAGTCCTCCAATGGCTAGATCCCAGGAGCTCTAACTCAGAGGTCACTAGCAATTCGATTGTACAACAAAAAGTATAGCTAACACTCTACATTATAGTTTATAAAATAAATTTCACATTCTGCATATTCTTTCATAATAATAGGAAAAGTCACAGCCACAGCAGATAGGGTGCCTTAGAGATGAGGGGATGGAATCTCAGGGATGTTGACAGTACAAGTATCCTCAGAAGTTAGTCCTTGGACCTATGTCTTCGAATATCTAGCAAGATATCTTTCATTGGGTTGTTTTCTACAACACAGGTTCATATAAATCAGAGGTAAGGTTATACATTTATTTTTAAGTAAGCCCATGCCAAAGAATTTGGATTTTGATTTGAAGTGAATTTAACCTAGCTAATTTTTCTCTTAATGTTTTTTTTTCTGGGTTTGTTTTTTTTTTTTTTGGTTTATTTGTTTGCATCTAGAATAGAGAAATAACAATGATTTATCTTTTCTTCTCCAAGATGTCCTATTTAAGAGCAACAGAAATAGATTCTAACTTCATGAAAATTAAACCTCATTTGGATTTGAACCATGTTTTAGGTTTTTGTATCACTGCTCTCAAGAAAGGTCACAGGACAATATTAATTTTGTGTGTGTGTGTGACAGGGACAGAGAGAGACAGAGAGAGGGACAGATAGGGACAGACAGACAGGAAGGGAAAGAGATGAGAAGCATCAACTCTTTGTTGCAGTTCCTTAGTTGTTCATCGATCACCTTCCCATGTGTGCCCTAACTGGGGGACTACAACAGACAGAGTGATCCCCTGCTCAATCCAGCAACCCTGGGCTCAAACTGTGAGCCCTGCTCAAACCAGATGAGCCCACACTCTAGCTGGTGACCTCGGGTCTTCGAACCCGGGTTCTCAGTGTCCCAGTCCGATGATCCATCCACTGCGCCACGGCCTAGTAAGGCAGGACATTAAATTAATAAACAATTTTTTACGTATGCTGGTCTCTGTGCTTACTCCTGGACATATAATAATAGGGTAGCTGAACTGCAGTTCTCAGCAAGAAAATTTTATTGTGCTTGCAGAAACAGAAAAACTGAGTAAGACAGAGAATACACACAGCATAATATTTTCTTGTTGATATTGATCCTTGGTGGTCTTCAACCACTCCTGAACCTGTAATTACTCCTGAACAAAGTAATCACTTGCCTCTGGCTAGAAAAGAGATACAACTAACAATAAGCCACATTATGTTTGGTTTCTGATAGCTATAAGCTAAAGACCAGCTTGATCATTGCCAAGTTTGTGCCTCAGAGGAAAACAGTGCTTTGGAATAGTGTACTAAGTAAGAATGAATGCAAACTGATTTAACTAGGGTAAGGGCTAATTTCCTCCCAGCTGGAGAAATCTCTGATTAACAATTGACTTGTAATTGTCTCCCTTATTTACAAATCAAAGGTTAAGTATTAGGACAATTCATTGTAATGAATAAATTAAGATAGCTGCTTATCTTGTTCTGTGCCTGAGGGGAAGTCTAGTCTCTCTCTATTCAAAGAAAGTAGAGGTTACTCATGGTGCATGGAGTCCTGAAAGTCTGGGAGAGTGGAATAAGAAATAGCATGTGTGTTATAAAACAAAAATAAATATAAAAACAATGTTTTCGTCTGAAAAAAATAAACTCTAAGCCCTTAACTTTAATTGTAAAGAGAAACTTTTTACTTGTACAAAGTCTTCATGTTTATTCACTAAAAGTTTACTGTAGCCCTACTCTGTAACAGATACTGATGCAGATACTAGAAATCGGGCACAGCCCTTGCCCTCCGAGGATAATGGGAGGAGCATGGGTGTTGGAGAGCACGTCACTTAGGCGTTGTGAGATATATATATATATATAGCTCAGGTCACTTTTCGCTAAGTGTTTCACTATTAAAATTGTGGATAGAAAAATGTAATCCCAGCTCTGGAGAATTGTTTCATTAAATCCACATTTACTAGTGACTAAATAATGTGTAAATAACATAATTTACCATAAAATTCACTTATACATACACACATACATATCAAGACTGGAATGTCTGCCATGCTTAATAAACACTTTATATATAACAATATTATTTATCAAACACAAATTTGGTGAAATTGAAAGATACCCAGTGCTTATTTCATGTCACTCTGTGACCTAAGACTGTAGTACAAAGGAAAACACGCCTGAGCTTTGGGAATGATGTACATCATGAATAATCACAAGCTATTATTTCTAATTAGTTAAGTAACCACAGGAAGGGCATTTAATCCTAGCTCTAAAATGAGATTAATGTAGCAAAGTAAAATGTTCAGTCTCTGACTCCATCTATCTTTTTGTTTTTAAGTGAATTTATTGGGGTGACGCTGGTTAACATAATTATACAGGTTTCAGGTGCCCAATCCTACAACTCATCTCTGTACACCATCTTGTGTGTTCACTCCTTGAAGTCAAGTCTTCATCCATCACCATGTATACCCCCATAGCCTCCTCATCTTGTTCAAGCCTCCTTTGCTCTATGGCCTCAGACTAATGCATACACACCTGCTAATCATTGGAGAAATTCTGCTTGCGGCTTGAGGAGATAAGGGCAGTAAGTATTGTTTGCAAAAGATTTGCAGGAACCTCATGACTGACTCACATAAACTAGCACAATCTTCCTCAGATCCTTGCTGGCACCCAGATATCCATGGTGGTCAATCTCCTGTTGCCCCTCATATTTCTCCTTCTTTTGACATAAAAGAAGCCTGAACTCTGCACTTTTAGAAGATGGATTTGAGGATTAGATCTACCATCTCCTTCACTGGCTCCTTTTCTGTTAATAAATTTTTCCTTACTCCAAACTCTGATGCTTTCAGTTTGGCCCTTGAAAGCACTGAGCACATGGACTTTGGGACTTTGAACCAGGAACATTGACACTTCAGAAGAGAGAGTAATAATATGAATCAATTTATATTATGGCAATAAATTTACTAATATAAGTTGGTTTGATGGCATATAATATGTTTTGATATATATTAAATAGAATATTAAAACATAAAAACAATAAAATAGCATCAAAAAGTTCAGGTCAAAATAGCAGTACCTTTTATTTTGGCATTTTTTTTTTCAGTTCTCATTGTTTGAAATGAAAAAAAAATTATTGCATTTCTGAGCTAACCTTATCTTCTTCTAAAAGAGAGTAAGTTTAAATTTCTTTGAACCCAGGTCTGACAACTTGATAGTCTCTGGCATTTTTTTCTTCTTCTTCAAAAAAGACATGGCATAGTACACTAAACAGTATCTACAGAAATTGTTTTTTAAAAGAAATAAAACCAGTATGATAAGCATAAAAATCACAGTAGAGTCTATAAATTATGTCTTGCCTCGATGGTCATTTATTATGTGAGTGATTGGTTATGATGGTTTACAACTATAGAATCTTTTAGTTTAGTATCTTGTCATTTAAGCAATAACTAATTTTAAATATCATCCAATAATAGAGGAGGAAGAAACCAGTCCAGGCAAAGCAATGGGTATAATTCATCCAACCACAAGTAACTCCATGAGGTGCACTGCACAGCTAAGCCAATTAACATTGATCCAAACACATTTAATCAGAGTCCAGCAATGCCAGCAATCCAATTAAGCTAAAGCTTACATAAGAACCGTGTTTTATTAATCAAATGACATTTAAAGTTCTTTTCGTTTTTGTTCCTTACTTCCTTTTTAAGGAAGAACAGATTGAAAACTTGAAGGTTTTCCAATAATTCAAAACATTCAATGTCAAATGGGGTTGTTATCCACTGATTAAAAAAAACACAACACAGACTTTTATAAGAGGGAAAGGGGGTGTAGGCAGAAGAGGTTAAGAGGGGAAAGGGAAGATAAAGGGTAAAGGAAAGAGACTTGACTTGGGGTGGTGAATACACAGTACAATGTACAAATGACATATTATAGAAATGTATAGAAGATAACTTTATTAAACAATGTGACCCCAATCAGTCCAACTAAAAAAATAAATTTTAAAAAAATCGAGTACAGTGAAACACTTTAGAAGATACTCTGAAATTATTAAATAGCATATATATTTTGCTTTGAAGAATCAATTAAAATTAGATATATTTTTCAATACACTATAAACCTAGTCAATCTCAAAAGTATATTCTAAAGGTCAGAAATGGAGACTGTGCACAGACTTCAGCAGGAGCACAGGGGCAAGCCCACTGGCTAAGAGTCCTGGATAGTGGTGGGTTCCTCACCGTAGCCTCAGTACCGCTTTCTGTGTGCTCTGGACTGAGGTATCCGGAGATGAGCAAATCTGTTCCAGATGACCCCAAGCCACCCTGGGAAATGTGGTGGCCAAAGAGCAGGCACCAGGGACCAGACAAATTGGGTTTCAAACTAAAATATTGGATTCTCCTAGTTCAGATAAAGAGCTCTGAGTGTGTAACAGTGAAAATGGCTTAATTTGCATTAACATCACACAACTTGAAGACATGACAATTAAGAAACACACATAGACTTGTGGCACTTGGAAATGTGTGCACAGAAAAAAAGGAAGACAATAATTCTTTAAAGATGGGAGATTAGGGAGGGTATAGGGGGATCATGGTGAGGAACAGAGATTTGACTTGGGGTGGCGAACACAGTGTACCGATTATGTGTTGCAGAATTGATTTTGTTAACCAGTGTCAGCACCATACATTCAATAAAAAAAAAGAAAGATAGAAGGCATTCTTCCTCACCAAAATGAATACACTCTGCTGTCAAGTTTAAAAATCTCTAAGAATTAAACAGATTGTGTCACTGGGGTCCCATTATAGCCCTTGGCGTTACAGCAATATGTTCTACAATTGCCATGATGAACTCCGTTCTGGTATTGGCCCCACATACAAAGGGAGGAAGTATAAATTTCATCATGTTGTTAAATTGGACTGTCATGATTCTTTATAATTACTTTAATGCCATGTTTGTTGGTCCTGGCTTTGTCCCTCCTGGGTAGAAACTGGTAAGAAAAATATCCCTATAGTTGATGAAATATAATGATAATTTAGTCTTTGCTTTGATCCTTAGGGCACATACAAGAATCAGCCAAGGACAGCATGAATAAGTGGAACAACGAAACAATGTTTCTCTCTCACCCATCTTCCCTCTCTAAAATCAACCAATCAAAAAATTTTTTTAATAATTTAGTTTTTGCTTTATATCTAATTAACAATATCAAACACAGACTATTTTTTGCCTTGGTAGAGACTAAATATATTATAATCACTGGTCATTTAAAACAAATTATTTCTTTCATCCCTGTTTAAAAATATTTATCTAAATTAGTATTTCCCAAAGCAATTTCATTGAATACTTGCCCTGCACCAAATATATATATTTGTTCTAAATTTTAGAAATTACATTTAATCTTTTAGCTTATAGTTTAAACAGGAGTTATGACTATAATATAACAGAAAATAAAATTTAATATAATGTAATATAGCTTATATTACAAACAAGAGTGCTTTAAACATATATTATTACATAGCATATTTTATATTTTAATATACACATAAAATTAAATATTCCACCTTCGCAAGTAATTTCAAAACTTGAAGAAAAATGAGTACAATGAAGTCATATTATAAAAGTTTTCTCATGAGTAATGTTTATCTTTTGGGGATGCTAGAAATAATTGAATAGTCCCAAGAAAATGGGCATCTAAAATTGTTCATGTCACTGAGTTCATCGAAACAAATAGTGACACTAAACTCAGGAAACATCTTAATTATAATATTTTGGAAGATTTTGGAAGCCCGACTCTTAGCACCATGGCTACTTGAATTTATTTCAACTGCTTGTTCTATATTTGTGATATGATGGTAAGTTTTATTTTTCTTTTTTCAATTAATGAAGAATTATAATTACTAATTTTCAAATGTTAACAAAACTAGCACACCTTGGATAAAATCTATTGGCAGTGAGGCACTATTCTTTTTATATACTGATAACATATTTTGAGGACTTTTGTGTCTGTGTTCATGAGGGGTATTATTCTGTAGCCTGCATTTATATGTGTGTGATATCTTTGACTCATTTTGTTAGGATTGTATAATAATTTGTGTAGGACTGATACTATATATATTCTCAAATATTTTATAAACTTTACTTACTAGTGAAGTGTCAAGTTTATTGGCATAAAGGTTTTCAGAATATTCCATATTGTTATCCTAATGAATATAAGGTATCTAATTTTGATCCTTTTAAACGTTTTCATTTCCTAATCAGTCTAGCTATATGCTTACCATTCTTTTCATCTTACTCAAAAACAGTCTTTTCATTTCTTTTCATTATGATTTGTTTTCTATTCTACTGATTTCCTCAAGTAGCTTTTTTATTTCCTTCTTTCTACTTACATGGGGTTTAATTTTCCTCTATATCTAGCTTATATAAGGTGGGTGCTTAGATTATTGATTTGGACATGTCTTATTTCCTATTTCTGCTGCCCAAGGTATATTTTTAGGTCATTGATGTAGACATGTCTTATTTCCGATTTCTGCTGCCCAAGGTATATTTTTAGATCATTAATTTAGACATGTCTTATTTCCGATTTCTGCTGCCCAGGATACATTAGGTTTCCAGATAGTGCTTAGCCAAGGGTGCAGTAACTTACAAACACACTATGCACACTTAAGTCTTCCATAGTCTTCCCTCTAGTTTTTGCTTGTCTCTTTTTTGGGGCTTACTTGGGTCTCCCATGCTCTTATATAATTATTAGCCCTGTCTTTCCTGGACGGGAACTTCTAAAGCCCTTGGGATTTGGGGGGTGACAGAAGTCTTTTTTTTTTTTTTTTTTTTTTTTTTCATTTTTCTGAAGCTGGAAATGGGGAGAGACAGTCAGACAGACTCCCGCATGCACCCGACTGGGATCCACCCGGCACGCCCATCAGGGGCGACGCTCTGCCCACCAGGGGGCGATGCTCTGCCCCTCCGGGGCGTCGCTCTGCCACGACCAGAGCCACTCTAGCGCCTGGGGCAGAGGCCAAGGAGCCAGCCCCAGCGCCCGGGCCATCCTTGCTCCAATGGAGCCTTGGCTGCGGGAGGGGAAGATAGAGACAGAGAGGAAGGAGGAGGCAGGGGTGGAGAAGCAAATGGGCACTTCTCCTATGTGCCCTGGCTGGAAATCGAACCCGAGTCCCCCGCACGCCAGGCCAACGCTCTACCGCTGAGCCAACTGGCCAGGGCCCAGAAGTCTTTTTTTTTTATGCTGATGAAATGACTAATGATGGGTTCATAGTTTCAGGATGGGGGCTGGTCGCTACAAAGAACAACCATGTGATTAGAAAGTTGGGATTTTTGAGAACCTCTTGGTCTCTGGGGAGGGAACAGAGGCCAAAGATTAAGTTCAATTATATGACCAAAAATTAAATCATTCCTATGTAATGAGCCCCCAATAAAATCTCTGGAAAACACGGCTCAGTAGAGTTTCGTGGTTAGTGGAGTAGGAACTCACTGACCTAAGGAGAGTCTGGAAACGCTGCATTCCTTCCCAGAACCCACACTTTGCCTCTGTTCATTAGGTTGGTTCTAATTTGTATCCTTTAAAATAAACTGTAATTGTAAGTATAGTGATTCCCTGAGTTTTCTGAGTCATTTTAGTAAATTATCACAACTCAGAGGGTCAGAGAAACCCCTGCATTTATAGCTAATTTGTCAGTAATGCAGGTGGCCAAGGGATCCCTGTTGTGTGGCTAACATTTGAAGTGAAGGCTGCCACTTGGGGATCACATACTCTAACTTGTGGGTCTGTACTCACTCCATGAAGATAGCAAGACACTTGAATTTCAGTCAGGGTTGAAATGGAATTTATGCATATGATGAGGATTTGGCCAGAGATCATACTCATCTTTTAAGTCTCATCTTTTCTACAGCTCCCTCATTTTTTAAAATTCCCCTTTGAAATTACCAGCTGTCCAGCTTCTCTAAATCCTTTCACCTTCCTTATGATCCAGTTTTCTATTAGGACGCCTGGTGGTTGTGGTACTGATGGGAGTGGTTGCCGAGTTCTTCAGGAAGGAAAATAATGAACACACAGCTCTTATTAACAGAATAACAATCTTTAAATGGTAATCTCCTCTCATTTTTCTGTTTACCTTTGGTCAATTTCCAGTGCCTTCACATATTTGTTTTTAATATTTTTCCCAGTTTCTTTACATGTTTTTTTAAATTAAACAAAAAATTTTTTCATGGGGGAAAAAATTGTCCAAATTCTCCAGACCACTTACACATACCATAAGAAAAGGTAGGAACTTTTCAGAATTCTTGTTGCTTTCATCTCATTTTTTTCCTTTCCAATTTCAAGCTGTGACTATGCTCCTCTGTATTTAATTTTTCAAAACCCTAAATAATATCTATGGGTTTATAAAAATAAATCTAAGATACCAAGAAATGTTAGGGTTTGCAATAAAAGAGGGCACTCTATACAAGGAGATCACCCACTAAGCTTCCCACATTCCATCACCTCATAATATATCTCCTAAGTAATTTAATAGTTGCACCTCTACTCTTAATGGAATTACTTTGTACCTAAAAAAATGGTTCTCTCAGGTCCTTTCTGCATAGAAATGGATATTGAATGTGGCAAATATACACGGAATGTGTTAACTTTTCCCCTCCTTGCTAAAATCACTCTTGTGGTAATTCTTTCAAACAAGTTTGCCTATACTATGAAGGGCAGTGGATAATAAAATAACAAGGTGTCATGCTGGAAAAATAAAAACATGAACAAAGTATAAAGTATTTTGAATATGTAAAAAAGGAAGAGGATATATATATATTATGCATAATTTTCATTGCCTTAGGTAATTTTAAGAACATTCCATTAATTATTTATATCTATTATTTTGAATGAAAAAACAAATATAATCAACTAATTTTACACTATATGTTAAGAACTTGGTTTCAATAAATGTTAACATTAATAATAATACTTTTCTTTTTTTTAGTTTTATTTTATTTTATTTATTCATTTTTTTAGAGAGGAGAGAGAGAGGGAGAGAGAGACAGAGAGAGAGAGAGAGAGAGAGGAGAGAGAGACAGGGGGGAGGAGCTGGAAGCATCAACTCCCATATGTGCCTTGACCAGGCAAGCCCAGGGTTTCAAATCTAGCGACCTCAGCATTTCTAGGTCAACGCTTTATCCACTGCGCCACCACAGGTCAGGCAATACTTTTCTTATTATTAATTGGTATCCATGCTTTAGTCCTGGTATAATACACTTAGCTCTCTTTTCCCCCACATTCCCTTGCCAAAGGAATGTAGTAAAGCAAAGGATCTATTCTATGCACAGATATTATCAAATACCCCTTGACATGTAGCCCCCTATCTTTCTCATTATTATTATATTGTAGTTAGATATTTATAAGCATGTATCCTTTCACTGTAAATTACAGTCAGCTTGAACAGATGTTATATCATCTGTATCTTTATAGCCCCTAAGACAGAGCTTCTAGCACTGAAGTTCAAAGCAGAAAGGAAGGAATCAAGAAAGGGAAGAAGAAAAAAATAACGAAAGAAAGGAAAGCAATGGCAGGAAGCATAATGGTCTTCAGGTGAAAATCTGTGGACTTTTGTTTCAGTTATTCATTGCTTCATAACAAACTTCCTTAAAATGAAAAAACCCAAAATGATAACTAGTTAATCACTGATTTACTTATGATTTTCAATTTGCACAGAATTTAGTAAGGAATGCTTATTTTCACTCCATGAAGTATTACTGAGAGTTTGTTCGGAGCTGGAGAATTCAAGATGGCTCCCTCATATGCCTGGCACCTCAGCTTGGATTGCTGGGTGAGTTACTCCATGTCTCTTTGTATTCTCTCATTCTCCAAAGCTGGTTTTTCTTCATGGGAACTCTCTCTAGTAAGTCTTCTTCTTGACTGATGGCTATTTTCCAAATATTGGCAACTATCAGGTCTCTTATAACTCAGAACTAGAAATCTCAAAGTGTCTCTTTTACCATATATTCTATGAGTCAAAGGAAGTCATAGGACCAGCTTGGAATTAAAAGGAAGAGTAAAAGATTTATCCTTCTGATGGAAAGAGCAACATGTGTATGCAAGTAGGGGAGGAATTGCTGGCAGTCATCTTGGCAAATGATTTACCTCAAGCTTTAACAGCTTATTATTGAGGTAGCATAGAATACTTTCTCAAACTGGAAAGAAGTATATACATCTACAGATTTCTTCCCTATCTTATTACTTTTTAGAGAGCACATTAAAATATTTGCTTCACTACTTCAGGTTGATCAATGTTAAACAATAATGTTTGAAGCCAAAAATATTTCTGAAAGTGTTTATTGAGACATACGTCAGCTAGAAAGGACCAAGTCCTGGGCATGTAGTGTGAACCATCAGTGATAGGGCTAAATGGAGCACACACACCATAGAGTTGGGTAATATACCTGGTAGAAGGGATTGTTATGAGCGAGATGTCAACCCAAGAATTAGTATCCATTATTGGTCATCTGTGTGGTAATAATGGATGGTCCCTGTGGTGTTATTGTTTTTAAGAGAACATATTAAAAATAGCTTAAAAACTATTTTAAATTATTTTAGTTTGAGAAGTTTCTTTTATTCCTGGTGGTAATTTTTAATTTGTTTTTTTAAAAATGCTCATTCAGAGCCTGTTTTTAATGTATTTAAAGCTACTAAGCAATTATAAATGGTGAAGTAAATGATTATTAATATGTTTATTCCTGATACAAAAGGATTCTTTAGCTAATTTTGTTATTTTTACTAATTTTAGAATTCTGGCATCATACATTTATTAGGAAGCTCATATTCATGGTAAGACTTTGTTCCATAGCCTAATATAATTGTTTCCCACTTTTAGTAAGTAGGCTACTGAGCAAACAAAAACAGTATGTAGACACTGTAAGCTATTCTGCTTGGCTGCAATTGCCTAGAGCTTCTATTTCAACTTCTCTCCTCTCAGGGAGTTGCCACTAATGTGCCAATCAATCCGTCTGTGCTTCTGGTTATTAAAGGAGAACCTGAGAGTGCCTTTAATCCATCACCTTACTGGGCGAGGAAGCGGCGGGGACGCTGAGGGAAACATGGAGAATTACCTCAAATACGAGGTCAGTGATACTCTTCGCAGATGGGGAATACCCTAAGCACTCATAACCTTTGGTGAGTTTTTGTTGGTCAATTTTTTCTTTATTCTGAAATGACTTTGAGAACATACCAGATAATTCAGGCAGGCCAGGAAGCAATAGCCCATTTCCTCAGAGCACTTAAGGTGAGAAGCACGTTCTTCAAAGTTGCTTTCTCCATTTTAACCTTGGTCAGCATCTAGATGATCCCTGAACCAGTAACTTTTCAAACAAATTGAAGGGTGTGTGTGTGTGTGTGTGTGTGTGTGTGTGTGTGTGTGTGTGATTCAAAGCAACACTTTCTAGGCAGGAGACATAGCCTTTCTTTTGATTCTTCCAATTGGTTAGGATCCTAATCAAGGAACCACACAATCTGTTAATTACCTGACCCTGGAAATCTAAATGCTATTGTGTGGCTACTGTCCTTGGAGTCATCTTTTGTCCTTATTGTCATCATCCTCATTTTCTTCACATCACACATACAACCCATTTCTATTCCCACTTCTAAGTCTTTGCTTTTGCTACTCCCCTAGCTTTGCAAGTGCCTGAACCCTCTTATTCATTACTTTTGCAATACATATGCTCTCTCCAAAGTCCCACTAAGAGTTTCTAACACCAAACCTTCTTTCCCCTTCACTCCTCATGATAACTATTCTTTTCTCAGCTAAAGCAATTAAACTTAGTTTATCAAATAATTATAGAATGGCTTATCTAAGACTTTTGTGGTGTTATACCTGTCATTTTTGCCTTGCAAAGTTAAAAATTCTTTGAAATTGAGGACTATATCCCTGCAACGCCTATCAGGACGTTGGGGGCACTCAGGTGCTCTATGGCTGTCCTGCCTGACTGGTTTGTCAGTCACTTAGCAGTTAGCATGGGATCAATTCTTATTCTCACTGCAGAAGATCCCACAACTTACAACACAATAAAAGAAAAATGCTTTTTCTCCTGTATGGCAGACAAGAATGATATTTTACATGTGTTTTAGACAAATCTCCTGTAGGTTTATTGTGCCATATTTATATATTATTTATTGGTTTTGTTTGCAACTGCTCTGATTCCCTAATATCCCCTAGACTACTATGTTTTTGTTCATTTAAATTTCTATTCCATTGTTGGTATGCAAGCATTTCAGTGACTGGAACATCATAACTTATCTTTGCTGCTTCTTCTCAAAAAAGAAAAAATAAATTCTCTGCATTGTTTATGGATAACAACTTGGGATTAAAAGAGTGTCTTTGGTCTAATTTTAATATTCATGATATATCCTTCCCTAGTTCTTACTCATCTTTGCTTTCCTTATCAGATCTCTAATTACATTAAGTACAATAGCAGAATGGGCATAAAGGAGCCTTTTACATAAAAATGCTCTCTGGTAGGAACACTTCATTCTAGGACATTGTAATATAATAGGAAGAAGGCTATTTAAAAATGCAATTGCCATTCAGTCTAAATAAAAGTTTTTAATGTAAGAAAACATTCTGATTTACTTTTTAAAATATTATAGTTTTTCTAACATTTAAAAATGGCAATCAGCAAATTACAGCATGAAACAGCAAGCTGCCTGAACTGCTGTCATTCCTGAGCCAATCTAAAAATACCCCACACTGCTGGCTTTTAGGAAACAGCTGGTAAAATGAGCTGTTTTATAAGTGCGACTGAGAGCATTTACCGAGAATGGGTAATAAGATAGGTAGTGGATCACAAGCTTTCTGTGGGAGGGGGCTGCTAAGAGTCCCAGTGAACAACATGTCCAGATGTTCACAAATAGAAATTGATGGACAGCGTATTTTTTTTTTTTTCCTGAAGCTGGAAACAGGGAGAGACAGTCAGACAGACTCCCGCATGCGCCCGACCGGGATCCACCTGGCACGCCCACCAGGGGCGCAGCTCTGCCCACCAGGGGGCGATGCTCTGCCCATCCTGGGCGTCGCCATGTTGCGACCAGAGCCACTCTAGCGCCTGGGGCAGAGGCCACAGAGCCATCCCCAGTGCCCGGGCCATCTTTGCTCCAATGGGGCCTTGGCTGCGGGAGGGGAAGAGAGAGACAGAGAGGGAAAGCGCGGCGGAGGGGTGGAGAAGCAAATGGGCGCTTCTCCTGGACAGCATATTTTTATGTAAAGGGACAAGGGAAGTTCGTTTGATCAGAAAGATCACGTGACTTCTCCTTTCAAAGAAAACAATACTTGAGCAGAATCAGTTCTTGGGATTAATTAGAAATGTGTACAAATAAGTAGAAAGACTCTTTAGACATCTAAGATTAGGCTTTTCAGTGCCCCGCTACACTGACGTGCTTGTCCTTGCTACCTCGGCGCCCGTCTGCCCTCCTGACTGCACAGTGGGGCCGTCTTCTCTCCTTCCCAGCACCACAGACTCAGCAGCACAGCGCGTCTCACCAGCCTGGCAGGCAGACCCTGGTGGTGCCACTGCCATCCGGTGAGCATTGACCTAAGAACCCATGACAGGGCCCACGCCTCATTCCAGGCGACAGAGGGCCCTGGAGTTCTCCTGTTTCCAGCCTGTTTTAAGATCTGCTTCTTTCTGGGATGGCTTTTGGGTACCTTCCTTCCACGCTTTCTCAAACATCTTCCTTCCCTCTCTCTCTCAGGTTTATTTTCTTTCTTTTTACCCCTGCGCTATAACTCGGAGAGATAATTAAGTTTCTAGGGCTGGAGCGCTTCTTTGAAGACATTTTTTTTTTTTAATCTTCATCCCTGAAGAGGGGATCCTGATCCTTGAGGCAGGCACTCACTATAGTTTTAGGCACAGATGAATGGCAAACGGCTTGCGTCTATGTTGTATCTTCCCGATTTAACCCTCACATCTGGAATGATGCCAGAGATGCCTGAGCTACCTGGGAGTGCAGACCAGGGCTCACCCCCCAGGCTCCAATATTATTAAATGAAGGAGACTAACATAAACTCTGGATACTGCATGATACCCAAGCCAAAGAGAGTTCTTGTAAATGTGTAGCCTTTTCCACGGAAGTGGGCGAGACTTATCTTGAGTAAGAGAGAGAAGTTCCTTTGCTGCTATAGGTGTAAGAACTTATAACTACCTTCACATATGTCTGGTCTTCTAGATGAGAACAGGGAATATATTGATTTATGGCCTCTCATTGGAACTAAAAAACGTGCACTTACATAGCTGGACATTAATTTTTAAAAAGTATTATTCAAATATAGCTAAAATAATGAGACTAGAAACTATCTAATCCCCAATACACAAAATGCTAATTGTGCTGTAATTTTACACATTACACATACATTATTGTTTGATCTTCCAGGTTCAAGTCCTCTGAGAATCAGGACACTATTTTGAAACATAGAAAATGAGGAACATATGCTGAAGAATCTGTTCAGTGTCTGTATGGTGGGTAAGGACTGTGACATGGAAGAAAGTCAGAAACAAAAAATAATTCTTTCTACCAATAATATTAGATAGATGTGAAAAAGTAAAAGTGTGATGATTATTAAACATACCATAGTGAGAATACAAACTAAAATAAAAATTTTTTCTGATGTGTAAAAGCAATTTAAATTCTCATAATTTATATAAATTACATACCAGCAATGCCAATTTCTGTGTAGCACACAATGCGTATATAATTATGTGTCATATTAACCTAATGTGTTTTTTATTTTATTATACCACTAAATTATTTATGCATACTTAGCCCTCATTGTTGCTCCAATGTTAGTGGAACAGTAGCAATCAATATATAATTATCTTTCTTAACTCAGTCCTTTACTCTCAATCATATATAGTAGAAATACATTTGCCTAGAAACATAATTGTCAACAAAAGCTTTACTTTGGCCCTTATGTGCTAGGTTCAAATTAATAATTAATAAACCACATTCTTTTAGAAAATATGTTTATATAATTCATAGTCGTCATACCTTCAGAACCTGAGGAAGCAAGGTGTCGTTATAGCCTTGATAATGTAATAGCTCCATAACTCAAACTCAAGTTACAGAATTGAGAGAATTTTAGCAGAGGTAAAATTCTTCCAAACTAGCTGAGGATGGCCTTCAGATTAATGTAGACCTAACTGCTCCACAATATTAGCCTCTTTCCCATTCATTCTTCTGAAGGCCAAAGAATATTAGGTTGTCTCTAGGATGTACACTGAGTAAGAAAAATGTCCATACTGACCTTGACTGCTTTGTAAATTACTGCAGGGTTTAGTCCAAGAAGGACCAACAATACCCTTCCCACATATGTAATGGGCTAACACAGGTGTGACCTGGTAGTTTTTAAGTGAATCTCAGAGGTAATTTGGCCCTTTTTTATGGTTTTACTGAATATCCTTCTCTTTAGGATCCAGGCATAAACTCAGAGGGCTTCACATAAAATTAATGCGTGCAACATTAACTTGGTGTTGTAATACAAACCTGTCCCCTTCTTTAAATGGGGCCTTTAACTGTATTTTGGGCAAGCATGTGTGTAACCACCTCCTACCCTTCAGAAGAGTCATTTCTCTAAAAAAAAAAAAAAAAAAAGAGTCTCAAGAGAATAGACAGGAACAGAGGTGGATTTAATGGTGGGCACACCAAGCGCTCACCCTGGGTCCCAGCTTCTGAAAGACCCCAACTTTGGAAAGGCCCCACAAAACCCCAACTTTACACTTTTCTCTAATGTAAGAGGCTCAATATTTTCTTCTGCATCCAGGGCCTCAACTGACCTTAATCGGTCTCTGGTCAGGAATGAATGCATTTGGCTAATCCCTTCAATATCCATGGACCAGTAGCATGTTCCAAATTGAAAAGCAGAAAAGCCTTTAAGGTTTTCATTAGGAGGTATTATTTATTTGTTCATTGACTCTTTCCTTAATTATCATCAATCGCTTGTAGGACAAGCAATTGTTTCTTGTGCAATACTTTTTATTTCAATTAGAGGATAACTTCAAGGGAGCAGCCATTGTGGCTGCATTGTTGTTACTCAACACTAACCCAAGGCTTAGCATATATAAGTGCTTCAAAACTATTTTTTTAATTCCTAGATTAATGAATGAGAGTTGTAAGTAAAAAAAATTTAACACATGTATACATTGTTTTCTACTTCTTTCAAAGTCCTATTACTCTTTTCTGACATGGGTAATGAATGCTTTTGTAAACAAGCAGAAGAAGAAAAAAGTAAATCAGCAAATATCTTATTTAGGAAGCACAAAATAGAGAAACTATGGAATTGTGTGAATGTGTCCTTACCCCTTTATGCTGACATTAGTGACTAGGAAAAGTGGTATCCCTGGTTTGGGACTTAGATGGCTTTAGGCAGTAATGTCTTCTTTTCTATGCTGGGTCTTTTTTGATTTGTTTTGTTTTTTGTTTTTTGTATGTGTTCTTGAAGTGAGAAGTAGGGAGGCAGAAAGACAGACTCCCACATGTGCCTGACCAGGATCCACCCAGCAAGCCCAGTAGGGAGCAATGTTCTGCATATTTGGGGCTTTGCTCCATTGCAACTAGAGTCATTTTAGCATCTGAGGCAGAGGCCATGGAGCCATCCTCAGTGCCCGGGCCAACTTTGCTCCACTGGAGCCTTGGCTGCAGGAGGAGAAGAGAGAGAGAGAGAGAGAGAGAAAGGAGAAGGGGAAGGATGGAGAAGTAGATGGGCATCTCTCCTGTGTGCCCTGGTCAGGAATTGAACCCAGGACATACACACATCAGAATGATGCTCTACCGCTGAGCCAACTAGCCAGGGCTCTATGCTGTTTTTAATCAATAAAAAATCCAGATTGGATATAGCTGTTTTACTACAAATTTCTTGTTTTTCACTGTGATTAAGTGACTTTCATTAGGGCACAAAAACATACATTTATACATCCACACACATGCTCATACATAAATAACTACATGCATTCTTTTTTTTATTTGTTGACAAATATAGAGATTAAACTGGCTTAAAGTCCTGAGGTTGATGAGGAAATGATCAAAGAGTTAAATTCTTAGACAGTCAAATAAAAGAATCTCCCAATGTCAAAAGACAATTGGCTTTTGTTTATAAGGGCTGCTTGCTCTTAAACTGGCAAAACTACTACTACCAGTTGAATTTTGAGTTCCCTCATATACATAAAACATCCAACAATTTTGACATTTTATGTATACAATATATATAAATTTCATTCTGTAATAATGCTGTGATATTTGTAAAACACACATATCTTTGCCTGACTGGTGGTGGAACAATGTATAAAGAGTCAACCTTGAATGCTGAGGTCCCAGGGTCAAAACCCCGAGGTTGCCGGCTTGACTGTGGGGTTGCCGGCTTGAGCATGGGATTATAGACATGACCCCATGGTCACTGGCTTGAGCCCAAAGTTGATGGCTGGAGCAAGGGGTCACTGGCTTGGCTTGAGCCAAGGATTCCCCACCCCATCAAGGAATATATGAGAAGCAATTAATGAACAGCTAAAGTGACATAACTACTAGTTGATGCTTCTCATCTCTCTTTCTCTCTGACTCTCTCTCTACCCCCTTCACTAAAAAGAATTATTCTTTTATTTATTTTACAAAGATGGGGTATTCAAGCCAGTTATTTTAGCACCAGTCTTAAATGTTAATCTTAAAATTAAATATCTAAGATTGCTCCCTGTTATTTACTTATTGTAAAATAACTTCTGCAATGGTTGACTGACCTTGTGTGTTACTGAGATAAGTTTTATAATTGCATTAATTCATTAAGATTATTTGAAAATAAAATAATGGCCCATGTGATTAAGTTCAATGGTTATTCATTAGCTGAGTTTTATCTTCTTCTTCAGAAATTTCAAGGTTTTTTTTCCTCTAGCAGTAAAATGCCAGGAAGGGATATATACATAGTGTAGTGGTGTCTGTCTATCCTGCGTTTGAAACTAGGTTGATTTGTATGACTAATTTGACCAACGGAATTATGAAAAGGTTACTGCGGCTACATCACAAAATTGCCATTCACTTCTACTTTTTCTCTTGGGACACTTGCTATTAGAACCCAGGTACTGTGTCTGAGGAGGCCTAGGAATCACAAAGAGAGGACTCACCTACACGTGTCAGACGAGTTTTCAGCCAAGAGCTGCCATTAATCACCAGACATATGAATGAAGAAGCTTTAAGGTAATTCTAGTCCCTAGAAAATAAGTCACTACCAGCTACTTAGCTGATGCCACATGGGATAAAGGAGAGCTTTCACTGCTGAGCCCTGCCCAAACTTTAGATTTATGAGCAAAACAAATTTCTGTTGCTATTTTAAGCCACTTAGTTTGTAGTGGTGTTTTATGTAGCTAGATATTACCAAAACAGGTGCTATTATTTCATTTCAGAACATAGAGGATACAGCTTATTTCTCTAGACTTGTTTGCTAACATTTCAATATGGGCTATTAAAAAAAAGTCTACCTGGTAAATGTATTCTTTTGGGGGGGAGGAGGGAGGCATTGCACATACCCATAATTAATCTGGAGAAAAAGATACATATTATATCTAGAGGATATATTACAACCCAAATGTCAGAAGAAAGAAATCCTATTTATTTAGTTATTTGTTTATTTAAAAATTTATAATATTAATTTAAATTCTAACAGAGATTTTAACATTCTCCAAGTGAAAATTAACACCCAAAATTAATTTTTATCTCTTGATTCTAAAAAAATTATCAAAGTCTATTTAAGGATATGGCACAGAGAGGACACTGGCCAGTCATCATAACCTAATTATAATATTGTGTCAAATATGGAAGTAACAAACTTTTGTAGGATATACTGGAAAAAAAATAACATATATGTTTTTTCTACTAGCTCTGTTTATGCATTCAGTGGGGAAACAAATTTCCCTTGGAGCTGATTCTTATTTTGTTTTATAATCAGCCCCTTTGGTGAACCCTTCAGTTATGCAGTTATATATCTATCACTACTCTTAAGAAATTCATGAATGCACAAAAACTATACACACGCACATAGACTGAGATACTGTTTTTATTCAGTAGTGTAAATTGAATGTAACTGTTGAAGAAGTAGCCCTCCACATAATAGCTTAATTTACATTTTTTCTGGATCTAAATTTTCTGTCATCTATACAAAAGAGAGAACCTTGGATTTCTATTTATTGACACTGGGAAAAAAAATAGGAAAAGAACCAGGATGTATCTGTTATGCCAGAATACAGACCATTCTCTTATAATTGTCAAAAAGTGAATAAATCTTCTAAATGACATGAAACACACTGTTGTAATTAAGATGTCTGAGTCATGGAGCAATAAGCTGACCCTTTCAAGAGTTAGGCAATCTTTAGAATGGGAAATGGGAAAGGACTATGGACTGTCTGTCATCCTCAGAAAACCTTAATTCTGGAGCAGGCCATAAAGTGCTAACCAAACAAGAAAGGAAATCTTCCTGAGGATTAGGAAAAATTGAACGAGAACTCCGTGGTACAGCAATGTGGAGCATTTCCAGGGATAGAGGTAGGGTAGCAATTGAAGCAGAAGAAGCCAGTCAGGTGCTAAGCAAGAAGTCAAACTGGTAAAAATTCTGAATTCAAACTACGGAATAGTAGAATGGTTAGCTGTTTTATTTTCATTAGATTATTTGTTTTTACATACAACCAACCTTTAATAAAGTCCTGTTGAAATTATACATGAGTCTTAGTTGTGGTGGGGAAAATTAGGTAAGTCCTCAGTTTTTACAACAAATTCCCACAGATGGTAGAGAATCATGTCGCTACACTATCATGGCGACATATCTCTCTGAGTCAGCACTAGAGTTAAAATGGTAGTTTATATTCTGGTGACATTGCCAGTCCCTCCACCTTCCCTGTGTTTTCCTTTCAGTATTCAGGGACAAAATTAGAGCATAATAACAACAATTCTACTGTAGATTATATGGCATAAAGAATCCACGATTGCCCTGGCTGGATAGATTGGTTGGTCAGAGTGTCATCCCCATTAGCAAACGTTGTGGGTTTGATCCCCAGTCAGAACACCAGGACACATATAGGAGCAGACTGTGCTCCCTCTCTCTCTCTTTTTCTCTCTCTCCTTCTCTTTCTCTTTCCCTCCCTCACCCTCTCTTTCTTTTTCCCTCCGTCCTTGCATCTCTCCCTCTCCCTCCCTTCTTCTCTCCCAAAATCAGTTTAAATTAGAAGAATCCACAATACCTCAGGAAGACTGGTCTATAAAGGGAAGAGCTGTCCTTTTCTGGAAGGCGTCTAGAGACATCAGGTATGCCCTTTCGTAATACTGTGATTTATAAATATATATATATATTTGGTTATTCAGATGACTAAAGTATATTTCTCATATATACACTGCTCACAAAAATTAGGGGATATTTTATCGCTTCATATTCATTTTGAAATATCCCTTAGTTTTTGTGAGCAGTATACTTGGTGTTCGTCCATGGTTCTTGGCTCAAAGCTGCCAAATCTCTTGGAATTTCCTCCATAATAAGAGCAATGAGAACATCTTTTGTCATAATATTTGGTCTCTTCTCTTCAGTTTCTGCAGTCAGTTCAGATCCACAAAAGTGAAATGAGTATCTTACTTTCATAACAAGTCCCTTTCCACCACAACTTTGGGAAAGCATCTAATGATGGAGCTGGTTGCTAGATGAACCAACCAGGAATAGAGAGTTGTAACTTCTAGTTCCACTCCCACCACAGCATTTTCATCTAGGGGAGAGGGGCTAAAATTAAACTAATCACCAATAGCCAATGATTTTATCAATCATGGCTATGTAAGGAGGCTTCCATAAAATATCAAAAAAGAAATGATTAAGAGTGCTTCCAGGTTGTGAACATGTGGAGATTTGGGAAGAGAGGTGCGTCTGGATTGGGCGAGGAAACTCCTCTTACCCATTCCTCATCCGTCCGTTCCCTACGCATCTCTTCCATCTGGCTGTTCCGGAGTTCTATTTTATAATAAGCCAATAGTCTAGTTAGTGGAGTGTTTCTCAGTTTTGGGAGTGACTCCAGAAAAATAAGTGAACCCAAGGAAGTAGTCATTGGAACCTTCAATCTATAGCCAGTCTGTCAGAAGCACAGGTGAGCTAAATTCTAGGGTACCCATATGGGCTTGGAAGAATTGCTGGACATGTCAGGGAACCCCACCACAACACACACCAACATTGGAATTGATACTAGAACCTTTAGCATCCTTACCTTTCCACACTGTAGTTGGTGACTTTGACTGTCACCAACTAGAGCCCACTTCTGCCTCATTCCTACAAGCAAGCATAATAATACATTCTTTTTCTAACATATTTACCTCTCATATACATTTCTCTCTTTAATAGAATGGTCACCATAACTGCTATACTACAAAAAGTAATCAAGAAACTATTTTTCTGCTTTTTAGAGGTTACCTAGCATGGTGTCCTATCCAATAAAAAGTAGGCACAGAATACATTTGTTAATTAACTGAACACATAATTTGTGTACAGCAAACACAGTATACAACCTTAGAATAAAGATTTTTTTTCCTTCTTTGTATACCAAAAATGTGTAGGTATAGATTTTTGAACATCAGTGGACATATGATGAAAACAGTACAGCCTGACTGGTGGTGGCACAGTGGACTGAGCATCAGCCTGGGATGCTGAGGGCCCCATGGAAATCCCAAGGTCATCACTGGCTTGAGCATGGGTTTGCCTGCTTGAGTGCAGGGTCATTGGCTTGAGCATAGAATCATTGACATAATCCAAATTTTGCTGCTAAAAGCTCAGAAGTTACTGGCTAGAGCCCAAAGGTCACTAGCTTGAGCCCAAGATTGCTAGCTGGAGCAAAGGGTCACTTCTCTGCTTGAGTCCCTCAGGCAAGGAACGTATAAGAAGCAATCAGTGAATAACTAAAGTGAAGCAACTACAAGTAGATGCTTCTCATCTCTTTTCTCCCCCTTTCTCTTCCTTCCCATCCCTGCTTGTCTCTCTCTCTCTCTCAAAAAAAAAAAAAAAACTTAAAAAAATCCAATACAAATAAATTAAAGAGACAAAACAGAACCTCATGCTTACAACACTAGTCAGTGGTTAATAGAAGTTCCAAATAAGTCATATAGACTGAATTTTCTGATGTATTTTGTGGCACAAAGAATATTAGGATATTTGTCTGCCAAGTAATATCTCACCTTTTTAAAGGTAGCCCTATGTGCTTCATCTTCTTTATCCAATTCTCTATTGAAGAGCATTTTGGCTGTTTCCATCTCTTGGCCACTGTGAACAATGCTGCAATGTACATGGAGGTGCATGTGTCTTTCCGTACCCATGTTTTCAAGTTTTGTGGGTAGATACCCAGTAGAGGGTTTGCTGGGTCATTTAGTAGTTCCATTCTTAATTTTTTGAGGAACCACCATACTTTCTTCCATAATGGTTGCACTAATTTACATTCCCACCAACAGTGAATGAGGGTTCCTTTTCTTCCACAGCCTCTCCAGCACTTTTATTACCTGTCTTGTTGATAATAGCTGATCTAACAGGTGTGAAGTGGTATCTCATTGTAGTTTTAGTTTACATTTCTCTAACAGCTAGTGAAGATGAGCATTTTTTTCATATATCTGTTGGCCATTTATATCTCTTCTTGGGAGAAGTGTCTGTTCATGTTCTCTTGCCATTTTTAATTGGATTGTTTGCTGCTGAGCTTTGTGAGTTCTTTATATATCTTGGATATTAGCCCCTTATCTGAGCTGTTATTTGAAAATATCATCTCCCATTTAGTGGGTTATCTATTTGTTTTATTGACAGTTTATTTTGCTGTGCAGAAGCTTCTTAGTTTGATGTAGTGCCATTCATTTATCTTTGCCTTTACTTCCCTTGCCTTTGGGGTCAAATTCATAACATGTTCTCTACTGTCAAGGTCCATGAGTTTAGTACCTATGTTTTCTTCTATGTAATTGATTGTTTTAGATCTTATATTTAGGTTTTTGACCCATTTTTAATTAATTTTTGTGCAAAGAGACAAACCATAGTCAAGTTAGCCATAAGAAATGATGGCATAGTATCATTTATGACAACATGTATGGATCTTGATAACATTATACTGAGTGAAATAAGTAAATCAGAAAATGCCAAGAACTATATAATTCCATACATAGGTGGGACACAAAATTGAGACTCATGGACATAGATAAAAGTGCAGTGGTTACTAGGGGGAGGGGAAGAGAGGAGAAGGACAGGGGTAGGGGGAAGGGGAGAGGTTTAAAGAGAAAATATAGGGTAACAGAATATGATTTGACTTTGGGTGATGGGTATACAGCATAATTGACTGTCCAAATCAGTAATAGTCAACCTGTTCCCTACCGCCCACTAGTGGGTGTTCCAGCTTTCATGGTGGGCGGTAGTGGAGCAACCAAAGTATAAATAAAAAGATAGATTTAACTATATATATAGTAAGTTGTTTTATAAAGATTTATTCTGCCAAACTTAGCAAAAATCCGACATAAAGTACTTGGTAAGTAATTATTATCATATGCTTTAACTTGCTATAACTCTGTTTTATAAATTTTATAAAGTAAAGTTACTTCCCTACTTTATAAATCACTATTACTGTGGAACTGGTGGGCGGTTAGAAAATTTTATTACTAACAGAGATACAAAAGTGGGCGGTAGGTATAAAAAGGTTGACTACCCCTGTCAAATTATACCCCAAGGGTCTACTGTCTGTTTTTATTAATGGTGTTTTATTGGAACCAGAAATATGATTAGGTTGAGGTAGGGATATATAACCCTTGGGGTATAGTTTGACAATTTTTAACATGGCATAAATATGATTTATCTGATCACTGAATTTCTTGGTGTCCCTTAAAACTTTTACGTGACAACAGTGACTCACTTGCCTCACTAAACCCACCCTGGTTGAACTGGCCCCAAAAGATCACAGATAATGCCCTTGATATACTTTTCTGCTATTTAAATATTTACCATTGAACTCACAAATGAGGGAAAAAAGATTTCTATTAATGTAGATCAGGACTTGGCAAAATATGGCCTGGCCTCTGGTGCAAAACCAGCCTACTAGCCATTTTTATAAATAATAAATGTGTTTTTATGGGAACATTGCCACGTTCATACATTTTTGTATTGTCTATGCCTATTTAATGCTACAATGACAGGGCTAAGTTACAGAGACCATATATCCCACAGAATATAAAATATTTACTATCTAGCCTTTTACAGAACCCATTTACCAACTCTCTATGTAGATCATACAAGATGGGCTTAAATTTTAAATTCTATCAGTCTCTTTATCTAAAGTCATTCTAATGTCATTATATTTTAATATGAAATGCTCTAGACAAATTGAATCATAAATAATTTTCAGGTTAGCGTGCCCTCTTTTCTTCCATTCTTAATTATAACTTAGGAGAATTTGAAATAAATGAAAGCAATGCTTACACAGAATTATATAAATAAGATTTTAAATTAAAAGTCAACATATGAAACAGTAATCATCCCTCCCCATTCATAACTACTCAATAAAAACTAATGATATGATGAAGGTATTCAGGTTTGTTCACATGTCTAAATACATGCAGATACTTCATATTTACAATTCTGATAAACACCATACCTGTGGGGAGGTTATTTATTTTATCTTTTTGTCTGGAATCCTAAACCAAATCAATCAATTATCAAGTCATCTATTGTGGTTGTACTTTAGGATTACTTGGGAAGATTTTTTTAAATCTCAATGTCTAGACTCTACCCAATTAAATTCAAATCTCAGGGTGAAGATGAGAGAATCTAGCTCTGCAGGATTTAGAAAATAAAACTTTCAGATCTTGGCAATACATTGGATATAGAAGGTTAAAGATAGGGGAGGGTTAAGAATGACTCTTAGGTATCTGGTCAGCCCAACTATTGGATAAAGAGGTCTTGTTCTGAGGGGAAGAAAAAAAAGAAAAAAAATTTAATTAGATAAGATTTATAAGAAAAAAGTCCTGAGGGTTAAAATGGACAGAGTTTGAAGTAACCTTGAATCAACTAAGGAGATATAATATGTTTGCTGTTAGACTTAGAAACTTTTCTATACTTCCACACTCTTACTATACTTCTACACACGCACTATATATTAATCATGTAGAGATGTTTCCCGTTGCCTGGACTTACCATGAATCTTCTTAGCAGAATGTTCTTATCATACACTAACAAAATTCTATTTGTATTTTCAGTCCTTTATAGATACACTAATGTACACTCTATCTGTGAGTCTATAATCTGCCAGATACTGGGATTGCAGCAGCTGCTCTAATTAATCATGTATTTCCCCCCCCCCGACCAAAGAAGTGTTTAATACAGAAATAAATATATCTGTACACACTCACACACCTACACACACAAATAAAAGTAACTTAAAATGTCTTTCTAGAAGGACTAGAAATGGCTGCATAAAGCAAGTAATGTAAGCTGAGTCTTGAGAAATAAATAAATGCTTATCACTAGTGGGTAAGGAACAGCATTCTAAGTCATCTGTTACTACACTATTTTGGTCAACTTACCCACCCACACCCAAACATATATACACTAAAACCATTATTCTCTTCTTACCTCTTGATACATCTTTTCTTCAAATCTATTAACAATGAGATTACTTCTTGCCCTCATTAAATCGTATGTCACATATTTTCAGAACTTGTTTCCTCTTTTGGATCATAATTATATACTTGGTACCTGAAATAATGTTCTTCATATAGTATGCATCCAGTATATATTCATTGAAGGAAAGGATATCAAAATACAGTGCTAACTCAAAATTCTTAAAATTTATGTATCATGACAAGTATTTTCTGATAAAACTGGGGAGAGTCTCAAGATGATCTGTGAAGATAGTTTGTCATTGGTGTTCTAGCCACAAGATGATGGGGAAGCTGTATTGATGTTATTAACAATAGAACCACAGTGCCTCCATGGATCCCTGTTAGGGGGAAATGTAGGAGTATAATCATAAAGAGAGCCTTGGCCAACATTCAGGTTGGCCAATTGGGGTCATTGGATATACAGACATCTCTCTTTTAGTTAGCCTAGTCTCCATAGTGTGTCCTTCTGGAGTAATCGCCATCAAAATGGGAAAACCTCTCTCTACCATGAGATAAATTAAAACAAATATGCATCCTGTTTTAGCATGGTAAAGATTCTTGCTACCCTTAAAGAGTTAATGGTATTGTGACCATCCTATCCCCATTTAATTCATCAGTCTGACACTTGAAGAAACCAAACAGACCCTGGAAGATGGCTGTAGACTACCAGAACTCAACCAAGTAGAGGTATCCCATGCTTTTCCAAAGTCTGCTCCATGCCACTTCACTTTTACAAAAGTCCTATATTAATACCTGCTTTCACTAAGCTGAAAAAAATCTAAAGAAAATTTTCATTTAAAAAAAAACACAGTAAAATATGAGAATGCTCAGTTTTTGGTTTCTAACAAGCCATTATAGAGGCAATATACACCCTGAACAGCAAGGGTGGCCTGCCAAATGCCTTCTTCAGAACTACACTCATCATGTCAGCACCAAGCCACCAAAGCTTTGAATTGTGGCTGTAAGCACCTGTGCTTCATGTTGATTTATTCTGTGCCTCCATTAGCAAGATGCATCCTACGGTAATTCACTTTATGCCGTTTCAGCTTATAAAAGGTTTCATAGAAACAGTCTAATTTTAGGTAGGAGGGTAAATCTGTATTCATCCTCTTAGCATTCACTGCACATGATGTGGTAGCTCAGCTAGAAAAGATCAGTAAGACCACGGGTCCATGACATGTGGCCACGGACTTGGAGAAATTGTTTTTATACTATCTCAATCAGAAAATCTAATTCAAATTCACTTTGAACAAACAACAATGTACATGTACAGTTTTTTGCTTGAAGGCTAATGTTAGCTCTGTCTTTCATTATAATTCAGGCCAAAGGGATATGAACCATCTGGACATCCTGCAGACAACCTATCAATCTATGAAATCATTGACAGTACGTTGACTGATCTAAATAAAAACCAGATGGTTAGCAACTGGAGACCTTGGTAAAGCACACAAGCTTCAGAAGGTAGTAGGTAACCCCTGCAAAAAATGAAGACATGCTCCATTCATAAAATTTTCCAGAATATTAGCAGCTAGTTGTAAGTCCAGAAATCCTCTCTTACTTAAAGATAAATTTTAGCATCTATCTCCCCTATAATAGAGAAGAAAGCACAAAACCTGATAGGTTTTTAGGCTCTGAAGACAAAAACTCTGTATCAAGGAAACTTCTCCTATCCTATATTCTGGGTGACAGGGTTGTCTGCCAACACTTGGAGGGCCCAGAGCTGGAAACCTCTGCAGTGGGAGTGAACTCTGGTACAAGCAGCCCTGTCTCTTGTACAATGCAATCTAGATCCCATGATTTGGAGGTAGAGTGGTGGGTACAGATACCATGTAAAGTGGATGCCAAGTCCCAATGAAGAAAATCACAATCCTGGCCCTGAGGTTATGAAGCAAAACTATTCCATCTGCAGTGGGTAAGAATCTGCCTGCTGAAGAACAAATATTGACATGCTTCTGGTCCCTGGTAGATATGGGACGCTTGACCGTGAGACACAAGTAACCATATGGCTAGATATGCTCATCATGAATTGTCTCCTATTGATATTGTTGAGTTATAAAGTCAGAAAGGCCCAATAGCAACCAATTGTAATATGGAAGTGATGCACTCAGGCTTGCACGCAAGCAGGAACAGAAGGCACAGCAAACTGCGTAAGCAGTGGTTCAAACTTAGGAAGTACTCTTCAATGTTGTACAAGCACTCTTCTCTCATTTATGCATATAGGAAATCACATAAAATAACCTAAAGAAGAATTTAAAATTCCAAGCTTGGTTTATGGAAGAATGGGCTCAGTAGGTAAGTACAAGCTAAAATCAAATGGTAGGTACAATATAGCCTCATTCAGGGGGAAAAGATAGTGATGAGAGAAAATCTTCCCCGATGGGGAGATCTTTGAGTAGTACATCTGGCCATCTACCTTGTAACAAAAGAAAAATGACTCAAGTTTATATATATATATATATATATATATATATATATATATATATATATATATATACACACACACACACACACAAAATAAGCAGTGGGGACAATCTTGGCTGGCTGCATATGGCCATGTACATAATAATATTTAAAGCAGAAGGAAGTCAAGGGTAAGTCATGAGAGTGGTAATAAGCTAGAGATGTGAAAAGTTTTTTCACATGTCAATGCCCACCAGAGAGCATCTACTATGGGAAAGGCACTAAATAACTGGAATAAAAAATAAAGATACAGGCAATTGATATCACTCACATGAATAAAAGGGCCACAGCGGCAGAGAGGCTATGCACGGATCCAGCAGTATGGACTCCCAGTTACTAAGCATGATGTAGTTACTGCCACAGCCAAATGTCTAACAACAGGAACAGAGATTGAGTCGATGTTTCTAATATGGCACTATTCCTCAAGAAGACCAAGAAGCCACTTGGTGAAAAATTAACTACACTAGGCCCCTTCCATTTTAGAAAGACCTGTAAGTAGTTCATTCTCAAAGGAATGGAATTGCCTTTACTGTCCTCTGGGCCTCATTGCATATAATGATCTAAGGTTTCAAGTACCATGCAATCCACTAGATTGGAATTCCATGAAATATCACATACAACTATGGAAACCACTTTACAGAAAAGGAAGTGACTCATGGCAACAGAATCCACTGACCATATCACATATCACATAACCCAGAAGCTGCTGACATAACAGCATTTGAAGGGCGAACTGTAGCGCTAGCTAGGAAACTCTACTTGGCAAATACAGGCATACTACCTTTCAGGATGAAATATATTAACTGAATAAAAGACATACATGGCACTCTATGGACCCAGGAACAAGAGATGAAAGCAGACCGGCCCCAATTACTATCAATCCAGTGACCCACTTGAGGATTTTCTGCTTTCTAGCTCTTCAAGGCTCTGGGCTCTGCGTGACTAGAGGAAGAGCCTTCAGAAGAGGCCTATTTTTGCCAGCAAGAAGTCCATTGCGTTATTTATTTTTTTCTGTTTTGTAATCAGTGCCTCAAAGTCTGTGCCTTTCTAGTAAGTGTTCAATACGTATTTGCTTAATGAATAAACAGTCTGGTGAGGGGATTCGAGGAGACCTCAGTGATCTTCTACCATGCCAGCATACGGGCAGAATGAACTTCCGAGCCCAGGAAGAGCAAAGAGGGGAAGAGTGGTGACTTCAGTCCATCAAGCTGGGAAGCTTAAATCGGCTTTTATATATGTGGCTGTAAGAGGCATGATTTATTTATACACTCTCTGAAACTAACAGGTTGCTTGGGGGCTTATAGGATTCTAAATGCTCAAAACTGCAATGGTTGTTTCTTTCTGCACATATGGCAACTCAATAAATCGAAAAACTCAATAGAGGACTAATTTAAATATAAAGAGTACCACGTTTGAGAAGAATTAAAAAACATTTTCACTTGACACTTCTGAGACGGTAACGTGGAAACAGTTTCAGTGGGGATGATTCTAAGCTGGATATTGGAGCTTGGCGATGCCCCCCATTTCTTGGCAAGTGTTGTAAATCACAGTCTTACAATCAATTTGTAATAGTAATTTTATGCCTGCTTGACTACTATAGGTTCCAAAGAAGATTAAAGACGTTTTCCCTTCCAATTCCTTTGTATCAACCTCATAATCATCTTCTTTACCATCTTTGCAATCATAAGTAACTCTATTGAGCATTACTATATTCCAATACTGTGCTTACTGCGTATTATCTAACACAACTGTCCAGCATTTACAGATGTGAAAACCAAGGTTTTGAATGACTGAGCTTGAATAAGGAGTCACTATTCTTATCACACTGTTATGGTTTGGGGCAGAAAGATGTCCTCTAAATTAAAACATGGCATGGATCTCATTTTAATTGTACATGTTATTAAATGTGCTTTACCCCTCTCCTTGCTTATTTATTCTGCTAATAACAATAACCTGCCAAAAATAACATCCAGTTATCAAGCATCTACTATAGGCTAAAAAATATACAAGATAAGAGAAGTGTCATGTACAATCCTTATTTTCAGAGATAAAAGGATAATTCATCGGAAATGCAAAGCATTAGTAAAAGGCAAATGAGTCTAGAAAGAAAAGAAACCTCTGTGGGTTACTGAACATGCCATGGAATAGCAGGTGCTGTAGAATTTATAATGTATTTGAAAGCTTAGCTGTTTTCTCACTTGTAAAAATGAATTATTTGTTTCAGGAATCTTTTATATCTCATCATGCATTCTCTTTAAAAAAAAAAGACAACAGTAGGTAAGAAGAGGGGGCATGTACTAACCAGTAGCAGTATATTTAAGAAATAATGGGTAAACCAAGTTTCCTGAATTGGGGCAACCAGTGTGGGCAAGGCCATCTGATGGCCCCTCAGGCATCCTCACACTAGAATAAGAGGTCACTCGAAAAAAAAAAAAAAAAAGAAGAGGTCACTTGAGCCAAGCCTGGACCAACTCCTGCCTCTATGGAAGTTTGAGCTCCTATGCTGGTTATCACTACCCACCCCCCACCCACTAGTCCCCAGGCTGGGAAAGCCCAGGCCTCAGAGCCGTCTTCCCCACCCTGTCCGTGGCCAGCCAGGCAGAGCCTCTGCCTTCTACCTCTCTGGGCCTCCGGAGCTCTTCTGGAGCCAGGTGCGCATGCAGCCCCAACCTGGCCGGCAGGAAAGCAGGGTGCAGCCCAGCTAACGCCCTCTCCAGCCAAACCCCCGAAGGTCCTCATCTTACGGCCCTAAGGTGAATTTCAACCAACATCACCCAATTCTGTCTTGAGCTGGGGCACCACACCAAGGTCCCCAATGTGAGCAAAGCTGGGACATATCTTGCATCAGGCACACACTAACAAAGACAGCTGAAGGCCCCGTGATTGCGGGGTGGGGGGAAGTGTACAGTGAAGAGACTACTGGGTACCCCCCAGGGAGCTGTCCTCAGAGGAGGCCAAGGACTACCTGTGGGGGAAGGAACTGGAATATTTTTCTTATTTAGGTATAACAAGTAACCAGTTTGGGGGCAGGGGTAGCCAAGAGTCTCCTAGGAAGACCGTAGAGAAAAGAAAAGGTTTTATTTTATTTGTTTGTTTGTTTTTTGAGCCAATGGGAGTATTTGAAAGGTAATTTATTCTTATTCTTTTCTTTCCTAAAAAAATTTTTTAAACTAGTAGGGCCAAAACTTGAGGTGTGTAGTTCAGTTAACTCAAAAGAGTCAGGGAACAAAGTTAATCTGTATTTATTTGGCCTTTAAGTAACGGTGAGACATTAGAGGCTTTTCTGTTGACAGATCTCCTCAGGGGGAGATCACAGGCTACAGCCACAGTTCAGACGTGAGAGAGTTCGTATCTAAACTTGTCAGGAAACTACAAATAGGAAGGAATAAGCAAGAAGTTTTATTCAGAAGTTCATCTGGGCCCAAGAAATTCTGAATTATTAGTAAAGAAGTATGGATGGCAAAAAGTGAGGTTAAGAAAATTGAGGGGATGATTTCTAAGGGGGATACTGGAGCTTAATGGAGCCACCAGTTCCTCCAAGAGTGTTGCTAATCAGGCTTGAATACTGCATACGGTGCTTACTAGCTTTATGCCTGCTGCCACACTATAGATGTCACAGAGTGTTACAGATTTGCTCTTTCCTTCTCATGCCTTTCAGGGTCAGCATCATAATTATATTCATTATCCTGAGAAGATCATTCAGGTCATTCATGCTTTAGATTTCAAATATTACAGCCAATTCAGAAAAGGTAAAACTGTAGTGTGAGAGTTGTGAGTGTTCTTCTGAGCCCTGTGGTAGTCAGCTAAGGAATTAGTGTGGGACACACTCTGCATGTTAGTAACTATATGGCACTGATCTGAAGTCATAAAGCAGGGAGGCAAAGAAACCAGGACCTGACACGTTTTATGAATTGATTCATTGACTGAGTCTTATAGGAGATGGAGAATGGATGGAGTCCGTCATTAAACACACGTATGCATTGACTGCTTCACTCTCTGTGAGGACAGCCCTAGAAAAGCAATTGTCACTTACCAAACTCTGACTTCATAACAGGCACTAGGTTAACCACTTTATAAATGATAAATGATTTCATCTTCGTTGAGTCTACACATGAAGGTATCCTTATTCTCCATTTATAAGTGAGCACACTGAGGCTGAAACACTAGAGATTTGCTAAATGTCAAAAAGTGGTCAAAGTGGTCGTGTCAGAAAAATTTGTGGTCCATTTAGTTTCAAAGACAGCTCCTAAACATTATACTATAATGTCAACTATGTAGTTTTGAATACATACGATTTAAAAAATGGTGTTATCATTCTTGGAGTTAAATGGAAAAGCTAGTTTTATATACAAATTTGTTTTCTAAATGAAAGGATGAGTTCAGTTAGGGGTTGGCTGATGGGAATAAAAACTCAGAATGAACAGTAGGTGGAAATCATTTAAGTTAAAAAAAGTCAGAGAGCTTGAATGAGAGTGCATATCTGGGAATCATCTATATAACAAACACTGGTCAAAACTCTAACAGTGAGTGGAATCTCTGATGGGAAGTGTGAGAAGAGGAGGTCAGTGGCTGGAAGCTGCGTAGGGAGTGGTGGTTACGACCAGGAATGGAACATGAACTAGACAGGATATCTTGCCTCAAAGTGTCAAGGAAAATGATCGCTGAAGAATAGCGAGAAAATAAAGCTCTGTGGCTTTCTGGATATTCAATAATAAAGAATATTATGACAAAGATTTCAAAAGAGGTATTTTTACTAAACAAGTATACGTTGTCACCCAGTGCTTTGAGGCATAAATCAAACTCAGTTGAGAGGAATTATTAGAATTCAAGATGAGGTATATGGTCTCAAACTAATCCTGTAATTTTAACACATCTTAGAACATAGACCATAACGAATGGACCATCTATCATAGGCAATTACTCTATATTTTATGGTCATACTTTCACGGTTTGGAAATTTTGTTGCATAATAAGTGAGATGCTTGATTAAACACATACCCCTTTCTGTTTCTTAAATGTTCTCTATTTTTTTAACTCTCTGGGGGGGGGACTTCTATTTCCAGTGTAATAACAATAAAACAAGAGTGTATTAGGTTAACACACATTGAGCTTTTACTATATGCCAGGCCTCTTCAAGCATCTTATAATATATGATCCTTACAAAACCCTGTCAACTGGATGCCATTATCCTCATTTTACAGATGATGAAACTGAGAATAGAAAGATTACACAACTTATAAGTTGAGTCACATACTTAATACATGATAGAGGCATCATTCATAACTCTATAGGATACTGCCGTGCCAATGGGACAAGAAAATCTGACAAGCAGTCGCAGTGAGGTGTCACAGTAAATTCCCAACATCACAGTGTCTACATTACTCCCCTCTTTAGAAATCCTGACCAAAGCCAATAACAAAATAATTCCTTTCAATGTGAAATGATATGAAAACAATGATTACTAATGAATGGGGCGAGCTCTTTGGGGGCAAAATGGGAAATATATTCTATATAGAAACAACACAAGATAGTTGAAGGTGACTTAAGCATATGCTGAATTTTTATATAACGGGCCAGACACTCAGACATGGTATGTCATGTGATAGGACTTGAGATGAGTGTGAGGGGGTCTCGGGTCAGCAACTGAAATGGGCCAGAAACACTGGAGACCCTGTGCAAATATTTCTTTCCCAAGTTTCTCATTACACCGTACTATCTGGTCTTCAGGTCTTCATCTTAAATTCATTCCAATTCTAAATTATCAGAATATAATTTCTAACATTTTCTACGTGAGCTAAAAATTATTCAGTGGTCTCTTTCCACCTGCCCTAACAGACAATTTTCAAATTCCCAAGTATGGAAAAATCCTCTATTTAAATACTTCTCCTTCTTTAGCCTAGTCAATTTTTACTTATTTTTAATAACCTGATTTAAATGTAATTTATTAAATAAAGCTTTACTCAACACCCCAGGCAATTCATCACTCCCTCCTGAGAGTTCCTGAAACACAGTGTGCCTATATCTTGAGATTATTCTGAGAATAAAATATTATTCTGAGAATAAAAGCACGTAATAGAACTTTGGGGAAAATGGGCAGTATATAATGTGATCAGAAGTAAATCTCCTGTAATGAATGAGGCAGAGGAAGGGAGTGACTGGCAATTTTGTTTTCAGTGGCACTGCACAGAGACCAGACCCTACACGAGGTGTGAGAGGTGGATCAACGTTGTCCAACTCAGAGCCCCCTAGGCCCTGGCTTTCCTATGGAAACAATGTGCGCCGCTAATATAAGCCACGTGAATGATTTAAAATTTTCTAGTAGCCACATATACAAAGTAAAAATAAACAAGTGAAATTGCATATGATAAGATATTTACGCCTAACCTGGTAGTGGCATAGGGAATAGAGTATTGGCTTGTGATACAGATGACCCAGGTTCGAAACCCCCAGGTTGCCGGCTTGAGCATGGGCTCATCTGGCTTGAGCGTGAGTTTACCAGCTTTAGTGCAGGGTTGCCAGCCTGAGCATGGGATAATAGACATGACCCCATGGTCACTAGCTTGAAGCTCAAGGTTGCTGGTTTGAGCACGGTGTCACTGGCTCAGCTGGAGCCCCCCAGTCAAGGCACATATGAGAAAGCAACAAAGAATTGATGCTTCTCATCTCTCTTCCTTCCTGTCAGTCTGCCTCTGTCTGTTCCCACCCTTCTTATTCTCTGTGTGTGTGTACATGCACACATACTTAGCTCAGCCAAAATATTATCCTTTCAACATGTACAAATTTTGACATAACTTAGATTCTTTATCTCACATTAGGTCTTCAAAAACTGGTACCTATTTTATCCTTACAGAACAACTCAATCCTGACTAGCACATTTCAGTGCCCAAGAGGGCCCAGCTGTGGTCACCGTACTGGACAGCACAGCTGCAAGCTGGCCAGGGAGTGGGAGTGAATGAGGATACACAGGCAGCATTCATTACACTTGTTTAACAAGTGCCTCTGCCACTGAATGCCATGTTCTCACCTGATGTGAGCACGTCTTCCTGCAATTTAAAATATTCCTGTGTCGTAACATCAGTCTAATCCATTTCCAGATTAATTTCCCAGATTCACTGAATGCATTTCATTGTCTTCTAACTAATTTATCACAGCAAGCAGAATCAGTTTGTTTTGAAAAGCTCAAATGAGCAGCATACACAATTTAAGCTTCAGAAGTACCTACTACAGTAGCCCCTAAACACAGAATTATTTAAATTTAAATTGATTAGAATTTTTAAAATTACAAGTTTAGTTTGTCAGTTATACCGGCTACATGTCAATGGTCAATAGCTAAATGTGACTAGTTGTACCTCTATTGGGCAGTACAGATTAGGCTCATTTTTGCCATCTCAAAAGGTTCTACTGGACATATGAGAGCATGAATTAAGTAATAATACAGTAAATTTAGAGACTAGTAAGTTTTATTTTTGGACCTAGATTTTCCCCCCTTTGTTTGAAAGGAGAAGAGACAAGTTAAATGCATTTTCAGTAGTTTCTCTAAAAGAAAGATATTGGCTTTATAATATGCTCTTTTCTGCCAAATGTTTATTTAATTAATTTGTAAATAATATTGAGAGCTCTGCCCCCAAACTACAATGAAACTGCCAATTCTTTTAGCATTACAATTTAAAAACTATTTTTTTTTTGTCATCCAAAATAAAGCAGTAGGTGAGAATAGGTCAACATCTTGAAGTTCATTTGATTTACTGGTTGCTTTTTTTCTCCTGCATTTAGCTTGATTTTAATTGGCATAAACCACTTTCATTACCTCCTTAATGATTCTATGAGACCATTAGCAAAACTCAACCCAAGAGCCATTAGAAGGCATTTGTACATTGCTTTTATTACCCCGTCTTCACATAATAGAGTTTTCTTACAGTCTAATTGTTAGACTATTATTTTTGGCCAAGCTTAAATTTAGTATTAGGTGTCACTGTGACTGACACGTAAGACCACTTGAAAAAGATACTGAACCTTCTTAATGGAGAACTCACTGTAGGCATATGGAGCCTGCCATGTTCAACAGGATTGCTTTGTCTGTATATGGGAATATTGTAACATAAAAAAATTGTTTAGTTATACAGTTTCTGCGGCCTGATCACTTAATTTGTTACAACACAGAAATAATTTCTAACATGTCTCTTATAAACCAGTTTCCATGTTAAATTATATCCCTTTCCTTATGACCAACTTTTTATCTCATATCCAAATAGACAACGAATATATGCACTACTCATAAAGTATTTGAAAAATCTGAAACATAGAACAGAAAAGTGAAAAAGCAATTACTTTAACTATTTCAATTAGTGATGATAAAAAGGAAAGGTTTAAACAGCAATTTGTGATTAATATCTATCAAATAAGCACTAAAATATTTACATCTATGGATGTTAGTACTTTTATTATAGATACACACTTTCCTCTATCTTTATAATTGTAGATATACAGATAATTATGATAAAGTAAAAATACACACAAATAAATAATATAAAACTTAAAATATTTAAAACAGAATAGCGGTGGTTAAAATAGTGTACTGATTAGAACCAGTAGCAAGAAAAAATATCCACACAATAACAATTCCAACAGTGTATAATTAAATGATGCTTTCATAAATGTCTTGTGGGAGCAACTGGCTATGTGGCTTGATTACGCAACTCCTAGAACAGGGGTTCCCAAACTTTATACACAAGGGGTCAGTTCACTGTCCCTCAGACCGTTGGAGGGCCGGACTATAAAAAAAACTATGAACAAATCCCTATGCACACTGCACATCTTATTTTAAAGTAAAAAAAACAAAAAACAAAACAAAAAAACGGGAACAAATACAATATTTAAAATAAAGAACAAGTAAATTTAAATCAACAAACTGACCAGTATTTCATTGGGAACTATGCTCCTCTCACTGGCCACCAATGAAAGAGGTGCCCCTTCCGGAAGTGCGGCGGGCCGGATAAATGGCCTCAGGGGGCCGCATGCGGCCCGCAGGCCATAGTTTGGGGACCCCTGTCCTAGAATCTAAGCTTCAGATGACCCTACTGAGTACACTGAGATGTAACAAACGCGTAACTGAATGAATGCAAATGCACAAAAAGCACAAGAGACAAAATGGACATGGGAGGAAAGAGATAAGTACTTCAGTGAGACAGTCCCATTGGTATTACTTCACACTTAGAAAGAGGCCCAGTACAATCCAGGTCTTCATGGATGTGAATCACTGTGAGGGACTTGTGTCACAATCAAGACTAATTTTATCAATAATTCAGAAAGTATAATAAAGTATATATAAGTTGAATGGCTTGAGACAATACCTTTTCCATTAAGAATGATAAATATCACTTTAATTCAACTAATTGTATAAATTGTATAACCCTGACTATATGAAATCATTAGAGAATAATAAAATTTATAAAATGTACAAATTAATAAAATAATGATTTGATATTATGTGGAACATAAGAATAATCAGAAGGCTTTTTTTTTTACCACTAAAATAATATGTGTGTGTTTCTGTGTGTTTAAAAGGTGTTGGAAACCTTTTTTAAAAGTCATGTAAAGCTTTAAATTTATTAAAATAAATCAGTCATTCTCAGTTTTAATTGCCTATTGCAATGACTTAAGAAAGTTGTAAAAATACTAATACATGAACAAATTATGCAAGAATCTCTGGAATTGAGGCTGGGGCTTTGTATTTTATTTTTACAACTTCCCACACAATTTTACTGTGCAGTCAGGAATGATAATCCTTTATTTAGAGAGATTTGACTAGTTATGCTTGCAACAAATTTTTAAATGTTGAATAGTATATGATTTATAAAATATACATTAAATTGGATGTTTATAAGTGGAAATATTAAATATTGAAAGAATTTATATATTGAACATTAAACAAAGTATAAATAGCAGGGCGTATTCTCTCCAAATGTAAAGCCTGCTAGAGGATTAAGAACCCTAGCCACATGCCCCGGACACAATCAAAAGTCGAACCTATCTTAATCTAAAATGCTGGCAATCAAGATGTCAAAGTCTTAAAACCTAAATTATGAAACTGGATCTCACAAGTCTTTAAAAACACAGCCTGCACAGTGTGCTAGGTAGATAGATGATAGATAGATAGATAGATAGATAGATAGATAGATAGATAGATAGATAGATAGATAGATAGATGACAGATGATAGATAGATATAGATAAATAGATAGATAGATAGATAGATAGATAGATAGATAGATAGATAGATAGATAGATAGATATAGATAGATGATAGATTGATATTTTACATAAGACCTTAACTAAAAGTGGTTAATATTTTAGGGTGCTAGATGAAAAGTGATAGCTAGATAAAAAGAACTTCCAGTGATGAGATAAAAATATACAACATTTACTTTTATACCAAACTATAATCATGTTATTAATTAATTTAAACTGGAAATATATTTGAGGCAGGAGAGTCTCAAATTGACTTAAGCATACTAAGAGGATAGAGTATTATGAAACAGATGTGTGTACATATATACGTGCTTATGATTATATGTATGAATGTGTCCGTGTGTTTGGAAAATGGAAGATTTGAGAATTATTTTGCAATATATGGGCATAATCTACAAAATCAGGAATTAGAGACAGTCAGAATGTTACAATAAAGATAAAAAACAAAAGGAGTGAAAAACCAGTACAATGAAAAGACAAAATAGTAAAAATAGTAATAATACTAATAACATTTGTTGATGAATTACTGTATTTCAACCATTAAATAGCACTTAAGGTGTTTTCAGGAATGGGATGTTTGTATTAGGACAACTAAGAAAAGATTACAAGTGACCAGAACCAGAAACAACTGTTAAGTATACAGGACAACAGTTCAGGAGACAGGAACAATTGAACTCTGTAGAGAAGCACCATAACTGACAATAAAACTAAAACTAACTTTCACAGAAATAGATCCAGTTTCTCCAGGGACCTAAGAAATGTGTGTGTGTGTGTGTGTGTGTGTGTGTGTGTGTGTGAGAGAGAGAGAGAGAGAGAAAGTGGGTGGAGGAAGGAGAGAGAGAGAGAGAAATAGATATGCAAGAGGCAGAGATAGAAATAAAGTGTTATAACAACAACAAAGAAACTGCAAAAGAAAAAAACTAAAGATGTAGTAAGAGTCTTTATTTTGTCTTTTAAACCTGTGCCAAGTTAAGTAAGAAAAGACTGTACAATATAAACAATGTGCACCTGACATATGAACACTCTGTACCCGAAACAATCTTTTTCTGGAATAAACATCAAGGTGTACCGAACAAGGTTCTAAATGTGTTGGGCTATAGAAGATACTTTACCTTAGAAAAATGTGCTGGAAGAATTGAAGGTAAGAATATTTTAAATTTATGCACTGAGTTGTTAAACCAAAATAAGTATTAATAAAGCTCTGTGATTTTTCACTTTGCTTTTTTTAAGGGTAAAATGTTTTGGAGGCTTTGAATATATTTTCATATTCTGGAGACTTTGAATATATTTTATATTCTATATTTTTAAATTCAAGAAAATGAATTATTTAAAGCAGATATTGTTGAGAACCTCTGGCTGCTTGAGTGTATCCTGCTTTTCTGCTATGTAATTGCTACTTTATTTGCCTTGTCTTTATAAAATATTTAACAGATGCATCCTAGCTTTTCTCAGTAGCTCGGTAATAAGGTTAGTAAATTTCCAAGCAGCGGGAGTGATATCTCAGTATTTGAAAAGAGGGGTTGTGTCAATGACATGAATGTCAATTATAAATCTATCACTTGTCTTATTTTACCAAACCTGAGAACATTTATGAAAGACAAGGATCTTAATTCCTTAGCTTTTCTGACATGAAGCTTAAGATATTTAGAAGGACTGAAGAATGAGAATTTCAGAAAGTACCAGATTGCCTTCCTATCTACCAAACCAGAGAGATGTTATTAGTATTTGGTAACTGATTATAGGTAACTTAAGGTTGTATGCACACATGCATACACATGCAAACTAAATGAACTAGTAGGAAAGAAATATATTTTAACAAATCAAGGTTAACTTTTTAAGTATTTACCTTTCTTAGCAAATAAGCCTTTAGAGAAATTTATTTACTTACTTACTTAGTTAGTTATTTTTAAATGAGAGGAGGGGAGATAGACAGACTCCCTCACATGCTCCAACTGGGATCCACCCAACAACCCCCATCTGGGACCAACGCTCAAATCAACCAAGCTACCTTCAGCACCTGGGGCTGATGCTTGAACCAATTGAGCCACTGACTGCAGGCAGGAAAGAAGGAGAAAAGGGGGAGAGGGAGAGAAAGAAAAGCAGATAGTTGCTTCTCATGTGTGCTCTGATTGGGGATTGAACCTGAGACTTCTGCACACTGGGCCAATGTTCTACTCACTGAGCCAATTGGCCAAGGCCTAAATAAATTTATTACAATTGTTCCTGTCATAATAAGACAAGGTTTTGTTTATTACAACAGGTAAGACCTCCTTTTTTGCTATTACTTTGCCTCAGGATTAGTGGGTGGCAGAGACAGTTCTTGCATAGTTTTGTTAGAGTTCAGCTAAGATGTCTTTAACCTTGGCTCTTCAAGTGCTCCCGATCATCCTAGTTGTGTGAAACTGAGGGATGTCACAATTACTCACTGCAATTACTCAATACCTCCACCCTTTCCACCAATCTGTCTACTTGGCTCTCTAAGTTTTATAATGAGATGTGGGAAAATCCCTATGTGTTTGCTTCTCCTCCTCTTTCCCTCCCCCCATTACATCACCAGACACTGGTGATTACTATCAAAATATCCAGAAGGGAGGAATTCTTAAACACCAGTTGATAAAATATGACAGCTTTGTATTCCTAAGAAACTGAACTCTCCAAGCATGTTATCTCTATTTATGTAATTATACATGATAAGTAGGTAAATAGAATCTTAAGCTAGGCAAAACTGTAAAAGTAATTACATAATATCACTTAACAGTAGCACTGTCTTAACTAAGCTGAGTGGGGGTCTTAACAAGAATAACCATACACAGCATAATTATGTACATTTTTATGTAGCTCAGCAAAACTTGAAAGTAAATGAATTACTGCCAAAAGTCCAAATGTTCAAGTTACTGATGATTATATAAGCTAATTTTTCTCCTAGTCTCAGAAAGTCAGTAAACCATTAGCAGTAATAAAATATAATAATAGTCTATGATATGAATGGCAATAAAACAGTTTAATTCAGTATCACCTTACAGAACTTTTTATAAAAAGCTAATTAAGGAAAAATTGCAGCTTGAAAGTAACAGCTTCTTGCTTTGATTGTAGTTTAAGATAAATTCTTTAATTATATTTAATCACAATTCCTGGATACACTTACATTTGACAGTGGAATTTTAACTACAATTTAAATGTTGTAATTTTTATTTATTCCTAGGCTGCCATTTTTTAAAAAAAATCCAGTGGCTCCATGGCCTTGCCTCAGGTGCTAAAATAGCCCAGTTGCCAAGCAACAGAACAGCGGCCCCAAATGGGCAGAGCATCATCCCCTAGTGGGCTTACTGGGTGGATCCCAGTTGGGTTGCATGCAGGAGTATGTCTCTGCCTCCCTGCTTCTTACTTAATTAATCTAATAATAATAATCCAGAGGTATATTTATCCTTTGATTTTTTCATCTTAATTTTTTTCAGTTGTTTTTCTCTTTTTGAATTAAAAAGTTGGTTTTGGTTGCCTGGGTGACATGATATTCTCCTAATTTAGAGCCAAATGCAATACCTGGCCAATATGACAGATGTTTTGATTAAACCTAAAAAGATCAGATAAATAAAGGCTTCATCAGGCAACCAACTCAATTCAGAGCATTCAGGGGATCTATTTATGTGTTTTGGGAAAAAATGTACATGAAATGTGCCCTTCAAGCCTCATGCTTTTCTTTTGTCTTTGGAGCAGAGAAAAACTACCATATCTCTAAGAGGCAATAAAGAAAAAATGATTATTGAGCTATTGATAGTTATTTTCAGTGCACAAGTGAGTTCAAGAAAGGCAGATAAAAAAAGGCAAAGATGATTTTCTAAAAGATAAATATTCCACAAAAAAGTACACACAGTTCTCTGACCTATCACGCGTATGCGAGCAATGGTGTGCTGAAGCTAGCTTGCATGGCTCACTACACCTGGCTGTTAAAGGTTCAGACATTTTGCAAACTGCTTACTAAACCCTTGATGGAAACTGACTGTGTTGGGAGTATAACACAGAAATTGTCCAATGCTACAAAACAAGACTTTTTTCCTGGTGAGCCAACTTAACAATGCACCCCTGCCTGTGGGACCTTTATTTACCTGCTTTTTCGTCCTTTACTTTCTGTTCTTTAATCTTTTGGTTTGTTCTTTGAGGAAGCACAGGAAAGAAATTTATTTACTTTCTCCTCCTGCATCTTTACTTCTTTTTGGAGACAAAGAGATGCAGTATATATTCATCATTCCTCTTCACATCACAACGTAACAGAGTAAACCCTTCCAACAACAGGTGAACCAGACACTTAAACATTTGAATACAGATGAAACAGAATAGCTGACAGTCATGCACAGGAAGACATTGGTCATCAGGGTCTTTTCAACTTAGCATAAGCTATAGGAAAAGCAGGAAATCTTGGAAAGGAACAAGAAGAAAACCCTTTTTGATCATATAGTCACTTTAATGCTCCCTATAGATACAATGAAACAAACACAAAATACTTGGCTAACTATATGAGATCCACTTCTGTCACCCTTCCCCCCGGCCTGCTCAGCTGGTGTTTGTAGCAAACTCTGCACCAACAGCTGATGGAAAGTATGAGCACATGGAGACCCAAGAACCCAAGTCTGCTGAGGAAAGATAATCAGGATTCGGACATCAGTTAAAGGGGACCTTTCCAACGTTGGCTGAGCTCTTTTGTTCTTCAGACTATTTCCTGGAATCATCCTGACCAGAGGAAAAAGAATGATGTAAAAACTCAATAATTAATTGATAGTTTTACAACTATGAACTGTGTCTTCAGGCGGATGCACCTTGTACTTCATACCCATGTTGATGGTCCTTGTTTTACTGGTTAACTTTTGTTTCTCTCTTCATAGAGTAAGTACTATTTTGTCCTGTGGTTATAGCTGTAACCTTGACTTTGATTAAAGAGTCTAATATAGTGCCTTTCAAATAGTAGACAATAAAAAATGTCTTTTCCCCTGTGTTCCTCCAACTCTCCCTGCCATTTATGTCTATGGTCTCATACAACATTCTGTTAAGAGTGCTAGGATCTCCTTCTCCTGTCCCACACTCCTCATGGAGCCCCCAGACACACAAAGCCAACTGTTTCCTGGCTATTGTCTCATTATCTTTCCCTGAAAAAAACAAAATTCACCTCCTTAAAATTTAATTTATAATCACCATCCCCTTGAAAGTTTTCTTCCTCCATTATTGCAACACCATTTTCTTACTTGTAAAACAAGAAAGATCAGACATCTTTGATTCTCTCTCTTCTCCATTCAAAACCTCCTACTTATGTTTAAATTATGCTAATTTTAAAATAAAATTATCTCTCAAATGCAATTTTTAGTCTTTTCCCCCAACTGCTATCTGCCAAGGTCTTACACTCTGGCCAGTGTTGAGAGTGTGGCCTTCTCACTGCATTTTCCTAAACCAGTGTGTATGTTTTTCCAATCCATGCCTCACATTGCCATCCGAACTATATTCCCAGAATCCTCTCTGGATCCTTCAACTCATCCTTTCGAATATTTCCCATAGTCCCATCGCCAGTGGAATAACATCCTGGCAAGGCTTCTGGAGCAGGCTGCACCTGGTCTTTTTAGCTTCATTGCCTCAAATTCCTTAATCTCTTCAAGAATACGTGCTTTGTTAGCTCCTTTTAGAGCACTTCTATTTCCCTGAATCTTCATTGATACTGTCTGTCCCTGTTTCCTGAAATACCACCCACTTGATCACCTAATGAAATCCTTTCCATTTTTCAAAGCCCAACCTCAAAACTCAGTCAAACCAGACAGTGGTAGGATTCAAATAATTTAACAACTTGTTCTCTACTCTAATGACCACTTTAAGTATGAAAAAATATAGATACCAAAAGGTAGTTTATTATTTCATGCATTTAATACTTAAATAACAATAAAAGAGGTACACATAACTAGATTATATCCTAAGAAAGAGTTTTAAAGTATTAATGAAAAAATGTTCAATAATATCTGACAAAAAACAATAGAACTGCTATCTAAGATATTTCCATATTGTTTCTTGATTGGCACCCTCACTTGCAATTTTTCTCACCTATGGATGGAATAAACATTACTATGGGTGCTTAGAATATGCTGTTACATAGATGAACATTAAAAAAAAGCAAGGGCCTGACCAGTGGTGGCACAGTGGATAAAGCGTCGACCTAGAAATGCTGAGGTTTGAAACCCTGGGCTTGCCTGGTAAAGACACATATGGGAGTTGATGCTTCCAGCTCCTCCCCCCCCTTCTCTCTCTCTGTCTCTCCCCTCTCTCTGTCTCTGTCTCTCCCTCTCCTCTCTAAAATGAATAAACAAATAAAAAAATATTTAAAAAAATAAAAATAAAAAAGAGCAAGGAATGTAAATTTGTGATTTCCACATTGGGTGGCTGCCCAGGTGCCCACCTTAGAGAGGACACTGATTACAAGTGCCATTTTAACAACTGGTTTGCCAAACTCAAAAAAATTAGGTATTAGTGCTGCTGAACCAGTACGACCAAGCTGAATCCCACCCCTGGAACCAGACATCTTTTCTGAGGAATCATTCAGCATTCCTTTCTCTGAATTCTTCCAATCTGATGTGTAGCATTTTAGAACTCTACGTCATTCCAAACTCCTTTTTTTGTTGTTGTTCAACTTCTACCAGCTCCTGTTTTTGTAATCATATGCCAACCTACTATTTTTTTCACTTATTAAATTTAAAAGACTAAATTAAATTTATTTCTGTGTGTCTAGCATGGATCAAAGTACTTGACACATAGAGACACTAAATAAGTGATAGCTGATAAATTATAGTGCTATTGCTGAGAAACTTTTTGGGATACTCTTGTTTTGTGTTATGTGAGAGTGTTTGGAGATACACTCTAGCTTCTGCAGCCCCAGGTGAAAAGCCAGTAGAATACTAAAGAGGTTTGCTATAATTAGTCTTAGTGTTCCATATCTCTTATGTAGAAGGTAAGATGAAACAAAGTGATTTCTGTACTTTTTGTGAGCTAGTCTATTAGACTGGAGTTCAAACCCCATAGATAAACTATATTATTAATTACTAACTCCATTTTATAAGCCTTTGCATTTTTTAAAATAGCATATTGAGTGTATCAGGTTGGGGGGAATAGAAAAGTTTAAAAACTCAAACTAGTTATAATAATAATAAGCACATACTAGATAACATATACTATTCTATTTAATTCATATAACTTTACATGTTTGATTCTTAAAACAGCCTCATGGGGTAGGCTGTTTTATTAATAGACACACACTACTGGGATGGGAACTGCAGGATGGATGGTTAATGGATTTGCTCTAATCACAGAGCTTTTTTTTTTTCTTTTCCAACTGAGAGGAGAGGAGATAGAGAGAGAGACTCCTGCATGCACCTGGACCAGGATCCACCTGGCAAGCCCCATCTGAGGCCATGCTCACAACTGAGCTATTTTTAGTGCCTGAGGCTGGAGGATCCACTTAGCAGCTGGGACCAATGTGCTCAACCAATTGAACCATGACTACTGGAAGAGAAAGAGAGAGAGGAAGAGAAAGGGGAGAGGGAGAGATGGAGAAGCAGATGGTCACTTCTCCAGTATTCCCTGACTGGGATTTGAACCAGGTATGCTCACACACCAGACTGGCACTCTACCACTAAGCCATCCAGCCAGGGCCATCACAGAGCTTATTAACATGAACACAGGCACAGTGATTCTGTGTGTCTTGCTTTCCTGCTGTACTGTCTTCATTAATAGATGAAAGTCATATGTAAAAGTAAATACATACAGAGCCAAATAAAACAGGAGTTAAAATGTGTAAGGAGTCCAGCACAAGGGCAAATGAAGGAGGAATTAATTTTGACTCAGGCATCAGAAACTGACTCTGACCTGAGAGGGCCACATAGAATAAGCTCACTTGTGAGCAGTGCTCTGACCCTCTGCCACCGGAAAGGTAGGCTGTGACCCTGTGAATCTTGTTGCTGTTCATTCAACACTCTTCCCCACCAATAGCAACTTCCAATTTCTTCTATTTTTTCCATCACCTCACTGTATCAGAGGCCTTCCCACACTCCTCCTAACCACTGCAGACCATAATTACAACAGTAAGTATTAAGCATTCCTTATTTTTTGCTTCATAAGACACACTTTTTCCCCCAAAAAAAGTAGAGGGGAAAATGTCTGTGTGTCTTATGAAGCTAAAAATACGGTATTTTATTAAATATTTTAACACACCACTTGGCTCAGAATTTTTTTTTCTTATTTTTCTCCTTAAAACCCTAGGTGGGTCTTATGGTCAGGTGCATCTTATGGAGCAAAACATATGGTATTTGGCAACATATATAAGAGTGCATATGCTTCAGTTTTATAACAAAATACTATTTGTGGGATTCCAAGATGGCAGTGGAGTAGGCAGATGCATAGACTCCCAGCTCACACCACCAAACCAGATTATAAATTAATTTAGGAACAATCAGCATGAAAAACCAACTCTGGACTACAAGAACAGCTCTCAAAAACCAAGGAGCAAAGAAGAAGCCACACTGAGCCTGGTAGGAAGCACCGAGGAACAGTGGATCTCTCCTGCTTACAGGAATGAAGGGGGAGTGAAGCTAAAAAAGAGTAAAAAATATTGCTCACAGCCACTTGCCTGGGGACTTGGGAACAAGGTGTGTTGAAAGGGCTGGCTTATCTTCCAAAAGGAAAGGGAGGAAAGAGAGAAAGACAGTGACAGGCAGAAGAATGCATGGGAGGACCTGAGAAGCTGACTCATCCAGTGCTAGAGGTGGCCATACCTGGGGGAGGAGTTGATCCTTCTACATAACACAAAACTAAAGTGGTTCTGGGTCACCAATCTCAAGATATCTCTCCAGCTCCAGTCAGGGCAACAAGATACAGCTGAAAACAAGAAGTGGGGAGGAGGTGCAGTAACTCAGGTCTCCATGGAGATCTGAGATACACCTCCCCCTACTGAAGCTGAGAAAACACCCCATACCCACAGAGAGTAACTGGCAGATCAGGCCTTCAGAGTCTCAGGTTACATCCACCACATTCCTGGATACAGTTTCAAATAAGCCCCCTGCTGAGATCAGTAAACAAGATTACCACATGTTAAGAAAACTGAGAAGAAAACAAACAAATCAAGACTTCAAAGCAGCTCTACTAGAAAAGCCAAATCCAAAAGTGGATTAGAAATAACAGATGAAGCCAACTGAAGAAGACCTAGAAAGAACACAACTGAAAACTGGAGGCAGACAACACCAAGCCTAGACTCAACCAGTTCTACAAACAATACACCCAAACGCACAGACATAATAAGAAGACAGAGAAGTGCAATCCAAATGAAACCACAAGAGAAAACTACAGGAAATGAACTGAGTGATATGGAAATAACCAAATTTCTAAATGCAGAGTTTAAAATAATGATTGTAAGGATGCTTAGGGATCTTAGAACAATAATGGATGGTCATTATGAACACCTAAATAAAGAAATAGCAAGTATAAAAAAGGACATTAAAATATTTAAAAAGAATCAGTTGGAGATGAAAATATAATATCAGAAATGAAGACCACAATGGAAGAAATTAAAAACAGGATGGGTGAAGCTGAGGATCGAATCAGCAAGTTGAAGGACAAGTTGAATGAAGGCATGGAAGCAGAGCAGAAAAAAGAAAAAAGACTCAAAAAGTCTGAGGAAACTCTTAGCTCTGTGACAACATGAAGAGAAATAACATTCGCATCATAGGGGTTCCTGAAGAAGAAGAGAAAGAACAGGGATAGAGACTTTGTTCAATCATATTATAGCTAAAAACTTCCCTAAATTAATGCAGAAAAAACTCTCACAAGTTCAAGAAGCACAGAGAACTTCATTAAAGAGAAACCCAAAGAAATCTACTAAGACACATCATAATTAAAATACCAAAGCTAAGTGATAAAGAGAAAATGTTAAAAGCTGCAAGAGAAAAAAAAGCTATCACCTACAAAGGAACCCCAATAAGGATGACATCCAACTTCTCAACAGAAACACTTGAGGCCAGAAGGGAATGGCAAGAAATATTCAAAGTAATGCAGAACAAGAACCTACAACCGAGACTACTTTATCCAGCAAGGCTACCATTTAAAATTGGAGAAATAAAAAGCTTCCCTGACAAGAAAACAAACAAACAAACAAACAAACCTCAAGGAATTCATTACAACCAAACCAATGCTGCAGGAAATTGTTAAGGGGCCTGTTGTAAACAGATCAAAGTGGGAAAAGAATATAACAAAAGAGGACTATAGCTTTAAAGAATAAAATGGCAATAAACAACTACATATCAATAATAACCTTAAATGTAAATTGATGAAATGATCCAATCAAAGACATAGGGTAGCTGCGTGGATAAGAAAACAGGACCCGTATATGCTGTCTACAAGAGATGCACCTGAAAACAAAAGATGCACATAGCCTGAAGGTAAAAGGAGGCAAATGGAAATGAAAAAAAGTTGGGGTAGCAATACTTATATCAGGCAAAATGGACTTTAAAACAAAGGCTGTAAAAAGAGATAAAGAAGGCCACTACATAATGATAAAGGGAGCAATCCAACAGGAAATATAACCATTATAAATATCTATGCACCTAATATAGGAGCACCTAAATATATAAAGCAGACTTTGATGGATATAAAGGGCGAGATCAACAGCAATACTATAATAGTAGGGGATTTCAATACCCCACTAACATCACTAGATAGATCCTCAAGAAGAAAATTAACAAAGAAACAGCAGACTTAAAGGGCACCCTAGATCAACTGGATTTAATAGATATCTTCAGAATCATTCATCCTAAAGCAGCAGAATATATATTCTTTTCAAGTGCTCATGGTACATTCTCTAGGATAGACCACTTGTTAGGGCACAAAAGTGGTCTCAACAAACTTAAGAAGATTGAAATCATATCAAGCACTTTCTCTGATCACAATGGCATGAAACTAGAAATCAATCACAACAGAAAAACTCAAAAATTCTCAAACACATGGAAACTAAATAGCAGCTTGTTAAATAACAAATGGATTAACAATGTGATCAAAGAAGATATTTTAAAAATTCCTAGAAACAAATGACAATGAGCATATAGCCACTCAAAATTTATGGGACACAGCAAAAGCAGTACTGAGAGGGAAGTTCATATCACTACACGCATACTTTAAGAAGCTAGAAAAGCTAAAATAAAGAACTTAACCCTGCATCTAAAAGAACTATAAAAAGAACAGCAACTGAAGCCCAGATGTAGTAGAAGGAAGGAAATAATAAATATCAGACTGGAAATAAATAACATAGAAGCTAAAGAAACAATACAAAGAATCAATGAAACCAGAAGCTGGTTCTTTGAAAAGGTAAACAATAAATCAATAAACCTTTAACTAGACTCACCAAGAAAAAAAGAGAAAGGACTCAAATAAATAAAATTAGAAATGACAGTGGAGAAATAACAACTGACACAACAGAAATACAAATTATTGTAAGAAAATACTATGAAGAACTGTATGCCAAAAAACTAGACAATCTAGATGAAATGGACAAATTCCTTGAAACATACAATCTTCCAAAAATCAATCTGCAAGAATCAGAAAACCTAAACACACCGATTACAACAAATGAGATCAAAACAGTTATCAAAAAACTCCCAACAAAAAAAGTCCTGGGTCTGATTGCTTCAAAAGTGAATTCTACCAAATATTCAAAAAACTAATTCCTATCCTTCTCAAGCTATTTCAAAAAATTCAAGAGGAAGAAAGACTTCCAAGCTCTTTTTATGAGGCAAGGATAATTCTGATTCCAAAACCAGGCAAAGACAACACAGAGAAAGAAAATTATAGACTGATATCCCTGATGAATATAGATGCTAAAATCCTCAACAAAATATTAGCAAACCAGATCCAACAATATATGAAAAAATCATACACCATGTTCAAGTGGGATTTATTCTGGGGAGGCAAGGCTGGTACAATATTCGCAAATCAATCAATGTGATTCATCACATAAACAAAAGGAAGGAGAAAAACCACATGATAATTTCAATAGATGCAGAAAAAGCATTTGATAAAATCCAGCACCCATTCATCTTAAAAGAAAATCTTCTAAACTCAGCATTTTAGAAGAAAACATAGGCAGTAAGCTCTCCAACATCTCTCGCAGCAATATATTTGGCGATTTATCTCCACGGGCAAGTGAAATAAAAGACAGAATAAACTCTCAGCAAAGTGGGAATAGAGGGAACATACCTCAACGTGATAAAGGCCATCTATGAAAAACCCACAGCCATCATCATACTCAGTGGGCAAAAATTAAAAGCAATAACCTTAAGATCAGGAACAAGGCAGGGGTGCCCCCTTTCACCACTCTTATTCAACATACTCCTGGAAGTCCTAACCACAGCAATCAGACCAGAAGAAAAATAAAAGGCATCCAAATTGGAAAAGAAGAAGTAAAACTATCATTATTTGCAGATGATATGATATTGTATATAGAAAACCCTAAAGTCTCAGTCAAAAAACTACTGGACCTGAAAAATGAATTCAGCAAGGTAGGAGGATATAAAATTAATACTCAGAAATTAGAGGTATTTTTATGCACCAACAATGAACTGTCTGAAAGAGAAATTAAGGAAACAATACCCTTCACTATTGCAACCAAAAAAATAAAGTATCTAGGAGTAAATTTAACCAAGGAAATTAAAGACTTGTACTTGGAAAATTACAAAACATTGATAAAAGAAATCAAGGGAGATACAAACAAGTGGAGGCATATACCATGCTAATGGTTAGGAAGAATAAACATTATTAAAATGTCTATTTTACCCAAAGCAATTTATAAATTTAATGCAATACCAATTAAAATACCAATGACATACTTCAAAGATATAGAACAAATATTCCAAAAATTTATATGGAACCAAAAAAGAACACGAATAGCCTCAGCAATCTTAAAAAAGAAGAATAAAGTGGGAGGTATCACACTTCCTGATATCAAGTTATACTACAAGGCCATTGTACTCAAAACAGCCTGGTACTGGCATAAGAAGAGGCATATAGATCAATGGAACAGAAGAGAGAACCCAGAAATAAACCCACAGTTTTATGGACAACTGATATTTGACAAAGGAGGTAAGAGCATACAGTGGAGTAAAAATAGCCTCTTTAATAAATGGTGTTGGGAAAATTGGACATCTACCTGCAAAAAAAATGAAACTAGACCACCAACTTACACTAGTCACAAACTCAAAATGGATAAAAGACTTAAATGTAAGCTGTGAAACCATAAGCATCTTAGAAGAAAACATAGGCAGAAATCTCTCTGACATCTCTCGCACCAATATAATGCCGATTTTTCTCCACGGGCAAGTGAAATAAAAGACAGGATAAACAAATGGGACTATATCAAACTAAAAAGCCTTTGCACAGCTAATGACAATAAGAACAGAATAAAAAGACAAACTACACAATGGGAGAACATATTCAACAATACATCTGATAAGGGGTTAATAACCAAAATTTATAAAGAACTTGTAAAACTCAGCACCAGGAAGACAATCCAATTAAAAAATGGGCAAAAGAAAGGAACAGACGCTTCTCCCAAGAGGACATACAGATGGCCAATAGGCATATGAAAAAATGCTCAACATCACTAATCATTAGAGAAATGCAAATTAAAACCACAATGAGATATCACCTCACTCCAGTCAGAATGGTGCTCATCAACAAAACAACACAGAATAAGTGCTGGTGAGGATGTGGAGAAAAGGGAACCCTCCTGCACTGCTGGTGGGAATGCAGACTGGTGCAGCCACTGTGGAAAACAGTATGGAAATTTCTTAAAAAATTAAAAATCGAACTGCCTTTTGACCCAGCTATCCCACTTTTAGGAATATACCCTAAGAACACCATAGCACTGTTCCAAAAGTAGAAATGCACCCCCATGTTTGTGGCAGCATTGTTCACAATAGCGAAGATCTGGAAACAGCCCAAGTGTCTGTCAGTGGGCGAGTGGATTAAAAAGCTTTGGTACATATATACTATGGAATACTACTCAGCCATAAGAAATGATGACATTGGATCGTTTACAACAACATGGATGGACCTTGATAACATTATATGGATGAAATAAGTAAATCAGAGAAAAACTAAGAACTATATGATTCCATACATAGATGGGACATAAAAGTGAGACTCAGAGACATGGACAAGAATGTAACTGTAACGGCGGGGGGGGGTGGAAAGGGGGGGAGAGGAGGGGCACAAAGAAAACCAAATAGAAGGTAATGGAAGACAATTTGACTTTGGGTGAGGGTTATGCAACATAATCAAATGTCAAAATAACCTGGAGAGGTTTTCTCTGAACATATGTACCCTGATTTATCAATGCCACTGCATTAAAATTAATTTTAAAAAAAAGAAACTCTGTGAGTAATATTAAGATAAACTTTTAAATTTTAGGCTTTTTGAAAAATATTAGAACTTTGGTTTACAAATATATATGTATTTTTTAATTAAAGCACATTTACATATGAAAAATAAAATGCTATTTGTCTAGCATTTCTAGATTCAGAGCATTATCAACCTTACTGGGAGAGTAGGCCTAATGCCCTTTCATAGAGTCACAAAGCAACAGTAATTCTCCCTCCCTAAGAAATACTTCAAGCTTTCATACTCATAATTTTGTGAAAAAATGTCAGCCTTCATTGAACATTGCTTAAACCCTAAAGTTTCTTATATAGTAAGTTATTTTACTTCAGCTCTAACTAATAAGTAATAGCATGCAGGGCGCACACACACTCACTAATTCATTCATTTTTAGCAAAAATCTAAATAGGCTTAATTTTTATTAAAATTCAAAAACTTACTAACCATTTGCCCTTCTCTGCCTGCTAGTACATGCTGGAGCAAAAGCACAAATTCCCTCTAATGCTGATCTTTTAAGCTGCATAAACAGTCAAATTCATCTACATTTTTTAAGCAGTACAAATCTAGCAGAATATTTTTTTGAGGAGGGATAAAGAGGCTGTTTTGGGTTGATTAAAATTCTTCTCCTTTTTACCCTTCATTTCACATACCTCTCACCTGTCATTAGTGCACACGTGAAGTCACAGGTCCTATGTTAGTCACTAAATTAAAAGGAAAATATCTGATCTACAAAACTCTTGAGTCATTAAAAGGAAAGAAAACAAGGAAAAATGTGTTTTCTAGGAGTCTAAATCAATGAAGTGAAGTATCTTTCAAAAATTAAAAATGTCTCCTACATCCCTTGTATAGCAAATACAAGTACGGTTGAAACTCTAAGAGCCATATCTGAGGCTTCTTCACTCTTCCTTCCACTAACTCTACAAAGGGAACATTTTCAGAGAAATTAAAAATGTAATAATCTCTCTTACTGAAGGCAATGAAATATGTATAAAAATTCCCTAAGGAGATTTCCAGCAAACGAGCATGCCTTTGACTCTCACTTGCTTATCGTTTGGGATAAGAAAATAAAACCTTGAGCCTCAATTTTTCCTATTCATAACCGGGAGATAATGAATGATGCTGACTTCAGGGTTCCCATGGAAACATTTAGCATCGGAGCTTCTACATGCTGGGTTTATGTTATTTAAGCTACCAGTTTAGCAACAGGAGTGCAAAGAGGTAATGGCAATAATCTTCAAATGGGTATGTTATATACATTAAATAAGTTGACATAAATAAGATTAATAGAATAATATTTTGCAAATAATAATTTTTCAATGTAAATTAGGTTGCTTATTATCCTCCTTTTTTTCTCCAATTAGAAAAGAGTTAATATTTCACAGTTAAATAAATGCAATTATTGTTCTAGTTCACCTTACAGCCCCAAACCTTCCTGACTTACTTGTCAGAAGTTATGAGTCAGGTTTTATTAGGCAGTGAATGTCATCCAGGGAAAGCTATTTCCTGATCACATTTATCATCCTTTTGCTTGCAGCAGTACCATTTGAGAGGCTTTTAATTTCTTTGTTTTGTTTTTGTTTGTTAGGCACATATTTAATTGAGGTCAGGGCTGGGCTCCTGGAGGGGGAAAAAAAAATTAGAAAGGAACTGTCAAAATTGACTTATCTTTGAAGGGTTGGCACTAAAAATCAAACATCATCTATTTTGCAGCCCTGGCCAGTTGGCTATGTGGTAGAGCATCGCTTTGGCGTGTGGGAGTACTGGGTTGGATTCCCGGCCAGAGCACACAGGAGAAGCGCCCATCTGCCTCTCCACCCCTCCCCCTCTCCTTCCTCTCTGTCTCTCTCTTCCCCTCCTGCAGCCAAGGCTCCACTGGAGCAAAGTTGGCCCAGGTGCTGAGGATGGCTCCCTGGCCTCCACCTCAGGTGCTAGAATGGCTCGGCTTGCAACAGAGCAACACCCCAGATGGGCAGAGCATCGCCCTCTGGTGGGCATGCCAGGTGGATCCCGGTCAGGCACACGCAGGTGTCTGTCTCTCTGTCTTCCCGCTTCTCACTTCAGAAAAATACAAAAAAAAACAAAAACAGAACAAAACAACCATAATCTATTTTGCATTTTTCTAGTATGCAAGAGACAAAAATGTTTGTGTGTGCATGTGGGTGGGGGTAGAGGTATGTGCATGGTATTTAAAACAACATTTAGCTGAATGCAGATTTATAGTGCACTATTCATTGTATTCCTTTAAAAGCTAGAAGTCTCTGTTGAAGTTTCTTTTTGTCTTTTTATGTCTTTCTTTCTTCCTTTTTTCTAAGATGCATTGTACTTAGACTTCCTCCCAGCAGAGTACCAGAGGGAGCCAATATGCTGACTGTGCACCTGCCTACCTGGAGGTTTTCAGAAAGCCAATGGGAACACGGAGTTAATGGAATCAATTTTAATAACATGACCAAAACAAGAAGAAAATTCAAACTCCACTGACTTGCAGAGCTGTGCCTCGGGCCAAGACTAGACAAACCAATCAGAGATGACTTCAATCTGGAGATCAGAGGAAGAATGGAATCAAATAATAAGGATAATCATGGCATTTAGTGCAGTGATAAGTGGTTCTATTAAAGCACATTGATCTACCCTGGGGTATTCTTTCAAAAGGTAGCCAGTTATAAATCATCCTCACAAAGCTCATTATTGACTTCAAATTCCAATCACTGGGCTTTATGAAACTGGGCACTGAGTGACACTTCAGAGCACCAACATGAAGGTTTTATTTTAATATGCTTAGGAGTTTTCACTTCTATATTCTTTGCACGTGGTTTAATTTTCTTTGCCAAGTGAGTCTGTATTTCTTTATTCAAACTAAAGCAACTATTAATATACATCTAGTTATTATACTTATCAAAATTATACAATATTTTATTAATCATCAATTTGATTAGTAAAATTGATTAATAAATAATCAATTTGATTAATAAAATTGCTGTTATTAATAATCACAGGAATTCTATAAAGTAACAAATGCAGATATTACTATCCCAAGTATTCAGATGAATGGTGAATACTAGATTATCAGTTTATATAAAATAACTCAGCCAACATTTGATATCTTTCTCTTTCCAATTCTGTGCCCTTTCCAACTTTAGTTTTGTCCTTAGCAATCGCACTAAGATCATTCTACTTCCAGGCCACTTTTCTTCTCCACTTTCCATACCTACTAGATTAAAATATTATAAGACTCCTCGGATCTCACAGACCTCCTTTCCACCTCAACAGACCAGGATGTCAACCGCGTAGAAAAAAAAAAAACAAATTAAGGTTCTCAATCACAAACACCCTCAGTTTTCCATTTCATCATTTATCTACACCCACATACTCATTATTTATTATTTTTACTGCAAAAGAATTGTCCAACCTTCTGATTAACCAATTTTTTTTGTCTATGCCTCTGACTGTGTTTCTTTCCAATTTTAGAATATTATACCAATTTTTTTGTTGTTTTTAATTTAACACATTTTTATTTTTCAATAAAATAGGTGTACATATATTATATTGTACAGGTGCCATATATTATATTATTTCAGGTGTACACCCCAATGATTCAACATTAAATAACTTACTAAGTGATTACCCCAATACATCTAGCCCCCATCTGACATCCTGCTTAGTTATTAGGATATTATTGATTATATTCGTCTATGCTATACTTTACATCTCTCTGACTATTCTGTAACAATTAATTTGTTTTTTCCTTTTTATTAAATTTTTTGGGTTGTCTCTGGTTAACCAAACTATACAGGTTTTAGGTGCACAATTCTACAACACATCATCTGTACACAGTCTTGTGTGTTCACTCCTCCAAGTCAAGGGTCTATCCATCACCATTTATCCCCCCATGCCCTCATCCACCTCCCCACACTCCAACTTCCCCCAGCAATCACCGCACTGCTGTCCGAGTCCATGACTTTTTCTATTTTTTTTTCCTCTGTTGCTCAATCTCATCTCCCCCATCACCCAGCAACCGCCCCTGAGAGTTGTCCATCTGTTCTCTATGAATCTCTTTCTATTTTATTTGTTAGTTCATTTTGTTCAGTAGATTCCATATGTGAGTGAAACTGCATAGTACTTGTCTTTCTCTGATTGGTTTATTTGACTTAGCATAATGTTCTCCAGGTCCATCCATGCTGTTACAAGGGGTAAGATTTCATTCCTTTTTATGGCTGAGTAGTATTCCATTGTGTAAAGGTATCATGGCTCTTTTTTTTAATCCATTCATCTAGTGATGGGCACTTGGGCTGCTTTCAAATTGTGGCTATTATAAATAACTCTACAATGAATAGAAGGGTGTATGTAGTCTTTTAAAATCATGTTTCAGACTTCTTAGAATAAATTCCCAGAAGAGAAATCACTAGATCATAAGGCAGTTCCATTTTAAATTTTTTGTGTTACCTCCATACTGTTTTGCACAGCGGCTGCACCACTCTGCATTCCCACCAACCGTGCACAAAGGTTCCTTTTTTCTCCACACCTTTGTCAACACTTGTTGTTTGTTGATTTATATAAGAGCCATTCTGACACGTTAGGTGATATCTCATTGTAATTTTAATTTGCATTTCTCTGATGATAAGTGACGTTAACATCTTTTTATGTGAAACTGGTCATCAATATGTCCTCTTTGGAGAAGCGTATATTCAGGTCCTTTGTCCATTTTTTAATTGGCTTTTTATTTTGTTGTTTGTTTCTTGGTGTTAGGTTTTATAAGTTCTTTATAAATTCTGGATATTGACCCCTTATCAGATGTGTGGGTAAATATGTCCTCCCATTCAGTGGGATGTCTATTCATTTGTTTATGGTTTCTTTTGCTGTACAAAAGCCTTTTAGTCTGATGTAGTCCTGTTTGTTTCTTATTTCCTTTGTTTCCTTTGCCTGAGAGTTATATCAGGAAAATATTATTGCTATAAGGAATGTTTGAGATTTTAATGCCTTTGTTTTCTTCTAGGATTTTGATGGTTTTGACTCTAATATTTAAGTCTTTTATCCATTTTGAGTTCATTCTTGCGTATGATGTAAGAAGGTGGCTTAGTTTCATTTTTTTGCATGTACCTGTCTAATTTTCCCACCATGATTTATTGAATAGATTATTTTTACCCCAGTGTATGTTTTTGCCTCCTCTGTCAAATATTAATTGACTATAAAGATGTGGGTTTATTTCTGAGCTTTCTATTCTGTTCTATTGACCTATATGTCTGTTTTGATGCAAGTACCATGCAGTTTTGATTACTATGGCCTTTATAGTAGTTTCCTATCAGGTAACAAGATTCCTCCAACTTGGTTCTTTCTCAAGATTGTGTGGCTGTTCAAGGTCTTTGCAGTTCCATATAAATTTTTGGAATATTTTTTCTAGTTCTATGAAATACACCATTGGTATCTTGATAGGAATTGTATTGAACCTATAGATTGCTTTGGGAGTATGGACATTTTAATTAATAATGTTGATTCTTCCTATCTATGAATACAATATATGCTTCCATTTATTTGTATCTTCTTCAATTTCTTCCTTTAGTGTCTCATAGTTTTCTGAGTACAGGTCTTTTACACTCTTGGTTAAATTTATTCCTAGGTTGTTGTTGTTGTTGTTGTTTCCAGTAATTGTGAATGTGATTGTTTGTTGTTGTTGTTTTTTAGTTTCTCTTTCTTATAATTTATTATTGGTGTATAAAAAGGCAACTGATTTCTGGTTACTTATTTTGTATCCTGCTACTTTACTGTATTCATTCATCAGTCCTAGTAGTGTTTTGGTGGAATCTTGAGGGTTCTCTCTATATATAGTATCATGTCATCTGCAAAGAATGACAGTGTTACTTCACTAATTACAAATAACCACAGTTTGAGCTGCCCAGGCAAGAGACATTAGGCTCTGAGACATGTATTGAGGAGGCTTATTAAGGAGTTCTCTGTAGATCAACGCCTACAAGGGATGGAGCAAGCAGGACTAAACTGTGTGAGAAGTTAAACTGCAATGCAGTAACAACGAAGCCTTCGCATATCCTAGTGGAACTCGGGAGCTGGCTGGCCCTTCAAAGTTGCCTCAACTGAAGCAAAGGGCTGTAATTTGCATGCTTTCATCAACCAGTCATGGAAGATGGGCTGCCCCATGGAATGGTTTTAATCTTATCAAGAAAGCTTCCTTCGGCCAACAACAAATTTTGGACAGAGGCTCAGTTCTGAGTTCCAACACTCCTGACACATGAAGGCATACCACAATGTTCACTCTATTCTCTGCCTACTCTTTAGATACTTATTGAAATTCAAGGCACTCACATATCAGAAAGGAAAAAAAGGGGAAGGAATCTCCAGGTTTTTCTAAGTATTATTCTAAGTATTAATCTCTTTCATTTCCCAAATACGCAACAGAAAGAAGAAAGTACTCTTCCTTATGCTTTTTTCCTTTCCATCTCTTATAACTCACAATAATTTTATTCTACATGCTCTCTTAAATACTCTTATATATCGATACTGTAATAGCTATCACCTATAGTCTGATGGCTCTCAAACTTATACCTTTAATATGGATTCCTCCTGCATGGAATAAATTAGTACATTTCTAAATGTCAGTTGGGAATCTCATTCTAGACACTACATAGCCCTATAAATTCAAACTGTCCAAAAATGAGTGGCCACAGTAAATGTCTATTCCCTTTAGCAAAAGCCCCCAAAATCTTAGACTTTCTTCAATGTCATCATTAACATCTCAACATGTCGCTTAAAAATAAAACATGGAAAGGGGCCAAAATGGCATAATATGACTTCTACACAAACAGATACACAGCATATTCAATATCCAGAATTGAAGGGTAGAGTTGGAGACATATTTTATTCCGATTAGCACTAAACTGTGTAGGATGTGAGGGCGATCTGGCTGCGACATCTGTCACACCATTGATCGCCAGGGTTGATTCGGCTGATCTGGCTGGCTAGGCAGGTGTCCCCTTCCTCCCTCACCGCTCCATGTGGGTCCCTCCCAAAGCTGCGCGATCGGTCGAAGAGGACGACCTTCCCCGCTAGAGGAGAGGACCATTCTTCGGTCAAGGGTATATGAGTAGCTGCGCTCCCCTGCTAGAACCTCCAAACAAGTCTCAAGCACTAAACTGTGTAAAAGAATAGGGGTTGCCAGCAAAACAATTTCTTTTCCCACCCAACTCAGTTGCACAATGCAACAAAAGTTAGTAGCTGGTCATGCCATATGTTCTACCCACAATTATGTGGGACTCTGATACAAACTTTCCCTCAGGAACCTTGGGTAATAAAAACATCAGCATATTTTATGTTAAACTACAACCTTCTTGGTCACTACATAAGAGGAAAGCAGAGATTAGAGAATCATGCATTTTCATTTTCTCAGCTTAAATGTGATAAATATCATGTATACTCACATTTTATGATGGACATAGGCTAATAACCATGTGACATTCTCAACTGCATGTGATCTGAGCAATGCAGTCTCCCATATGCTGGAAAGGAGAAGAGGACCAGATATCAGGCAGGGTGTGATCATCTGTGGCAATAGTATATTTTAAGGCATGTAAAAGCTGTCCCTCTAACTTTTCTTCTGGATTTATCAGAAAACAGAAAATAGGAAAGAAAGAGGTAAAATAAATAAAAAAGGAAGATAAGCAGTAAGTCTCAAAAAAACCCCGAGAATAATTATTTGTCCTTGTATTTCCTATTCCTACTTCTAAACCCAGCTCATGGAGTCTGTGTACCAGAAGAAGCATTCCTATTAGCTGTTTCTTTCTAGAGCATCAAAAATGAGAAAGGCATTAGAATATTTACATTGTTGTTTGTTTTCATACAGAATCAATTTAATAACATCTGACTCCTGGCAATAATTATTTTAAAATATTTAGTTTTAGGCCTCTTGCACCTGATTCACCTTCTCGCCTTCTTCCCTGAATAACATGAGCTTCAGCACCCACTCTAGCTCTCCACAAACTGCCGGTCCCTGGGCCATGCTGTCACCGTGCCACTGGGCCCGGCCAGCTAGCAGTTCAGCCAGTGTCTGTGCAAGGTCCCGGGGGCTCGAGCCCTCAGATCGCCATGTCTCACTCCACCTGTGTGCAGAGCAGCTGGGGGTTCAGTGGCCTTCCTGCGGGGATGGCAGGATGTCTGACGGGCATAGCGGGCATCCACAACAAGGAGACTATGCGATGCCTGAACAGTCACCTGTCCTCATACCTGGGGAAAGTGAGAAGCCTGGAGGCTGATAACCAGTGACTGGAGGAAACACCTGGAAAATAAGAGACCCTAGATCAGGGAGACTGGGGTCATTATCTGTAAACCATCGAGGACCTGAGAGGATTCAGATCTTTTCAAGTTCTGTGGACAGTGCCCGCATCGCTCTGCAGACGGACAATGCTCGTCTTGCTGCTTATGACTTCAGAATCAAGTAAGAACTGGTCATACATCAGTCTGTGCAGAGTGACATCAATGGCCTCCAAAAGGTCATTGATAATACCAATAGCATTTGACTGCGGCTGGAGATGGAGATTGAAACTTTTAAGGACGAGCTGCTCTTTATGTAAAAGAACTATATGAAGGAAGTAAATGGTCCAGAAAATCAGATTGCCAATTCTGGGGTGACCATGGAGTTGGATGCTCCCTAATTTCAGGATCTCAGCAAGATTATGGTGGAATCCAGGACCAGTATGATGAGCTGGCTCAGAAGAAGAGAGAAGATCAATACTGGTCCCAGCAGACTGAGAAGAGTACCACAGTGGTCGCTCACAGCCTGCTGAGATAGGAGCTGCTGAAATGACATCATGGAGCTGAGACATACATCCAGTCTTTGGAGATCTACCAGGACTTAATGAGAAGTCTGAAGGCCAGTTTGAGAACAGCCTGAAAGAAGTGGAGACACTATGCCACGCAGATGGAACAGCTCAATGAGATCCTGCTGCACACGAGTCAGAGCTGGCCCCAACCCAGGCAGAGGGGCAGCACCAGGCCCAGCAGTACGAGGCCCTGCTGAACATCAAGGGCAAGCTGGAGGCTGAGGTAACTACCTACCGCCATCTGCTGGAAGAAGAGAAGGACTTCAATCTTTGTGATGCCTTGGAGGAACAGCCACTCCATACCATCCATTCCAAAGACCACCACCCTCGGGATTGTAGGCAGCAAAGTGGTGTCTGAGGTCAAGGACACCAAAGTTCTGAGGCATTAAAGGTAGCAGAAGTGAGGCATGCCTTGGGGGAGCAGGAGGCCAATAAATACTTCAGAGATCATTGAATATAAATATATTAATTAAAATATTCATTTTTATTGTCCTAACTTGTACATTTGACTGTATAGAAAATTTTAGCAATCACGATCATGTAAATACTGTTGACAGTTACCCATTTCCTGATGTGCGCAAAGAGAAAGCAATGAATAAAAACTCTGCTGATTTCCTTGCTTCGTGTGACTTTCATTTCCAGTAGAAATTGGATTTTATATAAGTGCAAGCCAAAAATGGATTTGTAAGAGGAGCTAAATTTATTTTATATTTTTACAACTAAGCAGCCTAATTCCTCGATGATTTGTCTTTTTGCAGATTTACTTCATGTGAGTGAAGAATTTTAAGATGAACGGGCTGAAATACAATAAACCTTAAAGTCTAATAGGATTATTTTTTTTCTGTCTTAGTCAAATCTTAAATGCTTATCCACAGAGCAATTCCATGAATATTCTGATTCTATATTCTCTTCAGTAATGGTCTCTTAATATCTAAAAATATATTTCTCCTTTCTGTTCTTTTCTATTTGTTAGTGACAACTTATAGATCACATGAGCTTATTAACAACTTATATATATACAAACACACATATATATTTTCTTAATGAAGTTTTTGTGCTATATTGCATAAAAATACAGAATAAAGTTTTTGAGCCATGAATCTACTATATAATATTGTGAGTTTAGTAAACATCAAAAGAATAAATTTTATATCATCTATGGACTTTATGATATGAGGAAAATAGTTCAAAAATATGATTGGTCATTTGTAATAGTTACATCTCATAAATAAATGTTTTAGTGTCACTATCTAATTTATTAATATTGTATGCCCTTAGCCTAATGCATCTGAAAATAAAATATATTTTTTTGTGAATAACCATTTATTTCTTCAAATAGATACTGTTTCTGTGGTTTTAATCATGTGAAATTCTAGCTAAATCCTAAAGAAATACATCTAATGTTTTAATTAGTTTGGTTGTTTTAAGATGCAAGTAATAAGCAATGAAAATACCATACTGTTGACTTAAACAAGAAGAAAAAGGTGCTTCTTATTGTGACTCTTCCTGAAGCATGCAGTAAGAATGGTTAACTAATCTACATAAGAGTCACTTGATCTGACCTTGTGACAGCAGCCACTACACTCATCCATCTCTACTATGAGCATGGTCCCTCTAAGCCAGCAACGTTCAACCTTTATCATCTCGTGGCACAAATAAACTCATTACTAAAATACTGCATCACACCAAAATATATATTTTTTGCCAATCTGATAAAAAAAATAGGTATAATTTTTACTTATTCACACCAGACAGCTAATATTGTGTTGGCTATAGTCATTTTTTAATTTGACAATGTAAGGGAAAAGAGGTCAGCACCCCTGACTAAATAGTCAGGTTTGCATGTTTTTAAAAATCTTGTGGCACACCAATGGGCCACAGAATACCGGTTGAAAATTGCTGCTCTAAGCTACCTTCTTTGGAGTTTGTTTATCCTAAAAAAACTAATTTTACTATGTCATTATGTCTGTGAGCAAGCAAAAGGACCACATGCTTCTTACATCATATTTAACAACAAAAAGAGTTCAAGTATTTCCAGAAAAAAACCGCTATGTTTTCCTCTGATTGGATAGACTTTAAATCATGTGTACCCCCCCCCAGCTTTCCACCCATTGGGACCACATCAATTGGTCATCATCGTACAGTACATATATACATTGCACACAGCGTATTCAATAAACATCATTATAGCCTGAGCATGGTATTGACTGATTTTTCTTCCACTCAAGTCCCAAACTTACAAACAGAGCAATCATCAAAACGCTCTTAAAAACAAAACAACACAAAAAACATGGTAGAGATTGATGTAGTTACTATAACAAGGTCAAATCAAGTTTCTCTTAAATAGAAAGCTGAGTATCTCAAGTAACAAAACAAAAATATGCACTAAAATGCTGAATGAACATACATCTACTTAAAGATAGAAATTACTTAGGGCTATTTCCATGATTATTAAATTTGTTGGTCTTTTTTTTAGTGCAAGAAGGCCCTGAAATAACATCATTTTCTTTTCGGTATAATTTTCATAATCGAGTACACAATGCAGTATAGCTACATGAACTCTAATAGACGAAAGCACATAATTTCCTGAGAAATGTGCCCATTTAATTGGCAATATAAGACAGTATAATAGTTATTTCTGTTCTACATAGTTCACGAAATAATTGAAAGTCAATGTCTTGCTTACATTTCCTTTTCCGGAAGTTACATTTTCCTATGTCCGGCAGTGTCGACAGCAATCTGTAGACCATTATGTTTCACATACTTGGTCTTTCACATTCTAGTTCTACATTCAGCAATGCCATTTGAATGATTTGTTTGCATCTGAACTATTATGTTTTTTTCACAGTGATCTAACCAGATTCAACATAATAAATTAAAATGGCTGATTACACTGTTGATTCCCAACCTTCTGTGTTGGCTCCTATTGTTTTACTCAGAGACTGGCTACCTATAACAATGAACGACGTCTCCTGCTTCCATTGTATGCCCTCACAGAAAACTTCCTTCCACAAAAATTCATTGAGGATTAAATTGCTCAGTTTTGGGGGCAACTTCCAGATCAAATCTGAGTTTCATTTTGAAAACTGTTAGATTAACTTAACTAAATACCCTACCTCACTAAACATGGTGAACAGTGACACAAACTACTTAGATATGATCTAGCTCTTTGTTTAAAAAGTAATAATCACTTCATATCTTATAGTAATGTGTTTTTTTCTATTTGTAAAAAACAATGTAAGTCATATGCAAGGTAGCAAAGTATAAAGAAAAAATTTCCATGTGGACATAGTTACTATTATCATGTGGGTGCATTTTTTTCTTTCTCCCTCTCTGTAAACATGTATGCATAAACCTACATGCATATCTAGGGAATGGGATGTCTTTATGAGGAAGAACGAAAAAACAGGTCAGTGATAATCTACCTTCAAAGACAAAGAAGTCATCTGGCACCATGTCATCTAAGACTCTTTTCTGTAAGGCCTGTGAATAGCTTGAGAAAATTTTTTTAAGGTATTTTTTTCATTTGTCTACCTAGATTTCACATCAATATTTTGCTTAATTCCTTGAAACATAGAATTTAAAACTGTATATTTCGAGATGACGTCAGAGTAATGGCGGAGTAGGAAGCGATACTGTTAAATCTCCCCCAAAACTCAACAAGATCTTCAACCAGAAACAGAAAAACCTATACTTGGAGCTTCCAGATTCTTCGCAATACACCCAAAGGTATGATTGAGTGAAAAATTGGCTAAATATATAACCAAACCCCGAAGGAAATAGGGAGTAAGAAATGCTCCGCCTTCCTCACTAACCTAAACAGGGCGGCTTTCTCTGGTAACTGTGAATATAGAAACTGAGGCGGGCAAAGGAGGTGAATAGATCCAGGCCGCCGCAGCAAAAACGGCCGAACCAGGCTGTGGCTCAGAGATCCAAGCCGAGGAAAATCTGATCCTGTGGCAAGCCGGGCAATACAAGCTAACACTCGCGCCAAACCCAAACAAAGAAAGACAAGCGGAGCGGCCATTTTACCCGGTCTCCTGGTCGGTGCGCAGTTAGTGGAAGAGAGATTTCTTCCTAAGCCGCGGAAGTGGGTGCCCGTGTTGCCCCACGGAGAGGCAGGGTCAGAGGCCTTTCTGTGGGCTGAGGGCAGAGTCTCTGGGCAGCCCCAGCGCCCTGGGAAAGCCACGCACGGGAGGGAGTGAGAACTAACCCCAAGGGTGGAGATTTTCCGTGCTGGAGGCTGTTTCACTCAGAGGGAACCACGGCCGGCCTCATATCCTGGTTTGCGCGCGCAGATAAGGAGTGAGCGATTCCTCTGAGTGCCTCGGCAGTGCGCGCCTGTGTTATCGCACAGAGGGGCAGAGTCAGGGGCCTTTGTGTGGGCCAAAGCGGAATCTCGGGCCGCCCCAGCGCCTTGCAAAAGCCGCACACGGGGACGGAGCGAGACTCAATTCCAACGCTGCAACTTTTCCCTGCGGTTGGGGGTTTCACTCAGAGCGTGAGACTGCTGACCGGATATCCTGGTTGCAGACAGTGAGTGAGAGTTTCCTCCAAGCGCCCCGGAAGTGGGCGCCCGCTTGTGTTACCGGATAGAGTGGCAGAGCCAGAGGTCTTCGAGTGGGCGGAAAGCCCGCCTGATTATGCTAGCAGCTCTGACTGACTGAGCCTTACCCAGAGCCCTGTGCTGAGTGGAAATAGAGTGGGGAGTTGCCAGCAATTTGAGCCTCTTACTATCCAGGCAGAGGCAGCAGCAACCCCATACCTGGACTATCAGGCTACTAATTGAGGAAGGAAAGACTAGGAGAAAGGCTCCAGGAACACGGACTCTCTCACTGTCGGAGCCTATAAATGCTAATGAGCCTCGACTCCCAACGAGAATAAAGCACGATACATGACATTGCCATAGAGACTTATCAACTGCAAACCTCTACCTGAGCGTGCCAAAGGGGCAGAACCCGGGGTACAGAGTCACCGACCAGGAAGAGGGAGAGAAAAGAAAAAGCAAGAAGATAACCTCTCAAAATCAAGAATAATCTGCAGACTTTATAACCTATCCCATTTTATTATATTTGTTCGTTTGTTTCTCTTATCTTCATTCTTGATACTTTTTTTTCCTCCTCCAATTTGGTCGATTAACTCTCTACCGGTCTTACTCTCTCCTCTCCTTGAACTACACTACCCATAAGTGTTACATCTCCCATTATCATTTCTCTTCTCTTCCTTTCTCTCTATGAGGGTTGCACTCCAAAACCCTTAACTCTCTCTCTCTCTCTCCTTTCTTTTTTCTTCTTTTAGTGGTTCCCTCTTTTTTTCTCTCTCTCTCTTTCTTTTCTCCCTCTATATTAGTTTCTTCCTTTCTCCTTTACATCTCCTCTCATTCAAACCTCAATAACAAACAAATTATCTTATTTGGGACTCAAACCTATGTTTGTGGCATTTTGGGGGGTTTTTACTTCACCTTTTTAACTCACTAGCAGTGCTCCCATCCCTGGCTCTCCATACTATCTAGTTCTTGTTCCACTAAATACAATAGTAAGTTTTTAATTTGTCCCCCCATTTTTCCATTTTCCTCTTATTCCTCTCATCATAACTCTTAGAAAACCAACACCTAAAAGCAAATCATTCTATTCTTGACCCAAATTTTTTCCTTATTTGCTTTTTGTGGGTCCATACGCTCTTTTTTTTTTCTTTTTTCTTTTTTTTTTTTTCCTTTTTTTTTTTTTTTTTTTTTTTTCTTTCTCTCTTTTTTGCCCCTTTATTACTTTTCCCCAATTCAGGCCCTCCATCACAGGCATTGTTTGTTATAAGTCACAGTTTACCACAAGATTTTCTCAAGAAAGAGGGGAGAGGAGAGGAGAGGAAAAAAAGAGGGGGGGAATAATTTCCTTTTTTAAAAAATTTTTATTTTATTTTATTTTTCTTTATTTCATTATTAATTTTTTTTTAAAAAAAACAACTCTTTTCGATTTGTTATTTTTTTATTTTTTTTAACTTTTTATTCTTTATTAAATCTCATTAATACTATCAACAAAACCACCCTCAGATGCCATTAAGGAAGAGAAAATTGAATATCATGGATACAAAAGAAAGAGAGGTAACACAGCTAGATGAGGAAAAATCTATGGAGAAAAAATTTAATATATTGGAAACCTTGGAGCTAAATGACAGAGAATTCAAGATAGAAATCCTAAAAATCCTCCGAGATATACAAGAAAACACAGAAAGGCAATATAGGGAGCTCAGAAAACAACTCCATGAACACAAAGAATATATGTCCAAGGAAATTGAAACTATAAAAACAAATCAAACAGAGATGAAAAACTCAATTCACGAGCTGAAAAACGAAGTAACAAGCTTAGCTAATAGAACAGGTCAGATAGAAGAGAGGATTAGTGAAATAGAAGACAAGCAACTTGAGGCACAACAGAGAGAAGAAGAGACTCAAAAATTAAAAAAAATGAGATAGCCCTACAAGAATTATCTGACTCCATCAAAAAGAATAACATAAGAATAATAGGTATATCAGAGGGAGAAGAGAGAGAAAATGGAATGGAGAACATACTTAAACAAATAATTGATGAGAACTTCCCAAGCCTGTGGAAAGAACTAAAGCCTCAAGTTCAAGAAGCAAACAGAACTCCAAGTTTTCTTAACCCCAACAAACCTACTCCAAGGCATATCATAATGAAATTGACACAAACCAACAGCAAAGAAAAAATTCTCAAGTCAGCCAGGGAAAAGAAGAATACAACATATAAAGGAAGGCCCATTAGATTATCATCAGATTTCTCAGCAGAAACTCTACAAGCTAGAAGAGAGTGGACCCCAATATTTAAAGTCCAGAAAGAGAGGAACTTTCAGCCACGAATACTATACCCATCAAAGCTATCCTTCAAATATGAAGGAGAAATAAAAACATTCACAGATACAGAAAAGATGAGGGAATTTATTATCAGAAAACCCCCACTCCAGGAATTACTAAAGGGGGTACTCCAATCAGATACAAAGAACAAAAAAAAAACAGAGCCACAAGTAAAAGCTCCAAGAAGAACACAATAAAACCAAATTTAAACTGTGACAACAACAAAAAGAAAGAGGGGGAGAAGACGGAGATTAACAGTAGCAAAGGACGATGGAGTGCAAAAGTACTCACAAAATAGTTCGCTACAATGAACAGGGTAGGGACCCTTTTCATTACTCAAAGGTAACCACCATTGAAAAAACCACCACAGAAGCACATGAGATAAAAAAGATAGCAACAGAGGAAAGATGTATGGAATACAACCAAATAAAAACAAAAGATAGAAAAACGAAAGAGAAGGATCAAACAAGACACAAAACTAACAGAAAGCAAGATATAAAATGGCAATAGGGAACTCACAAGTATCAATAATTACACTAAATGTAAATGGATTAAACTCACCAATAAAAAGGCACAGAGTAGCAGAATGGATTAAAAAAGAAAATCCAACTGTATGCTGCCTACAGGAAACTCATAAGTAACAAGGATAAAAACAAATTCAAAGTGAAAGGCTGGAAAACAATACTCCAAGCAAATAACATCCAAAAAAAAGCAGGTGTAGCAATACTCATATCGGATAATGCTGACTACAAGACAGGAAAAGTACTTAGAGACAAAAATGGCCATTTCATAATGGCTAAGGGGACACTGAATCAAGAAGACATAACAATTCTTAATATATGTGCACCAAACCAAGGAGCACCAAAATATATAAGACAGCTACTTATTGATCTTAAAACAAAAACTGACAAAAATACAATCATACTTGGAGACCTCAATACACCGCTGACGGCTCTAGATCGGTCATCCAAACAGAGAATCAACAAAGACATAGTGGCCTTAAACAAAACACTAGAGCACCTGGATATGATAGACATCTACAGGACATTTCATCCCAAAGTGACTGAGTATACATTTTTCTCCAGTGTACATGGATCATTCTCAAGAATTGACCATATGTTGGGCCACAAAAACAATATCAGCAAATTCAGAAAAATTGAAGTTGTACCAAGCATATTTTCTGATCATAAAGCCTTGAAACTAGAATTCAACTGCAAAAAAGAGGAAAAAAATCCCACAAAAATGTGGAAACTAAACAACATACTTTTAAAAAATGAATGGGTCAAAGAAGAAATAAGTGCAGAGATCAAAAGATATATACAGACTAATGAAAATGACAATAGGACATATCAGAATCTATGGGATGCTACAAAAGCAGTGATAAGAGGGAAGTTCATATCGCGTCAGGCATATATGAACAAACAAGAGAGAGCCCAAGTGAACCACTTAACTTCCCACCTTAAGGAACTAGAAAAAGAAGAACAAAGACAACCCAAAACCAGCCGAAGAAAGGAGATAATAAAAATCAGAGCAGAAATAAATGAATTAGAGAACAGAAAAACTATAGAAAAAATTAATAGAACAAGGAGCTGGTTCTTTGAAAAGATCAACAAAATTGACAAACCCTTGGCAAGACTTACCAAGGAAAAAAGAGAAAGAACTCATATAAACAAAATCCAAAATGAAAGAGGAGAAATCACCACGGACACCGTAGATATACAAAGAATTATTGTAGAATACTATGAAAAACTTTATGCCACTAAATTCAACAACCTAGAAGAAATGGATAAATTCCTAGAACAATACAACCTTCCTAGACTGAGTCAAGAAGAAGCAGAAAGCCTAAACAGACCTATCAGTAGAGAAGAAATAGAAAAAACCATTAAAAACCTCCCCAAAAATAAAAGTCCAGGCCCTGACGGCTATACCAGCGAATTTTATCAAACATTCAAAGAAGACTTGGTTCCTATTCTACTCAAAGTCTTCCAAAAAATTGAAGAAGAAGCAATACTTCCAAACACATTTTATGAGGCCAACATAACCCTCATACCAAAACCAGGCAAGGATGGCACAAAAAAAGAAAACTACAGACCAATATCTCTAATGAATACAGATGCTAAAATACTAAACAAAATACTAGCAAATCGAATACAACAACATATTAAAAAAATAATACATCATGATCAAGTGGGATTCATCCCAGAATCTCAAGGATGGTTCAACATACGTAAAACGGTTAATGTAATACACCATATCAACAAAACAAAGAACAAAAACCACAAGATCTTATCAATAGACGCAGAAAAGGCTTTCGATAAAATACAACACAATTTTATGTTTAAGACTCTCAACAAAATGGGTATAGAAGGAAAATATCTCAACATGATAAAGGCCATATATGATAAACCATCAGCTAACATCATATTAAATGGCACTAAACTGAAGGCTTTCCCCCTTAAATCAGGAACAAGACAGGGTTGTCCACTCTCTCCACTCTTATTTAATGTGGTACTAGAGGTTCTAGCCAGAGCAATCAGACAAGACAAAGAAATAAAAGGCATCCATATCGGAAAAGAAGAAGTAAAGGTATCACTTTTTGCAGATGATATGATCCTATACGTCGAAAACCCCAAAGAATCCACAAAAAGACTACTAGAAACAATAAGCCAATACAGTAAGGTCGCAGGATACAAAATTAACATACAGAAGTCAATAGCCTTTCTATATGCCAACAATGAAACAACTGAGAAGGAACTCAAAAGAATAATCCCCTTCACGATTGCAACAAAAAAAATAAAATACTTAGGAATAAACATAACAAAGAATGTAAAGGACTTATATAATGAAAACTATAAACCATTGTTAAGGGAAATCGAAAAAGATATAATGAGATGGAAGAATATACCTTGTTCTTGGCTAGGAAGAATAAATATAATCAAGAATAAATAAATATAATCAAGAATAAATATTGGCTATATTACCCAAAGCAATATACAAATTTAATGCAATTCCCATCAAAATTCCAATGACATTTTTTAAAGAAATAGAGCAAAAAATCATCAGATTTATATGGAACTATAAAAAACCCCGAATAGCCAAAGCAATCCTAAAGAAAAAGAATGAAGCTGGGGGCATAACAATACCTGACTTCAAACTCTATTATAGGGCCACGACAATCAAAACAGCATGGTATTGGCAGAAAAATAGACACTCAGACCAATGGAACAGAATAGAAAGTCCAGAAATAAAACCACATATATATAGTCAAATAATTTTTGATAAAGGGGCCAACAACACACAATGGAGAAAAGAAAGCCTCTTCAATAAATGGTGCTGGGAAAACTGGAAAGCCACATGCAAAAGAATGAAACTGGACTACAGTCTCTCCCCCTGTACAAAAATTAACTCAAAATGGATCAAAGATCTAAACATAAGACCTGAAACAATTAAGTACATAGAAGAAGACATAGGTACTCAACTCATGGACCTGGGTTTTAAAGAGCATTTTATGAATTTGACTCCAATGGCAAGAGAAGTGAAGGCAAAAATTAATGAATGGGACTACATCAGACTAAGAAGTTTTTGCTCAGCAAGAGAAACTGATAACAAAATAAACAGAAAGCCAACTAAATGGGAAATGATATTTTCAAACAACAGCTCAGATAAGGGCCTAATATCCAAAATATACAAAGAACTCATAAAACTCAACAACAAACAAACAAACAATCCAATAAAAAAATGGGAAGAGGATATGAATAGACACTTCTCCCAGGAAGAAATACAAATGGCCAACAGATATATGAAAAGATGCTCATCTTCTTTAGCTATTAGAGAAATGCAAATCAAAACGGCAATGAGATACCACCTCACACCTGTTCGATTAGCTGTTATTAGCAAGTCAGGTAATAGCAAATGTTGGAGAGGCTGTGGAGAAAAAGGAACCCTCATACACTGTTGGTGGGAATGTAAAGTAGTACAACCATTATGGAAGAAAGTATGGTGGTTCCTCAAAAAACTGAAAATAGAACTACCTTATGACCCAGCAATCCCTCTACTGGGTATATATCCCCCAAACTCAGAAACATTGATACGTAAAGACACATGCAGCCCCATGTTTATTGCAGCATTGTTCACAGTGGCCAGGACATGGAAACAACCAAAAAGCCCATCAATAGATGACTGGATAAAGAAGATGTGGCACATATACACTATGGAATACTACTCAGCCATAAGAAATGATGACATCGGAACATTTACAGCAAAATGGTGGGATCTTGATAACATGATAAGAAGCGAAATAAGTAAATCAGAAAAAAACAGGAACTGTATTATTCCATACGTAGGTGGGACATAATAGTGAAACTAAGAGACATTGATAAGAGTGTGGTGGTTACGGGGGGGAGGGGGGAATGGGAGAGGGAAAGGGGGTGGGGAGGGGCACAAAGAAAACAAGATAGAAGGTGACAGAGGACAATCTGACTTTGGGTGGTGGGTATGCAACATAATTGAACGACAAGATAACCTGGACTTGTTATCTTTGAATATATGTATCCTGATTTATTGATGTCACCCCATTAAAAAAATAAAATTATAAAATAAAAAAAAAAAAAAAAACTGTATATTTCTTTCATTCATTCAAAAATATATCTTAAGGACCTATTATTTTCTAGTCATTATATTAGGTTCTGGGGGTTTCAATGTTGACTAATATGGTCAAAACTCCTGCCCTCCTAATAAGTATATCTAGCTGGGAAGAGACATTGTGAAAAAAACCACTAATACAACTACAGTATTACAAATGGGAAATGCTGAAATGTTGTGGAATTCTGTAGCAGAGGGATGAGGTGTTACAGAAGACTTTTGTGAAAATATTAAAATTTAGCCTAAAAAGACTGGAGAATAAGTAGGCATTAAATATAGTTACTATATCTTTAATTATCCTACCTGGATGCTTTAAAATTAAAGGTGGCATCATTAATAATTATGCCAAAAAGTAACAGATGTTAATTGCAACTGTAAGAGCAAAGTCAAAAAAGGCAAGAACATTAAGCTTTTGCAAAACAGAAATGCATTTTCAAAACCTTTTTTTATAATTTAAGGTTATGAGTCCTAAGAGACAGTGAAATGTTTTTTAATGGAATCTATTGGGGTGATACAGGTTTCAGGTGTACAGTTCTATAACATCTCATCTGTACACTGTATGGTGTGTTCACCACCCCAAGTCAAGTTTCTGTACATCACCCTTTATTCCTCCCTACCCTTTTCCCCTCCACCCGGACAGTGCAACTAACCAAGACTTTGGTAAAACATACATACACACATGCACACACAAACTCATATATACAAATGCCATTAATATGTCATACCAGTCATACTTTGAATCTCAAAATTTATTTTATTAGCATAGATTAATGTGGATAAGTAGACATTAATGAAATTCTTGAGCTATGACTTTTTTCCCCATTTTAAGATATCCTTTACATTATTTTCTTTTTTCTTTGTTATGTTTTTATTTTTTGATTGAAGTTTACATTAAATATTGTTTTGTATTAGTTTAGGAGTATAATATAATGATTACATAATCATATGATTTACAAAGTATTCCCCCGACTCAATACTTCCAGTACCCACCTGGCACCATATTATTGACTATATTCTCTATACTGTGCTTTACAACCTTGTGGCTATTTTGTAACTACTCATTTGTACATCTCAATTCCTTTACGTATTTTTAACCAGTCCCTCAAATCCTCCTTCCCTCTGGCAACAATCAGTCTTCTCTCTATGAGTCTGTTTCTATTTTACTTGTTCATTAATTTTGCTGTTTAGATTTGACATATAAGTGAAATATTATGGTATTTGTCTTTCTCTAATTTATTTTACTTCTTATAGCCTCACATTTAACCAGCAGTCTAACTCCAAAGTCTCAACTTTTAATCTCTATTCTAGACCACTGAAAAATCAATGGATTACAATATACAACTATCCCCAATTTTTGAAAAAAACAAAACATAAACACAGAATATATAGAAAGAAAGAAATAATAATGTTAATATCAGAAAATAACTAAGTAAAGAATGCATTAGGTATCAGAAAACAAATAGACTAACAAAATAAAAGCACTATAAAAATAAATACAGTTTTCAATATTTATCAAGTAAAAAGAAAAATAACAGAAAACCCCCCTACAGATAATATTGACATTAAAACATTATTAAGGGGGTATTCTAAACACTTTTTGCAAGTAAACTTGAAAATTAGATGAAATAGACAAATATACAGAATATATAACTTACTAACTCTGACTCAATAATAAATAGAAATAAATGTTTTTTAACCATTAAAAGAATCAAATAAATTGTAAAAATACTTTCTATCAATATAAATAAAATTCTAGGCTCAGTCAATTGTACCAATGAGTTCTCTCAAAAAGTGATGGGGAAATAATTATACCAGAAAATAGTAAATGCATCCCAGCAATGAATAAGTAAACAAAATGTAATCCTAGCACATTAGAGTTCACCTCAGTAATTAAAGCTTCTTTTAACAATAAAAATCAATTATCATAATCTACTGTATTTATCAAAGGAGAAACAGAAAAAGGTATATAAGGTTGCATCAAAAAATCAGAAAAAGCCTTGATAAGATCAAAGTGCATCCAGATTACTGATTTTTAACATATCAGAAATTTTCTTAACCAATAATTGATATCTTTAAGTAAAAGTAATAGAAAAGTGATGTCAGAGAAATGGCAGCATGAGTGGTCCCCCTGCTCTCTTCCCTTGAAGTTTCAGCAATTTGCATGACTGTAATTCAACAAAGGATTCCCTGCTTAACACAAAATCAAGTCTGAGAGATCTGCACATGGAAACATCAGAAGGTGGGCAAGTGGGAGCAAACCAGAAAGGTGGGAGAAGAGCTGAGACAGTGCTAGAGACTCAGACTGGAGTTTGCAGTCCAGAGATCACTGCAGGTTTCGGCCTGGAATGGGGAGGACTCTAGTCACCACCAACAGTCCCTTCAGCCAGGAGGAGCAAAGGAGCAGCAAAGAAATACAGGGGACCTGACCAAGTGGTGGCGCAGTGGATAGAGCGTCAGACTGGGATGTGGAGGACCCAGGTTCAAGACCCCAAGGTCGCCAGTTTGAGCGTGGGCTCATCTGGTTTGAGCAAAAGCCCACCAACTTGAATCCAAGTTGCTGGCTCGAGCAAGGTGTTACTTGGTCTGCTGAAAGCCTGTGGTCAAGGCACATATGAGAAAGCAATCAATGAACAACTAAGATGTTGCAACACGCAATGAAAAACTAATGATTGATGCTTCTCATCTCTCTCCATTCCTGTCTATCCCTCTCTCTGACTCACTTTCTATCTCTGTAAAAAAAAAAAAAAAAAAAAAAAGGAAAGGAAGAAAAGAAATACAGGGAGCATTCCTGCAGAAGAGATCAGTACAAGCTGCAGCTAATCCCAGAGACCCGAGCAGGAACTACTCACAGAGATGTGGCCACAGTTTTCTGGCAATCAGCATTCCAGACAGAGAAGGAAAGCTATAGAGTCTGGCTGCCTTCCCTCACCCTCTCAGAGCTACAATAGCTGCAGGCCCCACAAGAAGCTGGAACAGTAGTATTGGGTTGCAGAGCACATTATCTGCAAACTTAAGTACTGGTACCACAGAAACATTTTCCCCCTGAGCAACAGGTACACTCTTTGACTAATCTCAGGATCAGGTGGACACGCAGAGGGGAAGCCACAGAAGTCTACAAGTCACCATTATATGAAGAGCAAAGCAATAAAGGCAGTGGTCAGCTTCACCAGCTCACCCCACACCCCTAGTCTCAAAGGACCAGCCCTGTGGGGGAATGTGCTGGGCAATGGGTCTAGAAATCTGTGAAATCCCAGTGCTGTCCTCTGCAGCCACAAAGAAGGGAATAAAGAGCCCATTCAAAAGCATAGTTGATGAGAACTTACCAAATCTATGGAAAGATCTAGATCCTCTAACATAAAAGCAAACAGAACAACTAATGATGTCATTCCCCAAAAAAGTCTTCTCGAAGGCACATTGTATTAAAACTCAAAAACTCATAACAAAAAAAAAAAAATTCTCAAGGCAGCCAGGGAAAGAATGAAAGTAACCTATAAAGAAAGCTCATTAGGTAATCATTATACTTTTCAGCAGAAACCCTGCATGTCAAAAGAGAGTAAATCAAATAGTCAAACTACTGAAAGAAATTACTAGCCAACAACAATATATCCAGCAAAGTTATACTTTAGATATGAAAGAAATAAAGACTTTTCCAGACATACAGAAGCTGGGGGAATTTACCCCCAGAATACCTCATTTCCTGAAATACTCAATGGGGTTATTCTACTTCAAACAAAGAACAAAAGGTCACAAAACTACAAATAAGACCATCAGCAAACTCACAGCATAAATACAAATAATTGTTACAACAACGAACATAAAAAGGGAAGGAGTAAAGGTCTGAATTTGCAAAGGGGGGTAGAGAGATTAGATGCATTCAAAAGAAAAAGAACTACTCTATATATGAATGTTTCTTTTATGTAAACCTAATGCTAACCACACACACACACACAACCTGAGTCACAAAACAAAAAAAGAGGAAACAGATGAGAAAATTATGGAATACCATCAAACAAAAACAACAGACAGAAACACAAAGGAAAAGAACTAATGAAGTAAAAAAAAAAAGAAAAGAAAAAAAGATAAATGGCTGTAGGAAATCATCATACATCAATAATTACCCTAAATTTAGATGGACTGAATTCATTAATAAAAAGGCACAGAGCAAAGATTAGAACAAAAATCTAACCTCAACCATATGCTGCCTTCAGGAGACATAGCTGCAAAAACAAACATAGACTCAAAGTGAAAGCATGAAAAATAATATACCAGTCAAATAAAATAAACAGAAAAGCAGGTGTAGTCATACTTAGATCTCACAAAATAGATTTTAAGATAAAAATGGTAGTAAGAGAGAATGATGGAAATTTTGTAATGGTAAAGGGGACTATACCAGGAACATCGAGACATGTAAAGTAACTACTAACAGAACTAAAAGAAGAAACTTATAAAAACACATTTATGATAGGGGGTCTAAATCACCCATTGACAGATCATCCAAACAAAAAAATCAATAAGGACATATTAACCTTAAATGCAAATTAGATCAAATGGGCATAACACCAGTTTATACATTCTTCTCTAGTACACATGGAACATTCTCAAGGATAGATCCTATGTTGAACACAAAACTAGCCTCAACAAATTTAAGAAGACTGAAATCATACCAAGCATATTCTCCAATGAGAATGCTTTGAAATTAGAAATCAACTTTAAAAAGGAAGTGAAAAAAAACATAAATATGTAGACATTAAACAACATATTACTAGGACCCATCAGTCTAGAGGAATTCAAAGTGCATCTGACTCTACTTCTTACAACCAAAAAGGGCTGGACTAATTTGAACAGCAGGAAATTGTAGTCAGTCACAGAGATTCTTAGAGTAGAACCATTTTACTACTTTTGAAATAAGCACCTTGCCTCCCCATGTTGTCTGAGTTTAGGTGTTCCCTGAACTTTAATAAAACCTCTCTACAATTTAATGCTGTGCAAATTGTCTTAAGAACCACCTGTCTTTGATGATGTTTTCTTGGATGTAGGAGGGAGGATGGGACATATTTTTCCAACTATCTAGAACTTTTGTTTAATTATATATTTTGATGTATCATGTGTGCGTCTTCTGTTGCCCTGGACAGTAAACAGGCTTTCTTAGATGCTGAAAATAATTTTTTTTTTAATAAATTTTTATTAATGGTAATGGGATGACATTAATAAATCAGGTTACATATATTCAAAGAAAACATGTCTAGGTTATTTTGTCATTAAATTATGTTGCATACCCCTCGCCCAAAGTCAGATTGTCCTCCGCCAACCTCTATCTAGTTCTCTGTGCCCCTCCCCCTCCCCCTAACTTTCTCCCTCCCTCCCTCCCATGTCCTCCCTCCCCCCACCCCTGGTAACCACCACACTCTTGTCCATGTCTCTTAGTCTCATTTTTATGTTCCACCAATGTATGGAATCATGTAGTTCTTGTTTTTTTCTGATTTACTTATTTCACTCCTTATAATGTTATCAAGATCCCACCATTTTGCTGTAAATGATCTGATGTCATCATTTCTTATGGCTGAGTAGTATTCCATAGTGTATATGTGCCACATCTTCTTTATCTAGTCTTCTATTGAAGGGCTTTTTGGTTGTTTCCATGTCTTGGCCACTGTGAACAGTGCTGCAATGAACATGGGGCTACATGTGTCTTCACGTATCAATGTTTCTGAGGTTTTGGGGTATATACCCAGTAGAGGGATTGCTGGGTCATAAGGTAGTTCTATTTGCAGTTTTTTGAGGAACCACCATACTTTCCTCCATAATGGTTGTACTACTTTACATTCCCACCAACAGTGAATGAGGGTTCCTTTTTCTCCACAGCCTCTCCAACATTTGCTATTACCCGTCTTGTTGATAATAGCTAATTCTTAAAGGGATGTTTAAGTTACTGTCTAAGTTACTGTTCAGTGTCATTTAAAAATAAACTGATTGTAAAGCAACAAGAAAAAGCAGACCTGAAACATTTCCCAGAATATACAGATGCTTCCTAACATTAGAAATTGTGTTACAGTGAGTGAGCTAACAGTGATATTGGGCTGAGACTATGTGCTGACGGGCCTTTCTGGACTCATTGTCTCTGACTCAGCATTTCCATAGATAAAGCCGAAGCCAGAAGGCTTTGCTTGGTTTTTTTTATTTGTTTGTGTTTAATTATGAGATAATAATGAGAAGATAATAATGAGTCCAGAGCCTTAGAAATCAAATATAAACCTATTCGAGCTGTTGACTCATATTATCTTATGTCATTGACATTATATAAAAGTAATGTTTTAGATTAGCTTTCACATTGCATAAGATATGCACAAACTAGACACATTCAATTTAATTCAAATAGTATCCAATAAAGAATATCTATTTACCACACTGAGTACTCTAAGGAAGTCAAGGATGAGTAAATAACATGTCAAGGAGATGGAACATAAACTAATCTATGAACAAATAGTCCTTTGGTGCCCTTGTTCGACCAAGCACTCAGCCAGACAAAATGTCCTGGAGAAAAGTTATAACACACACACATGTGTGGGCAATGTGTATGTCTTTCTGTGTGTAAAATGACTTTCAGATAATTAATAGCTGGTAAAGAAAAAATAAATAAAACATAAAAACTGACTTATGAAACTAGTAGAGCACATCTGTGAACAAACTAGCACTAAATTTTACAGACTATAAGTATCTTTGGTGTTTAAAAAGCAGAAGATGAGATATTGGCAAAAGGCAGATTTTTATCTAAGTATTGAAGGATATGCAGAATTTACACAGGTGAAAGGAAAGTGACATAAATACCCAGACGACTGAAAACAACAGGATCAAGGACACAGGAATGAGAAATATGGCATTTGGAAGGAACAGCCTGGAGAAGACTGGTATTTGAAAAAAAAAAAAAAAAAACAACTCCTGGAAAGAAACCACAGCAAGTTCTGAAAAGCATAAAAAGCGGACAACAGAGACAGGGGGTCAGCCTCCTTGCTCTGCCCCCTGCTGGTTTTCTGGTTTGGGTCAGGACATTTACCTTCACGGAGCCCAAGATCACGCACTGCCCACTGAGATCGGGATGACCCCCGCCTTTGCCCTGTGTCCATAGAAATGGAATAAGACAACCTCCATGAAAGTGTATTTTAAGCTCTAAAGATCTAAGCAGAGGGGATATTATTATTAAGGGTAAAAATTACTATCCCTTCTTCCATCTACTATGTGCCATCATATGTGGAACACATCACTGCAGACACAGGGAGGTTCCTTCTTGTTTTAATTCACTGCATTGTGGAAGGTTGTTACAAAGGTGAGGTTGATTGCAGAAATGGAAGGCAGGTTTTCTCCTACTGTAGAGGAACATACCCAGACGCTTTCATACAAAATAGACAAGTTAGCCCTGCTGCAGGGGCACGTGTATTTATTTATAAAAGAGAGCAACTGAGAGATCAGGTAAAAGAACAAGCTAATTCAAGTACAATGTATTACTTAACTGGGAGCTATGAGATGAGCACTGTAATCCCTCTGCCTGTTAACTCCCATTCATCTCTTTGGATACTCCACAGATGATGGCAATGGTCCACATTAGTACCACAGAGCCCCCTGACTGGTCCTGGTGCTTTCTCCAATTCTGTATAAAGACACAAAATAAGCTTTGGGATGTACACTGCTCACAAAAATTAGGGGATCATGGAATGTGCAGATACTGGAGCACTTTCAGCCTTTTATATAGTGCATTTTCACCAATGAAATAAAAGTTTGTTTTGCATCTCATTTGCATAATCAAACAACTTTTTTGACTTGTTTGCTTTTCTGATGTTCTTGTTTAATAAAAAAAATCAAATGCTTTTTTTATCACTTTATACATTTTTAAATATCCCCTAATTTTTGTGAGCAGTATATATAAGGCCAATCAAGAGAAGGACAAGACAAGGACTATCCTTCCCAATCCCTGCCTTATTCTAACTGCTTTCACATTGACTTCTTTATATTTCAACATATATATACACATATATATGCAATTCTTCCTAATCACAAAAAATGATAAAAATTATTTGCCTCATTGATGATATAAAAAAGAAATACATTTTTTACTCTCCCCTAATTTAAAATTTCAAGCCATATTATTCCAATAAATAATGATGTTTACCTCACAGAGAAAAGTTTTGCTATGAAAATACAATTGTCAGTTCTCTGCCGCACGGGTGTGTTAAGGAGAGAGAGAAGGGGCTTGGGGGCTCCAACATTCCAAATTTAAGTCCCATCTTCCTGGCTTGCAAGGTGCATCACCGTGGGCATTTTATTTTCTCATTCCCACCGAGTTACCCACCTCTCTCTCTGAAATAATGCTGAATTCTTAAAGGCTTGTTTGGAGAAATATGTTAGATAATAAAAGCAAAGCAGTTGGTACAAAGGAATATTTTTATAAAAATTACCATCCCCAATACTTCATCACTGCACATCACACATGTTCCACACTACACATGACCTTCTTAACATTTTTCTATCAAATATACTGTTCACAAAAATTAGGGGATATTTTATCGCTTCATACTCATTTTGAAATATCCCTTAATTTTTGTGAGCAGTATATCTATCTGAAAACATCACAGAATATTTACATTCAACTTCCATAAGAGAAGGAACATACTGATATCATGTAGGGGGATGTTTTCAATCAGCTTATTAAAATAGTCTAACCTTTTTCCATCAACTTTGAGGGATAAGCCCTCTCTGTCCTTCCTTTGATTATGTGAGACCAATGGAATCTTCCATGCATTTTTAATGTCTTCTGGTTCCTCCACAGTTACCTCCAAGAGAATTGGTAGAAGTCGTTTGTTAAGGAATATAGACACGTGGTTCCAAAGGACAAGGAGAGTTCAGAGGGCTGACTCTAAAACTAACTTATAGTTAATTATTTTCCCAGATCATGTGGAAATTTATGACATTTTTAATGGTATCATTGGCCATTCTTATCCATTATAGTTGAGAATGTTATTCTATTAATAAGGATTCCACATAATTTTCAGGAACAATTAGTATGTAAACATGCATGCTGTTTACATAGTCTATTTCTGTTATCTGTGTCCCTATTTAAGTACTTCCTTGACTGTTGTAACAAAGATATTCATCACTTCTCACCCTGACCATTTTTAATTTAATTGGTGAATGTTACAAAATTCAGCATGTGTGTGTTCATTATCGTGGACTTAAAGAGTATTTCACTGTACCGTCCACTGACATTAACTGAATAAAATAACTTAATACAGAGAACTGGCCTCAGTTAGTCACAGTTTTATGATTTTAATCTGATTTCACACCATTTATTCATCTGTTGGAAAGGCATCATCAGACTTGTCTTAGAGTCCAACAGGCTAGTGACCTGGTATGCTTATCCATTTTCCAATCTTATTTTCTTCAATTCACTTTAAAATATACTATTTTACTAACACTTACCTAACAATGCATTGTCCATTTCACACCTTGTAAGGCCATGCTATTTAAATTAGTTATTTGCAGTGTAGTGTTAATGAAGCTCATGTGTTCCCTATGCAGAACCTGGAAAATAAAACATCTGCGCTCCAAAGACACAGACTGCAGATGTAACCACAGCCAGACATTGTATACGACAGGAGTAGCGCAATGAAAACTTTCACTTTTACCAGAAAAAGTATCCCAAACATATATCCTGCACGTGCTGAACACGTGATCAGGTTTTGAACAGCCGACCCCTCCATGGTAAATTAGTATCAAAGTTTTGGGTTAAAGTATTTCCTTAAAATTATATCTGAGAAGAGGAAGTGGGTAGGAGGAGTGGGCGCCCGAGTTGGTGGGAAAGGGGGTGGGAGCAAAAAAAAAAAAAATTATAACTGAAATTTCTTTTATAGGATGCTAAGGCATTCATTTCAAATTTAAAGATTAAATTTAATTTTAAAAATACATTTAAAAAAAGAGTACCCACAAAAATAATTAAATGGCAGATTGCTCCTAGGAGAACAAGTACAACGACCAATCATATCACCTGGCCACTGATTTGAAACATCTGGCAAACCAGAAAGAAAAAGCCACTGAGCCAAGTCACCAGCTACACACAATCCAAACTGGCGATAGCAGAAAACTTTAATACAAAATGATGTTCAATGTTCTGACTAATACTCATGAAAGGACTTTCAATTTATTAAATAATGGCTCAACTTGTGATAGCAAAGTAGTTTGGCATTTAAATTAAATTTTAAGACATACATACCCCGATCTACCATAATCCATCCAAAATGCCTCTGCACGTTCCTTAAAAGGTACTTACAAGAATGGACCACCGCAACAGACACATTATATCAAAAACCACAAAACAATAAAAATATCCAACTTAGAATGCCATCTTCAGAAAATGGGATATTCTACAAGAATGAAAACAATCTACAAACACACCTCACAATTTGGAAAAAAACTCTCATGCACATCATGTTGACCAAAGCAAGAACCACATATAATATATATAATGCATTTGTACAAAATTCAATGTATCTAAAACTATACTACATTATTTAGGGTAGAAAATTTAGGAGATAAAATTATAAAGAAATGCTTATAAGTATTTCTAGAATTTAATTAGATAAAAATACAGAAATCAGATTAGGGCTAACCTTTGTGGGGAAAGAGTAGTGATTAAAAGGGAGTATAATGAAAGATTCTGAGATTCTACGAAGTATTTTTTTTAGACATTGTGTCCATGTTATTTACTTTCTGATAAATCTTTGAGCTGGACTTTTCTAAATGCATGATACATTTCAGGTATCTAAAGCATAAAGCATTGTTTATATATTTGTTTTCAAAAAACCCTTCAGAGCTGAGGGGTTTGCATTTGCAGAGTAAATGTGTACACTATAAGAACAAAAGAGTAATAACATCTTTTGTTATTTAATTGCCATTCAGAACTTTAAATTTTTCATTGATTCTAGAGAGAGAGCAAGGGGAAGAGAAAGAGAGAGAAATATTGATTTGTTGTTCACTTATTTATTCATTCATTGGGCGATACCTTTATGTGTCCTGTGGGGATTGAACCTGAAACCTTGGTGTATCAGGATGATGCTCTGACTAATTGAGCTACCCAGCCAGGGCCACCAGCCAAAATTTTAAATGGATACTGTATGTGCACATACACATATGTATGTATGAATGACACTACGTGATGCCTCACTATTTGAACAATTTGTAGTGTATTGTAAAACCTGAAATTTAGAACTGCGTACCCACTACCATAACTCAACCATGTCACAGTAGCCTGATTTGAAGTGGTCAAGGATCTCACAAAATTTGCTATGAAAATAATTTTCATATATAAAGAATGCATACTACTATGATTCCACATTTTACTAAAATTGAGATAAAGCTTTATATTTTCTAGTATTTGTCACCAACACATGCTAAACTTTGCCAGTGTTCCTTGTCCGACATGACAGTTAACTTTTCTAAACTTTTACTAAGTGTTTATTTTTGTTTTATTTTTGTTCTTTGTAAAAAGAAGTTATTATGGGGGGGAAAAAAAGAAAAAAGAAAGAAAGAAAAAACACCTTAGAAACTGAGAGTCAATTTATCTGTGTCCTGGAGTAGGCGATAGGTGAGCAGTATCACAGTAATGATGTGTTACTCCACCTTGACCTGCCTGGGCTTATCGGTCACATCCATATTAATGTCTGCCTGCATGCCTTCCTCAGGGGCATCGAATCTCTAAATGCAGCCTCCCTATCTCAGCATCTCTTATTGACTTTTCTTAATCGTATTATTTCTGCTGATATTTACTCTGCATGTCATCTTTGCTTTCTCAGCACTGTGCACTGATGTGAGGAATCTTCACATTACCAGTCTAAACAAATGAAATCAGGGAGGCAAGGTGGTCAGGTCCAGATCCCGACTGAACAAAAGAACAAGCATCTACTTGGAGGTCACAGCGAAGAATTTAAACTGAGGTCAGCATCTATAGACACAATTGACTACAACAGCGCAAGACCCATTTTATTTTGTTTTTAAATAAGGTCCCTGCGTCAACTTTAAGACAAATCAACAAATAAAAATCTTATCTTATGAGAAAACCAGAAATTTAACTTTTAAAAAACAATCTCATGGTGAGGAATGGCTATCATCTTTGGATATTGACTCTTAGAGTCGGTAAGATTTTGGGTGTAAAGCCTGCATTTATTTGACCTTAGTGAATGTTAACTATTATTACCGTCATCACTGTCTAATTCCTCTGACATATCCACCCTCTGACCCTGATCTTACAGGACAAGGGAAGTCAGGGGAGTTTTCACTTTCTTTGCTGGGGGAAGAGAAGAGACATGAGCTTCCCAAGGCTTTCACATGGCATCATAAATGAACCAAATAGAGGAGTAAGAAGTGGATAAAGAAGAGGAGCGATTGGAAGACTAGAGGAGGGTAATCTCAAACAGACAGACAAAAATAAATAAAAGCTCCGTGTATATCTCCTGCTAAGGTGGACTGGTGCTGAAGAGTGATTTTGCTTCTGTATTTGAAGGGCTACAAATCCCCTCATCCCTATTTGTATTTGAATTCAGAAAATAATTACAAATAAATCCTATTTTTCTGGATTATTTATTTCATGTCTTTATTTATGAGCAAGAATTTTGAGAACATGACATTATAACCATATTTTAAAAATATGAAATCCACACATAAAAATATTAAAATGATACAAAGTGCCTTATGATGAAACAGTATGTTCTCACCAAACCCTTTTCTGTCTCTAAACTAAATCCATTTTTATTGTAAATATTTCTTCTGATGCTTAATTTCAGTACTTCTTAGTAGTCTTTAGATCATGTTCTTTTAGATTTTCCAGTTTTAGTTATGTATTGTCTTCTTCCTACACTATTTAGAGGTTAAGTCACTCACTATATGATCCCTACCTTCACTCAATTTTTCTTCAAAATGGTCATATTTACTATTTTTAGGTTCATTATTGGTTATCTTTGTAATATTATACTTTTATTCATTATGTTGCAATTCCCAGGTACTTAAGTTTCTAAATTTTCTTTCAACTATAATTCAACCTCCAGAGTTCTTAAGAAAAGTTGTGTGGAGAATTTATAATTTGAGTTATAATCTATACAAAATATCTGTTGTCAGCCCTCATTCATGCATGCATCCATACCTGCTTGTAGAACTGTAAGCTGAGACCATATGTCTCTAGAAATTCAAAAACATGATTTCATTATCTCTTAATTTTGATTCTTGCTATTGAAGTATTATGCCAATATGTTTCTTATTCCTTGTGGGTGACTTCTATTTTTCTTTCCTCTTTGGAGCCTTATATAATGTTCTCATTTTCCTCAACCTTTCACAGGAATATATTTAAGTAGGCACTGTCCCCATCCAATTTGCTAATTGGTGGGTCTTTGCAATTTGAAGGTTCAATATTTTTGTTCCAGAGCATTCTTCTGTATTATTAATCAATGATGAACTCTCCTCAGCTTTTTATTCTTTATTCTGTTTTTTCTTTAACTGATGGTGGAAATTTGTATTACTGCTTGGTGTTTATTCTTCTTTTTTCTATTTTCAATTTCTGTCATTCTGTTTTCTTAGAGACTTACTCTACTTTGTCTGCTTATGCTTTATACAAATTTATTTTTAATCCTCAGAAATTAGTTTTTATTTTAAAAAGCATTTTTACTGTTAACTATTTCTTTCCCAAAATCATATTATTTTCTTGTTTCATGCATGAGGTAGACTCTCTCTGTATATCCTGATTCTTTAAAAAATTGTTTATGTACATTTATTTTATGGTCATTTAAAAATGTTTTACTTCCTTTTGGATTTTTTTTCTCTTCAGACCTTCCTAAATAGTGATAAGCTATGCATCAGTTAACGTTAAAGACAAAGCAACAAAAAGATAACTGGGAGAAATAAATGCATGGATAAGGTTTGTCACCTAACAAATTTTTTTAAAATAATTTTATATTTTTAATGGGGCGACATCAATAAATCAAGATACATATATTCAAAGATAACATGTCCAGGTTATCTTGTCATTCAATTATGTTGCATATCCATCACCCAAAGTCAGATTGTCCTCTGTCACCTTCTATCTAGTTTTCTTTGTGCCCCTCCCCCTCCCCCTTTCCCTCTCCCTCTCTCCCTCCCCCCGTAACCACCACACTCTTATCAATGTCTCTTAGTCTCACTTTTATGTCCCACCTACGTATGGAATAACAAATTTTGATGACTTCCTGCATGAAGAATACATCCAATTGTCCTCAGTCTTCACTTCCCCATTCGCTTCTATAGTCCTTCAGATATTGACTGAAATTCTTTCTCTATTACTTCTTTCAGTTGCCTTGTAGCTATGGAAATGCCCCTTTTGATTTCTTTATAATTTCAACAGAGTCACTGGTGGAGATTAAAGTACTGAAACTGAACATCAGCAAGTATTTTAATGTTTGCATGCATACTAATTAAGATAAATAATGCTCAATATAAAACCAATAGTCTTTAAGTTACTGTTTACTTACTAGATATTAATCATGTTATTTATTTAGTGTTTATTATTCCAAAATTTCAGGAAAGAAAATCAAGCTCTTAGAGATTACATAAATTTATCAAAGTCACAGATGTACTAAATAAGAGTCCCGGAATTCAAACTCAGTTTGTTTCATTGAAAGCTGGCTCTTTCTTTTCACCATCTCAAACAGATATGTGCATACCATCCTTGAAAAAAAAAATCATTGTCATTTTCTTTTCTTTTTTTTTTTCTTTTGCATTTTTCCGAAGCTGGAAACGGGGAGGCAGTCAGACAGACTCCTGCATGCACCCCACCGGGATCCACCTGGCATGCCCACCAGGGGGCGATGCTCTGCCCCTCTGGGGCGTCGCTCTGTTGCAACCAGAGCCACTCTAGCGCCTGAGGCAGAGGCCACAGAGCCATCCCCAGCACCCGGGCCATCTTTGCTCCAATGGAGCCTTGGCTGTGGGAGGGGAAGAGAGAGACAGAGAGGAAGGAGAGGGGGAGGGGTGGAGAAGCAGATGGGCGCTTCTCCTGTGTGCCCTGGCCGGGAACTGAACCTGGGACTCCTGCACGCCAGGCTGACTCTCTACCACTGAGCCAACCGGCCAGGGCCATTGTCATTTTCAAATAAGAGTGAATATACTTCCACAAAACATTTAGCAACTTCTGGAGATATATCTTATTGTCAAAACTGTGGTACACTACTAGCATCTATCTAGTGTATAGGGTCTCAGGATACTGCTAAATGTCCTACAATGCGCAACCCCTAACAAAACATTATCCAGCCTAAAATGTCAATAAGCTAAAAATAAAACAAAACAAAACATACACACAAAAAAACCTTGATCTAATAATTAAAATGCAGAATTTCATATAAATGAGCAATTGACAGCAAATAAATGAATTTTTAAGGAGTTCACTGCATTTTTGTTCTTTAAAGTTGTAACAATATAGTCAACATATAAACAACTTTGTTAGGAAAAAAAGCCACTTTAAAAAATCATAATGGGAACCCAGATTTTTTGACAGTGGGACATAATATATAAAGTTCTGAAGATTCTTCTAAGTTTAAATCATATGAGTAAATTCTATAACTTTTCTCCCTTTAAATGTGGTTCTCTTTTTTCGGTAGGTAAATAGGAAAGCTTTTTGTTTTGCTTTGTTTTTTAAACTTTAGGATTACATTAATCAATAATAAATTCAAAAAGTATTTGTTGAACACATACTGCCTGTCAGGCACTGTGCTGTGCACTGAGGATGTAACACTGACCAAAACAAACTGAGTCTTTGCTGTGGAAAGTTTATCAGGAAGGATAACAATGCTTGCACAGCACCTGCTATATGTGCAAGACACTTTCCTCCTCTCATTTAATCCTGCAGACAAGCCTGTCCTGTTTGCTAAAACTTACAGAGGCCAAGAAACTGAAGATCTGAGAAAAGACTGTGTTATTTTACTAACATTCTATCTGAAAAAAAGCCAATCTGGAATAATCACACTTTTACTGGTTTAAAGATGTTGAAAAAAATGACAAGATATATATGCTCTACTTCCCTCTCCTTGATGCCGTAGGAGAATCTAAATGTCTCTGATTTATGTCAGCTCAGCCACTGTTCCTTCCTTCATTCTGCCTTCATTCTGTAGCTACTGTCCCACTTTCCGCAACCGGTTATGCATTTTACCGCTTAACGCAGAGCCAACAGCTGCCTGGCTGATATTTTCTCACCCGAAGCTGGGAAGCTGGCTTTCCAAAGAGCAAGTCCTGCTCTAATGGGAGACAGCTGCATCGAGCGGCTGTTCAGCTGACAGGGCTGCTTGGCTGTCCTCAGCCCTTCTGCAAATTCGTGCATTCCACACAGCTCCGGTTATGCAGCGACAAATAGAAAAACAAATTGCATAGTGTTTAGAAAAGGATTTTTTTTTTAAAATAGCATACCTTTAAGCAGGTCAAAAAATGAATTTCAATTAAATTCTACAAAGAGGAGCATTTCGTTTCCCTAGCATTCTGACCCCCTGAAAATGTTCCTACCATGTTGCAGCGTCTGCCCTACATTATTTTGAGAAATCTGTATCTTAAGAGAAAAAATTCAAGTTTTGATGTTCTGCTGTGGTTCATATTCAAGTTTTTGTTAAATATATCTGTTAAGTTGTTGCCCTTTTACTTATATTTCTTAAAATAGGCTTCAGAAATGTAACATCATGACATTACTTATGTTGTAGTTTTTACTTTGAAACTGTAATATAATAAACAGTCATCAGAGCTGTTTTTCTTCATTTAGTATGTGAATGATGTGAGCATATATTGGAGAAAAACCTTAAAACACTCTATGTTCAGGCTTCAGCAGAAGTATTGCGAACAGGAAAGACATAGATAGAGGGGAGGCATTAGTCTTGCCCTGGGGGATGAGCGAAGCCTTCTGAGAGGAGAATAATCATGGAGCCGAATCCTAAATGATATTTGGGAATTAGACTGTAAGAATAAAAATGTTTAAGCCATATAAACAGTAGGAATAGAGGCACAAAACAATAGCATATTATTTTAACTCTAACATTTAGAAGTCAGTTTACTTCCAGGACAATATCATAAACACAATTATTAACCTACCCAATACATGCATTGTACATTTTCAATGACTTCAATGCCAAAAGCATCCCTTTCCTTTTCCTATCTTTTTTTTTTTTTTTTTTAGGTAATTTAAAGTCTGAAGTGATGGCACGTTTGTCATACTCCTCTAATATTTATTAAGTTTTGAAACAGTAGAGGAAAGAAAATGAAATTACTGGTCAAGGACGAATTTGTTCTCCTTCCGTTCTACACTGTTTACACATATAGCGTTGTTTTCAAAAATTGTATTATTGTATTTTGAATGGCAAGTAAAATACACATCCCAAACCTATGGCCGAAAGAAAGAAGAATGACTAACCAGAAAAAGGTCTTACTTGAAAGTATCCTACTGGCGGTTTTGAATCCTTAACGTTTGTTCTCCTTTTGTATAGGTATTTCATTTCAGCTACTGGCGTTTCTTTCAAGTTTCACATGAATTTTAGGATTGGCCTCTCAATGTTAACAAAACTCCCTGCTGTGATTGTGATTGATATCACATTGAATCTACAGATCAGTTTAGGAAAACTGATAGCTTTACAAAGTTGATGTCTGTTACTGGTAAACAAAAGAATTATAACTCTTCCATTAATAGGAGTTTGTTTTTCTTTAATTTCCTTCATAAATGATTTGATTTTGAGTGATGGGCATACAACACAATCAACACTTCAAATGCTATAGAAACATTTACCTGAAACCTAGGTACTCTTATTGATGAATGTCACCAATTTAATTTTAATTTCCTAAATAAAATTTTTTTAAAATTTTCTTTCTGTGTGTTTTGTAGTTTCCAGTATACAGGTATTTTACAATTTTCTAAGTCTTATACTTAAGTATTTCATATTTTGGTGCTATAATTATATTGTCTACATAAATTCAATTTCTGTTTGTATCTTGATAACATGCAGAAATACAATCAATTTTGGTACATCTGGTAAAATTTGTAAACTTGTTTTTAATTTTTGGAAGTTTTTTATGATTTAAATTTTTATATGAATATTACATCTGTGAAGCAAATCAATATTTTTTCCTTTCCAATCTACATGCTTTTTACTTCTATTGCCTAACTGCATTGGCTAAAAACTTCTATACATTGTTGAAAGAATACAGTAAAAATGCACATTCTTGACTTGTTTTTGATATTTGGAGGAAGTATTCAGTTTTGTACTATTATATGTAATGTTTCTTATATATATATATTTTATAGACACACTTTGTTGGTTTGCAAAAGTCCTCTTCTATTCCCATTTGTTGAATGTTCTATCACATAAGGTGCTGAATTTTGTCATGGTTTTTTGTGTGTATATTAAAATGATCTTATGTGGTTTTTTTGTTAATATGATGAATATTCAATAATAAAACTGTTTACACTCATGGGACAAACATGGTCATGATATTTTAAATGTTATATATTAGTTGGATTCGATTTGCTATAAATTGTTTAAATTTTGGTTATTTTGATTGAACTTTGGTAATTTGTATATTTAGAAAAATGTATTCATCTCCTCAAAGTTATCAAGTTTATTAATAAAAAATTAATAGTATTTCCTTACTAGTCTTTCTATATTTCTTTATAAGTAGTGATATCATCTCTCCCATTGCTTATATTGTTCATTTGTGAGTTTCATCATTTTTTCCTGATCAGTTTCTCTAGAAGTTTATTAAAGTTACTGATATTATTAATAAACTTCTGTTTACATTTATTTTTCTCTATTTTTTTGTTTTCCATTTCAATAACTTTTTTTGGTATAATATTTTAAATAGTTTTTGTTTCTTTCTATGGCTTTGCTGTTAATTTTGCAGTTTCTTAAAGTAGAAGCTGAGGGGAGACTTAGTTTGCCAGGAGGAGAGCCAAAACAAAAGAAAAGGTCAGTATCACTTTTCCCAGAATGGATTCATTAATTATGGACTTTTCTCTTAGAAATAAAGGGCTTATCTAATTCTTCAATATCACTTTTTATTGCTCCCCAAGGAAATTGCACAAATCTTTAAGAATAATTTAAGGGTAGATTAAACCTGAGAATCCACACTCCCATTTTTGACATCTGAAACTAAGTCAAAGAATTGTGTTCCCTCACGGGGATAAATATAACACCACCACTACATGCACCGAATACCAGATCTCCATGTAAAAATTTCAGCAAGTATATTCATTTTGAAAACATAAGCCACTTTCCTAGAAATATTTTGGAAAGAGGGGTAAACAGATATGTTTTATTAAGTTTAACTTTTGTGAAAAAGAAGTCATAACCACCTAATCAGGTCAGTGGCAGCTCTATTCAACTATCACTGCAAATAAAAAGTGTACTGAAGGTGAAAAGCTAGGAATTGTGGGAGAATCACATCTGCACTGAGCAGGTGCAAGAGGAATGAAAAAATGTATAAAGATACCTAGGCTGAATAAAAGGTATAATATAATGTAAAATCAAGAAAGCAAGAATCAATAGCAAAAGGAAAACTGTGCTGGAAATAATAAAAATTCTAGGGAAACAGAACATTTCCTAGAAAAAACTCAAGGAAGTGGGAGAAAGTATTATTCCCATTTTATAATCATTACTACTAAGTCATGCTCCTTTCCATAATATCATTTGTTAAAAAATAATGTAATTTACAGGCATATATATTTATAACTATATTTCAAAGACTTTAATTTATATATTGATATAATACATAACATAATATATAACATATAACTCATAAATGTACTATATATATTATGTTATATAAGTATATATATAATTCACATATAATTAATCTACATTTATAAATTATATATGATCATATATAAATGTATAACAGCCTGACCAGTCAGTGATGCAGTTGATAGAGCACGGACTGGGATGCAGAGAACCCGAGTTCGAAACCCTGAGGTTGCCAGCTTCAGCGCGAACTCATCTGGTTTGAACAAGGCTCATCAGCTTGAGTCCAAAGTCACTGGCTTGAGCAAGAGGTCACTCGGTCTGCTGTAACCCCCCAGTCAAGCCACATATGAGAAAGCAATCAATGAACAACTAAGGTGCCACAACAAAGAATTGATGCTTCTCATCTTTCTCCTTTCCTGTCTGTCTGTCCCTATCTGTCCCTCTCTCTGTCTCTCTCTGTCTCTGCCACACAAAAAAAAATAATGTATAACATACATATATAAATGTAATATAAATATATATAATATACAACATATAAATTATAAAAATATAAATGTATAATTTATTGTTATAAATGTATATATAATTTATATATAATACATTTATATTTATGAATTATATAAATATATTTTTCTCTAAAAACCCAATTTATAGCTCTATAGAACAATACTTTTATGTTTAAATACATTGTCTTCAATATTTTATATTTCCCACAGTGAGATAATGTACATAAAGGAACCTCTTCATCATTTTATGGATAAATCTTTTTCTTCTTTTCTATTTTGCAATTTAGTCAGTAGTATAAAAGTCGGTATAATTGAATCCCACAAAACTATTTTAGTTGTAAAGTACTTTTAAAGGACAGAAATATTGGAAGTAAAAATAAAATGTTAGAAAACATTATCTTTGGTGACATAAGTCACCTGTTAGACCTGTTGTGTCAATTTTCTAAATATATGTTAACTTAGCATTTATAAACCCAAGGGTAAGTTCTGGGTTTTTAATGATACCTAGGAACCTGAACATCATATTGTGTTAATATGCATTTACACAAAATTCTTAGGAGAATGTCCTGGCTTTTATCAAATTCTTAAATACCTGTGATTTTAAAAATATATATTAAAATATGTACCCTACACTGCTTCACCCTCATGCCCCACAGACCCAACCCTAGTTAACCCTACTCTCTGCTTATATAACAGATGCAGAGACGCAACATTATAAGAGTTTGGTTCCTATCTAATGCTGCCCCTTGACAAGTAGAGGCATAAGGCATTTCACCTCCCAGAGATTCCTTTCCTACATGGGCAAAGGAATGTTCTTGGCTAAAAACAATTTCAAAGAGTCTATCTAGTTCTACCAGACTCTCCCCTCTGGCCTTTTCTCATCCTAGGAAAATTTTAATAGATATGTGGCTGACTGCTATATTGGATTGTTTCATAATGTATAGTTCCAAGAGTCTAAATTTTTAACGATAATGCCAATAAGGGCTTAGTAAATTACCAGTATTTTTGTTCTCATTTAAAAAAGGTTTTTTTACGTCCAGAGAGAACTTGTTTGGCGGCATCAAACCTCTCTGCTTAGTGTGCATAATTTATTTAAAAATTCAATATGAGCTTTTGATTTTTTTTTCAAGATGATAAATTAAGGCTACTCTGCAACTTGCCTGACATCAAATCCCTGGAAAATGTTTTAAAAGTAAATGACTAAAGCTAAGTTTGAAAACAAAGAATATGATGTTCCATATGGTAGACACTCTAGGGGATTCATAGAAGAAAAAAACTATAGAGTTTTAATTGAGTATTACTCATCATTTTAAACTGAAGTTCTTAGTCAACACTCAAAGACAAAAAACATCAATAAAATTGTGCAAAACTTAGGAAAGAAGCAAAACTATCATATAAAATAATTAAGTTGATATTATAGTTGAATACTAGAAAAAAACACAAAACTTAATAATGTTCCAAAAAGAAAACACAGCAACAAAAACTTAACTATCCAGAAATTAAAATGTCTAAGGACTTTCTGGTAGGGAAAACATTAACCAAATCTAATCCAAGTAAAGTATAATCTTTTTGTTGAGAAAATATATGTACAAATCTATTGGAGTACACTTTAATTCAAAGAATTAACCAGATCACTGCAAAAGACACAACATGAAAGAAGTTCTCTTCAATTTAGTAAATGAATTCAATGCATTTTTGCATTTTCATACATTTATTCAGTGCATTTCCCTAAATTCATAATAATATTTTTAAAACAATTTATATCTTGATTTTGAAATGCATATGGAAGAGGAGGGCTGTAAGGCCAGGAGCTGCCGTCGTGGCCATTCACATGCAGGTTCCCATTGGATTCGGGCAGACAGTAAAAAAATGGCAGAGTCGGAGATGGTGGGCCATTCTGTTTATTGGTGTCTCACCAAGACAGGCAAGCCACAAGAGAAGACAAGGGAAAAGCAGAAAACCTACTTTTTCCATAAAGGGCAAGGAATCAGGGAGGCCCCTGCAATGGTGATAGCAGAAACCGAGAGAGAGCAAGCTCCGGGTCTGCCCCACTTTATAGTATAGAAATCAAAACCTTTAATCCAATATACAAACAAGGAAGTCTCTGATACAAAGTTACTTATCTGAGGCATAATGGGATTCCTCATGAGAGTGCACCACCCCACATCATGCAATCAGTCAAGGGTGTGGGGGAAAAGCTTAGTCTTAAAACTAAGCCTTAGGACAGGGGTCCCCAAACTATGGCCCACGGGCTGCATGCAGCCCCCTGAGGCCATTTATCTGGCCCCCTCCGCACTTCTGGAAGAGGCACTTTTCATTGGTAGTCAGTGAGAGGGGCATAGTTCCCATTGAAATACTGGTCAGTTTGTTGATTTAAATTTCCTTGTTCTTTATTTTAAATATTGTATTTGTTCCCGTTTTGTTTTTTTACTTTAAAGTAAGATATGTGCAGTGTGCATAAGGATTTGTTCATAGTTTTTTTTATAGTCTAGCCCTCTAACGGTTTGAAGGACAGTGAACTGGCCCCCTGTGTAAAAAGTTTGGTGACCCCTGCCTTAGGGTATAATGACCCAGCCTTCTTACAGCCTGTGCCTCACACCCAACACAAACTATAAGCGAGCTAACATATATATCATATTTACAAACTTATTTGACCAACAAGTGCAAATCATTTTGAATATCAGGCCTGACCAGGTGGTCATACAGTGGATAGAGCATCAGCCTGGGACCCTGAGGACCCAGGTCGAAACCCCAAGGTTGCCAACTTGAGTGTTCCGCTGCAGGCTTACCAGCTTGAGTGCGGGGTTTCGGGCATGAGCATGAGATCATTAACATGACCCCATGGTCACTGGCTTGAGCCCAGAGTTGCTGGTTTGAGCAAGGGGTCACTGGCTCGGCTGGAGTCCACTATTCAAGGCACATATGAAAAATGCAATCAATGAACAACTAGGTGCCACAATTATGAGTTAATGCTTCTCATCTCTCTCCCTTCCTGTCTGTCTGTCCCTGTCTGTCCCTCTCTCTCTATCTCTCTCTAAAAAAAGAAAAAGAACATAACAGAAATGTCAAAAGACATTATAAAGATACAGTAGTAATACCATCTAGAATAGACATCAGTAGAACAGATATGTGAATAAATTATATATGTGAGAGTATAATGTGATGAAGAATGAATTTAAAATTTATGAGTTAAGATCAATACCTAAAAAACAGAATTGGGAAATTAATTTTTTTTGTAAAAATAAGTTATATCCCCATCTTTTATCTTAATAAAGTTCAGCTTGACTAATAATTTAAAGAAAAAGCAATATAATAAAAGTGTTATACAATATAAAATACATTTTAGGAAACATGAGATAGGAAATCCTTATGATTAAGACACAGAATACACAAGCCATTATGAAAAATGTGAATAAATTTGAAGTATATTAGAGTCAAACAAAAGTACATAAAAACAAGGCTAAAAGAAAAAAGACAAACATGAGAAAAATTGATAGAAAACAGCAAAAAAACTACATTTCAATTCACTAAAATCCTGAAGAAGATAAATTTGTTTCAAATACTGATTTTTTACTCATATTTATTTTTAAAAGAAATTATCTGACTTTATAAGATTAAGTGCAGATGAGGGTGTGGGGATGTATTCATTTAAAGATTGAATGAAATATCACGTCACATACTACTATACTTCCTCATGTAAAGGCGACCCCATGTATAAGACACACCTTAATTTTGGGACCCTAAATGTGAAAAAAAAAAGTACTACATAAAGTTACTGTACTCAAGTTTTATTCATCATAAAATTGATGGGAATGCAGCATAATCAAATGTCAAAATAACCTAGAGATGTTTTCTCTGAACATATGTACCCTGATTTATCAATGTCACCCCATTAAAATTAATAAAATTAAAAAAAATTAAATAAAATAAAATTTATTTCAGCAAAAAAAAGTGGGAAAAGAAAAAATATCTACAACCCCTGTATAAGATGCACCCGTATTTAGACCCCAAATTTTTTTGAAAAAGGGTGTGTCATATACATGAGGAAATACGGTATATGCATGAGCATTTTCAATTCTTGTTTGTCCTCCATACAAGCACCTGAACAGTTTCATAAGAAAGCATAGATATTAATATTCACTGAATTATCTAAATAAAATTTAATCCACTTTCCATGACTACTACAAGTGTTAGATATCATCTTCTTCTTTAAAACATCCCCCGTTGACACCACTGATGGCAGACGTATTTAGGGGAAATACTGAATTCACTCTTTCTGTTATCCCCATCTTGTATCATAACTCTGTTCCACTCACTGTCTCGTGTGCATTCAGAACACTAATTTGTTTGGGGGAGGGGGGGTTGCTTGTTTTGTTTGTTTTTCATCTCACGGCCCATTTACTCTCTGATCCCTCCCTTGTTTTCAGCCTCCATCCTGTATTCTCTATTCAGCTTAAATTAAATGAACAATTTTCATATTATCAGCCTCATTCTCCCTAATGTCATTGTCCTCCTACCATAACTACTTGATAGAAACCAAAGTACTGAATGACTCATAAAGCATAACTGAAAAGAAGTCTACAACACAGTAGATGAAGGTCAGGATTTACAAACTTTAAATGAGTTCTCAACATTCCCCAATTGCCATAAAAATTCCCAAATTTGCCCACTAACTTTCAGCCTTATAATTTTTAATCCCTGGAAACTCCCCTCAAAACGTGAGCTTTTTTCCTAACCCAACAACCTCCTCTGATTATTGTATTTCAGCAAAATAAAAATAAAAAAAATGCAGAGAAAAAAATGCAAAGAGAGCAGACCGCAACTCTTCCCTTCCCCACTGGCCCAGTCTATAAACCTCCCTACACCACAAATGTTTTTTCTTCTTGTGTCAAGGATACTCTATATCTACTTTTATGAAAAGGGTTCCCAAGACCAACCACAGGACTGATGACTCATAACGATGACTCCAAGAACTCAGAAAAAAAATTATTATAACACAGTTATGGTTTATTATAGCAAAAGAATACAGACAGACTCAGCAAAGATGAGAAGGGCAAAATGCAAGAAAAATCGCATGCAAGCTTTCCGCGGTCTTATCCTTGGGGACTAGCATAGAAGACAATTCTCGCAGCCATGTGTGACAATATATGTGGCCAACCAGAAGAGCTTACCTGAGCCTTGGTGTCCTGAGTTTGCGTTGGGGGATCAGTTATAAGCCCCTGTAGGCACCTGCAAAACTGACTTCAGTTACTCAGATTCTAGCCACCCCAGATGTCAACCTGTAAGTGTGGCCTTAAGCCCGAAGCATACGAAACAGGTATTCACCACAAATCACATCATTAGCATGAAATATCTGTCTTGGCCTGAGGCTTCAGGCATACACTCTTCCCAGGCAGGATAAGCAAGATTCAGAGGTTATCTTCCAGGAACCCAGGAACTGAACCCTGCTGAAGGCTCTGGGAACAGGTAGAGTTGGAGCAGCCCAGGACCGGTGAGTTAACCCCTTTCCTGGCCAGTGCCTCCCCACTGTTTCAGAGACTTGATCTCTTAAATCATCCCTGTTATTTCTCTTATATTTTAATTTCTCCTAACCTAGCACTCAGGGTTTTTTTTGTAGTTGTTGGTTTTATTTTTTTTGTATTTTTCCGAAGCTGGAAACGGGGAGAGACAGTCAGACAGACTCCCGCGCGCGCCCGACCGGGATCCACCTGGCACGCCCACCAGGGGGCGATGCTCTGCCCCTCCAGGGCGTCGCCCTGTCTCGACCAGAGCCATTCTAGCGCCTGGGGCAGAGGCTAAGGAGCCATCCCTAGCGCCTGGGCCATCTTTGCTCCAATGGAGCCTCGCTGCGGGAGGGGAAGAGAGAGACAGAGAGGAAGGAGAGGGGGAGGAGTGGAGAAGCAGATGGGCGCTTCTCCTGTGTGCCCTGGCCGGGAATCGAACCCAGGACCCCTGCACGCCAGGCCGATGCTCTACCACTGAGACAACCGGCCAGGGCCAGCACTCAGTTTTTATGTCTGCCCACAAACCAAAGGACTTTTCTCTCCTTTCTCACACCTGTAACCATCTGTTCCCTTTGTTATGAGATTTCACACGCTCCATCCCTTCCCTAATGCACTCCATTCTAATCGCTTCCCTGTCTATATTCCCTGCTAGAGTGCAAACCCTCAGGAGCAGAAAGAAATCTTACCCTATCTAACTTTCTAGGTAGTCATGCTTGGCTCCTAGTACAGAGCTAAATTTTTTATAACAACAACAAAAAAATCTTGCATAGCCTGACCTGGAGTGGCACAGTGGAATAAAATGTCAACTTGGAACATTGAGGTCACCAGTTTGAAACCCTTGGCTTGCCTGGTCAAGGCACATATGACAAGCGATCAATAAACAACTAAAGTGAAACTATGCATTGATACTTCAAGCTCCCCCTTCCCTCTGTCCTCTCTCTATAAAATCAATAAATAATATTTTTAAAAACAAATCTTGCATAAAAAGCATCCATAATGAATTTGGTTGGATGGACAACTGCTCTGATTCAAATATATTTCTTTTGTGATCATTTCTTGTGCTCTAGTTTTCATTCAAAACCACTATTCATTGTGCTTGTCAAAAGGTTTGCCTCCAACTTGTATGGAACTGAGAAAACCACTAGTTACTGCACTGCAAGGACTTCCTAAGATCTGTGCAATGAACCTAACAAGACCTTGTATATTTCTACCCCACAGGAATCAACCAGGCAATATCGATTTCCCAGTCAGAGTTGTCCAGTTATCTGATATTTTAATTAAAGATAAAAACAATCTGTAGTCAAAATAATGGATATATTTGTCTTTCTTACTAGTACATAAATGTCTGGATTTCTGATTAACACTTTTCTTCTTTTCTAAATTTCCTCTTAACTGATTCCTGTAATTTTTCCCTTCTTTTCTTTACTAAGTTTTTCAGTTCTTAGTCCTCACCCATATACCTCTCCTGACATCATTACATAAAACTTGCTCTCCATTTCAAGATTCCAACTGGAAAACAATTGACACTGCCTGAGAAAGGATCCAAAAGAAATCATTTGATTACAGTTAAAATTTTATTAGTGTAGTCTTTTTTCTTAAACATAGTAACTGTCACTCAATTCTGTTTCTTTAATGGATTTCATCACAGTGATTACAAATGGTACATTTTAGAAGGTACTCTTAGAATTAAAAAATTTTTTAGAGATGAATTCTATATAAATTTATGGTGTCTGCTCTCCTGTTCTAATTGAGGCCTTTATTCTTTAAAGTTTATAAGGATTTAACCCTTAAAAAATGATAATTTACATGCCATCATGTGGATGAATCTTAAATAGAGTGTGCTAAGTAAAAGTGGACTAAATAAATTATAAACTTCATTCCGCATGTTTTCATTTATATGACATTCCTGTAAAGACAAAACATAGGAACAAAAAAGCAGATCAGCGATTGTCGGGCACCCGGACTGGTAGGGGTTACTGGAAAAATCTGGAAATGTTGCAATGGTTCTACATTTTAATTGAGTGGTGAATTCATGACTGTGCATGTGTTAAAACTCACAGAATTGTACATTAAAAAGGGTTGATACTCAGCATATGAATTAATTCTTCATGTTTAAAAAATTGAAAAAATCAGATATTAAAAAGGTAGGATCTCATGCAAACTTTCCAAAAGCATTTACTGAGTTCCTTCTATGTGTCAGGCATTATCCTAGGTGCTGGTGACAGGCCTGAATAAAGCAGAACACCACTACGCTTGCCAGGGGACTGATGGAGACATTATGTGACAACAACTGATGAAATTCATCAGGCTTTAGTGAGAGTTGAACACTGTGCGAAATGCCCCAAGAGGCCAGAGAAAACACAAAGTAATACCCTTATTGGCCATGGAGAGTCAGGTCATTCATCAGTCCTCTTCTATGCCTGGAATACACAGCTACTTTAGTAAAGAAACAAATATTTAGGGAGAAGCCATCGCAAGCAAAACTGCAGTAAAAGTTTACTATTCATTTAACATATAGTTACTGTATATGAAATGTTAACTTTTCAAAAGTTCTTTCATCCAAATAAAAATATTAATAAAAATGTAGCAATTTATTCTTCAAAGATGATGACTACCAGGAGGATTAACAGCCACTGTTTTAATCAAGTTATAACATAAGTAGCTTTATAGAGAAAATAATATCTACTTTGAAGACAGAGATTATTTATTATGTGAACAAGATAAAAAATATGGTAATAGATTCCTGTATTTACAAGCCTTGGTCTTCTGAAATCTGTAAGGAAATTAAAAACTGAAACATGAAATAAAGAGAAAAGACCATCATCTTGCTGGAGACATTGAGTCCTTCTGTTTCCTATATGTCTAAAAATTTATTTTTTTACTCATAAACACACATTTTATACATATAAAAAACTCTTGTTGTTCCTTTTGCTTCTGTAGTTTTCTGACATAGCTAGCTATCACAGTATTGTGGTTAAAAGAAACTGACCAAAAAAAAAAAAAGAAAGAAAGAAAGAAATTCACTGATTTGCCTTATTGTCAGAGCAAATTTATATTAGAGTTATTCTTCCTTCTCAAATTTCTGATATTCAAGCATTTAATTTATTTTAAACTTCATAAAATTCTTCTCACATTATATTCTTAAGGCCGAAAGAGATCAGAGGGAGTCACATATGATCAATTACAAGACTTTGGGGAAAAAAGAAATAGGTATTTCTAACATAGAGAGCAAAGCATTTACATATTAATTCCTTACTACAACCAGGGGAACATATACTAACCATTGTATAAGGTCTACTGGAAAGTTCTGTCCGTTTCTATCGCAACAAGTTTCGACACGTAAGCACATGTTTATTTGGTGCATGTGTGCCTATTTTTATCACTTAATGTATACATACTGATGTAGCAAATTAACTAAAACAAAGTTGATTCACGTTAGTCTTATGTGTGAAGCGATAGTGTACCCATGGCTACTGATAAAGTTCATTTACGCCACTGTAATTTTTACGAATTTCAACAAGGAAGAAATGCTACAGAAGCATGTCTGTCACATCCACCATATTCCCCGGACTTGGCATCCTCTATTACTCGTTTTTGTCCTTAAAAAATTTTTTGAAGGGCAAAAAATTCAAAAATGAATAAGATATTAAACAAGCACTGATTCAACTTTTTGCATCAAAAGATAAAACATTTTTCAAAAATGGGATATACAAATTGCCCTCATGCTGGCAAGAAATCATTAATAATAATGGCAACTATATTATTTAATAAAGTTTATTGATGGTAAGAAAAATTTGTATTTTGTTTTATTCCAAAAACAGACAGAACTTTCCAGTAGACCTTATATATCTTTCAAGGATATAATTGATACAACTTCTGTTTTTATTTAGTTTGATCATTTTTATTGAAGTACTACATCAATTGGACCTAGATGATGATGTGATTGTTTCTGAGAAATATCAAGGTTGATATTATTTCTATGAATAACATACTCACATATATGTCAAGAAATAGGCTATTTCTTGGTCATCATTTCAGAGACACATGTGGTAATAACTCATAACATGGAAGCTATAGGTAGATCTTTGCATCAGTACTAGTTTTATCACTGTTCTATTTGTGTCTTCAGCCAAACATTCTCAAATGTCTACATTCTCTTGCCCTTCCTTTCCTCCACTGCAAATTGGAAGAATTGTGTTGGATGATTTCTAAGGTTGCCTTAAAAGTTGAGCTTGAAACAAGGACTTAGGTGCAGGTAGTTTGAGGGGGTTAAGTGAAAGAAATAGAAAGAGGGAGCAGGAAGAGTGAGACTGGAGGAAGGATGTCTAATAAAAATGCATAATTAAGGTTACTGCTGTCCAATTCCACAGGACCTCTGAATAATTTTTAAATGCCTCCAAGACGTGATTGTGCAAAGACAGTCATACTGGCTATTATTCCTTGTTGAGTGAGGATTATTCCTGAAGAAGATAACCCACCCATACTTCTGGGCTGCTCTCGGGCTTTGACTAGAACTGAGCAACGGCCCATTTCTTCAGAGAAAGCACTGACAGAGGAGAATAAAACTATGCCCAATGGATGTCTGTCAGAGCTCATGGGGCTATAGAATGCTCGATGAGTACAGACTGGAACCATTTACAATGTGCATGAAATAAACCAAAAGTATTCTCAGAGACTACGATGGCGGTACCATGAGTACTCAATACTCTTTGGGAACTAAAGGCCATTGTTCTAAAGTCTGTACTTTTTGAATTGAATAGAATACTATGGTCATCATATGAGAAATACGTAAGAATGGGTAACAAGCATCAATGAAAATGATGATGACCCTCATGGGATCTATAAATATGGAACAGTTTACAATCAAGTAATTTGTCCATATATATATGTACTTTGCTAATTTCTAAGAGGAGATACTAGCATGTACATTTAAAAAAAAATGGGGTAAGGTTGAATTCTGTGGTAGGGACAATGACTCACTTGATCATAATAGTTTGATGAATATTCTTTGAGGACATCAACTACTTATCAAAAAGTCTTAGGGCCCTGGCCAGTTGGCTCAGTGGTAGAGTCCTAGGCCTAGCGTTTAGGAGTCCAGGGTTTGATTCCCGGCCAGGGCACACAGGAGAAGCGCCCATCTGCTTCTCCACCCTTCCCCCTCTCCTTCCTCTCTGTCTCTCTCTTCCCCTCCCACAGCCAAGGCTCCATTGGAGCAAAGTTGGCCCGGGTGCTGAAGATGGCTCCATGGCTTCTGCCTCAGATGCTAGAATGGCTCTGGTTGCAACAGAGCAATGCCCCAGATGGGCAGAGCATCGCCCCCTGATGGGCATGCTGGGTGGATCCCGGTCAGGCGCATGTGGGAGTCTGTCTGACTGCCTCCCCGTTTCCAACTTTGGAAAAATAAAAATAAAAAATAAAATTTAAAAAAAAAGTCTTTGCTCAGCAACTATTTTTCAGCTTAATGATAAAAATTTTCAAATGCCAAGATATAGAAAAGAGCTACTTCATAAGACTTAGATATAGTTCCCATGATAAGTAACAAATTGATTTTCAGATAAATAAATCATACATAAATCACCATTTTTTTCATTTAGTCATTGTAATTCAACACATGATAGGAGAAAATAATTGAGTTTTTAACTCTTCAGGCCTCGAAATGAGAACCTGCGTACTGATGCTAATGGAGTTCAACGCTTAGCATAGGGTCAAGTGGGGAGAGAGATGCTATACACACACACCTCTACACGTTAGACCGATCATCACATCATTAAATTCATACTACATCTATCTGAGTCAACAGTGTGTGTGGGAAATACTTTGTGTCTGTGACAGGCGAAAACAGTTGAGGCTCCCCAGTGAGTTTCAAAGGGTTCTAATTTCTTCTATGGAGGTTAAAAAGGACTAAAAAAGTAAAATTCAATGATGATAGGTGAATGACTATCAAGTGTTTAAGGTGTCAGAGAAAGCTGCATCTAAAGAAGCTTTCAGTAAATCAGATGGAAGAATGGTATTGGTATTGGCAATGGAGATACTTGGGAAAAGAGTGTTTGTGGTAGAGGAACTTCCTGTTACTTGATCTACAATCAAACTTTCATAAACATGCAGTATATTAGTTTTCCCCTATTTTTTTCCATATTCTTCTTCATTCTTTTGATAATGTGCTTTACCGCTATGCCTGTTCTTATTCTTTCACATAAATAAAACTTTCTACATTTCTGAAAAGTTTCATGTTCACCCTAGGACAAGCCAGCATCGATCTTTATTCCCTGCACCTAACTTCACTGTTTTTAGCTTCAGATGTTTTCAACAGTTGGTGGCAGTAGGAACTTCCGGGAGGAATAATGGGATACACATAAGAATGTTTAAGAGGAAAAAAAAAATCAGGAAAAGGAGACAGAAGTAAGTTATTCAGTCAATTCATACTATATGGTATACTTTACTTTTTTGTTTTAATTGAATTTTTATTGACTTGACACTGGTTACCATATTTATGCAAGTTTCAGATGCCCAATTCTATAACACATTTCTGTACACTGTGTTATGTTCATCCCCCCCAAGTCAAGTCTTTGTCCATCACCATTTATCCCCCCATACCCTCCACCAGTTCCCCCAACCCTGAGAGGAGAGTGACTGTACAGGGATCTCCAGAGATATTTAGAGGGCTGTCCTTGAGTGTCACACTGAGCACTGATTTATACATGAATGCCACTAGTTAGCCAAACACTTTCCAGGATTTCTGCAGGGATGGGAACAGTTTGTGTTTGCACCAGTCAGAGTAGAAAGACTTTGTAATAGATGGAAAATTGAATAGAGTCCCAAAAGTGGTATCACTTTAGAGTGGGACTAAATTAGCCACATACTAAAAGCTACTCTGAACCTGTCCTAGCAAATCTTAAAATCGAGCCTTGAAGAAACAAATTGATTCAGTGACTTAACTGTCCCAGAACAAATCTCAAAAGTTTTTAAAAAAACAAAACAGTATTTAGGAACCAACAAAGTTAAATTCACAGTGCAATTATTGTTAAAAATGGCCGCTGACCATGTGATTGCATTGCCCAGGTGATACTGCTAATTACCTTCATGCTTGGGAAGAAGTTTGGTTATGCTAATGTGTGCTGGAGGAGAGGTTGTCACACCAAAAGTTTTAAGAGAAGGAGGCCATTTCTGCAGTGGGGTCACATTGCTGCAGAGAGGGGAAGCAGCCAGGATGGGGGGTGCTGAAGGAGAGGCCAATTTGCGCAGAGAGAAGGAGATGGGAACTAGAGGGGACTGAACTGGTGGTGCCTTTGATTCTAGGAAAACCAGGAGAAAGTCAGTGGCTTTGAGAGCCCTGAATGGAAAGGGAAGTGTTTTCCCACTGTGTGTATTTACTCTCCCACCGGTTGCAAGGCTAGAATAAAAGAATGGCCCACCATTTCTTGGCTCCTTTGTTTCTCTACCATCTATCCGAATTCAATGAGAACCTGCATATGAATGGCCACGATGGTGACAGCTGCCCCTGGCCTTACAAATAGCTACCTCAAGAACAAGATATATAAATGGTCAATAAACATATTTTAAAACTTGGTCAACATTGGCAGTGTGCAGAAAAATATAAATAAAAAAGTACAATGAAATTCCACTGCACCTATATTAATATGACTTAAAAAAGAGCCAATTATTTCATAGGAATCTGAGACAACTGCATGTCAGGGGGGAATGTAAAATGACACGGCCTCTTTTGAAAATCATTTGCCAGTGTTCTCTATTAAATTTAACATACACTTACTGTATGTCTTACCTAAAAACTTTACTCCTAAACTTTAGCCAAGCAAAATAAAACTTATATCCATATAAAGATGTATACCTGCATATTCGTGGCAGCTTTCTTAATCATAACCAAAAACTGGAAAATGTGGTATCACAAGAAAGCCAATACTACTTAGAAATACAAAGGAGCAAATTACTAATAAATGCAAAGAGATAAGTGGATTTGAAAACCATGTTAAACAAATGAAGTCAAACCCAAAAGTACACGTCATGTATACTTCCATTTGTATGAAATTATAGGACAGGCAAACCAATGTGCAGTCTCAGAGAGAAAATCAGTTGTTACCTGGAGTTCGTTTTAGAATGAATTGACAGAAAAGAGATAGTAGAGATGTTTTAGGAGAGATAAACACCTTTAATTTACAAGTTGATTGAATTTAAAGGGTAAATACCCTTCTCAATGTTTATCAAACTCTACATTTGAAATGGATTAATTTAATATTATGAAAAGCATATTCTTAAAATTGAATTTAAAAGTAATTGTGACAGAACAAATAGGAAGCAGCCATCATTCAAATTTACATTTTGACATTTTTGCTTCAAAATTTACAATTTCAACATGTTACAGGCTCGGGTTAATGCACCTGAACCCATACAAAGTCGCTTGTGTAGAGGTGAACACTGAAGCTGTTGTTTGTGTACAAGCAGAGGGACGGTGTATACAGGCCAATGTTATAGTTTTCTTACCCGATGAATGGATCTTACACAAATTACCCTGATGTGCAGTATACACTGTAAACTTTCTATGCAGATTAATGCAGAAAATTAGAAACATCTGGGGGATAACATGAATAAAAGGAGAGAAAACCTCAGTAGGTTTGGAATAAATGCAAATTTTGAAATCCAGATAGATTTTGTAGATTTACAGTAGTTTAGAAATGATGGTATTTGAAAGTGAAAGTTTCAGATGTTGGCTAGGGGATGTGTAGAGGGAGCCGACTTCCTTTTCCAAAAGCTAACTGAAAATGACACCAGAGATTTACACTCGAGGGTATAAGAACAAAGAATTGAAGCACATTAAGAGCAAATGATTAAATATTTTTCTTTCTCTGTTATGTGTCTCCTGAGAAATAGGCTTGGGGTTGGAGTTTTCCGAGGACTGTTAAAAAATTAATTGATCTTAAAAGACCAGGACAGCTTTCTGTTCACAAAAGAGAAAACACACTCCAAATAAAGAAGGTTATCTTGTCATTAGTGGTCATACAGTTGCTTTGGAACATTCCTTTCTTTTCTTGCTAATCTTTATTTAAAATTGTTTTCAATTACAGTTTATAGTCAATATTGTCTTGTATTAGTTTCAGGTGTACAGTAGAGTAGTTATAAAATCATATAATGTGTCCCTCCAATATTTTCAGTACCCACCTGAACCATGCAGTTATTACAATGTTGTTGACTCCATGGCCTGTTCTGCACTTTACATACCTGTGACTCTGGACACTACCAAGCTGTACTTCCCAAACCCCTCACCTTTTTCCCCCAGTCTCCAACCCCTCCCCTCTGGCAACCTCAGACTGTTCTCTATACCTATAAGTCTGCTTCTGTTTTGTTTGTTCATTTATATTATTTTTTAGGTTACACATATAAGTGAAATTATACAATATTTGTCTTTCTCTGGCTTTGGGCATTCCTGATTCAAGCTAAAGATGTTGAAGGCTCATCTTCCAATGCGCATATTCACATGGCCAACCCACAGCATTAATGGCTATATTTTTGTAGAGATTACTTTCATCAAACCTAATACAAAACAGAAAGACAGTATTTCACAGAAAATGGGAAAATAGCCAAGGTCTCCAATTAAAAAAAAAAAAATGTGCTTGCAACTTCTCCAACAGACTCTCCTAGGTTTTACGCATTTATTATTTTGTAGAAAAGACTATTCGTGTGTGATACAATAAAAAAGGAAATTCACGGGATTTTAAAAAAATTTTAACGTTTCAGAAAAAAGAAATAATCAACATGCCGAGACTAGCCACTTTTTGAAATCCATTCTTTTGGAAGTGCTTTGCTATTACAGAGATTCCTAGCAAAATAAGATTAATAAAAATAAAGATGAAATTTGCCTTGGTCATCCTTTCCCTTGACTTTCAGCATTATTTTACCACTTCTTAGTGCTCCAGCTCTAGCTCCCTTATGTTTTTGTGTACCTGCCTATAAACACATACTGTAATGTTCCACCAGTTTCTCTGTCCTGGAGACAGTTCATCTGAGTTTACAGCTATGTTGTTCTTTTTCTTTCAATTAAAAAAATAAGCAAATTTAGCCTGGGTTTGTCTTCTTTTTTTTTTTTAATTGCTTTTTAGAGAGAGAGAAATGGAGACAGAGAGAAACATCATTTTTTTTGCTCCACTTATTCATGCCATCAGTGGTTGATTCTTGTATGTGCCCTGACCGGGGAGTCAACGTGCAACCTCAGCATGTTGGGATGATGCTCTAACTAATTGAGCTACCTGGCCAGGGCCTTTATCTTCTTTTAATGTAATTTCTTTCATAAACTGAGAGGGAATCCCTTTTAATTGGTATTAATATCTGAAAATAGGAAAATATATTTCTTTTCATATCATTTCCTATGGAAATGAAATTTCTACTGAGACAGATAATTAAGTGGATGGCTACAGTGAGACTGGGTGCAGATAGTAACCTTGAGTGAGAGGCCATGGAGAAGGGATGGAGAGACAGAAAGGGTTAGCTTCCAGGGATTCGTCTATCCTGGTTCTTGTCTTCATGCTTTGGAATTTCTGAATGGGGTAAGTTTTGGATGATACATCCCACAGCTTGGCTTTAATTTCCTTACCTTCCAATAAATCTCTTTTCTTTCTCTCATCTTGGTTAGCCGTGCTCATTCTTTTCAACATGCCATCTCCCAAAATTACACTACAGCTGAAATATCAATTTCAAGCATTTTATTTTCTCAACAAGACTCCTATCCTTTCAACTATTTTTTTTCCTGTTTTAACAACTCTCACTAGGATCTTGCCTCCTACTTTATTGAGAAAATATAAGCAATTGGTTATGAGTTCTCTTGCTACCAAATGTATCCATCTTCCTGTATCTGTACTCAAAATCCCTGCTACTATCAAAGGTCCAGACCTCTACGGTCAGAATCCCATCTTCTCTTGGTCTTGTCAAGTAGTTCCTTCAGCCATGGTCTACTCTTTCCCAAGTCATTCTAGCTGTTTCTCATTATCAAATAAAAATGTTTTATCAAATGTTTTAAAAGTCTGGAAACCAACAAACCTGAAAACAAAAACAGAAATAAATGCACTTCTCTTCCCCCATCTCCCCTTCAGCCACCACTTAATTTTGGGTAACTCTTTGGAAGGAAACCACTTTAATATCTTTCAGTCTCTGTTACCAAGTGTTCACATACCATTTCTTTCTCAACCCACCCTAAGCAGGTTAGTTTTACCAACACTTTATGGAAATTATTCTTATTTGAATTAACAACAACTTGCAAGTTCCTTTAGATCATGTTAATGAGCTCTGCTTGAGTACTTGCTAAAATTATCATTTGTGGTCACTTGCTCCTCTTCAGAAGCTTTGTTCTATTAGTGCTGGTGACACTACCCTTTCTTGTCTTCTCTGCTTCCTTTGCTAACTCATCCATACTGTTTGGTATCAGAGCAGTGTCTCAATGCTCTGCTCCGATCTCCATCTCCTCTCAAAAAAATACTCACTTGCCCTGCTGATTTCATTTATGTCTATGGCTTTAACTGCTGCTATCTTTTTTTTTTTTTGTATTTTTCTGAAGCTGGAAACGGGGAGAGACAGTCAGACAGGCTCCCGCATGCGCCCGACCGGGATCCACCCGGCACGCCCACCAGGGGCGATGCTCTGCCCCTCCGGGGCGTCGCTCTGCCGAGACCAGAGCCACTCTAGCGCCTGGGGCAGAGGCCAAGGAGCCATCCCCAGCGCCCGGGCCATCTTTGCTCCAATGGAGCCTTGGCTGCGGGAGGGGAAGAGAGAGACAGAGAGGAAGGAGGGGGGGGCGGGGGTGGAGAAGCAAATGGGCGCTTCTCCTATGTGCCCTGGCCGGGAATCGAACCCGGGTCCCCCGCACGCCAGGCCGACGCTCTACCGCTGAGCCAACCGGCCAGGGCCAACTGCTGCTATCTTTAAAGCAACAACTTGCAAATTAGATATTGAATTTTGACCTCTCTACTAAATTGCAGACTTAGAATGTCCAAATTTCTACTGCTCTGAGTTCAAATCTAGTAGGCTTTTCAAAATTTTCATGTCCCAAACAAAACTTTCCTTTGCAATATAAATATGTTCAGGAATCTCTATCTCTACTGCTATTTTCTTCGTCCATACTCCGTTCATCTTTCACCAGGACTACATCAACATTTTCTTAATTTGTCATCCCTTTCTATTCTTGTCCCTCTACTATCCATGTTTTCTTAATATCCTATCTTTACATCAATATATGAATATTAACACATACTAAAAAACAAACCTAACTCCGTACAAAGAATGTACACACACACACACAAGATCAATTATGTAAGGGTTATGTAAGGCCATGGGGCTTCCAACCTCCAAGTCCAGAACACGCGCCTACTTTTGAGCGTCCTTGCCTTCTAGACCCCACCCCTCTTTAAAACTAGCACTTGGCTGCTTTCGGTTTTTTTCCCCTATAACAATGGTTCCCAACCTTTTTTGGGCCACGGACCTGTTTAATGTCAGAAAATATTTTCATGGACCAGCCTTTAGGGTGGGATGGATAAATGTATCACGTGACCAAGACAAGCGTCAAGAGTGAGTCTTAGACGGATGTAACAGAGGAAATCTGGTCATTTTTTAAAAATAAAACATCATTCAGACTTAAATATAAATAAAATGGGAATAGCCCTGGCCGTTTGGCTCAGCGGTAGAGTGTCGGCCTGGCGTGCGGGGGACCCGGGTTTGATTCCCGGCCAGGGCACATAGGAGAAGCGCCCATTTGCTTCTCCACCCCCCCCCTCCTTCCTCTCTGTCTCTCTCTTCCCCTCCCGCAGCCAAGGCTCCATTGGAGCAAAGATGGCCCGGGCGCTGGGGATGGCTCCTTGGCCTCTGCCCCAGGCGCTAGAGTGACTCTGGTTGCGGCAGAGTGACGCCCCGGAGGGGCAGAGCATCGCCCCCTGGTGGGCAGAGCATCAGCCCTGGTGGGTGTGCTGGGTGGATCCCGGTTGGGCGCATGCGGGAGTCTGACTGTCTCTCCCCATTTCCAGATACAGAAAAATACAAAAAAATAAAAAATAAAAAAATAAAAATAAAATAAAATGGGAATAATGTAAGTTATTTATTCTTTCTCTGTGGACCGGTACCAAATGGCCCATGGACTGGTACTGGTCTGCGGACTGGGGGTTGGGGACCACTGCCCTATAAGATCCCCTCATTCTCCTTTCCAAGGGGCCACTCCCTTGATCCAAAAGCCTGAGTAAAGTACCTACTCCCTGGCCGTTTGAGTCTTAGAGAACTTGTTAGGCTGATTTAAACACACACTGTTTAGTGATGTTAGTCCTTTTTTTAAAATTATAGTTGACATACAATATAAATTAGTTTCAGGTACACAACATAATAATTCAACATATATATTCCTTATGATATGATCTCACAATAAGTCTAGTAACTATCTGTCACCATACAAAGTTATTACAATATTATAAATTATGTTCCCTATGCTGTACGGTACATCCTGGTGACATATTTATTTTATAACTGGAAGTTTGTACCTCTTAACCCCCTCCACCTTTTCCACCTATTCCTCCCATCTGGCAACTGTTAAACTTTTATTACATGGAAGCAGAGTTCACAAGCAATAGCCTGTAGGTCACGTAAAGCCATTTAATGGAGGAAGAAATGGAAGTTCAAACAGAGGAAATAATTTAAGGCAAATAAAACAAAGTAAATTCCTCCACACACAAAAAAAGTTCTTTTTGATGTCAGGACCTATAATCTTTCCTTTATGTCACCTTACTTTCATAATATCCTCTTACAAAATAAGTAAAGGTATAACATTTTAAGAGATTTTAAGTTTTAGTTTCAAAATAGAAAGTTTCAGTTATAAGGAAAATTCATTCATGTTAAATGTCTTCTTTCTGTTCAGACTGGATTAATGAAGAAAAGGAAAATGCTTACACAAACAACACTTTTGTGAAAATATATCTGTATTTATTTTAGGGCAAAAAATTAAAAAAGAGAAATCATGCCAAATAACTCAATCCTTCTATATTCATGATAGTTCAAATGGTAATGACATAGAATACTAATCCTTGCTTGCATAACGTGATTCCTACAGGGAGGCAAGAATTTGACTGTTAGGTAAATCACATTTGCACAGAAACTATTTCAGAAAATATTCCTCTAACTAGTGATATAATTCTCTAACTCACACTCATTAGTATTGCTGTGAGTAAATTAACTTTTTATTAAAACTCTGGTGCTCACACGAAATTGGCTCTGTAAAATCATCATCATTATTTAAGAAACACTGATTCCTGCTTAAAGATCAAAGCACAAAATTAATTTGGCTTCTTGTGTATGTGCCCAGGATAGTTATAGAATTCCCCACGTCTTTGATTGGCAAAGAGTAAGCATACCAGGGATCTCAAAAGCATAGGGCAGCCAAGGAGAGTTAAGCAATATTTGTCTTGTGCAAAGACACCAGGCCTGGAAAGGGTGCAGGCCTGACACCTCGCCAACATTCAGTCTGCAGGATCCAGAGACAGTAACTTTATTCAGTTCTTCCAGAATCTTATATAATCTGGCTGAGCCTAATAAAGCGCTGTGACCTTGGGCAACACTCTCAAGCCCCTTGAGCCTCAATGCCTTAAAATATAAAATAATAATATCAATATTTAAACCCTGAAATGCACATACATGTAACTACCTTTGATCCTGGAAAAACAGGTTTGAACTGCCCAGGACCACTTACACAGATTTTCTTTCAGTAAATATACAATTGGCCCTTTTTATCCTTAGGTTTTACATTGCAGATTCAACCAACTGCAGATGAAAACAGTCTTTTCCATCCAAGACTGGGAACCCATGGATGCCCTGAGCCAAGTGTATGCATTGCTCTATGCTATTTTATAGAAGAAACTGGAGCATCGTGGATTATGGTATTCACAAAAAATACTGGAACCAAATCTAACAGATACTAAGAACTAACTGAAAAGGTTTTGGGGGAGTCAAAAGTTGTATCCAGATTCTCAGCTCCGTGGGGGTCAAGGCGCTAACTCCTGTTGCTCACGAGTCCACTGTGCATCGTAAATTCTATACTCAGGCAAACGTGCTTTCGTTCACAATTTTAATATAATTGGCTCTCTTCTTAGATATATTCTACCTCTCCTCACTTGAGAAAATATTATTTCCTTATAATTATTTTAAGTAAAATACCATTAGCTGGCCCTGGCTGGTTGGCTCAGTGGTAGAGCGTCGGCCTGGCGTGTGGAAATCTCGGGTTTGATTCCTGGCCAGGGCACACAGGAGAAGTGCCCATTTGCTTCTCCACCCCTCCCCCTCTCCTTCCTCTCTGTCTCTCTCTTCCCCTCCCACAGCCAAGGCTCCATTGGAGCAAAAGATGGCCCGGGCCGCTGGGGATGGCTCCTTGGCCTCTGCCCCAGGCACTAGAGTGGCTCTGGTTGCAACAGAGCGACTTCCCGGATGGGCAGAGCATCACCCCCTGGTGGGCGTGCCGGGTGGATCCCAGTTGGGTGCATGTGGGAGTCTGTTTGACTGCCTCCCCATTTCCAACTTCAGAAAAATACAAAAAAAAAAAAATACCATTACCTGATAACTATTCTTTACTGAAACAAATTCTGCCCCCAAATCATTAAAACTGGTTCCATTTTGAATATATGTGTGTGTGTATGTATAGATAGATAGATGATAGATAGATAGATGATAGATAGATGATAGATAGATGATAGATAGATAAATAGATAGATAGATAGATAGATAGATAAATAGATATAGATGCTGGTGTTACAAATAATTTATGAACAAGTAAGCACAAACGATTGACTACTTAAAAGTAAAATTTAAGAGATTTTTAATGTAATCTTTGATCTTGTTAAAAGCAAAAGATGTGGTTTAGAAAATATTTTTAATTGCATATTATACTAAAAATAGAAGATGAAAGATAAATTGCTGTCAATTCACTTCCCACATAATAATATATCTCTAAGTGGGCAGCTTTTCCCCTCATTTTGCATTGTTTTACACAGAACTCAGTGCATTACCCCAAAATAATGCACTTAAAAAATGCTAGTAACCTATGTAAATTTCACTGGAAAGACTGCAGGAAGTTTGTAAGATGTTTAATCACACACCCCACAGCAGACTTCTTCCCTAGGCACGTCCAGCTCCCAGACCCTAGAGAAGACTGTCCCTAGGATTCATCTCCTTCAGCTTTACCCCATGCATCAAGCCCCACCACTTTCAGTCTCCTTCTCCTGTCTCTTAATTCTCCAAACAGCACCTGTTTCCTGACTTTATTACACAGTACAATTCAGCAAACGTGCATGCCCACACCTATTCTACCGCTATCCAAGCAAGGACAGCCCATTGATCAGGACCTGTTCCTCCTTAAAATACCGCAAGGGAGGGTGGCAATGATAAAAATCTTGACACTTAAGATACGTGCATTTTCTTATTCATTAGACAAGATTTTATCAAATGTTGATTTTTCTGAAGCCCATCTGGCCATCCTACATAGCTGGGTATACCCATTGCATTTAAAATGTATTTCTGCTGCTAAGCCCAAGTTTATTTCTCTGTATATAGCTGCCTCCTTTTCAAGTACTTCAGAGTCAGGCAGTGTGAACTGAGGGATTTGTTTGCAGTGACCTGCAACTGTAAAATCTGGAATTTGGGAAGATTCGTCTCTGAACCAGGAGGCTCTTTGGAGAACTTGACCCCTTGCTGCCTGTCCCAAGAATTCTCCCAAACCTGGGAGATCAACGGATGCATGTAGGTGCTCTAGGGCATGAAGACCTTGGCATTTATATATCCAGCTGATCCATGCTTCTCCCAAAAGCAGTAAAGGAGTACTTCCAATACTTTACACACATGAATGATGAGCAGTAAAATATTAGGCTGGTAGCACTAGGACACAGATGGTGCTGGTGGAGAAAAGTTTTTTCCATGATATACACACACGATCTATTTATATGCAGACCTATGAACAGAAACATTTGTTTTATGAAAGGTTCAATGATTCAAAAGAAGAATAGAGAACGGGATATGTGTGTACGTGTGGTTGGGTAGGGGGCAAGTTATGTGGAATTATGAGACTTTGGGTACAAGCAGAACTGCTTGCAAGCCCAGGAAACAGTACAGCGAAGAGCTGGGGAGGAGGCAGTATTTACCTCTAGCCTGTAACCCAGAACTCGCTCGGCCTGCTGAAGACAAGAGTTGAGAATAGCAAAAGAAAGCACAGGTGACATAAAGTAGCTACGGTGGACATTCCTCCAAAAGTTTTTACCTAGTGGAAAAAAAAGATAATAACAACTGGCAGCGTTTCTTGAGCTAAAGTTAGCAAATAGCAAGGCAAGGAAGGTGAAGAGGTCAGCATGTAGAAACCCCGTGACGAAGGCTGATATCCTTTCTGGACTGGAAGTTGGGGAACATCAGCAGAGTGGGGGGAGGTGGCTTGGGTTGTAGCAGCTACCCTTCAAGCCCCAAACTGCTCTCATTTACCCCTGAATCTTCTCAACTGTACTCCCCCAGGATGGGGGAGCCTAGAGAAACATGTGTTACTCGGGTATTAGATGAGAAAGGAGAGGAGATGTATAAATAGAAAACTGGAAAACGATGATAGTCTATCAGGCAAATGCAACAAAGATGCCTCCTTTTCCTCAGAGCCCCTATTTCACTGACTGCTGGAAATACACTCTGTAACATCAAAATGAGAAGTCCCTTTAAAAGCAGGACTTTTTCCTGAGATTGATGACGACGCTTTGGTTGCTGCAGCTGACAGACACTGAATTTGCGCAGAGAGCCAAGGAAGCCATTTCCCCAAAACACAAGGGATCCAGGGAGAGCATTTTCTTTCGTCTACTGTTTTGATGAATCTATGTGAGTGCTAGTAAAAGATTTTATTACACCAGCTTTCAAGGAAAACATATTCTAATGTGCAGAGGCCCAGAATAAAATATGAGAATAAATTTATGTACCAAATGAACTGACTGCCTTTTGTATATATTTCTCTTTTACTTAATATCATAGAATTATTGGAGAATCCCTAAACATCCCTAGAATTTATGTATACCCACTATAATTATTAAAGGACTATATAGAAGTTAACATCAGAATCTATATCCTAAATGAGTCAATATCCACAGTACACCAAAATAATCAGCCCATCTTATTTTTCTAAATATCCCTCTTCTTCCACCTATTTGATAAAGGCATATATATATATATATATATATACACACACACACACACACACACACACACACACATATATATATATAATTGAAGATCAGAGAAAAATGTACTAGATTAAGTATGTTTAGTTTCTAACTTTATGTATCTGTATAACCTTTATTAGGTCATTTTGCATCTCTGATCTTTTCTTCTTATAAATGAACAGAAATTGATTTGAAAATATCAGGGTCTAATTTTTTTTTATAAGATTTTAGTCTATACTAAGAAGTTTTTGCTCAGCAAGAGAAACTGATAGCAAAATAAACAGACAGCCAACTAAATGGGAAATGATATTTTCAAACAACAGCTCAGATAAGGGCCTAATATCCAAAATATACAAAGAACTCATAAAACTCAACAACAAACAAACAAACAATCCAATAAAAAAAATGGGAAGACATGAACAGAAACTTCTCCCAGGAGGATATACAAATGGCCAACAGATATATGAAAAGATGCTCATCTTCTTTAGTTATTAGAGAAATGCAAATCAAAACTGCAATGAGATACCACCTCACCCCTGTTAGATTAGCTATTATTAACAAGACAGGTAATAGCAAATGCTGGAGAGGCTGTGGAGAAAAAGGAACCCTCATCCACTGTTGGTGGGAATGTAAAGTAGTACAACCATTATGGAAGAAAGTATGGTGGTTCCTCAAAAAACTGAAAATAGAACTACCTTATGACCCAGCAATCCCTCTACTGGGTATATACCCCAAAAACTCAGAAACACTGATACATAAAGACACATGCAGCCCAATGTTCATTGCAGCATTGTTTACAGTGGCCAGGACATGGAAACAACCAAAAAGCCCATCAATAGATGACTGGATAAAGAAGATGTGGCACATATACACTATGGAATACTACTCAGCCATAAGAAATGATGACATCGGATCATTTACAGCAAAATAATGGGATCTTGATAACATTATACGAAGTGAAATAAGTAAATCAGAAAAAAACCAGGAACTGCATTATTCCATACGTAGGTGGGACATAAAAGTGAAACTAAGAGACATTGATAAGAGTGTGGTGATTACGGGGGGAGGGGGGAGAGGGAGAGGAGAAGGGGGAGAAGGAGGGGCACAAAGAAAACTAGATAGAAGGTGACAGAGGACAATCTGACTTTGGGTGATGGGTATGCAACATAATTGAACGACAAGATAACCTGGACATGTTATCTTTGAATATATGTATCTTGATTTATTGATGTCACCCAATTAAAAAAATAAAATTATTAAAAAGAAAAAAAATATTTTAGTCTATAAGGTTTAGGTTATTGGTTTTTAATGCCTAGTCTGGTTCAGTCGCTAATTATTGTGAATGGATCAAGAATGACAGGCTCCTGCAGGGAGATACAAGAAAAATCGGGGTTCTTCCTGTTTAGCACTCATTAGAAATGTATGTATTGAATAGTAAATTTGTTACTGAGCTTTGAGGGAAGCACTTGCAAGTGTTTTTTATGAGCTGAGTAAGTTTTAACATAAGAATTAGGTGTTAGGGATAGAGAAGCCTTATTTAATATATTAATCCTCTTACTTTAAGAATGTACCCATTTGGGGGGATTTTTCTAACAACTTCAAATCTGAATTCCATGCTATCTTGTCTTATAATAGAACTATTCTTTTTAGAACTATTAGCTTATTGATATATTGTAGTAAGACCACATTCATTAGATGGCTTTTATAATTTTCAAAGTAGACATTTTTGTTACATGCAAAAGTAAAAACTAATGCCAGGTGGCCCTGGCCGGTTGGCTCAGCGGTGGAGCGTCGGCCTGGCGTGCAGGAGTCCCGGGTTCGATTCCCGGCCAGGGCACACAGGAGAGGCGCCCATTTGCTTCTCCACCCCTCCCCCTCTCCTTCCTCTCTGTCTCTCTCTTCCCCTCCCGCAGCCAAGGCTCCATTGGAGCAAAGATGGCCCAGGCACTGAGGATGGCTCTGTGGCCTCTGCCTCAGGCCCTAGAATGGCTCTGGATGCAGCAGAGCGATGCTCCAGAGGGGCAGAGCATCACCCCCTGGTGGGCGTGCTGGGTGGATCCCAGTCGGGTGCATGTGGGAGTCTGTCTGACTGCCTCCCCATTTCCAGCTTCGGAAAAATGAAAAAATAAATAAAATAAAATAAAATAAAATAAAAACTAGTGCCAAGCAAAATAGTATATGAAGTCCCTTCTTCCTTAGCGAGAACTTCAACCTAAAATGTGACCAATTTTGAAATTTATATAGGATGAATCAATTTCTTTGCTATGTGCTTTTTTATTAAATGATATTCAACTGACCTGAACCAAAGTTTAACTATAATATCTATTTTTATTAAATTGATTTTTAGCCTTTGAACTGTAAATTTAGGTTTTATGGGATTTGGCAAAATATATTAATGTATGCAATTTTAAATATATTGGAAGAATTATTTCTATACTTCAATTAGAATGAATATTTTCATTTCCATTCCTCAGAAAAGCTCATATAAATGCTATAGGAAAGAAAAACTATACAATTAAGAGACATTCAAACTGACATAAAAATATGAAACAGAACTTAATTAAATTCATAACAGTGTACCTCACTGGCACTTGAATTCTTACCTAATGTAGGTTTACCACCCTCTACTCCTCTTTTGTCTCCTCCTCCTCCTTTTCTTCTCCTATATTTTTGAACTTTAGGGTTGATCACATGTTGTCTTACAGATAAGGAGCTATCTGGCTACAGAGAATACTTCCCTAAAAGATGGCTTTTTATACATTATTAAATCATTTTCCTATTAACCTTAGGATTTAGGCATGTCCTTTATTTATACTGCTCACAAAAATTAGGGGATATATCAAAAATAAATATGAATCTATAAAATATCCCCTACTTTTTGTGAGCAGTATATTCTGGAGCAAAGTTCTTTGCTAGAAAACTGTTCCATTCATTCTCAGTTTTGTTACCTAAACAAGAGATGGTCTGTAACTACCCTGTGAGCCTAACAATGTGTTTGAAATGCAGATTCTCCTTGAGCAACATGCTGCTGCAAGAGCCACCAGAAAAGATGGTCCCACCTGCAGCCTGACAGCTGAGTAGCACCTGAACGAGAGCTGGGGTTTGTTTGAAATGTTGGAACTAGAAAAGCCCTCTTTTTGATAAAATGCCTTCTCATGAATAAAGTCTTCCACAGAAGAGCACCCAGTAGAAGCCCAAGTTATTATTTTGTAATTAGGAAACTAAAATAGCTCACATTGCTGAGGCTATTTTGAATTTGTAATGCATTTTTTCCTCATATTTTCTAATTTAATCTCATTAATTTTTCATTGCATTGAGCCACTTCCACCTATTCATTTAAAGTTGCTTTCCCATGAGTGTTTTTATCCCATGAGTCCTTTCTTCCCTCATGAGTATAAAAAAAAAAGATTTTATGTATGTGTGTGTGTGTATATATATAATATATATATAATGCATACCAGCTAACATTACTGCATGATGCATATAGATTTTGGAAAATTTCTGTATGTTGTTACATGCTGACATTTTCTAGTTCTGCCAGGTTTTCAGACTAAAGGCTATGGTGTATCTTTACTGGCAGATACCTTCTCCTGAGCAAAAATGAACTCCAGTAAGTACTACTCAGTATGACTCCCTCACCCCTTTTCTGTTATATATTTGGAGCATTCCTACTCCTTCTCTCAGAGTCACTGACTTTCCATCTTAATATCTCTAAAATTCTGGCACTTTTTCAAATGCAAATTTCATTTTCTTTACCCTGTGCGAGAAGGGGAGATAGAGACAGACTCCAGCATGTGCCCCACATGGATCCACCCAGCATGCCCACCAGGGGGCAATGTGCTGCCCATCTGGGGCGTTGCTCCATTGCAACCAGAGCCATTCTAGTGCCTCAGGCAAGGCCATGGTGCCATCCTCATTGCCCGGGGCCAACTCGCTCCAACTGAGCCATGACTACAGGAGGGGAAGAGAGAGAGAGAGAGAGAGAGAGAAGCAAGAAGGGGAAGGGTGGAGAAATATATGGGTGCCTCTCCTGTGTGCCCTGGCTGAGAATCAAACCCAGACATACACACACCAGGCACATGCTCTACCACTAAGCCAATGGGCCAGAGCACAAATTTTATTTTCTTTGCCAGCAAAAACAACCAACAAATTTCTTTTTGTTGCTAAGACCTAACATGATATGAAAACAAGCTACAAATGACAAAGGAGATTTTCAGTATATAGCAATGGATCCTATTTGCAATGGCTTTGATTCCTCTGAGAGATCTTGAATCACCCAGCATGCTGGGTATTCTTGTGGGTGGCTCTAATTACAAAAAAATATGCGACCAGTTCAGGTGTTGGAACATGCATTGCTATCCTTGCCTAGTTCTACAGCACAACTGATTTGGAAGTTCATCAAAGCACATAAGCAATTACTGGGCAAGCTGCATGTACATATTTAAGTATTAGTATTCAATTCAAAAAAGAAAGAATGTTTATAAAGGGAAGGTAATTACTAAGTTTATAGACTAAGTAGATGTACCTTATATGAGGTGGAAACACTTCAAAATGTGTGCTTTGTTTCTAAATATCAAATTATTTTCTATATGAAATAGGTCACATTTTCTATGTAAAATCTTCAGTGCAGGGATTCTCTAAATCCCTGGCACTGAAGAGCAAACATGTTCATCAATCCCTATCTGTTAGGCAGTGATAAAGCGTCGTGCACCGCCTTCCACTGCACCGTGGAAAACACAAAAAGGCCGCAGGTTTACATCTGGCTGCTGTGCTAAAGCCAATCTGAAAAATATTCTAAGATTATGATAGTACAAGAAATTAAGACTTTATTTTCAGAGCATTGTTTGGGGAGTGGATATATTTAACTTATAGAAGAAAGGGGAACAAAACACCATAATTAAATATATATATGTACCAGAGAACAAGATAGCAAGCGTTAATATTTTTAATGATGTTCTTACAGGGAAAAAAGTAGAATTCATCTGGTTGACCTGTGGGCTAGAATTTGGATGGAGATGAAGATCTTACAGTTAGCAATAGTTTAATTCCACATTAAGGATTTTTTTAAAAATATTTTGTCTTTTTCAAATAGCATTTTATTTATTTATTTATTCATGCATTCATTTTTAGAGAGGAGAGAAAGAGAGACAGAGACAGAGGGAGGAGCTGGATGCATCAACTCCCATATGTGCCTTGACCAGGCAAGCCCAGGGTTTCGAACCAGCAACCTCAGCATTTCCAGGTCAATGCTTTATCCACTGCGCCACCACAGGTCAGGCCAAGGAATTTATTAAAGACCCTTGAGCCTGACCAGGCAGTGGCACAGTGGATAGAGCAACGGACTGGGATGCGGAGGACCCAGGTTTGAGACCCCGAGGTCGCCAGCTTGAGTGTGGGCTCATCTGGTTTGAGCAAAGGTTACCAGCTTGGACCCAAGATCGCTGGCTCAGGCAAGGGTTATTCGGTCTGCTGTAGCCCCACGGTCAAGGCACTTATGAGAAAGCAATCAATGAACAACTAAGGTGTCACAACGAAAAACTAATGATTGATGCTTCTCATCTCTCTCCGTTCCTGTCTGTCTGTCCCTATCTATCTCTCTCTCGAACTCTCTGTCTCTGAAAAAAATAAAGACCCTTGAAACATCAGAATAAGCTCCTTCAAGAAAAACTGAATTGCTCTTGAACATAAATAGTATAAACAAGAATGTGGCAGTTATTCTATAGAAGATGGTTAAGTATAGTGTGACTTAAGATGCAGATAATCTATGATTAAGTAAATATTGGATACAAGTAGAAGGAACCTTGTCTTCCAGTGTCTGACATGTGTGAGAGGTTAACAAACTAACAAAATGAATGTGCCCAATGATAACATAACTGTACATCCATTATAAGATTATCATTGAACACACTGCAGAAATTATAGTCACGTTAAAGCATAAACTTGACATAGAAGTTTGTTTGAATTTTCTAGGATCACTGGTGCAATGGTACCAACTAAACACTCTAAGTGCAGGTACTGCAGAGAGCTCTTCTCTCCTCCCTGGTGTAGTCATTTCCTAGGAATGCTTTCACAAATCACAAAATTGATGGCTTCAAACAATAACTTCATCTTCACCATTTTGGAAGCTAGAATTGTAGAAATCACAGATAATACGTGTCAGTGAACATGGTTAATTTGGGAAGCTTAAAAAAGACAGTAATTAATCATGACTTAATTTATATAAATAAGAGATTAATGTTTGCATTAATCAAGTGATTTGCCAAAGAGTGGGTATCAAATAGCAATGACTGTGAGATTTGAACATATTTGAACATATTGTTCATCTCCTAATTCTATATCCATTCCTCTTTATATATTGTCTCGAAAAGTAAAGATAGGGGCCATGAACATCCCACAGGGAATGATAATGACACAATGGAGAACATATGCTTGTTTAATTCAACAAAACTGTCACAAACTCATAGCTATGGAGCAATTTGCATTTCCAATTTTTCCCCATGAAAATTGACTGTCAGTAGATTCCTTACATTCTTCCAAAATAGATTAGAAAATAGCATCAACAGAAAGGACTGCCTAGAACCTTTTTATCAGAACCCTCATGGAATTAAAATAAAACCTTATATATATGTTCATTTGATTCTAGAGTGTCAAATGTTTCATTAATGGAATAATATGTTAAGTGAAAATAATTCTTTTCCAGACAGTGATCTCTGCTGATAACATTCAGAAAAACAATTGCATCTGAAAATTTTTAATCAGAAGTTTCTATAAAAGATGTAAGTTTCAAAATGACTGCGTTATAATATCACAAAACTAACATCTGGCCCATGATGAATTCAAATATTCAATGCTTGGATTGTAGGTTCTTTAGTTAAAAAGAGACAAAACTGAATAGACTCCCAGTTGTGCAAATGTCTGCAATATGAAAGTTTACTTTCCAAAGTCTGAATTTAAAATATAAACCTACCAACTTTCTAGAAACCAGAAGAGTATACCATATGCCCATAAACCTGCTGTCCTGTGGTGTCTACATTCCTCACCCATAACAATATTCCTTTATGCCTCTTTAATTCTATCATTATCCCAGCTGTTCATCCACTAACTTGTATTGGTAGAGCAATAAAAAAATGCAATGAACATTAGTTTAGTCTCTGGGATTGTGGTATTAAGTACTGATGGCTCCCAAGAAAGGTGATGAACTAACACGGGAAGCTGGACACCCACCTAAATTCAACTCTGATGGATCAGAGAACTTAATATGAACTTGTGGTAAAGCCCTGGAAAGATAGGCCGAGCATGGCTAATAGGGCGTGTGCATGGCAGAAGGCTGGTGACAACAGAGCAGGAAACCACTCTGGCATTGCCTTTTCTCTCTCCACATTGTTCTGTGGGTCTCTGCCCACCCTGACTGCCCTGGGGTGGATGCAGACAGCCAGGAAGAGATGACAAGCTCAACTGGGGCAAATAGCTGTCTAGCTTTGAACAGAAGCAAATCACATTGTTGGCCAGAAGTGGATTTAACAGCGGGCACACTGGGCATGTGCCCTGGACCCCCGACTTCTGAAGGGCCTTGCAAAACCCCAACTTTACACTTTTTTCTAATGACACCAAGTTTGGCTTCATATGTGCAATTTTAACATTAATAGTACATAATAATTTTTATTTATTTAAAAATATGGTTGACATGTATTTTTATTTTCCCTGTCTCTCTCTGTTTGTTAAAGAGCCCAATATTTTCTTCTGTGCCCGGGGCCTCAACCGACCTTAATCCGCCTCTGTTGTTGGCAGGTGGGCAATGTGCCTCTGAGCGTTCACATCACCCTCTAGGCCCGCCTTCCATACAAACTTCTGTCAAATAGGACTTCCCTCCCATTGCCCATTCAGATACTGATTTGTCACACAAATTTTTTCTCTTTCCCTCTAAGTCTTTTTCATTAACTAGGTTCTAGTTGTAGCTAAAAAAGAACTGTACTGATCTATGCTTCATTTACCAGAATTTTTATTCTATTGTATCTGGAGTTCAATATTTGAAATTTCAAAGTAAAGTCTGTCCTCCTGAGTCCTGCTAAGTGTTCTGATGGAAAAATATCAATTTATTCTCATACAGGAGGAATGAAATCTCACTGATAGGAAATTACAAGCCTAATAAAAAATAACTCCATTACGGGTTCAGTAATCCATCCAAGATGACACGGATAATCCATCTTTATGAGAAAAGTCACTGAACCATATTGCACTACGTGAAACTGATTTCTAAAATGTCTAATAACAGTTGAAGATAACTACATTAATGAGTCATTCTGTCCTAAGTCTAGAATATTAGCCTTGACTAAACTGTCTTCACAAGACAAAAAATAATGTCTTTCAGAATTTGGATATTTTGATATCTGGAAAGAATGGCAAATTAGCAAATTCTCACATTAGCAAAAGCTGTTTATATGACATAGTAACACCCTCTGTCTAAGAAGAAAACAGAAAACATTTTCAGTTCCGTGGTGGTAAACACACCCTGAGAGGCAGTGTTAGAGAGATCATTAAAAATGGAAACTTGAAAAGAAAAAGAAACTTCCAGCCTAACAACAAAGAGAAAGCAAAACAAGATTGAACTCAGAAATTTTCTTGAGACCTTCAAAGAGGTAAAGTCACAAAACCAAGAAAATTGAATTCCAAAGGGCAAAAAGAACTTCCAAGGAGATAATATAGCACACAGGCTATTTCGCTTCATGGATAAAATGAAGTAGCTGAATGGATAAAAAACAAGATCCAACAATAGAGGCACACAAGAGATTCACGTTGGCTTTAAGGACACACATAGGTTTAAAGTGAAGTAATATTCCATGCAAATGGTAACTAAAAGAGAGCAGGAGTAACTCTATTTACATCAGATAAAATAGAATTTTATCAAAATCTGTCAGCCCTGGCTACTTGGCTCAGGGGTAGAGAATCAGCCCAGGCGAGTGGATATCCCAGGTTCAATTCCAGGTCAGGGCACACAGAAGAGTGTCCATCTGCTTCTCTACCCCTCCCCCTCTTGATTCTCTCTCTCTCTCTCTCACCACCCCCCTCCTGCATCATGGCTTGACTGGAGCAAGTTGGTCCAGGGCACTAGGATGGCTCCATGGCTTTTGCATCAGGCACTAAGATGAGCTGGGTTGCTGAGCAACTGAACAATGACCCAGATGGACAGAGCAAAAAACCCCTAGTGGTTTTTTTTGGTGGATCCCAGTCGGGGCACATAAGGAAATCTGTCTCTCTTTTTCTGCTTCTCTCACTGAATAAAAAAAAAAATGTCACAAGCAACAAAGATACTAGTGAGAAAGCTTTAATTTCTCAAGAAAATATAATAATTGTAAATATATTTCAAAATGAATATGAAGCAATAAAATATCCCCTAAGTTTTGTGAGCAGTGTATATTTATTCTCAACATCAGAGCACCCAAATATATAATTACAAAACCAAATATTAACAATGCTGAAGGGAGAAATAGATAGCAATTTAATAGTAGGGGATTTCAATATTCCACTTTCAACAATAGATAGATCATCCAGACAGAAAATAAAGAAACTGCTGATCTGAAGAGTATTATAGAACAAGTGGACAGATATATACAAAATATTTCATCCAACAATGAAAGAATACATATTCTCTCAAGCACACAAAGAACATTCTCCAAGCTAGGGCATATATTGAGCCACTAAACAAGTCTAAACAAATTTAAAAAGATTAAAATCGTTTCTAGTATATTTTCTGACCACAATGGTATGCAACTAGAACTCAGTAACAGGAGGAAAACTGAAATTTTAAACACACAAAAATTAAATAACATACTCTTATACAACCAATGAGTCAAAAACAAAGCATCAAAAGGGAAATCAGAAAGTACCTTGATACAAATGAAAATAAAACCCCAACACCCCAAAACTTATGGGATGCAGAAAGGTAGTCCTAAGAGGACTCTTTATAGTGATAAATGCCAACATTAAGAAAAAAATCTCAAATAAACAACCTAACTTTATACCCAAATTAATTAAAGAACAGACTAAGTCCAAAGTTAGCTAAAGTAAAACAATAAAAGAAAATTAGAGCAGGAGTAAATATAATAGAGACTATAAAAAGAATAAAAATTTGATGAAACTGAGTTTCTTTTTTTGACAAACCTTTAATGAGACTAATTAGAGAAAAGGAGAGGAAGTTATAAATGAAGAAGGACCCATTCTGATACCACAAAAATACAAAGGATAAGACTACTAAGAAAAATTACACACCAACAAATTAGATATTCTAAAAAAATGGATAAATTCCCAAAAATATACAACTTAGCAAGACTAAATTATAAAGAGGTTAGAAATCTAAACAGATTGTAATGAGTAAGAAGATTCAATCAATAATCAAAAACCTTTCAATGCAGAAAAGCCCAGGACCAGACTGTTTGGTAAACTTTACCAAACATTCGATACCAATCTTCTACAAATTCTTTCAAATAAGTGAAGAGGAGGAAACTTTCTCAAACTTAATTTTATGAAGCTAGCATTATCCTAATAACAAAGTCAAATAACAATATTATAAGAAAAAAACAACAATGGACCAATATTGCTGACTATATAGATGCAAAAATTCTCAACAAAATACTAGCAAACTGAATCCAACAAGACATTAAAAAAATCATATACCATACCCCAAAAACTCAGAAACATTGATACATAAAGACACATGCAGCCCCATGTTCATTGCAGCATTGTTCACAGTGGCCAGGACATGGAAACAACCAAAAAGCCCATCAATAGATGACTGGATAAAGAAGATGTGGCACATATACACTATGGAATACTACTCAGCCATAAGAAATGATGACATTGGATCATTTACAGCAAAATGGTGGGATCTTGATAACATGATACGAAGTGAAATAAGTAAATCAGAAAAAAACAGGAACTGCATTATTCCATACGTAGGTGGGACATAAAAGTGAAACTAAGAGACATTGATAAGAGTGTGGTGGTTATGGGGGGAGGGGGGAGAGGGAGAGGGAAAGGGGGAGGGGCACAAAGAAAACTAGATAGAAGGCGACAGAGGACAATCTGACTTTGGGTGATGGGTATGCAACATAAGTGAACAAGATAACCTGGAGTTGTTATCTTTGAATATATGTATCCTGATTTATTGATGTCGCCCCATTAAAAATAAAATTATTAAAAAAATCATATACCACGATCAAATGGGATTCATGCTTGCAATACAAGTATGGTTCAACATATGCAAATAAATTAACATGGTACAGCTCATTAATAGAAACAAAGATAAAAATTATATGATCTTCTGAATAGATGCAAAGTAAAAGCAACTGAAAACATATAACACCATTACTACAAAGCATTTGATTATTGTTTGAAGTCATCCCACATTAGCACTGGTTTGGTAAACACCTTGCTGTTGTGAGTCCTGGGACTTGCTCCCATTTGGGTTAATAAAATAAAAGCAATTGATAATATATAACATCATTATATGATAAAAGCTGCAGCAAATTGAGTACTGAATGAACATACTTCAACATAATGAAGACCATATAAGACAAAGCCACAACAAATATCATATGCTGAAAGATTTTCCTCAAAGTCAGGGACCAGACAAGGGTACCACTCTCTTCACTCCTACTTAACATTGTACTTCAAGTTCTAGCAAGAAAAACCAGACAAGAAAAAGAAGGAAAATCTATCTAAAAAAATGAATAATGAAAATTGTCTCTGCAGACTATATGATCTTATATATAGAAAACCCTAAAGATTCCACCAAAAAATTGTTAAATCTAAAAACTTAATTCAGGAAAGTTGTAGAATAGAAAATCAACTTATAAAAACTAGTTGCTTTTCTATACTCTTAAAATGAAATATCTAAAACAGAGATAAATAAAACAATCCCATTTATAATAATATTGGAAATAAAATGCTTAGGAATAAATTTAACCAATGAGGTAAAAGGTTTATTTGTACACTGAAAACTATGTTATTGATGATAGAAATTAAATATGATGCACGTAAGTGGAAAAATATCTATGTTCATAGATGGATTGAAGAATATTATTTAAATGTTCATACTATTCAAAGCTATCCATAGATTCAATACAATGTCTATCAAAATTCTGAAGCAATTTTTACAGAAACAAAAAAAAATTCTAAAATTTATATGGAATCACAAAACTTCCTGAATAGTCAAAACAATCATGAGAAAGAAGAACAAAGTGGAAGCTGTAACACATTATTTCAAACTATATTTCAATGCAATAGTAATCAAAACAGTATGGTACTGACATAACAACAAACAAATAGACAATGGAATAGAGCAGAGAATGAATACATAAATCCATTCATATATGGTCAACTAATATTTAAAATACAGCCAACAATACTCAATAGGTAAAAGTCTTTTCAATAATGGTTTTGGGAAAACTGGATACTCACATGCAAAAGAATATATTGAACCCCTATCTTATACCACTCACTAAATTTATCTCAAAAGGTATTAAAGACCTAAAACTTTAAAACTCCTAGAAGAAACATATGAAATAAAAGCTCTATAGCATAAGTCACGGCAACAACTTTTTTAATATGATATCAAAAGCACAAGGAACAAAAGCAAACCTAAACAAATGGGACTGCATCAAATAACCACCTTGTCTGTAAATCATTTTACCAAGAATTAAGCAATATAAAAAGGACACCAATAAATGTCCTGATAGGTGTATGTGTCCTGAAAAAGAGTCCACTTACTAGAAAAATTCAGTCCAATTTAAAAGTAAAGTTTCTCTTCAAACTAGAGCTTGAATACTTAGAAACAAACTAGAGAGAGAGAGAGAGAGAGAGAGAGAGAGAGATATTAACCCAAATGGGAGTGTGTCCCAGGACTCACACCAGCAAGGTGTTTACCAAACCCGTGCTAATGTGAAGTGACTTAAAACAATAATTGAATGCTTTGTAGTAGGATCAGCCTGTCCTCCTCCCACCATATTTGATCACTGTGAAATGTAACATTTTAATTACCTCTTGCAAAAAAAAAAAGTACATTTTAAGGGGATATTTTTATTTGCTAAAATACAACAGCATAATATTTTGATGCTGCTATATGAGTAATAAACTTGTTATGTAAAATAATAGTCTCAATATTAGATGCACAAGAACTCTAAGACGGAATGCTGGCCAAGCTATTCCTATGAGTCAATACAGTTATCCTGATCTCCTTCACTTGCCAGAGATGTAATTGCTTCATAATGAACCAACAAGAGGAACAATTCTAAGTGAACTGCTGACAAGTTAAATGGCTCCATGTAATTGCCATTTGGGGAGATATTTTCTGCCTGTTTGATAAAGGGTGTAACTCAATTATGGGATGAAAACGTCCTCAGATTTGAGAAAGTGGAAAGCATATGGACTTTGAAGCAAGACAGACATACAGCAAGTCATTGAATCAGCATTAGCCTCAATTTTGTCATTTATAATACAGAAATAAGTAAACATTGTTCTTAGTATCAGTTATAAGACATATAAATTATTCACTACGTCAATTGACACAAACAGATGACCAATAAATAGTATTGTTAAAAAGGAAAACATCTATTTAAAAAAATGACGCATAAGTAATCGTTAGGTCACCAAAGAAGGGATGTGCAAGGCCTAATGAGTTTTATAAGAAATCTATTTATGCACCTGAGAAAACATGGGCTGAGACCCTAGTGGTGTCAACCCCGAGTGTCTGGGGATTGAAGCCTTTATAGGTTTAGTGAGCACGGCTAGGCAGGAGGTTAGTTAGCCTTGACTGGGACCCTGGGGCAAGGTGCTGGTTGGTCACTGTAAGCCACTGGAGGAGAGCTACGGGAACAGCCCTGGAGCCAAACCACTTAAAGTCTTTCCTGGCTAGTGAAGTTTTAATAAGGGACCCTGGACCGGATGCTACCCATAATACTTTTCCCTAAAACCTACTTTGAGCCTTTACACATCAATATAAACAGAGATTACAGAGGGCCAAGGGAGATTTTGCTCCCTTTATAGTCTGATTGTATCTCTATTCCTGTGCAAATATATGCTGCAACAGTTGCAAAGATAAATTAAATACTAAGTCAATCTAAATAAAATCATTAATATTACAGATAAAACACTAATTCTAGTTCGTTTTAAATAGTTCCACTAATGTCCGTAAAGCCATTTTGGATTTCGATCTGAACCTCTCAGTTCCCAGTTTCATGGGCTGTGGAAATCTGATGGCCTGGGGGGAATTAGACCAGCATCCTGCTCTTGCCTTGGACAAAGCTTCGGGACCCCTTGTTAGTTTGTGAATTATGCTGTTTCCAAAAGTTTATAACAATTCAGTCATTGCATTTCCGTTGACAGGCCATTAGGGGAAAAAATGATATTTATTACCATTAAATAAGAATATCAATGACCCCTAAGAAACCACAGAGGTAATTAAGTCTGCATTAAAGCTCCACCGGTAAAGACAAGCACATTTGATGAGTTGTCATTTTAAGTTCTTCATCAGTGAGCCTTAAAGCCTAAATTAATTTTAAAAATAAAATTGAAGATTTAGGTAATCAACTAAGACTGAACCTTTTTTTAATTACATGCAGACCTAATATTCTATTCTTCAGTTTCATTTAAATTCAGTTCAAAAAACATTCTTAAAGGTCATTTCTGGAGACAGGAAAACCCTCTTGATGTACACTAATTTATATGAAGAGTCCATAGGCAAACACCCAGAAAAGCAAATTAACATTTGGAGATTCTGAACTGTAAGAGACAGGTAAGTTTCTAGCAATGGAGACCCAGCTCGACTTGTCAGATCAGTTTCCAGATATCAGAAACTGCTTGCTCTTTGTCTCACTGAATAAAATTCAGGTATTACAAAGTAATCCATCACTGAGATTATTAAGTATAACATTGTGAATATATACAAATGTAATTTCCGTTCCTATATTAAAGACTTTGAAAACCAAGTCCTAAAGCAAATAAAAAAGAATTTAACAGAGAAGTAACATTAAATCACTTTAAGTGTTGTGTGAAATTTTTGTTTCATTTTTCTTGGCATCTTACCCATTTAATTTTTTTTTTAGCTCTGTTTATTTTTTTTTATAAATTTTTATTAATGTTAATGGGATGACATTAATAATTCAGGGTACATATATTCAAAGAAAACATGTCTAGGTCATCTTGTCATTAAATTATGTTGCATTTAATTTTTAAAATTACTAAGCGTTATGGCTTTACATAGTAGAAGTTTATCTTGACTGCTGCTATCTTTTATGTCCTTCTAAGTCTAGACTTTCTTGTCTTCTAGTTCTAATTTTATTACTCACAAATGCACTTCCAGTTTCTTCAATGGCTCATTTATTTGATAATATAGTTATTTCCTTATCAAGAATAATAAATAGGCCCTGGCCGTTGGCTCAGGAGATAGAGCATTGGCCTGGTATACGGATGTCCCACGTTCGATTCCTGGTCAGATCATACAGGATCCGCTTCTCTTCCCCCCTCCCTCCCCCATTGTCTCCCTCTTTCCCTCCCACAGCCAGTGGCTCAATTGGTTTGAGCATCAGCCCCAGGCACTGAGGATAGCTCAGTTGATTCACGCATGGGCCCCAGATAGGGGTTACCAAGTAGATCCCTGTCACAGTGCATGTGGGAGTCTGTCTCACTATCTCCCTTCCTCTCACTTAAAAAAAATAATTATTATTATTATATCCAGAATCCTGCTCACACTTTTTCTGCATCCAGGGAGATTCCCTCCTGCCATAGCACCACTGCCCAGGTGATCTGTTTGGAGAATATTATTTTATAGCTGCTTTTTTTCCCCCTACTCGGGATTAAATCCATTTATATACTTCTGCTTTTACAAAAATTTTCTGATAAGGAAAAGTATTCTTGGTGGTTCCTGTGCACACAGTATTTGTAGAAAGAAATAGTGAGAAGTGTAACATTAATAAGGGTCTGGTGAAAAGAGGATACATTTTTAGATAAGTCACACCAAAAAAAAAAAAATGTCTAATTTATTAAAGGAAAAAAAAAAACCTAATTCTTAAGCAAAATTTGTCCTGGAAGTATAGAACCAAAATTTAAACGGAGTCACTTATGTCAATGACCCAGTAGAACATGAACTCTATGTCAATCAGGCATCCCTGATTTGACTTCCCCATGCAGTGGGACACTCCTGGTTAACAGTAGGGCTGGTGGCCTCTTTGAGACTACTCTTGAGGTGGCTATGAGGATTCTACTTACCGATACCAAGACCAATCGCCACTGGAGGAAAAACATGACCGACACACAAGTTAGTTGCAAGAATCACACAGGCAGTTTATTCCTCACAGATCCTATGGCGTGCCTGGGTACAGCTTAATGGGCCCCGTCGGCGTGCTCCTCTCAGCTGTCCTTTGTCAGAGCACCATGGAGATGATCCACGTTCAACGTTGGAGTCTGGACGACTAACTGCAGCTGGGACCCCCTCGGCTTAAGTACCCTTTCTGGCATACCCCTTCTAACGGGTGTTAATCTATGGGATTATCACACCAAGCCACTTTTAGAGAGTTCCTCGCAGGGAGCTCTTTTCATCCACATATCATTTCACATGCACACTGACTGGGCCCTGTGCAGAGGGCATAAGCCTTATTCACTTGTCTTAATGGCTTTTAATATTAAGTCCTAGCTTATTTCTATACATCTTCTATATTTTTTATATTTCTATATATTTAATTACTACAACATTATATTACTGTAACAATCAGGAACAAAGGCCGGCACATAAAGGAAACATAATCTAACCTTACAGGAATTTGCAGCTCCTCTCAGGAATCAGCAGAGGACACCAGCCAGTTCCCTAATGTTGGCATCTGTTCTCACCATCTCTGGACTCCCTTGTTCCCCTGATTCAGCTGCCCAGATCCGAACAGGGAAGAAGACCACTAGACCACCGATCAGCTGAAAAGTCAAGTAACTTGCACATGTATCCCATAAAAATCACACCGTCTGTGAGCAAACCCGAACGCGTGTTCCCATGGCCTTGAGTTTCCCGGTTTGCAGGTTGAAGGAAAGCCTTCCAATAAACTCAACTTTCTGCTATTTTATTTCACAGGCAGAGTCTGGTTTTTGGCAGAAGGAAACAATAAATAAACAAGAACAGAAGGAAGAGATACAGGAGTTTACATATGTTTTTGTAAACTAAAGATGAAATAAGAAACAACATTCTAGTAAATATGTGTGAGTTATAAGCTAGAAAACATTTTCTTAAAAAAGAAGTTGACTCAGTAAATTATACACGTTCCTACACGTAAACCAATTTTCGGTTGAGAAAGGCTGTAGAAGCCTATCATTTAAGGCTATTAGACTTAGTGATAAAGTTACAAAATATAAGAATTTCCTAAGCTACAAGTGTCTGTGTTTCGAGAGATAGACAGAAATCTCATTGCAGAATTTCAAGAAAACTGTCAGTGAAGAGTGAGCTAGGGATTTTCCAAGTTTTAACTACTCGAACTCAAAAAGAGAAAGAAAAAAAAACTATCACATGTAGCCCCAATATTTTACTTTGAGGCGAATACGTTTTTCATGACAATTATTCTGATTTATTAGGTTTTATCTAAAACATTTGTGCACCATTCTCTGTCTGAATGATAAAAATTTTGCAACAGTACCAAAAGAAATTAAATGACTTACATGTGCAGTGGGTCAGGAGCAGCTCAGCAGATGGTGGAGAAACGAGACCTGAGCTGCTGCGGCCGGAACCCCTCTTCTCAGAAGGGAGCCAGATATCACGGAATCACGGGAGGTCTAGGAGGCCAGCAGGTGAGTCCTGGGATGAGAAACACCTGGGAACCCGGCCAGCAGCCCCTCCTCCCAGACTCATCAGTAAGCAGTCTGGTTCGCACCACCTAGCAAGCAGACCAATGCTCACCAACACCCCTGCCACCAGGCAGAGTCACGGCCACTTGTGGCCTCACTCCAGGGGCTCCGCCACCTGTTGAGGGCTGGGCTGTGGCGTAATGGCTGTGCAAGCCGGCCCAGGCCAGAAGGAGGGAGTGAACCGCGTGTGCTCAAGCTGCAAGTCTGTCAACATCTGGGAGGCTGAAGACCAGGGGCAGCAACTCAGGCTTCCATTGTGGGCTCCTGGGGCCCCAATCCCATGTCTGCCCAAGTCCAAGGCTACAGCAGCCCAACGGAGCATTTCACTGCACCCCACTTGGGCCAGCTGTCCCTCTGTGCAGCGCCCAGCAGCACTGAGTGGCCTGGAAGTCATCTCAGGAGACCTCAGCTGCTTGCTCCCACGGTCTTTCCCCGAAGAACAGCTTCCCGCAATTACTGTCTCTTTCTGGGAAAGTAAGTGGGGTCAGTCGCTGTGGAAAAACAGTAATGAGGTTCCTCAACAAATTTTAAATAGAATTATTATTGTGTTTGATCATATTTGATTCAGGAGTTCCACTTCTGGGTATATAAACACAAGAAATGAAAACAGGATATTAAAGAGATATATGCACTCCCATATATATTGCAGTATTATTGACAATAGCCAAGATATGAAAAAGTCCTATGTGTCTGTCCACAGGTGAATGGATAAGGTGGGGCATACGTACATACCATGGAATATTATTCTGCCACAAGAAAAGGAAATCCTGCTGTGTGTAATAATGTGGATGGACCTTCAGGACATTATACTAAGTGAGGAAAATCAGAGAAAAACAAATGCTAAATGATATAACATGGAATTTTAAAAAGCCTTACTGATAAAAACAGAGTAGAATGGTAGTTCCCAGAGGCTGGGGGAGAGGGAAATTGGGATTGTGTTGTTTAAGGCTACGTACTTGGAATTGTAGATAAGTCCTGCAGATCGAATTCACTGCAAAGTGATTGTAGACAACAATACTTCATTATAAACCTCAGTGTTGCTAAGACCGGATCTTAATTGTTCCGACTACAAAATAAAAAGTAATTATGTGGAGAAATGGAGGTGTTAGATAACGCTGTAGTGGTGATCATATTGCAATGTATAATTGCATCAAATCAATATATTTTATACCTTAAACCTACTCAATGTTCTATGTCAATGATATCACAAAACAAATTTTTAAAGTGGAATGGATTGCATGTTGCTATGTCTCTGACTCAGCACCTTTTGTGCTTCCACATTAGCTAGTCCCAGGATTCTCTACGAAGGGACATGAAACCTGTAATTCCAATCTCAGACACTGCTGAGGCTGTATCACTTGCTTCTGAAATGTAATGTTGAAACATACTGACTCAGAGTCAACACATCTGGCACCCCACATGATCATGGTCACCCTGAAAGGGCAGAAAGAACCCCCATCCCAAATTTGGTTCAGATATCAAGATATGATCGATTACACACACACACACACAGACACACACACACACACACACACACACGCCCCAAAAAGCCTATGAAAAGGTTTCTTACTTATAGAATTGAGGTCTCTGAGGAAAGCAGGACAGACCTCTCAAGCATGTACCAAATGGCTTGAAAAGTACAAGAAAAGGAGACTGGTCTGAGTTCTTATTGTGGTTAGAAGATGGGGTCTGGGATGAGAGTCCCTGCACGCAGTGAAAGGCCAGTGTGGTCTGAATCCCCCTTTGTTACCAAAGATGGGGGCTTTATATCAGCTAGCTCAATTATGGGGCAAAGTAGAAGAGGAAAGGGTAAGCTTAAAAGCTGTCAGCAGCCTGGCCTGTGGTGGTGCAGTGGATAAAGCATCAACCTGGAACACTGAGGTCACTGGTTCAAAACCCTGCACTTGTCTGGTCAAGGCACATATGGGAGTTGATGCTTCCTGTTCCTCCCTCCTTCTCTCTCTCTCTCTCTCTCCTCTCTAAAATGAATAAATTAAGTAAAGAAAGTTTAAAAAAAAAAAAAAAAGCTGTCAGCAAACATCAAAAAAATGTATTTAGAATTCTCATTGAACAGACCAACCAATGGATCATGCAACCACATGAAATAAAACTTTCATAATTATTATAAAAATACAGAAGTTATGGTCATCATTCTTGATTCCATCTATATAACACCACCATTTTCATATCTTATCCAAAATGATGATTTCACTGTCCCTTTGCTTGTTCTTGTCCTAGCATGTCAACAAAACATGACATATGCTTGAGAAAAAAATTAAGAAATTTTGTTATTGGTATGTTGTACTTAGTTCTTTTTTATTCAGTTAACAATTTAGTGTTCTCCTCTGTTTCTCAAACTAAGCTAGACATTGTGGCATGAGAGAAAAGCCAAAGTTAAAGGTGCTGCAGTAGGGATGGTTTTGCACATAATGACGAGACAATGACTTTATTTCTTAAATGGTTTTTAAGTTAGGGAGTACTTTTTAATGTGGAGATGATACGATCATATTTATAAAGTAGAAGGCTTACTTTAATAAAAGCATGAAGAAGCATTTGAAGAAAATGAGCGGGAAAATCAGACTTAAGTAGAGTTGAAAAATAATGAACAAAAAAATGACATTTGGGGCATAAAATAATAGAATCATAAAAGAAAAAGGTTGCATTTGACTCTGGCTTGGATTACTTGGCTATTGCAATAAACATGTATATAAATAAATGAATGAAATATATAAATGTATGTGTGTGTGATAATACATAAATACTGTCTTGACCCAGCCTTGAGGCCCTAGTTAGAGGATGATCCATTTCCTCTTCTTGAGCAACTGATTAAGTTCACACCCCAACTACATCCTCTATCAGGCTCCCTTATTCAGAGACCACATGCCCTAACTGCCCCAGTGCAAGGGACCAGACAACAAGGGACAGTACCTATACCCTGGAGTCTGCAGAACACATACAACAAATTCCCTAGCCCACAGGGATCCTTGGCAAACCCCTACATATTTACCTGACATAAACTGCCCTCCAGCTCCAGCATGCTGACACCTGTTCCCAGGTGCTATTCCCTGTGTGGTCCTGCCTGGCAACTTTTATTTGGAGCTGCAAATAATGAAAAGTTTTGCTTTTCATTTATCTGAATATCAGTGTGTTGTTTCCTGCTCTCAGAAGCCATTTACCCCAATAGAGAACTAAGGAGAGAAAACGCATTTTAAGAAAGAGCATTCGTATAGTTTTCATCGTATTGCACATGAAGCGCTTGTCAAACACGCAGATGGAAACGTCCAACTGCAGTTGGACGTTCCATTCTAGAGGTGAAGGAATACCTGTTCCTAGGAGAGAGGATTTGGAATTATTAGCCCTCAGATTGTTGCTGAAAACATGGATGCAGATACAATTTGGGGGGGTATGAGTTTTAAATGAAAAGAGGCCTGAGCACTAAATCCTGACTATAGAGCAAAAATTGCTTACATACTAGGTATGTTAATTAGGTGAATGCCATACACACAGTAATTCATACAGCTCTTAGTGGGAAATTAAGCACAAGCAAAAGAGGCACCTAGCACAAAAGAAATCTATGTTTTTGTGTCAAGTCTAAAGAAGAATTTGATAAAGAGGAGGAAGTGGTATCTCTATACAAACCACCCCCCTCAGCTAAGCTGGTAATACATAGGCTTGACACTAATTTGTTATGTATGAGAAAAAAAGTGTGCTCATCCTATCTGAGACTTGCTTTTAGAAATTTGTATTAGGAAACATGTAGATTAAGCAGTTAGTAAAGTAAGAAACTGTATTGTAATTTTTCCCAAATCGTGCTCAAGCAATTCACTTACGGGAGTTGAGATGTCAAAAGTTTGGTTTTATCTCACACAGTAAGGTGTATAGAGATGTGTTGTAGAATCTGGCACCTGAAACTTTATGTATAATTAGGTTATCCAGTGTCACCCCAAGATATTCAATTAAAAAGATTTTTGTAAAAAAAATAATTGGTTTTATTCATGATTGGGCTTTTATAGCATTGATATGATGAAGAATGGGTGTTGAATGGGGCCAGAGTATGGTTTAAATGAGGTAGTTAGGGCCTACGGTGGATAGGTAGGAGATAGAAGTGAAGAAATAACAAAGACTTGGAGAAAATGGCAGTGTAGTTGGAATGGAAGTCATGTTTGCATTGGCCTGAAAATTGGGGTGTCAGTTCGCTCTTGTAAGGTGTAAAATGTGATATGGAACGAGAACAGTAATAGAGAATTAGAAGAATATGGCCACTCCAGGCCTTGATGATTGATATTTAAAAGGTTTAATGACCTTTAGTTGAATGATTCCCAAAGGAGCTTTTTCTTCAATGGTAAGCAAAGCTTTGGTAAAGTAATATTGAAGGTAGAAGGTTATTTCTATAAAAAGGTTGAGAGTGAAGAAGAGCTGTTCCTTGATAAACGGGACAGTGTAAATGCCTAGAGAAAGTCGGTCCTGGTGAACAAGTTGAAGATGGGAAGAAGATAATGATATGTAGTAAGAATGAAAGAATACACAAATTTTAGGGCTTACATTTTGTGGAAGTGACTGAGGAGATCAGGAATAGGATTTTGAACAAATTAACTGATTATAACATCATAAATAAAATTTTGTTATAAATTTTTTTCTCTGGCTGTGAAACCATTCTAGGTCTCCAGATATTTGAAATGCATTGAATATAATCTATAGCCACACAGGGTTTGGGAAGGTAGGAATTAAAGCAAGACTTTATCATCTTGGAAGCATAGGTTATCTCCCATAGTTAATTAAAGTATGTCTTTTTCTTTTTTTTTTTTTTTTTAAGTGAGAGACAGAATCCTTCATGTGGCCTGACCAGGAGCCACCCAGCAACCTCACCTAGGGCTGATGCTTGAATCAACCAAACTACCCTCAGCACCTGGGGCTGACACTTGAACCAATGAAGTCATTGGCTGTGGGAGGAGAAGAGGGAGAGAAGGGGGAGAGGAAGGGCGAGAGAAGCAGATGGTCACTTCTCTTGTGTGCCCTGACCAGGAATTGAACCCAAGATGTCCCTATTCCAAGCTGACGCTCTATCCACTGAGCCACAACCCACAGCCTGTGTTTTTCTAAGGGCCTTGAGATAGAATAGGTAACTTCTGAAGGTTTGTTTCCCTACTGGGAGCTTCTGCTTTGGACTGGGAGCTTCTTTTTTGGATGTAGCATCCAAAAGTAAGTAAATAAATAAACCTAAATTAAGTGGACTACTAACAAGGACTCAGGAATTTAACTGTGTTATACTCACTGCCATGGCAGGAACTAAGAGAATGATCATCAGGGAATCACTTAAGGTAGGGCTAGATCTTAGCCATCCAATTTATATTAAATATAGAGTTTGGGTGAAAACAAAATATGCCTAACATGCCAATTAACAAACTTGCTTCCATGCTATACAGCTGCTGGTCAAAAGAAGACAGTTTAGTGTCTTAGAAATTTATGGGGCCACTTATAATTTCTAAATACACAACTTAACAAAAAAGTAATTTTGCCATAAAGTAATAAATGAGTAGTAGGTATTATTTACAAAATGTACATAAAGTGATAAATAAGCAGTAAGTATTATTTACAAAATATGGAATAGTTGAGAGATCAAACTGAAGTACCTGTCAAATTTTAAAACATCTCCCATCCAATACTTACTAAAGTATCAAATTTAAGGCATTATATTTAATAAGTAATATTGCAGTTCACTAAGCTCCATGACATTCTGACCTAATAAATTAACTTTAGAAGCCCATATATTATTATGTAAATAATACTTGTGTTATAAAACAACATGGAGATAAAGTTGCTGCATTTACCTATAATTATGTATTGTTATCAGTAGAAGTCTGTAAATTTAGAGGAATTCCTAAGAGCTGTAAATACTATTAGGATGTTAGAGACAGGTAAAAATTTTGAACTCCTTTTATATTTTATGTTTTAGTAGGAAATAATTGGATCTTAGGAATCAAAAGATCTCGTTTCAAATACATCTTCTTTTCTAATAAAATTAAGCCTCTGTGCTAAACCAAGTCAGTTAACCTACCAGCACCACAAAATTTCCCTCAGCTAAAAATAGATTTAATTCCCTTTCTAGATAATTATTTTCATTTAGCAAATATTTACTGAGCTACAGCCATACAGCTGTCACTGTGCTAGCTTTGGGGTTATGAAGATGACAGATGGGGCTCTGCCCTCATTTTGCTGGTGGTCTGAAGAGTGAGAACAAATTTATAAGTTCATAAGTACAGCTCTATGTTAGAACCAATAATTTAAGCGATCATCACAGATCATAGAGACTAGCAGTCAATTCTACTTGGTAAACTTAGAAAAGTCTTCATAGAAAAGTGAGTACTTAAATAGAATTGGTATGGTAGAGCGTCTGCTCAGAGCAAGATCAACCATGGCGACAGTGTACACGTTGGCTGAGGGTAACTTTGGAAAGAGCTCGAAGGCGGAGAGGTCTGTTCGATGGTCATTATTATTGTCTAAGGAAGTATTTTTAAATATTTTGTTATTCTCATGTTTACAACCCTTCAGGAGGTCCCCCAAAGCCTCTGAAAGGAATGCCATATTTCTTTTGACAACGCAGTAGCTCTCTGTGATTGGAAACCTATCTTTCTAGTGTTAATTCACTATACAAAATGGCCCACGTGCAACTATACTACAACAATAACAAACTAATATTTTCCTCAAAATCTAACACATAGAGGGAAAGGATTTCCTGGATGTTATGGGTTGAACTGAGTCACTCCCAAAACATACATGTTGAAATTCTAACCCCCAGTACCTCAGAATGTGACATTGTTTGGAAAGAGGTCATTGCAGATACAACTAGTTAAGATGAGTCTATACTTGGAGGAGGGTAGGCCCCTAACTCAGTATGACTGATGTCCTTATAAGAATATGGCCACGTGAAGATACAGAGACATAAGGAGAATTCCTCATGATAAAGGAGGCAGAGATGGGCAAGCCAAGGAATGCCAAGGATTGACAGCAACACTAGAAGCAGAAAGAAAAGCATGGAACCAGTCCTCCACTAGAGATTTCAAGAGAGCACGGACCTGTCAGGAACTGAATTTTGGACTTCTGACCTTCAGAACTGAAAGGCATATTTCTGTTGTTTTAAGACACCTAATTTGTGGTGCGTCATTCCAGGAGCCCTAGGAGACTAGCCCACGGTCCCTTTAGGAGCTTCAGTAATCTAGCATTATGTATATTTTTGCAAGCACTGGTTGACACTTGGAGCCCCACCCCCACTGCCGACCCGCAAGGAAACTCATTATTTTTGATACCAAAGAAAAAATGTCAGCTGCTGTTTTTCACTTTTTATGCCCTTGACTTTACTCATTCCAGTATGTCTGATTTAATGATAGCCTTCATCAAGATCAAAAATCTCTGCTCATCTAAAACACTACCAAGGAAAAGAATAGAAAAGCCACAAACTGGGAGAAAATATTCGCAATATCTATTTCGTAAAAAAAAACTTGTATTAAAAATAAAGAATTCCTAGGACTCGATAATAAATAAGCATGTAGCCCGGATAAGCCAAACTTTGAACAAATTCTTTACTCAAATATGTATACAAATGATCAATGAGCATATGAAAAGATGTTCCACATTGCTGATTCACAGGACAATATAAATTAAAATCACAAGATACCACTACGTGCCCTCTAAATAACTAAAATTAAAAAAGACTGAAAATACCAAATGTAGGAAAAGATAGGAAACAATGGGAGCTTTCATACATTGCTGAGAAAGGTTAAAAGACTACAACCTCCTCTGCGAACTGTTGGCAGTTTCTTAAGTGGTTAGACAGCAGTTTTAATCATAATAAACAAACACTGGAAACAATGGAGAGATTCATCAACAGAAAAACTGACAAACTGTGTCATCTTCACAAAATGGGACACCTCTCAACGATTAACAGCAGCAAACTACTGATGCCTGCATCAGTACAACATGTATCAATCCCAAGAATAAAAAAGACTGGACATGAAATTTTATGTCGAGGAAATTGAAGAGTCAGGAAAATGAATCTATATTGACAAAAATCACCTCAGCAGTTACTCCTGGGGTGGTGATCAGATTAATGGAAAAGGAGAATGAGTAAACTTTCTGGGGTGGTGGAAATGTTTCAATCTTAATAAGCATTTATCACAACTGATTGGGGCCCTGGCTGGTTGGCTCAGAAATAAAGCATCAACCCAGTGTGTGGAAGTCCCAGGTTCGATTTCCAGCCAGGGCACACAGGAAAAGTGCCCATCTGCTTCTCCACCTTTCCCCTCTCCTTCCTCTCTGTTTCACTCTTCCCCTCCCACAGCCAAGGCTCCACTGGAGCAAAGTTGGCCCAGGCACTGAGGATGGCTCCATGGCCTCTGCCTCAGGCACTAGAATGGCTCCAGTTGCAGCGGAGCAACGCCCCAGATGGGCAGAGCATCACCCCCTGGTGGGCATGCCGGGTGGATCCCAGTCAAGTGCATGCAGGAGTCTGTCTGTCTGCCACCCACTGCTTCTCACTTCAGAAAAATAAAAAAAAATAATAAAAATAAATTTAAAAAATTGGAAAGTACATTTAAGATATATAAATCATGTATAAGATATATAAATAATGTATAAATTACACATAATTATAAAATCAGTAACAAAACAATCAATGATTGAAATAAAAACAAAACAAATAAATGGAAAGAATTTCAGAAAGAATGCTCAAGTTATTAGAAAAAAAGAGATTAAGTACAAAGATAGTAAAATATGTTTAACTTTTAAAATTATAGTCTACAGTCAATATTATTTTGTATTAGTTTCCAGTGTACAGAATAGTGGTTAGACAATCATATATTTTGCAAAGTGTTCCCCCTGCTATTTCCAGTACTCAACTGGCACAATACATGGTTATTACAATATTATTGACTATTTTTCCTATGCTGTATTTTATATCACCATAACTGTAATGCAAATTTTCTGGCATTTCAGAAAAATTGATTATGAATTATAAACTCTTTGGAATTGTGGTGTTTTTCAACACCAACAACCAATTATCAGATTTCTCTAGACATGAAATTGGGTATCTAGCAACTACTTTCAACTCTGACACAATCTACCTGGAACAGAGTCATATCCCGGAAGTCAAAGCGTTCAGCACGACAAAACTACCTGCACTAAAATTGCCCATCACAAGTCCTGGGACAGCTGTACTTCTGACTGACCGCTTATAAATCAGGGGTTCCCAGACCTCCTAATATTCAATAATTAGCTAGAATGGCTCACAAGACTCAGGAGCACACTTTGTGCATGTTTATTGCATTTTGTGAAAACTACAAATGAGCAGCCAGATGAAGAGGTAAGGGTAAGTTTCGGGTGGGTTCCCAACACAAGAGCTTCTATCTGTGGAGTTGAGATATGCCACCCACACTGCAGGTGAATGTGTTCACCATCCTGGAAGGTCTTTGGACCCTGTAGATTTGGGATTTTTTGGAGATTTCATCACATAGGCATGATCAATTTTTAACTCAGTCGCCAACCTCTCTCCTCTCCCCTGAGGTTGGGGTTTGGTTGAGGCAGAAAGTGCCAGGCTTCTAATCACTGCTTTGTCTAATTTATGGTGTCCAGCCCAGAACCAAACAAGCTTTGAAGACAAAAGATGTTCCTGTCATCCAGGAAATTATAAAGAATTTAGGAACTAGAGACCAAGACCAAATATTAACATAGAAGGCTCCTAATCACACCTATCACTCAAGAAATTACAAGGGTTTGGGGAGCTCTGTGTCAGGAACTAAGGGCAAAAAACAAATATATATTCCTTATTATCCAACAGAAATGAAGAAAAAAATTTATGACTTAGAAAGTTTTAAGATGAACCTAAAGAAGAAAGTACTTTTTCCTACATTTGTGTAGGATAAATGTAACTTCTACAAGAGCTATAAATATGATAAAATGGAAATATAATATGCTGGGGTGAAGTGAAAAGAGGAAAGTGGAGTTCCTAAGAGGAAAACTGGGGAAAGATTCAAAGAGAACATTCACATGTGTAGAAATGAGAAAAGGGGAAATAGAGGAAGATTCCTTGGCGAGGGTTGGCCCTGATCATAGATTTTAGTTACAGTAATGTGTACTCTTGAGCCAAAGATGGGTGGTAATTGCATTAGTTCATTCTTTTGATTTATTACTCTATTCTCTAGTCTGTATTTAGCACTTTATTAGGTAGTCTTGTTTGAAAAACAGAAACCATGTTTTACCCACAAAACTATTTCATATACCCCTTTGGTAATAATCTTCCAGTAATGTTACAGTAGCCCTCTCAGGAGATGCCTGAAACCAAGAATAGTACTGAAGCATATATATATATACACACACACACACACACACACACACACACACAGAATGTTTTTCCCCCATACATATCTGTGAAGTTTAATTTATAAATTAAGCACAGCAAGATATTAACAAAACTAAAAATAGAACAATTGCAGCAAAATACTGTAATAAAAATTATGTGGTCTCTCTCAATTTCTCTCAAAATATCTTACTGTACTATACTCACCCCTTATGATGATGTGAGATGACAAAATGCCTATGTGGTGATATAGCATTAGGCTACTATTAACTTTCTGATGATATACATCAAGAACTTCACAGTTTCTCTTTGGCATATCCAAATCGCCTATATCACTGTTCTTGCACTTGAGGCCATTATTAAGTAGAACAAGGGTTACCTAAACACATAAAACAGTAACAGTCAATCTGATAATGGAGGCAGCTACCAACTGACTACCAGGAAGAGAGTGTTTATATAGCATGGAGATGGCAGACAAAGCAAGGGACTAGTCAACTCTCGCAAGGGACCACGTGAGACTTTACTACACTATTCAAAATGGTGAGCGATTTAAAATGATGAATTGTTTACTTCTGTGATATTTTATTTAGTATTTTCAGAATGTGGTTGACCAAGGGCAAAGAAAACCACAGGACATACCACAGAGAAGGGGCGGATACTGTAATTCCAAGTTTTAATGATCAAGGAAAACTGCTAGCCCCGGCGTTGAATTCATTTATGTGTGTGACCAAAGCCAAATTGACAACCAAGAGTTACACTATAACAGGTGGGGCAGTGAGCACCGTGAGCTGAGGGTGCACAGCTTCTTCTCACTGACCACCAGCCACTCTAATCTGAGGCTCTCCTGTCATTTATGGGGGGAGGGCAGCAGATCAATGAGCACTTGAAACAAAGGGTGCAGTTTAGTATGCAAGGTAAAGGGTGCTTCCAAGGATTTGTATCATGTATACATTGCACAATATGTCCTAATATGAAATTTAAAAGCTGGTTTGGGTTGCAAGAGGCAAGTTGTGACCGCATAGCCTTTTTCATTTTTTACCTGAATTAAAATATAAATGGTGTTGGGCAGATAAAATGTATTATGCTCACTTTGTTAAAGATGGTGCTGCCCACGTGGAGGCCGTTGCCCAGGTGATATTAATGTGTGTTGGGGGCAGGCTGTGGGCAGGCAGAATCCTTGTAGCCTGGGGCTTGGTTTTGGGATTAAGCCTTTCCCACCCTTTTTGATGTGGGGTGGTACAATCCCATCATGCCCCGGATAAGTGACTTTGTATTAGAGACTTCCCTATTTTGTATATTGGATTAAGGGTTTTGATTTCTACACTATAATATGGGGGCAGAATGGGAGCTTGGTCTCTTGGTTCCTGAGATTATCATTAGAGCAAAGAGCAGAGAAAGGCCACGTGGAGAAGGCCAGGAGAAGCAGCCAAGATGGCAGAGTGTTGAGTGAGAAGCCAGTTTGTGCAGTTTGTGCAGGGAGAAGGAAGGAGATGGGAACAGAGGTGAATAAGTCTGGTAAGCTGGAAACCTTTGATTCTAGGAAACTCAGATAAGTCAGTAGCTTTGTGAGCACTGAATGTGAGTGGGTTTTGGAGCCCAGTGTATGTTTTTACTTTCCCGCCGGGTGCAAGCTAGGATTAAAGACTATGGCCCACCAGTTTTTGGCTCCGTTGTTTCTTTACCAACTGTCTGAATCCAATGCAAACCTGCATGGGCCAGGCAGCTGTGATGGTGGCCCTGGTCGTGGCTTCTGGCTTTACAAATGGGTTAGATGCCAGGCACAGTACAAGAGTCAGAATACCAAGAAATTTGATAAACTCTTATTATGAACATTGGTACACTTCATGGCGTGTAAAAAAATATTTTAAGCTTTTTTTTGTTTTACAACTAATTAGTGAGGAATGATGTGAGAGATAAGTTCTAGAGACATCAGGGAAAAAGAAAAATACCCTTTTCCTAAAGGGAGAGCAAAGAAACAAAAGAATGGGTAACAGGTGTGGGAATATTATTTCCTTCACATCTTGAGATTCTCTCATTCTAAGTCATAAAATCTCATTAATATAAAAATTGTATACTAAAAGCTGTATATTTTTAAAAAGCACTCACTTTGGAGATGGGAAGATGGCAGTGGAGTAGGCAAATGCACAGACGCCACTCTCTCACCACCAAACTGGAATATAAATCAATATAGGAAAAATCAGCATGAAAAACCAACTCTAGACTACAAGAACAGCTCTCAAAAACCAAGGAGCAAAGAAGAAGCCACAACAAACCTGGTAGGGAGCACCTGAATCTCCTCTGCTTACAGGAACGGAGGCGAGGGGGAGGCTGAGAGCCCAGAGGGGATCTCACCCAAGGGAAAAGAGCAGAAAATACTGCTCACAGCCACTTGCCTGGTGACCAGAAAGCGAGGTGTGTTGAAAAGACCAGCTTATCTTCCAAGTGGAAAGGACAGGGAAAGGGACAGACTGTGAGGGGCTAAGGAATGCAGAAAATGAACTAAAAAAGCTGACTCATCCATGCTGGAGGCAGCCATAGCTGGGGAAGGGACTGAACCTTCCACAAAACAGTACTGAATTGCTTCCAGATCAGAGATCTCCAGACATCTCTCCAGCTCCAATCAATGCAACAAGACACAGCTGAAAACAAGAAGTGGGGAGGAGGGGCAGTAACTCAGGTCTCCATGGAGATCTGAGATACACCTCCCCCTACTGAAGCTGAGAAAACACCCTGCCCCCAGAGAGATTAGTTGGTTGAAGAGGCCTTCAGAGTCTCAGGTTACACCCATCGCATTCCTGGATACAGTTTCAAGGAAGCCCCCTGATGAGATCAGTAAATGAAACTATCACCTGTTAAGAAAACAAACAAATCAAGGCTTCAAAGCTGCCCAAATCCGAAAGTGGATTACAAATAATAGCTGATACCAACCCAAGAAGACCTAGAAATAACACAACTGAAAACTAGAGGCAGACAACACCAAGCCTAGACTCAACAAACTCTACAAATAAAACACCCAAACACAATAAGAAGACAAAAAAGTGCAATCCAAATGAAACCACAAGAGATACCTTCAGGAGATGAACTGAGCGATATGAAAGTAATCAAACTTCCAGATGCGGAGTTCAAAATAATGATTGTAAGGATGCTTAGGGATCTTAGAACAACAATGGAGGGTCAGTACGAAAACCTAAATAAAGAAATAGCAAGTATAAAAAAGAATCAGTCGGAGACGACAAATACAATATCAGATATAAAGACCACAATGGAAGGAATTAAAAATAGGAAAAATAGGGCTGAGGATTGAATCAGCGAGTTGGAGGACAACTGGAATGAAGGCATGAAGGCAGAGAAGAAAAAAGAAAAGAGACTCAAAAAGTCTGAGGAAACTCTTAGAGAGCTCAGTGACAACATGAAGAGAAATAACATCTGCATCATAGGGGTTCCTGAAGAAGAAGAAAAAGAACAAGGGATAGAGACTTTGTTCAATCATATCATAGCTGAAAACTTCCCTAAATTAATGCAGGAGAAACTCTCACAAGTTCAAGAAGCACAGAGGACTCCATTAAAGAGAAACCTAAAGAAACCTACACCAAGACACATCATAATTAAAATACCAAAGCTAAGCGATAAAGAGAAAATATTAAAGGCTGCGAGACAAAAAAAAAGTTATCACCTACAAAGGAGCCCCCATAAGGATGACATCGGACTTCTCAACAGAAACACTTGAGGCCAAAAGGGAATGGCAAGAAATATTCAAAGTAATGCAGAACAAGAACCTACAACCAAGACTACTTTATCCAGCAAGGCTATCGTTTAAAACTGAAGGAGAAATAAAAAGCTTCCCAGACAAAAAACAACTCAAGGAATTCATTACAACCAAACCAATGCTGCAGGAAATGTTAAGGGACCTGTTGTAAACAAATCAAAGTGGGAAAAGAATATAGCAAAAAAGGACTACAGCTTTAAAAAATAAAATGGCAATAAACAACTACATATCAATAATAACCATAAATGTAAATGGATTAAATGATCCAATCAAAAGACATAGGGTAGCTGCGTGGATAAGAAAACAGGACCCATACATATGCTGTCTACAAGAAACACACCTTAGAACAAAAGATACACATAGATTGAAGGTAAAAGGATGGAAAAAAACATTTCATGCAAATGGAAATGAAAAAAAAGCTGGGGTAGCAATACTTATATCAAACAAATTGGACTTTAAAACAAAGGATATAGTAAGAGATAAAGAAAGCCACTACATAATGATGAAGGGAATAATCCAACAGGAAGATATAACTATTATAAATATCTATGCACCTAATAGAGGAGCACCTAAATATATAAAGCAGACTTTGGTGGATTTAAAGGGCGAGATCAACAGCAATACTATAATAGTAGGGGATTTCAATACCCCACTAACATCACTAGATATATCCTCAAGAAAGAAAATTAACAAAGAAACAGCAGACTTATTGGGCACACTAGATCAACTCGATTTAATAAATATCTTCAGAACCTTTCACCCTAAAGCAGCAGAATATACATTCTTTTCCAGTGCTCATGGTACATTCTTTAGGATAGACCACATGTTAGGGCACAAAAGTGGTCTCCACAAATTTAAGAAGATTGAAATCATATCAAGCACTTTCTCCTATCACAACGGCATGAAACTAGAAATGAACCACAACAGAAAACCTCAAAAATTCTCAAACACATGGAAACTAAATAGCAGGTTGTTAAATAATGAATGGATTAAAAATGAGATCAAAGAAGAAATAAAAAAATTCCTAGAAATGAATGACAATGAGCATACAACAACTCAAAATTTATGGGACACAGCAAAAGCAGTGCTGAGAGGGAAGTTCATAGCACTACAGGCACACTTTAAGAAGCTAGAAAAAGCTCAAATAAACAACTTAACCCTGCATCTAAAAGAACTAGAAAAAGAACAGCAAGTAAAGCCCAAATGTAGTAGAAGGAAGGAAATAATAAAGATCAGAGCAGAAGTAAATGACATAGAGTGTAAAGAAACAATACAGAGAATCAATGAAACTAGGAGCTGGTTCTTTGAAAAGGTAAACAAGATTGATGAACCTTTAACTAGACTCACCAAGAAAAAGAGAGAGAGGACTCAAATAAATAAAATTACAAATGAGAGTCGAGAAATCACAACTGACACAACAGAAATACAAAATATTGTAAGAAAATACTATGAAGAACTGTATGCCAAAAAACTAGACAACCTAGATGAAATGGACAAATTCCTTGAAACATACAATCTTCCAAAAATCAACCTGGAAGAATCAGAAAACCTAAACAGACCGATTATACCAAATGAGATCGAAAGAGTTATCAAAAAACTCTCAACAAACAAAAGTCCGGGGCCTGATGGCTTCACAAGTGAATTGTACCAAATATTCAAAGAAGAACTAACTCCTATCCTTCTCAAACTATTTCAAAAAATTCAAGAGGAAGGAAGACTTCCAAGCTCCTTTTATGAGGCGAGCATAATTCTGATTCCAAAACCAGGCAAAGACAACACAAAGAAAGAAAATTATAGGCCAATATCCCTGATGAATATAGATGCTAAAATCCTCAACAAAATATTAGCAAACCAGATCCAACAATATATGGAAAAAATTATACACCATGATCAAGTGGGATTTATTCTGGGGAGGCAAGGCTGGTACAATATTCGTAAATCAATCAATGTGATTCATCACATAAACAAAAAGAAGGAGAAAAACCATATAATAATTTCAATAGATGCAGAAAAAGCATTTCATAAAATCCAGCACCTGTTCATGATCAAAACTCTCAGCAAAGTGGAAATACAGGGAACATACCTCAACATGATAAAAGCCATCTATGACAAACCTACAGCCAACATTATACTCAATGGGCAAAAATTAAAAGCAATACCCTTAAGATCAGGAACAAGGCAGGGGTGCCCCTTTCACCACTCTTATTTAACATAGTCCTGGAAGTCCTAGCCACAGCAATCAGACAAGAAGAAGAAATAAAAGGCATTCAAGTTGGAAAAGAAGAAGTAAAACTATCATTATTTCCAGATGATATGCTATTATATATAGAAAACCCTAAAGTCTCAGTCAAAAAACTACTGGACCTGATAAATGAATTCAGCAAAGTGACAGGATATAAAATCAATACTCAGAAATCAGAGGCATTTTTATACGCCAACAATGAACAGCCAGAAAGAGAAATTAAGGAAACAATCCCCTTCACAATTACAACCAAAAAAATAAAGAACCTAGGAGTAAACTTTACCAAGGAGACTAAAGACTTGTACTTGGAAAATTACAAAGCATTGATAAAAGAAATCAAGGAAGACACAAACAAGTGGAAGCATATACAGTGCTCATGGTTAGGAAGAATAAACATCATTAAAATGTCTATATTACCCAAAGCAATCTATAAATTCAATGCAATACCAATTAAAATACCAATGAAATGCTTCAAAGATATAGATCACATATTCCAAAAATTTATATGGAACCAAAAAAGAACACGAATAGCCTCAGCAATCTTAAAAAAGAAGAATAAAGTGGGAGGTATCACACTTCCTGATATCAAGTAATACTACAAGGCCATTGTACTCAAAACAGCCTGGTACTGGCATAAGAACATGCATATAGATCAATGGAACAGTACAGAGAACCCAGAGATAAACCCACAGTTCTATGGAAAACTGATATTTGACAAAGGAAGTAAGGAAATACAATGGAGTAAAGACAGCCTCTTTAACAAATGGTGTTGGGAAAATTGGACAGCTACCTGCAAAAAAAAAGAAACTATCAATAGATCACCAGCTTACACCACTCACAATAATAAACTCAAAATAGATAAAAGACTTAAATGTAAGCCTTAAAACTATAGGCATATTAGAAGAAAACATAGGCAGTAAGCTCTCTGACATCTCTTGGAACAATATATTTGCTGATTTATCTCCACGGGGAAGTGAAATAAAAGACAGAATAAACAAATGGGACTATATCAAACTAAAAAACTTTTGCACAGCTAAAGACAACAAGAACAGAATAAAAAGACAAACTACACAATGGGAGAACATATTTGACAATACGTCTGATAAGGGGTTAATAACCAAAATTTATAAAGAACATGTAAAACTTAATACCAGGAAGATAAACAATCCAATCCAAAAATGGGCAAAAGAGATGAATAGACACTTCTCTAAAGAGACATATAGATGGCCAATAGGCATATGAAAAAATGCTCAACATCACTAATCTTTAGAGAAATGCAAATTAAAACCACAATGAGATATCACCTCACACCAGTCAGAATGGCGCTCATCAACAAAACAACACAGAATAAGTGCTGGTGACAATGTGGAGAAAAGGGAACCCTCCTGCACTGCTGGTGGGAATGCAGACTGGTGCAGCCACTGTGGAAAACAGTATGGAGATTCCTCAAAAAATTGAAAATTGAACTGCCTTTTGACCCAGCTATCCCACTGTTAGGAATATACCCCAAGAACACCATAGCACTGTATGAAAAGAAGAAATGCACCTCCATGTTTATGGCAGCATTGTTCACAATAGCGAAGATCTGGAAACAGCCCAGTCTTCATCAGAGGACGAGTGGATTAAAAAGCTTTGGTACATATATACTACGGAATACTACTCAGCCATAAGAAATGATGACATCGGATCATTTACAATAACATGGATGGACCTTGGTAACATTATATGGATTGAAATAAGTAAATCAGAGAAAAACTAAGAACTATATGAATCCATACATAGATGGGACATAAAAATGAGACTCAGAGACATGAACAAGAATGTGATAACAACAGGTGTGGGGGGTGGGGGTGGGGAGAGGGGGGATGGGGCGAGGAAGGAGAGAGGCTTGGGTGAGGGGAGGGGCTCAAAGAAAACCAGATAGAAGGAAAAATAAAAAAATTTTTTAAAAAACTACCTAAAGTTCCCTTAAAAAAAAAAAAAGAAAAGCACTCACTTTATTCTACCTGGTATCACCACCATTATTTATTTTCTTGTCTTCTTCTACCAACAGTGATATAAATTAATATTTACTTAAGAGCTTCTTTAGGTCATGTACTGTGTGATGTCATACTTTTAACAAACATTGTCTCTAGGCTTTAAAAGGCTTCTGAAATATGTATAGCATCTTATTAATTGCCTACATGAGGAACTAGGCTCAGAGATGTTGAGCCTTTGTCCAAGGAGCTAGAGTAAAAGATGGTACTAGAATATGGCCTTAGATTTGTGAAATTGTAATTCATGATCTTTCCACATACTGTAGCTGTAGACTCTGAAAACTGGTCTCGTCCCTTTCAGTCTTCCCCAAAGCATCTGGCACAATGCTCTCTGTGCTGAAAGTGGTCAATGAACATTTGTTTATCTGACATGAACTCGTTGAAGCATAGTTAGTAGTCACAGGCAACCAAGACTTAGGATTCTAATCATGTCCCTGTCACCAATTAACTGTAAGAATATATTATCAATTCAGCAATAGTTTCAATTTTCTCAATTATAAAATGAGGATTAAAAAGTTGCAAGAATTAAATGATAGCATGTAGTATAATTTATTCTACATTTACTCATAATATTGTCACCTCACCAACCAGCCCAACACACCATTTAACCAATTAGGGTCATCTTTTTAAATTTCTCCCATAGAGCACACATTTTTATCCTCTCTTTTTGTATCTATTCATAGAATGGCAGCCTCAGGGAATTTCCTCTAACAGTGGTAAGATATAATATAGAGTTTAGGACCTAATCTATTACTTTGGTCACAGTCCAACACTGTTTTTGCTCATTAATCTGTACCTTTGGTGACTCTCCCACAAGCAGTAGTATGTCAATGAGTTTAAAACCATCTCACATTGCTCATTTTTTCACTGATACTTCCCTGCTTAGCCCCGACAGTACTTCATTACACTTGTCGAAAATATTAAGTTGTCTCGGAAATTTTATGGGATAATGAAAATGTGTTTTCTCTCTTCTTGATTCTATTAAAGCCAGTAAGTGGCTTGCTTGGGCTGTAAATTTTATGATACATGGCAATGCCCAGGGTCCAATTATCTTAGTTTATGGGGCTAGTCTGGACAGCCATCTCCCATAACTAGGATGAAAGACAGGACTTAGAAGGGCAAAGTGACCTACAGGAAATGTGGATTTTTGAATTGCCTGTTAAAATGTTCTAAATAGTAAGGTTATGTATCTTTTAAAGTAGGATGGGAATACACCAAGGGAGAAACTTAATCTTTTGTTTAGTAAAGACCAAGAAAAATATCAAGCTTCCTGATGCAATCTTTCACAGTGACTTCAAAAGATCCACTGCTTCTTGAAAATGCTCTTCTTTTTTATGCTTCAATTTCTTTCTCTAAGCCTAAGCACTTACATTCTTGACTGTGACAGTTCATATTCAGTAGAAGAATTTACCAAACAGTGTTAATATTTGAGGACTAAAACTCTGTTGGTGATACTGTGCATGTTCTAGAAAACCAGTGTTTAAATAAAAAAATTATAAATTTGAAAAAAAAAACGTGGACATGCTGTTAGGAACACAGGGGATGGTTTAATATTTTTTACCCTTGCCTTTGTATTTTTATACAAGATGGTGCTTATTTATCAAACATGTCAGGGGGTCAACTGTTTCCATTTTTGTCCAGGAATTGTGTTTATTTGATTGTCAAGGAGATATATTTTCTTTAGCTACCAATTTCAACCATTTTTTTTTAAATCCCAGATTTATTTATTTCTAAAACCTTAAGATTCAGATTTTTATGGTCATGCAGCCTTTGTGTATACTATGATTAAAGTATTTGTCTGCATGCCATAAACTTTGTTAACTATTATTGAAGAAAATGTCATGCAAGATGGTGAACTAGAGAGTGTATGTCTTGCCCAATAGTATTAAAAATATGTAAATAAACTCCTCTGGCTGCCAAACGAAATACATGATAAGGCAAACGCTCTGCTAGCCCAATGTAATCCATCAATAGACTGAGAGAGGCAGTAGGGCTAGAATGAAGGAACTCTAATTCTCTCTGTGGAGGAACTGCTGACATGCGCACAATCAATCATGGCCTCACCTAGAGCTCTAGGCCATCAGGAAGGAATACAGCTCTGATATAATTAAATAAGGCATAAAGAACTTAAATGGAACAATCTAGTTGACCCTTGATCAGCACAGGGGAAGGGTGTGGGAGCACCTACTGTCTCTACAGTCAAAAATCCGCTGAGCCTTGGCCAAGTAGCTCTGTTAGTTAGAGTATTGTCCATATACCAAAGTTGCAGATTAGATCTCCAATCAGGGCACATACAAGGATCCACCAATGAGTGCATAAATAAGTGGAATAACAAATCGATGTTTCTCTCTCTAAATATTTCTTTCTCCTTCTCCTTTCCTCTCTCTCTAAAATCAGTAAATAAATTTTAAAAATTAAAGAATAATCCTTAAGGGGCCATGCACATTCCAGATTCCCATCAGTTGACCCTTGAATAATGCAGGTTTGAATTGCACAGGACCATTGAACCCAGAAGATCTATCTATTGAACTGAGCAAGTCAACTAAAAAAAAAATGCACATTTAAGTGCTACCACATAATTCAAACTCGCATGGTTTAACAGTCAACTGTATAATTAGTAGTTGGTTAAAGTCTGTTTGCTGAGTTTCTGCAGGAACATCAGTTTAAGGCAGTGCTTTTCTGTTCCCATGTAGGATGTAGGATGGTGCTATTAGTGGTCAAGACCACAGGCTCTATAGCTGTGTTGTTTGAGACCACATACCCCTTCTGCTCCATATGAGCTATGAGAACATGAGCATGTTCGAGTTCTCTGCCCTCAGCTGCACATCTGTAAAATAGGGGTAATAATAGTATTTACTTCCATGGATGTTTTAAAGATAAGATGACAATATGCAGGGCTTGGCACATAGTATTACACAAATGTTTGTTATGAAATAATGTTTGGACAACTGATTATCTTTATTTTCAACCCTCTTCTACATAGTAGGAAAAATACTAGAACTTCAATCTTCTAGATCATAGTTAAGTTATAGACAAACACATCTTTTATTGCCATAAAGTATTAGATTATTAGAGCCACTTTGGAAACTTAAAGAATACCAAGTTCAACTTCTGATTTTATAAATGAAAGGTCTTATAACGAAATAGTAGAAATAACTTGTTTCTAATCATACTGCTTATAACAAGAAATAAATTAGAATGTAGGTCTCCTCCGAACACTAGGCTCAATAATTTTCCTGAGACACTTTGCTGTGTATATAAAATTAAACATGTTAATTTTCCCCTGACATTTTTGGTTAGTGAACCAGAAATTGTTTCTGTGTTTTCAGTGAAACTAACTCATAGATAGAGATCTGCCACAGATGTGGAATTCAGGAGAAAGACTTTGTGGTCTGCTTAGTGTCAAGGCAGCTATTTTCTCCAGTTAACTAAGCTGACATGCTTATCTGTTGTGGAAACGGGTGCCATTAGATGTGAGCCTTTCAAGTGCCAAATATTGTCTGTCAGAGCAGACGGTGAAGGTCCACTATGATACAGATATGATAAAAGAGATCTCCTGAGCTTTATATGCAGTGGCAAACACACTAATGTGTTAAAGCAAGAAGAAAATACCTACATGTGTGATCACAGTCAGGCTTTTAATAAATAATGCACAACTTACCTGGCAGGAGGAGCAGGAATTCAGCTATGAAAAGGAGTAATGCTATAAGACAGTGGTTCTCAACCTTCACTGCATATCAAAATCATCTGGGAAATTTTTAAAACTACAAATTCTAAATATCCACAACAGAAATTATGATGAATATACTTTGGGGATATGGCCAAAAAATAAAGGTATTTTTTTAAGTATTCTGGTTGACTCTAATGGGAAAACAAGGGTTAAGAACTATAAACCCCAAAAATAATTTTCTCACTGAGCCTCTGCTGGAATGTCCCCTTCTCTAATTAGCATTTTTTTTATTCAAACAACTTCCACTTGAAAATCGAAGACTGTCATTATACATATCATTTCCATTTATTCCTTATTTCATTATCTTGAATATTAATTAAATATTCTTATGTATTTAACATAAAACTAGGTGATGGGATTACAACAAACAATAAACTTCAAGAAAAAATAAGACCTTGTTTTTACCATTGGCACTGACCAGATCTCCATAAATATTCAATTTAAATCAGAGTTAATGAATAAAAGAAAAATGAGGAAATGCTATTTGTAGATTGCATGGTCTTATATACAGATAATCCTAAAGAACACACCAAAAAACTACTAGAGCTTATCAGAAAATTCAGCAAAGTTATAGAATAAAGATCAATATGGAAAAATCAGTTTAACTTCTCTAAATTTGAAAGGAAAATTAATAAATTAATTCCATTTTCAGTAGCACCCAAAAGGATAAGACAAGTAAGAATAAATCGAATCAAGGAGATAAAGGGTGTGTTCATTGAAAACTATAAAACATTGCTGAAAGTCATTAAAGAAGATGTGTAAATGAAAAGACATCCCATATTCATGGATTGAGAGAGAATACTGTTGATATGGTAATACCAACCTCAAATAATCTAGAGTATCAGTGTAATTCCTATCCAAATTTCAATGGTTCTTTTTTTTTTTTTTTTTTGCTGAAATGGAAAATCCAATCTTGAAATTTATATGTAATTCAAAGGAGCCTTACATAACCAAAACAATATTGAAAAGAGAACAAAGTTCCATATTTTGATGACTTGGCCCTCTTAATGTATCTTATTTTATACATTACACTATTCCTTCTCACCTATAAATAATTTTTTTTAAAAAAGCCTTTGTTTTATAACTGAGCTATAGAGTCCTGGACCACATAACTTTCTTATTAGACATAAAAAATTACTTTGAGTGATGGGCATATAACATAATCAACAGTTCAAATGCTATAGAAATGTTTACCTGAAACCTATGTACTCTTATTGATCAATGTCACCATGTTAATGTTAATTTTCTAAATAAAATTATAAAAATTTAAAAAATAAATATATTAACTGATAAAATTTTAGGATTTGTTGAGTATGTGCAGTATACCAACACTATGCTAGGCTCTATGAGCATACATGGTAAAATAGAAGCAAAACTGCTCATATTAGTAAGTTGAGCTGGCAAACTCCTATAGTGTGAGATTTTTCAATATATCTAAAATATTGATGTGCCCTAATGATAGAGTTTGCAGTCTCATATTATAACCTTCAATATTACAAGGGAAGATTTGGGAATTGCATTTTTTAAGAGAGAAATATTCCAGAACAGGAAATAAAGTAAGCCAGTAATGATGTTGTTTTTATTCATTTCAATGTATTATTTCTTTCCTCTATACAGCTGAGATCAGTTAATTTAAACAGCAGTCATTCATATGAAGCTTGTGACATGAATCAGAATAAGTAAATATCAGAAGGATAGATACTAGGAGTGGAAGAGGGAAGATCTCATCAACTATAAACTGTAGAAAATTTCCAGCCATTCAGAAAAGAAAGAAGTGGCCCAAAAAGAAGAGATGTAACCAGAAAGATAGAGAATTATCTTGGCTTCTGTCATAATTTTTCAATGCCTAACTTACATACATAGGAAATAAGTCAACAATGGGTTTTCATATTACAAAAATGACTCTAAGCAGTTTTTTCAAGCAGAGTACCATGTACTTCTGTATGGTCACTCTGAAGAAAAAAGATGCCAAAAAGGCAAGGTATAAAGGTGAAGCTGGAACACAGGAATCCTGAGGCTCTATCTTGAAAAAAGAACAGTGCTATTTTGCTTTATTTCACGTTTTGTACCTTACCTTCTTTTAAAGAAAAGGTTCTACTACATAGTTGATAGAATGATTATTACTAACTAGAAAATGAATGGATGGACATATAGAAAGATAGATGATGTGTAGGTACAAAAAATATGCCTTGATTTTTTTTTGGGGGGGGCTGCAGGTCTTCATTTACTGATGCTTCCTCTCCAGGGGTCCCCAAACTTTTTACACAGGGGGCCAGTTCACTGTCCCTCAGACCGTTGGAGGGCCGCCACATACAGTGCTTCACTCACTGACCACCAGTGAAAGAGGTGCCCCTTCCAGAAGTGCGGGGTGGGGGGCGGATAAATGGCCTCCGAGGAACACATGTGGCCTGCAAGCTGCAGTTTGAGGATGCCTGCTACACAAAAGCACTTTTGTTTCACTTACTCACATGAGAAATTCTAAGGGTAAAAATATTTCTTGTATTTTTACAATATGCCTAATCACTGTCAACTTAATTATATGGGAACATTTTGAAAGAAAGCTATAGTGGACCAGCAAAATCAGACTTCCCTTTTCAGGACTTGTGATGTTGTGATATAATAAGAAATACACTTTGGTCTTCACTCCCACTTCTAGCCAGAGCTTCTGAAATCTTTGTGCTCTGCTAAGTGATATAGATGCTAGGAGCATCTTTTATTTTTTTAATTGATTTTAAATAATTGTGTTTACATAGATTCTAGCGTTTCCCTGAATGCAACCCCCCTCCCCTGTATTCCGCTCAACATCTCCCTTGCCTGCCACCCCATACCACCCTCCCCCCTTCCCTTCAGGCTTATCCCACCCAATCTCCCCTTTCCCTCTGTCCTCTTTTCTTATGGTTTTTTTGATCTCTCCTCTTTATCAATTCCATTCCTTAGTTCACATTGTTCATTAGATTCCTCAAATGAGTGAGGTCATATGATATTTCTCTTTCCCTGCCTGGCTTATTTCACTTAACATAACAGTTTCCAGGTCCGTCCATATTGTCGCAAAAGGTAAGATTTCCTTCTTTTACATGGCCCCATAGCATTCCATTGTATATATGTACCACAGTTTTAATCCACTCATCCACTGACAGACACTTGGGCTGTTTCCAGATCTTCACCATTGTGAGCAATGCTGCCATGAACATGGAGGTGCATTTCTCCTTTTGAAACAGTGCTATGGTGCTCTTGAGGTATATTCCTAAAAGCGGGATAGCTGGGTCAAAAGGTAGTTCCATTTTTAATTTTTTGAGGAATCTCCATACTGTTTTCCACAGTGGCTGCACCAGTCTGCATTCCCACCAGCAGTGCAGGAGGGTTCCCTTTTCTCCACATCCTCGCCAGCACTTATTCTGTTGTTTTGTTGATGAGCACCATTCTGATTGGTATGAGGGGATATCTCATTGTGGTTTTAATTTACATTTCTCTAATGATTAGTGATGAGCATTTTTCCATATGCCTATTGGCCATCTGTATGTCCTCTTTGGAGAAGCGTCTATTCATTTCTTTTGTCCAATTTTGATTGGATTATCTTTGTGGTGTTGAGTTTTACAAGTTCTTTATAAATTTTGGTTATTAACCCCTTATCAGACGTATTGTTGAATATGTTCTCCCATTATGTGGTTTGTCTTTTTATTCTGTTCTTATTGTCTTTAGCTGTGCAAAACCATTTTAGTTTCATATAATCCGATTTGTTTATACTGTCTTTTATTTCACTTGCCGGTATAGATAAATCAACAAATATATTGCTGTGAGAAATGTCGGAGAACTTACTGCCTATGTTTTCTTCTAAGATGCTTATGGTTTTACGGCTTACATTTAAGTCTTTTATCCATTTTGAGTTTATTTTTTGAATGGTGTGAGTTGGTGCTCTACTTTCATTTTTTTGAAAGTAGCTGTCCAATTTTCCCAACACCATTTTTTGAAGAGGCTGTCTTTACTCCATTGTATGCTCTTACCTCCTTTGTCAAATATCAGTTGTTTATAAAGGTGTGGGTTTATTTCTGGGTTCTCTGTTCTATTCCATTGATCTATATGTCTGTTCTTACGCCAGTAACAAGCTGTTTTGAGTACAATGGCCTTGTAGTATAACTAGTTATCAGGAAGTGTGATGTCTACCACTTTATTCTTCCTTTTCAAGATTGCTAAAGCTATTCATGTTCTTTTTTCTTTCCATATAAATTTTTGGAATATGTGTTCTATATCTTTGAAGTATGTCATTGATATTTTAATTGGTATTGCATTGAATGTATAAATTGCTTTGGGTAATATAGACATTTTAATGATGTTTATTCTTCCTAACCATGAGCATGGTATATGCTTCCACTTGTTTGTATCTTCCTGGATTTATTTATCAGTTTTACAATATTCCGAGTACAAGTCTTTAATCTCCTTGGTTAAATTTACTCTAGGTACTTTATTTTTTTGGTTGCAATAGTGAAGAGGATTGTTTCCTTAATTTCTCTATCTGACAGTTCATTGTTGGTGTATAAAAATGCCTCTGATTTCTAAGTATTAATTTTATATTCTGCCACCTTGCTGAATTCATTTATCAGATCCAGTAGATTTTTGACTGAGACATTAGGGTTTTCTATATACAATATCATATCATCTGCAAATAATGATAGTTTTACGTCTTCTTTTCCAATTTGGATGCCTTTTATTTCTTCCTCTTGTCTGATTGCTGTGGCTAGGACTTCCAGGACTATGTTGAATAAGAGTGGTGAAAGGGTGCACCCCTGCCTTGTTCCTGATCTTAAGGGGATTGCTTTTAATTTTTACCCATTGAGTATGATGTTGGCTGTGGGTTTGTCATAGATGGCCTTTATCATGTTGAGGTATGTTCCCTGTATTCCCACTTTGCTGAGAGTTTTGATCATGAACAGGTGCTGAATTTTATCAAATGCTTTTTCTGCATCTATTGAACTTATCATGTGGTTATTCTCCTTTCTTTTGTTTATGTGATGAATCACATTGATTGATTTGCAAATATTGTACCAGCCTTGCCTCCCCAGAATAAATCCCACTTGAATATGGTGTATGATTTTTTTTTAATATATTGCTGGATCCTGTTTGCTAATATTTTGTTGAGGATTTTAGCATCTATATTCATCAGGGATATTGGCCTATAATTTTCTTTCTTTATGTTGTCTTTGCCTGGTTTTGGAATCAGAATTATGCTCGCCTCATAAAAGGAGCTTGGAAGTCTTCCTTCCTCTTGAATTTTTTGAAATAGCTTGAGAAGGATAGGAGATAGTTCTTCTGTGAATACTTGGTAGAATTCACTTGTGAAGCCATCAGACCCCGGGCTTTTGTTTGTTGGGAGTTTTTTGGTAACTGTTTCTATCTAATTTGTTGTAATTGGTCTGTTTAGGTTTTTTTTATTTTTTCAAATTGATTTTTAAAAGATTATATTATATTTCAAGGAATTTGTCCATTTCATAGGTTGTCTAATTTTCTTACACTCCTTTGTATTTCTGTTGTGTCAGTTGTTATTTCTCCACTCTCATTTTAATTTTATTTGAGTCCTCTCTATTTTTATCTTGGTGAGTCTGGCTAAAGGTTCATTGATCTTGTTTACCTTTTCAAAGAACCAGCTCCTGGTTTCATTGATCCTCTGTATTGTTTCTTTAGCCTCTATGTCATTTATTTCTGCTCCAATCTTTATTATTTCCTTCCTTCTACTACCACTGGGTTTTACTTGCTGTCCTTTTTCTAGTTCTTTTATTTTTTTTTATTTTTTGTATTTTTGTATTTTATCAAAGCCAGAAATGGGGAGGCAGTCAGACAGACTCCCGCATGTGCCTGACCGGGATCCACCCGGCACGTCCACCAGGGGGCGATGCTCTGCCCACCAGGGGCATTGCTTTGTTGTGACCAGAGCCACTCTAGCACCTGAGGCAGAGACCATTGAGCCATCCTCAGTGCCTGGGCCAACTTTGCTCCAATGAAGCCTTGGCTGCAGGAGGGGAAGAGAGAGACAGAGAGGAAGAAGGGGGGAGGGGTGAAAAAGCAGATGGGTGCTTCTCCTGTGTGCACTCACCGGGAATTGAACCCGGGACTCCTGCACGCCAGGCCAACGCTCTACCAGTGAGCCAACCAGCCAGGGCTTTCTAGTTCTTTTAGATGCAGGGTTAACTTGTTTATCTGAGCTTTTTCTAGCTTCTTAAAGTATGTTTGTAATGCTATGAACTTCCCTCTCACTACTGCTTTTGCTGTGTTCCATAAATTTTGAGTTGTTGTATGTTCATTATCATTTGTTTCTAGGAATTTTTTTTATTTCTTCTTTGATCTCATTGTTAACCCATTCATTATTTAATAACATGCTATTTAGTTTCCAAGTGTTTGAGTTTTTTCCAGTATTTCTGTCGTGGTTGATATTCTAGTTTCATGCCATTGTGATCAGAGAATATGCTTGATATTATTTCAATCTTTTTAAATTTGTTGAGACCGCTTTTTAGCCTTAACATGGTCTATTTTAGAGAATGTACCATGAGCACTTGAAAAGACTGTAAATTCTGCTTCTTTCTTTGGGGTGAAAGGTTCTGAAGATATCTATTAAATCCAGTTGATCTAGTGTGTCCTTTAAGTCTACTGTTTCTTTGTTAATTTTCTTTCTTATGGGTCTATCTAGTGATGTTAGTGGGGTATTGAAATCCCCTACTATTATAGTATTGCTGTTGATCTCACCCTTTATATCCATCAAAGTCTGCTTTATATATTTAGGTGCTGCTATATTAGGTGTGTAGATATTTATAATGGTTATATCTTCCTGTTGAATTGCTTTATTTATCATTATCTACTAACCTTTTTTATCTCTCACTATAGCCTTTGTTTTAAAGTCCATTTTGTCTGTTATAAGTATTGCTACCACAGCTTTTTTTTTTTCATTTCCATTTGCATGAAATATTTTTTTTTATCCTTTTACCTTGTCTTTGTGCATCTTTTGTTTTGAGGTGTGTCTCTTGTAGACAGCATATGTATGGGTCCTGTTTTCTTATCCATGGAGCTACCTTATGTCTTTTGATGGATCATTTAATCCATTTACATTTATGGTTATTATTGATATGTAGTTGTTTATTGCCATTTTATTCTTTAAAGCTGTATTCCTTTTTTGCTATATTTTTTCCCACTTTGATCTGTTTACAACAGGCCCCTTAACATTTCTGGCAGCATTGGTTTGGTTGTAATAAATTCCTTGAGTTTTTTTTGTCTGGGAAGCTTTTTATTTCTCCTTCAATTTTAAATGATAGCCTTGCTGGATAAAGTAGTCTTGGTTGTAGGTTCTTGTTCTGCATTACTTTGAATTTTCTTGCCATTCCCTTCTGGCCTCAAGTGTTTCTGTTGAGAAGTCAGATGTTATCTTTCTGGGGGCTCCTTTGTAGGTGATAGCCTTTTTTTCTCTAGCAGCTTTTAATATTTTCTCTTTATCTCTTAGCTTTGGTATTTTAATTATGATGTGCATTGGTGCAGATTTCTTTGGGTTTCTCTTTAATGGAATTCTCTGTACTTCTTGAACTTGTATGACATTTTCCTGCATCAATTTAGGGAAGTTTTCAGCTATGATTTGATTGAACAAAGTCTCTATCCCTTGTTCTTTCTCTTCTTCAGGAACCCCTATGATGCAGATGTTATTTCTCTTCATGTTGTCACAGAGCTCTCTTAGAGTTTCCTCAGACTTTTTGAGTGTCTTTTCTTTTTGCTGCTCTGCTTCTGTGCCTTCATTTATCTTGTCCTCTAACTTGATGCTTTGATCCTCAGCCTCATCAATCCTGCTTTTAATTCCTTCCATTGTGGTCTTCATTTCTGATATTTTATTTGTCATTTCTGACTGATTCCTTTTTTTATTATTACAATGTTCTTTTTTATACTTGCTATCTCTTTATTTAGGTGTTTGTATGTCCATCTATTGTTGTTCTAAGGTATTTGAGCACCCTAACAATCATCATTTTAAACTCTGCATTTGGTAATTTGGTTATATCTGACTCATTCAAGTCCTTTCCTGGGGATTTCTCTTGATTCATTTGGGTTGCATTTCTCTGCCTCCCCATTCTGTCTGTGTATAAGAAGGGTGTGGCCACTGGAGTTTAATGGGTGTGGCCTCTGTATTCCCTAGGTGTGGTCTGTCCGCAGGCCTGCCACCCCCTGTGCTCCTGCCTTGGGCTTTGCCAGTGCCAGCCAGCTGCAGCAGTCGCTGCAGTTTCCACTTCTCCTCCACAGGAGGGGCTGTGTCACATGCCCAGTCCACAAGCCTCAGCCAGCCTCAGTCTTCACCCCACCCTCACTAGTGGGGCAGCATGTTGTGCTGGGGCCTCAAGCCTATGCACTGCAGGCAGGGCTGCAGTCTATACTCAGCTGTGGGTCTCTGCCTGTTCTCCGGCTTTCACCTCACCCCTGCGGGTGGAGCTGTGCTCGTGTGCCAGCTACACGCCCAGGCTCTGCGCACCAGCTGCGGGTCTCTGCAGTTCCCCAGCTTTTGCCTTTTCCCTGTGGGCGGGACTGCAGGCAGGACTGCTTTTGCTCACCCAACCCGCTACCGGGTTGGATCACTTTCATGCACCCCTTGAGCCCTAACCAGGTGAGGCTGAGCTCACACCAGTCCTCAGTCTTGGCCAGCCCAGCTTCTGCCCCTACTGACAGTACTACACATCCGCGTCCCGCCACTGCCCACCCTCCAGCAAGCCCTCTGCAGTGTGGGTGGGGGCGCTGCAGCTCAGACCCTAGGACTCAATACTGTATTACTAAAGGCTCCCTCCTTCTAAGTGACTCTGCTCTGAGTACCGTGGGAGAGCTTGTTTGGCTGGTGTCCTGCTTCCCTTTGCTGGTATTGCTGGTTCCAGGGGAAATATTCACTTTAGATTTGGGGGATGACTCAGCTCAGGGTTTAGGATGTCTCTCCCTCAAAGTGTTTCTCCCTGTGCCTCCTAGATTACACTCTCTTCCTGCTACTCCAGTCCTCTCAACTCTCCCAGTCTCCCAGAGTCCCAGGTTAGTGGTTGTGAAAGAGGTTTTCTGTGAGGTCCCTTTAAGAAGAATCCTGGGTCTGAGAATTCTGTCTCTTTCTCACAAACAGTATCCTGACTTGTTTCACAGATAAACACTGTCTATACACTTCTTCTAGGCTCTGGGGCTTCAGGCTAGGGCTTTGTTCCAGGGGCCCAGGACCCTCTCCTCTCTGCTAAACTCGCTTCCTGCCACGTGAGTCTCTTCGGGCTGCCGTTTGTGCTGGAAGCTGGGCAGCCCTCTCCACGTTTCTGCTTTTTCTACCAGTCTCAGTGTGGCTTCTTCAGTGTTCCTTGGTTAAAGAGTCCTCTTAGTTTAGTCCAAAGTTTGTTTTCCTAGATGATGGTCCTTAAAATTAAGTTGTAATCCACTTTGGTTCTGGATGTGGAAGTTGGTACGTCTGCCTACTCCATCGCCATCTTGCTGCCTCCACCATGCCTTGATTCTTGTGGGTGGAGAGGGCACACAGCAATCTTCTTAACCTTATGCTTTAAATCAGTTTTCTCTTGTTTCTCTCTTCCTTCAGGTGTGAACCCACAGTCACACCTGAAGGAAGACTTTGAACAACAAAGTATTATTTAAGAGTGATCTCTGAGTATAACTTGTATAATCACAATTTATATTATAGTCTCTGTTTCTAGCCCTTGCATCATCTTGTTTCTAATACAACTTTCCTCTTTATTTACCTCAAAAAATCCAGCCATATAACACTCTTCTAATTGTCCTTCCAAACTCCACAGCCCAGTTTAGTGAGAACCAAAAATTTTAAAAATAAGTAAGTTACAAAAAAGCAATAGTTTCACATATTTATTTTTGAAAGGAATTAATGTTAACATCAAGAATGACAGTAAATATACATAATAAGGGCAAATGATTTAGAAGGGCCAAAGTTTCCAATCAGTAAATCTTTTCATTTCTATTTTCCAACAATGAACAAAAAATGTTTAAGTATTTGTGCATTTCTTCTTTAAAATATTCCCTTATTCAGAAGTCAAGGGTTAATTTTATACCCACTCTGTGAAAGATTGTCAACTGACCTCAGTGCGAATACATTTTCTACATTTTCTGGTTTGCTTTACCAGCTAGGGAAATTCCTGAAACAAGGAATAAAAATAGATATTCAGAGACCAATGTGGTTATTTGATTCATCACCTTGTCACTAGAGGAAAATTCACATAATTTAATTCCCCACCCTCCTGTCTCTGTATTTTCTCTGCTGTCTGTCACAGGAGGGCAATGCGGATGCATATTAATAAGACCAGGCTAGGCAGCGACCCAAGGCATTTTTCACAGCCTGAGAAGTGTCTTGATGGTTTTTGCAAAAGTCTCTGAGAGGACAGTTGCATAAGCAGTTGTCAACCTTATGAGTGTTTAGGAGACAAAAAATAGAGACAAGGTGAGAGGTGGAGGGAGGGCTGAAAAAAACACAGCAAATGGTATCTTTTTTTTCTTAGTCTAAATCATATGATATGACATAAACTCTGCACTATTGATATATTTGTAGAGAAATGTCCTTGATCCATACAGAATTTCATTCTGTCACTGAATATCAATAACAGAGAAAAATTAAATTAAGATATTGATTCAGAATTGGAAGAAAAATCTACTTGTGAATCACTTTCCATTAAACACTTTATGTTATTAATGGAGACATACTTAAGAATCAATGAAGTATGTGAGAACTGATACCATATATCACAAGATCAATGAAGAAGTCTCTCTTTCTCAAAATAATGTATTACAAACTGACTAGGTATAGAAAAGATAGCATTTCATATAAAAAAAACCTCAAAAACCGCAGAGATATGTAAGAAATATGATGATGAATAAATGTGGCTAATAAGCAACTTTTTAATCTGCTTACATTTATTCTCTTGAATAACAATGCCATTGCTCAGACTAAAATAAATAAGGAGCAGTTATCAAATTCTTGGGTACCCTATACATGGAGAGAGTTGACATGACTTTTTGAAAACCCAAATTTCAAATTTATGTCAATCACCTATAATGCTGGATAAAAACCAAAATGATGATATTGAAATGATAAATTATATAGTTTGAATCTGCCTTAATTCCTTTCATAAACCATGATTTTAATTCCTTTCTTTCCTTGATTATAACCTAATCTCAGGAAAGTACCTTGTGAACATCATCAGCCTTAGTTGTAAATAAATAGATAGTTGCTGTTTAAACAGAAATAGTGCTTGTGTTTTGCATGTTTAACAGATGATAAATTGTTGTTTTGAGGGAGGGATTAGTGTTATGTTCAATGCTAGAATATGGTTAATTATTTTTTTTAAGTGAGAGGAAAGGAGATAGACAGACTTCTGCATGCACCCAAACCAGGATCCACCTAACAATGCCCATCTGGGGCCAATGCTGGAATCAACCGAGCTATTCTCAGCACCCAGGGCTGATATTCAAACCAATGAAGCCACTGGCTGAGAGAGGGGAGGAGGGGAAGATGGGGGAAAGGGAAGGAAAGAGAAGCAGATGGTCACTTCTCATGTGTGCCCTGACCAGGGATCAAACCCAGGAGTTCTGCACATCAGGCTGACACTCTTTCCACTGAGCAAACCAGCCAGGGCCAAAATATGGTTAATTTAGTGTTTAGTGTTATGTTTTAGATGTAGGGTTAGGAATAAGTTTATGATTAATACAAAAGTTGGGTTTTTTTTCTTAATTGAATTTATTGAGGTGACACTGGTTAACAAAATTATAGGCTTCAGGTGCCCAATTCTAAAATATATCATCTGTACTCTGTATTGTGTGTTCACCATACCCCAAGTCAAGTCTTCATTCATCACCATTTGTCTTCTTTATAACCTCTTGCACCCCTACCCCCCACCCCAGCAACTACCACACTGTTGTTCATAACCATGAGGTGACTATGTTCTTAATCAAGGAATTAAAGCTCTCACTTGAAATTTAGGTCAACAGCAATTATTATTTTTGTGTGTGGGCAGACCTTTCCAAAGACCCATTAATAATTCTTCACATGAGGCTGATAAACCACCTATTAGTGGATAATCCTTCTCTCAAAACCACTTTCTATCCAGGTTTATATACCTTAATAAGCAAAGCCATAATTTGTATAATTGTACAAGTCAGTGATGTAGATTTAACCTTAATCACTCCTAGTTTCTCAGCATCATAGTCAATACTTTTTTGTTTGTTGTTGATATTGCCTTCTAAATAGCTTTCAAAACTGTCTTTTTATCTTAAAAACTCCACCCTCAGCTTCACCTACCTTCATCCTTTTCTGGACCACTGTGAGAGTTAGCTAGTAATCGCTTTCACCTCTTTGATCCCTGCCTCATTTTAGTTTATTCTGGATGTGGCAAACATGGTGGTATCTTTTTTTTTTAAGTAAAGATAGTATTACTTAATTCCTCTCCCCAACTCATTTTCTTTAACCTCTATCACTTCTTGCAACTTTTAGAATACCAGACTTTCTCTTTGCCTTTGTCCTTTCTGTCCATCTGCCTAAAATATTCTGTTCAAACTCACTTTTCCTATTAAATTCTTATTCAGCTGTCAGTTCTCAACTCACATGAGTTTTTCTTAAAATAGGCTTCCCGGATGTCCCATATTGAATCAGGTCCTTTTATAGGATTTTACAATACCACATATTCCTTCAACATAATATGCCTGACTCCATAAACATATTCATATGGACTCTGTGCTCCATCCTCTCGCTATTCCATAGGTTCCAAATGGCAGAGACCATGTGTGTTTTCATGATTCATTGCATAGCACATATTTACAAGTTAGAAGATATCTGTTGATTGAATTAATGAAAAAGATAATACAGGAGTGAAACAAAATATTTAAAAATCAGAAACCTACAAAAGGAACTTGCAGAGCATTGCAAACAAGTTTTGTTTTATTTGTGCTATTGGTATTTAAGTGTAGTACTACCCATCAGATGCTATGGAGGATCACTGCAATATATTTAAAGCTTATTTGGAAAAATTTATTATGAAATTAATGATGAGAAGTTTAAATAAATGTAGACATTGAGGAATATACTCCTTTTAACATCTTTAAGATTTTTATCAATTTCTGACTACTTCAAAGTAATTGCTAGAACCACATTTTAAAATATGCTATGGGCCCTGGCTGTTGGCTCAGTGGTAGAGCATCGGCCTGGCGTGCAGGAGTCCCAGGTTCGATTCCTGGCCAGGGCACACAGGAGAAGCGCCCATCTGCTTCTCCACCCCTCCCCCTCTCCTTCCTCTCTGTCTCTCTCTTCCCCTCCCCCAGCCAAGACTCCATTGGAGCAAAGTTTGCCCGGGCGCTGAGGATGGCTCTATGGCCTCTGCCTCAGGCGCCAGAATGGCTCTGATTGCAGCAGAGCGATGCCCCTGGTGGGCATGCTGGGTGGATCCCAGTTGGGCGCATGCGAGAGTCTGTCTAACTGCTTTCTCATTTCCAACTTCAGAAAAATACAAAAAATAAAAATAAAAATAAAATAAAATATGCTATGGATTGGATAAATGTGCTTGAATAAAAAAATTTAAATGACTTTTTCTTCAAAATATTGATTTATTTAATGTCATTTGTGCATATTGTTTTGTTCTTATGTTTTCGTACAAGAGAAACGTCATTCTCATTTTTTTCATTTTAAAAATTTAAACACATATTCTGCTGTAGTCTCCATTTAAAATACACTTTCATGTGTGCAAAGTAGCAATTGATGCAAGCTTTCCCAATAAAATACTAACCTGCAATTTGGACTAGTCCTTGATATTTTCTATAGTCTTTCAAAACCAAATTTTTTTATTAACTTAAATATAAAATTATAAGTATGTATAAAGTATAGAACTTAAATATTAAAAAGTAGATTCAATATATTCAGATTAATATTTGTTCAAATGATCTGAGATTTAATTATGTTATTTTAAACACTTACTTAGATAACTTCTTAAAGAACTTTGTAATGATTTATATGAAGCCACTGCTGGTTAGGTCAACTAAAGAGCCATAGGGCAGTACGTAAACTGATATCAAAGCCAATAAGAGGAGATGATGACAAGGACTTAAACTCTCAAAGTGCCAGCATTTTGGATCACTGAGTATGATGGTTAATTTTTTGTGTCAGCTTTTGTATGAGTTTAACATTTAAATCGGTGAACTCTGAATAAGCCTACTGCCCTCCATAATGTGTGTAGGCCTCATCCAATCAGCTGAATGCCTGCATAGAAGAAGACCAGCCTCCTCAAACAGGAGTGAATTTTTTTAGGAGACTGCCTTAAACTTCAACTGACTACGAGCTCTCCTGGGTTTCCAGTCTGCAGATTTTATACTTGCCAGCTTCCATAATCATGTGAGCCATTTTTTTTATAATAAAGCTTGTATATATTTTGAGTTAAAGTTGTTATAATAATCATAACCTGTATGTCTTGACCGGGATCCACCCGGCATGCCCACCAGGGGCGACGCTCTGCCCACCAGGGGGCGATGCTCTGCCCCTCCAGGGCGTCGATCCGCCGCTATCAGAGCCACTCCAGTGCCTGGGGCAGAGGCCAAGGAGCCATCCCCAGCACCCGGGCCATCTTTGCTCCAATGGAGCCTTGGCTGAGGGAGGGGGAGAGAGAGACAGAGAAGAAGGAGGGGGGGTGGAGAAGCAAATGGGCGCTTCTCCTATGTGCCCTGGCCGGGAATCGAACCCGGGTCCCCCGCACGCCAGGCCAACGCTCCACCACTGAGCCAACCGGCCAGGGCCTGCATGTCTTTTTTATACAAAAAACTATAAGCCTACTTGTGCCCATCCCAGTGTGTGTGTGTGTGTGTGTGTGTGTGTGTGTGTGTGTATAGAGAGAGAGAGAGAGACATAAACACATATCCTATTGGCTCTGACTTTCTGAAGAGCTCTAATACACTGAACAGTGATGGTTATAGGTCAATCCACACTTCAGATCCAAGTATACGAAGTTGTTAAGTGTAAAAGAATAAAAAAAGATCCACTATACAACATTAACCATAGTAGTTCTAAAGTGACTTTACTAACATGAGTCACAATTTACTTGAATTTTTTTAAATGTTAATAGAAAAATGAGGGATTTTTTATAGTGAAAACAGTCTATTCTTTAGAAAGATAAAGCAACTCTAAAAATATATACAACTAAAAACAGAGTACAAGAGCCGGGAAGCAAAAATTAACAGAATTGAAGGGAGGAGATAATATAACAAAACTAGTTGAAGATTTCAACAGCCAATTCTCAACAATTGATTGAATAGTTAAAAAAATCAGTAATGATAAAAAAAAATAATGAATAAGACTAACAATTATGTTAACCTACATCTATAGAACACACTACTGTAATACCGGAGAACAATTCATTATAAGTAAATGTGGAATATTCACCAAGATAGAACATAAGCTAGCCCATAGGAAAGCCTCAATATATTTACAAGAACTGGAATCATACAAAGTGTATTTTTTGAACAAAATAAAATTGTTATAAATCAAAAACAGAATAAAATTAGAGAAAATATAAATGTTTGGTAACTAGAAAATGCATTTCTAAATAATCCTTTGGGCAAAAAGTAAATCACAATGTATATTTTGAAATATTTTAACTTACTGAAAAAATAATATAATATATCACAATTTATAGTATTAATCTAGAGCAGTGTTATAGGGAAACATAGTGCCATAAATTCCTACATTAGAAAAAAAGAAATATATAAAATCAATAACTTAATCCTCCACATTAAGAAACTAGAAGAAGGCTCTAGCTAATGGCTCAGTAGTAGAGCATCAGCCCAGCATGTGGAAGTCCCGAGTTTGATTCCTGGTCAGGGCACACAGGAGAAGTGACCATCTGCTTCTCCTCTCTCCTCCTCTCCCTTCCTTTCTCTCTCTCTCTCTCTCTCTCTCTCTCTCTCTCTCTCTCTCTTTTCTACAGCCATGGCAGATTGGTTTAGCCCTGGGCACTGAGAATGGCTCTGTGGAGCCCCCACCTCAGGTGCTAAAAATAGCTCAGTTAGGAGCATGGCCCCATATGGGCAGAGCATCAGCCCTAGACAGAGGTTATCAGGTGGATCCCAGTCGAGGCACATGTGGGAGTCTGTCTCTATCTCCCTTACTCTTGCTTGGAAGAAAAAAAAAAAGGAAATTAGAAAAAAGAAAAGAGCAAGCTAAACCAAAAGTAACAAGAGTGAGGAAAAACATAGAGATAATTAGGATGAAAAGCAATTAAATGAAAACAAAAAAAAAGGTAGAAAACCAATAAAACCAAAAGTGGATTCTTTGAAAAGAATAATAGTATTGACAAATCTTTAGCTTTGTCAAAAAAGAGAGAGAGAGAAGGCTTAAATTACTAAAATCAAGAATAAAAGAAATATTACTACTGACATTTCAGATGAAAAAATTATAAAGGGGTACTGTATGTATAGCCTAGATTAACTGGAAAAATTCCCAGAAAGACAATAATTACTGGAGCTGACTCAAGAAGAAATGGAATTTCTGAAAGAAATATAACAAGAAATGGAATTACTAATTTAAAAGTTTCCAAAATAAGAAACCCTGGCCTGGATGGTTTCCCTGTCAAATCCTATGATTCATTTATGTAAGAAAAATAATGCCAGTATTATAAAATCTTCTCTAAATTTTATAAAAGCAGAGAACAATTCCCAACTAATTTTTTGAGGCCAACATTATCTAATACCAAACCACCAGATCAAGGTAAAAGAAGAAGAGAAAAATACAGACCAATATCCTTTATGAGTACAGACACCAAGTCCTCAACAAAATACTAGCAAAGCAATTCCAATAACATAGAGAAGCACCATGAGCAAGTACAATATTTTTTTCTACTTTTCTAAGTGAAAGGAGGAGAGATAGAGAAACAGATTCCCACATGTGCCTGAACAAGGATCCACCCCGCAACTCCCATCTGGGGTCAATACTCTACCCATCTGGGGCCATGCTTGCAACTGAGCTATTTTTAGTGCCTGAAACAGAGGCTCCAGGGAGCCATCTTCAGAACCCAGGGATGATGTGCTTGAACCAATCAAGCTATGGCTGCAGGAGGGGAAGAAAGAGAAAGAGAAAGGGGAGGGGGAGGGGTGGAGAAATAGATGATTGCTTCTCCTGTGTGCTCTGACTGGGAATCAAACTTGGGTCATCCACATGCCAGGCTGACACTCTACCACTGAGCAAATCGACCAGGTCAACAAGTACAATTTAAAAGACAAAAATCATACAGTCATATCAATAAATACCAAAAAAAAGCACTTGATAAACCTAAATCTGTTCATGATTAAAAGCAAAATCAAACAAAAAGCTCTGAACAAATTATTATAGAATAGAAAGGAGCTTAGTCAACCTGATAAAAGACTATCATGTATGAAAAATCTACGGCAAACATTATATTAATGCTGAAAGCCTGAATGCACTCTCAATACTCAAAAGTTAGAAGACAAACAACTCAAAGACATTAAAAATATTCTCACCAGAGAAGTATATGTATGTGTGCATGTTTCTGTGTATATCTGTGTGTGTGTATGTTTGTCTGAATGGCTAATAAATACACATAAAAGAAGTTCAACATCATTGGTCATTAAAAAATGTAAATTAAAACCATATGAAATACTATTTCATATCCTTTAGAATGACTGTAATCAAAAAGACTAACAATTATTGTTGAAATGAATGAGCTTCAAAAATATATTCTAAGTGAAAGAAGCCAAGCCATACACAAAAGACCACATATCCTGTGACCTAATTTACATAAAATATTCAGAAAGGGCAAATCTATATGAACAGAAACTAATTCAGGGTTTGCCTGAAGAGAACAGGGAATGATTGCATGAGGAATATTTTAAGAGTTACGGAAATGTTCTAAAACTGGATTATAATGATGGCTGTCTAGCTGCATAAAATTTGCTATATATCACTGAATTGTAAACTAAAATAGTTGAATATTATGATATATTTTATATATTAGTAAGGCTGTTTAGAAAGAAAAAAGAAAGAAAAGAGAAAAGAAAGCTCACTATTACAGTAAGAACTTTTCAGCACACAAAATTCATCTATTTGTATATATGTCCCAGTAAAAATATTCAACCATATATAAAATGTGTGAACTATTTTGTAACCCCATAGTACTCATGTAATGAGTATTTGCAAAAAATATTGTTCTATTTGTGGATGTATATCCACTGCATTTTGTGTCTTTCCACCTAAGATATAAAGTGAATTACATACGTTAACTCTGTAGCTTAAGACATTTCCCAGAAGAGCAAGAATTAGAATATGGACAAAGCACTTATGAGTGAGCAAAACCCTCAAGGTTCTTTATTATTTTATAGGCGATAGAATGAACCCGAAACGTGAGGGGGAGTGCCCCCCCCCCCAGCTCTCCATAGTACCAGACAGAACAGGACTGGGTCTGGTTTGCCGCATGCTTCTTCCTGCTGTTTTTCTATCTGAGTAAACTCTCTCTTGGGTAAACAACACATTCCAGGTATTTTGTGAAACGGCCTGTCAGCGAGTGGTGCGCTGAATCCCTAACAAGGAGAGGAAGGACCTGCAGGGTCCAGCCACCCCCATGCCACGCGTGCTGGAAGTCGAGTTTACAAGTCTGTCAGGTCAAGAAATTTCCTGTCCCGTTCTACAGAGAGGCAGCTATTCTTATCCTCGGATTTCAGGTCGAAGCAGGAACAGATTTATCGTTTTCAGGACCCACTGAAAAAAAAAATGCTGAGTTCCTTGTTCAAAAATTACTGAGAATTTCAAAAACAATGAGGTCAGAGCAGTAAAGCAGGTGTTAGGTTTTTTTGAGTAATAAGGGGCCTCGGGTGACTACACAGTGTACAAGTCCATGTAGCCTGCGCCGGTTCCGGACAGACTGCAGCTCCTTGCTTAGCAGCAGACGTTCCACTCAGATAATAAGGATGTGCACGCACTTTCCTGATACTGCAGCTTGAAGAACCCTCTAAACCAGGGGTCCCCAAACTACGGCCCGGCCCGCTGGCCACATCCAGCCCCCTGAGGCCATTTATCCGGCCCCCGCTGCACTTCTGGAAGGGGCACCTCTTTCATTGGTGGTCAGTGAGAGGATCATAGTTCCCATTGAAATACTGGTCAGTTTGTTGATTTAAATTTACTTGTTCTTTATTTTAAATATTGTATTTGTTCCCGTTTTGTTTTTTTACTTTAAAATAAGATATATGCAGTGTGCATAGGGATTTGTTCATAGTTTTTTTTATAGTCTGGCCCTCCAATGGTCTGAGGGACAGTGAACTGGCCCTCTGTGTAAAAAGTTTGGGGACCCCTGCTCTAAACCGAGCACTAGAAGTCCCAACTGGAAATGGCTTCAGCAATGCCTGCCTCATTGCGGCCAAGAAGAAAGCTGACTGTCAGACAGATGGGAGATAAATAAGCCTTTGTTACAACAGTTCAGAAAAAATAAAAAATGCTGTTTGATGTAAGGCAAATTACTAAAAGAATGCACTGAGGTTTTCTACTTAAAAGAAACTTGCACCCAGTACTTTCGGTTGTTAAGAACACAAGACACATCGTGGTGTCTGTGAAGCGTCTCCAGTCCTTTCATATGCTATGATATGTTACTTAGAATAAATTTCATACTTTAGACAAATTTTAATTGACAGCATTTCTTACTATTTTCAAATCCTTCAGCCATTCAAACAGGATGATAACAGGTCTGGAATTTTAAAAGCATGGACAGGGACTGGTGGTTACTAGGTTCATTCACTTTCAGGAAGCACCCAGGAACAGTCAGAAGATGGACACACTAGTACATTTTGAATAAGGCCATCTTAATCTCACAGTTGAGAGATTTCTGCTGGCCACGTAGCCAGCACCCATTGCACTTGTTTCAGTTCAGACAAAGTATCCTCTGTATTTGCTTTTAGGAACTCCTTACAATCATTTAAATTTCTTTCTGCTTTTGCTCTGTTCTGTGTGGCACATTGATAATGTCTGAAAATTTCCTCAGCATTAGTTAGGCCCTGGAAATTTTTCTTTTTTATTTATTTTTCTTTTTTTCCAAGTGACAGGAGGGGAGAGAGAGAGAGGGACTCCCGTATGCACCCTGACTGGGATCCACCCAGCAACCCCCATCTGGGGCTGATGCTCTGCCCGTCTGGGGCCATGCTCACAACTGAGCAATTTTTAGCACCTGAGGCAGAGGCTTCACAGAGCCATCCTCAGCGCCCAGGGCTGACGCACTCGAACCAATCCAGCCATGGCTGCAGGAGCAGAAGAGATGGAGAGAGAAAGGGGAGAGTAGAGAAGCAGACGGTTACCTCTCTTGTGTGCCCTTACTGAGAATCAAACTCAGGACATCCACACACTGGGCCAACATTCTACCACTAAACTAACTGACCAGGGCCGGGAATTTTCTGATACCCAAGGAATGCTATCCAGCGGAATAGATTTAGGTTTCTAGAGTGTTGTATAAGACTATACTGGCAAAATTACCAAGTGGATACAAACTTTGTACCTGACTTTATATCTGTCTGCTCTGATCTAATGCATAATGTTTAGGACATCAGCTCACACCTCAGCTTGTCACGTAATCTGGTTTTTACCAGAAACAACTTTCTTTTTTCAAAAACCAACCTTAAGAAACACTTTCACCCTCTATTTCTTGTCTGGCATATTAATAAGTTTCACATAAAAGATTTCTAGAAATGGGAACTGTTAGCATTTTTCAAGATCAATATTTACCCTCTTATTTTAAAATTTACTCAAACATGTAGATTCATGTGAGTTGTAAGTAATAATACAGAGAAATCTCACATGTCCTTTACCTAGCTTTTCCAATAATAATATCTTGCAAAACCATAGTACATTACAAAAGGATTTTTACAGAAGAATTTACAGTGATATAATCCACTGATCTTATTCAAATATTCCATTTTGTTGTACATGTGTATATGGGTTTAGCCCTATACAATTTTGTCACTGTTTGTCTCTCCACCACCACAGTCAAGATACAGAATAGTACCATCACCATAAGTACCCCTTCTGTTGCCTTTTATAACCATCCTGAACTTCCCACTACACATGCCTTTTTCTTCCCACCCTTAACTGCTGACAACCTTTTCTCCATTTCTAGAGTGTTGTCATTTCAGAAATGTTATATAAAGAGAATCATGTAACCTTTGAGAATTGGCATAATTCCCTAGAGATTCATCCAGGTTGTTGCATGTAGTGATAGTTCATTCCTTTTCACTGCTGAGTAATATTCCATTGAATAGATGTTCCCCTGAGGGACATCTGGGCTTTTTAAGATTTATGTTATGAATAAAGTTGCTATGGATATTCAAGTGTAGGTTGTTTTGTGAACATCAGTTTTTATTTCTCTGGGATAAATGGCAAAGAATACAACTGCTGGATCCTATGAGAACTGCATGCTTAGTTTTATAAGACACTGCCAAATTATTTTCCAGAGTGAGAGTATCATTTTATATTTCTACCAGCAACATGTAAATGATTCAGTTTCTCCACATCTCTGCCAGTACTTGGTGTTATCTTTATTGTTGATTTTATCCAGTCTGATAGGTATGTACTGATATTTCTCTGTGAGGGTGTCTTGCGTTTCCCTAATGGCTAAATGATATCAAGCATTTTTCAATGTGCTTATCTGCTATCTGCATATTCTCTTCAATAAAAGTCCCTTCATATCTTTGTACATTTTCTAATTGGATTTTTAATGTTCATTTTTTAGTGTATAAATATATAGTCTAGACCAGTAATGGGCAATCTTTTGAGCTTGGTGTGTCAAAATTCACCAAAAAACCAAGCATAACTCAGGTGGTGTGTCACTTCGAGAAAAAAACCATAATTTTGTGATATTTATAGTTTAAATAACAAAAATGTATAATTGTAATTTATAACTATTTAATAAACCAAAAACTAATTATTTAACTTACCTGCTTAGTGACTTCTTTGTTTATCTGTCAGTCGGTTTCTTTTATTAGTCTTGATATTATTTAACTTGTGTGGGGTGCCGTGAACTAAGATAAGTGAGGGGGAGGGGGAATTCTTTAACTAACCTGCCTGTTAGTGACTTTTTTGTTGCTGAATTTCATTGGCTAAATCTTCAACTGAAGGTTGGTATTTTGTACACTTCAAGCCCAAGCAAACGCTACTAACTTCATCTGTCAATCTGTTTCTTTTGTTTGTTTTGATATTATTTAACGCTGAGAATAAGGTTTCACAAAAGTACGTAGAGGGAAAAATTGTGAGTAAAGCCATTGCTATATTTTTCAGGGTGCTAAAAGTGTCTGGTAATCGGTTGCAGGCACTCCAATTTCCTGTTCGTAGTGGCACTCCTCTTGATTCTCCAAGCAGCACCTTTCCAGATTCTCAAGCTTTGACCTCAAGTGGACAAACACCTGAGCCCAGATGTGGTCTTGAAATTCTGCAAGTTACATCTTATGTAAATTCATAGCTGCCACTATTTCTAATGGTGGGAAACAGCACCCATAGCACAGGCCCTTGCCTCTCCCAGCCTCCCCCTCCTTTATCTCAGTAATGATGGTCAATTAGAAATCCACAACACCCCAGAACAGTAGATTGGATGATGGTTGCTGTGGTTATGTGGTTGCTGGTAATGGTGATCACAGGGCCCCCAGAGATGCGTCCCCCGCAGCATTCCGCTGCTCCCTGCTCCACCAGCCGGAAGTGAGGTCAAAGATCCCCTAACGGCCTAACCGGAAATCCCAGAACTAGACGCTCTGTGCTGGAGTTCTGTTGTTTTGGCCTACAGACCTCCGGCACAGAGTGTCTACACTACAGCAAATGTTTTATCCTTGGCTACTGCACCTGGCCCTGCAGCAGCCGAGGATGAAACATCCTTCTCGGCATGCGGCCCCATACTTCTCTGGTATGTGTCCACATGCGGCCGTGTGTCATCGAAAATGGCTACGTGTGTCATAGGTTCGTCATCACGGTTCTAGACCGTAATCCTTTTTGGATATTTAAATTGCAACCATTTTTCTCCCAGTCGGTACCAGGTATTATTATTCTTCTACAATGTCTTTCACAGAGCAAAAGTATTTTTGTCTGTTTTTTAATTTTGATGAGGTCTAATTTATCCATTTATTTCTTTTATTCCTTTTTTTTTCCTTTTAGTGTCAAAAACTTTGCCTGGCAACAACACAGAAAACTTTTCTTCTATTTTTAAGTAGTTTATATTTCATATAAATGTAAGTCCATGATCCATTTTTAGGTAATTTTTTCATTCTTTGTTTTCCTATTTATGTCTAATTACTCCAGTACCATTGTTCCTCCATTAAACTGCTTCTGCAACATTTGTCAAAAATCTTGCATATTTGTGTGGATCTATATCGTGTTCTGTATTCTATTCCATTGATCAATGAGGTCTATTACTTTGCTAATACCACATTATCTTGGTTACTGTAACTAATTGTTCTTTTTTTGTTTGTTTGTTTTATTTTTCCAAAGTGAGAAGCAGGGTGTAGGCAGACAGACAGACTCTCGCATGCACCCCACTGGGATCCATTCTGCATGCCCACTGGGAAAGGCGGGGGGGGGGCTCATTTCCTCTGGGGCGTTGCTCTGCTATAATCGGAGCCATTCTAGTGCCTGAGGTGGAGGCCATGGAGCCATCCTCAGCGCCCAGGCAAACTTTGTTCCAATGGAGCCTTGGCTGCATGAGGGGAAGAGAGAGATAGAAAGAAAGGAGAGGGGAAAGACAGGAGAAGCAGATGAGCGCTTTTCCTGTGTGCCCTGACCAGGAATCGAACCAGGGACTTCCACACACCAGGCTGATGCTCTACCACTGAGCCAACTGGCCAGGGCCATGTTCATGTTTTTTAAGAGTGTATTTCCTTTTCTTTTGAGCTATGGTGAATGACATTGTGTTTTTACTTTTGACGCCCAGCATTTGTAGTTGTTTTTAGTTAACATAAAAATGTGATTTAATTTTGTGTGGTAATCTTGTATCCTTCAACTTTGCTGAAGTCACTATTTATAATAGTTATAGGACTGCTTTTGTAGATTCCTTGGGATTTTGCATGTAGACAGTAATACCATCTACAAATAAGGACAACCTTATTTCTTTTGCATGCACTTTGTTTTATCAATCTGCATGCACTTTTTCTTGCTTGTGTTATCACTTATTCCTGACCTTAGGAAAAAGTATTCAATCTTTATGGATTAAGTATGATGGTAGCTATTGGCTATTTTGTCCATGCTCTTTATCATGTTTCAGCATAAAATAATTCTCTTCCATTTTGAACTTACTGAGAGCTTATCATGTATAGGTGATGAATTTGTCTAGTGCTTTTTCTGCCTCAGTTAATATATTCTCATGACTGTCTTTTAATCTGTTAATATGGTGGATTGCATTTTTTTTTCAAATGTTGAAGCAGCCTTGAATACATAGAATAAATCTCATTTGGCTTTGGAAATAGTTCTTTTTATACATTGTGGATTATATTTGATACTATTTTGTTGAGGATCTTTGTGTCTACATTAGTGATATTTATTGACTCATTATTTTCTATTATTTGTACTATCTGTGTCTACTCTTAGTGTGCTAATGCTGGCCACATGAAATAAGTTGACATGTATTTTCTCCTCTGCTGCTGTCAGAAAGGGTTTTTTTTTGTTTTTGTTTTTTTTTTGCTTAATTTGTGTTAATTCTATAAATATTTGGTATTATTCCCTGGTGAAACTATAAAGGCCTTCAGGGGTTTTTTAGGAAAGCTTTTTAAGAACTTTTTAAACTTATTTAATAAGTATAGGATTATTCAAATAATCTTTTTCTTTTTCATCTTGGTTGAGTTTGGGTAGTTTGCAGTTTTCAAGAAAATAGTCCATTTCTTCTAAGTTTTCAATATTATAAGTATAAAATTGTTAACAGGATTACATTATTATCATTTTAACAACAATAAACTCTGTTGTGATGCCTTCTTTTATTTCTGCTATTGGAGATTTGTGTCTTCTTTACTTTTATTCTTGTCAATCATGCTAAAAATTTATCAATTTCATTGATTTTTTTTTCAAAGTAGCAGGGTTTTATTTAATAATTTTTCTCCATGGTCTCTCTGTTTTCAATTTTATTGATTGTTGCCTTTATATTATATTTACTTCCTTCTGCTGGTTTTGAGTTTATTTTTCTTTTATTTTTCTAGATTCTTGAAATAACAACTTAGATTACTGAGAAATGTTCTCTTTTTTTAATGTAAGCATTTGATTATAAATAGCCTTCTCAATACTTTTGCTTCCCAAATATTTTGATATTTTATATTTTTTATTTGATTTAGTATATGGATCTTTATTTGCTTTGGGATTCTCTTGTTAAAGCATGGATTATGTGCAAGTGTGCTTTTAAATTACAAGTATTTAAAGATTTTCCTTTTTCTTTATATTACTAATGTCTACTTTGACTCCAATATGGTTAAAAAAAATAGTCTGTATTATTTTCATTCTTTCATATTTACTGAATTTTGTTTTACGATTCAGAATATAATCTATCTTGATGAGTGTTCCACAGGTGCTTGAAAAAATTATATATTCTATTTTTTGTTTAATATTCCATCAATTAGATCTTTTGATGAATTGTATTGTTTACCTTCATAGCCTTGTTGATGTTCTTTCTAGTTGCTATATAGTCATTAAATGAGTGATTTGAAATTCTAAACTTTATTTGTGCATTTGTCTATTACTACGCCTATATCAGTTTTTGCTTAATATACTATCAATATGCTTTATTTCCCTTCATATCTGAAGGATAGATTGTTATATCTTCTCAGTGAATCAATCCCATTATTATGCAATGTGCTTTTTAGCTCTAATAGTTTTCTTTATTCTGAAGTCTACTTAACTAATATCAATATAGCCAATTCTGTTATTTAATTAATGCCAACTTTATCTATCTTTTTCCATTCTTATTTTTAACTAACCTATACTATTGAATTTGAGATGACTTTCTTGTAAATAGCATATAGTTGGGTCATGTTTCTTTATTCACTATGCCAATCTCTTTCTTTAATTAATGTATTTAAACCAATTACATTTCAATAATTATTAATATGTTGTAGTGTAAAACTGCCATTTTATTATTTGGCTTCTGTTTTTTCCCATGTTTTCTATTCTTCTTTATCTTTTTTATTGCTTTCCTGTGGATACTTGAACATTTTTTAGGGTTTCTTTTTGTTTTAGTATTTTTTTAGTGAGGAGGAGGGTGTGAACAGTCAGGAACAGACAGCTAGGAAGGAGGAGAGATGAGAAGCATCAATTCATAGTTGCAGTACTTTAGTTGTTCATTGATTGCCTTCTCATATGTGCTTTGACTAGGAGATCCAGCCAAGCTCAAGCCAGAAACCTTGGGCTCAAGCCAGCAACTGTGGGCTTCAAGCCAGCAACCTTTGGGCTCAAGCCAGAGACCATGAGGACATGTCTATGATCCCATACTGAAGTCAGTGACCCCATGCTTAAGCCAGATGACCCCGTGCTCAAGCAGGCAACCTGGAGTTTTTGACCTGGGGTTTCTAACATAGCTTCTCAGCATCCCAGGTCAACACTTGATCCACTGCACCACCACCTGGTCAGGCTGTTTAGTATTTTTGAGTACATTCTTGTATTACTTTTCACAGTGAGTGCTCTGGGTATTACAATATACATATATGACATTAACATTTTACTATTTTATTATACTTTTAAATATCATTCTCTTCAGTATCAAATGGTATTTTGATTTCTGTTTGAATCATAAAGGCATATAATATTCAGGAGCACAAGTTAGTCCATTGTATATTTCCCTATTTCTTCTCTTTCTGTTGTTTTTTCTTCCTTTTTATATTTCAAGATTTATTTTATTATTTCCTTTCTGTTTGAAAAACTTTCTTTAGTCAATCTTTAGAGGAAGCTCTACTAGCAACAAATTACTTTAGTTTTTTCTAATTTAGCCAGGTTTTTATTTCCCCTTATTTCTGAAGTATAGTTTCATTGGATATAGAATTTACAGTTGACAGTTCTTTTCACTTCAGCTCTTAAAAAATACTACACAACTTTTATCTGTTCTCCATGTTTTCAAATGAGAAATCTATCGTCAATTGAATTACTGTTATCCTACAGCTAGATAATGGGTTGTTACTCTATGGCTGCTTCCTAGGTTTTTTTGTTTATTTGTTTGTCTTTCGTTTTCAGAAGTTGAATAATGATGTCTTCATTGGGGTTCTTTGGATTTATCTTGCTTAAGATTTGCTCAGTTTCTTGAATCTGTAAATTTTTATCTTTTGTCAAATTTGAAAAGTCGTAAACCATATTTTTTCATAAATTCTTTCAGCCCTGTTTTTATTTTCTTGTTTTGCTATTCTGATGATATGAATGTTGGCTTTCATTATTGTCCCACAGGTCCCTGAGGCTGTGGTACTTATTTATTTTCCCTCTCTGTTGTACATATTGAATATGTTTATTGCTCTGTTCTCAAAATTGCTGTTTATGTGTCTTGTCAGCTCCACTCTATTATCAAGCCCATCAGCAAGTATTTTTCTGTTATTTTATTTTTCAGTTTTATAATATCTATTTGGTTCCTTTTTGACCACTTCCATTTCTTTACTGAAATTTTTTATTTTTATTTGCTTCAAGATAATTTGAAATTGAATCAATTTATATTTATTGGCTGCTTTAAAATACTCATCAAATAATTCCAAATACTGATTCATCATTGTATTGCCTTTAGTTGGATTGTCTCAATCAAGTTGTGAATTACTAGGTTCTTGGAATGATGGTTTTTTTATTATTATTATTATATCATGAACATCTGAATATATTAGGAGGCTCTGGCTCCTACTTAAACGTGTTGTTTCAGCAGACAGTCTCTTTATTTAGTGTACAGATTCTGGCTTCCATCTGTGGGCAGTGGTGTCTTTAAGACAATTTTCAGAACCTTTGCTGTTTCTTTTTCTACTTCATTTGTTGCGTGCGGGGGGGGGGGGGGAGTTTTCACTGTCTTTTGTCTAAGCAGCCTGAAGCTATGGAGAGAGTTTCTCAGGCTAGACCCCCTGGTGTAATCTAGTGGAGAAAGGAACTCTGGCTGTTGGGGTTATAGAGGTTTACCTAGCAGGGTACTACTAGTTATAACAATATTCCTTTTTCCTGTATCCCCCATCTATTTTGGCATCTCTTGGCTTGGAGAAAGGAGTTGAAGGCCTGCCTACCAGGAAGGACAGCACTACCCCTCTCTAGTTATTATTTGTGGGGCTCCAGATTGATCCACCTTAACAGCAATGTCCGTTTGCCTGGTGTTGTCACCTGATAGTGTCCGTGGTTGCTCTGGGAAAAGAATGCTCTGGAGGAGGGATGAGCTTACCTGGGATACTTTCTTTGGCAAAGTCAGGGGTCAGAAAAAACCTAGCTGAGGTCACCTCCTTCTGTTGGTTGTGGGGATGTAACATGCACTACTTATATGTTGTTCCTCAATGCTCAGCTTCACCTTTTCACCTTGTATAGTTCTCCTAACCTTGGCCTGACTTTTTAAACATTGTTTGATTTTTAACAACAAATTTGTGGTGTATGTTCTTATTACCACTAAACACATAAAGAGGCCAAATTTTCTCAGTTACTTTGCCAGTTAGTGGAACAAATCCATAATCTAACACCAAAGGCCATAACCACAATCAAAATACTTAATTTGGAACATTAATGAAATATATAATATCCTTAGGTAGGTAGGTAGATAGATAGATAGATAGATAGATAGATAGATAGATAATAGCTAGATAAATAGATAGATAGAGTATATATATTTCAAGGTGAAGAAATGGTGCTAACCATTTCCAGATATGAGTCAACTATTGCTTATATTTTAAATAGACAAGCAAATATTTATATTTAATGAGGAATAGCCACAAAGCTCCTTTTGTTTAGAAAATAGAAAAAAAGTGGGAGAAGGATGGGAAGTGAGTTGTTTTGTTTTTTTTTTCAGTTTTTTTTTTATTAAATTTAATGCAGTGACATTGATAAATCAGGGTACATATGTTGAGAGAAAATATCTCTAGATTATTTTGACATTTGATTGTGCTGTATACCCCTCCCCCAAAGTTAAATTGTCTTCTGTCATCTTCTATCTGGTTTTCTTTGTGCCCCTCCCCTCCCCTAACCCCTCTCTCCTTCTTCACCCCCTCCCCCCTCCCCCAACCTCCCGCCCCTGTTGCCATCACATTCTTGTTCATGTCTCTGAGTCTCATTTTTATGTCCCTTCTATGTATGGATTCATCTTAGTTTTTTTTTTTTTTTCTGATTTACTTATTTCACTCCGTATAATGTTGTCAAGGTCCATCCATGTTATTGTAAATGATCCGATGTCATCATTTCTTATGGCTGAGTAGTATTCCATAGTATATATGTACCAAAGCTTTTTAATCCACTCGTCCTCTGACGGACACTTGGGCTGTTTCCAGATCTTCGCTATTGTGAACAATGCTGCCACAAACATGCGGGTGCATTTCTCCTTTTCTAGCCGTTCTATGGTGTCCTTGGGGTATATTCCTAAAAGTGGGATAGCTGGGTCAAAAGGCAGTTCGATTTTCAGATTTTTGAGGAATCTCCATACTGTTTTCCACAGTGGCTGCACCAGTCTGCATTCCCACCAGCAGTGCAGGAGGGTTCCCTTTTCTCCACATCCTCGCCAGCACTTATTCTGTGTTGTTTTGTTGATAAGCGCCATTCTGACTGGTGTGAGGTGATATCTCATTGTGGTTTTAATTTGCATTTCTCTAATGATTAGTGATGTTGAGCATTTTTTCATATGCCTATTGGCCATCTGTATGTCCTCTTTGGAGAAGTGTCTATTCATCTCTTTTGCCCATTTTTGGATTGGGTTGTTTGTCTTCCTGGTGTTGAGTTTTACAAGTTCTTTATAAACTTTGGTTATTAACCCCTTATCAGACGTATTGTCAAATATATTCTCCCATTGTGTAGTTTGCCTTTTTATTCTGTTCTTGTTGTCTTTAGCTGTGCAAAAGCTTTTTAGTTTGATATAGTCCCATTTGTTTATCCTGTCTTTTATTTCACTTCCCCGTGGAGATAAATCAGCAAATATATTGCGCTGAGAGATGTCGGAGAGCTTACTGCCTATGTTTTCTTCTAAGATGCTTATGGTTTCACGGCCTACATTTAAAGTCTTTTATCCATTTTGAGTTTATTTTTGTGAGTGGTGTAAGCTGGTGATCTAGTTTCATTTTTTTGCAGGTAGCTGTCCAATTTTCCCAACACCATTTGTTAAAGAGGCTGTCTTTACTCCATTGTATTTCCTTACCTCCTTTGTCAAATATCAGTTGTCCATAGAACTGTGGGTTTATTTCTGGGTTCTCTGTTCTGTTCCATTGATCTATATGCCTGTTCTTATGCCAGTACCAGGCTGTTTTGAGTACAACGGCCTTGTAGTATAACTTGATATCAGGAAGTGTGATACCTCCCACTTTATTCTTCTTTTTTAAGATTGCTGAGGCTATTCGTGTCCTCTTTTGGTTCCATATAAATTTTTGGAATATGTGTTCTATATCTTTGAAGTATGTCATTGGTATTTTAATTGGTATTGCATTGAATTTATAGATTGCTTTGGGTAATATAGACATTTTAATGATGTTTATTCTTCCTAACCATGAGCACGGTATATGCTTCCACTTGTTTGTATCTTCCTTGATTTCTTTTATCAATGCTTTGTAATTTTCCGAGTACAAGTCTTTAGTCTCCTTGGTTAAGTTTACTCCTAGGTACTTTATTTTTTTGGTTGTAATTGTGAAGGGGATTGTTTCCTTAATTTCTCTTTCTGACTGTTCATTGTTGGTGTATAAAAATGCCTCTGATTTCTGAGTATTGATTTTATATCCTGCCACTTTGCTGAATTTATTTATCAGGTCCAGTAGTTTTTTGACTGAGACTTTAGGGTTTTCTATATACAATATCATATCATCTGCAAATAATGATAGTTTTACTTCTTCTTTTCCAACTTGAATGCCTTTTATTTCTTCTTCTTGTCTGATTGCTGTGGCTAGGACTTCCAGGACTACGTTAAATAAGAGTGGTGAAAGGGGGCACCCCTGCCTTGTTCCTGATCTTAAGGGTATTGCTTTTAATTTTTGCCCATTGAGTATGATGTTGGCTGTGGGTTTCTCATAGATGGCTTTTATCATGTTGAGGTATGTTCCCTGTATTCCCACTTTGCTGAGAGTTTTGATCATGAATGGGTGCTGGATTTTATCAAATGCTTTTTCTGCATCTATTGAAATTATCATATGGTTTTTCTCCTTCTTTTTGTTTATGTGATGAATCACATTGATTGATTTACGAATATTGTACCAGCCTTGCCTCCCCAGAATAAATCCCACTTGATCATGGTGTATGATTTTTTCCATATATTGTTGGATCCGGTTTGCTAATATTTTGTTGAGGATTTTAGCATCTATATTCATCAGAGATATTGGCCTATAATTTTCTTTCTTTGTGTTGTCTTTGCCTGGTTTTGGAATCAGAATTATGCTCGCCTCATAAAAGGAGCTTGGAAGTCTTCCTTCCTCTTGAATTTTTTGAAATAGTTTGAGAAGGATAGGAGTTAGTTCTTCTTTGAATATTTGGTAGAATTCCGTTGTGAAGCCATCGGGCCCCGGACTTTTCTTTGTTGGGAGTTTTTTGATAACTGTTTCGATCTCATTTGGTGTAATTGGTCTGTTTAGGTTTTCTGATTCTTCCAGATTGATTTTTGGAAGATTGTATGTTTCAAGGAATTTGTCCATTTCATCTAGGTTGTCTAGTTTTTTGGCATACAGTTCTTCATAGTATTTTCTTACAATATTTTGTATTTCTGTTGTGTCAGTTGTTATTTCTCCTCTCTCATTTCTAATTTTATTTATTTGAGTCCTCTCTCTCTTTTTCTTGGTGAGTCTACTTAAAGGTTCATCAATCTTGTTTACCTTTTCAAAGAACCAGCTCCTAGTTTCATTGATCCTCTGTATTGTTTCTTTAGCCTCTATGTCATTTATTTCTGCTCTGATCTTTATTATTTCCTTCCTTCTACTACATTTGGGCTTTACTTGCTGTTCTTTTTCTAATTCTTTTAGATGCAGGGTTAAGTTGTTTATTTGAGCTTTTTCTAGCTTCTGAAAGTGTGCCTGTAGTGCTATGAACTTCCCTCTCAGCACTGCTTTCGCTGTGTCCCATAAATTTTGAGTTGTTGTATGCTCATTGTCATTCCTTTCTAGGAATTTTTTTATTTCTTCTTTGATCTCATTCTTAATCCATTCATTATTTAGCACCCTGCTATTTAGTTTCCATGTGTTTGAGAATTTCTGAGCTTTTCTGCTGTGATTCATTTCTAGTTTCATGCCGTTGTGATCGGAGAAGGTGCTTGATATGATTTCAGTCTTCTTAAATTTGTTGAGAGCACTTTTGTGCCCTAACATGTGGTCTATCCTAGAGAATGTACCATGAGCGCTTGAAAAGAATGTATATTCTGCTGCTTTAGGGTGAAAGGATCTGAAGATATCTATTAAATCGAGTTGATCTATTGTTTCCAATAAGTCTGCTGTTTCTTTGTTAATTTTCTTTCTTGAGGATCTATCTAGTGATGTTAGTGGGGTATTGAAATCTCCTACTATTATAGTATTGCTGTTGATCTCGCCCTTTAAATCCATCAAAGTCTGTTTTATATATTTGGGTGCTCCTATATTAGGTGCATAGATATTTATAATAGTTATATCTTCCTGTTGGATTACTCCCTTTATCATTATGTAGTGGCCTTCTTTATCTCTTACTATATCCTTTGTTTTAAAGTCCAATTTGTCTGATATAAGTATTGCTACCCCAGCTTTTTTTTCATTTCCGTTTGCATGAAACGTTTTTTTCCATCCTTTTACCTTCAATCTGTGTGTGTCTTTTGTTCTAAGGTGTGTCTCTTGTAGACAGCATATGTATGGGTCCTGTTTTCTTATCCACGCAGCTACCCTATGTCTTTTGATTGGATCATTTAATCCATTTACATTTAAGGTTATTATTGATATGTAGTTGTTTATTGCCATTTTCTTCTTTAAAGGTGTATTCCTTTTTTTGCTATATTCTTTTCCAACTTTGATCTGTTTACAACAGGCCCCTTAACATTTCCTGCAGCATTGGTTTGGTTGTAATGAATTCCTTGAGTTGTTTTTTGTCTGGGAAGCTTTTTATTTCTCCTTCGATTTTAAATGATAGCCTTGCTGGATAAAGTAGTCTTGGTTGTAGGTTTTTGTTCTGCATTACTTTGAATATTTCTTGCCATTCCCTTCTGGCCTCAAGTGTTTCTGTTGAGAAGTCGGATGTCATCCTAATGGGGGCTCCTTTGTAGGTGATAACTTTTTTTTCTCTTGCAGCTTTTAATATTTTCTCTTTATCGCTTAGCTTTGGTATTTTAATTATGATGTGTCTTGGTGTAGGTTTCTTTGGGTTTCTCTTTAATGGAGTTCTCTGTGCTTCTTGGACTTGTAAGAGTTTCTCTTGCATTAATTTAGGGAAGTTTTCAGTTATGATATGATTGAACAAAGTCTCTATCCCTTGTTCTTTTTCTTCTTCTTCAGGAACCCCTATGATGCGGATGTTATTTCTCTTCATGTTGTCACAGAGCTCTCTAAGAGTTTCCTCTGACTTTTTGAGTCTCTTTTCTCTTTTCTTCTCTGCTTTCATGCCTTCATTCCAGTTGTCCTCCAACTCACTGATTCGATCCTCTGCTGTATCCATCCTGTTTTTAATTCCTTCCATTGTGGTCTTCATTTCTGATATTGTATTTGTCATCTCTGACTGATTCTTTTTTAATATTTCAATATCCTTTTTTATACTTGCTATTTCTTTATTTAGGTTTTCAAACTGCCCCTCCATTGTTGTTCTAAGATCCCTAAGCATCCTTACAATCATTATTTTGAACTCCGCATCTGGAAGTTTGATTATTTCCATATCACTCAGCTCATCTCTCAAGGGTGTCTCTTGTGGTTTCATTTGGGTTGCACTCCTTTGTCTTCTCATAATGGTGTTTTATTTGTAGAGTTGCTTGAGTCTAGGCTTGGTGTTTTCTGCCTCCTGTTTTCAGTTGTGTTATTTCTAGGTCTTCTTGGATTAGTATCAGCTATTATTTGTAATCCACTTTCGGATTTGGGCAGCTTTGAAGTCTTGAATTGTTTGTTTTCTTAACAGGTGATAGTCTTGTTAACTGATCTCAGCAGGGGGCTTCCTTGAAACTGTAACCAGGAATGCTGTGGGTGTAACCTGAGACGCTGAAGGTCTCTTCCACCAACTAATCTCACTGGGGGCAGGGTTTTTTCTCAGCTTCAGTAGGGGGAGGTGTATCTCAGATCTCCATGGAGACCTGAGTTACTGCCCCTCCTCCCCACTTCTTGTTTTCAGCTGTGTCTTGTTGTGCTGATTGGAGCTGGATAGATGTCCGGAGATCTCTGATCCGGAAGCACTTCAGCTCTGTTTTGTGAAAGGTTCAGTCCCTCCCCCAGCTATGGCCGCCTCCAGCACGAATGAGTCAGCTTTTTTATTTCGTTTCTTGCATACCTTAGCCCCTCACAGTCTGTCCCTCTCCTTGTCCTTTCCACTTGGGAGATAAGCTGGTCTTTTCAACCCACCTTGCACCCTGGTCGCCAGGTAAGTGGCTGTGAGCAGTAGTTTCTGCTCTTTTTCCTCTGTGAAATCCTCTCTGGGCTCTCAGCCTCACCCCCGCCCCCTGCTGTTCCTGTAAGCAGAGGAGATTCAGGCACTCCTTACCAGGTTTATTGTGGCTTCCTCTTTGCTCCTTGGTTTTTGAGAGCTGTTCTTGCAGTTCAGTGTTGGTTTTTCATGCTGATTTTTCCTAAATTGATTTGTATTCCAGTTTGGTGTTGAGAGCTGGGCGTCTGTGTGTCCACCTACTCTGCTGCCATCTTCAAAAAGCGGGAAGTGAGTTTTAAAGAACTCTTTTATTACCATTATATTTTAAACTACCTTAATTTTTATTTATACAACATTAAATATATATAAATGTAAATATTTAATCAACTGGGTATTTTGGTTTAGTTTTAACATATTTATTTGCTTATATTTCTGCACTTAACTATATGTGAGAAGTTTCTAGTACTTACATTGGCTGTCAGCTTAAAAACTCCTGTGGGCTATTTATTGTTCAATTTTTTTTCGATATCAATATGATCACATCATCATCTTCAAAATCACCTCCCATTATCCTCCCACATATTTCCTAGTATCTTAGCAAAAAGAACTTCTTAACCATTCCTCAAAGAAGGCATTGAAGATGCCATTTCCTCACAACAAAACTGGTGTCCCCTTCTGAACCTAATATAACCTCTCCGGTCTATCATGCAGCTATCTAAGTTTAAATCCTAGTGCAATCAGGCCAAGAATGTAATGGGAGCAAAATATATTATATCCTAATGTGGCTACAGAAATTAGCCAGCATGTTCCAGCAGGAGGCAGAGGAATATCCCGACAATTGATTTTTAACAGTGCTTGATCAAAAGAGCTGAAATGTAACACTGAAGAGACAAGAATTCATTGATGTGTGACACTTTACTGGGACACGGGTTTAATACCATAGCAAAGACCCCAGGGATGAGGCAAACTTAGTGCCAAGTGGCCTTAGGAAGTGTGGGGAAAGCAATGTCATACTCTGAATTAAGGGACAGTGCCTGAGTTCTCCCGGAACATAGATAGAGAAATAGACAGATAAGGAAGTGGGGCTGCTGAAGTGGATATGTAACACTGTAAGACACCCTAAGAATATAATCTGGGGAGAGCCGGTAGGAAACATCATTTACCAAGGCTGTCAGGAATGAACTGGTGAGAAGGGCATCAAGGTCACTAAGCAGTTTAATGGTGGTTCACCTCTACAGACCAGAATTGATGGAAAGAGAGATCAGGCCAGGATTCATTAATATTCACGGAAATAAAGCAGCTTTGAACTAATAGAGTCCAGGTGGTGGCATTTTACAGCCAGAAACCAAGAGGATGAAATGATCATAATAACTACCAAGGTCAGAGGGACATCCAAGAAGTCTTGGCCCACAGGGTGTTATGGACATGGTTAAAAGAGCATGACATCCCTAGGGGAAAATTGGACAGACAGCCAACAAGGCTACAGCTTAATATCTATAACCAGAAAAAGACAATCATGGACAAGCAGGAGACAAGAGCTATTGCTTCAACAAAAAGCCATGATCCCTTGCTCAGTTCTCAGACCAGAGCCAATTTCCAGATTTAGAACCTGTCAACTAATAAAGTAGGTTGTCTCTAAGAGGACAATTCTGTAATACTGTGGCAAGTGTAAGTTCCCAAGCCCTTCTGTTAAAGAACCTATAACCATTTGCACTATCCAAATATACTAAAGAAAAAAATATGGTGAATCTAAGGTTTTTTTGTTTTGTTTTTTTCTAAGATTTTATTTATTCATTTTAGAGAAGGGAGGAGAAAGAGAGAGAGAAGGGAGAGAGAAGGGGAGAGGAGCAGGAAGCATCAACTCCCATATGTGCCTTAACTGGGCAAGCCCAAGGTTTCAAACCAGTGACCTCAGCATTCCAGGTCGATGCTTTATCCACTGCACCACCACAGGTCAGGCACCTAAGTTTTTAAGGCTACCTTCCCACTTTCTAGAATACATTTCTTACCATATACAAGCCACCTCATGCCATTCTATATGATCAACATGATATAATAATGGTGTAGCCCAAATCTTCATGTCATCCCCCATAACTCCCCCAGAAAACCTACCCAGATTACACTATGGCCATATTGGAGGAGGAAAGGAGAGTGTCCTGCATAACTAGTTGAATGTGGAGGTAAAACTCCATGTTTAGTTTCCCATTGGGTTAGCTCAGAATGTGGAATGCTGGATAAATGTAGACATTCTTGTATATATTATAACCAAATTCAAGGTCGTCTTGCAAGATAGTATAAAAGATAAAATATTCCCAAACAGGCAGTACATATGGCCATTCACCTTTTATGGAAGAAGTAGTGTAATAGAAGAAGATAAGTCAATAGTACATATATACATGCTTACATACTTCTGGGAAGTAACTAATGACCTGGCCTTCTGGTTAGGTGGCTGAAAAGAAACAGACTAGAAGATTAGATTTAAAAGTCTGGAGTAATGTCAGGTAGATATACATATGGGGGTGAACACAAAATGGAAAATTTTTGTGTCACAATTTAACTGCCTGCAGAATGTATGCTTTAAACTGAACAATTGGAGGAACTGAACAATCAGTTAGTTCAAAAGACTTGACCAGTTGACATTAACCATTTTTTTTATCATTGGTCATCATAGAATTGGCACAATATACACATGAACAGAGTGGTCCTGATGGAAGAGATGAGACACAGGTATGGGCCCAGAAGTGTGGACTAGGTAACCAAGAGTTGAACTAGCTACTGTTCTCTCTGTATGTTAAAATTGTCAGCAAAGGAAACCAATGCTGAACCCTCAAAATGGCATCTTTTCTCATGAAGACTAACCACTGGCCACTTGGAGAGCAAGTCAACTCTACTGGACCTTACATGTTCTAAAAGAGCCAGAGGTTCACCTTCATAGGGATGGATACTATTCTGAGCATATAGTTGCCTTTCTTGCCATAAAAGTCAATATCACTATTACCCGGATGCTGTAAACTCAGAATTGCATACAAAGGAGTGCTAAAATAGGAGATCCACTGTACAGTAAGATGAGTGTTGGAGTGGCCCCGTGACCATTGGATTCACTGGTATTAACACATGCTGCACTACTCAGAATTCAGTGACCTTACTTAGTACTGAAACTGCATGAATTCATAGTTTCAAAAGACGCATGTTCAGAGGCAACACTCTGAAAGGATGGTATGCCATCCTTGAGAATCAAAATAAGGATTAAATTGAAGACCTCCACATATGGTTCTCTGTTCCCAATAGAATAAATATGTGAGTCTAGAGAGAGGAGCAGCCCCAGGTAATCCACTTGGGTGCACACTGGCACTTCCTTGGTGTTAGAGTTGCGAATAGACTTATGCAGCAACCTCATCCTGAGAAAGTTGGAAATACAGCATCTCAGGAATGTCTTTTGGCTACCTAGCTCTAGCCAAAGGGACAGCAATAGGCCAGAGGAATTTAGATTGGAAAGTAGAGGTAGAAGATGATTGAATACCAGTTGTGACTGCAAGACCAACTACTGCAACAAGACTAGCAGTTTATCCCATGAACTTTCTTCTTCAAAGTTTCCCCTTTGGAAGCACAAAAGCTATGTAGAAACTGCTACATGCGGGTGCCTGAAAAAGATCTGTATGGTACAAGAGGTGGGCGGAAGAAGCCATGAAAGTTACCACTCAAATTTCTTACCAGACAGAGAAAAGTTGATAGTCCCAGCTGACATCTCTCTGGATCCTTCAGAATGTTGGGCTGTGCCACACTTCCCTCATAAAGCTTCCAGACAATGACTGCATACAACGGGGATGCTAGTTCATGCCCACTCCTGTGAGACACAGCCATGTCAACTTCATCAACTTCTACTCTCAATCAATTCTCCGTAACACAGAAGCGATTTTTACCTTTCTCTGCAATGAAACGTCATTTGACCAGAGATAATGGCTCACACTCTGAGAACTGTGCCCTAAAATATATTTTAGAAATATCATGTCAAGCATTTTTTGTGTGTGTGAGAAGTGGATACCACAGATACGGATTCTTTCTAAATCTTTGAGGGTCAGGCAATGGTAGAAAGTCTACATAAATGCATCTCAGATCATTGCTTATGTGTGAAATTTGACCTTATGAAGATTTCATCAAGAAAATATTTCTCGGGTAGCCTTTAAATGAAGACAGAAAATGGTCTGAGTGTTTGTATTAAGGTGAATATATCTTAAATATTTATACTGAAATGTCACCAAATAATGGGAATTGTGTATGGAAACAAATAAAAGACCCAAAGCCACAGACAAAAGGCACAGACAAGAGGGGCCAGAGAGGCAGAGGGAAGGATAAGAGAGGCTCCTCTAACGTGCCTATTTCAGTTGCAGGTACATCCTGTTTTCTCTTGGCAACCACACTAGAAACTCTAGTATGACTTTCCTAACTTACAGATGGGAAAACAGACTCAGCATGTTTACATAATTTTCCCATTGATGGTGGAATCAATATTAGAATCCCTCTTGACACTGTTTTCCTATTTCCTGTTTACCACATTGCTCACAGTGTATTTTACACTGGTGCACACTGTATTGTTATGTGTTATTTTCAGAAGTCACTTTTTTTTCTTCCAAATAAACACACTTTCCATCTAGAATAAGATATAGTAACCACGTATTCCCTATTTGATGGTCTAAGTAAAATTAGAAATCATTTGTTGACAGGAAAATGGAGGATACGCCATAAGAGTATAATGTAATTTAATGAAGAAAGCCCGGGATACTCTATATATCTATTTCCTCACTAGGAAATGAGATACATTACTAAGACATCATTTTCTTCGTGGGCTGGGGTAAGGCTTTAGAACTTCAAATGGCTCCACAGGGCATATTGTGATTACTAGGCAATAAAGAACAATTTGGGCCTGACCTGTGGTGGCGCAGTGGATAAAGCGTCGACCTGGAAATGCTGAGGTTGCCGGTTCAAAACCCTGGGCTTGCCTGGTCAAGGCACATATGGGAGTTGATGCTTCCAGCTCCTCCCCACTTCTCTTTCTCTGTCTCTTTCTCCTCTCTCTCCCTCTCTCTCTCCTCTCTAAAAATGAATAAATAAAATAAAAAATAGAACAATTTGGGTTTTTCACTTATTGTCTTCTCAGTTTTCCTGATTTCTTTTGGAATTATTAATAAATTACTATACTAAATGTTCAGTTTAATATCAGAAAAATGGTTTATAATAACAATAGTAACTATGATTATATTTAATATTTAATTGTGGTTTTTCACATATTAGTCTCTCGACTGACATAACTTATTCTTTCTTTACAGCAACACTGTGTCACACAGAGTAGTTTTCAAACACAGAGACTGGTGACTCCAGGGGCTTATACTCTTAGTCATAATAATAAACAGTCTGCTTGTAAACACAAGGATTAATTTTTTAAGAGGATTAATTTTCTTAAATCATCCAAATGTCCTTAGATAACCCCGACTATCTGGATAAGATGTGTAGCCATTAGTTCTGGTATAGTTCTCACTTCATCTAGAGGGAGATGGGTATTAGTTTGCAATGCGAGTATCCCTAGGGCATGGTCCCACATGGCTGGAGCCAATGCATGCCAGAAAGAGTTCATTAACAGAAGGGAACACTAAATATACTGTGAAACATTTTATATATTGTTCTCTGTCCTGAGAATTCATACTTATTTGCTTCTTACTATTATTTCTGTTAGGAATAAAGATACTCATCTCTCAGGGTCCCAAGAGAAAACTGAACAGCTATAACTGGAGATCATCATGCTTAATCATCTTTTTATGAACATCTTACAAATCATCTCACCCTTCCATGAGCCCTGACTCCTAACCACGAAGCTGTACTACTCTTTATCCATCCTTCTTAAGAATAGAAAAATATGTACTGCCTGGAAGGCAGAATAAAAGAGAGGAACTTCTAGCAGAGAACTGGATGAGAAACCACTGAAGAATATAATATATATTCATTACTTAAACTTACTTAGGTCAAAAATAAATGTTTAAAAATAAAGACAAACAACAACAATAATATATATATATATATATATATATATATATATATATCTTGAAATTTCAAAGCTTTCATTTACTAATTCACATTTTTTTAAAAGACTAAGGGAGCATAAAGACTACAGAGAGGCCCTGGCCAGTTGGCTCAGCGGTAGAGCGTCGGCCTAGCGTGCGGAGGACCCGGGGTTCGATTCCCGGCCAGGGCACATAGGAGAAGCGCCCATTTGCTTCTCCACCCCTCCGCCGCGCCTTCCTCTCTGTCTCTCTCTTCCCCTCCCGCAGCCAAGGCTCCATTGGAGCAAAGATGGCCCGGGCGCTGGGGATGGCTCTGTGGCCTCTGCCCCAGGCGCTAGAGTGGCTCTGGTCGCAACATGGCGACACCCAGGAGGGTTGCAACATGGCGACGCCCAGGATGGGCAGAGCATCGCCCCCTGGTGGGCAGAGCATCGCGCCCTGGTGGGCGTGCCGGGTGGATCCCGGTCGGGCGCATGCGGGAGTCTGTCTGACTGTCTCTCCCTGTTTCCAGCTTCAGAAAAATGCAAAAAAAAAAAAAAAAAAAAAGACTACAGAGAAAAGAACTTTCCCAATTTTAAGCCAACAATTCATAAAATATCACTTACTCGTGACATTTTGATCTATACAGGCTTTGTTTTTTGTTGAGCCCAAAGTTGCTCTAAAGCCAGAGTAGCAGGCAACACATCCACTCAATCTGAGAAGTTCTTCAAATGGATTCTACAGGGAGTTCAAAAACTGTTCAAAGTCTACTATTGAGACGCAGCATTGGCCTTCGACAGGACCAGAACGGGATGTGGAACTGTATATGCACATTCCCATTTCCTCCTCTGCCTCTCTTGTCTGTCTTCTTCAATAGAATTGGTTTCAAGCTTACATAAATGTCCAGAGCACTGTATTTTCCAAATATTTGGGAAAATAACCCAAGTGGGTACATTGAAACATAAATTAAGAGTTTATACTGGCCTGGAATTGGGACAACACCCAATGTTTTTTAGAGAGTGTTACTTTTACCTTAATGAGCTTAGATATGCTGCACGTTAATCAGTTTTCAAGTATTTTCTTTTCTGAAACCTCAGAAAAATATGTTCCTTTCTTATGCCCGTGTTGTTTACTGATTTCATTATAATGAACTGTAGTTCATTGTGTTTTAATTTACTGTAGTCTTCATTCATTTCATTGGTCATCCAATTATTCAACAAACATTTAAAGAGCTTATTAGGTCCTGAGGATGCCTCAGTAGAAAGAAGAATCAACTCCAGATCTTTGATGATTTGTTTAAGTCACTATATCAATTCAAAAGCTGCTTGCTTTCACATCTCAAGTGAGAAAATGAATTCCCTTATTGTTTAAGCCAATATTTTGCTATTTGCTGGCAGAAGCATTCTTACTAATGTTCTTTCAACTGTTTCCTTCACCTGGCACAGATCAGATGTTTAACATTTTCACAGAGTGGTTATAATCATATTACTCTTCATGTTATATTTGTGTTAGCTGATAAAGTCTTATTCATTTTGTGAAGAAAAGAAATAATCTCTTTAAGACACTAAAGAAAAGTTATCAAGGTTATATGACAATATGCTTCACTGAATTTCACAGTTTCAAAACCTGAAGTAAACAAGATTAAAATTAAAAGAAGACATTTTAAGCAAAAAAAAAAAAAAAAAAAAAAAGCTGATATAAAATTTTAAAAAATGCTCCATAGCAGAGTTTTGCCATAAAAGCTTTGCACAAATGTTTTATAGCTTTATACATAACAGCTCTGTGTTCCCTGATGATGACTAAAATTCAGACTTTCTCTAATCTATGTTTTCCCCAGCCTGACTTCTTTTACCTGTAGGGCCAACATTATTAAATGTAAGGAAATTCTGGCCCATAGTGAATTAAAAATCAGAAACACTAGTCTAATATATGTTCAGAAATACTCAGTTTATGAGTAATGCTTTTTTGGAGATGAGTCCCTTAGACAATTGTAACTTTATTATTATACTCTAAGTTACCTAAGTCAGTGAGTCATAGGGGTTTCAGAAATTGTTTTTCAGGCTGTGATGATGATATAAAATTGTATCAGATAAATTTTACCAGGTGAGCTATCAAAAATGCTAAATTATTGCTTTCCAATTCTATCCTAGCCAGCAATTTAGCTCTCAGCAAGAAGACACAATGTTTCTTGAATGACTGATGAATTCTCTTTTCAAATGATTGCAGGATGTTGGATGCATTGCTGGCAGAAAAGCTAGCTGATTCTTTAGGGGCTAAAATGGTTTTATGACTCATGGAATTGATTAGGAGCATAATGATTGTCCACAGCAGCTGGCTAAGCTAAAATCGGTCCAATAGCAATCACAGCTGGAGGTGCCGGAAGCCATCTTCCAGATGTCAAAGCATAGAAACCTGTTTTGAGTCGATCCAGCTGAAGTGACAAGTGGAGTCACAGACACCCTAGACACCTGCCGCATTGTCCCTGTCCCTCCCCCTCATACCACTACCAAATTCAAAGGTAGCATCACTTAAGCCTGAGGCTCCTAATTAGCCACACTCTCTTTGAATTTGTATTTCAAAGGATCTGTTGCATCTGGTTAACATAATCAGTCTCAACTTGATTTGTGCATAAAAATCATTCTTGGTGCTTTTTGAAATGCAAATTGCTGGGATTGATTCCATCTCAGAATTCCAATAGTCCAAGGTGCAATTTTTAACAATCACTTCTTCTCCACATGATTCCTCACAGGTAGTCTAGACCTCTCTGTGAAAGGCATACCTGAGTGAAAGAGGTAGAGCATGCAGAAAAGTCCATGTGATTAGAAAGGGCTGTGGTTAACAACTTTGGGATATACTGTTTGCTTACATTTACATTTTAAAGGTGTAACAAACTATAAGAAAATTTTTTAGCATAGGCTATAAGATGTAGCAAATAAAATTACAGAACAACCAGTTAAATTTGAATTTCAGAAAAACAATGACTTATTTTACATATAAGTATGTCCATGTACTATTTGGGAAATACTTTTACTGAAAACAGTACATACTAACTTTTATTGAAAACAGTACATATCTAAAATTCACTGTACCATGTTTTATATATATGTATATGTGTGTGGGTGTTATATATGTATGTGTGCATGTGTGTGTGTGTTTTGCTTAATTCCTTCGCCCTTCAGTCATCCAACCCCCCAATCTCCTTCCCCTCTGACAGCAATCAGTCTGTTATTCAAATTGTGTCTCCCATATATAGGCAAGGTATCATTTCTCTCCCTCTTATTTCCAGATTTTTTCTGTGCTCTTAGTCAAAAGCTTGACAATGATGTGGTTTGGTATGGATTTGTTTGCATTCATCTAATTTGCATTCATTCATCTTCCTGAACCTCTAGGTTTTTATGTTTTGCTAAATTTGAGGAGTTTGTAGCTATTATTTCTTTGAGTACATGTTCAGCCCCACTCTTTTTCTCTTCTCTGGGACTCTGGTGACATAAATGTCACAGAAGGATGTGTGTCCTTTTTAATCTAATATGGCTCATTAATAACTTAAACAATAATGTACAATATCTCATATGTAGTCAATGTTAGTTGTAAAGAAACTCAGGAACAATTGATGGGCAAAAAGAAGGAAGTAAAAATCATACGCACTATACTTCAACTTCACACCATAGACACCATGATTAACATTTTCATCTCGACCCTTTTGTCTGGAAATGCATTGCTTTCTCTCTCTTTCTCTCTCAAAAAAAAATATGTCCATAACTATACCAATATAATTAAATAAAATAAATTCACATAATGAACATCATATTTTGAGGTCTGCATTAACTACTTTCATGGTCAAGGTCACCATTATGGTAAACTCCGTAAATCATGAGACAGCATGCCTGGTATCCTTTGGGATGGATCCACCATCTTTTTGCCCTGTGACAAGCCTCCCATCTCCTCATTCAAGTTTTCCTGGGAAGATTCACTGCAGATTTCTAAGTCTTGCTTTCACCCAATTTCAAGCCCTGCAATTGCTCCCCGCTGTCTGCAGCTGACTAACAAATTCTCTTCCTAAAATGTCAAATATGACCCTTGACATCTCTCTGCAGCTGTGTCCCTGCCAGAAGAGTAAAATGAAGGGCAAAGTTTGTAGGTAGAGCACAGAGCGCATTCCTAGCAGCTGTGGCTGATGCAATGCTGTGAGAACACTCCAGCGCTGGAAACCCTCCTAGGCACACCCAGGAGGGAGCTCGCCCACTGTGAAGAAGTGACTCAGCGCCAACCAGGCAGCTCCCTGATCCTTTTAGCCATTGGCTTTGAAGAACACGCTGTAACACCCGATAGGCTGAACCTGTGTGTATAAGCTAGCTTACTCCCTGAATAAATCGGATCTGCGTCACTGAACCTGGTCCCGGAGTTGGGTCTCTATGTCTCTGTCATCTTCACCCCCAGCAGGCCTTGTCCACAACTGGTGCCCAACGTCGAGCAGGGACCTAACCGGCATTCAAGGGACGGGAGAGTGACCCTCTGCCATGGGAAACTTTTCCCTCACTCCAGAGCCCCGCAAGCTCAAGCCCTCCATGCCCTATTGCAGAGTAGCTGAGTTAAAGTTAAGGAAAAGGATCTTTGTACCTACTGAGAAATCCTCTCAGGTTTCAATCCCTGGCTTCGGGACGTGCCTCTTTGGGATCCCGATACTTGGGCCCGAGTTCTCCGGTACGTCCGTTCAGTGGAAGTACATGAAGGACAAACCTCCCCCCTCAATCTCACTTCTGCCCACTGAGAACCCTCTATCCTCTCCCTGAGGAGCCCCTACCTCCCTCCCTATTACACATTCGCGGCTGAGTGAGCAAAAACGAAACCGACTGAATTGCTAACTGCGCCATTGGTTCTGCCAGCCGAAGAAGCGGAAGTTGCCACTCCCGAACCCCTTTACCGTTGGTATGCTGGAAGGACCCAGCCACGGCACAGTGGCAGGGCCCACACCCCCTTCTAACGCAAGGGAGAGGTTATGCTTGTGTCTTTCCAGAAAACAGCCCTCAGCCAATTTGGATCCCAGGATGAAACATAAGGCCACTCCGGATGTTCCAAGATGACCCCTCCGACAAACCCGCCAACCCAGGAGATGGAGAGTCTCCAGAAGAAGACCTCACGGCCAATGTGCGCACCCCATCACCTGGAGCAGGGGTCCCCAAACTATGGCCCGTGGGCCACATGCGGCCCCCTGAGGCCATTTATCCGGCCCCCACCGCACTTCTGGAAGGGGCACCTGTTTCATTGGTGGTCAGTGAGAGAGCATAGTTCCCATTGAAATACTGGTCAGTTTGTTGATTTAAATTTACTTGTTCTTTATTTTAAATATTGTATTTGTTCCCATTTTGTTTTTTTACTTTAAAATAAGATATGTGCAGTGTGCATAGGGATTTGTTCATAGTTTTTTTTATACTCCGGCCCTCCAATGGTCTGAGGGACAGAGAACTGGCCCCCTATGTAAAAAGTTTGGGGACCCCTGACCTGGGGGGATATGAAGGCTTTAGCTGAGCAAGACCAGAGAGTAAACTCTGGCAGGCCGCCAGGCCCTGGTACTCTGATCCTGCTTATGTGTGCTATAATAATCACTAACTCCCAGATGCGGGCAGACCCCCACATCTGGGCTGCTTTTCATCATCCTTCCCATAGAGACAACAACAACAAGCTGTCATTCATCAAGTCCAACTGGCCCTAATTAAAAGAGAAAGGGAAAATGTAGGTAGAGCACAGAGCACATTCCTAGCAGCTGTGGCTGATGCAATGCTATGAGAACACTCCAGCACTGGAAACCCTCCTAGGCACACCCAGGAGGGAGCTCACCCGCTATAAGGCAGTGACTTGGTGCCAACCAGGCAGCTCCCTGACCCTTTCAGCCATTGGCTTTGAAGAACACACTGTAAGACCCTATAGGCTGAACCTGTGTATATAAGCTAGCTTACTCCCTGAATAAATCAGATCTTCATCACTGAACCTGGTCCCCAGAGTCGGGTCTCTATCTTTCCATCATCCTCACCCCTGGCAGGCCTTGTCCACAAAAGTTCTTTTCTTTTTTTTTTTTTTTTTCCTTGCAGCACTTAAACATGAGGAATAGGTTATTGTTCTGGGTACAGAAAAAATATACAGGGTAGTACCATTTTCCTGGTGCCTGTAACCCTAGATATCTTAAATATGGCTTCTCATATAGGTCCTATGCATGGTTTGTTTAGTCCAGAGGTTCTCAAACAGGGACTATTTTGTAAATGTCTCCCAGGGAACATTTATAAATGTCTGGAAACATTATCGATTGTTACAGTTTAGGAGGTTTCTATTCACAGTTTAAAATAGAGGCTAGCGAAGTGGCTAAATATTCAGCAATACACCAAACAACTCCCATAATAAAGAATAATCCAATACACAATGTCAACACCGCAGAAGTGGACAAACCTGGGAAGAGGAGAGACCCATAGAATTAGGGTTGGTTCTGAACTTGGACTAAGGGGCCCTGCTCTCCAGGGTGGTGCATGTTAGCCATCAACTTAAAACTGAGTGACAGGGTAGCAAGAGAAGCAGGGGACCCTCCTCCTCTTTGTTGCTCTGCCAAAGTCCAAATACAAATTAGCCAAAGGGGACCTTGCCATTTTTACAGAGCCATCACTTCTTTACCATCCTGGCTGTTGTTTCCCATAATCAATCAAGAACAGAGCAACTTCTTATCATCTTGCCTTCTGGGTTTTGTCCAGTAGGTGCTCATTTCATATATTTGATTATTATGTATTTAGAAAGTAACTATATACATCAGAGTTAGGACCAGGGAAAAGTATTGCTAAATTAAATGATGAGTCCTGATCAATTAAAATGATATTTCAGAGACTGTTTTTTTGTCTTGTACAAGACTCTTTCGTTTCTTAGTGGTTTCATAAAGCTGTCTACAAAATTGTCTTCTTTACTACCATGTTCACGGTTACATTCCATTATATTGTCAAATGCAATTTAATTTTCCAATGATGTTACAGCTGGCACACGCTGGGGGATAAAGGATTAGCCCAGGCTATTAGCTTTTGGATTCTGAGGTTTATTTGAGTCTTGATCTGGCCACCTTATACTCATTTGTCATTTCCTTCCATGAGGAAAATAAAAACAGTATTAAAAATAATTTTAAATTTTTCAGTATATTTTGTGGGTTGGCTGACTCACTGACCAAAACTGACAAATGAAGGGAAAACTTCAAAATGGGATAGTTCAGAGAAAATCTGAGAGTCAGAAATGTCTTAAAAGAAAAGTTCCAAGAGCCATTCCACTTTCTCTTCAAAAAACAGAGCCTCGAAGTTATCTAAACTCTCACCACACCCAACATCTTCTGTCTTGTCTTCCTCCTCTACAGAATGGGTCTAGTCCAGGATTAACCACCCTTTATTCCTGTTAAAATTTGCCTCCACTTTCCATTATTCAGTTTGGTAATTCAACATTCAACACTCAAGAAAAGAACCTTCTATTAGCTTAAACTGCCCTCATAGGGCAAACAGTGACTTGAGCTTGAAGCTTGATAAGAGGGAAAGTGATTAGGAGTAGTAACGTTCTTATTAGTTTACTTTAAAAAAGTTAATATAGAAGGTATAAAACAGTAGATTGCAAAATATTATTGAAACACCTTATCAAATAAAAACTACTTACAATTTAATAATTTTGACAATATTAGACTTTAGCTTTTCCACAATCTTATCACCCAAACAAAACATTTTTTTATTTCATGCTAACATTAACTTACATCCAGATTTCTTTCAGAGTAAAGAGGATATTTCAGGAGTTAATACCTGCTTTGTGTCAGGAAATCCTTCTAGCCCTTTACTTTGACTGTTATCTAATTTTTTAGAAAATTTGCCCGTACTTATCCTAAATCATTTCTTAGCATCATTCAACACTAGTAATCACTTATTTATTTATTTATTTATTTATTTATTTTCTGAAGCTGGAAACGGGGAGAGACAGACAGACTCCCGCATGCGCCCGACTGGGATCCACCTGGCACGCCCACCAGGGGCGATGCTCTGCCCACCAGGGGGTGATGCTCTGCCCCTCCGGGGCATCACTCTGCCGTGACCAGAGCCACTCTAGCGCCTGGGGCAGAGGCCAAGGAGCCATCCCCAGCACCCGGGCCATCTTTGCTCCAATGGAGCCTTGGCTGAGGGAGGGGAAGAGAGAGACAGAGAGGAAGGAGGGGAGGGGTGGAGAAGCAAAGGGGCGCTTCTCCTATGTGCCCTGGCTGGGAATCGAACCCGGGTCCCCCGCACGCCAGGCCGATGCTCTACTGCTGAGCCAACCGGCCAGGACTATCACTTATTTTTGGAAAGACTTTTTCCCCCCTGGGCTATTTTGAAGAGATACACTGATTTTCCTTCTAGTTCTCTGTTCCTTTTCTTCTTTTCCTTAGGTTCATCCTCCTTTTCCGCTGTTAACTACAAAGGTACTCAGAGTCAAGGCCAAGATCCTCTACTCTCCCCAGAGTACACTCCCCAGGCATTCTCAGCCACACCCATTAACTCCAACTATTGAATATTTTCTCTACGCATGCAGGATGGGGCAAAAGTTGTGAGCCTATGAAACACAAAGTTTATTCTTATACAGCGGTGCCTTGAGATACGAACAGATCAACATACAAATTTTTTTAAGATACAAGCTGTGGCTCGATCCATATTTTTGTTCGAGATCCGAGAGAAATTCCAAGGTACGAGTCATGATTCAGGAAGCTGCCGCTAGTTGGCAGGTTGACACCTGGGTCTTGTATCGGCAGTTTGATATACGAGTTGACTGACTTATGAGCTCGGTTACAGAACGAGTTAAATTCATATCTCAAGGTACCACTGTATTATTTATCAATGATTGTATTAGTTTCCATGTGAACAACTCTCAACCTCCTCTTGCCCCACCCTGTATGACTCTAAATATGTAGAACTTCCATTTGAGCTCCAACTTGGATTAACATTTTCTTCTGTATGCCTCAAGCCACCTCCAATGCCCCATGTTCAAAATATGTTCAAGACCCATCACTGTTTCTTCACAGCCTGACCATCTTCTCACTTCTGCTATCTCAGTAAACGGCAAACCTATTCATCCAGTTCCACAGACCTCACAAATGTGTTCAAGTGATTTTGTTCTACTCTTGCCTCCGAGTCAGACTCATCAAATCTGTCTTGTCAGTTTTACCTCCTCTCTCTTGAATCTGTTTAGTTCTTCCTATCGCCATCATCGCTTCTAAACTATCACCTTTCCCCTGAACCACTCAAATAGCTCTAGGAAGGGAAGGAATGAGTTGACAGATGACAGTAACTTTTTCCTTCCCAATGGCTTACATGACAATCTTCATTTTGTGGTTTCTTCTCAACTCTCTGCCTCCTCAAAAATCATCTCTCCCTAGCAATTCGTCCATTTCAATGGCAATTTATTTTCTGTAGTCTTTCTTTTTTCTTTTTTTTCTTTTTTTACAGAGAAAGAGAGACAGTCAGAGAGAGGGATAGATAGGGACAGACAGACAGGAACAAAGAGAGATGAGAAGCATCAATCATCATTATTTTGTTGTGACACCTTAGTTGTTCATTGACAGCTTTCTCATATGTGCCTTGACCTCGGGCCTTCAGCAGACCGAGTAACTCCTTGCTCAAGCCAGCGACCTTGGGTCCAAGTTGGTAAGCTTTGCTCAAACCAGATGAGCCCGCACTCAAGCTGGCAACCTCGGGGTCTTGAACCTGGGTCCTCTGCATCCCAGCATGAAGCTCCATCCACTGCGCCACCACCTGGTCAGGCTATTTTTTGTAGTCTTTACGTAACTTCTTAGAATGGTGTTTTTCACATGCTATTCTATCTGCACGAAATACTCTTTCCTCCCCATCTTCTTCACCTGGGTAACTTCTTTCAAAAGATCTTAATTAATATATACTCCTTCTGGGAACCTTCCCTGACCTCTACAGCTGGGTTAAAATTCACTATTTTTATTTCTCATGGAATTAGACACTCTCCTTCCTGCTTTATGAGGATAATTAATTTATGTAGTTGCTTGATTAAATCTGTCTTTCTCACCTTATTGGCATTATGAGGGCAAGGATTAGGTCTGGAATTTACCTGACACACCATGTATGCTCAATAAATATTTATTGAATGAATGAATGAAGCCATGAACAACTATTAACATTTAATCGTTCTAGGACACACTTTTATTTCACAAAATTTTAATGTTAAGGTATGTTAAAAATGTTTAGAATAATTCAAATTATGATGGAGAGCTACAAAGTTAAAACTCTATAAAAGATGATATTTGTAAAAGTAATTACCCATAATCATCCCACATATCATATTCAATGATTGTTAATATTTGTTGAACTAAAATACTATATTATTTAATAGTGGCGATTTTACCTAGTTTATTGATTTTATACATAGCTAAAAAGGAAAACCCATATTTATACAATGGAAGTTTATATACATATATTTTATATATATATAAAATCTTACTAGTGCTAAGTTACCTTGCACAATAATTCAAGAAATCTGAAAATCACTGTTAGATATGATAAATGATTTTTCCTTTCCTATATTGGGCCTTAGCACTTAAAAAATAGGGGCCCTGGCCAGTTGGCTCAGTGGTAGAGCATCGGCCTGGCGTGCAGTTGTCCTGGGTTTGATTCCCGGCCAGGGCACAAAGGAGAAGCGCCCATCTGCTTCTCCACCCCTCCCCTTCTCCTTCCTCTCTGTCTCTCTCTTCCCTTCCCTCAGCCGAGGCTCCATTGGAACAAAGATGGCCCTGGCGCTGGGGATGGCTCCTTGGCCTCTGCCCCAGGTGCTAGAGTGGCTCTGGTCATGACAGAGCGACGCCCCGGAGGGGCAGAGCATCGCCCCCTGGTGGGCAGAGCATCGCCCCCTGGTGGGCGTGTCGGGTGGATCCCGGTTGGGCGCATGCGGGAGTCTGTCTGACTGTCTCTCCCCCTTTCCAGCTTCAGAAAATTACAAAGAAAAAAAAATAGGCACTCTAATAAAATTCATTGATATAACTTAAACTTAGAACAATGAAGCTTCTATATATATTGTCTCTTAAACTAATAGATGATAATTTATTCTGATATTCATATTTAATTTAAAATAGTAAAATATTTTCCATATTATCAGTGCTGCAACATTTCTCTAGTTTCTGTCTGCTAATACCTACCTTATAAAGACAGGTAATGTAAACTATGTCAGTTGTGACATTTGCTAAGTCAACTTACCTCTCCTTCTCTCCATTTGTTTATTTATTTAGTATTTTTCCAAAGTTAGAAGTGGGGAGACAGTCATACAGGCTTCCACATGTACCCAACCAGGATGCACCTGGCATGCTCATCAAGAGGCAATGCTCTACCCATCTGGAGCATTGCTCTGTTGCGGCCGTAGCCATTCTAGCACCCGAGGCAGAAGCCATGGAGCTGTCCTCAGTGCCCAGGTCAACTTTGCTCCAATGGAGATTTGGCTGTGGGAGGGGAAGAGAGAGAAAGAGAGGAAGGAGAAGGGGAAAAGTGGAGAAGCAGATGGGTGCTTCTTCTGTGTGCCCTGACCAGAATCGAACCTGGGACTTCCACACGCCAGGCTAACGCTCTACCACTGAGCCAACCAGCCAGGGCCTCCATTTATTCTTTTAACATGTCCTAGCTTTCTCTTTCCCTCCTCCCCCACCACCACAGGTGGGTATCTGATTCAACATGGCAAAACTTCTGGGTAGCCAGATACGTATGACATACGTGGCCTGGCTTCCAATGATACTCTAGATTCTTGGTTTGTTCAATGTACCAATGCTGCTCTTGCATGTCAGCCACCAACATGCCATCCAGATTGAGGAAGACCTGGCATCTTTGGGACCACATGAGCTAAGACCCGCCTCATCAGTAAGCATAGGAAGCACCCAGAGGCCAAGGTAATGTTGGTGGTTTACATTATCACAGCATCAACTTTGACAAATATCACCCAGGTGACTTTGGGAAAGTTGGTTAAAGTGTAAAATACAATGATTTGCTATATGTATAATACATATTGCAAAATGATCACCACAATAAGTTTAGTTAATATACATCACCTTACCTGGTTACAAATGATTTTTCTTGTGATGAGAACTTTCAAGATACACTTTCTAATTTTTTTTATTAATTTTACTAGGATGACATCAATAAATCAGGGTACACATGTTCAAAGAAAACATGTTCAGGTTATCTTCTTGATCAATTATGTTGCATACCCATCACCCAAAGTCAGATTGTCCTCCGTCACCTTCTATCTATCTAGTTTTCTTTGTGCCCCTCCCCCTCCCCCTTTCCCTCTCCCTCCTCCTCCCCGTAACCACCACACTCTTGTCAATGTCTCTTAGTCTCGTTTTTATGTCCCACCTACATATGGAATAATGCAGTTCTTGGTTTTTTCTGATTTACTTATTTCACTCTGTATAATGTTATCAAGATCCCACCATTTTGCTGTAAATGATCCGATGTCATCATTTCTTATGGCTGAGTAGTATTCCATAGTGTATATGTGCCACATCTTCTTTATCCAGTCTTCTATTGAAGGGCTTTTGGTTGTTTCCATGTCTTGGCCACTGTGAACAGTGCTGCAATGAACATGGGGCTACATGTGTCTTTACGTATCAATGTTTCTGAGTTTTGGGGGTATATACCCAGCAGAGGCATTGCTGGGTCATAAGGTAGTTCTATTTTCAGTTTTTTGAGGAACCACCATACTTTCTTCCATAATGGTTGTACTACTTTACAGTCCCACCAACAGTGAATGAGGGTTCCTTTTTCTCCACAGCCTCTCCAACATTTGCTATTACCTGTCTTGTTAATAATAGCTAATCGAACAGGTGTGAGGTGGTATCTCATTGCTGTTTTGATTTGCATTTCTCTAATAACTAATGAAGATGAGCATCTTTGCATATATCTGTTGGCCATTTGTATATCTTCCTGGGAGAAGTGTCTGTTCATGTCCTCTTCCCATTTTTTTATTGGATTGTTTATTTGTTTGTTGTTGAGTTTTATGAGTTCTTTGTATATTTTGGACATTAGGCCCTTATCTGAGCTGTTGTTTGAAAATATCATTTCCCATTTAGTTGGCTATCTGTTTATTTTGTTGTTTCTCTTGCTGAGCAAAAACTTCATAGTCTGATGTAGTCCCATTCATTAATTTTTGCCTTCACTTCCCTTGCCTGTGGAGTCAAATTCATAAAATGCTCTTTAAAACCAAGGTCCATGAGTTTAGAACCTATAAGATAGACTTTCCTAGCAACTTCCAAATATACAATATTGTTAACCATAGTCATCACGTTGTAGATTATATTCCCAGAACTTATTGATCTCATAACTGAACGTTTTAGATTCCACATATAACTGAGTTCATACAGTATGAGTCTTCCTCTACCTCTTATTTCATCCATGTTATCACAAATGACAGGATCCCCTTTCTTAGATAGATGAATAATATTCCATTGTTTACAAAATTTTCTTTATCTATTAAACCCCCAATAGTATATAAAATATCTCAATTGTGATATTTAGTTAAGTCAGCTTACCTCTTGCTCCCTCCATTTCTTTATTTTCAAAATAAGAATATGATGATTCGGATCAGTGTAGATCTCACAGTTAATTTTACAATTAATTGCTATCTAAGATTGATCTGATACAGAGGGAAAAAATAATTGTCCTCTTTATCAACCTGAATCAGTGTTTCTGAAATGATTATTTGTGGTAGATCAGTTAAATGGATCAAAAGGGTTATAAACTTACCAATTGCTGAAAAAGACTATTGATATATTTCCTCTTATGAGGCACCGAGCTAATTGTGATAGCCAGTGTTTGGAGAAGTCCTGCAATTAAACAACCTGTTTATCTTTGTTTAAAACAGTGCTTTCTAAAACTATTTGTTCTTATGACCTCATTTAATAACATAAAACAGTGTATTATATAACCTGATATGTTACATAATATACCATGTTTTCTATAACTCATACCACTATTTGGGAAATGACAGCTTTGTTTTGGAACTGAAGCTCTTTGGTCTTTAAACAGTTGAATTATGTATAACCTTTTTCACACTTTCATAAGCCTCGTGTTTCAACAAGTCTAACCTGTGTCTATAGGGCTGAGTGTAAGCAGTTTCACAGCATGGCCAGCTGTTCTAAATTCTTAATATAAAAATTTCCATTAATCTATCTCACAAGCCTTTTCCTTACAGCATATTAACAGACTGGAAATTTATAATGAGTGAACTCAGGGTCATTGGTGCTCCCAAACAGCTTTCTTTCCAGGGACACACAGAGAGATATACTCCATCAAGTCATTGCTACCTAACCCCTGCATTGAAATGTCCGGAGGTCAAAGCTGATACCATTAGTACTTTTTATTGTGGTTAAAAACAGTACTAAGCATTTCGATCCACAAAACCGCTTCTGCACAGTGCAGGGACTGGTACTGAATTAAAAACCTCCAGAAAAATAAAACCTATGTTTTTATATTTCATAGAGTTAATAATAATTCCTCAACTAATAATCCCAGGTATTTTCTGCTCTGTAGCTTTGAATTTAATGTATTTGAAAAATAAAAATATAGCATAGTATATTTATTTTAAATAAATTTAAATATTTTTATAAACACAAGTACCCAATAACATATTAAGTTACACAGAGTGTAATTTTAAAAGTACGGAATTTAAAATCAGTGCTACCTATCTATTCTAATATCTATGGTAATGCACTTTATTGTCCAGAACTATAATTGCAATTTGTTTCTCAAAGGACAGTGTCAACCTTTTGAATTTTGTGGACGCCACTATTAATTCTGCTTGCAGCGTATTGCTGGCCCACATCATGTGGTGCCAGCAGCATCTTAAATATATTCACCTTTCCATGGCCTCTAGATAATGGCATTTCCTTCTTCTTCATATTAGATGATTTTATTTGTGGTTTGATTTAATATGCATACACTAAGATGACTAATACTTGCTGAAAACCACTCAATAAGTCTATCAGTTACAAATTTTGCAAAGGTGATTGAAGACAAGGGAGGTTCGTAGTTTCTTTTTCATTTTTTCCATTGATTTGAGAAAAAGAAGCATCAGCTCACTGTTCTACTTAGTTTTTTCATTTAGTACATTTAGTTGTGTACCCACTGATTGCTTCTCATACGTGCCCTGACGAGGAATCAAACCCACGACCTCTGGTGCACTGGGATGATGCTTTATCCACTGAGCCACCCAGCCAGGGCCAGGCAGTTTCTTTCATGTAAGAGAGAATGTCAGAAAGAATGATGAGAATATTCCATTCCTTTTTCAATAATTAAGGAAGCTAGAATCTAAAAAGTTGAGTGTATTAGATTGCAAATTTCTCTGATAGTCTATGAGTTACCAAAGGGCCTCATTCTATCTCCATATTCTATCCTAATGTCTGACGTTTTCTAGATGCTCAGTAAATATGTGTTGATTGAACAAATCAGTGAATGAATGAATGAATGAATGAATGAATGGCTGTATCTTATGTGGGAAGATCCATCACCCTCTGGAATCTTATGAAATACCTTCAAGGTAATTAAGCATAAAGAGACAACTGAGGAACTCATGACTGAAAATTAGGAACTAATATCATAGCTCAGCACCAAAGGAACTAAAATTAAAGGGCCAGAAAGACTTTCAGACAAAAAGACAGTATAAATTAAAACACCCCCTTTACTCTGAAAGAAACCTGACGTTAATATTTAGCACATCATAAATTTTTTTTTAAGTTTCCTCTTAAATTCTGGCAATCAGATTATGGCTTCCTGACAAGGAGGGGGAGCAGGTGGACATTCTACTCTCAGAGACTCAAGTGTCCACACTTGCCAGTCTCCTCTGGGTGAGCCCTGATTAATATAATAATTATAACAAATTTTATTATTTTTCTGAAGTGCTAAATCAAACAATTTTTTTGAGCTGTGATATAAAAGCTAAACCTCATTCAGGCATGCACCTAACTTAGAAAAACATAACTAAAAATAAGGATTAAAATAAGTAAATAAAGGACACGTAAAATTCCAAAGTAAACAGCTCTTACAAGACATGAGCCTGAAGGAATAAATCAGAAGAATTTGTGCTGAGCAACACAAAACCAAAAATGTTGGAACTGAATTGAACGAAATTTAAATAAGCTATTAGGTTAGAATGAGACACACAACTATGGTTTAAAGTGGTTCTTGACTGTTTTTCCCTGTAGGGAGTAGATATATAGCATTAAAAATATATCACATTCTATTATATCCATGCTGCCTAAATTATTTTTTTTTATCCAAAACTTATATGAACTAAAACTCCTTAGTGAAAGAGGTTACATGAATAAATTAATAAAAGAATATACATTCGTTCCTGCGGTAGGAGGTAAGGTGGGAAAACAGAGTCCATACTCGGGTGTGCTGAAATCACAGCCAGCAGAGCACAGCTTTCCATTGGTGTGTGGCTGAAACAGAATGGGTACTGACAAAAAAATTTTGTTGTTAGTGTAAGGTCGGTGGATAATGGGAAAGGTCAGACCCGGGAACTTTGGCTGGGACCGCCCACAACTAAGCACACCAAAAGAAACTTCCCAGGAACCCTTTGGAAAACAGCGACCATCTGCCAGCCAGTGAGATTTCACCACATCATATTAGCTCAACCACCCTAGGGACCCTTTAAATATCCCTCACACAGGTCACTCCTTGCAACTTCCTTGGCCTCCATCTTTCCTCGGGGCCAGGGAACCTCTCCGGGCGGGATGCGCACTCTATACTCAATAAAGCCTTTTACTATTCCACACTTCGTGGCTCCGGCCCCTTCCTTCCTTCTTGGTGGAGAAAAATACCTTACAGTTAGACCATCCTTTTCCTGTGCCTTTGAGGAGGGGGACAGGATTTTCTTGGCAGCTTTTCTTTCTTTCTCATTCCTTCACTCTTTTTTGTCTGTGTTTGTTGGCAGTTCCAGAACCGATTGGATCTTACCCAGGATATATGGGGGGGGGGGGGCAGGGGACACTAAGGAAACCGGGGAACTCACTGCCATCTCAGGTTTCAAGTCTCCCGGTATCTATGCTATTCGACTTTCTTCCTCTCTGAGACACCCGCCCCCTGTTGCTGTGCTAGGTTCAGTGTTATTTCCTGGTAGCAGAAAGGAGCTGGGGGTGATTAGGCTCTTCCTAGTTGGGAGAACTAGATGCCATTATCAACCTTTTAAATTTTATCAGAGAACTCAAAATAAGAAACAGGTATATGATATAAAACATAGACTAAAAACTTACAGGGTAAATTTGGAACACATTAAAAGCAAGGTATAAGACAACAAGTAAGCACTGTGGCAAACTGAAGAAGGAATAGCAAATCTCAGAGGATTTAGATTAAAACTTCCTAAAACCACCAGGCTGGCCAAATATGATTCAATCCAGCATGAGAATCTTCAATTCGAATTGTAAAGGAATTTAAAGTTTGGGGCCCAGTTTCTGGCTTTTGTTTTTACTCAATTATACCTTGATTCTGTCCTTATTTGAAACTAAAAAGGTAAGTTACTTCATCATTGTAAGGCCAGGAGCCGTCATCGTGACCATTCACATGCAGGTTCCCATTGGATTCGGGCAGGCGATAAAGAAATGGCGGAGTCAGAGGATGGGGGGCCATCCTATTTATTGGTGTCTCACCAAGACAGGCAAACCACAAAAGAAGACAAGGGAAAAGCAGAAAACCAGCTCTTCCCATGAAGGGCAAGGGATCAGGGGAGCCCCTGCAATTGTGATAGCAGGAACTGTGTGTCTGAGCTCCTGGTCTGTCCCACTTTATAGTGTAGAAAACGAAAATCCCTTAATCCAATATACAAACAAGAAAGTCTCCGATACAAAGTCACTTATCCAAGGCATAACTGGATTTCTCATGAGAGTGCACCACCCAGATCATACAATCAGTCAAGGGTGTGGGGAAAAGCTTAGTCCCAAAACCAAACCTCAGGCTACAACAACCTGGCCTGCTTATAGCCTGTCCCCCACACCCATTATAAGTCACAAGCGAGCAAACATATATATCATGTTTACAAACTTATTTGACCAACAATCATAATCTTGGAAACTAAGAACAGTCAGGGTAATAGAAAATAACAAAACATTGAACAACATATCAAATACAGTTTCTATTTTCAAGCATAATAGATGGTTGTTTCCGTATCTTAGCTAAGAAAAGACATTGTTACACTTCTAACGAACTGGATTCCTATCCTCTTCCCAGATCTCAGCTAAACTTTTAGTTATTTTCCTGAGAAAAGAAAAATAAATAATAAACTTTTAAACTTTTCAGATACTTCATTAAGTGTTAATGTTTTCTTTCTACAGAATATTCTACAGAATATTTCTACAGAAATATTCTCCCAGTCTGAACAATTTCTTTAGTCCTTTCCAAACCCAATTAGGTTGCTAAGTAGTGATAGATCTCATAGCTATGAGCCTGAGGAAGTAAACTGCACTCATTACTAATTACAAAATTACAATTCTTTCTGGCTTGTATCTATTGTTTACATTTTAATTGCAGCTGTTTCGCTTGGTCTCTACCCAGGAAGCTGACAAGCATGGGCTGCATCTGTTCCTTTGCTTTCTGATTCCTTTCAGGTTCAGCTGAAGCAGAAGGTCCGAAGTCCGGAGCAGAGGATGAGTGTTAACGCCTCCAGCTCCCTCCCTCTTTGGACCCAGGTTCAGAGTGACTGCATTCTCTCATCACAAGCCAGAACTCCTGGTGGGTGATTCTCTTACAGCTTCCTCTCTTACCTCTGGGGAACGGAAACGGCTCCTTCCCCTCGTTCCTATAGTGACTATAGTATAGTCTATACTCCTTCTGTCACTAAATCAGCAGTGCTTCTTTACCTCTTTTATTTTGTTTTGTTTTGTTTTTAATTTTAATTTATTGTGTTGCCATGGTTTCAAGTGTCCACTCAACATAACACCCTACACAGTGCATCAGCTTCATGCCCCCGTGCCCCATGCAAAGTCTCTTTCTACCGCCATTTCACCCCCTTCTCTCCCCTCCCCTACATCCACGCCCCCTTTCCCTCTGGCTATTGCTAGCTTGTTGTCTATCTATGTGTTGTGTATATGATTTTGGCTAATCCCTTCACCTTCTTTGATCCTATCTCCTCTTCTTAATCCCTTTAAAAAAGATTTTCTTGCCTGGCCTGTGGTGGCGCAGAGGATAAAGCGTGGATGTGGAATGCTGAGTTTGCTGGTTCGAAAACCCAGGCTTGCCCGGTCAAGGCACATATGACAAGCAACTACTACAAGTTGATGCTTCCCACTCCTCACCCCCTTTCTCTCTCTCCCCTCTCACTAAAAAAGTTAATAAATAAAATCTTTTAAAAAATTTTTTAACTCTACCAAAACCTTTAACATTTAGTTGCCCCATTTGAATGTGTCATCTATTTCCTGAAAGGCCCTTGTTTGATACAATACATGCCCCAAATATTGGCTAAGTCAGGACTCTTCTACATCTCACAAAATGAAGATGATACAAATTTAGCTGCTAACAAGCATTGTAGACTAAGGAGCATTTTGCCACAACTGGAGTGAAGTGAAACCCAGGCAGAATGACAAAGCAAGCAGAGTTGGATGGAGTGCATCTGGGCTGTCAGCATGAGCTTTGAAGTCAGAGAAGTCTGTGCGTGGATTACATCTTCAGCATGTATTGGCTAAATATTGAACAAGTGGCTAAATAATGAACAATTAATATAACCCAGCTGAGCCTCAGTTTTCTCATCTCTAAAATAGTGATCTAAGAAAACTAGATAGAAGGTGACGGAGGACAATCTGACTTTGGGTGATGGGTATGCAACCTAATTGATTGACAAGATAACCTGGACATGTTTTCTTTGAACATATGTACCCCGATTTATTGATGTCACCCTAGTAAAATTAATAAAAAAAATAAAATAAAATAGTGATCATAGTACCACTTACTTCACTCGGTTGCTGTGTTGGTTGAACCTAACATATTGTTGCTTAGCAAATACCATCAACTTGAAAAAAGAATGCAGCCCTTACCTTCCTCATCTTTCCTTTGCCAGGGATAACCCAGAGTTTATTATTCTGAGTAGTTAGGCATGTTCTCCCCTGCCTTCTCCAGCCCCTTCCTGAAAATACATAACACCATCCCTCTGCATTACTTTTAGCACTTTTATATTTCTCCTGGGTCGTGAGTCTAATAACAAAATGATGAGAGTGATCGTTGAGTCATTAGCCACATACCTTTTATCTGTGCATCAAAAGCAGGAAAGAAAATTATCTAATTGGAAATAGGATTTTGGTGTCTTCATCTGTAAAGTAAGAAGAACAGATCATGTTTAAGAACCCTTCCAAGTAAAGCCCTGTGAAATATTTTAAGATATATTTAAATAGTATTAATATTAATCACTGATATTACATAAATTGAATTGCTGTGTTTTCCCCTGGCTGTCAGATGATCTCCAAAAGGCTGGGCACACTGGGCCCCACTTACCAGTGTGTTATGCGTAGGTCACCATTTTACTGATATTCTGATGCCATTAGCTCTTCAGAGTTCATAAGTGATATGTGATTTGAGGGCAGCAGTACGAAGCTAGAAATCTCCTCTTTCATTTACTCCAGGATACCATTATATTTATATTATCCCACAATATTTTGTTATTGGTGGTGGTGGTGACTGGTATTAATAATCTAATTAGAAAATATCTTGTATTTGGTGAGTTTAGATTTATGTATTTTTTAAAGATTTTTTTCTATTTATTAATTTTAGAGAGGACAGAGAGAGAGAGAGAGAAAGGATAAAGGGGGGAGGAGCAGGAAGCATCAACTCCCATATGTGCCTTGACTGAGCAAGCCCAGGGTTTCAAACCGGCGACCTCAGCATCCCAGGTCAAGGTTTTATCCACTGTGTCACCACAGGCCAGGTTATATTTATTTTTTACTATTTCTATATTTGGACTGGTTCTTCCTCTTCTGTTTGTACTGTGTACTTTTAAATATTTCTTTAACAGAATTTTTTCTTGATTTTTTTGGTATTTCAATTATTTTTAGACTCTATTTTATTTTAATGTTTGAACTTTAAGTTTTAACATAAAAATTTAAATATGTATTAACACCTGCCTTAACATTTAATGTACACATTATTGGTAGTCATTATTTTATATAGACAATGTTCAATTAAATTTACCTCAAATATTTACCAATCTTTTTTACTCACGCTTCTCTGTCATTTTCCAAACTCTGATTTGGAGAAATTTTTCTTTTTTCTGTAAAGCATTTCCTTGAGAATTTTATTTTGTGAAGCTCCTCTAGCCAAAGAAATGCCATCTTTAGTCTTCAGTACAAAGGGAATGTGTCCTCTCTCAGTCAGAAAGTAGCTGACTTATATAAACAGAAGTCCCTGCCCCTAGTCCGTGGTTGGTCTGTCTTTATGCAAATACAGACTCCAAAACCTTGAAGTTTGATTGGCCCAAAGCACTGCCATGATTGGTCAGAATGAAGCCACTCTGGTTGATTGGTAGAACTGATGGGAATATAGCTGTGCAGCTACACTACACAGGAAAGCCTCAGTCCTATTGGCTGAAATAGGATTCCAGGAACTCCTTTTTAAGAGTTGCCTCAGATGTCAGGAACACAGTACAGGCCAGTAGTCCAGTGCTGGCTCCTCCCTAAAGTGTAGTTTGAATGGGATGTACCTGTTTAAAAACAGTTCCTAAGTTCTGCTTTTGAATTTGAACTCAGACACCAGGAGCACTTCTTGGTAGGTAACTTCTTTCTCAGAGTACACAATACTTCTTTAAAATGTTTATTTTTTTATGATGTTAAAGGATATCTAAATGACATAATTCTTCATTCACACTATTTTTGCCTTTTTGCCTTATGATTACACATACTATATATTACTGCCTCATGTTTCCTTTCATATCTCTGTACATCTGTTTAATACTTCCCATCTTGTTTTGCTCTGAATTTGAAAGTTTCTTCCACTCTATATTACAGTTCACTTAAGTATCTTACAAGGTCTGCTGTTTTATAATTGTTAGTATGATGGCAGTCAGCATGCAGTTTTCATCATCTGACAATTTATGGTATCACCAAAAAAGCAACAGCAGAAAATCTGTAGAATGGATGTAAGTAGATTGGGAAATAATCCCAGTGATGAGAGTATAACAGCCTTTTAAGAAATACCAGATTAAAATTCTCAAGATGATACTCCAGAGAAAATAGCAGAACACACTGAATAATTCAGAAAAAAAAAAAGGTATAAAAGCCAATGGCTCTGAACTAAAAGTGATTCATAAAAATTGAATTCTAAATGAGAGTACATTTCAGGAATTTGTAAACCAATTTATTGTATCTATATTTTCATTTTTACATATGCATAATAATGATATATAATGCAAACCTGTCTAAATACATCTGAAACCTCTTTAAATTAGTAAAAAAAAAAATTTATTTCTTAATGGTACATGACATAATGGTGCATTTGCAATCAAAGGCATTTTAGATTTGAGGTAGTATTGTATCTGATAGATATTGATATCACTAGGTATCAGATAGCATCTGATAGGACTAATAGAATCCCTTCAGACCAGATACCTCTTTGTTAGAAATTGTTGCAGTCATTATAGTAGTTGTATCTTCTGGCATTCATGTTAAAGTACTGTCTCTTTAAATATATTAAATACATTGATTCTATTGTGGTTGAGTTACTCTTCTTGTGGGTTTAAAAGACAAGGTTTGTCTTCCCATTTTGTGCTGACTCAATTGGTAATATTCTCAGGGTATAGTCACAGCATATCATTTTATTTATTATTACTTACTTTATCATTGCTGAATTGAACTCTGTGTAAAAGAAAGTTGAAGGCGCACCTTAATAGTCAATATGTCAGAGAGAGAGAGATTATACTGATAAAGCAAGATATTGATCCCGGAATTCACTCGACAAAGGAAGAAAAGGAAGAACTGATGAGGTTAAATTACTTAAAATGTTAGCAATAAAAGAACAACAATAGGAGTGCTTGTCTCTTTTTAATTGAATTTATTGGGGTGACAATGGTCAACAGAATTATACAGGTTTCAGGTGCAGATTTCCACAACACATCATCTGTACACTGTATTCTGTGTTCACCACCCCAAGTCAAGTCTCCATCCATCACCATTCACCTCCCATACCCTCCTCCACCTCATCCCACTCCCTATTTTGTCTTCTTAATGATAGCAAAGGTTGTTCCTGAATAAGGAACAAGGGTCTCTGAATCCTCATTGTCATCCAGAGGATTTCAAAATATCTTTAATAGGTGTATTGAGAATTGACCTAGCTGAAGGAGAAATGGTCTTTCGTGCTTAAAGTCTTCAGTGAAGTAAGGATAGAGCCTGTTGGGATCTGGACTCATTCCACAAGAGTAAACATACCCAAGTATCAAGTAATTTCAGCTCCCAAGATATAAGAAAAATCTCTTTAATTACTCACTAACCACTCAGTTATTTAGTATTTATCTGTTTACAGTGACATGCAAGGTACTGAGAACTGAGCACCTAAATATGAACAGTATAAGGCTGTTGCCCCCACATATATAATGCAGAAATGTTAACAAAATTTTACTATAGAATGCTGTCAGTAGGTTCAGCTGCAAGTAATGGGAATAGATTTAAAGAGCTTAACTAAGCAAAAATACAGTTACTTTTTTCTCAGTAAACTACAAGTAAATAGCTGGTCCATCTATTCAGTGTTGTTGTCAAAGACTAACATTCATTTGGCAAGAACTGGATGACATGCCCCTGTGGTTGTGTGGACATTAATTATTCAACTGGACATATTGCTACCAAAGACGAAATGGGGGGTATTTTGTAGAAGGAGGGCTATGAATAGGCTGTAAGGTAAGCAACTGGCAGTGGGTGCTAAAACAAAAAATTAAAGTTATAAGAGAAGAATACATGAAGTGCTAAATGCAAAGCTCCAGAGACTGAATGTCTCCTGAATGTCCCCTCAGAGGTTAATTGTTTTCATGCACTACTTACTACACATAAATCTAATTTGGAATTACGTGACTATTTATACTATCATCCTAGAAACAGATGACTTTAGATGACTCCACTCAGTTCTCATAATTTTGGTAAAGTTTCTTCAATGGCTTAAATGTAACTATGCCTTTCTACAAATGTTTAGCTTTTAGTTTAGTTGCTGTAACACAGACTTTATTAGCAAATTTTTCATCACTTAACAGTGGCATGTGTAAATAACATGAAGGAGACTTTTTGCACATACCAAGTAGAACCTGTTTATCTCCACCTGTTTGATATACGAAAACTAAAAAGATTCATTTGATTATCTGGTCTGTCATTTTGCCCTTAGCTGCCTACAACCAATATTCCCTGAGCATGACTACTCAAGTATTTACATCATTAATGACAGAACAGATTCTCAGAGCAGCTGAGATCCAGATGTTGACGAGGTGTGCATTAAGGTAGACCAAAGATTTAGCTGAAGATAATTTGAGAAAAAGAATAGAAATCAGTTATGAATCATTTTAAAAGCCTTATCTTTCTTATTCTGTTGTAAATACATCTCAGGCATCTACTAGGAAACATTAACTTTCTAAATAACATTATACAATAATTGAACAACTGGAAAATTGATTCTATACCACCAAATATGAAAAACCCTGAGAAGCCCCATTATAGAGGCTGGGCTTTGCAGATAGAGTTTTGCCAACTATCTCATAATAAATCTTCCCAAAACAATGGTTGGATATATGCTATATATAAAATAAAGACACTTAGGCATATATGGTCATATTTGAGATCTTTTCAAAGACTTAATATTTATAGTGAACTCTGATCTATCTGTTATTTTGTTAAAAAAAAATCATATAAATGAAGCCACTTCAAAATGGAGTCAGAACCACCATCCCAGAGAAACTGCCTTGCACTCCTCACTTCCTCAAACCTTTTGAACAAATATTACTCTTCAAACCCTTGATCCCAGTAAGAATTAAACCTTACTCTTTGAACACTTGAATCCAGTTCAATGTTTGAACTGGGTGGAATAACCTTTGGAGTATTCCAAAAAACTATATGCAAAGTTAACAGGAAAAAAAAAAACACATCCTGGCTACAGGACTAAAAATTAGACATTCTTTAGAATCAATACTACATGAATACCAAAGAATAACTTAGCTTATTTGCATCTGTAGACATTTCTTCCTTGGCTTATTAAAACCAACAGAAATTTCTGCCTTCTAGTCACGTAATTATTCTCCTTCCCTTTCTCATAAAACGCCCTTGCCTTTCACCTTATTATCAAAACACTATTTGGGTTTCTGTCTGAATCAGCATTTCTCAGAATTGCCTTTTTTTTTTATCACAAACAAACACCTGCTGTCTCTCAGTTTGGCCTTTTATTTTTCGGTTAACATAATGTTTTTTCGTGAATTTGAATACACACATAAGCAAACATTTCTAGAACTCTCACCATTGTGTTGTACAAAGTGTTCTCTAAAGTAATGCTTAGACAACCTTTCTGTTTATGTACACATAACATATTCAAAGTTGTTTATAACCAAATACTCTCCAAGGATGCATTTGGGGCCTCTACTGTCTAAGAGATGAGTCATTGTCTACCATCAAAAAGTTTGTTACGATAATACATTTTTTTTTTGCACTTGATAGATTTATCAAAGAAAACTGGTGGTCTGCTACATTAATTGGAATCTATTTACAATATCTTGACCAAATAAGGATTTCCTTTACATGATGACATGAAATCTAAAAATAAGCAAACCAGGACTGGGTGAGCAGCTCCACAGTATCTTCAATGTCCTGCATTCCTTTTGTCTTTTTGATTTACCGTTCTTGTCAAGAAGCTGTCTTCGCCATGATGGTCTCATGGCCACAAGATGCATGTCCCACTCCTGGCTCCTGTCTGCTTTGCTGGAGGAAGGAGGACATATAAGAAGGTCCTGATGGCCCCTTTATCAGGAAGAAAATCCCAGCACTTGGATCTTTACCTTGTTTGGATAAGGCAACTAATAAATGTCATTTTTCTAGGTTTTCATCTGTTTTGTCACAAAGTCTTAATAAAATTGCTTCTTTTCATAAGCAAGAGAAAAAGAATGAATATTGTGAAGTCTACTAGAAGAGTCTACCACAACAATTCTATTTCCATTACATTAATGTTTCCCTGCGTTCATTCCCCAAAATACATATATACTATTTTGATTGATTTTCTTGGCCCACAAAATTTTTTGTTAAAGACCTGAAAGGTAGTAATATATTTCTAAGGAGGTCATGGCTTTGTGTTTAAGAATGGGACTACCTGAATAAATATATTCTCTTCAGAGACCTATTTTCAAGACAGAATTTTTTCAGTGAGAGGTTTGCCAAAATATTTACTAAGTAATTCTTCCCCAAAAGTTAGACATAATCACATAACCAACATAAGTATAATAGCAAGTACAATGTAGTACTAATCACACTCATATACTTATTTGTGATCATTACCCACAAAGTAGAATTTTGTTTTCTTGGAGTAGAGAAATCATCTTCCTCAAAAGTGGTATATTAGAAGAAAAACTAGGGGAACTAAATTTTATTCTGCATTTCATAAAACCAATTGGAAAACCCCAATTTTAATCCCTCCTGCAGTTCCATGATAAAAGTAGTATCTGTGATTGCATTAACATTATGATTACCTTTTCTGATTTAATAACTTTCCGTTTTATACTGATAGGTTCTTTCAGAAGTAGAGAGCTATAAGAGACAAACTTAGCAAATTGTTATAGTTTTTTTTGTGAGTTAGACACACTAATTTCAGCATTAGTTCATCACTATGAATAACATAGTAAAGGAAGATGTTACACCTTTTACTAAGAAGATATATGAGTTATTTCGTTCTTTGCTTAATCCCTTTACTCATAGACACAGACAGCAGTCTGGGGATTACAAGAGGGAAAGGGGTTGGGGAGATGGTAGAAAAGGGTAAATGGGGAGTAAATGGTGATAGAAAGAGATTTGACCTGAGGAGGTGAACACACGACACAATGTCCAGATGATGATTATAGAATTGTACACCTAAAACCTACATAATTTTATTAACAAATGTCATCTCAATAAATTCAATAAAATTTTTAAAAAGAGAGGGAATAACTAGATTTAACAGAAAAATTATAATGTGACACATAATCAAGACAGTATTTTCCTGACTGTCATACCATTAAGGCAAACCTTGTTTGGATACCTCACCCTATATCATATCAAATATATTTAAATGCATTCATATACCACATTTGTTCTAATTTACATACATATTTCCAGCTTTATGATGTTAATGACAAAAATTGTATATATTTCAGGTTAACAACTTGATGATATATGATAAGCCTAAATCATAAGCACTGCCTGTGTTTTTGGTTATTTAAACCATTGAAATTTTTAAGAGTTATATGATAAATAATAGTAGTTAATACATATATGGTCAACACTATATAATTTGTAAAGCTAGTGCCCAAATGAATTTTATATAATTTAATAATCTAGAGAGAGAGAAGATGTCTTATTTTAGTAGAATATAGCATCTTTCATTCATTTAACATTTCAAGAGCTACAGCAACTCTACTCTTGATAAAGTTCATGGCCTGGCAGCAAATCAGAGAGCCTTGCATGATGCCACACAACAAGTCTAAATGAATGAGCTCACATGCTGACTGGGATCGGATGACAGTGTGTAGGTCCTATAAAACGTACCTAAGCGTAAGATGCAGTAAGAAGTCCATAGATCATTTCTATACCACGGAGACAATATAGTGCCTTTATGCATCTGAAATATTCTTTTAACAGACGATCCAGCTGTTGTGTTATAATTTATGTCAGAAATGATTCTATTCCTTCCGTCTTCATCAGAATAGAGAAAGGAGAATGAGCTCTATGGTCTAAACAACCAGCTTGGTATTCTCTAGTTGTATATTCATAAAATTTATTTACACAGTAATCATGGTTTCGATTTACCCTGTAATAACTCCTGGAAAGAGAAAAAAACACAAAAAGTCAAGGGAGACGATGTGTCTAATCTAAAGATAAGATGAACTGCTGCAATGATTGTAATGAGGAAAGACAGGAAGACATCTGGCAATACCTGTGACGGCTACTTGCAGGGGGAAATTCCAGCATTACCAGTATTTCTCTAAAGTAGTGTGAACTACGTACATTATTAAGACCAGAGATTTTATGTTAAGTCTAGAGTTAACATGGAAAGCAAATTCTTGCTAAAACTCAATACAGCTATAATAAATAAAAAAAAACTCTATTTCTAATTATAGCTTAAACAGCACTCTACTTTGGAATTAAACATTATAAATGTTCATTGCAAAAATTTCACTAAAATGACTCCATTTGTCAAATGCAAACACATGCACATGCATGCACACACACACAGACATGAACCCGAGTTAAAGCTTTGTTGTTTAGATCCATCCTCGCCCTCCAAGTCTATCCTGAAATTACTGGCTCTCCAGAATCAACATAGCTGGATGGAGACAACTGATGTCATAACTATGAGTGATTATGGGTTTTAAAAATGTAATAATAGGAAATGTAAAATGTTCTTACCTGAGTAAAAAAGCTTACTGGTTAAATTCATAGCTTCAAAGACATTCCTGGCAAAGGAGAAAAACAGTCAATCATTTACATTCCTGTTAAATTACAGTCTTCCAGTTCCATAACGGAAATGTATGGCTATTCCTATTATGATGGGCTAGATTAATTATTCTATTTTTACAAGACCTTGGCATTCTTATCTTTTCAAGTACATGTATACCATTAACTTGTAAGAAAAATCCTGGTCAAAGTATCCCCCCCCCTACCCTTTCTCAAAATTAATGCCCTCAGGAAACATGCCAATTATTTAAATTATTAGGAGATAGAGGTTAAATTATGGCTAGAATGGAGCACGTAGGTAAGGAAGAATAGAAAACCAGCTCTGAGTAACCATTTTAATCCTGATCAACTCAACAATTATATGAGAGGAAAGGAATAGTCACCAGACTTTGCAATGTGGTTAGCAGATTTGCCTTGATGATATCAGGTGCCTGGGCTGGACCCAAACAGTTACTCTTTTCCTGGTATCCTGGCACAGGTACAGAGGCAGCAAAGAATTTAAAAAAAATTTTTTGTATTTTTCTGAAGCTGGAAACAGGGAGAGACAGTCAGACAGACTCCCGCATGCACCCGACCGGGATCCACCCGACACACCCACCAGGGGCGACACTCTGTCCACCAGGGGGCGATGCTCTGCCGCAACCAGAGCCACTCTAGCGCCTGGGGCAGAGGCCAAGGAGCCATCCCCAGCGCCCGGGCCATCTTTGCTCCAATGGAGCCTTGGCTGCGGGAGGGGAAGAGAGAGACAGAGAGGAAGGAGAGGGGGAGGGGTGGAGAAGCAAATGGGCGCTTCTCCTATGTGCCCTGGCCGGGAATCGAACCCAGGTCCCCCGCACGCCAGGCCGACGCTCTACCACTGAGCCAACCGGCCAGGGCCAAAAATGTTTTTTTTTAATCTCTCTTTCTTAGAAAATAGGCATCCTTTCTTGCTCTATAAAATATTAGCTTTAACTAGGCAGAAGACGGTTGGGGATGTTATCTCTCTTCCAGGGTAGCCAGAATTCTCTGCCTTAGGGGCAGCTTGAGCTTGTTATAGCTCCATGTTTTGTAAGGTGAATACATTAGTATAGAACACCAAGTGAAATGCTTTGTACATGATAATACCTAAATAATCTCATATTAAAAAAATAGTGGCTTCCCTTATTAAAACATATGTTTTATATAACTTATGAAATGGCTATTTTCCTATTTCAAGATAGGGCCTTTGGTGCTGCAAACTGATAAATTTTAATTTGGTCATTTATATTATTAAGTTCTTTTCAGTGTCTTTCCCAATATGATATTTACCTATGAAGATGAAAGCAAGTCACAAATTTGGGTGTATATGGAGTATAAACTGACACAAAAACAGTTTCACAATCTGTTCTGCAAATTCAGCGCAATCTCAATAATATGTTCTTCAAGGCAGGAAACACTACCTCCTGTGAAAGATGTGGTCAAATCAAGGCCAGCACAGCAATGATCTCGTGTCAGGATTCAATCAGACCCTAAGCCTAGGGAGCAGTTTCATACTACATGCACAACTACATAAAACCCCCTAGATTCTGACTGAAAATATGTGTGCAATATTTTTAGCCAACATAACTATTTCTTTCCTTTTTTTTTTTTTTTTTTTTGTATTTTTCTGAAGCTGGAAACAGGGAGAGACAGTCAGACAGACTCCCGCATGCGCCCGACCGGGATCTACCCGGCACGCCCACCAGGGGCGACGCTCTGCCCACCAGGGGGCGATGCTCTGCCCCTCCGGAGCGTCGCTCTGCCGCGACCAGAGCCACTCTAGCACCTGGGGCAGAGGCCAAGAAGCCATGCCCAGCGCCCTGGCCATCTTTGCTCCAATGGAGCCTTGGCTGCAGGAGGGGAAGAGAGAGACAGAGAGGAAGGGGGGGGAAGCAAATGGGCGCTTCTCTTATGTGCCCTGGCGGGGAATTAAACCCGGATCCCCCACACGCCAGGCCAATGCTCTACCGCTGAGCCAACCGGCTAGGGCCCCAACATAACTATTTCTATATCCATCATGCTTATTAATATACTCACTGACATTAATTACTGTTAGACACATGGTAATCAAAAATTTTGGTTAGCCACTTCGGATTTGTTAAACTTTGGATAGCATCTAACATGCCACGCCAAAATTTGTATTTAAATAAAAGAAGATTGAGGGTTCACTAACAATTCCTATGGGATAAATTAAAATTCACATATTGAAATATTTTAAAATAATCACAGGCAAGTTAGCAAAAACTTAGATGCAAGTATGTTCACATTATTATAAAAATAAATGTTTTACTCTATCAGTGGATAGAGTGTCGGCCCTGCATTGGATGTCCAGGTTTTGATTCCTGGTCAAGTTACACAGAAAAAGTGACCACCTGCTTCTCCCCCCACCACCTCCCCTTTCTCTCTCTCTTTCCCTTCCACAGCCAGTGGCTTGATTGGTTTGAGCATGGCTCTGGGCACTGAGGATAGCTCCATTGGAGCACATCAACCTCAGGTGCTAAAAATAGCTCAGTACTTGTGCATTGGCCCCTGATGTGGTTGCTAGGTGGATCCCAGTTGGGGCAGTTGTGGGAGTCTGCCTCACTATTCCCCCTCATCTCACTTTAAAAAAAGAAAAGAAAAAGAAAACAGAAGAGAAGAGAAGAAAAAGGAAAAGAAAGAAATTCCCTGTAAATTTTATTCATTTATCAAAAAATTTTTGAGTCATTACTGTGGTGGCAGATCTTGCCGTGTCCCCTTGATTTATCTTGTGATAAGCCATTTTAAAAGTTGTCTTGCGATTCACTCACTTGACATTTATTGAGCTCCTATTATGATGGAAGTTATCTATTATTTTCATGGTCAGTGAAATCCAATTGCTTTCTCTCTTCCCTAATAAAGCCTTTAAAACATTTTTTCCTATTTGATGATGAGCACCTTGACTGGTAGGGATTAGAATCTTTCACCACCTCCTCTGTGCATATGCACTGTCTTTTTGCTTTCTTTTGAAATATGTATAGGAATAGAAATAAAATTACAGAGAATAAGCATATACCCTTAGTCCACACTAATGCTAGCATCTTACATAATCAAACTATAGTTATCAGAGGCAGAAAATTAACACGGACTTGTTATTCACTGAACTCCAGACCTTATCTGAATTTCATACAATGTCCCTATTCTGTTTCAGAACAAATTCAGGATTATACATTGCATTTAGCTGTCACACCTTCTTAGTCTTTTCCAAGCTGTGACAGGCCCTTAGCTTTACCTTATGCGTCATAACCTCGGCACATGGAAAGATCACTGGTTAGTTATTCTGTAGACTGTTCCTCAGTTTGGGTTTTTCAAATGTTCTAACATGATTAGATTGAGGTAATAGCTATTTTTACAATAATACAGCAGAATCGATATGCCCCTCTTTGTGGATTAGTTCAGGGGTACGTAACATATAATGTCACTGTCTTATTACTACTGGTGTTAACCTTGATCACTTGGTTAGGATGATCTCCGCTGAAAGTTACTACGTTTCCCTTTGTAAGTAGTAAATATCTTGGAGGAACTGCTTTGAGACTAAGCAAACATCCTGTTTCTTCTCAAATCTTTACCCACTAATTTAACATCCATATAGATGATGTCTGAAACAATTATTACTGTGTTGTTTGCCTAAGGGGATTTTCTATTTTTATAAATGTTCTTTTACATTTATTAATTAAAATTCTCTTATGAAGAAGAGCTGTTTTTCTTCCCTGTTTATTTATTTAATTAGTTATTATATCAGTTTTGATTCATGGACATTAAGCTTATTCAGTTCAACATTACCATTGTTCCGTTGCTCACGTCCCACCTTTGGGCAGCAGAGGCCTGTCCAGGTTGTATCCTTTTGATGAGCTTTTGTCCTTTTAGTGCGCCTCTTAGTTTCTGACACTGCAGTAGAGCCCAGGCTTATTTTGTATTCTTCATTTCTGATTTGACAGTAGAATCAAATACTTTTCCAAGAGGCGGGGATTCCTTTACTTGGGAAATAATGTCTACAAACCAAGATCTGGGTCCTAGTTTTGCTCATTGCTGCTAGGGTATTATTGTTACCAGGCCCGTTTAGTGGACAAAGCTAGAGGGTATAACTTTGTATAATAAATGCGCATCTACATAAACATCTCTACTTCTTTATCTGTCTGTATATGTGTGTGTATAGCCCATGAGTTCATACTAGTATACCTAATTCTAATTCAATATTACGTAGATAATTTACCTTTTCTCTTTTTCTTTATTGGCAACCTCTTTCTGACATCTCTTATTGATCATCACTCATCATCAATAAAACTCAGCTATCATTATCTACTATGTATGTACTTATTTGCATAACCCTAGTACAGGCCTAAAGTGGTTTCAGTATTGTTAACCCAACCCTCGTGAAAAATAAATGTATTAACTAGACTACAGTACTTTCACACAGATCATTTCATCTTTAGCTTTACAATAACCAGTTAAAATATCATTTTCAAATTTACTTATGTTAGTTCTTTTCCTCTCCAACCCTTGCAGTTTATGCAATCTTATATTTCTACTTTTTCTTCCGGCTTAACTCTAAGCTCTAGGATCATAAACTCAAGTCAAAGGTAAATGCAAGGCCACATTCTTCTACTTAGTGAAGTCCTATCCAATTCTGTTTCCCTGACTCTTCTCTCACCGTGGTTGCTGAGGGAGCCCTCGCCAGAGGCCTCTGACCCGGCTCTCATCACAAGTGCAGCCACGGGGCTGCCCTCAGCACCTTGGTGGAAACATTTCTTATTGGTGTTGCGCTGCAGGTGGGCTTGATGAGAAGAATCTAAATTTGCTTTTAAGGATGCTGATTGTCTTACCTAGACAATATTCTTTCACTGCAATTATTAAATCCTGGACAGTCTCTCTCAAAGGCAGTGCCCTTTCTATATCAATTTACTTGAACCTATCTTATCTTTTTTTAGATGCTCTGAAACCCATCCTTAGCAGGAGGATGCATAGTGAATACCCGCCAATAACCCAGTGCGGCCGAGCGAGCCTGGCCCCTCCCACTGAGAAATGCTCCTGCAGCCCGAGTTCAGTTGAACTACTTTGCAGTGTTGAATGAATACTCCTGCTGCTCACCAGGCCTGATTGCAGCCCGTATTCGCCTTTTGTTTTGGTTGCATAGGTTTCCTACTCCGAAATTCCAAAGTATTTCTGTCTACAATGAAGTGAGAACACCACCTTCCTGCTCCCTGGTACCAACTATTTTAAATAACTAAGAATCAAACTTGATGTCCTACTCTCCTTCTTCCCTCGACCAAGGTGACATGAGAAAGTGACTTCAAAGCTGACTAAGCTGCAACCATGAGCAAACATAAAACGTTGAGAGAAAATCAACAGTTACCACAGAAAATCTTTGGAGCTGGGCATCCCTAGCAGAAAGAGCTGGGAGGACCCTTTCTGCACAGCTATTCTGTTCACATGAATGTCAAGGGTACCTGTGAAGGAGAAATCACAATAGTGAGACGGGTGACCATCTGGCTGAATATATAAGAGGCTGTGACCATATCTGCTCATTGACAAAGCTCTTTTCTTACAGAATGAGAACGTAAATACCATTATCTCTTCTCCCCAAATTTGTTTCTTTCCTGAGTTTGTGATTGAGCTGAGTGATTCTGGTAGGGGTGTAGGGACCCCCTCCCACTACCTAGAATCTAGAGAAAACATCTCAATTACAGTGCTTCATGGAAGGTGTTGAGTAGAGAGACTCCCCTAGAGATAGTGTACAATTGACCTGAGCAATCACCCCAAGCCTCTCTGCCTTCCTAATCTGCTGAGCCATTAAATGAAGAGATAGTGTGTCTTTAAGTTTCTGCCTGTGGCGTATAAATATATATGTGGTCTCTGACCCTGGTTTCTAATGGAGCTCCCAAAGCCTTTGTAATCTGCTGAGTGACAGGGGTGACAGGAGCGTATTACACAGAGCTTCCGAACCCTTTGGAATTTTCTGGGCAGTCAGAGCATCTTCTGTTCTAATGGGGTGACTCTCCTGGGCTCCTGGAGTGGGGCTGATCACCAGAAGGACTAAGGAAGCATGATCAGAGGCTCAGAACTTTCATCCCCACCCGCCGATGCTGCCGGAAGAGGAGAGGGGCTGGAGACAGTTAATATACAATATGCCTACATTTGAAGTCTCCATACAAGTCACTAAACTATGAGATTTAGAAAGCTTCCCAAGGAGTCAGAAGGGGGTGCACCCTGGCTCCATGAGGACAGAAGCTGCTGGACCTCTAAGCCCAGTCCTCTGGAGCTAAGGAACCTCCAGACCTCGCCCTGTGTACTCCTTCTTCTGGCTGTTCATCTCTGTCCTGTATTAATAAGCCAGTACGCATAACAACTGTTTCCCTGAATTCTACCAGACATTATAGCAAATTATGAAACCTGAGGAAGGGATTTTGGGACCTGATTTAGAACTAATTAGTCAGAAGTACAGGACACACCTAAGGACTTGCAGCTGGTGTCCGAAGTGAGGGACAATCCTATGGCCCTGAGCCCTTAATCCAGGGGCACTGTGATTAGTGTCATAATTGAATTGTGGGACACACATTGGTGTCCAGATATTGAAGAGCTGGTTGATATGGGATGGGGGGACCCACATCTTTGGGGTCAGAATTGTTGTGGGGGGTAGAAAACAAGTTTTTTTTCTTTTATTGCCCTAGGGTTTACTTTATTTTTATTCATTTGCCAAATATATACTGATGAATCTAAAAATTATTTTTAATACCAGACCATAATATCATCAATTTATATTGATTGTTCATCATCAATTCTATGACACAATTTTTCACATTTAACACTTCTAAAATTTGTATGAATGTGAAAATTGATGTCATTTTTCCTTTTAAGAGGTACATAAAATAATGATGCATGTCAAAAATTAAAATCATTTTACTTTCGAAGATGCATAGAAAAGGCCTATACAACATACCCCTTTGGATGTAAAAAAGCAAATTCACTTTTATTAGGTCCAAGATCAGCCTTATGACCCTCCCCTCAAACCCGATCCCCTTCAGTGTCCCCTCTCCCAGAGAATGGCACCCCCGTTCCTCCAGGCATGCAAGCCCCAAATCTGGAAGTCTTCCTGGACACACTCTCCCTCATTCTCCATTCCAACCTCGCTCCTGTTCCCAACCACTTTTCCTCTTCAATATTGAACTTAATCATCATTTTCCTAAGAAATTTCCCTAATCCTTTCACATCTAAATCATTGTCTCTTTGTTTTAATCAACTTGATTGAGGTATAACTTACATAAATGCATCTATTTTAAGTATGCAGTTCATTGAGCCTTGACAAATGCATATACTCATGTAACCAACACCACGATCAAAATAGAGAACATTTAACCTGGCTGGGTGGCTCAGTGGATAAAGTGTCAACCAGGTATGTTAGAGGTCACAAGTTCAACCCTGAGTCAGGGCAAGTACAAGAAGCAATCAGTGAGTGCACAACTAAATGGAACAACTAAATGAAACAAGTTGATGCTTCTCTCTCTCTCTCCTTTCTTTTCTCTCAAATCAATGGAAAAAAATGTTTTAAGATAGAGAACATTTCTATCACCACCAAAAAATTTCCCTCTGCCCATTTGCATTCATTTTCTCCTCTAGTCCCTTGTCACACACAGGCAACTGCTAATCTTCTTCCAATCTGTGGGTTACTTTTATTTGTTCCAGAATTTCATATCAATATTCATAGAATGGACTTTTTGTGTCTGGCTTCTTTTACATGGCATATGTATATGCCATGTATTTTTCTGAAGCTGGAAATGGGGAGAGACAGTCAGACTCCCGCATGCGCCCGACCAGGATCCACCCGGCACGCCCACCAGGGGGCGATGCTCTGCCCCTCCGGCGCATCACTCTGTTGTGACCAGAGCCACTCCTGCACCTGGGGCACAGGCCAAGGAGCCATCCCCAGTGCCCGGGCCATCCTTGCTCCAATGGAGCCTCACTGCGGGAAGGGAAGAGAGAGACAGAGAGGAAGGAGAGGGGGAGGGGTGGAGAAGCAGATGGGCGCTTCTCCTGTGTGCCCTGGCTGGGAATCGAACCCGGGACTTCTGCACGCCAGGCTGACACTCCACCACTGAGCCAACCGGCCAGGGCCTACATGGCATATTTTTGAGATTCATTCACATCAAGTAATATTCTATTATATGGCTACACCAGTTTCTGTTCACCCTTTACCATAAACTAGCAATAGACATCTGCTAGATTTTCAGATTTTTGCTATTTTGAATAAAGCTAATATAAATATTTATGAAGAATTCCATGCACAGTTACATGTCCTCATTCTCATGTATAAATATCTGGGAATAAAATTTCTGAGTAATATTGTAGGTATATGTTTCACTTTATAAAAATTGCCAGGATATTCCTTAAAGTGCTTGTATTAATCATTCTCTTATGCAATATATTTTATGTCATTCTTTTTGTTACTCTTTTTTATTTTTTACAACTCTTAAGTCATTTGGCTCTGTCAAATTTTCACTGATAAGTATCTTTTTTCATGGGTAGAGTACTCCAATGCTGCCCTGGCTGGTTGGCTCAGTGGTAAAGCATAAGCCCAGCATATAGATGTCCCAGGTTTGATTCCCGACTAGGGCACACAGAAGAAGCACCCATCTGCTTCTCCACCCTTTCCCCTCTCCTTTCTCTCTCTCTCTCTCTTCCCCTACTGCAGCCAAGGCTCCATGGGAGCAAAGTTGGCACGGGCGCTGAGGATGGCTCCATAATCTGCGCCTCAGGTGCTAGAATGGTTCTGGTTGCAGTGGAGCTACGTCCCAGATGGGCAGAGCATCGCCCCCTGGTGGGCATGCCGGGTGGATCCCTATCAGGCACATGTGAGAGTCTGTCTCTCTGCCTCCCTGCTTCTCACTTCTCAGGAAAAAAAATGTACTCCAATGTCATTTTAAGGACTTTATCAGATACTGGTTTTTTTTAAAAAAGATGGAAATTTTTACCCTGAAATCAATTCATTGATGTTCTGTTACCAGATGTTTAAAACGCTTATGAAAAATTAGAGGCTGAGTGACAACACTTCAACCCAATAAATCTCATAATAGAATCTAACTTCACTTTTGATGGATGACTACTGACAGCTCTCAAGATCAACTCCTATTCCTTGGTGTTTTGCCCCACATCTGGGTAAATGGCTAGGAAAGCCCTCCCCCTTCTTGAAAGTTCAAATCACATAAACCCTATCCTACAGGTGGAAACCCTCACACAGACACCACCTCCCAACCACAATTCAAACCTCATGTCCCACTCCCTCCCCGAAAGCCATGCTGAACCCACCTGTGGGGTTCTTCTCCCCACAGAAGTCACCTGTGTGAATAACAAACTTCTTTCCCAGTGTTCTTGGTGTGTGTGGTGTCATTAGCGCCAGCACTCAAATCAGTAATGGAAGGAGTCTCTGAGCCCTTCACAGGGTGACCAGGAAGGAGCCTACATGCTAGGGAAAACTCAGAGGGTGTGTCTGAGTAGAGACTCAGTGTATGTTCATTCACCCTTTTGCACCATGGCACATTTTTTTTCTTTGTGTCCGTATAATTGCATAACTTTGATAATAACAGGAAGTCTTAATTTTTCACTTCATAAGAAGTTTTTCTGTGTAAATAAGCCACAATGTGAATTTCACACAAATTGATTATAGAAGGAATTAATGCAGGAGGATGTATATTAGATAACAAATAGCAAAAAAAATTGGAGTACTTAAGCATATGGAAATGTCAACATAATTAAGACTAAAAGTCTCCTGAACAAGGAAATGTTACATACACCAGGGCAATTTGAAGTTTAGTCCTTAGGCCACCATCCCCTGGGAATTTGTTAGAAATGCAAATCCATGGGCCCAGCCAGCTCCTTTGAATCAGAACCTTGGAAGTGGGGCCCAGTAATTTGTGTTTATCAAGCTCTTCTGTTAATTCGGTGGTGGGCTAACGATTAAGAACTACTCTTTAAGTGACATAAAAAGCAATTGGTTGACTCAAACCGCAAGTAATAAAGCTTTTGCCGACAAGAGAGTGACAAGCGGTCCATAGGCATCCTTTTAAAATAAAATAGCTCTAATAAAAGCTGTCAAAGAAAATAAATTAATAAAAATGAGACATTAAAAAGGCTGTCCTTCGTGAAAGAAATTTAAGACCTGTATATCAAAGGTGAAAGGAAGTTAAGAAGGTATAGGCTAAGAATATTTATATGCAGTTACTCTTAAAATAAATTTTTAAAAGGGGATTTGTGAAAGTGAATTAAAATTATTTTAAAAGAAGGAAAGGGATTTAGGAAACTAATCAGCATGAAAGTACAATTTTTTAAATTAAAATACTTTGTAAGTATTCTGAAACAAATCTGTTTTTTCTCACTACAACTATTGAATCTTGACTTATACATATATTTTTTCTATTCCCACTGCCACTGTCCTAGTCCAAATCAACATCTCTGCCAGACGGATTCACTCTTGATTTCACTCTTGCTCTTCACAATCCATTTTTCCACATGGCAGTCAGTGTGGATTCCATCCAATCAATACTTAGCTTATAACCATCCTGAATTTTACCATCATATATACTATAAATCAAAACCTCTTACCACAAGCTAGGGTGCCCTAGATGACACAGACTCCGCCTACTTCTCTGATCTTATCTCATCTATGCCTCTGACTTACCTCCCTCTCCCTTGCTTATATTTATGCTAGCAACAGACACCATCATTGTGTTCCTCCAAACTTGATAACAGCCTCCCCCCTAGATTTACACACAGCAGGCTCTGCTCCTCACACAAGGCTCAGTGCCCATGCCAAATGTGTAGAGAGAACTTTCCTGACTAGTCAGTCCCATACAATAACAAAAGTCACTCTGTATTATAACATCATTGTATTTTCTTTATCATACTTATTGTTAACTATTGGTTTTATGTCTTTGTCTGCTGATTTATTGTGTCTTACATCACTAGAATGTAAAATCAGTGGCACCAGGGCTTGTGTGCCTGTAGAACTTCTTCCTCAGCGCATACTAATAAGCCGGGCATGTGAAAGTGGTTCAGTAAATATCTGTTTAAAATATACACAGTTTTATTTTAACACTATCCTTCTGTTACTGATAGAGTTTATGAAATTTTTCTCTTGTATGCCCCAAACCTAGAAATGTATCTGGAATAAAAGTAAAATTGTCAATCAGTCCATCATCATAGAAAAAAAAATTGCATTACCCAATGAATTCATTTACTGGTCAATAAAGTAGGTTGAAAACTATAGGTCACTACTTTTGGGACTTTAGATAAACCTACTTAGTTAGACATAAAAAGGGTCTAACAAAGTGGTAATATTTCCCTTCTAGAATATTTGTGTTAAATAAAATGTAGTAGAGGTTAAGTGAGGAAATCTCATCTATTTGCTCTTCTCTATTTACTCAGACCTAAAAGTTATTCTCCGCTTTTCTCTCCTATTTCCTAGGCCAGGATCGGCAATGTACAGGCTGGGGCCTAATCTCACCTACCACCTGTTTGTGCACAGCCTAAGAGCTTAGAATGAAATTTATATTTTTTTTTAATATTTTTTTATTTTTTATTTATTCATTTTAGAGAGGAGAGGGAGAGAGACAGAGAGAGAGAGAGAGAGAGAGAGACGAGAGACAGAGAGAGAGAGAAGGGGGGGAGGAGCTGGAAGCGTCAACTCCCTATGTGCCTTGACCAGGCAAGCCCAGGGTTTCGAACCGACGACCTCAGCATTTCCAGGTCGACGCTTTATCCACTGCACCACCACTGGTCAGGCTGAAATTTATATTTTTAACTGATTGAAAATAATGACTATTCCTGACCAGGTGTTGGCACAGTAAATAGAGTGTCGACCTGGGATGCTGAGGACCCAGGTTCGAAACCTCGAGGTCGCCGACTTGAGCACAGGCTCATCTAATTTGAGTATGAGGTCACCAGCATGAGCTCAGGTTTGCCAGCTTGAGTGCGAGTTCATCTGGCTTTAGCGTGGGGTCACAGGCTTAAGTGCAGGGTCTCCAGCTTGAGTGCAGGTTCATCTGGCTTGAGCATGGGTTTGCCGGCTTGAGTGTGGAATTATAGATGTGACGCCAAAGTCACTGGCTTGAAACCCAAAGTCACTGATTTGAGCAAGGGGTCACTGGCTCAGCTGAAGCCACCAGGTCAAGGCACATATGAGAAAGCAATCAATGAACAACTAAAGTGTCACAACTATGAGTCGATGTTTTGCATCTCTCTCCATTCCTATCTCTCTCTCACCCTCTCAAAAAATAATGATGATGATGATGATGCATGTAAATTATGTAAAATTCAAAATTCTGTGTCCATTAATCGAGTTCATTAGCATACAATCATGCTTATTAGTTTATATATTGTCTATTCTATAGCTGCTTTCATACTTCAAGGGCAGGGGTTAGTAATTGTGGCAGAGAGCATATGGCCGCAAAGCCTAGAATATTTTCCACGTAGAGAAAAGGTTTGCAGATGCCTGGTCTAGACCATAACCATCCAACACATCAGCCCTTGAGTTTATGCTGAACATTTGCTCCATGGCTGTAGACTGAGTCCTGTTCCCTCTCATAACACCCTGTACTTCCCTAACATAAGCCACACTATCCTTTATCAAAAGATTGTGTTTTGTTTCATTTTTTTCTCCTCTCTTAGAGTATAAACTCCACAAGAGAGAGGGTGTATGCTGAAAAGTCTAGCGTATAATTGTTGCTATTTAATTAATATCAATGGAAAGATTAAATAGTGACTACGTGAATGTGTGTTTAAAATAGACAAATGTGTGAAGAATTTTTACTTTGCTATTTTACCTAAGGGTAACTTTAACAGAGTTTTTAATATGCTTATGAAGAAGCAAAGCTATCTCATTATTTGAGAAGTTAAACATTCTCCTTCAATTGTCAGACATGGCTATTTTATTATAAAAAGGGATTCTGAGTTTCCTTACCTCAATATAACTATTGCATATAAAACAGTGAAGTTCTGGGAGCCCAACAGCTCAATGTCTCCATTATGAACTGCATTCACGTAGGTGGAACATTGGACTCCTCCCTGTATTAAGCTACTTCCCATTACAGGGCACTTGAATACAAAAACTCAGAATGGGCTGATTGATGAGTCATTGATTATTCCGAAAGATGGTCAGAGGCTGAGAGTTAATTCTCTACACCTGGAAAATAATCAGTGAGTTCTGCACCCCGCTGTTCTTTTACTAGCGTTAGCTATTCCTCATTGTTAGGCTAGAAATATAACGATTTTAGTTTAAATCAGAGTTGAAGCATAGTCTTTCTTTCCCTATTCAGAGCGACAATGATTAGTGAGGCATCTTTCAGAAAAGTTTGTAAGAGAAGAGGTGAAATGGACAAGAAGATCAGCTCGCAGTTGCTTCGTTTCAGTCGTCCACTGATTGCTCTTTGTATGTGGCTTAACTGGGCAAGCCCAGGGTTTCCAGCTGGTGACCTAAGCATTCCAGATCAACACTTTATCCACTGCACCACCACAGGTCAGGACAAAAAAATTAAATTATCCAAAAAAGAGTCAAGGATTTAGATAAATTTACTAAAAGAGTGCAGGAAAATTTGAGGGATTTTTTGATACCAAGACCATTATTCAGATACATGTGTATCTGTCACCTCAGAAGCTCCATTTTATTCCCGTAGTCCATTAGGTCTTGGACTTGACCCTGGGGTTTCCTGGGGATACTAACTGAAAGCCTTAATTTTTTCTGGATACGACAGATATAGTCTATATGGTCCATTTGGTGGATGGCTAGATATATGTAATATATAATGTAAGAACTTTTTTTTTTCCTTGTGCTTTTTGTAGTATGGGTATACTCACATTCTTACTCACATTCTTTCTTGTTAACCAAAAATGCCTACCTTCTTTTTTATGGGAATTCTGGGCCCCAATGCATAGTCAAGGCTAAATTATAACTGCAAAAACTTCATTTCTTTATTATGATCTTTTCCCCTTTCTTTTTTGATTCAAATGGTCCCATCCAGCACCCTGACAGCTGCCTCCTTCCCCCCTGCACAACCACTCCCCTAAGCATTCAGCCCTCATGGCAATGAGGTCTGATCAGCACCAAATAACCTTAGAAACAAAGCCTCCTGTTCATTGACCACAGAGACAGAGTTTTGGTCAAACTACAGTAACATCTAGGCCAGTGGTCCCCAAACCCTGGGCTGCGGACCGGTACCGGTCCGCAGAGAAAGAATAAATAACTTACTTACATTATTTCCATTTTATTTATATTTGAGTCTGAATGATGTTTGATTTTTTAAAAATGACCAGATTCCCTCTGTTACATCTGTCTAAGACTCACTCTTGATGCTTGTCTAGTAAGTTCGACAATTATATTTAAAAATACCACAGTTTTTACGCCGGTTGCATAATTTTATTTTGTGCATTTATCCGTCCCACCCTATAGGCCAGTCCGTGAAAATATTTTCTGATATTAAACCGGTCCGTGGCCCCAAAAAGGTTGGGGACCACTGATCTAGGCCTTAGTTGTGTTTCAAGGCCAGGCCCAGAAGAGCAGTGAAACCAGATGAAGTGATACCATGGCTGACATCAGGATCAGATGTGATGACCAATGACACTCCCACCCTAGTACCAACCAATCAGTAGAGACCTTGTGCTTGGCCACCATCCTACCTCCCTTAGTCACCATAACTACATCCCCTGAAAGCCCACAGGAAGCCAGGTTTTTTAGCATTAGTTCATCTATATCTCTGGGCATGGACCACATCTTAAAAATAAAGCCTTACTTTCTTTGCTGCAAATTCTTGTTCATTTTTTAATTGGGCTTCGATGTGCACAGGCAAATGAACCCCATCAGTTCAGCAACAAAATGTGCAAGGTTATCGCAATAATAATTATTTTTACAGCATGTTTAAAAATGTATTCTATTCTTAATGAGATAAGTGCTCTTGAACTCAATGCCTTACTTCTCTAAATAGGTAAGCTAAGCACCATTGTTATGTCTCCAAGGCACAGCAATATTTAAATTGTGTTGTTCCAAACAAAATAAATCCAAAAGTGTAACAAATTGTGTGACACCCCCCCCCCCTTAAGAAACCTCATCTCTCCACCCAGAGGTTAGCCTGAGGCGTATGAGTTTGGCTCATGGGCTGTGAAGGACTCGGTTTATTAAAACCTCTGGCGATGTGGAAATACCATATCTCAAAGAGATGACATTATTTCTAAAAACAAACAGTGTGAGGCAGAATTCACTGGGATTTGCTGCTTCAAATGGCTTCAGATTGCACGCAGAGCTGTGATCCTGAAGTGGAGCCGGATTTTCTGATTTGTTTAATATCACTCAGCTAATAATGACACAGCTCCCGGCCTCATCACTGGTGTCAGGAGACAAAATGAGCCACCTAGCATCTGTCCTTTCAGCATGTACGGTTTTTTGAAGTAGTTGAAATAAATGACGACGCACTGAACCATGGGGTGGGGCCTGGCCAGGTGGAAGGTTCAGGAAGATGTTCAAAATCTCCCCGTTTTAGCTTCATATCAATTTCAAAACATGCTGTATATGTGTCTTTGGCTCATATTGTTTTTTCTTGATACCCAGATTCTGAATGTTAAACTTATAACAAGGCTTGGGAATGTTGATCTAGACACAGATATTAAAAAATATATACTGAATGTCATATGAATGCATAGAGTTTTCCCCTATTCGCTGGACAAAAAGATATATATGTAATTCTGATAAAAGTAACTACCCAGCAAACTTAGTTTTTTAATGAGAGCACTGCATGAGTCCATAGAAATGGAAAAAAGAAAGCTCTAAATAATGGTTGTTGAGATGAAAATGTGTTTTTTGGTAGCTATTTGAAAACTCATTTTAACATTTACTGCATAGGTAATAGTCAAATTTTTCTTGGGAAATATATCTAGAATCTCAGAAACCGTCAGATTCCTGAGTGCATGTAATCAATACTAGAAATGCCGGTTGGAAATAAATGTTGAAAGTCTGATCATATTCGCAGCAACCTCATGAAAGCCTGATTTGTTTTAACTCCTCCACTTTAATGCCTATGAAAAAAACTTTATTGTTCTTAGTAGTTTTCCTTCCTATAGATTGGCAAGAGAAAATAACCAGATTTGATACATACCTACATGTGGGAACCCCACATATGAGAGAGAGTCAGAGGTCCCATATGCAGAAGAGCTTCAGAGATAGAAGAGGGAATTGAAGTGTTTAAGACATTCTGAGCTAAGGGCGAGATAATACACTGTGGGAGCTTCATTGCAGACTGATATAAGTATAGTGTTTGTCCTGCCCTATAGATAGGTCAAAAGAAGTTATCTCTGATAGTAGCTTACTATCGGCAAGGACCCTAATACAAATTCTTCCAGGTAGCCGGGGTGGGAGGAACAGAAGTTTCTCCTGAACCTGTGGTAAAAGTTGCCTTTAGCTCAAGGTAATATGCATACCACTGAACTACATCTTGGGGTGACTCATTCACAGCACCCTGGTATTCGTTGCAACATTATCAGTAAGAGCCAATATATGGAAGAAACCTAGATGTCCATCAACAAATCAATGTATAAAGAAGATGTGATATATATGCAAATATATGTATACAATGGAATATATACATCTATGTGTGCGTGTTGTATATATACACACACAATACACACATGAATATTATTCAGCAATAAAAAGAATGAAATTTTGCCATTTGTGACAACACAGATAGACCTATAGGATATTATATTAAGTGAAATAAGTCAGACAAAGATAAATACCATATGATCTCACATACATGTGGAATCTAAGGAATAATATATGATGAAAATAAATGAATAAACAAATAAAACAGAAACAGACCCATAGATATAGAGAATGAGCTGATGGTTGCCAAAGGGGTATAGAAAAATTGGGGGGAAATATATATATATATATAAAGTATATCTAAAGGATATCTGAAACATTATAAAAATATACTACATTAAGAAATATTTTTTATTATTTATTGATTGATTTTTTTAAAGAGACAGGAAAAGGAAGAGAGAGGGAGAGAAAGAGAAGCATTTTTTTGTTGTTCCACTTAGTTGTGCATTCATTGATTGCTTCTCATATGTGCCCTGACCAGGGATCAAATCCACAATGTTGGCAATTCAGGATAACTCTCTAACCTACTGAACTAACCTGCCAGGGCCTGAGAACTATTTATGTTTAAGTCTTCATTTCCTAAGCCTATTTAGATTCGAATTGTTTTGTCATTTTAATATAAAAAGAGAACTAGGGTAGAAAATTTAGTTATTTATACAAAATGGCACAATTAGCTACTGATAAAACTCAGGTGTCCTGCTCTGATTGGTAATTATTCCATTTATCAGTACCACACTGTGTATCTGCATCAAGCAAAACTAAGCAATGCCTGATATCTTTATACTGCTCTAAAGTTTATAAAAGAAAGTTAACATATTTTATCTTTTTTTTAAATTTGCATAAAACTAAAAAATAGTTCAAACATATCAACCATTGAATCTAATTTTACAAGTGAGGGGAAAAAAATAAGCCAAAACAGGGTTAGTCACAAATGTCACATAGTAAGTGTGCAAGCTAGAATTATTTCTCCCTATTTCATTTAACTACCGCCAGTGCGATATTTAAAATATTACTGGATTGCACCTGGTAAGCATCTGTCATATTAGAAGCCAATCTGCTTGTCCTAAAATTATATAACAGTTACCTAGTTGGTAATGCCCCTCCCGCCCCCTGAAGCTAGGTTACAGAACAAACAGCCCCACAGAGTCAAAAGAAGAAACTTTCCTGTTAACAGTTAATAAAGTACAGCTCTTTCCCCTCCTGGTGGATTCTAGTTTGAAGCAAGATTGACATCGAAACTTCTCATTTTTAATATTTTAATTGTGCTTTTTGTTTGTTTGCATTCATTCTTCCTAAGAAAGTCTTTCTATACTGCTCACAAAAATTAGGGGATATTTTCAAAAGGGATATGAAATGATAAAATATCCCCTAATTTTTGTGAGCAGTATATTTTCCTAACATACGTCGTAAAGAAAAAACTATCATCGGGTAGAAGTCTGCTTCTGCCTCTTGCTAATTGTAGGATCTTCGACAACTTACCTACCTTCTTTAAGGCTCAGTGGCCTCATGTACAAAATACACATGTGGATATCTCTAAGGTTTTAAAATAAGAAGCTATATGAGAAGATGAATGAGAAGATATAGGTAAACACTCAGTAAGTATATTAATCATGTTGATAATAATGAGGAAGCAGAGGAGGAGAATGCCCAACATACAAATATATTTAGATATTGGAAATTAATAGAGTATGTCTCTGTCTTTTTCTTTTCTTTTTTTGACATCTCTACATTTGCCTGCTTCAACATGACCTGTAGCTAAAACTGGAATGCTCATTTCATGATCTCATTTAGATTTGAAAATCGAGACCTAATTTGGGAGTCAATAGAAGTCTTGTATGGCATAAAAAATTCTTCTGTTGCAAAAATGCATAAGCGAAGACATAAGATAGAAATCATATTAACTCTTCCTCGGACAATTTACAGAATGACTGTCAAAGCAAACTCATTTATAAATGACTATAATTTCTCAAAAGTTAACAGGAGTGTTATAGTTCATTAATTTTTGGCCAATGGTTTTTAAATGTCCTTGAATAAAATATAATGAATTTAAATAGCAGCTAAATTGCCAAAGAAAACTGCAAACTGGAAATTTTTTAAAAAGTTAATTATAGCCAATGGAGTATTTAAAAAACTCATTTGTTCTACTCAGAGTAACAGAATTTTGCTCTGCCTCATAATTTAAATATCAAGGAAATATGTTCTCAAATGTTCAGAACAAAAAGAGGTATAATATATTACATATTATTATAAAGACTCCAAAAATTTTGGTGAATGAATGAAAAAGAATGAATTTTTTTTTCATGGTAAATAAATACTATGTGGTAAATAGCCCAATTGATTGCAGCATCTCACTAGTCATCTTCATGTGTTAAATAGTAACTGTCTCACAAAGTCTGATCAAAATTTTACAATGTTGTTTAAAGCATTTGTTATATGGAGGAAAGCTGATTTTAACATTTAATTTTTGGAAACAATATGTTATATTTGAATATAAAAAGTAGTGAAGTGTTTAGTTAAAAGACATATCCCATTTGAAATGCTAATATGTAATAGACTGATTTAGAGAAATGCAAATTTATTTCAAATGAGTGGAAAGCATATGATGAGTTCAAAGGTTCTGAACACTAGTTTGGTAATCGCATTATGTTTTCTTCCAAAGACTATTTGAATTTTCCTGAAATTCCTTCATACCTAGTGGACTGTCATTCACTTTCAATTAGCACCTATTTATAAACCATAAAGAGTATTTTTGTTTGTTTTTAAGTTTTTACAAATATTATTAAGATTATAAGCTTTTGGGTTGAAAAATCTCAATAAACCCCAAACAGAATAAACATAAAGTTCAAAACCACATTAAATCAATCGCTCTACTGTTTAACAATACACGCATATATATGGTAAAAACAAAGAAAAGAGTAACCAAAATTCAGGATAGTGGTTACTTTTATGAAGAAGGGTAGGGGGATGTGGCCAGAGAGGGGAGCTCAAAGGCTTTCAATGCATTAGGACAGTGGTCCCCAAACTTTTTTGAGCCACGGACCGGCCTTTAGGGTGGGACGGATAAATGTATCACGTGACTGAGACAAGCATCAAGAGTGAGGCTTAGATGGATGTAACAGAAAGAATCTGGTCATTTTTTAAAAATAAAACATCGTTCAGACTTAAATATAAATAAAACGGAAATAATTTAAGTTATTTATTCTTTCTCTGCGGACCGGTACCAAATGGTCCACAGACCACTACCGGTCTGTGGCCCGGGAGTTGGGGACCACTGCATTAGGATACACTTTTTCTCAATTACTATAAAAAGTATTTGAAGTGTCTATCAGTGGACAAGTGGATAAAAAAAGCTGTGGTACATTTACACAAAGGAATAATACTACACGGTCATAAAAAAGAAGGAAATCTTATCTTTTGCAACAGCTTAATTGGGCCAGGAGATTATTACGCTAAGTGAAATAAGGCAGGCAGAGAAAGCTGAATAGCATTTGATCTCACTTATATGTGGAATCTAATTAACATAATAAACTGGGGAACAAATAGAAAGAGGGGCAGGGTCACAGGGAACAAGAGAGGACAGGATAAAAGAAGGTGAAGGGATTGGCCAAAAACATATAAAAACATATATATTTATACCTAACACACAGACACAGGCAAGAGGGGAGTAATAGCCAGAGGGAAGGGGGGATCAGGGCGGGAGAGAGTGGGCAGGGGCACAGGGCACGACGGGGGGTGGAGAGGGTGTTATGTTGAGTGAGACGCTTGAAACCATGTCTACACAATAAATTAAAATTTAAAATAAAAAAAAATGTATTTCAGGGAACTGAGATCATGGTCACAGAATCAAAATGGGAGAGAATTGCTTCTGTAAATGAAGTCACAGGATCAATGCTTCGTGATAGCAAATATACCTAACCTTTCCTTATGCATAGGCCGTGTCTTTCTTAAAAAATATTCAGAATTCTTTCTTTTCTTTTCTTTTCTTTTTTTTCTTTTTCTTTCTGAAGCTGGAAACGGGGAGAGACAGTCAGACAGACTCCCGCATGCGCCCAACCGGGATCCACCCGGCACGCCCACCAGGGGCGACGCTCTGCCCACCAGGGGGCGATGCTCTGCCCCTCTGGGGCGTCGCTCTGCCGCGACCAGAGCCACTCCAGCGCCTGGGGCAGAGGCCAAGGAGCCATCCCCAGCGCCCGGGCCATCTTTGCTCCAATGGAGCCTTGGCTGCGAGAGGGGAAGAGAGAGACAGAGAGGAAGGAGGGGGGCGGGGGTGGAGAAGCAAATGGGCGCTTCTCCTATGTGCCCTGGCCGGGAATCGAACCTGGGTCCCCCGCACGCCAGGCCGACGCTCTACCGCTGAGCCAACCGGCCAGGGCCAGAATTCTAACTACGAAAAATTCATTCGTTGTACTTTTTCTGGGCTGCCATTAATGAGTGAGTGGTTGTCTGAATAATGAGATGCTTCCTAGTCACATTCTTAACTGAAATGATGATAAAACGGTCATCTAAAAGAGATATAATTTCAAAATTGCTGAAGAACAGAGAAGGCAAAAACCTGGTCCAGGAAAGCGCGAGATGCAATCGATCTTGGCTGTTAGTGACTTCGTGATGCGCACTTCAGACTGAAGCCACTGCCCATTGATCTCAGGCTCTCACTTCATCATTCTCAGCAACACTGCTACATCAAGTGCATTTGAGTCCATAAAGAAAAAGGTCTCTATTAATAGTGTAGTTAAGGCTGTTTTATTTCATGCTCTGTTTTTTTAAAAGATATGACAGATAGCAACCTTGAAAGGGAAGGGTTCCAATAATGAAAATAATTTATTTGCAAACGAGTTGGTACCCACTGATAAAAGCCAGGGCCTTGAGAGTTAGTTAGCAAAGCTGACTTCTTTTAGACTGCAGACAGTAATCAATCAGACTGAGAAAGGTTATTCTGGAATGATAAAAATCCATAAAGATTCAGTTCTGTGGCAAAACTCAAATTGGGGATATGGTCATTCCTCCTATCAGTTATCATGGCTTCCAATAAAGTCTGTGGGAGAGAGAGTACAACAGAGAAGAAAGAAAGAAGTAAGATTTAAGAATCTATATAGGGATGAACTTTGTTCATATTGGCACATGGGACTCTCAGGGAGGAAATAAATGAAAAGTCAGTAAGGTATTTGAAGAAATTTTATTGATAGAAAAATTATAATTGTTTTTTAAAAAGCTTAAAATGTACTAAAAAAAAAAGTGCTTTTGACTATTGGAGCCTTAAAAAATGTTAAGTTCATTAATGTGGTCCAAACAGCATGAGTTTGGACAGGCTGGGAAAGGCATGTAGCCTACAAGAAGGGCCTGTTCCCCTTCAGATACTGATACTATGTATCAAATATTGACCCGAGGGGCAGTCAGGCTATTTTGTTTATATAATTTACTGTGTACAGGACTCAAAGAAATACCTCTAGGTCTGAGAGAGAAAGCTGCCTATTCATTAGGGGAGACTGGCCCCCCATCCCAGTGCACTAACTACACAGGTATTTGGAAGACGAGCCTTCAGAGAAGGTGAGTGTGTTAATGTCTGGGGAGAAGACAAAGGAGACAAAAAAGGTGGGCTGAGGATGAGATTGGCCGGTTGATCACAACTGCTTTCCCGCTCTCACCTGGGCACAGCACTAAACCAGATTTCTCAGTCTGGTTCACACAGGGATGTCTCTGGAATAAGTTCTGCTCACTGGAAAGTGGGCTGAAGGGATATATACCATTTCCACTTCCTACCTGTACAAACTTCTGCATGTTCCTCCACGTTCTCTCTCTTTTCCTCGCCTACTGGCGGATGTTAATGACCAAGGTGACTTTAAACGCAAAGTGTGAGAGGAAGAGGTGCCAGAGATTCTAAATCAGTTTGTGTTCCTAAATGATTGCATGAAAAGAGCTTCCCATATCCCTACCTGACCATTAACTGGCCTGTATATGAATGGGAAATTTTATTTTCTACACAAAACTGAGACAGTGTATGTGTGTGGGGTTAAGGGTTGATGGTGACAGCTACTTTCACCAGAATTAATACAAAACAAGTCATTTGTGGGAATAGTTGCCTCAAATATTTTATCTTCATGATTTCTATTTTTTCAGTATATATGTGATGTCTTTTGATTAGCAATAGTTCTTAATAGATGAATTTGTGAATCTTTTCCTGTATAGCTCATTCTTTCTGTGGCCTATTTAAGAAATACTTTCTTCATACAAAGTCATCACAATATTTCCCTGTATTATCTAAAAGAATTTTACATGTGATCTCCTTATCCACTTGACATTTATTTTTGCATATGGTTCTAGGTAAAGGGTAAAAAATACATTTTCCATATAGATAAAGAATTAAACCTGTTTCATTTATTTAAAGTCTATCTTTTCGCTATACTGATATTTGTTTTGAGCAAACATTAATGCATTCACTGAAATTAACTATACTCTCCTGGATCTCAATAAAATTCTGTTGTTTTGTGGTAAGTATAATTTTATTAAATCAATAAGTCCAATTAATTAATTTGTCATTCCATATAAATATAATTTTACTTGGATAACATTTTTATTTTATGAGTTTGATCAAAAAAGTTACCTTAGAATATGAGAATTAGAAAGTAGATACCAGCCCAGGACTCAAGATCTATTGTTGATCATTCATATAATGTTAATAGTGTTTATAATTTTAATTCTTTTTTTTCTTTTTTTCAAAATATTTTTTTTAATTTCACCTACTGATTTATGCATTGCCTCGTCCCCTCAGTAGCACTTCTTAATTTATGAGCTAATAGTGTTTTTTAAAATATTAAACATATTGTGTCCACTTCAGGAGCACATATACTAAAAAAAAACATATTAAACATGTATTTCATCAGAGCTTGTTTGCAATGAGCTTAAGGCAATTAAGCCAGTTGCAAAAGCATGACTGAACATGCTGAATAAACTTGGCTGAAAGAAAATAATTTTTTTAACATTAATATATTAAAAATGAATATGTAGCTAAAGTTTTGGTAACACTCACAAAGTTTTTTGTAAGTTTTTCCTTATTTGGTAACATAAAACATATCCAAATGCTAATATCCAAGATATAGTTTGGTTCACCATGCTGATATATGACTTTCACATCAACTATTTTCTTTTTTTAGCTACTGAGGAAAAAATATGTATAAACAGAAATAAGTTATTGGTGCAAACTGCTACTGCTAATATTTCAAATCCTTTTTCTGTAGTTTATTTACCATAGCATACCTTTCTCCCCATAGTCCTACAGACTTACAATTAACAGGTATATAATATAGATTTAATGAAGGACTAAACATCTTTCTGTCGTGCATGCTATTTCATTTCCGGTTCTATTTACTAATCCCATGATTAAGTTATTTAAGGGAAGTTTATTCAAATTTCTAAATTTAACTTCTCTTAATATTGATAGTAAAATGAAGGGGGGAATTAAAAGGCTGACCATGAGGATGGGAATAAAATTATTCTAAAGTGTTGACAATTTAGCCCATGGTGGCAAATTAAAAAGGGATCATGAATCTAAGATTAAAATCAATTTCACAGCAAAAGACAAACTTTTTTAAATTTGTATATCTTGTTTCTTAGTCTTTCTACCAATTCCCAGCAGGAAAAGAGAATGAAAGGTAAATGATATTTGTAATTTCATTGTGACTCTCAGAGATTCACTCTATTTTTTTATCATACATAAACCTATACATATAATCAGTAGGTGAAATTAAAGTATTTCTCAAACTTTAAACTACATACAAATTTCTTAAGAGTTGGTTAATCATATTTTAAGATCTGAGCCATAGAGATTCTGATCTGGTAAGTCTCAGATAGGGCCTGGAGATGTGCATTTTAACAGAACCTGAGGATTCCGATAGAGGTGGTTGATACTAGCTCAAAGATTTTTGTTCCTGAAATACTTCCTTAAATACCTAAATAATATTATTTCACATATAATTGAATTGTATGGATCACTTACCTGGGCATGTCAGAATATATGTAGATAGATAGATAAATAGATAGGTGATAGATAGATAGATAGATAGATAGATAGATAGATAGATAGATAGATGATAGATAGATAATAGATAGATAGACAGAAGTAGAATCACTGGGTCACACATACATATATGTCAAAGATTAATTTTTTCTTTAGTTATCTGTAATCCTCAGTGCACCATGGGCTCTAATTTCAACAGAGCTACAATGCTGTATTAATCTCTTTACTAACAATTACCTGCTGGGTAGCTTCCTATGAAGATTAGAGTGTGAGTCCAGAGACTTGAAGACATCTCAGGAACATGAGACAGTATACGGAGCCACTCTGTGTGGCTCAGCTGGCTGGCTTTCATTGTGTCGGTAGAGGGGAAAAAATGAACCTAGAGTGAAATGGATGCTTTCTAGTCATTATTTCAGTGTCATTTTGTACAAATCATTGCCGGTGCTTTTCCTTATTTTAAAGAGTAATAACTTCCCTGCCTTGATTGCTGAGAGTAAAATGAGAAAATGCCTGCGAGTCATTTTAATAAATGTAGTAAGTCAAGTAGTAAATTACAAAAGATAGTGAAGATAGAAATATTTTTATCCCTGGCACTGTTCCTTTTGAAAGAAGATAGCTCCTCTGATTAACAATTGCAAGTCTAAAGACTAAATGTTTGAAAATCTAACAAAGCAGCAAGTACTAAAGATGTTCAAGACTATATTTTCTGATCAACCACTGAATATTTTATATACAGAAACAATTTCCTTTTGAATTTTTTTAATGTTAAGAGAAGTTCTCAGCCTGGCCAGTGGCTCAGTGGATAGAGCATCAGCCTGACATGTGGATGTCCCAGGTTTGATTCCCGGTCAGAGCACATAGGAGAAGCAACCATCTGCTTCTCCACATCCCTCACCCTTCCCTCTCTCTTCCCCTCCTGCAACCAGTGGCTGGATTGGTTCAAGAGTGGCCCTGGTCACTGAGAATAGCTCGGTTGGTCTGAGCATGTCAGCCTCAAGTGCTAAAATAGCTCGGTGCTCAAGCATCAGCTGCAGACTGGGCTGCCAGGTGGATCCTGATCAGGGCTCATGTGGAAGTCCATCTCTCTATCTCCCCTCCTCTCACTTAAAAAAAAAAAATCCAAGTGTTTCAACAGATAAATTATCCTAAAAAGAAAGGGAGGGGGAACCCACACATTAAGAGAGACTTAAAAGACATGTCAAGGCCCTGGCCAGCTGGCTCAGTGGATAGAGTGTTGGCCCACTGTGCAGATGTCCTAGCATCAATCCCCAGTCAGGGCACACATGAGAAACAACCATCTGCTTATCTTCCCCTTCCTCTCCCCCTTCTCTTTCCCTTCCCCTGTGACAGCCAGTGTCTCGACTGGTTCATGAGCCCCGGGGCACTGAAGATATCTTGGTTGATTTGAGCATCAGCTCTAGACAATGGTTACTGGATGGATCCAAATCAGGATGCACGTGGGAGTCTATCTCTCCTCCTCACACTTAAAAAAAAAAAAGAAAAAAGATATATCAAACACAAAAATGGGCAAAACTAAGCTATAGTATTCAGGAATAGATATTGTGAAGGAAGAAAAATAAATTGCTCCTACCTTTTAAGTTCTTATGGCTGGCATAATAATCAAAATAACATGAGACAAATTATCTGAAAAACAATGACAAATTTATTACATATGTACATACAGAGGTGCCCTAGACTCCAAGATCTGAGGACAGAGGAGAGGGTGAACGAAGCCTCACCTGACAACTTGAGCTCAGAGAGGCAGTGTCATGGTTCGGAACTTCAAAGAGCAGGAAGGTAAGTCACATGAAGGAGGAAAAGCAAATATTTGGTAAATAGATATTTGCTGGTACATCTTTAACAATGGGACACAGAGAGGACTTGGAACAAAGGGACCTTGCTAGGTTCCTCCCTGTCTACCACACCTAGTCCACATTAAATTATAGTTACGGTGATGACAGCACCCTTCCGTCTAAATTCCTCTTAGGCAATTAGGGGGAAGGTCAAAGGTTTTTCCTTAGTCTTTAATTTCTTGAAATTAACCAGCTTAAAATAATCAACATTTCAAAAATCAAACTGCTTCCCTTCAACATTTGTAGGATCAAAATTTAAAGAAGCTGCCGGAAATGGCGCCGTGAGCACCGCGTCTGACAGCTCTCCCCTAAATCACAACAAATTTATCAACTAGAAACAGAAAAATTTATCCTCGGAGCATTCCGGAGTTCCACACAAACTGATAGCGAAAGGACTGTTATCACTTGAATCTGAGAGACGAGGGTGTGGAGGAATCGACCACAGGGACGTTCTTTCAAACCGCAAGGAAGTGCGCCTGTGGTGAGTCAGCCCATATACTTGGGAACCGCGAGCCGCTGCAAGCGGCCAGCCGCCGGGATCCCCCGCGAGCGGCCGCCGCGAAGGCCGCCGCGAACCGCCACTGCGAGCGGCCGCCACGAGCAGCCGCCGCGAGCCGCCGCGAGCAGCCGCGCGCGCGCCCGGTCCGGTTGAGCACCGCTGACATTCCCAGCGGCCCGCACACTGCGAGTGGGGGTCGCCGGCCACCGGTGCCCGGAGCGCCCCATTCACGCGCGTGCCTTGGGCATTCCACGCGCCCAGGGCGCCCTGCTGGCCCGCACACCCAGGGGGCTCCATTATTCTGCGCCTGGTGTGGTCCAGCCGCCAGCGGCGGGGCGAGCGGGAGAGGCTTGGGAGATTCTCACCGTGGGCGGGGCACCTCACCCAGCCATTCAAGCTAACAATCAAGCATTGGGGGAGGGGCGCGCGCAGGCAGCCTAAAATATCTTCGGAAGCACACCTGCGACCCAATCACTGAAATTAGCTTAACCCATAAAATCTGCGCACCCTCGGTTCTAATTGATAAGATCTCTCTCAGTTCAGCGATCCAAGACAAGAGGCGTGATATTTTTTAGTGCCTCTCGCTAAAGGGGCGGGAGCAACTTCTCATTGATAGAGCCTCCATATTCAGGGATAAACGCTAACAAGAAGGACTTGGCAGATAATAAGGTCTATACTACACTAGTCGTAAGCAGAGACCAGTGCCTCTTCTTCCCTGCAAAAACAGGCTACAAAGTGTGGAAAGCCTGGGTTGAGAGGTCCAACTAAATGATAGGCGCTGAACAGTCACCTTGACAACAATTGACTCCCACCCCCGCCTGATTACACTGGAGGCCCTGACTCTCAGAGCCTTTCCCAAAGCCTTGCACTGAGTGGGGATAGAGTGGGGATTTCCCAGCTCTTTGAGCCTCTTACTCCCCAGGCAGAAGCAGTTGCAGCCTTATAGCTGGATCACCAGGCTGCTAATTCAGAAAGGGGGGACTAGGAGAGAGAATCCAGGAAAGCAAACTCTCTCATCGTTGGACCCTGCAAACGCCAGCAAGCCTTTACTTCCAGCAAGACTAAAGCCAATTATATGACATTGCCATAGAATCCCATCAACTGCAAATCCCTACCTAAGAGTGACACAGGGGCAGAGCCTGGGGTACAGAGTCACCAACCAGGAAGAGGGAGAGAAAAGAAAAAGGAAGAAGTTAACCTCTCAAAATCAAGAAAAACCCACAGACTTTACAACTTGATCCACTAATTTTTTGTTGTTGTTGTTGTTGTTTGTTTCTTCTATCTTTTTGCCTTTATTTCCTCCACCTCGGTCCTTCTATTCTCTGCCCATCTTATGCTTCCCCTTTCTTGAACTACACTACCCATGAGTGTTGCATTTTATTTTTCTTCTTCATCCTCACCCTCCTTTAAGGTTATACTCCAAAACACTTAACTCTCACTCTCTCCTCTTTTGTTTTTGTTTTTTTTTTGTCTTGCTTTATTTTGTTTTTTTCTCTTCCTATTTTATTTCTGCCTTCGTTTTTCTCTTTTTCTTATTTTTTCCTTTCTATTCGTTTTTTCTTTTCTCATTTTACTTTCCTCCTATATAATCCTCAATCACGAACAAATTAGTTAATTTGGGACTCAAGGCTTTTTTTTGGCTTTATTTCTCTTTTTTGCTTTTGTTTTTATTTTTTTTCTTGTTTGTTTATTTTTGTGGCATTTTGGGTCCTCCCAACCCAAGGTCTCCATTGTATTTAGTCTTTGCTCCACTTAATACAACAGATTTTTACTTATTATTTTTATTTTTTCTTCTTTATTATTCTTTTTTGGTCCTTTTTTCTGGTTCCCTCTTATCCCTCTCATTATATCACTTAGTTGACCATCACTTACAAGCAAATCATCTTATGCTTGTCTAAGATTTTCTTCCTTTTTTTTTTTTTGCATTTAGTAGGTCCCTACTCACTTTTTTTGCCCCTTGAACTCTTCACCCCAAATCAGGCCGTCCATTATAGGCACAATATTTCCCTGAGGAGGGGAGAGGAGGGAAAGAGAAGAGAGAAAAAAAGGGGGAAATAATAAATTATTACTGTTGTTTTTTTTTGTGGGGTGTTTTACCTTTTTTTTTTTTTCTTTTTACTCTTTATTAATTCTAATTAGTGCTATCAATAAGACCACCCTCAGATGCCGATAAGAAAGAGGAAATCGAATATTCTGGATACAAAAGAAAGAGAGGTAACACAAATAGATGTGGAAAAATCTATGGAGAAAAGACTTAACATATTGGAAGCCTTGGAGCTAAATGACAGAGAATTTAAAATAGAAATCTTAAAAATACTCAGAGATATACAAGAAAACACAGAAAGGCAATATAGGGAAATCAGAAAACAACTCAATGAACACAAAGAATATATTACCAAGGAAATTGAAACTATAAAAACAAATCAAACAGAAATGAAAAACTCAATTCACGAGCTGAAAAACGAGGTAACAAGCTTAGCTAACAGAACAGCCCAGATTGAAGATAGGATTAGTGAAATAGAAGACAAATAACTTGAGGCACAACAGAGAGAAGAAGAAAGAGACTCAAAAATAATAAAAAATGAGAAAGCCCTACAGGAATTGTCTGACTCCATCAGAAAGAATAACATAAGAATAATAGGTATATCAGAGGGAGAAGAGAAAGAAAATGGAATGGAGAATATACTCAAACAAATAATAGATGAGAACTTCCCAAGCCTGTGGAAGGAACTAAAGCCTCAAATTCAAGAAGCAAACAGAACACCGAGTTTTCTTAACCCCAACAAACCCACTCCAAGGCACATCATAATAAAGATGACACAAACCAATGACAAAGAAAAAATTCTCAAGGCAGCCAGGGAAAAGAAGAGTACAACATATAAAGGAAGGCCTATTAGATTATCATCAGATTTCTCAGCAGAAACTCTACAAGCTAGAAGAGAGTGGACCCCAATATTTAAAGCCCTGAAAGAGAGGAACTTTCAGCCAAGAATACTATACCCATCAAAGCTTTCCTTCAAGTATGAAGGAGATATAAAAACATTCACAAATACAGAAAAGATGAGAGAATTTATCAACAGAAAGCCCCCACTCCAGGAAATACTAAAGGGGGTTTTCCAACCAGATTCAAAGAACAAAAGAAAACAACACCACAAGTAACAGCTCCACCAAGAACACAATAAAACCAAACTTAAACTGTGACAACAAAGGAAAAAAAGGGGGGAGAGGATGGAGATTAACAGTAGCAAAGGATGATGAAGTGCAGAAATACTTATAAGATAGGGTACTACAATGAATATGGTAGGTACCCTTTTCATTACTTAATGGTAACCACCCTTAAAAAAACCACCACAAAAACACTTGACTTAAAAAAGGTAGCAACAGAGGAAAGAAGTATGGAACACAAACAAACAAAAACAAATGATAGAAAAACAAAAGAGAAGAATCAAACTAGATACAAAACTAACAGAAAGCAATTTATAAAATGGCAGTAGGAAACCCACAAGTGTCAATAATTACACTAAATGTAAATGGATTAAACTTACCAATAAAAAGACACAGAGTAGCAGAATGGATTAAAAAAAATCCAACTATATGCTGCCTACAAGAAACACATCTAAGCAACAAGGATAAAAACAAATTCAAAGTGAAAGGCTGGAAAACAATACTCCAAGCAAACAACATCCAAAAAAAAGCAGGCGTAGCAATACTCATATCTAATAATGCTGACTACAAGACAGAAAAAGTACTCAGAGACAAAAATGGTCATTTCATAATGATAAAGGGGAAGTTGAATCAAGAAGACATAACAATCCTTAATATATATGCACCAAACCAAGGAGCACCAAAATATATAAGACAGCTACTTATTGACCTTAAAACAAAAACTAACAAAAATACAATCATACTTGGAGACCTCAATACACCGCTGACGGCGCTAGATCGGTCATCCAAACAGAGAATCAATAAAGATATAGTGGCCTTAAACGAAATACTAGAACACCTGGATATGATAGACATCTACAGGACACTTCATCCCAAAGCGACAGAGTATACATTTTTCTCTAGTGTACATGGAACATTCTCAAGAATTGACCATATGTTGGGCCACAAAGACAATATCAGCAAATTTAGAAAAATTGAAATTGTACCAAGCATATTTTCTGATCATAAAGCCTTGAAACTAGAATTCAACTGCAAAAAAGAGGGGGAAAAACCCACAAAAATGTGGAAACTAAACAACATACTTCTAAAAAATGAATGGGTCAAAGAAGAAATAAGCGCAGAGATCAAAAAATATATACAGACAAATGAAAATGAAAATACGACATATCAGAATCTCTGGGATGCAGCAAAAGCAGTAATAAGAGGAAAGTTCATATCACTTCAGGCCTATATGAACAAACAAGAGAGAGCCGAAGTAAACCACTTAACTTCACACCTTAAGGAACTAGAAAAAGAAGAACAAAGACAACCCAAAACCAGCCGAAGAAAGGAGATAATAAAAATCAGAGCAGAAATAAATGAAATAGAGAACAGAAAAACTATAGAAAAAATCAATAAAACAAGGAGCTGGTTCTTTGAAAAGATCAACAAAATTGACAAACCCTTGGCAAGACTCACCAAGGAAAAAAGACACAGGACTCAAATAAATAAAATCCAAAATGAAAGAGGAGAGATCACCACAGACATCATAGATATACAAAGAATTATTGTAGAATACTATGAAAAATTATATGCCACCAAATACAACAATCTAGAAGAAATGGATAAATTCCTAGAACAATACAACCTTCCTAGACTGAGTCATGAAGAAGCAGAAAGCCTAAACAGACCAATCAGCAGGGAGGAAATAGAAAAAACTATTAAAAATCTCCCCAGGATGACGTCAGAGTAATGGCGGAGTAGGAAGCGATACCGATAAATCTCCCCCAAAACTCAACAAGATCTTCAACCAGAAACAGAAAAACCTATACTTGGAGCTTCCAGATTCTTCGCAATACACCCAAAGGTATGATTGAGTGAAAAATTGGCTAAATATATAACCAAACCCCGAAGGAAATAGGGAGTAAGAAATGCTCCGTCTTCCTCACTAACCTAAACAGGGCGGCTTTCTCTGGTAATTGTGAATATAGAAACTGAGGCGGGCAAAGGGGGTGAATAGATCCAGGCCCCCGCAGCAAAAACGGCCGAACCAGGCTGTGGCTCAGAGATCCAAGCCGAGGAAAATCTGATCCTGTGGCAACCCGGGCAATACAAGCTAACGCTCGCGCCAAACCCAAACAAAGAAAGACAAGCGGAGCGGCCATTTTACCCGGTCTCCTGGTCGGTGCGCAGTTAGTGGAAGAGAGATTTCTTCCTAAGCCGCGGAAGTGGGTGCCCATGTTGCCCCACGGAGAGGCAGGGTCAGAGGCCTTTCTGTGGGCTGAGGGCAGAGTCTCTGGGCAGCCCCAGCGCCCTGGGAAAGCCACACACGGGAGGGAGTGAGAACTAATCCCAACGGTGGAGATTTTCCGTGCTGGAGGCTGTTTCACTCAGAGGGAACCACGGCCGGCCTCATATCCTGGTTTGCGCGCGCAGATAAGGAGTGAGCGATTCCTCCGAGTGCCTCGGCAGTGCGCGCCCGTGTTATCGCACAGAGGGGCAGAGTCAGGGGCCTTTGTGTGGGCCAAAGCGGAGTCTCGGGCCGCCCCAGCGCCTTGCAAGAGCCGCACACGGGGACGGAGCGAGACTCAATTCCAACGCTGCAACTTTTCCCTGCGGTTGGGGGTTTCACTCAGAGCGTGAGACTGCTGGCCGGATATCCTGGTTGCAGACAGTGAGTGAGAGTTTCCTCCAAGCGCCCCGGAAGTGGGCGCCCGCTTGTGTTACCGGATAGAGTGGCAGAGCCAGAGGTCTTCGAGTGGGCGGAAAGCCCGCCTGATTATGCTAGCAGCTCTGACTGACTGAGCCTTACCCAGAGCCCTGTGCTGAGTGGAAATAGAGTGGGGAGTTGCCAGCAATTTGAGCCTCTTACTATCCAGGCAGAGGCAGCAGCAACCCCATACCTGGACTATCAGGCTACTAATTGAGGAAGGAAAGACTAGGAGAAAGGCTCTAGGAACACGGACTCTCTCACTGTCGGAGCCTATAAATGCTAATGAGCCTCGACTCCCAACGAGAATAAAGCACAATACATGACATTGCCATAGAGACTTATCAACTGCAAACCTCTACCTGAGCGTGCCAAAGGGGCAGAACCCGGGGTACAGAGTCACCGACCAGGAAGAGGGAGAGAAAAGAAAAAGCAAGAAGATAACCTCTCAAAATCAAGAATAATCTGCAGACTTTATAACCTATCCCATTTTATTATATTTGTTCGTTTGTTTCTCTTATCTTCATTCTTGAGACTTTTTTTTCCTCCTCCAATTTGGCCGATTAACTCTCTACCGGTCTTACTCTCTCCTCTCCTTGAACTACACTACCCATAAGTGTTACATCTCCCATTATCATTTCTCTTCTCTTCATTTCTCTCTATGAGGGTTGCACTCCAAAACCCTTAACTCTCTCTCTCTCTCTCCTTTCTTTTTTCTTCTTTTAGTGGTTCCCTCTTTTTTTCTCTCTCTCTCTTTCTTTTCTCCCTCTATAGTAGTTTCTTCCTTTCTCCTTTACATCTCCTCTCATTCAAACCTCAATAACAAACAAATTATCTTATCTGGGACTCAAACCTATGTTTGTGGCATTTTGGGGGGTTTTTACTTCACCTTTTTAACTCACTAGCAGTGCTCCCATCCCTGGCTCTCCATATTATCTAGTTCTTGTTCCACTAAATACAATAGTAAGTTTTTAATTTGTCCCCCCATTTTTCCGTTTTCCTCTTATTCCTCTCATCATAACTCTTAGAAAACCAACACCTAAAAGCAAATCATTTTATTCTTGACCCAAATTTTTTCCTTATTTGCTTTTTGTGGGTCCATACGCTCTTTTTTTTTTCTTCTTCTTCTTTTTTTTTTTTTTTTTTTCTTTCTCTCTTTTTTGCCCCTTTATTACTTTTCCCCAATTCAGGCCCTCCATCACAGGCATTGTTTGTTATAACTCACAGTCCACCACAAGATTGTCTCAAGAAAGAGGGGAGAGGAAAGGAGAGGAAAAAAAGAGGGGGGGAATAATTTCCTTTTTTAAAAATTTTTATTTTATTTTATTTTTCTTTATTTCATTATTAATTTTTTTTAAAAAAAACAACTCTTTTCGATTTGTTATTTTTTTATTTTTTTTAACTTTTTATTCTTTATTAAATCTCATTAATACTATCAACAAAACCACCCTCAGATGCCATTAAGGAAGAGAAAATCGAATATCATGGATACAAAAGAAAGAGAGGTAACACAGCTAGATGAGGAAAAATCTATGGAGAAAAAATTTAATATATTGGAAACCTTGGAGCTAAATGACAGAGAATTCAAGATAGAAATCCTAAAAATCCTCCGAGATATACAAGAAAACACAGAAAGGCAATATAGGGAAATCAGAAAACAACTCCATGAACACAAAGAATATATGTCCAAGGAAATTGAAACTATAAAAACAAATCAAACAGAGATGAAAAACTCAATTCATGAGCTGAAAAACGAAGTAACAAGCTTAGCTAATAGAACAGGTCAGATAGAAGAGAGGATTAGTGAAATAGAAGACAAGCAACTTGAGGCACAACAGAGAGAAGAAGAAAGAGACTCAAAAATTAAAAAAAATGAGATAGCCCTACAAGAATTATCTGACTCCATCAAAAAGAATAACATAAAAATAATAGGTATATCAGAGGGAGAAGAGAGAGAAAATGGAATGGAGAACATACTTAAACAAATAATTGATGAGAACTTCCCAAGCCTGTGGAAAGAACTAAAGCCTCAAGTTCAAGAAGCAAACAGAACTCCAAGTTTTCTTAACCCCAACAAACCTACTCCAAGGCATATCATAATGAAATTGACACAAACCAACAGCAAAGAAAAAATTCTCAAGGCAGCCAGGGAAAAGAAGAATACAACATATAAAGGAAGGCCCATTAGATTATCATCAGATTTCTCAGCAGAAACTCTACAAGCTAGAAGAGAGTGGACCCCAATATTTAAAGTCCTGAAAGAGAGGAACTTTCAGCCACGAATACTATACCCATCAAAGCTATCCTTCAAATACGAAGGAGAAATAAAAACATTCACAGATACAGAAAAGATGAGGGAATTTATCATCAGAAAACCCCCACTCCAGGAATTACTAAAGGGGGTTCTCCAATCAGATACAAAGAACAAAAAAAAACAGAGCCACAAGTAAAAGCTCCAAGAAGAACACAATAAAACCAAATTTAAACTGTGACAACAACAAAAAGAAAGAGGGGGAGAAGACGGAGATTAACAGTAGCAAAGGACGATGGAGTGCAAAAGTACTCACAAAATAGTTTGCTACAATGAACAGGGTAGGGACCCTTTTCATTACTCAAAGGTAACCACCATTGAAAAAACCACCACAGAAGCACATGAGATAAAAAAGATAGCAACAGAGGAAAGATGTATGGAATACAACCAAATAAAAACAAAAGATAGAAAAACGAAAGAGAAGGATCAAACAAGACACAAAACTAACAGAAAGCAAGATATAAAATGGCAATAGGGAACTCACAAGTATCAATAATTACACTAAATGTAAATGGATTAAACTCACCAATAAAAAGGCACAGAGTAGCAGAATGGATTAAAAAAGAAAATCCAACTGTATGCTGCCTACAGGAAACTCATCTAAGTAACAAGGATAAAAACAAATTCAAAGTGAAAGGCTGGAAAACAATACTCCAAGCAAATAACATCCAAAAAAAAGCAGGTGTAGCAATACTCATATCGGATAATGCTGACTACAAGACAGGAAAAGTACTTAGAGACAAAAATGGCCATTTCATAATGGCTAAGGGGACACTGAATCAAGAAGACATAACAATTCTTAATATATATGCACCAAACCAAGGAGCACCAAAATATATAAGACAGCTACTTATTGATCTTAAAACAAAAACTGACAAAAATACAATCATACTTGGAGACCTCAATACACCGCTGACGGCTCTAGATCGGTCATCCAAACAGAGAATCAACAAAGATATAGTGGCCTTAAACAAAACACTAGAGCACCTGGATATGATAGACATCTACAGGACATTTCATCCCAAAGTGACTGAGTATACATTTTTCTCCAGTGTACATGGATCATTCTCAAGAATTGACCATATGTTGGGCCACAAAAACAATATCAGCAAATTCAGAAAAATTGAAGTTGTACCAAGCATATTTTCTGATCATAAAGCCTTGAAACTAGAATTCAACTGCAAAAAAGAGGAAAAAAATCCCACAAAAATGTGGAAACTAAACAACATACTTTTAAAAAATGAATGGGTCAAAGAAGAAATAAGTGCAGAGATCAAAAGATATACAGACTAATGAAAATGACAATACGACATATCAGAATCTATGGGATGCAGCAAAAGCAGTGATAACAGGGAAGTTCATATCGCTTCAGGCATATATGAACAAACAAGAGAGAGCCCAAGTGAACCACTTAACTTCCCACCTTAAGGAACTAGAAAAAGAAGAACAAAGACAACCCAAAACCAGCCGAAGAAAGGAGATAATAAAAATCAGAGCAGAAATAAATGAATTAGAGAACAGAAAAACTATAGAAAAAATTAATAGAACAAGGAGCTGGTTCTTTGAAAAGATCAACAAAATTGACAAACCCTTGGCAAGACTTACCAAGGAAAAAAGAGAAAGAACTCATATAAACAAAATCCAAAATGAAAGAGGAGAAATCACCACGGACACCGTAGATATACAAAGAATTATTGTAGAATACTATGAAAAACTTTATGCCACTAAATTCAACAACCTAGAAGAAATGGATAAATTCCTAGAACAATACAACCTTCCTAGACTGAGTCAAGAAGAAGCAGAAAGCCTAAACAGACCTATCAGTAGAGAAGAAATAGAAAAAACCATTAAAAACCTCCCCAAAAATAAAAGTCCAGGCCCTGACGGCTATACCAGCGAATTTTATCAAACATTCAAAGAAGACTTGGTTCCTATTCTACTCAAAGTCTTCCAAAAAATTGAAGAAGAAGCAATACTTCCAAACACATTTTATGAGGCCAACATAACCCTCATACCAAAACCAGGCAAGGATGGCACAAAAAAAGAAAACTACAGACCAATATCTCTAATGAATACAGATGCTAAAATACTAAACAAAATACTAGCAAATCGAATACAACAACATATTAAAAAAATAATACATCATGATCAAGTGGGATTCATCCCAGAATCTCAAGGATGGTTCAACATACGTAAAACGGTTAATGTAATACACCATATCAACAAAACAAAGAACAAAAACCACATGATCTTATCAATAGACGCAGAAAAGGCTTTCGATAAAATACAACACAATTTTATGTTTAAGACTCTCAACAAAATGGGTATAGAAGGAAAATATCTCAACATGATAAAGGCCATATATGATAAACCATCAGCTAACATCATATTAAATGGCACTAAACTGAAGGCTTTCCCCCTTAAATCAGGAACAAGACAGGGTTGTCCACTCTCTCCACTCTTATTTAATGTGGTACTAGAGGTTCTAGCCAGAGCAATCAGACAAGACAAAGAAATAAAAGGCATCCATATCGGAAAAGAAGAAGTAAAGGTATCACTTTTTGCAGATGATATGATCCTATACATCGAAAACCCCAAAGAATCCACAAAAAGACTACTAGAAACAATAAGCCAATACAGTAAGGTCGCAGGATACAAAATTAACATACAGAAGTCAATAGCCTTTCTATATGCCAACAATGAAACAACTGAGAAGGAACTCAAAAGAATAATCCCCTTCACGATTGCAACAAAAAAAATAAAATACTTAGGAATAAACATAACAAAGAATGTAAAGGACTTATATAATGAAAACTATAAACCATTGTTAAGGGAAATCGAAAAAGATATAATGAGATGGAAGAGTATACCTTGTTCTTGGCTAGGAAGAATAAATATAATCAAGATGGCTATATTACCCAAAGCAATATACAAATTTAATGCAATTCCCATCAAAATTCCAATGACGTTTTTTAAAGAAATAGAGCAAAAAATCATCAGATTTATATGGAACTATAAAAAACCCCGAATAGCCAAAGCAATCCTAAAGAAAAAGAATGAAGCTGGGGGCATAACAATACCTGACTTCAAACTCTATTATAGGGCCACGACAATCAAAACAGCATGGTATTGGCAGAAAAATAGACACTCAGACCAATGGAACAGAATAGAAAGTCCAGAAATAAAACCACATATATATAGTCAAATAATTTTTGATAAAGGGGCCAACAACACACAATGGAGAAAAGAAAGCCTCTTCAATAAATGGTGCTGGGAAAACTGGAAAGCCACATGCAAAAGAATGAAACTGGACTACAGTCTCTCCCCCTGTACAAAAATTAACTCAAAATGGATCAAAGATCTAAACATAAGACCTGAAACAATTAAGTACATAGAAGAAGACATAGGTACTCAACTCATGGACCTGGGTTTTAAAGAGCATTTTATGAATTTGACTCCAATGGCAAGAGAAGTGAAGGCAAAAATTAATGAATGGGACTACATCAGACTAAGAAGTTTTTGCTCAGCAAGGGAAACTGATAACAAAATAAACAGAAAGCCAACTAAATGGGAAATGATATTTTCAAACAACAGCTCAGATAAGGGCCTAATATCCAAAATATACAAAGAACTCATAAAACTCAACAACAAACAAACAAACAATCCAATAAAAAAATGGGAAGAGGATATGAATAGACACTTCTCACAGGAAGAAATACAAATGGCCAACAGATATATGAAAAGATGCTCATCTTCTTTAGCTATTAGAGAAATGCAAATCAAAACGGCAATGAGATACCACCTCACACCTGTTCGATTAGCTGTTATTAGCAAGTCAGGTAATAGCAAATGTTGGAGAGGCTGTGGAGAAAAAGGAACCCTCATACACTGTTGGTGGGAATGTAAAGTAGTACAACCATTATGGAAGAAAGTATGGTGGTTCCTCAAAAAACTGAAAATAGAACTACCTTATGACCCAGCAATCCCTCTACTGGGTATATATCCCCAAAACTCAGAAACATTGATACGTAAAGACACATGCAGCCCCATGTTTATTGCAGCATTGTTCACAGTGGCCAGGACATGGAAACAACCAAAAAGCCCATCAATAGATGACTGGATAAAGAAGATGTGGCACATATACACTATGGAATACTACTCAGCCATAAGAAATGATGACATCGGAACATTTACAGCAAAATGGTGGGATCTTGATAACATGATACGAAGCGAAATAAGTAAATCAGAAAAAAACAGGAACTGTATTATTCCATACGTAGGTGGGACATAATAGTGAAACTAAGAGACATTGATAAGAGTGTGGTGGTTACGGGGGGGAGGGGGGAATGGGAGAGGGATAGGGGGTGGGAGGGGCACAAAGAAAACAAGATAGAAGGTGACAGAGGACAATCTGACTTGGGGTGGTGGGTATGCAACATAATTGAATGACAAGATAACCTGGACTTGTTATCTTTGAATATATGTATCCTGATTTATTGATGTCACCCCATTAAAAAAATAAAATTATAAAAAAAAATAAAAAAAAAAAAAAAAAAAAATCTCCCCAAAAATTAAAGTCCAGGCCCAGACGGTTATACTAGTGAATTCTATCAAACATTCAAAGAAGACTTGTTTCCTATTCTACTCAAAGTCTTCCAAAAAATTGAAGAAGAAGCAATACTTCCAAACACATTTTATGAGGCCAACATAACCCTCATACCAAAACCTGGCAAGGATGGCACAAAGAAAGAAAACTACAGACCAATATCTCTAATGAATACAGATGCTAAAATACTAAACAAAATACTGCAAACCGAATACAACAACATATTAAAAAAATAATACATCATGATCAAGTGGGATTCATCCCAGAATCTCAAGGATGGTTCAACATACGCAAAACGGTTAACGTAATACACCATATCAACAAAACAAAGAACAAAAACCACATGATCTTATCAATAGATGCAGAAAAGGCTTTTGATAAAATACAACACAATTTTATGTTTAAGACTCTCAACAAAATGGGTATAGAAGGAAAATATCTCAACATGATAAAGGCCATATATGATAAACCATCAGCCAACATCCTATTAAACGGCATAAAACTGAGGACTTTCTACCTTAAATCAGGAACAAGACAGGGTTGTCCACTCTCTCCACTCTTATTCAACGTGGTGCTAGAAGTTCTGGCCAGAGCAATCAGACAAGACAAAGAAATAAAAGGCATCCATATCGGAAAAGAAGAAGTAAAGCTATCACTTTTTGCTGATGATATGATCCTATACATCGAAAACCCGAAGGACTCCACAAAAAGATTATTAGAAACAATAAACCAATACAGTAAGGTCGCAGGATACAAAATTAACATACAAAAGTCCATAGCCTTTCTATATGCCAACAATGAAATATTAGAAAACGAACTCAAAAAAATAATCCCCTTCACGATTGCAACAAAAAAAATAAAATACCTAGGAATAAACATAACAAAGAACGTAAAGGACCTATATAATGAAAATTACAAAGCATTGTTAAGGGAAATCGAAAAAGATACAATGAGATGGAAAAATATTCCTTGTTCTTGGATAGGAAGAATAAATATAATCAAAATGGCCATATTACCCAAAGCAATATACAAATTTAATGCAATTCCCATCAAAATCCCTATGAGATTTTTTAAAGAAATGGAACAAAAAATCATCAGATTTATATAGAACTATAAAAAACCCCGAATAGCCAAAACAATCCTAAGGAAAAAGAATGAAGCTGGGGGCATTACAATACCTGACTTTAAACTATATTATAGGGCCACGATAATCAAAACAGCATGGTATTGGCAAAAAAATAGACACTCAGACCAATGGAACAGAATAGAAAGCCCAGAAATAAAACCACATATATATGGTCAAATAATCTTTGATAAAGGGGCCAACAACACACAATGGAGAAAAGAAAGCCTCTTCAACAAATGGTGTTGGGAAAACTGGAAAGCCACATGCAAAAGAATGAAACTCGACTACAGCCTGTCTCCGTGTACTAAAATTAATTCAAAATGGATCAAAGACCTAAATATAAGACCTGAAACAATAAAGTACATAGAAGAAGACACAGGTACTAAAATCATGGACCTGGGTTTTAAAGAACATTTTATGAACTTGACTCCAATGGCAAGAGAAGTGAAGGCAAAGATAAATGAATGGGACTACATCAGAATTAAAAGTTTTTGCTCAGCAAGAGAAACTGATATCAAAATAAACAGACAGCCAACTATATGGGAAATGATATTTTCAAACGACAGCTCAGATAAGGGCCTAATATCCAAAATATACAAAGAACTCATAAAACTCAACAACAAACAAACAAACAATCCAATAAAAAAATGGGAAGAGGACATGAACAGACACTTCTCCCAGGAAGAGATACAAATGGCCAACAGATATATGAAAAGATGCTCAGCTTCATTAGTTATTAGAGAAATGCAAATCAAAACTACAATGAGATACCACCTCACTCCTGTTAGATTAGCTATTATCAACAAGACGGGTAATAGCAAATGTTGGAGAGGCTGTGGAGAAAAAGGAACCCTCATTCACTGTTGGTGGGACTGTAAAGTAGTACAACCATTATGGAGGAAAGTATGGTGGTTCCTCAAAAAACTGAAAATAGAACTACCTTATGACCCAGCAATCCCTCTACTGGGTATATACCCCAAAACCTCAGAAACATTGATACGTGAAGACACAAGTAGCCCCATGTTCATTGCAGCACTGTTCACAGTGGCCAAGACATGGAAACAACCAAAAAGCCCTTCAATAGAAGACTGGATAAAGAAGATGTGGCACATATACACTATGGAATACTACTCAGCCATAAGAAATGATGACATCAGATCATTTACAGCAAAATGGTGGGATCTTGATAACATTATAAGGAGTGAAATAAGTAAATCAGAAAAAAACAAGAACTACATGATTCCATACATTGGTGGAACATAAAAATGAGACTAAGAGACATGGACAAGAGTGTGGTGGTTACCAAGGGTGGGGGGGGAGGGAGGACATGGGAGGGAGGGAGGGAGGGAGAGAGTTAGGGAGAGGGGGAGGGGCACAGAGAACTAGATAGAGGGTGATGGAGGACAATCTGACTTTGGGCGAGGGGTTTGCAAAATAATTTGATGACAAAATAACCTAGACATGTTTTCTTCGAATATATGTACCCTGATTTATTAATGTCATCCCATTACCATTAATAAAAATTTATTAAAAAAAAAAAAAATTTAAAGAAGCTGGCGGAAGTGATCAGTATATAGATCAGCCCTGGAATTACTTTGGGAGGGTCAAAGGTATGGTATGATTGTGATGGCACTCCAAGAGGAACTGGGGGGGGGGGGGGTTGGTACACGTGTATTTCTTAACCTGGACTGTGGTTATAAGAGAGTTGGTTTTAAAATATTAATTAATGTATAAATTTGTTTCATGTGGTTTTCTTTATCGGTGTCTTTTTTGTTATAATAAAATGCTTTTTTAATTTTTTCAGCAAGAAAGAGACAGGGACAGACAGGGAGGGAGAGGGATGAGAAGCATCAAGTCATAGTTGCGGCACTTTCGTTGTTCATTGATTGCTTTCTCATATGTGTTTTGACCAGGGGGCTCCAGCAGAACCTTAGGCCTCAAGCCAGCAACCTTGGGCTCAAGCCAGCGACACCATGATCTGAAGCTGGTGAGCCTGCACTCAAGCCTGCGATCTTGGGGTTTCAAATCTGGGTCCTCTGCATCCCAGGTCGAGCTCTACCCACTGCGCCACCGCCTGGTCAGATTACAATAAAATGTTTTCAAATAAATTTTAATTCATATTACTCTGACATTTCAATAAAGAAAATACAATTTATTGAAATGAATTATTTCTTGGTCGAACTCAACTCCGAATTTTAAAAGGTATACGCAGGTGTCCCATAGAGTTAGACAAATAAGAGCAGAGACACGCTGAGTCTCATTTCCACGCTTCCCTTCCACCCTGAGCCTCTCCCCGTCCCCGCCTTACCTGGATGAGCAAGGGAAGTCTTTCCTGCCAGCGAAAATAATGGCAACACCTCCAAGTTTCGAAAAGCATGCTGGGCAGCCAACTGCCGAGGCCACTCTTCCCCCACGGATCCCGCTGCCATACTGGGAAAGCTGAGGGGCATTCTAATTGTTACAGAGCCTGGCTCAGCTTCTCAGACTAATAGAAAAGGAGCAGCTGTTTTAATCTATGTGATCTCTGAAGCGGGACCATGCTATTTGTGTAACATGGCAACTTTGCTGAGAAAGCCATTCCCACAGGACAGAGGGGGAAGGAAACATTTAAGCAGTTACCAGGGAAAGTGTGAGAGAGAAATAATGTTAGCAAATGCCCTCATTTCAGTTTAGCAGCGGTGAAACGTTTGTTTATATTTTTTTTGTTTAGATTTTGGTAAAAAGAATAATACAACACCTTAAGGTAATTATTTGAATTAGAATGTATTATTTCTATGTTAATATGCAGGTGCTCAATTTGCACCCACCTTTTCTGAATACCTCCTCAGCTTGTAGCTTGTTCTCAACTTCCCTACGCTTCTGTTTGAACAACACGGACAGCACATGATCAGATCTATGCTGCTGACACCCGAGATTCCATTCTGACCAGAGGACAAAGAGGCTTCTCCCATCGATGTGTACACACTTAGGCGGACTGTATTTTGTGCGGTATTTTTCTGATTGTTCATGAAAATGTATAGTATTGTTGGAAATTAAAAGGTGCCCCATAAATCAGTATTATATAGTTCAATTTCAGCAAACAGGACATAGTGAAAGAAAACCCAGGAAAATCTAAAACTAGACCAATCACCCTTCCTTCTTGAGCCAGCTCCAGGGGTTCTGCAGACTTTCCCAGGATACATTCAATATATGAGCTACGTGGCATTACGGTTGTCACCAGGGGGCGCCAAAGGGCCCTGCTCCTGGCTGCCATCTGTTATCACCTCTACTTAACAATGTCTTCAACATTGACCTCAATCATTTTGTCCTGGATCCTGATTCTAAGCCACCTAAGCGCCTATATTTCTATGAAATTTGTCATTCCCACTTCAAACGGCTTTATTTGTTTATTTTAAATTTATTTGGCCCTGGCCAGTTTTCTCAGTGGATAGAGCGTCAGCCCAGCATGCAGACATCACCAGCTCAATCCCTGATCAGGGCACACAGGAGAAGTGACCATCTGCTTCTCTTTACCTCTCCCCCTTCTCTCTCTTTCCCCCTCTTGCAGCCAATGGCTCAATTGCTTGTGTCGGCCCCACGTGCTAAGGATGGGTCTATTGGTCTGAGCATTGGCCTCAGGTGCTGAGGATAGCTTATTTAATACTAACATTGACCCCAGACGGGGATTGCCAGGTGGATCCTGGTCAAGGAGCATGCGGAGTCTGTCATCTCCCCTCCTCTCAAAAAAAAAAATAAATAAATAAAATTTTAAAAATTAAAAAAATATATATATATATATATTGATTTTAGAAAGAGAGGAAGGGAGACATACAGAAACACCAATCTGCTCCTTTATGTACTCTGACAAGGGATCAAACCCATAACCTTTGAAAATCGGGACGACAGCCACACGGCCAGGGCTGCATTTATTTTATTGAATAAATATATTTCTTTGGTATCATCTTTGAATCCTCTCTTTCCTTTCAAATCTTTCCCCATTCATTTATGTTTTATGTAGTCTATTTAATGTCTCTCACATTCTTTAAACATTCTCCCTGTTATTTTCCGAGTCCAAACTTTCAGTAACTCCCACTTAGACTTTTGTAAGTCTTCTGATACACCCCTGCCTCCAGTCTCCTATCGACAGGCCAGGTGTTCCAAACCATTCTTTACAGAGCTGCCAGATGGACTGTCTCAAAGTGTTAATGTTGAAGAATTCTTAGGGGATATCTGAGCAGAAAGCGCCAGAAATCTGTCTCCCCACCAAGACAACAATTACACTGGCAGAATCTGATCTAACTATTTGCAACTTCTTATGGGAAGTCTTGGATAATCAATTGCTAATTAATTTTGGTCCTTTTTGGCTCCTAGTACAGTAGCCACTGCCTATCCCTCTACCCCCGCCCTGTGACAGGCTGTTCATTTGTTTCTAGAACAACCTGCCCGCAGTTTTTAGAAGCCAGGGTGGGCTAAAAGGACCCTATCCTTTGTTATTGGGGATCTGAGCTCTAATGTCTAATCCATTCTTCTGATCACAGAAGTGCAGACTAAGAGGTAGGTGGACATTGTCCTTGAAGCTCCTCCCATGGCCGCAAACCCTTCTCCTTCTGGCTGAATTGACTTCCAAGGGATTTAAAGGGCTAACACCCTTTTTACTCCTCCCTTAGTTTTTTTTTCCCCTTGTGAGGACCAGAAATTAAAGTCTAGGAGACTCAAAAACAACTGCAGATACTGGGAAAAATTAGAGTGACCATGCAGGCACAGGGAGAGGCTCAAAAATGATCTGTGAAGACCTTACGTTTATACCTCAGACTGATCTTAGGCACAGAGACAGCCTACAACAATGAAAAAAAATAAAAAAAAATAAACATACTGTTGAATTGTGCACCTGAAACTGATATAATTTTATTAACCAATGTCAAGTCCAATAAATTCAATTAAATTTTTTTTTAATAAAAATAACCTTCAGTTTTTTTAAAAAATATCATAGCAAACTCTAGGAAAGGGGCTGAGTCTGACTTCCAGTTCCTCCACAGGGATGGACACCAGTGCAGTGTGTGCATGGGGCCCGAGTCCTTTGCTACCAGGTTTATTTCACCCTGGGAAGCGTGCAAGGCAGCCCCCATACACATACCCCGCCCCGCTCCGGCCTGGGGCTCCAGGGTCTGGCTCTGGCTGCGGAGGTTAGAGGTCTCAGGCCATATATATCTGTAGACATTATACTTCAGAAAACCACAGAGGAATAAAGGCTACTTTATCCTTCTTAGATAAACTATTTTAAAGAAACGAGAACATGAAACAGACCCAGACATGTGAGAATGGAAATCAGTAATTACATTTAATGGGTTGTTTTCTTACCCCCCCCCCAAATAGTACCTTGAACTAGAATAGCTTTTTATTAGGGTGGCATCAGGAATACCTTTAAGAATCTACTGGAAATTAGAGGTCCTTCTGCCTAGGAAATGGTACACCTTCACTCATGTGTCATTTAAATGTAATTTCAGAGAGTTACTGGAATTAATACAGTGTGTCCGTAAAGTCATGGTGCACTTTTGACCAGTCACAGGAAAACAACAAAAGACAATAGAAATGTGAAATCTGCACCAAATAAAAGGAAAACTCTCCCAGTTTCATACCTATTCAGTGCAGTTCGATGTGGGCTCACGCACAGATTTTTTAGGGCTCCTTGGGTAGCTATCCCGTATAGCCTCTACAGACTCCTCACTGACTGATGGCCTACCAGAACGGGGTTTCTCCACCAAACTGCCGGTTTCCTTCAACTGCTTATCCCACCAAGTAATGTTATTCCTGTGTGGTGGCGCTTCGTTATAAATGCACCGATATTCACATTACACTTTGGTCATAGATTCGAATTTAGCGAGCCACAGAACGCACTGAACTTTCCTCTGTACCGTCCACATCTCGACTGGCATGGCCGTGGGCTGCTCCGCTGTATACACAGTGTTATGTCATCATCTGCGCATGCGCACATGTTGCCACATCATCCTACAGAAACTGGAAGGGTTTTCCTTTTATTTGGTGCAGATTTTACATTTCTATTGTCTTTTGTTGCTTTTCTGTAACCAGTCAAAAGTGCACCATGACTTTACGGACACACTGTATTAAAGTTTGGGGAAGGGTGTAAAGAGGAACAAATATAAGGTGATGGAAAATGATTTGACTTTGGGTGATGGGTAGACAACATAATCAACAGTTCAAATGCTATGGAAATGTTTATCTAAAAACCCATGGACTCTTATTGATCAATGTCACCCTGTTAAAGTTAATTTTCTAAATAAAATTTAAAAATTAAAATAAAAAAATAAAAGCCAAAATACAAAGTTGCCTTTCTTCTCAAACAATGTTTTCTTCTGCTGCCCCGTGATTAGTGGTGATATTTCCAGGTTCTCCGTAAGGCAGGAGTTATATTCCTTAACCACATAAATAAATTAGAATTTAGATCCACTCAAATTGTTATGTTTATCTACAAAAACCAATTGTGTCCTAGAAAACTGACCTAATCATGTCTTTCTGCCTTCCACTATACTAAATGATTTACCAACCATTCCAATGGTGACTTAAAATAACCAAAGTACATGAGAAAGTTTGAGGACAATGCAAAATGAGGAAAACAAAATGTAATCTGAATACAAGCTGAGTATTTTAAGGCCATGTTTTCCTTGCAAAAAAATGAGATTTGATGTATCCTCATTTAGATAACAACACCAAACAAAACAAACCCACCAGGAGGTATGAAAGTGAATGTCACTATTGAAGGTCAGGGGGAAAAAACAGATTCTGTTACCTAGAGTTAAGTATCTGTTTTTCCTAAATAAATAACAGCTGTTCTTGATGTTTTGGAAGATAAAATATATATACAGAAAGGGAGATCTGTCACTAATTCTAACAATAAAGAATGTGCAAAGGACATAAAAATGCAAATGCAAACCATCTATCTGATGAAGATGGCTTATTATAGAGACAAAATACTGGTGTCAGTGCATCGTAATTTATAGGAAACATATAATAAAATGGCAACAAACTAAATTAATAGCTCTTATGGCAAAAATAGCTTTAAAGGAGAATTGGGGAAAATTTGGTAGTGATTAAAACAAAAACAGTTAAAATGGTAAGTAGGTCAGGATATTATATATAATACAAGAATCTCTGAGAAAAGACAATGATTGGAAGTGATGTGAAGCCCTTCATCACTCCTTATAAAAATTTTCTTGTTAATGAGTAAACATCAGGTAGAACTTTAATATGTCTTTCAAATGCACATATAGATATAGAGTTACTGATAATTAAGCAGTACCAATGAATAAATTAATGGTTGCAGAATAAAGAGAGGAAGGGAAGATGAAGGAAGGAGAGTTCAGTTAAGTAAAAAGTTATAAAACTCTACCTCGTTTTCAATGCTGCACTGAGCAGAAGGGCCACATGGCCTTGTTCAGCACTATTTCCACGCCTCACATAGTCCTGGGGTTTAGTGTGCACTGAATGATTCAGTGAACGAATGCATGACTAAAAGGAGCTATGAAAGCGAAGACCTGTGACCTGTGCTCTCCAGGAGCTCACAATCTCGGCACTGGAGCATGTACGCCAACACGTCGATGGACTCAGTTCCATAATCAGTGTCATTCCGGTCACTGACATCTGCCAATACTCTGCTTACTTTTGTGAATCACGACTCTGAGTAGTTCAATTTTGGCTTCTCCGTTTTCAGTTGGTTACAATTTTTCTATTCAGATCTCTTAGAAGGCTTATAACCATACATATTATGTAACCATTGGTAAAGAAATATTCACTGTTATTATTCATTCAGTGTCTTGTTTCATGGATGCTGTTAATGCCATGAGGTCTTAGATAGCTATTCTTGCATTTGGAGATGTGCCCATATTCCAGGAAGAATCATCACCTAAACTAAAGGAAATGGTTATCTGAAATATTTTGAAGCCCTGGCCAGTTGGCTCAGTGGTATAGCATCAGCCCGGCGTGTGGATGTGCTGAGTTCAATTCCCAGTCAGGGCACACAGAAGCGTCCATCTGCTTCTCCATCCCACCCTTTCTCACTTCTCTCTCTCTCTCTCTCTCTCTCTCTCTCTCTCTCTCTCCTTTCTCCTCCTGCAGCCATGGCTCAGTTGGAGCAAGTTGGCCCCTGGGCACTTAGGATGGCTCCATAGCCTCCACCTCAGGTGCTAAGCAGAGCTGGGTTGCTGAGCAATGGAGCAACATTCCAGATGGGCAGAGCATCGCCTCCTAGTCGGCTTTCCTGGTGGATCTTGGTCAGGGTGCATGTGGGAGTCTGTCTCTGCCTCCCCTCCTCTCACTGAATAAAAAAAATATATTGATATTGATCAATTACTATTATTCTTAAAACTGATTCTGCTTTGGATGACCAACAAATTTATTTAGAGAGGAATGTGCTGCTTGTCCATTGTTCCCTACCCAGAAATAGGACCATCTAAGTGATCCTGATACCACCTCACACACAGAAGATCACTGGCTTACATAAAGTCTCTTTCCATGAAATCTGGGTTACAAAGGCAGATATCCTGAAACTCGGTTTAACATGCCTTCCTGAACAAGATGCTTGGTGCATGAAGTGTAGGACTTCCGAGGTTAGTAAAATTCCAAAAAAAGATAACGATAGCATGCATTCTATTATACCCAAAATATCTGCAAGAAGATTTAGGAGATATCCTTTCCTAGAAAAAAGCCCAGTCTTACTCACAGCTGATCGTAGAGCTCATAGGATAATACAAAGATTTCTAAAGGAACTGCTAGAATCAGGGGAGAGCGGGAAAAGGAATCAAAGCTCCATCTCTGTACCCACATGCAGCACAGGTAACTATGCTGTCCTCTCTCAGCGACAATGCCTCTCTGGCTTTTGACTGGACTATTATTTCCTTTGGCTGGCGAAAGTCTTCTGAAACTAGGTAGCTTGGAAGGGGGTATAAGAGCAATGAAAACACAATACAGTCAACAAAATTTCAACTTGTGCTCTTGAGTATTTCCTTCAACATGTATACATTCCAAATCCTATTCTATTCTTTCCAAAAAAGAAATTTAAGTTGTTCATGTGAAACTGGAGTACAACTACAGAAGTGTCCTAACAGCAATAATAAAATGAGATTCTCCTGTGTCAGAGGCCAGTGTGGGAACTTCTGCAGAGCGGGCATTCTTCTGAACTAGTGCAAGGGCCCTCCAGAGCCTGTCTGCCAAGTGGTCACCAGCCTTCCAGTGTGTCCCCCCCACATCTCTCGTTTTCCTCTTCCTGATCCCAACGTGAGCTCTGCAGGAACCCGACCGAGAGGCTGCCACACTTACATCATCCTTACAGTTCCGTTCTCCCTGTGATTCAAAACCTGTCCTGCTGCTCCTCCATTCTACATCTTAATGTATTTACATCATTGAGGCAGGCCAGATAGCATCCACCTTTATTTGTAAAAGTGGCTAAGAGAGCAGCAATGTTGTCTAGATCACTCAGATCCTACAAAATACTAAAGACATGGTTCTTTTAGCCTTTCCTGAAGAACCCTTTGCTGAAGACTCACAGATAAATCAGGGAGGACTTCAACGGCAAGTGATCCAAGCTGCACACAATACCCCATAGTCAGCATCAGTCCTTCTGTCTAATGGCCTGCTAATCCAGAACAGTGATTTTCAACCTTTTCTTCTCGTGGCACACAGAAACTAACTACTAAAATTCTGCTGCCCACCAAATATATTATACACACACACACACACACACACACACACACATTGCCAACTTGACATAAAATAATAAGTATAATTTTGATTTATTCACACCAGACAGCTGTTGTTGTATTGGCTGTTGTCACTTTTGTATTTGACAATCTAAGGGAAAAGAGGTCAGTGCCCCTGACTAAACAGTCAGATACTGCATGTTTTAAAAATTCTTGCAGCACACAGGTTGAAAAATCACTGCTCTAGGCCAAGCTTATGGTTTCCATTCTGGTTCAGAAGAATTTCCTTCCAGTATTTCCAAAAAAAACTACATGACTACGGCATCTACCCTGAAAGCCTTCTACACACCTGGGGCTTGACCACGTTTCAGTGAGTGTAGAATTTATCCTTTACTTCAATATACTGCAATATATTTTCATCAATATATTTACTCATTTTATATGCAGCCAAAATGGAAATAACACTTGAGCACAACATCTGGCATTCCTCTAGCTTGCTAGATTGCACAGTAACATTCGCAATATAATCTGAGCTGCGTCAATCAGCTGAACCAAGAAAGAAAGGAAAAATGAAGTTCTGGTCCCATTCTAAATACTGATCATCCATACAGGAAGGAAAGAAGGAAGGAAAGAAGGGAGGGAGGGAGGGAGGGAGGGAGGAAGGGAGGGAGGGAGGAAGGAAAGAAGGAAGGAAGGAAGGAAGGAAGGAAGGAAGGAAGGAAGGAAGGAAGGAAGGAAGGAAAGGAGGGAAGGGAAGGGAAGAATTCTATAAACTTACTAAAAAAGCAAAACAACAAGCCAAATTTCCGAGAAAAAAATATCTCTTTCCTTCCAACAAAAATTAATGTGAATAGAATTCAGATGTCTGCAAATCTTTGGATAACAAATCCATCAACCTACCAGATAGTCCCTGGCTTGTCTAAACTGGAGTGAGACTGAAGCCCAGGACAGGTTGTGTTCTGGAAACATGCTTTACTTCAAGACAACTTAAGCAGCAGCCTCAGAAAATACTGTTATCTTCCAGCAGTGGTGATGGGCAACACCGAATTGTTTTATTTCTGTAGCAGAGTTGACGCTTGAGATGTCAGCTCTATTCCTGAACACCCTTAAATAAAAACAAATCACAAAGTTCGGTAAGTAGCAATTTGAAAAGGAAGAAAGACAGAACACAGTTTTAAGCTTATTATTCAATTTCTTTCTACCTTTGAATGTCCATAACTGTGAGAGGAACTTGGCTTTAGCTGTCATATAGATGAAATACTGTTTCTAGAAATGAAAGTGTTTAGAAAACTGTAGTATAAGGATCTTCCTTCCTTCCTTCCTTCCTTCCTTCCTTCCTTCCTTCCTTCCTTCCTTCCCTCCTTCCCTCCTTTCTTTCCTTTTAGTTTTCCTTGGATCTTACCTTTCTTCCTGCTGCCACTCCTTCCTTCCTTCCTTCCTTTTCATTTTTTTCTGCCTTATTCCAGAATGACCACATAAAATATTGTGCAAAAGATGACCACATTGGTCACTGAAGTTGCCCAGAAAGAGAACAGACAGATCAGGTTGGTTCTGGGTAAGGAGTAAGACAGACGCGTTGCCCTGGTCTCCCACGGACGGCAGCTGCAGAAGCTGGAGAGAAAGTTCGCAGCCTCAGTGCGAGGACTGAAGGGTAGTGAAGAGCAGACTTCGAAGGACCACTAGACCAGCGGGGTGTTCACTGTTTTTCTGTTTTTGTTTTGTTTTCATTTTTGTTTCATCCTTCCTCCAGCACCCTGAAGCTTCAACTCAACACATGCTAAAAGCCTAAAAGCGGGCATCCATGTTGACATGCTTAAAGAGCAGCACTTGGGTTCCCGCTTGAAGATCGGGAAGGGGGTCTCTCCTTTGTTTTTCTTTTCTCCATCGTCTAGTGCAGTGGTCCCCAACCTTGTTTGGGCCATGGACCGGTTTAATGTTAGAATATATTTTCACAGACCGGCCTTTAGGGTGGGACGGATAAATGTATCACGTGACCAAGACAAGTGTCAAGAGTGAGTGTTAGATGGATGTAACAGAGGGAATCTGGTCATTTTTTAAAAATAAAACATCGTTCAGACTTAAATATAAATAAAACGGAAATAATATTAAGTTATTTATTCTTTCTCTGTGGACCAGTACCAAATGGCCCACGGACCGGTACCGGTCCACGGCCCGGGGATTGGGGACCACTGGTCTAGTGGGCCAGCCGCCAGGCAGTCTTGGGCGGTAGCAGCAGTGAGCTTCGGCAGCAGCCACAAGGATTTACAGGACCCTAAAACACTTAACAAGGGAGACCTTCTCTGATCGGAGCACCTGGTCCCAGGAGGGTGTGGTGAAAGCACACAGCGTATTTTCCCTTCTCTCTTTCTTGACAACTGTCTACCCCCCCCCACTCCCCCTCACCCCCACTCCCTAGGGAAGAGGCATTTTACCCTGGCAACTTCTAACTCTGGTTCATCTGATCAAACACGCATAAATGGGATCTCCTGGGGAACCAGTATAGAGGTCAGATTATGATAATTCTCTAGGAATGAGCCATTGGACAAGCTCAAGTTTGGTCTCCACACTGCTAGTTTTCACCACAAATGTTGGCTGTCCGTTTTTGAGGCTGCTAACAAAACTGGATGCAGGAAATGGAGGGCCAGTCAAAACATCCCAATGCTCGAGGTGTTTATCCTGATAACCATTTTCCTTCAATAAATTCCCCAGACAGTGTTCCAAGTCTTGGTTAATTTCTTTTTTTTAAGTTTTTTTAAGATTTTATTCAATTTTCAGAGAGGAAGGGGGGGGAAGAGGGAGAGAAGGTGGGGAGGAGCTGGAAGCGTCAACTCCCATATGTGCCTTGACCAGGCAAGCCCAAGGTTTTGAACTGGCGACCTCAGTGTTCCAGGTCGATGCTTTATCCCACTGCGCCACCACAGGTCAAGTTGGTTAAATTCTGAACTTCTGATAAAGTTGACCCTGATCATTTATGCAGTTTTTATTTTGTTGCTTTTATGAAGGGAATAATTTTTAAATGTCCTTACTAACATCACATATATATATTGTAACTGCCGTGTAATTTCATATATATTTTCACTTATGATAATTTAGTTCTTTTTTCTCCTCCTCCTTCTATTTCCTAGCTTCCATTGCTTAGATTAAAATCTGTTCTAGTAGCTTAAAAGTTACATATGATTTCCTTTTGGTCTAGGGGTTACCCCTAATTTAACAAGAATCCACAATATGCTATTTTCTCTGCCCTCTTTGTGAAAGCTTCAAATGTCTACTTCTTCCTCACAGAAGTGGCAGCTGTCACACAAGCACGGGCACATCTCTGAAATACCGTGGCTTCGCTCCCAGACCACCACAATACAGTAAGCACCGCAACACAGCGAGTCGTCAATGTTTTTGCTGGTGGAGGGAGGGTCTTACCTCCGATTTGTAAAAAATGTGGCCCCTGTTAAACACAATAAAGCAAAGCGCACAAAGGTAAGATATGCCTGTACATTAAACCAGTGGTCCCCAACCCCCAGGCTGTGGACCAGTACCCATCCGTGGGCCATTTGGTACCGTTCCGCAGAGAAAGAATAAATAACTTACATTATTTCCATTTTATTTATATTTAAGTCTGAACGATGTTTTATTTTTTTTAAATGACCAGATTCCCTCTGTTACATCCGTCTAAACTCAGTCTTGACGCTTGTCTTGGTCACGTGATACATTTATCTGTCCCACCCTAAAGGCCGGTCTGTGAAAATATTTTCTGACATGAAACCGGTCCGTGGATCAAAAAAGGTTGGGGACCACTGCATTAAATGATTCTTACCTGACTGTTCTCATGCTGACTCAGAGCATGAGCTGTCTGGTCTACCCCCATGTAGCGCTCCCCACCTGACACTGACAGGAATCAGGACTACGCCCGTGCAGTCACCTGGGTCTCTGCAAGCTCTGCCCCCCCCCCCCCCCGCCAGCCTCATGCATAGTATTCCCCACTGCTCTCTCCTCCCACTCCTGGCACTGGACCCCATTCACCTGCCGATTTGATGGCGAGCACCCTTAATCTTTATTCCTTCGGGGTCTTTGCACTTTTTGTCCCCTCTGCTTGAATACTCTTCTCCATCCCACTGCTACCTTATTAAATGGTTCTGTTACCTGATTAAATGCTGAGATTTGACAGTGGTCTTCAGATGAAAGAAATTTTCCTACTCATTACACTTAGAAAATAGCGCCATTTAAACCATAGGATGTCTTGCAAATGAGGCTGAGCTGCCTGGTTTGTTCAGTTAAATCCTGTATGAAATGGCCTATTTCATGGTTACCTGACTTTGGGAAGGACTGCTATCAACTCAGATTTCTAATAAAGTTTTTTTTTAATTAAGATCATCTCTTTTATTCACACCGTGTTCTGAAACTAGGGGAAAAAAGTGCAGCCCCCTGATCTGTTTTTCTCTTGGTGAATGCACACAGAGCTATTAACCTGGACAGGAGATACAGCCACATCTAGAGAATATAAGTCTTTCTATACATCAGGGGAAATATAAATCCTTCATTACTTAGATTTGTCTATTTTCTTAGCAGCCTGAAAACATTAATATTGAATGCTGATGGGAATTACTAGAATGCTCCTAGATACAGCATAGATTTCAAATTTGGTCTCAGCAGCTGTGGGCAATCATCAAAGTGAATTACCTGAAGGGATAAGGGAAAAGGGCAGATGCTGGTCAATTACCACAACCTAATTGTACCAGGGCACCTGCTATAGATCGGGTAGTCAAGTTTTTATTAGGCTGAAGAAGAGCTTAGCGGGATTTCAAGCAGCTTTTGCCTACCAGGGAGGAAACTGAAATTTGCCTTTGGGGTAGACTCTTCTGCTCTGAGAGGGCCTTTTTAGTAATGCAAGTTAAGTACCCACTGCTCACTTTGGAAAAAGTTTTGTATACCGTTGAGAAACCCAACTATAGATGGTTCAGAATGAGCTTGCTAATGTGAATTGAAGCGCTCTGATAGCGCTGCCGCCCTGTAGTGAGGTTACAGATTTGCTTTTCTAGACTTGGAGGGTAACTTCTAATCTTGTTCTTGATAGGTTCTGTGATTCTTATCCGAGAATCTGGAGATCAGCAATACAGCTACTGAAAGAAGACTGTGAAAAGAGAATTTACTTGCCGTGACCCTGAAAACTCTAACTGCCGTGTTGTCGTTGTATAAGAGAATGACAATGACAGAAGAGCCTAAATTTGTAAAAATGCACCACAGTGATTGTTCTGCCTGGGTCATTGGTAACTACCTCACAGTGATCCACAGAAAGAAAAGGTATTTTTGCTTAAACTAAGGAAGAAAATGATTTCCATTTTTCCGTTACTGGTTGGGAAGAGCTGAGCCAGCGTCCTCGGGTGTAGAGATGTTAGAAGCATCCTTGATTGTTGAGGTATGCAGACCTTCAGCTGAAAGCAAAGCAAGAGCAGGAAGACAGGGGAACTCTTAAAGGACTCCTAGGTCAGATCTGACCAAATGGGCCTTCACATTCCCCTCTCTCAGCTCGACTACACTTTAGACAGGCTTCTCCCTGATCCTAGGTCCCTCTTCTCTCTCTTTTACATTAGAAAACTTGTAAGTATGTATTCTTTTTCTGCCCCTTGGAGAAGTAAATGTTTTAAAACCTCTTGCTTGTTTTGCATTACAGGACTTTCTTTCTTAAGGACCAGGGAGACTGTTTTTCTAAACGTAACCATCAGGGGAAATAGTGTCCCTTCCAGTAGTGCAAGTAGGGCTAACTTCTATGGATGCCTTTCTCCAAGATTTAAAATTAGCTTCCCTCATGAAGATAGCGGAAAGTTTACTTTTTCTTTGTGTAAGATCAAATGCATACGCAGACAGCCTGTAACACCCTCACTCCCCACGCCCTAAGATGGAAGAGATTCTCCGGCCTACCCTTTGTCTCTGTCGAGCTGAGCTCAGATTCAGTTCTGGTATCCCTCCTTTATTGCCATTCCTTTGATAAAGTCTTCCTTAACTGTTGAACATTGTCCTTTGCAAGTTTGCTTTGACATGTTTGGTCCTTTTCGAATGTGTGAACCCTGAGAAGGAATTTTATCCACTGAGATGAACTCCACTTGCTCAGCCAAGGGCCCAAATTTTATAAACAGTAAAAGTCTAGCAGCTATTTGTTGACAGGGGACCTTCATGCATTCAGACTGAACTCTCAGCTTCCCACACTATGCCTCACCCTTTACACTGCCTGCATCAACAACTGCGGAGAAACACCGGTTCTGACTTTCCGCCAATGAACTGAGACCTGCCCTGTCCAATCAGAACTGCATAATTTGAATACCTCATTTACATAAAAGGGACCTGATTGGGAACATGAGCAGGAACTTTTGCTATACAAGGCAATCTCTTCTTTGCCTTGATACCTGAGTGGCTTGCAGGTGGCACATTCTTTTGCTCAAAGAAATACTTATTTCTCTAAATTACAGCCTAAGATTCATTTTAGCTTACAATTGTTAGGATGGTCATATCTAGTAGTGGTTACAATTCACTGCCCTGTATACTAATTGCTTTAGTAGGGACTGCGTCTTATTTTATAGTGACAGAATGGTGTCTGGTCACATGCATTTAGTCTGTGTAAGTCTGCAGGGTACTGCTGACACTGGCTAACTCAGATCCACCATGCACTTGGTCTTGTTAAAATTTCTAGGAATTTTGTATGAGAGGTACTTTGGACACTGGCGAGCACATTTTTTTTAATTTACTTTTTCAATATAATTGTCTACTTAGAAAATATGAAATCACAATCCTATTTCAAAATTTTTGAATCTTTCTTGAAAATATTATTTTAATGGAAATGTATGTAGTTGAAATATGTCTAGGAGAAATAATGCCACCAATACTACTACTAAAGCAGAACTTCATATAAAATCACAGCAACAGAAGATATTTAATAAGGCTTTAGCAATATAGTAAAAGGGTGAGAAGAAAGAAGAAACCAGCAAGAGAAATAAGATGATGACTTTCATGTGCTTTTTCATTCAAACCCATCTGAATCTTATCTGTACAATTTGTCTACATAAAGTCTGGGCTAAATGTGGACTTTCTGCTTCTAAACCCATTAAGAAAAACTCTTTTGCACTCTCTGTAGGTTAAAATAATTGCACTCTGAATTGATTTATCATATTATTTCATTCATTTATTTACTCACTTTCACTCAGTTACTTATTCAAAACCATTTAGTAATTACTAGATGACAAGCTCTGAGATATAATTGTGACCCTCAAAAATTTTTGGTTTTGTGGGAAAGGTTTATATTTTAAAGTCACACCAATATAGAATTAGAAAGTAGAATTCTACACCCTTTGCATTTGTTTTTCATACGTATTAAATTCACCCAAATGGTCTAAATAAATACTGTGTACAACACTTTCTCAGAGTCAGATTTATTGGTATTTATTCAACTCCAATTATTAATGATTATCAAGATGATGAAGCATTGGAAATATGGCTTGATAAAGAAAAGAGATATGGTGAATATCTGTTCATAGTTGCCATGTTACCTAGAATTTATTTTTAAAAACATTTAACTTGATGATGGTTTGTTCTCTATCATCTTAAATTATTTGTTAAACTTTGATGTTTGGGAAATATTATGACTTCTTACCCCAATATTTTATTAAGAAATAAAAATTATGTTTATCAAGGGCTGAACGAAATTTCTACGACAAGCTCCGTAAGTACCGCGACCCTCGTTTTGCTCTCCTCTAAGACATACTGCGCCAAGCACAGCTGAGCACAGTGCACACGTTTTCAGCAAGTAAATGAATGAAAACAGAAGCCTAGTTAAGAAATGCATGTAGTTAGCACTTCAACACTATACAACTTATTTGCCCACTTCTATGAAATAGTTTATTAACAATATAACCACCTATTATATGAAGCACATTTATGTCATTTGATACTATACTCCTTGAAAGGTGAAGATCTTAAGTATATAAAGAGATGGATAGATATTTATATTCTTCAAACTCACAACTATATAAGTAAAAAAGACAGATTTTGTCATATGTAAATTATATTTTTCTTTTTTAATTTTTTTATTTATTTATAGAGACAGAGAGTTAGAGAGAGGGATAGACAGGGACAGACAGACAAGAATGGAGAGAGATGAAAAGCATAAATCATTAGTTTTTTGTTGTGACACTTTAGTTGTTCATTGCTTGCTTTCTCATATGTGCCTTGACCGTGGGCCCTCAGCAGACCGAGTAGCCCCTTGCTTGAGCCAGAGACCTTGGGTCCAAGCTGGTGAGCTCTGCTCAAACCAAATGAGCCCACGCTCAAGCTGGTGACCTCGGGTGTCTTGAACCTGGGTCCTCCACATCCCAGTCCAACACTCTATCCACTGTGCCACCACCTGGTCAGGCTGTAAATTATACTTTAATAAAGTATAAAATAGATACTAAAACTAGCAAAAGCTATTAACACAACAGTGAAACAAAATGTTTGCCCCAGTTGGAGTTCTTTGGTTTCTTTCTCCAGCTACCCTACAGAAGCAGTAAGAAGAAAACCAACTATCACTGCTCTCCAGAAATACTTTGGCCAGTTGATAGACAATTTATAAGAATGAGTTTCAGTTTTTATCTATTGCAGTTCTGTCTGTAAAGTATAAAATAGCCATCAGAGAAGGTAGTGCTTAATTGATTTAAAAATATAAAGTTCTACCCTGGCCAATTTGCTCAGTTGGTTCAAAGGCGTCATCTGGAAACGACAAGGTTGCAGGTTTGATCCCCACTCAGGACACACCTGCGAAGCAACCAGAGAATGCTTTTCTTCCCCCTCTGCTCTCTCTCCTTTCTTCTCTCTGTCTCTCTAAAAATCAATAAAAATTAAGCCCTGGCCCAATAGCTCAGTTGGTTGGAGCTCTGTCCTGGAGAACAGAGGTGGCCAGATGGTTTCCCCAGTCAGGGCACATCCAGAGCAGCTTTAGGCTCCTGTCTCTTTCTCTCTCTCTCCCTGCTTCTCTCAAAAAGAAAATACAGTTCTTTTTATTTGGTTCTCTAAGATAAGACACTACAATGATAAGATTATGTTGTGTGCAAAATTAGTGATATTTCTAGCAAAATAATGGTATAGCGTCATCAATTTTTTATTCTTCCTGATTTCCTATTTGATAAGCTACACATATATTGAAAAAGCAAGTGCGTACTGGTGTCCAATGCTCCTTTTATTCAAAATTAACAAACCATATTAATCTCACTTTTCAGAGTTGTTCTTCCTCTGTCCCAATTTTAGTGAGCAATTCTGTCTGTCATTATTTTTCACTTCCGTTCATTTGTAACTAAGAGAAGTATCTTATAAAAGAAGTTCCTGTTAAAGAGCCTTAGTGGGATTTATATATTTTACTAATTTATGTGGCATATGTCTAGGTTAATCACGCCTAAAATATTCCTACCTATGTCCTTTAGTTTTGTATTATATAAGTAGTTAAAGGCATGATATATTCAATTTTTAATGTCACAGACTACTCATATGTCTTTGATTATTTTAAATAGAGACATGAGATTTCTCTAGGTTTAAAAACTAAAATACAGATATTTTTTCTTATTTGGAGGTTGAATTAAGTTGCATCATTAAAGTACTGATATTTTAAACATAACAAAGAATGTAAAGGACCTATATAACGAAAACTAAAAAGCATTGTTAAGGGAAATCAAAAAAGATACAATGAGATGGAAAAATATTCCTTGTTCTTGGATAGGAAGAATAAATATAATAAAAATGGCCATATCACCCAAAGCAATATACACATTTAATGCAATTCCCATCAAAATTCCTATGACATTTTTTAAAGAAATGAAACAAAAAATCATAAGATTTATATGGAACTATAAAAAACCCTGAATAGCCAAAGCAATCATAAGGAAAAAGAATGAAGCTGGGGCATTACAATACCTGACTTCAAACTATATTATAGGGCCACGACAATCAAAACAGCATGGTGTTGACAGAAAAATAGACACTCAGAACAATGGAACAGAATAGAAAGTCCAGAAATAAAACCACATATATATGGTCAAATAATTTTCAAAAAAGAGGCCAACAACACATAATAGAGAAAAGAAATCCTCTTCAACAAATGGTGCTGGGAAAATTGGAAAGCCACATGCAAAAGAATAAAACGCTACTACAGCTTGTCCCCTTGTACTAAAATTAATTCAAAATGGATCAAAGACCTAAATATAAGACCTGAAACAATAAAATACATAGAAGAAGACATAGGTACTAAACTGATGGACCTGGGTTTTAAAGAGCATTTTATGAATTTGACTCCAAAGGCAAGAGAAGTGAAGGCAAAGATAAATGAATGGGACTACATCAGACTAAGAAGTTTTTGCTCAGCAAGAGAAACTGACAACAAAATAAACAGACAGCCAACTAAATGGGAAATGATATTTCAAACAACAGCTCAGATAAGGGCCTAATATCCAAAATATACAAAGAATTCATAAAACTCAACAACAAACAAACAAACAATCCAATAAAAAATGTTCGATTAGCTATTATTAGCAAGACAGGTAATAGCAAATGTTGGAGAGGCTGTGGAGAAAAAGGAACCCTCATACACTGTTGGTGGGAATGTAAAGTAATACAACCATTATGGAAGAAAGTATGGTGGTTCCTCAAAAAACTGAAAATAGAACTACCTTATGACCCAGCAATCCCTCTACTGGGTATATACCCCAAAAACTCAGAAACATTGATACGTAAAGACACATGCAGCTTCATGTTTATTGCAGCATTGTTCACAGGACATGGAAACAACCAAAAAGCCCGTCAATAAATGACTGGATAAAGAAGATGTGGCACATATACACTATGGAATACTACTCAGCCATAAGAAATGATGACATCGGATCATTTACAGCGAAATGGTGGGATCTTGATAACATGATACGAAGCAAAATAAGTAAATCAGAAAAAACTAGGAACTGCATTATTCCATACATAGGTAGGACATAAAAGTGAAACTAAGAGACATTGATAAGAGTGTGGTGGTTACGGGGGGGGAGAGGGAAAGGGGGAGGGGGAGGGGCACAAATAAAACTAGATAGAAGGTGACAGAGGACAATCTGACTCTGGGTGATGGGTATGCAACATAATTGAATGACAAGATAACCTGGACTTGTTATCTTTGAATATATGTATCCTGATTTATTGATGTTGCCCATTAAAAAAATAAAATAAAAAAAAAAATGGGAAGAGGACATGAACAGACACTTCTCCCAGAAAGAAATACAAATGGCCAACAGATATATGAAAAGATGCTCATCTTCATTAGTTATTAGAGAAATGCAAATCAACACTGCAATGAGATATCACCTCATACCTGTTAGATTAGCTATTATCAACAAGACAGGTAATAATAGCAAATGTTGGAGAGGCTGTGGAGAAAAAGGAACCCTCATTCATTGTTGGTGGGAATGTAAAGTAGTACAACCATTATGGAAGAAAGTATGGTGGTTCCTCAAAAAACTGAAAATAGAACTACCTTATGACCCAGCAATCCCTCTACTGGGTATATACCTCCAAAACTCAAAAACATTGATATGTAAAGACACATGTAGCCCCATGTTCATTGCAGCATTGTTCACAGTCGCCAAGACATGGAAACAACCAAAAAGCCCTTCAATAGAAGACTGGATAAAGAAGATGTGGCACATATACACAATGGAATACTACTCAGCCATAAGAAATGATGACATTGGATCATTTACAACAAAATGGTGGGATCTTGATAACATTATATGGAGTGAAATAAGTAAATCAGAAAAAAACAAGAACTACATGATTCCATACATTGGTGGGACATAAAAACGAGACTAAGAGACATGGATAAGAGTTTGGTGGTTATCAGGGGTGGGGGGGAGGAGGGGCATGGGAGGGAAGGAGGAAGAGGGAAGGAGGAGGGGGAGGGGCACAGAGAACTAGATAGAGGGTGATGGAGGACAATCTGATTTTGGGTGACGGATATGCAACATAATTGAACAACAAGATAACCTGGACATGTCTTCTTTAAATATATGTACCCTGATTTATTGATGTCACCCCATTAACATTAATAAAAATTTATTTATAAATAAGAATAAATGTATTGATATTTTAATAAAGAGCAAAGGAGTGTTGTGCTTGTTATTTTGCTTGCAAACATAATAGGAAACTATAACATAGCAATTTGTTTTGAAAGAAATAGTATAACAACGCCCTTATAGCTGAGACCTCTTCTTTGATTGCTGCCACCCCGCCGCACTTTAGGACTAGTTGAACCTTAGCTACTTTACTGTTTGTTCTCTTATAACTACAAGTTGCTTAACATTCTAACCATAGGCTCAACATGTTCTGAATCAACAACCTGTGACTTTTCACTCAACAATCTTAAGAAAACTATAGACAACATCTAGCCTGACTAGGTGGTGGTACAGTGGGTAGAGCATCACCCTGGGACAATGAAGACCCCGGTTCAAAACCCCAATGTCACCGGCTTGAGCGTAGGTCCAACCAGTTTGAGTGCTTGTTCACCAGCTTGAGTGCGGGGTCGCTGGCTTCAGGGTAGAATCATAGACATGACCCCAGGGTATGGACTTGAGCTCAAAGATCACTGGCTTCAAGACCAAGGTTGCTGGCTTAAGCAAGGGGTCATTAGCTCTGCTGGACCACCAGTCAAGGCACATATGAGAAAGCAATCAATGAACAACTAAAATGCTACAACTATGAGTTGATGTCTGTTATCTCCCTTCCTGTCTGTCTCTGTCTCTGCCCCCCCCCTAAAAATAAACAACAAAAACTATGAACAACATCTTAATATAATGTCTTTGTTCTTCCTCATACAACAAAGTAAAGAAAAAAGATCAGGAAGCAATGATTTATAGGTTTGCTTCACAGAAAAGAATGAAAATGAAGACCAACCCTAAATACATGTAATCATCCAGTGGTGTCTCCAAATCTGAAAGTTGAGATCTTATCAGAGAACTAGAAACCATGGAAATTTACCCTCCCATTCCTCTTTTGGTGCATCAAACCCCCTAATTCAGTCCAACAATCATGACGGATTTGAGTCATTGCTAAGTCTTCCATCTTCTTAGTTAGTGCCTTCTTGGTCAACAAACCTTTCTTTGCTCCAAACTATGAGGTTTTGAATTCTATTTTTGTGAAGCATGAGGTTCACAAACAGGAGTTGAATAACAACATCTCACAGCAGGATTTTCAGTGTAAAGACTAAGCATGATTTTGAAACTATCATAAGCTCCTAAATTACAAGGTTTACAAAAAGTGATCAAGATATTATGGGGACTACACTGTATGAAAAACATTTGACAAAAATTGAGAGAAGAAAGGACATAAGAATAATAGACATGACAGAATAAATTTGTTCTGTGTGGGCCAAAGGAATAGAACTAAAAGAAATGAGTGTGAGTGATAGGGAAGCAGATTGCTGGCTGTCCAATCAGTATGACAGTGTAGAGAAAACAGGTAACTAATAGCCCTGTTCTTAACGTTTGGAAGAGTAGCTCACGATATTTTTAAGATGATCTGTTTTCATTGAAATCACTAAGCAAGGAAACTTCTGCTCTGCTCTGAAGAAATAATTAAGTTGCATGATGTAGCCTTGAGCAAAAGGACAAATATTAAACTGCCCTGGTTCTCTGGCTATTTTCAACCTGACAGAGGATGAATAAAACTCAGTGGGTAGTTGAAGTTCATCAAGGAGAAACCTTCACTTTCAGTAACTTGACTATTTATATTTTTAGTAATAAAACAGTAACCTCTCACATTCAATACTCACTAAGCTCTGATATATCTTCCTCTCCAATTTTTTATGTTTCTCTCCCTCCTACCAATGTCTTATCTAGATTCTCCATCTTCAACACCTCTAAATAGCCTTTGCATTACCAACAATGCTTGCAATCCTTAAAGTGTTGAAAGATCTCGTTCTAAGCATCAAACCTTTAATAACTAATGGGTATATAAAGTTACAGAGTATAGGTATGTAAAATGGATATATAAATTGAAATATCTACATCCTAAAGCCAGCAAGTGTTTATTGATTATTTTAATAACCATCATCCACTGAGCTAGGCAAAACAAGAGTGAGCAATGATAGACACAAGAGCACTTCACACTAGCACAGGGAACGCACATTCATCAAATAACTGCAAAAATAAAATTTAACTAAAAAAAAGTGCTCTGGGCATCTTTAGTAGGGCAATTGAACCTAGTCAGGAAGATTTTCCTAAGGGAGTGATATTTGACTTGATGCTCAGAGATGAATATGAGTTACTCAAGGGCAAAAGAGAAGGAAAGAACTTCCTGGAGGAGGAGACATCAGATGACATGGAACACTAGACAGTCTTCCTCCAGCCCAACCAGAGTTCTGGAGTAAAGACTGCTCATTACAGAAGTCCTGCGTCAGGGGAAATGGTGAGACTCTTTTACCACCTCCTCACTGTTCATTCATGAGGGGTTGCCCCCAAGAACAGTTTGACATGGCCAGAAAATTCAAGCAGACCTTAAAAGTGTTAACAGCTAAAGACTTCCAATCAATCATTTTTTGGTGGCTGGGCAGGTGACCTTCCCTGAGGAGGGATCTGAGTATTGCTCTCCTTGTCTATCACAAGCCCCAATAACATACAAAACCAGAGAGCAGGAACATGATCTTCATAGCATAAGTGCTTATATATATATATAACTAAAAAGACTTACACCACTTAAAAAATCCACTTTGGTGGTAAATGGCCAGAGCTCACATCTGAACCCAGATCTATATAATACCCAAGTCCACCATATTTCTACTGTTCAAATTCCACATGCATTATCTGAGCATCTTCTAGGTACCAAGTGGGTCCATGGTGAACAAAACAGACTAAAGGTAAGAGCTGTGAAGCTAACCATCTGTCCTTCAAAATACTTAAAACAACTTGCTTATATCATACATGTACAGAACCACCATTGGCAAAAAGGTGTTCAATATCCCAGTTTTCATGGAGATGAAAAATCAATGTAGTTAAACAAGTAAGCTTGGTATCTATTCATCACGCTCCTCCTACATTCCTCTCATTTTTCCCAAGTAAAAACATACATACCTGACCTGTGGTGGTGCAGTGGATAAAGCATAGACCTGGAATCCTGAGGTTGCTGGGGCAAGGCACATATGGGATTTGATGCTTCCTCCTCTTCCCTCTCTTCTAACTCTCTCTCTCTCCCTCTCTAAAATTAGTAAATAAGTTTTTTTTTTAAACAACATATATATATGAGGCTAGAGGAAAGCAAAGGCTTTTGGCAGAATCTCACGCCTTGACGGAGGCAGGAAATAACCCCATATCTCTCTTTACTGACCAGTTCCTCTGGCCCCTAAAGTTTTTCCTAAAAAGGGAATTATTCTTCTTTGCTGGGCAGCTGCACTCAACAGGCAACCTAAAGGTGTGGAACTGGTACAACTCCCTGATGGTGGAGGGTGCTGACAACAAGCTGTTTCAGAGCAGGCCCTCTTGTGAACGGGCTTGCCTGATGTCATTGTTTTCTTCAGGTCCCCGCTCTGCCGACAGGAGCGTGCATGCACTGATGTGGCTCCTTGTAAAATGATGGAATTGGGCAAGATCTGGGTTTTTTTCCACCCCTAGCCAGTCACCTGGAACATGTTTATAAAACACTATGGTAGGCCCCACTCCCAATCAATAAAATCAAACCCTATGGAGGTGGGCTGTAGGCATCATAGGTTTTAAAAGCTCTGCAGTGTTTGCCATTATCAGCCAAGGTTAAGAGTTATTAGATGACACAAATAAATAGCTGTGAGCAATTTAAATTCTATGAATAGCCCAATGACCCCTTGTACTATTTCATTTGTCAAGATAAATGTGTTGAGCACATATCATGAATCTAACAGTGTGCCAAACAGGGAAGACAAAGATAGACTTACCTTGGTCGCCAGAATAACTTACAGTCCCAAAGAAATGGTGAATATCTATTAGTATACTGGGTGGTGCCTATGCATACCCTGTTTTTCCTGGACCGTATCAGATAAGATGCTAGGATGGAGGCCCTTGTCTCTATATATTCACTTTATATGGTTGTTCTGTTGTCCAAAGACAGGAAATAGAACAGATTCCTTCTTCACTTCTTTTTGCACATTTGTTTTTTAGAACTAAATTAATGTAATTATTGATTGTTCTGTTGCATTTTGCTCAGCAATAGATTTACCTTCCTAAACCACAATAATGAAAAGTTTAACCCAAAATTCTGCTTTAAACGAGCAGGTAGTTAGAGGTCACCTGATCTAATTTTCCCATTAGTAAACAGATTAGTAAGGTCATACTTATGGCTCCTTGTTATCGACAAAACTCAGGTGTTCTGACCTCAGTTCAGTGATCACCCTATTAGAGCCACTGTTCAGGACTTTCAGGTAATATATTTTTTGCTTACCTGTCAGAAGGTGTGGAATGGTGAGCTCTGTTTGCTTAATGCCAACCACAACACTCTTAGATGTAATCATAATAAATGTAAGATACTGTAATTCAGTGTTGCTTGAAAAGCTACTTCTTTGCAGACATCCACTTGACCTGATTATTCAGTCCCTACAATTTAAACAGAATAACATTTTAAATCATTTTAAATCAAAGATGAAATAGTACAGATAATTTTATTTCCACCTGGGTTTCTTGGTTATACATTTTATCTCACTAAATTGGTAATACAAATTTTACCTTTTAAGGCAAATATATATCAAAAAGTGACTAGTTATTCATATATATCAAAATAAATTATGTTAAATTTTCATTCCTTTTTTTTTAAGTGAGAGGAAGGTAGATACAGAAACAGACTCCCACATGTGCCCCGACTGGGATCTATCCGGCAAAACTCTGTCTGGGGCCGATGCTCAGACCAACAGAGCTCTCCTCAGTGCCTGGGGCCAACACTCGGACCAACCAGGCCACTGGCTGTGGGAGGGGAAGAGGAAGAGAAAAGGGAGAGGGAAGAGTAGAGAAGCAGATGGTCACTTCCCTGTGTGCCCTGACCAGGAAACAAACCTGGGATATCCAAACGCTGGACCTATGTTCTATCCACTGATGTCATTTTTTTCCACCTTTGTTGAGCTATAAATTGACATAGCAGTGTGTAAGCTCAAAGTATACAATGTATTGATTTAATACACATATATAATAGGAAATGATTTTCACATTACCATTAGTTGACACCTTCATCACCACACATAACTACCACTGCTTTTCATGGTGAGAACATTTAGGATCTACTCCCTCGGCCACTTTACAGCCCATCGTCCATAATGCACTACCGTTAACTCCCTTCACCATGCGGTGACACTACATCCCCAGGACTTATTTATCTTTCAACTGAAAGCTTGGCCCTTTTGACCATCTTCATACACTAACGTTCTTGCAACATAAAATAACAGAAATGCAGAACAAATTGGTTATTGCCAGGGTTTAGTAAAAGGGGTGAGGGCAGGAGGGAAGTGGACGTGGCTTAAAAGGGCAACATGTCAGTCTTCAGATCAAAATATTCAGTATCTCGCCGTATCAGTGGAACACCCTGGCTGTGACGTGAGAGCTCAGTTCTGCAGGATGTCACCATTGAGGGAAACGGGACAGTGTACACGGACTACTCCGCGTGGCTTCTTAGAACTGCCTGTGAACCTACAATGATCTTGAAAACATGGAATATATTAAGAAGAAAAAATTTCCACAAGCAAACAAAAATTAAAAAAGAAAACTGAGATTTGCACTGTCTCATGTTATCTGTAAAACTTCTCACGTCCTTTTTAAAAATCCAGTAAGACATGCGCAGCCTTAGGAAACTGAGAGAAAATACGTTGGGACTCGGAGCACTTGGATGGGATGAAACGAAGGGCAGGCAATGGTTCCAGTAGAGCGTGGAGCAGATCCCCTTGCTGACATAACCAGTGACCTTGAACTGGGAAGAGGAGGCCATGACAGCATTCAGGGCCCAATCCAGATACTGCCACCTTGACTAATTAAAAACAATATTCCTTTCCTTTTGAATTCATTTTTTTGAAATCACAAAAACAATTGATTGTGTCACTCCCCAGGAAGGCACAACATATATTTATGTATTATGAGGACTCAGTCAAATTTAGCATGCGTTTGTAAAAGTTAAGTATATATACAACAAAACATTCTGTGCCTATTGCCATTTTGGTTTGTCTTATCTGGGTGTAGTTTGCTAAAAGCACTTAGGAAGAGTTGGCATGTACGACTCAATTTTATTGATAGGACCAAGAGAATTCGACTAGTTAAGTTTGTAATTTTAAAGTTCTTAAAAGATTTAGCTTACAAAATTTCAGGTGCTATTTATTAAGTATAAAAGCAGCTTTAAATATTTAGAGGAATAATTTAATATATTTGTAAGTTAAATACATTGAATATAAAAGCCAACACAAAAAGTCCAAAGCCCTTCAGCTGTTTAAGATTTCAACAGCATGGCTAAGCCAGGACGGACACTTCCACCTGCTGGGGGATCAATTCTGATACCCGCAGTGCCTCCTCTCAGAACTGAAGGTCTCATACAAAACAACTAATCTGCTTTTCTCCAAGAATTTACAATTGAAGTTGGTAGAATGAATTATTTTACTTTAAACATATGATGAAGCTCAGCTTCTTATTCTGAACTCAAAATAAGAAATATGTTGATGATACCTGAGAAGAGTATCATACCATGAATGGACATACTAGAACTAGTATACCTTTGTGCTCCTCTGAGTGTTGGTAAGATCAAAAGTTATCCCTGTGATAAAATGTGAAAGAGAAGCAGCAAGCTTTATTCAGATAGTACCCAACTGAACTCTAGTCCCTGCACTGTTAATGTGTTATGATAATTGTGGTGAAGGCAGGGACTACCCATGAGAATGAATAAGCTCATCGTGTACAGCTGTACAAAAATCTAGGCAATTCCAAGAATTATACACTGCACAGATTGCACAGAGAGAGAAGGAGGGGAGAGAGAGAGAAAGAGAGAGCCTTAGCTAGGGGTTGGTGATGAGACTAAAGGGATGCAGGGGGGAAAAGTGTAAAAAAAAAAAGAAGAAAATGTAAACCTGAACCTAGTAAGTGATGTAAGACTACCCTTAGAGGTTCCAACTGTCAATAGATTGATTCTAGAGGTCCTCATACTGGTCTACAAATTAGATGTGCATTGAAAAAGATTTCAAAAGTCTAATGGAAGGAAACAAAGATGAAATCACAGTGAATTTGTGCACATCTTAAATCTTAAAAGGGAGTCATGACCTATTTCATGCTTGGAGTTGTTCTGGGGGCAGAATTCCAAGAGTAAAATGTTTTGAAGTCCTCGACCTCCTCACCCTCTGAATTTGTATTCGCTGGCAAGGGCCAGCTCAATGTATAGGAAACCAATCTGGAGGGACCTGGAGGGCAAGCTTTCTGTTCCCTGGTGGCCCTGTGAGTGTCAGGAGATAATTCCTAGCTTATTTACCTTGTACTATGAGACAGTTACAGATGTATCACCACTCTTCTCAATCACTTAGTAATGAACTAATTAACTTTCTTAGTAGCGAGAGTAATATCTCAGCATTTCAGAAAGAAAGGAGATGTGTTAGTGATTGAATGACTTAAATAATCTGTCACTTTCCATGTTTTATAAACCTGAGCCCATTTATGAAGGACAAGGAAGCAGATTGAGTAATATATCTGATATAAAGCTTATGGGAGTTGAAAACAGGATAATTTCAGAGTTCTTCAGATTCCCTTCCTGATTTACAATTACTCTCTGATAGAGCAGAAAAACATGAGGCCTACTTAGAAAATAGGTCCCATATTTGCTATTGAGCAAATAAGAGAAACAAGAAGTCCTAAACACTCATATTAATAACAAACACACATGCACATGCACATCTTTTAAAGTATTAGGAACACCTGGTAGGATAGCTCAGTTGGTTAGAGCTTTGTCCCAAAGCACAGAGGTTACTGGTTGGATCCCCAGTCATGGCACATACAGGAACAGATCTATGGTCCTCTCTCTCTCCCACTCCCTTCCTGTCTCACTAAAATCAATAAGTAAAAAAGTTTTTTAAAGTAATAAGAACAAGGAAACAATCATTTTTAGTCAAGAGGAAATTGCTGGCTCCAGACTGCTCAAATTCCAGTCCTGCCATTCTATATGCTGCTGTGTGACTCTGGGAAGGTTACATAAGCACTACACTTCTCAGTTTCCTTCTCCAAAAAAAAGAGTGTAAGAGTAGTATTTACCTCTTAGGATTAAAATTATTTTTCAAAAAATATTTAAAACATTGAATCAAAAAGAATAAAATACCTAGGAATAAATTTAACCCAGGAGGTAAAAGATCTGTATTCAGAAAACTCCAAGACATTGAAGAAAGAAACCGAAGAAGATACAAATAAATGGAAGCATGTATTGTGCTCATGATAGGATGCATTAAGGTGTAAAGTGACTGTACTACCCAAAGCTATCTACAGATTTAATGTAATCCTTATCAAAATACTAATGGCAATTTTTAAAGAACTAGAAATAAATAATCATACATTTTATATGGAACCACAAAAGACTCCAAATAGTCAAAGAAATTTTTAAAAATATAAACAAAGTTGAAGGTACCATGCCACCTGGTATCAAACTATACTACAAAGCTATGGTAGTCAAAACAGCATAGCACTGGCATAAAAATAGACACACAGCTCAATGGAACAGAATAGAAAACCCAGAAATAAACCCATGCCTCTATAGTCAATTAATCTATGCCAAAGAAGGCAAGAATATATAATACAATGAGTTAAATACAGTTTCTTCCATAAATGGTGTTGGGAAAACTAAATAGACATATGGAAAAGAATGAAACTGGACCACTTTCTTACACCATATACAAGAATAAGCTCAAAATGGAGTAAAGAGTTAATGTAAGACCTGAAACCATAAAATTCCAGGAAAAAAACATAGGCACTAAATTCTCTGACATTGCTCTTAGTAATATTTTTTTTGGATATGCCTCCTCAGGCAAAAGAAACAAAATAAAAAATAAACAAATGGGACTACATCAAACTGAAGAGCATTTGCACAGCAAAGGGAACCATCAACAAAATGAAAGCCTACTGAATGGGAGAAAATATTTTTCAACAATATATCTAATAAGGGGTTAATATCCAAAATATATAAGGAACTCAACCACTGAACACCAAAAGTCAAGCATTCTCATGGAAAATGGGCAGAGAACATAAATAGACATTTCTCCAAAGAGGAATACAGATGTCCAACAGACATAAGAAAAGTGCTTATAAAAAAAACTGATCATGAGAGATGAGATCTTACCTCATATTTGTCAAAATGTCTATCTTTAATAAATCAACCAGTAAGTGTTGGCGAGAATGTGGAGAAAAGAGAAACATTGCATTGTTGGTGGGTTGTAACTTGGTGCAGCCATTATGTAAAACAAAGTTTCCTCAAAATATTCAAAATAGAACTTACTCTATGACCCAGCAATTCCACTTCTGGGTATTTACCCCAAGAAATCCAAAATACCAAAAGCTGCAGTACATTGACACAATGGAATACTACATGGATGCAAAAAAGAAGAAAATTTTCCCCTTTGCAACAGCATGGATGGACCAGGAGAGCATTATGCTAAGTGAAATAAGCCAAGCAGAGAAAGAAAAGCACCATATGATTTCACTCATATGTGGAATCTAATGAACAAATTAAACTTACAAACAAAATAGAATTGGAGACATGGGTATTTGGAACAGACAGACAGCATCAGAGGAGAGGGGGGATTTGGGGACCAGATAATAAAAAATGAAAAGATTAAGAAAATACACACAGCCTGACCTGTGGTGGTGCAGTGGATAAACTGTCGACCTGGAATACTGAGGTCACCGGTTCAAAACCCTGGGCTTGCCTGGTCAAGGCACATATGGGAGTTGAAGCTTCCAGCTCCTCCCCCTGTTTTTTTTTTCTCTCTCTCTAATAAAAAAATGAATAAATAAAATTAAAAAAAATAACCCCCCCAAAAAAAGAAAGAAAATACACACACACACACACACACACACACACACATACACACACACAGATATATACTGCACACAAAAATTAGGGGATATTTTATAGCTCCATATTTAATTTGAACTATACCCTAATTTTTGTGAGTAGTATATTAAAACAAACACATAGACACAGACAACAGTGTGGTGATATCATAGGGAAAGGGGTGTGGAGTAGGGGGAGGTGAATAAAGTAGGCAAAATAGGGACAAAAGAGACTTTGCTGGGGGTGATAGATGCATGATGCAGTGAGCAGATGATGTTATACTGAGTTGCATACTTGAACCTGTGCTCCCCAAAAATCAATTAATAAAGAAATCCAAAATTAAACATATGATGAAGCTCAGCTTCTTATTCTGAACTCAAAATAAGAAATATGCTGATGATACCTGAGAAGAGGATCATGCCATGAATGGGCATGCTAGAACTAGTATACCTTTGTGCTCCTCTGAGTGTTGGTAAGATCAGAAGTTATCCCTGTGATAAAATGTAAAAGAGAAGCAACAAGCTTTATTCAGATAGTACCCAACTGAACTCTAGTCCCCGCACTGTTAATGTGTTATGATAATTGTGGTGAAGGCAGGGGCTACCCATGAGAATGAATAAGCTCATCGTGTACAGCTGTACAAAAATCTAGGCAACTCCAAGAATTATACACTGCACAGATTGCACAGAGAGAGAAGGAGGGAAGAGAGAGAGAAAGAGAGAGCCTTAGCTAGGGTTGGTGATGAGAATAAAGGGATGCAGGGGGGGAAAGTGTAAAAAAAAAAAGAAATGTAATTTGAAAAGATATATGCACCCCTATGTTCATTACAACATTGTTTACAATAGTCAAGATACAGAAGCAACCTAAGTGCCCATCAAGAGATGAATAGAGGGCGGCAAGATGGCAATGGAGTAGGCGAATATACCAACTTCCACCTCCAAGAACCAAAGTGGATTACAACTTAATTTTAAGAACCATCATCTGGAAAAACCAACTTTGGACTAAACTAAGAGGACTCTTTAACCAAGGAACACTGAAGAAGCCACACTGAGACTGGTAGGAAAAGCAGAAACGCTGAGAGGACTGCCCAGCTCCCAAGAGCGAACGGCAGCTTGGAAGAGACTCGTGTGGTGGAAAGCAAGTTTAGCAGAGAGGGCAAGGTCCTGGGCCCCAGGAACAAAGCCCCAGCCTGCAGCCCCAGAGCCTAGAAGAAGTGTATGGACAGTATTTAGCTGAAAAACAAGTCAGGATAGTGTTTGTGAGAAAGAGACAGATTTCTCAGACCCAGGATGCTTCTTAAAGGGACAGTACAGAAAACCTCTTTTACAACAACTCACCCGGGACTCTGGGGGATGAGGAGAGAGGAGAGGACTGGAGTAGCAGGAAGAGAGTGTAATCTAGGAGACACAGGAAGAAACACTTTGAGGGGCAGCCACTCTAACCCCTGGGCTGAGTCACTCCAAAAATCTGAAGTGAATATTTTCCCTGGAACCAGCAATACTGGCAAAGGGAAGCAGGACACCAGCCAAACAAGCTCTCCCGTGGCACTCAGAGCAGAGTTGCTTAGAAGGAGGGAGCCTTCAGAAATATAGTATTGAGTGCTAGGGTCTGAGCTGCAGTGCCGCCACCCACACGGCTGAGGGCTCACCAGAGGGCCGGTGGCAGTGGGATGTGGAAGTGCAGTCCCATCGGCAAGGGTGGAAGCTGGGCCAGCCACAACTGAGGCTCAGCATGAGCTCAGTCTCACCCAGCAGGGGTAAAAGCCAGGCCGGCCACAACTGAGGCCCGGCATGAGCTCAGTCTTGCCTGGCGAGGGAGGAGTGGATGCATGAAAGTGGTCCAGAGCCAGGGCTTGCAGCCAATGCGTGAGCACAGCTCCACCCGCGGAGGCAGGGTAAAAGCCCCAAAACAGGCAGAGACCCGCAGCTGAGCAAAGATGCTCACCCCTGCCCATGCTGTTGAGGCTTGTAGCCCCAGCATGGTGTGCAGCCCTTCCCACAAGGATGGGGCAAAAGCTGAAAACAGAAAAGCTTGTAGACCCAGGCACATGAACACACCACCCTCCCGTGGAGGAAAGGCAAAAACTGCAGCGACAGCCCCAGTGGGCTGGAACTGGCAACACCCATACCAAAACGCCCAAGGCAGGGGCAAAGAAGTTGACGGGCCTCCAGACAGACCACACTTAGGGAACACAGAGGCCACACCCATTGGACTCCAGTGGCCACACCCTTCATATACACAGACAAAATGGGAAGGCAGAGAAATGCAACCCAATTGAATCAAGAGAAATCCCCAGAAAAGGACTTGAATTAGTCAGATATAACCAAATTACTGGATGCAGAGTTTAAAATAATGATTGTTATGATGATCAAAGATATTAGAACAATAAATGGTCATAATGAACAACTAAATAAAGAGATAGCAAGTATAAAAAAGGACATTGAAATAATAAAATAGAATCAGTCAGAAATGACAAATACAATATCAGAAATTAAGACAACAATAGAAGGAATTAAAAGCAGGATGAGTGAAGTTGAAAATTGAATTAGCAAGTTAGAAAACAAGATAAACAAAGGCATAGAAGCAGAGCAGCAAAAAGAAAAGAGACTCAAAAAGTCTGAGGAAATTCTAAGAGAGTTCTGTGACAACATGAAGAGAAATAACATCCGCATCATAGGAGTTCCTGAAGAAGGAAAGAACAAGAGATAGAGACATTGTTCAATCAAATCATAGCTGAAAACTTCCCTAAATTGATACAGGAAAAAGGCACACAAGTTCAAGAAGTACAGAGAATTCCATTAAAGAGAAATCCAAAGAAGTCTACAACAAGACACATCATAATTAAAATACCAAAGCTAAATGATAAAGAAAAAATATTAAAGGCTGCTAGAGAAAAAAAAGGCTTTCACCTACAAAGAAGCCCCCATAATGATGACATCTGACTTCTTAACAGAAATACTGAGGCCAGAAGGGAATGGCAAGAAATATTCAAAGTAATGCAGAACAAAAACCTACAACCAAGACTACTTTATCCAGCAAGGTTATTGTTTAAAATTGAAGGAGAAATATAAAGCTTCCCAGACAAATAAAAACTGAAGGAATTAATAACAACCAAACCAATGCTGTAACAAATGTTAAGGGGCCTGTTGTAAACAGATCAAAGGAGGAAAAGAATATAGCAAAAGAGGAATACAGTTTTAAAGAATAAAATGGCAATAAACAACTACATATCAATAATAAACTTAAATGTAAATGGTTAAATGATCCAACTAAAAGACATAGGGTAGCTGCGTGGATAAGAAAACAGAACCCATACATATGCTGTCTATAAAAGACACACCTTAGAACAAAAGATGCACATAGACTGAAGGTAAAAGGATAGAAAAAAATATTTCATGCAAATGGAAATGAAAAGAAAGCTGTGGTAGCAATACTTGTATCAGACAAAATGAACTTTAAAACAAAGGCTATACTAAAAAATAAAGAAGGTCACTAAATAATGATAAAGGGAGCAATCCAACAGGAAGATATAACCATTATAAATATCTACGCACCAAATATAAGAGCACCTAAATATAGCCTGACCTGTGGTGGCGCAGTGGATAAAGCATCGACCTGGAAATGCTGAGGTCGCCGGTTCGAAACCCTGGGCTTGCCTGGTCAAGGCACATATGGGAGTTGATGCTTCCTGCTCCTCCCCCCTTCTCTCTCTATGTCTCTCTCTCTCTCTCTCTCTTCTCTCTCTCTCTCCCTCTCTCACTCCTTTCTAAAATGAATAAATAAAATAAAAAAAAATGTTAAAAAAAAAAAAAAAAAAAAACACCTAAATATATAAAGCAGACTTTGATGAATATAGAGAGTGAGATCAACAGCAATACTAAATAGTAGAGAATTTTAATACCCCACTAACATCACTAGATAGATCCTTAGGAAAGAAAATGAACAAAGAAACAGCAGATTTAAAGGACACTAGATCAGTGGTAGTCAACCTGGTCCCTACTGCTCACTAGTGGGCATTCCAGCTTTCATCGTGGGTGGTAGCAGAGCAAGCAGAGTATAAAAAGATTTAACTATAGTAAGTTGTTTTATAAAGATGTATTCTGCCAAACTTAGCAAAAATCTGACATAAAGTACTTCGTAAGTAATTATTATTATATACTTTAACTTGCTGTAACTCTGCTTTATAAATTTTATAAAGTAAAGTTACTTACCTACTTTATAAATCACCATTACTGTGGAACTGGTGGGCGGTTAGAAAATTTTACTACTAACAGAGATACAAAAGTGGGTGGTAGGTATAAAAAGGTTGACTACCCCTGCAAGATCAATTTGATTTAATAGATATCTTCAGAACTTTTCACCCTAAAGCAGCAGAATATACATTCTTTTCAAGTGCTCATGGTACATTCTCTAGGATAGACCACATGTTAGGGCACAAAAGGGGTCTCAACAAATTTAAGAAGATTGAAATCATATCAAGCACTTTCTCTGATCACAATGGCATGAAACTAGAAATCAACCACAACAGAAAAACTCAAACATTCTCAAACATATAAAAACTAAATAGCAGGTTGTTAAATAATGAATGGATTAAGAATGAGATCAAAGAAGAAATAAAAAAAAATTCCTAGAAACGAATAATAATGAGCATACAACAACTCAAAATTTATGGGACACAGCAAAAGCAGTCCTGAGAGGGAAATTTATAGCATTACAGGCATACCTCAAGAAGCCAGAAAAAGCTCAAATAAACAACTTAACCCTGCATCTAAAAGAACTAGAAAAAGAACAGCAAGTAAAGTCCAGAGGTAGTAGAAGGAAGGAAATAATAAAGATCAGAGCAGAAATAAATGACATAGAGGCTAAAGAAACAATACAGAGGATTAATGAAACAAGGAACTGGTTCTTTGCAAAAGTAAACAAGATCGATGAACCTTTAACCATACTCACCAAGAAAAATGAGAGAGGACTCAAATAAATAAAATTAGAAATTAGAGTGGAGAAATAAAAACCAACACAATAGAAAGACAAAATATTGTAAGAAAATACAATGTCAAAAAATTAGACAACCTAGGTGAAATGGACAAATTCCTTAAAACATATATTTTAAAAATCAATCTGGAAGAATCAGAAAACCTTAACAGACCGATTACAGCAAATGAGATCGAAACTGTTATCAAAAACTCCCAACAGATGGAAGACAATTTGACTTTGGGTGATGGGTATGCAACATAATTGAATGACAAGATAACCTGGAGATGATTTCTTTGAACATATGTACCCTGATTTATTAAAGACACCCCATTAAAATTAATAAAATTGTAAAAAAAAAAAAAAAACAAAAACAACAACAACAAAAAAAAAAAACAACCTCCCAACAAATAAAAGCCTGGGGCCCGATGGCTTCACAAATGAATTCTTCCAAAAATTCAAAGAAGAACTAACTCCTATTCTTCTCAAGCTATTTCAAAAAATTCAAGAGCAAGGAAGACTTCCAAGCTCCTTTTATGAGGCAAGCATAATTCTGATTCCAAAACCAGGCAAAGACAACACAAAGAAAGAAAATTATAGGCCAATATCCCTGATGAATATAGATGCTAAAATCCTCAAAAAAATATTAGCAAACTGGATCCAGCAATATATTTTTAAAAAAATCATACAACATATTCAAGTGGGATTTATTCTGGGGAGGCAAGGCTGGTACAATATTTGCAAATCAATCAATGTGATTCATCACATAAACAAAAGGAAAGAGAAAAACCACATGATAATTTCAATAGAGGCAGAAAAAGCATTTCATAAAATCCAGCACCCGTTCACGGTCAAAACTCTTAGCAAAGTGGGAATACGGGGAACATATCTCAACATGATAAAGGCCATCTTTGACAAACACACAGCCAACATCATATTCAATGGGCAAAAATTAAATGCAATCCTCTTAAGATCAGGAACAAGGCAGTGGTGCCCCCTTTCACCACTGTTATTCAACATAGTTCTGGAAGTCCTAGCCACAGCAATCAGACAACAAGAAGAAATAAAGGGCATCCAAATTGGAAAAGAAGAAGTAAATCTATCATTATTTGCAGATGATATGATATTGTATATAGAAAACCCTAATGTCTCAGTCAAAAAAGTACTGGACCTGATAAACAAATTCAGCAAGGTGGCAAGATATAAAATTAATACTTAGAAATCAGAGGCATTTTTATACACCAACAATGAACTGTCAGAAAGAGAAATTATGGAAACAATCCCCTTCAGTATTGCAACAAAAAAAATAAAGTACCTAGAAGTAAATTTAACCAAGGAGATAAAGACTTGTACTCAGAAAATTATAAAACATTGATAAATAAATCAAGGAAGATACAACAAGTGGAAGCATATACCATGCTCATGGTTAGAAAGAATAAACATAATTAAAATGTTTATATTACCCAAAGCAATTTATAAATTCAATGCAATACCAATTAAAATACCAATGACATACTTCAGATATATAGAACACATATACCAAAATTTTATTTTGAACCAAAAAAGAACGCGAATAGCCTCAGCAATCTTGAAAAGGAAGAATAAAGTGAGAGATATCACACTTCCTGATATCAAGTTATACTACAAGGCCATTGTACTCAAAACCGCTTGGTACTGGCATAAGAATAGTCATATAGATCAATGGAACAGAACAGAGAACCCAGAAATAAACCCACACCATTATGGACAACTGATATTTGACAAAGGAGGTAAGGAAATACAATGGAATAAAGACAGACTCTTCAACAAATGGTGTTGGGGAAATTGGACATCTACCTGCAAAAAAAATGAAACTAGATCACCAACTTATACCATACACAAAAATAAACTCAAAATGGATAAAAGACTTAAAGGTAAGCCATGAAACCATAAGCATCTTAAAAGAAAACATAGGCAGTAAGCTCTCCGACATCTCTCACATCAATATATTTGCTGATTTATCTTTACGAGCAAGTGAAATAAAAGACAGGATAAACAAATGGGACTATATCAAACTAAAAAGCTTTTGCACAGCTAAAGACAATAAGAACAGAGTAAAAAAGACAAACCACACAATGGGAGAACATATTCGACAATACATCCTATAAGGGGTTAATAACCAAAATTTATAAAGAACATGTAAAACTCAACACCAGGAAGACAAACAATCCAATCAAAAAAATGAGCAAAAAAAAATGGATAAACACTTCTCCAAAGAGGACATACAGATGGCCAATAGGCATATGAAAAAATGCTCAACATCACTAATCATTAGAGAAATGCAAATTAAAACTATAATGAGATATCACCTCACAGCAGTCAGAATGGCGCTCATCAACAAAACAACACAGTATAAGTGCTGGCGAGGATGTGGAGAAAAGGGAACCCTCCTGCACTGCTGGTGGGAATGCAGACTGGTGCAGCCACTGTAGAAAACAGTATGGGGATTCCTCAAAAAATTAAAAATGGAACTACCTTTTGACCCAGCTATCCCACTTTTAGGAATATACCCCAAGAATACCATAGCACTATTTCAAAAGAAGAAATGTACCCCCATGTTGATGGCAGCATTGTTCACAATAGTGAAGATCTGGAAATAGCCCAAGTATCCATCAGTAGACGAGTGGATTAAAAAGCAGTAGTACATGTATACAATGGAATACTATGGGGCCATGAAAAAAAGTAAATCTTACCTTTTGCGACAACATGGATGGACCTGGAAACTATTATGTTAAGTAAAATAAGCCAGGCAGTAAAAGAAACATATCATATGACCTCACTCATTTGAGGAATTCAAGGAATAATGAGAACTGAGGAATGGAATTGAGACAGAGGAGGGATCAAAGGAACGAGAGGAAAAGAGGAAAGAGAGAAAGGGGATGATATGATGGGATAAACCTGAAGGGAAGGGGGGAGGGTGTTATGGGGAGGGAGCTAGGGAGAGGTTGATACGGGGGAGGGGGGATGCATTCAGGGCAACACTAGAATCTATGTAAACACAATAAATTAAAATCAATTTTAAAAAGGATGAATTTGGAGCTGAAGGCAATAAATTAATAAATAATACAGAGGGAAATTTTAAAAAAATGTTTAAGAGATGAATAGATAAAGAGGTCATACATGTATACAACTGAATATGACTCAGCCATAAAAAAAGAATGAAATCTTATCATTTGTGACAACATTGATGGACCTAGACAGTATTATGTAAAATAAAATAAATCATACAGATAAAGACAAATACCATATGATTTCTCTTATACTTGGAATCTAAAAAGAATTATAAATAAAGAAAACTGGAACAGACTCATATATACAAGAGAGCAAATTGATGGCTGCCTGATAGGTGGGCTGGATTAAGAAGATACAGGGATAAAGATGTGAAAATTGATAGTTACAAAATAGTCACAGGAATGTAAAGTACAGCACAGAGAAGATAGTCAAAAATATTGTAATAACTATGTATGGTGCCAGGTGGGCCTTAGACTTACCAGGGTTTTTACTTCATCAGTTATCTAAATGTCTAATCACTATGTTATATACCTGAAACTATGAATTATGACCACTTTGTATTTAAAAGACATTGTCATACCAACAGCAACAGCCATGAAAGTAATCCTAAACCTGGTTTCATAAACACATCATAGAATCTCAAGGGTCTAAATTAAGCGGATTGTTAGTTTGAATAAGAAAAAAATACAACCTGGCCGGTAGCTCAGTTGGTTATAGAATCGCCCTGATGCACCCAAGTTGCACATTTGATCCCCCGTCAGGGCACATATAAGTATCAACCAATGAATGCATAGGTAAGAGGAGCGACAAATCAATGCTTCTCTCTCTCTCTCTCTGTCTCTCTCTCTCCCCCTCCTCCCCCCTCCCTTCTTCCCTTCTTTCTAAAATCGATTTTATAAGATACAAAGGCATTAATCATATACACTACTTCCTGCAAAATTTGCAACTGAGTATTGGAAGCTCTGCTGGATCTCCTTATGTTGCTATCATTTTTCACACAGTGTGTATTCAGTGCATCACTTGAAGCCCAAAATTCTTCACTATGTTAATTGCAGAGCCTGTAACAACTGCAAGCCAATGGAGAAAAAAAGGATCAAAATAATAATATTGTGAAGGGTCATGTTGTACAAAAAGTTGGTTAGTGTCATATTGAATAGAAATACAAGAATCTTGAGAGTCTGATTATAAGATGGCTGTTGTTTTTTTATTCAACTTAAAATAACCATGTTTTTGTATTCACCTACATGTTGACAGACTTCCTGACGGATGTCATACTCACCTCTACTTATTGCTTTAATGGTTCTTTTTAAAGACCCAGGTTATTTTATGAGACACAAATCTTAGGCACTTTCTTAGATTCCATTGGGACTGGCAGACTCTTCCACACTGGCCCAGTTGTGAAACTGCCACACTGAAGGATTTTGGAGGGGGTCTCTCAGTCCTCCATCGGGGACAACCGGTCACTTGACCTGGGAATGCCAAGCCTTGACTGTGCACAGCCAGGCCAACCTGCTGCATGACCTTCCTCCTCTTCCAGATTTGGATGAAACATCACATCACTGGAGGGGACTTGACCTTCTGAGTTTCTACAGAAAGAGCCAAATGATGCATCCCAGAATATGAGGGAATTAACTCCCACAAAGGATAAGCTTGGACCAATGGGAAGCAAAAAAGTTAGAGACTTAGGCAAATAAATTCTCTCTCCTTCCCTCCACCCATAGATGCTCAAAGTCAGAGTCTGTTTTTCCTTGTCATCATGCAGAGCAGCCCCTATGTTCAGCAATACCCCTGCAAAGCAGCTGAGTAGCCTGCCGAGTCTTCACGTGGTGGCCAGCGTGGCCATGCGCTCCCCACCCCCAACATTGCTCTCTCCCTTTTCCTCGCCCACGCTGTGCTGGGCTGCCTGTCACCTCCCAAATTGCTGCGTTATCGCATTGTCCTTGCTCCAGGTTCTCCTTTCTAAAAAAATTGGGCAATGACAGTTATATTTTTCTTTGTAATTTGAGACAAAGAGTCTTAACTTCTTATAACTTTTTTTGTCTTCCTGAATAAAATCATTACTTTTTGGGAATAAGAACACCAGCATTCTAAATGAAAGTGAGCTGAAATATTGTTATGAGCCATAGGAACAAATAACTTGATAGAACCTGGGGAAAAAAAAAACCAGATTATTAAATGTCTGTTATCACCTTATTGGGAGATCGAGCTGATTCAGAACAGAGCAATGCTTCTCCTTATACATGCTCTTGGGAGGAAAAGAAAATGCAGTGTGTATAACAAGTGCCATGCCTTTTACTTTTCCCAGAAACACTGGAAGAGGCTCGCACCGAGAGGTGAGCGGAGGAATGGTTACGGAGGCAAGGATCATCATTCACAGAGCAGAGAATGCGCCAGCCACGGCAGACGTACAACATGTGATTTCTAAAGAATGTAAAAACCTTTGTGCAGGAGATAACAAACCCAATCTACTCCCTCTTCAACAAGACAGGAGACTGACTCATAAGCCTGCGGGAGCTAGGTGTTTCCATTTGCTTGTTTGTCTCTGGTTTGTTTCTTGGGAAGGGACTATACAGGTGTCCCCTGCCATTAGTAATGGTAATGCCTTCTCTCATGTAAGTGAAAATCCTCTTTGGATCTCTTTCAGTTAACAAATACAAATACTAACGTAGGTCTTTCACAAAGTGAAGTGGTGTAAAGGAGTTTTCAGAAAGCAGGGGATAATCTTTGCTTTCCGCCCTTTTATCTAAAGAAGGTCTCGTAGGGAATGTTCCGCTTTGGGAAACCAGGGGAAACATGTAATAGGATTTGCAGCCCTGGCCCACCTTCAGCCCCACTCCTGGAGGGAAGCAGGAGAATCCCCACATAGTCCTCCACCTCCTCCCCCTCATCCCAACAGAGAGGACCTGTACTATGGCAGCCCAGCAATTACCTTTTAAAATAGCTCAAATATATGATTACAAATGAAATAAGTAAATAATCTTGACTGCTACTTCTCTTCATTAAATGAACACAAACTATAATATGTCTCAGGGAAGAACAAGAGGAATACCCTCTTAGATTGTCAGGTCCACCATCGTTCCCTACTTATCTAAAAGGCCGGGAATAAGACGAATTTGAAGAAGGGAAGAATATTGCACCCAAAATATGTCACTTTGTCAAATTTTTTGAGTTAAAGGCACTTAAAAAACAGCAGATGCAAAAAAAAAAAAAAGGCCGTTCTGTTCTCCATGTTTTCTCCTGAAAACAAAGGATTAAAACCTCTCATGTGAAAGATGTCATCTTTGTTCGTATCAAGAGAAACTGTTCTTTGATGAAGCATCAAAGCTGAAAGAATTCTGTACAAGCAGACCTTGATAAAAACATTCTCCTCTTCCCTTAGCCTCCTTGCAGACGTTAGTTACTTTTCCACAATTGCCCCTCTTTGTTCATCTACTGTAGTATAAAAATCTTCAGCTTGTACCATTTCTTTGGGTCTTTACTTCCTTACGAGGGCTCTTCTATCATGTAACACTAATACGACTTTATAAGATTTTCCCCTGTGTTGGGCAGATGAAATATATTATGCTCACTTTGTTAAAGATGGCGCTGCCCACGTGGAGGCCATCACCCAGGTGATATTAATGTGTGTTGGGGGCAGGCTGTGGGCAGGCAGGATGGTTGTAACCTGGGGCTTGGTTTTGGGATTAAGCCTTTCCCACCCTTTTTGATGTGGGGTGGTACAATCCCATCATGCCTCAGATAAGTAACAGTATTAGAGACTTCCCTATTTTGTGTGTTGGATTGAGGGTTTTGAGTCTACACTATGGAGTGGGGGCAGAGCGAGGGCTTGCTCTCTTGGTTCCTGAGATTAACATTGGCGAGCAGAGAGCAGAGAAAGGCCATGTGGAGGAGGCCAGGAGATGCGGCCAAGATGGCAGAGTGTTAAGTTAGAAGCCAGTTTGTGCAGGGAGAGGGAGGGAGATGGGGAACAGAGGTGAATGGGTCTGGTGAGCTAGAAGCCTTTGATTCTAGGAGGCTCGGATAAGTCAGTAGCTTTGTGGGCACTGAATGTGAGTGGGTTTTAGAGCCCAGTGTGTGTTTTTACTTGCCCGCTGGGTGCAATGGCCCACCAGCTTTTGGCTCCGTTGTTTCTTTACCGACTGTCAGAATCCAATGCGAACCTGCATGAGCCAGGCGGCTGTGATAGTGGCCATGCCTACTGGCTTTACACCCTGTTAATCTGTTTTATGTTGGTTTCATTCTCAGACCCAGCCCAAAACCCCTAAGAAGGTAGAGATGACATTGTACCTCATCTACCCATTCAGTCTCTGCTCAGAGACCTGCTTGGGCAGAATTGGTGACCACAGCTGCTGCTGAGTCCCCAGCAGATGACCTGCACAGAAAAGGAAGTAGTCAGTTGACACAGGATAGAACAATCAACTAAATGTGCTTTTCCTATTCTGCGTGGGCTGCTTAGCACCAATGAATTTTCAAATTTTCATGGTTTCAGCCTGATTACAGGAATAATGGTGACATCAGATGGTTTATGTTTTCACATAAAATTTGGAAGTGTTTACGACCACCCTACATGATAAACATTTGGTCTTTATTTTACTGTGGCATGGGGACACATCTCTTTGAAATGTTTTCCTCCTTTGTTTACAGAGACTCCTCCCTCCTGTGTGCTCCTCCTTTGTCTGCATTAGTTTCATTCAGAGAATGCTAGTTTTCCTAGGAATTCCAATCTTAATCCTAGAAGAGCCTGACCTAGTATATATAGACCATAAATAAAGTCTTTCTTCCTTTCCCTTCAGGTTCTGCCCTCCAGCCCTTGATAGGTTTACTGTACTCACCACAGCAATTCAACAGCCACCTCCATGAGCAGCCTGCTAATCTGTCTCCAGTCCCAAAAGCTCTAAGACCCAGGTCCATGTAGTCAAATGTCTTCCATTGCTTTCTCAAAATTTTCAGTTTTGTCAAAGTCACCTTCCACCAATGGCAAGTTTTTAGCCCCACTCCCCCAACAGTTTTCCTCTCCTGTGTTTTCTGTAGGTGTATCGAGAATCTGAACCCTTTGAGTACTATGAACGTTCATGTACGTCCTCGTGCCTCCTGACCATCCAGAGTGCGACCAATTCATTTTTAAAATGTGTAAAGCAACATTAAAAAAAGGTAAATGGCCCTGGCTGGTTGGCTCAGCGGTAGAGCGTTGGCCTGGCATGCGGGGGACTCGGGTTCGATTCCCGGCCAGGGCACATAGGAGAAGCGCCCATTTGCTTCTCCACCCCCCTCCCCTCCTTCCTCTCTGTCTCTCTCTTCCCCTCCCGCAGCCAAGGCTCCATAGGAGCAAAGATGGCCCGGGCGCTGGGGATGGCTCCTTGGCCTCTGCCCCAGGCACTAGAGTGGCTCTGGTCACAGCAGAGCGACGCCCCGGAGGGGCAGAGCATTGCCCCCTGGTGGGCAGAGCGTTGCCCCTGGTGGGCGCGCCGGGTGGATCCCGGTCGGGCGCATGCGGGAGTCTGTCTGACTGTCTCTCCCCATTTCCAGCTTCAGAAAAATACAAAAAAAAAAAAAAAAAAAAAAGGTAAATGTATGTTCTTCTTGTTTCTATAAATTGGTTATTAAACAAACATGATTTTAAGTTAATAAAACTATAAGTGGAACTAATTTCATTTTTTGAAAAAAAAAAACTCACTCCCAGGGGTCAGTGAGCATGAAAAAAACTCACTACTCAAAGGATTAATTTAGCTCTGGTGGGATAGCCCAGTTGGCTAGAGCATTGTCCTGATATGCTGAGGTTGCAGGTTCCACTCCCAGTCAGGGCACATACAAGAATCAACCAAATGAGCCTGACCAGGCAGTGGCGCAGTGGATAGAGCATCAGACTGGGACGCAGAAGACCCAGGTTCAAAATTCCAAGGTCGCCAGCTTGAGTGTGGACTCATTTGGTTTGAGCAAGGCTCACCAACTTGAGCCCAAGGTCACTGGCTTGAGCAAGGGGTCACTCTGTCTGCTGTAGCCCTCTAGTCAAGACACATATAAGAAAGCAATCAATGAACAACAAAGGTGCCACAAAGAAGAATTGATGCTTCTCATCTCTCTCCCTTCCTGTCTGTCTGTCCCTCTCTTTGTCTCTCTCTGCCCTGTCACAAAAAAAAAAAAAAAAAAAGAATCAACCAAATTAATGCATAAGTAGAACAACAAATCCATGTTTCTCTTTCTCTCTTTCTCTCTCTCCCCCTTCCTTTCTCTATAAAGTCAATTGTTGGTCAAATAACTTTGTAAATATGATATATATGTTTGCTCACTTATAGTTTGCATTGGATGTAGGGGGACAGGCTGTAAGGAGGCAGGATTCTTATAGCCCAAGGCTTGGTTTTAGGACTAAGCCTTTCCCACCCTTTTTGATGTAGGGTGGTACACTCTCATGAGGAATCCCATTATGCCTCAGATAAGTGACTTTGTGTTGGAGACTTCCTTGTTTGTATATTGGATTAAGGGTTTTGATTTCTACACTATAAAGTGGGGTAGACCAGGACCTTGCTCACTCTCAGTGCCCGAGATTAGCATTAGAGGAGAAAGCAGAGAAAGGAGAGCAGAGAGGAGAGGCAGCCAAGATGGTGGAGTGCTGAAAGAGAAGCCAGTTAGTGCAGAGTTTGTATAGAGAGAAGGAGATGGGGAACAAAGAAAAATGAAGCTAGTGAGTTAGAGATCTTTGATTCTAGGAAACTTGGATAAGTCAGTAGCTTTGTGAGCACTGAATGAGTGGGTTTCAGAGCCCTGTGTGTGTTTTTACTTGCCTGCCGGGTGCAAGCTAGGATTAAAGATAATGGCCCACCAGTTCCTGGCTCTGTTGTTTCATTACCATCTGTCCGAATCTAATGCAAACCTGCATGGGCCAGGCGGCTGTGATGGTGGCCATGGCTACTGGCTTTACATCAATTTTTAAAAATCTTAATGTACTTGCCACAAAAGCTAGAATGATTAATACCCTCTTGGACTTAGAGTCTCTCATTTCCTCCTTCTTCTTTTTTTCACTGATACTAGTCAATTCCATTCTTCAAAATGTCTCACCAGGACAAGGGCTTCTAACACTTGTCCCCACTCCAATGCATTCATCCCATTCCATCAGAGCTTCATTTTTATAATCTTTTCATCTCATCCTACCTATCAGCTCAGAAGTCATCCACAGTTCCTCACTGCCAGTCACACCACATCTCTCATTGTTCTTGATACATCTGTGTCACAACCCCATTGCTGAGGTGATTTCTTTGGCCTGAAATAACCATCCCTCTCACTTGCTAAAATCCAGGTCACCATATAAGTTCTAACTCAACTTTCTTCTTCTCACTGAAACTTTCTAAGATATCCTTGCTCGGGCATGATAGACCACTGGGTTCTCCAGATTCATGCAGGAATTCACCAAACTTTTTATAGATTTTAACAAATGTTTATGATTAATAAGTGCATTTCAATCTTTCTCCCATTGGTCATCAGCTTAAGTTCTTGAAGTGATAATAACCTTTACTACACTATACCATGGGCCGATGTCTCTCTTCCTAGGTAAGTTAGCTCCTTGAGAAAGAAGACAAAATCCTTGCCATCTTCTTATACTCCATGTCTGCCACTAATGTCTTGATCACAGAGGGTCTTGGTAACACTGAGTCTTAATACAGTCGTCCCTCTTCTATAGCTGGGGTTAGGTTCCAGGACCTCCTCCCCCCACGATAGGCAAAACTCTGCAAAGTAGCAACCTTATATTTATTTTATTATTTATATATCTCTTAAGTCTTTATAAACCCTCCCCATACTCTTACAAATCTTTCCCACACTGTTATTAACCTTTCCCACACTCTTATAAACACTTCCTGTTCTTTTTTTACTGCAAAAATAATTAAAATAATAAATATTTTTAAATACCTATATACCGCAAACTCCCATGATATAGCAAAAAATTTATGATACAAAATTAGATATACACAATTTAAAAATCGGCGACACGGTGAGACCACGAAAAGTGAACTGCGATATGGCGAGAGATGACTGTGAACTTTATTATAGAAAAGTTTAAATTAGGGAATTTGGTCTTTTGTGTATCTCACTTAATTTTTGGTAGTGCCTTTGATTGCCTACTTGTGTATCCTGTACTACTCACTTTTCAGGCCCCATGAGAAGCAATTCATCTCGATGGAGATCGGAAAAGAATACTAATTTAATTAACCATATAATTTTGTCTCTCATTAGAAGATGTGCTAAAAATGCTTTCTTGAGATGATTTTTTATTTCATTTTTTTAATTTGATGGGCTTGATTTAAAAAAAGCAGCAGCACAGTTATAATAGTACCCATATACTTAACTTTATTAGGTTCTTTCAGTGTGCCAGACAAGACACTCAATTTTTCTTGTGAGGGTTAAAGCACACAGAGTTAAATAAGACATTGCTTCTACCCCCAAGACATTCACAGGCTCATACAGACTCGGACCTATAAACAATTAATACCCAAGTCCAAATGAATCAAGTGACAAATAGAGGTACAACAGCACAGTGAAAGGGCAGAATAAGAAAAATTAGTTCCAACTGAGAGACCAGAACATATTTCATGAGAAGTTGGCTCTTCAGAGGAGATTTACCGAATCAGGCCCTGATTCTTGGCCCATTTGTAACAATGATTAGCTCACTTTGCATCTCTTGTTGAAATTTATTCTTTCCTTTTCCCTCAAACAATAATTTGTTTCCTTCTGTTTCATCCATTCCATCATTTTATGGGATAATGGAACCTAGCACATCATTCCTCCTTTTCTTCGTTCTGTAGCTGCTATGGCATTCGGCACTGGTGAGCACGAATTAGCAGGATGTGTAGAACTCACAAGTTAACTCCCTGTGGTGATGCTATTAACCTGGCGTTTCTCAAGTCAGAATCACTTGCAACAGCTGTTTGGAGAATCTCAGAAGAATACTTCAGACTTGATCAATCATGTCATGTGAACAAATGTCAGTTTTCCTTGTGAATTGCTTAAGTTGCTTTAAAAATTCATCGTTTTGAGGTAGTTGAACCCTTCTTAAGTGAATATTATTATATCGATCACAAAGTTAAAATTAGTTATATAATCATTCATTTATTGATTATAATTGGAATATTAATAGACACACATTCTTTGTAGACTACCTAAAATTGCTAACTTTTAAAAAATGATATTTTAAAAAATAATTTCTTTAATACTTTTTTCTAAAGCAATTAAAGTAGTAAAATTGTATTGTGTTACTAGTGTAAATATAATAGAATGTTTTAAAATGTCTCAAAATATTTATAACTTCTTCTCAACATTATTGATACCCTCCCAATTCCCACAACATAATTTATAACATTTTCTCCTACAATCAGTGAATACAGGGACTCTCATTCATAAAATAAATGAAAATTTAGAAATTTCTTAGTCATAAATTTTAAAATGCAGCCTACAATCATTGCACTGGGAGAGGTGAAAAATAAGAAAATTATGTTATGCTCTTTAAGTGTTCATTTATAAATTCTTTTCCTAAGCCTCTGAAATTTAAATATATATATTTTATAAATCATTAATATATTTATGTCAAGAAAAGATTAACAATTAAAGAAACTTCCTAGAAACACACCCCAAGCTATATAACACACACTAACAATTAGTAAATTAAGCAGTGTTAATTAAATTAATTATTAAATTAGAGGCAGTGTTGATTAATGAACTATGTTTGCATCTCACTTAATAATTCTGTGTTGTTGGAAAAGATGTGTTGCCTCCACTTCAGTTTTCTTAAATATAAAACATTCATACAATATTTCCAAAAGCTTCAAGAATGTAGCACTTTGTACAAGTTTTCTAGGAGAAAGTTGTGAGTAACTGAAGTAGAAATCATGCATTTTACAATAACACTATAATTATTTTTTATTTCCATATAGTCTGTGCATTATTTAATGCACTTTATCAGCTTTGAACAACATGGGATAGAAAGGGAGGAAAAGAATCGATTCTGAATTATTTATTATACCTTAGATCAGTTCCTTGTGCCACTTCCTACTCACTCCACTGGCAGCACCTCGGTCAGTGGAAGAAGATTTTCATGGACCCGCAAGAATCAGGAAAAGTAAGGAATGTTATACTGTTTCCACAAGAGGGAAAACAATCTCTTTATTGCTAATGAGACAGCTTCTTGGAGACCTCTACAGGCCCTGTTTCCAACTCCTGAGACAAGTATGTCTGGCTCTGGTGACAATAGCCAACAGTTGCTGAATGTTAACTCAGTGCAGATATTGCACTAAGCACTGTGTATGCTCTCTTAGCTGCCTAAGCACCCCATAGACTAGGCATCCTTATTTGTCTCATTTTAATCTCCTTTTACCGATGAAGAAAATGAGTTATGGAGAGGGCATGTCGCCAATCTAATGTTAGAAGACTAGTAAGTAATGACATGAAGAACGCCGAGCCTACAAACTGGCTGTGTGCACACATCCGGGTTGCTCTTACCAGCCAGGAGTTCCAGAGAGGCATCCTTGTTCTCTGGCTACGTTAAACGACTTCTGTAACTTTGCATGATATTTTATTTAATTTTCTAAAGCTTGTCAAACAATGGTATCAGTGACGAAGGTGGGGCATTTCTGTGAGCCTCATACCCATCAATGCTACCGTTTGTTCATTTCCGGATTTCTGATTCCTCCTTTTCAAATGGTGCAACAATAGCAGACACTTGCACTGACTCCCGCACATCTGCTGGAAAATTAAAAAACACATTAGAGCTTCTTTATTGCCTATAATTGAACTCAGAGAAGAAAAACCAGGAAATCAGTCCCATGGTAGTTTTAATCTCCTAATAAGTGAAAAATGTAATCAAGTTTGTATCCACTTCTCACACCATCTCTCTGGATTACACTTTCCTAGGAGAGTGGTAACATTTAGGACTTGAGCAGAATCACAGCGCAAGTGGCAGACAAATAGGAAGACAGCAATAGAACTCAGCGTGTCTGACCTTTCATACTTCTTCAGCCATGAGAACATTCCAGAGAAAGACAAAAAGCCCATTACCTATAAGTCATTATTCTTATTATAATCCATATTTATAAGACTGTGAGGTTCTGCAAATGATTTGGATTGAGGTCATTAGCTATCATTCTTAAATTAAGTTTGAAGACGATTTAAGATAGCCAAAATTTCCCAGTTAACCTAAAGTTAAACAAAGAAAAATAAATTTTCAGTCACTCAATCTCTTGGTCAATCCATTTGTCTTAACCCTGGGGAAGAACCATGACCAAGAAAACCATCATCAACTTGTGGAATTCCCTGAGAGGAAGAAGAAAGAATACCCCTTTCTCAGCTCTTGATGATTTTTCATATTCATTTTAAATTAATATTTTAAGATATGCTAGAATAAGAACTATACAATGTACAAAATTATTATCCAAATATAATTTTTCTCATACTGTTGATGAGAAGGGCTGTTGGGAGGGTATATGATATTACCTTTTTGCATCTTAATATGCTCAGAAATAATCTGTTTCTGTGTGCAAGAAAGCAGCTGAACGGTTACTAGGACAACATGAAGGACACAAAGAAATGGCCGCATCTGAATGGTGCAGGCTGTCCACGAAGCTGGGCACAGTCTCACCCCAGGTGAAGTTTACTCTAACCCCAGTTTGAACTCAGTGTTTCTTCTCAGAACTGTAGCTGCTTTTAGCTGCCTGCATCTTCTCTCCTCCCAAGGTTAAGTCTTGTATGAAGCCACTCAAGGTGAGCCAGGTCAGATTCGCTCTATCCCCTTTTCCAGAAGGTCGTCCAGTGCCCTCCCAAACAATGGGAAAAGAACAAAAGTTAATGTGTGCCTTCTGATCTTAAGCATTGAACAAAAGTGGACTGGTAACTGGTTTTATTTGAAGATGATAGATTTCAACTACAGATATTTTCATTCCTATAAAGAAAAACAATGTAATAGTTACAGAGAAATGTCTAGTCCAGAGATTCAGGGATTCATGGACAGTTGGAACGGAATGGGACTCCAAGGATCATATGTTACAACCTTATCGTTATGGATGAGTCAGTAAGAGACTGAGAAAATGAAAGAGCATGTGTAGGTTCAGAAACTTGATAGGGTCTAAAAAGAAAATTTCCTGACCTGGCTGGTTAGCTCAGTCAGTTAGAGTGTCGTCTGGAAATGACAAGGTTGCAGGTTCAATCCCTGGTCAGGGCACACACAGGAAGCAGCCAATGAGTGCACAACTGAATGGAACAACAAATAAATGCTTCCCTCCCCCTCCCCTCTCTCCCTCTTCCTCACTCTGTCACTCTACAAATCAATAAGTAAATTAAAAAAATAAGCCCTGGCCAGATAGCTCAGTTGGAACTGGAGTATCGTTCCAACCAACAGAGGTTGCTGGTTCGATCCCTAGTCAGGACACATACTGGAACAGATCGAAGTTCCTGTCTCTCTCTCTCTCTCTCTCTCTCTCTCTCTCTCTCCCCCTGTCTCTCTCTAAATATAAATAAAGTAAAATAAAATAATAAAATAAAATGATTTTCTGACCACGAGGCAGCGCTGCTGTCATCACACTGCCTCCTTTAATTCACTTCTCTGGACGCCACCCAGTATGACATGGTCTCAGCTCTTAGAAACTATTTTGTTGAACTCTTCAAAATTTCCTTGCAGGAGAGAATAGATTTGAAAGTTTCCTGCATATTAAGGCAATGGTAAAGTCACAATATTCTGTGCATGTATATAAATTAAATCATTGCCATCAAATCAATATGCTGATGACATAGAACTAGAATAATAGTAACTCGGTGCAACAGAATAAAGAATCCAAAAATAGTTCTTAATATATCTAGTAATTTCATACATTTTCCAGATGGCATTTTAATTGAGAGGAAAAGATAAATTATGGCACCCCTGCCAATAACCTATGGAAGAAAATGTGTGTCTATTGCTCCCCATACTGACTGGGGTTGTTTTCAGGGTTAAGAAATAAAACCCCACACTAGGGTAGCTTCCACATGCAGAGGTGACTTTCTCACGTAAATCCAGTAGAGGGTAATTTGACCCAGTGCCAGGTGCTCAAGGACACACTCCCCTTTCTCTTTACTTTTCTGCTTCATGCTCAGTGTGTGCTGTTTGTTCTCATCATTGCCAGATGACTGCAGAAGTCAAAGGCATCGTGTCCCTATTGACAGGCAAGAAAGAAGGGAGGAAAGGCACAGAGAAATGGGCTCCATGGGCATTTGTTTACTTGCTTTTTAGCAGCCTTTTGTTTTAACTCAGAGAAGGATGCCTTACCCATGACCTTTTTCCTACAGCTCAACCAGGGTCATATGGCCCCCAAACTACAAAGGAGCATAAGCTTCTAGCCCCCAGATAGCAGAGAAATGACAGGAGGACAAGATTGGGGGCGTTGTTGTCTAAGCCAACCCATAGAATCCTCCATATTAAAAAAAAAATTTTTAGTTACATTAAAGAATTAAATATAAATTGAAATCAAAGTTTGTAATAAAAATAAAAGAGACTATATATATCCATCAAGGAGTGGGGGAGACATTCTTTAAAAAGACTGGAAAATTATACACAATAAAAGATAAAAAGCTTGTTTGACAATATATTTTTTAATTTACAAAAAAAAAGGAGTTAATAAACAAAACACTCAGAAAATATTTGTTACATAGTTAGCAAACACACGCACATACACACAGAAACCTAATATGAAGAATTCTTACAAATTTACAAGAGAGATGAAAAGTCACAGTTGGGTAATTCATAGAAGAGCAAATTGAAAGAGCAAACTAACATAAAAAGACTCTCAACTTCCCTAGTTGTCAGCAAAAAGCAAACTAGGTAAATAATAATATATCACTTTATATTTATTAGGCCTGCAAACATTCTCTAAAAGCAGAAAGGAGGGGACAGAGAAAGCTTTCAACAGAAGGCTATTTTTTTCACTGGTGGAAATGTAAAATTTAGTATCCTTTTCAGAAAGCAATCTGGCAGTATCTTTAAAAATCTAAAATGAATTTGCCCTTGACCTTAGAAATATCATTCCTGGAAACCTACACCATAAAAATGAAAGCATTGATACATAAGGATATAACTATAATATTAATTGTAATACTGTTTAAGAAGACAAAACACTAGGAGAAAAGTTTGATATTAACGAACAGGGAAACACTTGGCTAAATGATGTTATATTCACATTCTGAAATAACACATAGCCCACAGAAAGAAAATATTAACATTTTACCAATTGACTTGAAGAATTTCCATGACTTTTAAGTGAGAGAACAAAGTTCAGACATACAGGTATAATCATCTCATTCTGAACAACAATAACAAATATATATGTGTATTTATAAGATAGGTGATAGATACATAGATAGATAAACAGATAGACAGATATAGACTTTTGTGTATATACATGCATATGTTTATGTTTATATATAACTATATAAACATGGGAAAATATGCAATAGGTTGTTAACAGTTGTGATAGGCTTGAAGGGGTGATATAGGTGGAGAGTGGTGGATATGAGGAATAGTCATTCAAGTAAATAGAGGTTCTTATAATCCAAACATAGTATAATTTCAGCACCAACAAGAATAATAGCAATGGGCAGAAACATGTCAAGTAATTTTGAATTCTGTGCTCATGATGATCATTTTTGAAAAAGAAAAACATAAATTAAAAATGTTCTTGTTACCTTTGAAGGATGTCAGGTAATTAACTCATAATTTGAAAAATGGTTAATAAAGAAAACTAATCAAATACTTATCCTCTTTTTATATAAATTGTACCTCAGAGTAACAAAATGGTTAATGATGGAATGTCTCCCTTTGTAGACTCATTCCAGCTAATGGATGAAAAGGAAATATAGAACTGGAATATCATATTTTGCAATTCTTAATAAATTAACAGATCTAAGCAATAATTCTAAATGGCTGCTAGTTTCACAATAAAAAGAGACAACCAGACATTTCATGCCTCCAGAGAAAATAAAAACAAAACAAAACACTACCTACTAAGCATTCTTCAAAACAAAATTTTACCATAATATAATCATGACTCCATATTTAAGTACAATTTACTGAAAATACAGGGGATAGAAGAACATGTTATAAAGCACTGCTCAACAATGAACAAAATCCAAACAGTGAGAATTCTGCAGGACAGATGATTCAGTTCCTTGAATAAATTAATAACAAGAAGAAAAGAAGAAGAAGAAATCCACTTAGGACACAATCATCCAGGGACAATAAAGTAAGGGTGACTTGTTAGCCAGCAGGTGGTTTGTTAGCAGAAGAAGTCAGTCCCTTGTGGATAGGAATTTTAATGAAAGCAATAATGTCTAACACAGGGGTCCCCAAACTTTTTACACAGGGGGCCAGTTCACTGTCCCTCAGACCGTTGGAGGGCCAGACTATAAAAAAAACTATGAACAAATCCCTGTGCACACTACACATATCTTATTTTAAAGTAAAAAAAACAAAATGGGAACGAATACAATATTTAAAATAGAGAACAAGTAAATTTAAATCAACAAACTGACCAGTATTTCAATGGGAACTATGCTCCTCTCACTGACCACCAATGAAAGAGGTGCCCCTTCCGGGTGTGTGGTGGGGGCCAGATAAATGGCCTCAGGGGGCCGCATGCGGCCCGCGGGCCGTAGTTTGGGGACCCCTGGTCTAACATCATCTGGTTGAAGTAGGTGGCATTTCTGTTTAAAACTCAGCAGGGAAGATTTGACATGCACTTTCTTTAAAAGTACCTTACAAATGGCCAACAGATATATGAGGAGATGTTCATCTTCATTAGTTATTAGAGAAATGCAAATCAAAACTACAATGCGATACCACCTCACACCTGTTAGATTAGCTATTATTAACAAGACAGGTAATAGCAAATGCTGGAGAGGCTGTGGAGAAAAAGGAACCCTCATTCACTGTTGGTGGGACTGTAAAGTAGTGCAACCATTATGGAAGAAAGTATGGTGGTTCCTCAAAAAACTGAAAATAGAACTACCTTATGACCCAGAAATCCCTCTACTGGGTATATACCCCCAAAACTCAGAAACATTGATACGTAAAGACACATGTAGCCCCATGTTCATTGCAGCATTGTTCACAGTGGCCAAAACATGGAAACAAACAAAAAGCCCTTCAATAGAAGACTGGATAAAGAAGATGTGGCACATATACACTATGGAATACTACTCAGCCATAAGAAATGATGACATCGGATAATTTACAACAAAATGATGGGATCTTGATAACATTATACGGAGTGAAATTAGTAAATCAGAAAAAAACAAGAACTACATGATTCCATACATTGGTGGGACATAAAAATGAGACTAAGAGACATGGACAGGAGTGTGGTGGTTACCGGGGGTAGGGGAGAGGGGGGGGCACAGGAGGGAAGGAGGAGAGGGGGAGGGGGAGGGGCACAAAGAAAACTAGATAAAAGGTGACGGAGGACAGTCTGACTTTGGGTGATGGGTATGCAACATAAGTGAATGACAAGATAATCTGGACATGTCTTCTTTGAATATATGTACCCTGATTTATTGATGTCACCCCATTAACATTAATAAAAATTTATATATAAAAAAAGTACCTTAAGTCTAAAGAGATACATCTCCTATTTAAAGCCAAATGAATCATAAAGGAGAAAACAACACATCAGTGAGAATTTCTTGGATATATTTCAGAACTTTTCCAGGAAGGAATTTATGAACTTCCCTGCTAAGCTTTTCAAAAATGTGTCAAATTTTTCTACCCTGTTTTTACCACATCCTAGACCCTGCTCTTCTTGCTTGCCAGCAACATATGTAATTCATTTCTCATTTCTTCCTGTCCAAGCCCTCCTTCTAAGGACAGACCTACTGATCCATGGTCCTTTCTCCACTCCAGCCCCAAGACTTTCCTAACCTCCCTTTCAACTTCTAACATCCTGCTCTCATTCTTCCTGGGATATAATTCTTTTTGAGTCTTCTTTCTAGGGTCCCCATCAAACATGGAGCGACACAGAAGGACAGGTGGAGAAAAAGCATGCAAAATTAAGTGCCTTGCCCATGGTAACGTTTTCACTAAGGTTGTTTTTTAATTGTTTATGAAGAATGCAAAAGTATCACAAGTGGTAGCAGATGGCAGGGTACTCTTACAGTTAGGTGTGAGGGATGGGGAAGGCGAAGGACACCGGAGAGAGTATGTAGGCTCAAGTCTTTCTTTGGGCCATAGCAATCAAGCCTAAACTTCCTCCTTACCTGGCCCATTCAAACAATTTTAAACAGAAAAATTATTGTTGATGAGAAATACTTGGATGTTTCTTGTCAAAAAAGGAAATAGGTGCTCCCACGCTAAGCAATGGGTCACATGCGTAATACTCCTTGTGGCTTGAGAAGATAGCTGGCAATGACCCATCTAAAAGCCACTGGTTACTTCCTTGGGCTCTGCTTTAGGCCCCTGCTTGATTGACAGCATTTCAACACTTCCATCAGTTGCCTTAATGGCCAGAGGAAGCTGAACCAAGTTTGTTTTTGAGAAGGTTATATTATATTTTTTTTGCAAGTTGAATATAAAAAGTAATTTAATCTCAGCTTATTCCACAATTAGTACCTTAGCACAGAAAGCAAATAGTAATGTTTTGAAAACTTCTAATCTAGAAACCAAGGTCAGAATACCATGCATTATAACCAAAATTTATAGAACATATGATGTACGTTGAAATTATTTATCTGAACTAAATAGAGAGGAAGAAAGTAGCTATCATTCTATAGTATATTTTTATAGCATGAATCTTCATAAAATAACCTTGAAACCTATGAGGGGCAATAAACATATTAAATATAACTCTATAATAAAAATCAAGACTTGCCAAAGAGAAGTAATTTCCTTGGCTTTACATGTTTTTGTTTTTTTTTACAGAGACAGAGAGAGGGATAGATAGGGACGGACAGACAGACAGGAACAGAGAGAGATGAGAAGCATCAATCATTAGTTTTTCGTTAGTTGTTCATTACGACACCTTAGTTGTTCATTGATTACTTTCTCATATGTGCCTTGACCATGGGGCTACAGCAGACCAAGTAACCCTTTGCTCAAGCCAGCGACCTTGGATCCAAACTGGTGAGCTTTGCTCAAACCAGATGAGCCCACGCTCAAGCCGGTGACCTCAGGGTCTCGAACCTGGGTCCTCCACATCCCAGTCTGATGCTCCATCCACTGCGCCACCGCTTGGCAGGCTTCGTATGCTATTTAATAAATAGTTTTTTCCTTTTATGCACACACTCATTAAACGTTTTTCCTTGCTGGTTTCTGTTCCTGGAAGATTTGCTGGTATTAAAACAAATTTACAATTTTGTTTTATTACTGAAACAAATTTTTATTACAGTGCCCTTTCACTTTCAAGTTTGTGATTGTCAAAGACAATATTCTCTGAGCATAGCGGACAGTTCCCTCATATGACATACTGATCCCTCACTAAGAAATAACAACGCATCTAAGAATCACAAAGGATGGACACCACAAAGAATTAGTGCAGCATTTCAGGAAACAGAAACACATCTGGCATACTGTTTAATCACCGCCATGACAGGACGCTAAGTGTTCTCCATTTTGTATTCATCATGATATAGTACTTGACTTGGACTGCTGATTCTAGTTGACTTCCAATAACGATTCCTATTGGAGACATTTTCATCTTTTAGTAATAATAATATGACACTTATACTAGTATTTTAATTAACATTTTATGTATATAACATAGTATTATTCTTTCTCGTAAAACTTTTGGTCTCTCTGACATTTCTTTTTTTTTTTTTTTTTTTTGTATTTTTCTGAAGCTGGAAACAGGGAGAGACAGTCAGACAGACACCCGCATGCGCCCAACCGGGATCCACCCGGCACGCCCACCAGGGGCGACGCTCTGCCCACCAGGGGGCGATGCTCTGCCCCTCCGGGGCGTCGCTCTGCCGCAACCAGAGCCACTCTAGCACCTGGGGCAGAGGCCAAGGAGCCATCCCCAGCGACCGGGCCATCTTTGCTCCAATGGAGCCTTGGCTGCGGGAGGGGAAGAGAGAGACAGAGAGGAAGGGGGGGCGTGGAGAAGCAAATGGGCGCTTCTCCTATGTGCCCTGGCTGGGAATCGAACCCGGGTCCCCCGCACGCCAGGCGGGCGCTCTACCACTGAGCCAACCAGCCAGGGCCTCTCTGACAGTTCTGAGCACTCAAATATATACATAGCAATCATAAATGAGGGGCAAGTGGCAAGTTAGACATTAAAAAGTATGTTATTGGGGAGTGACGTCACGGAAATGGCGCCGTGAGCAGCGCGTCCGACAGCTCTCCCCTAAATCACAACAAATTTATCAACTAGAAACAGAAAAATTTATCCTCAGAGCATTGGAGTTCCACACAAACTGAAAGCGAAAGGACTCTTATCACTTGAATCTGAGAGATGAGGGTGTGGAGGAAGCTACCGCAGCGACGTTCATTCAAGCCACCAGGGAGTGCGCCTGTGGTGAGTCAGCCCACACTCGGGAGCCGCGAGCAGCGGCGGGGCGCACGGTCAGGTTGCAGAGCGAGCACCACCCACACTCCGGAGCCGCGAGCAGCCACGGGCGCGCGCCCAGTCCGGTTGCAGAGCGAGCACCGCTAACGTTCCCAGCGGCCCGCGCACTGCGAGTGAGAGTCGCCAGCCTCTGGTGCCCGGAGCACCCCATTCGCGCGCGTGCCCTGGGCATTCCACACGCCCAGAGCACCCTACTAGCCTGCACACCCAGGGTGCCCCATTATCCTGCGCCTGGTGCGATCCAGCCGCCAGCGGCAGGGCGAACGGGAGAGGCACCAGGGTGGTCTTCTACTTGGGAGATTCTCTCCGTGGGCGGGGCACCTCACCCAGCCATTCAAGCTAACAATCAAGCGTTGGGGGAGGGCCGTGCGCAGGCAGCCTAAAATACCTTCGGGAGCACAGCTGCGACCCAATCACTGAAATTAGCTTAAACCATGAAATCTGCGCACCCTCGGTTCTAATTGATAAGATCTCTCTCAGTTCAGTGACCCAAGACAAGAGGCGTGATATTTTTTTAGTGCCTCTCGCTAAAGGGGAGGGGCAACTTCTGATTGATAGAACCTCCATATTCAGGGATAAACGCTAACAAGAAGGACTTGGCAGATAATAAGATCTATACTACACTAGTCGCAAGCAGAGACTAGTGCCTCTTCTTCCCAGCCAAAACAGGCTACAAAGTGTGGAAAGACTGGGTTGAGAGTTCCAACTGAATGCTAGGCGCTGAACAGTCACCTTGACAACAATTGACTCCCACCCCCGCCTGATTACACTGGAGGCCCTGACTCTCAGAGCCTTTCCCAAAGCCTTGCACTGAGTGGGGATAGAGTGGGGATTTCCCAGCTCTTTGAGCCTCTTACTCCCCAGGCAGAAGCAGTTGCAGCCTTATAGCTGGATCACCAGGCTGTTAATTCAGGAAGGGGGGACTAGGAGAGAGAATCCAGGAAAGCAAACTCTCTCATCGTTGGACCCTGCAAACGCCAACAAGCCTTGACTACCAGCAAGACTAAAGCCAATTATATGACATTGCCATAGAATCCCATCAACTGCAAATCCCTACCTAAGTGTGACACAGGGGCAGAGCCTGGGGTACAAAGTCACTGACCAGGAAGAGGGAGAGAAAAGAAAAAGGAAGAAGTTAACCTCTCAAAATCAAGAAAAATGCACAGAATTTACAACTTGTTCCACTAATTTTTTGTTGTTGTTGTTTGTTTCTTCTATCTTATTGCCTTTATTTCCTCCACCTCAGTCCTTCTATTCTCTGCCCATCTTATGCTTCCCTTTTCTTGAACTACACTACCCATGAGTGTTACATTTTATTTCTCTTCTTCATCCTCACCCTCCTTTAAGGTTATACTCCAAAACACTTAACTCTCACTCTCTCCTCTTTTTTTTTTTATTTGCTTTATTTTGTTTTTTTCTCTTCCTTTTTTATTTCTTCCTTCGTTTTTCTCTTTTTCTTATTTTTTCCTTTCTATTCGTTTTTTCTTTTCTCATTTTACTTTCCTCCCATTTAATCCTCAATCACGAAAAAATTAGTTAATTTAGGACTCAAGGCATTTTTTGGCTTTATTTTTCTTTTTTGCTTTTGTTTTTGTTTTTTTCTTGTTTGTTTATTTTTGTGGCATTTTGGGTCCTCCCAACCCAAGGTCTCCATTGTATTTAGTCTTCGCTCCACTTAATACAACAGATTTTTACTTATTATTTTTATTTTTTTCTTCTTTATTATTCTTTTTTTGGTCCTTTTTTCTGGTTCCCTCTTATCCCTCTCATTATATCTCTTAGTTGACCATCACTTACAAGCAAATCATCTTATGCTTGTCTAAAATTTTCTTCCTTTTTTTTTTTTTTGCATTTAGTAGGTCCCTACTCCCTTTTTTTGCCCCTTGAACTCTTCACCCCAAATCAGACCCTCCATTATAGGCACGATATTTCCCTGAGGAGGGGAGAATAGGGAAAGAGAAGAAAGAAAAAAGGAGGAAATAATAAATTATTACTTTTTTTTGTGTGTGGGGTGTTTTACTTTTTTTTTTTTACTATTTACTCTTTATTAATTCTAATTAGTGCTATCAACAAGACCACCCTCAGATGCCATTAAGAAAGAGGAAATCAAATATTATGGATACAAAAGAAAGAGAGGTAACACAAATAGATGTGGAAAAATCTATGGAAAAAAGACTTAACATATTGGAAGCCTTGGAGCTAAATGACAGAGAATTTAAAATAGAAATCTTAAAAATACTCAGAGATATACAAGAAAACTCAGAAAGGCAATATAAGGAGATCAGAAAACAACTCAATGAACACAAAGAATATATTACCAAGGAAATTGAAACTATTAAAGCAAATCAAACAGAAATGAAAAACTCAATTCACGAGCTGAAAAATGAGGTAACAAGCTTAGCTAACAGAACAGCCCAGATTGAGGATAGGATTAGTGAAATAGAAGACAAACAACTTGAGGCACAACAGAGAGAAGAAGAAAGAGACTCAAAAATACTAAAAAACGAGAAAGCCCTACAGGAATTGTCTGACTCCATCAGAAAGAATAACATAAGAATAATAGGTATATCAGAGGGAGAAGAGAAAGAAAATGGAATGGAGAATATACTCAAACAAATAATAGACGAGAACTTCCCAAGCCTGTGGAAAGAACTAAAGCCTCAAATTCAAGAAGCAAACAGAACACCGAGTTTTCTTAACCCCAACAAACCCACTCCAAGGCACATCATAATAAAGATGACACAAACCAATGACAAAGAAAAAATTCTCAAGGCAGCCAGGGAAAAGAAGAGTACAACATATAAAGGAAGGCCTATTAGATTATCATCAGATTTCTCAGCAGAAACTCTACAAGCTAGAAGAGAGTGGACCCCAATATTTAAAGCCCTGAAAGAGAGGAACTTTCAGCCAAGAATACTATACCCATCAAAGCTATCCTTCAAGTATGAAGGAGATATAAAAACATTCACAAATACAGAAGAGATGAGAGAATTTATCAACAGAAAGCCCCCACTCCAGGAAATACTAAAGGGGGTTTTCCAACCAGATTCAAAGAACAAAAGAAAACAACACCACAAGTAACAGCTCCACCAAGAACACAATAAAACCAAACTTAAACTGTGACAACAAAGGAAAAAAAGGGGAGAGAGGATGGAGATTAACAGTAGCAAAGGACGATGAAGTGCAGAAATACTTATAAGATAGGGTACTACAATGAATATGGTAGGTACCCTTTTCATTACTTAATGGTAACCACCCTTGAAAAAACCACCACAAAAACACTTGACTTAAAAAAGGTAGCAACAGAGGAAAGAAGTATGGAACACAAACAAACAAAAACAAATGATAGAAAAACAAAAGAGAAGAATCAAACTAGATACAAAACTAACAAAAAGCAATTTATAAAATGGCAGTAGGGAACCCACAAGTGTCAAAAATTACAATGAATGTAAATGGATTAAACTTACCAATAAAAAGACACAGAGTAGCAGAATGGATTAAAAAAGAAAATCCAACTATATGCTGCCTACAAGAAACACATCTAAGCAACAAGGATAAAAACAAATTCAAAGTGAAAGGCTGAAAAACAATACTCCAAGCAAACAACACCCAAAAAAAAGCAGGCGTAGCAATACTCATATCTAATAATGCTGACTACAAGACAGAAAAAGTACTCAGAGACAAAAATGGTCATTTCATAATGATTAAGGGGAAGTTGAATCAAGAAGACATAACAATCCTTAATATATATGCACCAAACCAAGGAGCACCAAAATATATAAGACAGCTACTTATTGACCTTAAAACAAAAACTAACAAAAATACAATCATACTTGGAGACCTCAATACACCGCTGACGGCTCTAGATCGGTCATCCAAACAGAGAATCAATAATAGTGGCCTTAAACGAAATACTAGAACACCTGGATATGATAGACATCTACAGGACACTTCATCCCAAAGCGACAGAGTATACATTTTTCTCTAGTGTACATGGAACATTCTCAAGAATTGACCATATGTTGGGCCACAAAGACAATATCAGCAAATTTAGAAAAATTGAAATTGTACCAAGCATATTTTCTGATCATAAAGCCTTGAAACTAGAATTCAACTGCAAAAAAGAGGGGGGAAAACCCAGAAAAATGTGGAAACTAAACAACATACTTCTAAAAAATGAATGGGTCAAAGAAGAAATAAGCGCAGAGATCAAAAGATATATACAGACAAATGAAAATGAAAATACGACATATCAGAATCTCTGGGATGCAGCAAAAGCAGTAATAAGAGGAAAGTTCATATCACTTCAGGCCTATATGAACAAACAAGAGAGAGCCGAAGTAAACCACTTAACTTCACAACTTAAGAAACTAGAAAAAGAAGAACAAAGACAACCCAAAACCAGCCGAAGAAAGGAGATAATAAAAATCAGAGCAGAAATAAATGAAATAGAGAACAGAAAAACTATAGAAAAAATCAATAAAACAAGGAGCTGGTTCTTTGAAAAGATCAACAAAATTGACAAACCCTTGGCAAGACTCACCAAGGAAAAAAGGCACAGGACTCAAATAAATAAAATCCAAAATGAAAGAGGAGAGATCACCACAGACATCATAGATATACAAAGAATTATTGTAGAATACTATGAAAAATTATATGCCACCAAATACAACAATCTAGAAGAAATGGATAAATTCCTAGAACAATACAACCTTCCTAGACTGAGTCATGAAGAAGCAGAAAGCCTAAACAGACCAATCAGCAGGGAGGAAATAGAAAAAACTATTAAAAACCTCCCCAAAAATAAAAGTCCAGGCCCAGATGGTTATACTAGTGAATTCTATCAAACATTCAAAGAAGACTTGGTTCCTATTCTACTCAAAGTCTTCCAAAAAATTGAAAAAGAAGCAATACTTCCAAACACATTTTATGAGGCCAACATAACCCTCATACCAAAACCTGGCAAGGATGGCACAAAAAAAGAAAACTACAGACCAATATCTCTAATGAATGCAGATGCTAAAATACTAAACAAAATACTGGCAAACTGAATACAACAACATATTAAAAAAATAATACATCATGATCAAGTGGGATTCATCCCAGAATCTCAAGGATGGTTCAACATATGCAAAACGGTTAACGTAATACACCATATCAACAAAACAAAGAACAAAAACCACATGATCTTATCAATAGATGCAGAAAAGGCTTTTGATAAAATACAACACAATTTTATGTTTAAGACTCTCAACAAAATGGGTATAGAAGGAAAATATCTCAACATGATAAAGGCCATATATGATAAACCATCAGCCAACATCCTATTAAACGGCATAAAACTGAGGACTTTCTACCTTAAATCAGGAACAAGACAGGGTTGTCCACTCTCTCCACTCTTATTCAACGTGGTGCTAGAAGTTCTGGCCAGAGCAATCAGACAAGACAAAGAAATAAAAGGCATCCATATCGGAAAAGAAGAAGTAAAGGTATCACTTTTTGCAGATGATATGATCCTATACATCGAAAACCCAAAGGACTCCACACAAAGATTATTAGAAACAATAAACCAATACAGTAAGGTCGCAGGATACAAAATTAACATACAAAAGTCCATAGCCTTTCTATATGCCAACAATGAAATATTAGAAAACGAACTCAAAAAAATAATCCCCTTCACGATTGCAACAAAAAAAATAAAATACCTAGGAATAAACATAACAAAGAATGTAAAGGACCTATATAATGAAAATTACAAAGCATTGTTAAGGGAAATCGAAAAAGATACAATGAGATGGAAAAATATTCCTTGTTCTTGGATAGGAAGAATAAATATAATCAAAATGGCCATATTACCCAAAGCATATACAAATTTAATGCAATTCCCATCAAAATCCCTATGAGATTTCTTAAAGAAATGGAACAAAAAATCATCAGATTTATATGGAACTATAAAAAACCCCGAATAGCCAAAACAATCCTAAGGAAAAAGAATGAAGCTGCGGGCATTACAATACCTGACTTCAAACTATATTATAGGGCCACGATAATCAAAACAGCATGGTATTGGCAGAAAAATAGACACTCAGACCAATGGAACAGAATAGAAAGCCCAGAAATAAAACCACATATATATGGTCAAATAATCTTTGATAAAGGGGCCAAGAACATACAATGGAGAAAAGAAAGCCTCTTCAACAAATGGTGTTGGGAAAACTGGAAAGCCACATGCAAAAGAATGAAACTCGACTACAGCCTGTCCCCGTGTACTAAAATTAATTCAAAATGGATCAAAGACCTAAATATAAGACCTGAAACAATAAAGTACATAGAAGAAGACATAGGTACTAAAATCATGGACCTGGGTTTTAAAGAACATTTTATGAACTTGACTCCAATGGCAAGAGAAGTGAAGGCAAAGATAAATGAATGGGACTACATCAGAATAAAAAGTTTTTGCTCAGCAAGAGAAACTGATATCAAAATAAACAGACAACCAACTAAATGGGAAATGATATTTTCAAACAACAGCTCAGATAAGGGCCTAATATCCAAAATTTACAAAGAACTCATAAAACTCAACAACAAACAAACAAACAATCCCATAAAAAAATGGGAAGAGGACATGAACAGACACTTCTCCCAGGAAGAGATACAAATGGCCAACAGATATATGAAAAGATGCTCAGCTTCATTAGTTATTAGAGAAATGCAAATCAAAACTACAATGAGATACCACCTCACCCCTGTTAGATTAGCTATTATCAACAAGACGGGTAATAGCAAATGTTGGAGAGGCTGTGGAGAAAAAGGAACCCTCATTCACTGTTGGTGGGACTGTAAAGTAGTACAACCATTATGGAGGAAAGTATGGTGGTTCCTCAAAAAACTGCAAATAGAACTACCTTATGACCCAGCAATCCCTCTACTGGGTATATACCCCAAATCCTCAGAAACATTGATACGTGAAGACACATGTAGCCCCATGTTCATTGCAGCACTGTTCACAGTGGCCAAGACATGGAAACAACCAAAAAGCCCTTCAATAGAAGACTGGATAAAGAAGATGTGGCACATATACACTATGGAATACTACTCAGCCATAAGAAATGATGACATCAGATCATTTACAGCAAAATGGTGGGATCTTGATAACATTATAAGGAGTGAAATAAGTAAATCAGAAAAAAACAAGAACTACATGATTCCATACGTTGGTGGAACATAAAAATGAGACTAAGAGACATGGACAAGAGTGTGGTGGTTACCAGGGGTGGGGGGAGGGAGGACATGGGAGGGAGGGAAGGAGAGAGTTAGGGGGAGGGGGAGGGGCACAGAGAACTAGATAGAGGGTGGCGGAGGACAATCTGACTTTGGGCGAGGGGTACGCAACATAATTTGATGACAAAATAACCTAGACATGTTTTCTTTGAATATATGTACCCTGATTTATTAATGTCATCCCATTACCATTAATAAAAATTTATTTAAAAAAATAAAAAATAAAAAAGTATGTTATTTATTCTCATGACAATAGAATCAATGTTGTCAATTCTTGTGGGTCTTCATTATAATAGATGCTAATGGAGGGTGTTCTAGAATGAGGATCCAGAAACCACCAAGCTCCAGTTTTAACTTTACCATTAAATAGCTGTGGGTTCAGGCCAGTCAGCCCCTAGATCATGATTTACTCATCTGTAGTGAGGATTGGGCTAGGTGACTTCTACGGTGTCTTCCAACTCTGAAAACTGCGATTCTATAAGTCAAATGTTGTGGGGGGGTTTTTTCTTTTCCTCTCCTTAGCAGTAAAAAGAAATGTGGTGTGTTCACTTTCTTCTTGATTGCAGTTGGTGGTAAACAGAGGTACTTATTTTATAATTGACTGAAGAGGACATAGCATAGAACCTCATCAAAATCAGTACAGAATTCTAATGAAATAGAAGAAAAAGACAATATTTTTGACATTTTGTACATGATAATTGTTCTTATTTTATACATGTGCAGGATGTATAATGGGAGTTTGACTTGAATATGGTTTGCTGCCACTTAGACATGTCCTGGACTGCATCTGCATAAGGAATGTGAGTTGAATGCAGTGCCTGAGCATTATTGTACTGGGTCCTGGCTGCACTGCAGAAAATAATATGATTCTAGCCAACTTACTCTATTGCCTTATTTGTTGAAAGTTCTTATTAGAGTCTCATGACACCAGTGCAGTCAGGAATGACTAGTCTTGTCAATTTATGGAATGACTACATAGCCCTCTTGGATTGAATTTAGGAATTTCATTTAAGTTTTACCTAACATGTTAATAAAAACAATGTCTGGAATTTTCTGTATTAATTGGAATAATTATATACTCTTTTCCAGCAATTATAAGATGCTGTTAACTTAAGATCTGATCTTACTGTGTGTACTATTAAAATATAGAAGACGCTGTCAATTAATGACAATTAAATTCATACAGTCCTACATCAGTTCCATGCTTTTTATCCCTATTCACAAATCATTGTGTTAAGTCATTTCACATGAATGCTAAAATGTGAGCATCTTAAAATCAATAAATTGTGGTATACTGGCATATTAATAAAAGTATCTCTATAAGATATGAATATAAGTAAAACAGAAACTTCCAATTCAGTATCCATCAACTCTAACATAGTAACTATTGAAATTGTATCTGTCCTTTCAGATTTTGCCCAAAGCAAAATCTCTACCCAGGACTCCAGATAACTTCTTTTATATGCAACAGGATATAACTACTCAGATGTTATTCAGGCACCTCAAATTATAGAGTCCCAAAATGACCTCACTTCCTTCCAAATCATCTTTCCTCCTTTATCTTCCAACATGGTAAATGATATCACCACTGCATAACTGCTTCTGTTGGATACTTTGGAAACAACAGTTTATAACTTTGCTATCTACATTTTACCAGTACAGGGGATCCTTGGGTTATGACAGTCTCAACATACAACATTTCGAGTTTAAGATGCTCACTCCTGTAAAAACTTTGAAAAATTGAGAGGTGAATGTTTCAGCTTCCGCCGTTAGTGTCGTACTTACAGACTACGAGGGTAAACTACTTTGGTTGCATGCAGCGGAAGAATACACAGTACAGTATATTTATGTCCTTTTCTTTTTTCTATGGCTTAATTGTACTTTTATGTTCTAGATTATAACTTTACAACTGTGTTTGGACAGGGAAGTGACTTAGGCTAGGGTGTGTTTTGACTTATGCCAAAGTTCAAGGTACGTCACTGTCACTGTTGTAGGACAGAACTATGTCATAACCCGAGGACCTCTTATACTCAAGTCTTAAATATTGTCTCTCCAAAACAACATTTCTAATTCTGCCCCTTCATACCTATTCACAAAGTCATTGCATTAATTCATTTCACATGAAATCATACCATGATTATTGTATTACTCAATTTTAAGGCATATGCTCACTCATGGGTGTTTTGAAATGTGGGCATTTAATGCTGTTCCTGGCCCTTTTATCCAAGAAGCTGAATTAAAACAATAGCGCATTTTACAGTGTTTTAAAACTGTATAAACATGATTGTAATGGTTAATTTTATGTGTTTGATTTGACTGGACTCACGGATGCCCAGGTAGCCAGTAAAACATCATTGCTGGGTGTGTCTGTGAGAGTGTTTCCAGAAGAGATTAGCATTTCAATTGGTGAACTAAGTAAAGCAGGCGCCCGTCCCCAGTGTGGCAGGGCAGCATCCAACCCACTGAGGGCTGAGATAAAATAAAAAGGCAGAGGGAGAGTGAATTTACTCTCTTTTTCTCTTTGGACTGAGCTATCCGTCTTCTACTTTCAGACACATAAGAGGCAAAACTGGGAAAAAAGTGTTTAACTTCAATAAGTGTGTATGTGCTAAACAACATCACAACTACCTAGCATAAAAACTATTACATCTTTTTTTTTCCAGTTTTGTCACTTATTATTGTAAATACTTTTTATCCTTTTTAATGTCCTTAAATGTTATCATTTCTGATTATTTCTATCATCACTTCTGCTTTTTTATTTACATGAACTGGTATCCTTTTAGCCATTCTGCTTTAACATTTAAAACTAAATGTCATTGTGTGTGTATGTTTGTGTGTGTGCGCGCACACACCGTCTGAACACAGATTAACTTTCTTTTCAAAACCAGTAGAACAACCCTTCTTTCATATTAGTTATAATATATGTACACAATTTTATTCCTCCATTTTACTGTTATTTTCCAATTTACTTATATTACTGTTTAATCTGAAACTAATGACTTTAATATTTTATAAACAAGATACTTATTATTTCCTGCATTGAGTGTTTTCTCCACAATGCAAAATGCGCCTCAATTCAGCTATGTTTTTTCCTTATGTTAGATTTTTTTTTTCCTTCATAGCTATAGTTTTTTTTTGTTGTTTTTTTTTTTTATTTTTCCAAAGTTAGAAGCAGGGAGACAGTCAGAAAGATGCCTGCATGCACCTGACTGGGATCCACCCAGCATGCCCACAAGGGGGCGATGCTCTGCCCATCTGGGGTGTTGCTCTGTTCTGGAGGGAGCCACTCTAGCGCCTGAGGCAGAGGCCATGGAGCCATCCTCAGCACCCGGGCAAACTTTGCTCCAATGGAGCCTTGGCTGCGGGAGGAGAAGAGAGAGACAGAGAGGAAGGAGAGGGGGAGGGGTGGAGAAGCAGATGGGTGCTTCTCCTGTGTGCCCTGGCCAGGAATTGAACCTGGGACTTCCACACATCAGACCAACACTCTACCACTGAGCCAACCGGCCAGGGTTTATACTTATGTTTTTCTTGTTTATTAAATTTATTGGAGTGACTTTGGTTAACAAAATTATACAGGTTTCAGGTACACAATTCCACAACAAGGTTTAGAGTTTTAGAATATTTTATTCTACCTTCTCTTCCTTTGTCCCAGCCCCAGTTAAGACCTCTGACTATGTACTTGTACTCCTCTCCTTCCCAACCCTGCCCCTTACATTCATAGGATTTTCTGGATTTTTTTTTTTTTTACATAATAGAAATGTTCTCTCCTATTTAAACAGTTCTTAATTGGCATTGATATCACACATTCCAGTTGAACATTCCAGGGCTCATTTCACAAAATTATTTACTTTTTTTCATTATCTTCCCCTACTTTAACTTACCTTTACTTATTTGTTTCTTTGAGTAGTCGTTTCATGTGTATTTTCTCTACTTGGAAAATGTAAATAATAGTCTCGAATTTCTTGTACATTAATATTTTTATTATTTATAGAACAGATCAGTGATATCTTGGCTGAATATCAGACTTCTGGGTCACAGTCCTTTTTTCTCAGCTGTCTTCTGATTTATTTCATTATTTTAGATTCTGATATTGCAAATAAGATGTTATTCTCTATGTAAAAACTTGTAATTTTTTCTTAGCATATATACATTTTCTCTTCATCCTTTGAATTCATGTCCAGATGTCAGTTTGTGGGTTAAAATATATCCAGATTCATGCAATTTTTATCACTCAGATTGAAACTTGATGAGGCTTTAAAATATTACACTCAGATCTTTTCTCTTAGAGGATGTTTCCCTCTAATTATTTATTTACTACCTCTCCTTTATCCTTTTTTTCTTTTTTTAAATCCAGATCACCTATTTTACTCATAATAAGTCTCCTAAATGGATCTTTCAAGTAGTTTATCTTTTTTTATGATTTCTTTATCTTTCAACACTCTGCTAGAAGCTGTTTGTTGCATATGAACTTCTAGTGGTTACCTCCTATGATTAATCTACTAAATTTTATATTTTAAAAAAATCACTATTTTAAACCCTAAACTCTCTTATTTTGCATCACATTTGGTTCTACTTATGTGTCTGATTTTCATTTTCATGTTCAGCTCCTTTCTCTGGAAAATTTATTGAATTGGTTCCACATCCCAGTTGTTTAATCAGGACCACCTGTCTCTGAAAGATGGATCAGTTTAGATGAAGGATTTTTTTCTTTGCTGTGTGCCTGTTGGGTTTATATTTGACAGCGGGGGTACCATTAATAAGTAGAGCAGTGCAGGTGGAGTAAGGCAACGTGCTCTCAAGTTCTGTACACTCGTAGTTCAAAAGCCTATCTGCTTTTGTGCTCCACACACTCCTAGCCTGTAAGGCAGAGGACACTCCTCACATTTATTCAGTTTCTCACTAGATATTTGTGCATCAAGGATGATTGGCACTCACATCCAAGCCATTACCAAACATTGCCTTTTGCCCTGGCTAGTTGGCTCAGTGGTAGAGCATTGGCCCAGCATGTGAATGTCCCAGGTTTGATTCCTGGCCAGTACATACAAGAGAAGTGACCATCTGCTTCTCCATCCCTCCCTCTCCCCCTTCTCTCTCTCTCTCTCTCTCTCTCTCTCTCTCTCTCTCTCTCTCTTCTCCTTCCACAGACATGGCTCAATTGTTTCGAGCACATTGGCCCCAGGTGCTAAGGATGGCTCTGTGGAGCTTCCACTTCAGGTGCTTCTTAGCACGGCCCCAGATAGGCAGAGCATGGCCCCAGACTGGGGTTGCCAGGTGGATCCCAGTTGAGTCGCATGCAGGAGTCTGTCTCTCTATCTCCCTTCCTCTCACTTGGAAAAGAAGAAAGAAATCCCCTTTCTCTCTCATACTCACACAAAGATTCAAATGACAAGAACGTTCTGTGATCAAGCTTGCCAGTCCTTTACTTGCCTTTAGACTTTGCATCTATCCCAATCACTTTCTAGCACATAGGAAAACAATCCCTGAATCACTTCAACAGAAGAAAATAAATAAATAAATAAAAAATAAATAAATAAATAAATAAATAAATAAAACCCCTTATCTAAACAGTTCAGCCAGAAGGTCTATAGCTCCTGGACTCAGGTGAGACGAGGTGCTTGTTATTAGAGGTGGAAGAAAAGACAGATTGTTATTCCAGTTATCACTGTGAAAAATAAAAAGCCCAAAGGCCATTGTGATATTATTCTTTTAAAAACATTGTGAGTGGCCCTGGCCGGTTGGCTCAGTGGTAGACCGTCGGCCTGGCGTGAAGTCCCGGGTTCGATTCCTGGCCAGGGCACACAGGAGAAGCACCCATCTGCTTCTCCACCCCTCCCCTTCTCCTTCCTCTCTGTCTCTCTCTTCCCCTCCCACAGCCGAGGCTCCATTGGAGCAAAGATGGCCCAGGCACTGGGGATGGCTCCTTGGCCTCTGCCCCAGGCGCTAGTGTGGCTCTGGTCGCAACAGAGCAATGCCCCGGAGGGGCAGAGCATCGCCCCCTGGTAGGCAGAGCATCGCCCCCTGGTGGGCGTGCTGGGTGGATCCTGGTCGGGCGCATGCAGGAGTCTGTCTGACTGTCTCTCCTCATTTCCAGCTTCAGAAAAATAAATTTTAAAAAAAATTGTGAGCTTCCTATGGATCAAATTGTAATTCCAATCATTACATAAAAATCACAACCATATTTCTTTCTAAGACATGTTCTTCCATATTTTGGGTGAGTGTGGCTGTGTGGGGAAATGCCCCTAAGTTTCTCAGAAACACAATGAGGCATGCCCTAAATACAATTGGTGTCCCTGTTGTTTACCTGGAGCACAACCTTAAATCTTTCTGAGGTCCTATCAGAGTTTAATAGCCATACCTCTTATGTTGATCTTTGAAGGCCATTTCTCTTTGAGAACATTTGGCTGGCTGGAAAAAATAGTTCTGAACCCTTGTATTTCTCTAAATTCTACTTGAAAACTAAACATTTTATATTTAGTCCATCTGGCTCTTCTCATATTTTGTCTCGGCCAGTTGGCAATTTCAATATTGTACCTGGAGACCTCTTTAGCAAGAACCTGAAAGATTAGATGACATTTTCTATATGCCTTCTTATTGCAGGCAGGCGTTTCGCTGTTATGTTAGTACAGAATTTTTCTCCACCCTAAAATAACAGTTTCTCACTGTCCTTTTAATTTTCACCAACCTTCCCTTCAAAGCCCTTATTTCTTTATCTAATAATCACCTTCTGGCTCTTCTGGATTCTCCTGTCACCAGTCCCCAAGCCAATGTCACATACTTCAGTTTTGTGTTATAGCAGCAGTCCACTGCATACCAAATTCTGTGCTAGTTAGCTACTTATTACTCCAAAGTTAGCAACATAAGTCAGAGGCATAGTTTCTTTTTATTCTCACAAATCTTCAATGTCAGCAAAACTCAGTGAAGAGAACTGGTCTTGTACCTGCGATATGGTTCTGCTGATTTCAAATGGCTGGGGGCTAGAATGACTTGGGACCTCGGGACTTCTCTCTCTCCCACATAGAGCCATTTATCTCTTTCCCTGGCTGCTCAGGGCACCGTGAATCAGTATTGCAGAAGACCAAGCAGGATGCTGCAATCCCTTTTACAAGGTATCCTTTGTTACATGGAGCCATCTCAAATTTAGTGAAAAATGGGGATTCCACTGTGAGTGAGGATTAAACTAGAGGTGCCACAACCAATGACCCTCACCCACCCACAGGTTCAGCAGTTATTGCACAATAGTGTGAACATTCACTGCTTTACTTCCTCTTTTATGCCAATAACCTTTAAAAACCTTTTTATTTAAAAGACCATATCACAGTTTACATTTATTATTCAAATATGACTATTTATAGCACCACTTTCAAAAGGGTCTCATTCTGATGATGAAATATTTGGTCAATTTTCTCATTATTATTACATCTCTACCAATTTAAACAGTATCGGGAACATATTTGGTAAGTAACAAATGTCTGTTGAAATAGTTACTTTATCACATAGAAGAAGACATAGGTACTAAACTCATGGACCTGGGTTTTAAAGAGCATTTTATAAATTTGACTCCAATGGCAAGAGAAGTGAAGGCAAAAATTAATGAATGGGACTACATCAGACTAAGAAGTTTTTGCTCAGCAAGAGAAACTGATAACAAAATAAACAGAAAGCCAACTAAATGGGAAATGATATTTTCAAACAACAGCTCAGGTAAGGGCCTAATATCCAAAATATACAAAGAATTCATAAAACTCAACAACAAACAAACAAACAATCCCATAAAAAAATGGGAAGAGGACATGAACAGACACTTCTCCCAGGAGGAAGTACAAATGGCCAACAGATATATGAAAAGATGCTCATCTTCTTTAGTTATTAGAGAAATGCAAATCAAAACTGCAATGAGATATCACCTCACACCTGTTAGATTAGCTATTATTAACAAGACAGGTAATAGCAAATGTTGGAGAGGCTGTGGAGAAAAAGGAACCCTCATTCACTGTTGGTGGGAATGTAAAGTAGTACAACCATTATGGAAGAAAGTATGGTGGTTCCTCAAAAAACTGAAAATAGAACTACCTTATGACCCAGCAATCCCTCTACTGGGTATATACCCCAAAAACTCAGAAACATTGATACGTAAAGACACATGCAACCCCATGTTCATTGCAGCATTGTTCACAGTGGCCAGGACATGGAAACAACCAAAAAGCCCGTCAATAGATGACTGGATAAAGAAGATGTGGCACATATACACTATGGAATACTACTCAGCCATAAGAAATGATGACATCGGATCATTTACAGAAAAATGGTGGGATCTTGATAACATGATACGAAGTGAAATAAGTAAATCAGAAAAAAACAGGAACTGCATTATTCCATACGTAGGTGGGACATAAAAGTGAAACTAAGAGTCATTGATAAGAGTGTGGTGGTTACGGGGGGAGGGTGGAAAGGGAGAGGGAAAGGGGGAGGGGGAAGGGCACAAAGAAGATGACAGAGGACAATCTGACTTTGGGTGATGGGTATGCAACATAATTGAAAGACAAGATAACCTGGACTTGTTGATCTTTGAATATATGTATCCTGATTTATTGATGTCGCCCCGTTAAAAAAATAAAATTATTTAAAAAAATAGTTACTTTATCAATTATTACTTCTATAATAGAGAGTGACACTTGAAATGACAAGTAGTCTGTTACAATGGCACCATTAAAGCAAGAGCGTTCATCCTTTTGTGCGAAAGAATCTCTCTGATGTTCTCCTTGGGGTTACTAATTGCTCAACCTAAGGAGTCAAAGCAATCTGCTTATCTGATAAGTAAGGTCACCAATTTCTAAAATAGGTCTTTACTAATAGCATTCAAATAACATTGATTGTAAGGTTTCACAAAATAAATACATATAAATATTTTCTATTCTCCAAACTACTTCCACAAGTCACTTATTTCTTTCTGCTGATCTCTATTAGATCTTTCTTGTATTCTTCCCTTTAGAGAATACAAAATCAAAGGCAGAATAAAAGAATTTCTAGTGACATATTTCAATTCCCTTTTGGTACACCCACAGAAATAATCTTTTAAAAAAAACAGGTACTTCAAAAATGGAACAAAAATATTCTAATCTACTTTTTATGATAGTTACCTTTTTTATATATATCTTCCTTGAAAAAGCAAAGATAAACTTCAAAGAACAAGAGAGATACAAGGTCACTCTTGAGATTTTATTCTATTTCTGTCTCTAGTACCAAAAGTCCCCACTCTGTGTTTAGCTTTCAAGTATACACAGGCATGCAAATTTTAGTGTTTGTCTCAGTTACAATTCTTTCCACGATGTCTTGTGAAGAAGTCACCAATCAATGAGTAGTTGTTAAATAATTACCTGATCTCATCTGCCGTTGTTTTACCCAAGTTCCAAATGGATTTCATGTTCTCATTCTGTCCTAATTATCCGTCCATACCAACAATGCTATATTTGTAATGATTCAGACATTCCTGACAGTGCTATAAGCACAGAGAGAAAGCTAAACAGCTGGGGTTTATCACTTATTTATTATAAGCTTTATCAGGTTTGTAATGCAAACAATGAAATAAGATCTATTTGACTTACTAATATCCTGCTCACAAAAATTAGGGGATATTTCAAAATGAATATGAAGCTACAAAATAGCCCCTACTTTCTGTGAGCAGATATTTAATGAGATTAGACTTAAAGGCAGTTCAACAGATGGAAACCATTCTCTTCCTTAAAACAATACCTTGACTGCAGTATTCTCTCAAATACTTCACAGCACACTGTCTCTCTGCCAAAGCTCAATGTTAGCAAGACCTCACTACTGATACTATCACCTTCCAGACTATAGAATTAACACATAAAACGAGCAAAGAAAAAAAAAAAAGACTCAGTTCAAACTTCAGATGAAAAGAATCAGTATTTTCATTCTAGTGAGGATATAAAAAATTGCCACATAGCATTGCTCTTGCCATGACAACCAAAACCATCAGGTGATTTTTAATTTGATGTTTTTTTTAATAATTTTATTTTTTTAATGGGGCAACATCAATAAATCAGGAGACATATATTCAAAGATAACATATCCAGGTTATCTTGTCGTTCAATTTAATTTGACTTTTATTCAAGTCATTGAAAAGAACGAAGAGCAGAAAACAGTAGCCCTTTGATTTCTGGAGTTAATTTCCTGGTCTGGGTATTAACACTTGGAGGAAGTTATGAGACTTTACTGTAGCAAAGAAAAATGAGCTTGTTTTTAAAAACAGTGTGGACTGTCATGATAAATTGAATGGAAGAAATCCTAACACAAAGCCGATTCTCTTCAATCGATAATTTTCCCTCAAAGGACTCAGGAAACAATAGCCTGTGGAAATGAGGACTGGACTTAAAAACAGATAAATTATTTCTTAGTTTTATAATGCCACGGATTATAAGAAGTGCTGGAATAAAGGTACTAATCCTGTAACCAGGAAGAAATATGTTATATTACTGACTTACGGATCTTAGTCTGACTAGCCATAAATTAGACCTAAATAAAAAATATACTAACGAGGTTAGCTTATAAAAGAATTTCTGTAAATGTTAAATACAATTTATTGCTCTTATAACCATGATTCAGTATCACCAGGTTAGTGACATACAGTTAGGGATTCTGTGACAAATCCAAGGTATATAATCAATCCTGTGCTTTCACCTCTGGCCAGGTTCTCATTCCAGTTGTAAGGCTTGTTTCCCTCCTGCTGACGCGTATCAAGGATTAACATTTGAGCAAGAAGAATAAATATAAGTGGAAGCACTTGACTCCACCTCAACCTTCACCCCCTCCTTATCCTCCACTCTCACCTGTCTCAGGCTTGCAGTTCTTATTCTCGTTCAAGGCCAAGAGGACAACCTGACTGTGGGAATCTGTGGGCATCCGTTACAAGAAACAAAAACCCTCATTTACAGGTTACTTACTAGATTCAGTTCCTGTAACAAGCAAGGAAACAGACTCTGACTGACCTTCAGCTCAGCCAGCTCCTAGAGATTTGCTGACCTTCGATAGTTATCTGAACACACTGTGGGCTAGCTTGCATGTTATCCCCTCAGCGAAGAACTTTCAACCCCCTCTTTTCTATTCCTTTGTTCTATTTTTTGGTTCATTTCCCCTCCTTCTCTTCCAAATACAAACCTCTTCCTGCACCAAAAGAATAAGATGGGGTTTTGAGAACAGGAGTCCCCCCACCTTTTCAGGTGGCCAACACTTGAATAAAGCTCTTTCCTTCTCATCAGCACTTGTGCCACAAGTTCAGCTTTCACTGGCAACAGGAAGCTGGATCTGTAGGCCATTTCTCCAGATTCCATCCCATCCTACAGACATGTAATGTATCGGATGGACCACACTGAGGGAGGCCGCAGCCCAACACTCCTAGGTTGATCAAAGAGACCATCCCTTCACCCTGGAATCTCTGACAACGGAAATGGCAAGCACTTTCTGGGAAAAGTTTTATCCAGTTCTACCTCTAACCATATTTCATAAACGATGTTAGACATAAAATTTTAAAGTTGGATAAACAATGAAGCAGAAACACATACCCTATGATCATGGAATAAAGCAATCAATAGAAGCATACAAACAAATGATACAGGTGTCCAAAATAGCAGACAAAGACTTTTAAAATAACCATTATAAATAATTTAAAGGAAAAGATATATAGTGAGAGAGGGATTTAGAGAAAAAGGTAAAATGAGAGAGGAGTTGAAGTATTTAAAAAGATAAATGGTAACTCGAAAAACAACCAGCTAGAAATTATGGAGTTCAAAAAATATATAATATTTGAAATCAAGACTATATTGCAAAGACAATAGATACATGAACACAGAATAATAAAGGATCAGTGAATCGGACACTGTTGGAAAATATCAATAGTCTACGATATGTGTATAGGAATCCCAGAGAGAAAGAGAAAATGGATATGAGAGATAATGGTTGAATTTGGGGAAGGGGGGCGGGCAAAGTTCATGGAAAACTTCAACCACACATTCAAGAGCCAAGCAGGATAAAAACCAAGATCACCACACCTAGGCACATAATAGCTAAACTGCTGAAAATAAAAGAAAATTAGAAAGCCTTAAAGGTAACAATCAGCAAAACCATGCATGTTACATTTACAGAAAAAAAATTAAAAGATGCCTATTTTTATCAGAAATTATTGAAATAAAAAGGTAGTAGATTTACATCTGTAAAGAACTGAAAGAAGGCCCTGGCCGGTTGGCTCAGTAGTAGAGCGTCAGCCTGGCGTGCAGGGGTCCCGGGTTCGATTCCCGGCCAGGGCATACAGGAGAAGCGCCCATCTGCTTCTCCACCCCTCCCCCTCTCCTTCCTCTCTGTCTCTCTCTTTCCCTCCCGCAGCTGAAGCTCCATTGGAGCAAAGATGGCCTGGGCACTGGGGATGGCTCCTTGGCCTCTGCCCCAGGCGCTAGAGTGGCTCTGGTTGCCACAGAGTGACCCCCCCGGAGGGGCAGAGCATCGCCCCCTGGTGGATCCCGGTCAGGCGCATGCGGGAGTCTGTCTGTCTCTCCCGGTTTCCAGCTTCAGAAAAATACAAAAATAAAATAAAAAATAAAAAAAGAACTGAAAGAAAAATGGCAGCCATATAGAAAGCCATATATTCCTGTTTCCAAACTTCCTTGACCAAACTGGCCAAAGTGACAGTTCATTGATGATAACCTCTTTTTTCCTTTTGAAATTTACCTAATTTTTTTGTGTCCATATCTAACAAGTTTCTATTTTTTAAACTTAAAAACGGCAAAATTATATGTCCGGTAAAACTATCCTTCAAAAATGACTGTAAAATCATTTTCAAGCAAACAGAAGCTAGAAAGATTATCAACAGCAGACCTGTACTACAAAAAAAGAATATAGAAAAAGGATTAATTTATAGATACATATATATAAATTATATGACAATAAAAAAGATATTTTGACAATAAATAAAATTATATGATTTTAAAAGGTTCTTGAATTGTTTATGAAATAACAGTGCTAATAAAGTTAGACCTTCATAAAGTAAGCATACATATGTAATCTGTAGGGTAATCACTATAAAAACACAGAAATAGACCTATAAAACCCATAGAGGAAATAAAAAGAAACACTAACAAATACTTGATTTTTAAAGACAGGAAAGAAGAAACAACAACATATGGGTTAAATACAAAATAAACAGCAATAAGATATACTAAAGATTAAAATAAAATCAGATGTTGGTTTATTAATAAGTTGATATTCAGCCAAGTACGTTCACCAACGTCCTTGAAATACAGTTTAGAAATATGATTTCAACTCAAGTGATTGCAAGTAATTGTAGGCATACCAAAATAACATTAAACATATAAATATCTGATTCAAGTCCTTGTTCAGGACTTATATAATTTGCAAAATGAGAAAAATATGCTGATGTGTTCCACTTCTTAACCTAGGAATGAGCAAATCACACAGTAATAAGCAATACCTGTACAGAATATACACAATACGTAGTCTTTTTCCTGTGATTCCAAGAGGCATGTGTGTGCAGTTTTGTGGAATATATGTTGATGTGTCTGACGAGGAATGAGCTGGAAAGAAAGTAAAATTCTGTGGCTTTCTACAAAGTGTTATAACTCTTGAAATTATCTAAACTTGTGAGCTTTGTGTATGTATCTTCAGTTTATCTACATTAATAATGACACTCACTCTGGAACTTAAAGTAGAAAACTATGAAGAAATTAATCTAGTGGCATAGATATTTTCATCTTAGAGTAATTATGTCCTCCAAAATTGAAGTTTTGGTGTTTATTTACCCTATCAATAGTTATTTATCCATAAGAAGCCATATATTCCTATTTCCAAAATTGCTTAGGCCAAGGTGGCAGTTCATTGATGATAACCTCTTTTTTTCTTTTTGAAATTTACCTAACAAGCTCCCTATTTTTTAAACTTAAATCCATTCTCTCTCTTTCATCATTATCATCCCATACCAGCTAAAATTATTTCTCACGGAAATGGTCTACAAAGAGTTTTCCAAGATAACAGAATTTCTTTTTTTCTTTTCATAAAAAATTTTCAAGCTGAGTCTTCTAAGCAGTTGTGGCATCTTCTAGGAAAATGAGAAGCATGATACATTTAAATTATGAAGAGCAACCACATAAAAAGTAAATAAAATAAACAAATGAAAATGAAGAAGTAAAACTGGTATGCTAAGAGAAAATAAAATAATATAAAATGCTAACTTAAAACCACAAAAGGTGGCCCTGGCCGGTTGGCTCAGTGATAGAGTGTCAGCCTGGCGTGCGGGAGTCCCGGGTTCGATTCCTGGCCAGGGCACACAGGAGAAGCGCCCATTTGCTTCTCCACCCCTCCGCCGCGCTTTCCTCTCTGTCTCTCTCTTCCCCTCCCACAGCCAAGGCTCCATTGGAGCAGTTTCCCCGGGCGCTGAGGATGGCTCTGTGGCCTCTGCCTCAGGCGCTAGAATGGCTCTGATTGCAGCAGAGCGACGCCCCAAGATGGGCAGAGCATCGCCCCCTGGCGGTGTACCAGGTGGATCCCGGTCGGGTGCATGTGGGAGTCTGTCTGACTGCCTCCCATTTCCAACTTCAGAAAAAAAAAACCCACAAAAGGCAGCCTGACCAGGCAGTGGCGCAGTGGATAGAGTGTCGGGCTGGGACGCAGAGGATGCAGGTTGAACCCCCAAGGTTGCCAGCTTGAGTGCAGGCTCATCTGGTTTGAGCAAAGCTCACCAGCTTGAGCCCAAGGTCACTGGCTTGAGCAAAAGGTCACTCACTCTGCTGTAGCCCTCCGGTCAAGGCACAAATGAGAAACAACTGAGAACAACTAAGGAGCTGCAATGAAGAATTGATGCTTCTCATCTCTCTCCCTTCCTGTCTGTCTGTCCCTCTCTCTGTCTTTGTCACACACACACAAAAAGAAAACACAAAAGGCAGAAATAGAGGTGAGAACAAAAATAGTAAAAAAGAAATCCAAGGTCAACAAATAAAAAACAGTAACAAATACAATAGATATTAATTTAACTATATCAATAATCACTTTGTCAATGATCTATATACATCAATTAAAAGACAGAGATTGTCCAACTAGATCAGAAAATACAACCCAGCTATGTATTGTCTACAAGAAAACCACTCTAAATATAATGAATGTCACATATAGATTAAATGTAAATGGATGGAGAAAAAGATATCATGCTAATACTAATCAAAAAAAAGTATGAGTAGGTATGTTAATTTTAGATAGAGCAGACATCAAAGTAAGAAAGTTATTAAAGATAAAAGAGGTTGTTTATTAATAATAAAGGAGTCAATTCTGGAAGAAGATAGAGCCATTTTTAACATGTATCTGCCTAACAACAAAGCATCAAATTGCATGAGTCAAAAACAGATAGTACTGAATTCTGTTCTATCAACAGGCTAAAAAAAGGAAAATTACATGATCATATTAATAGCTGTAGAAAAGCATTTGACAAAATCGAGGAATGGAGTGTAACTTTCTCAAATTGGTAGACTAGCAACAAAAAATCTACAGCTAACATACTTACTGATGAGATTCTCAAAACTTTTCTGCTAAGATCAGGTAGAAGGCAAGGATATTCCTTTCAACATTCCTTTTCAATATTGTACTGGAAGTCCTTGCTAGTGCAATAATTTAAGAAAGAAAATAAAAAGTATACAGATTGGCCCTGGCCGGTTAGCTCAGCGGTAGAGCGTCGGCCTAGCATGCGGAGGACCCGGGTTCGATTCCCGGCCAGGGCACACAGGAAAAGTACCCATTTGCTTCTCCACCCCTCCGCCGCGCTTTCCTCTCTGTCTCTCTCTTCCCCTCCCGCAGCCAAGGCTCCATTGGAGCAAAGATGGCCCGGGCGCTGGGGATGGCTCTGTGGCCTCTGCCTCAGGCGCTAGAGTGGCTCTGGTGGCAACATGGCGACGCCCAGGATGGGCAGAGCATCGCCCCCTGGTGGGCAGAGCATCGCCCCTGGTGGGCGTGCCGGGTGGATCCCGGTCGGGCGCATACGGGAGTCTGTCTGACTGTCTCTCCCTGTTTCCAGCTTCAGAAAAATGAAAAAAAAAAAAAAAAGTATACAGATTGGAAAGGAAGACATGAGATTATCTTTGTTCACAGGTGATATGATCGATGTAGAAAAAAATTTTGACAAAAAAAAATAAACTCCTACAACTAATAAGTGATACAGTAAGTTTGCAGGATATGAAGTTGATACACAAAAAAAATCCATTAGTTTTCTGCATACCAACAATTAACAAATGGAACTTGAAATTACAATCACAATACCATTTTCATTAGGCACAAAACTTGAACTATTTAGGTATAAATCTAACAAAATATGTGTAAGATCTCTATATAAGGAAAGCTACTTGATTCTGATGAACAAATCAAAACAGGAAATAAATGAAAAGATAGTCCATGTTCATGGATAAGAAGACTCAATATTGTCAAGTTGTCAGTTCTTGCTAACTTGATCTATAGATTCAATGCAAACCCAATAAAAATCCTTGCAAATTATTTTACAAATATCAACAAACTGAGTCTAAAGTTTATATTGGATAAGCAAAAGACCAAGAATAGCCAACACAGTATTAAAGGAGAAGTGTCAGAGGACTGACTCTACCTGACTTCAAAGCTTACTATAAAGCCCTAGCAATCAAGAGGGTGTGGTATTTGTAAAAGAATAGACAATTATATCAGGAGAACTGAATATACAGCTCAGAAAGAGATTCTCATAAAAACAGTCAACTGATGTTTGAATAAGGGACCAAGGCAATAAATACAATGGAGCAAAGATATTCTTTTCAACAAATGAGGCTGGAAGAACTGGACATCCATGAGCAGAAAAAGTAAAGAATCTAGACACAGACTTACTCCCTTCATACAAGTGAACTCAAAGTGGATCACATAACTAAATGTAAAACACAAAACTCCTAGAAGATAACATAAGCAAAATCCTATATGACCTTGAACATGGTGATGTCTTTTTAGATAAAACACCAAAGACATGATCCATGAAAGAAATAATCTGTAACTTGAACTTCATTAAAATTGAAAACTTCTGCTCCGTGAAAGACAATACCAAGAGAATGAGAAGACAAAACACTGACTTGGAGAAAATAGTTGCAAAAGACATATCTGATAAAAGGCTGCTATCCAAAATATATCATACAAACAAACAAAAAATAAAACTCTTAAAATGCAACAATAAAACAAAAACAATCAACCTAATTAAAAAATGGGTCAAATATCTAAACAGACACCTCACCAAAGAGGATAAACAGATGTAAGAACAGTAGTTAACTTACAGCGTGATGGTAATACAGCAGAAGAAATGATAGAATGCAAGTGTGGTTGAAAATATACATCTGAGGTTGCTTCAGTATTATAATACTGACTTTTAGTATCTCAGTAAAGCTTCAGATACACATACAAAAATAATTTTTAAATAACTAAAATCAAACAGGATGTGGAAGGAATTCAAATAATACGAAATGAAAACAATAATAAAACAACTTAATTGTATTACAAATGAAGAACAAAACTACACAGAAGGTACAGGGAAGAAAGAATTGCCAGAAATGATGCAAGTGCTTAAAACCAATGACTAGAACATGTAGAAAGAAGATAGGAGCAAATTTGAAGGGATTACTAAGTACCAAATCTGAGATGATTTGAGCAAAAATATGAATAATAACAATAGATTATAAATAATAGAATAAAATATCTACAAGTCCATGCCAATATAAATATATCATCAAATAAATAAACAATGTGGGGAAAGGGGTGGTTCTCCCTTACACTAAAATTGCAATTAATAAATGTAGAAGGAATGATAGAATGTTATTTGGCAAACATCACAGTAAAAATTGTTGTAGGCAAGGTTCATCAATGAACACTAAAATGAGTGGGCAAAAGTATGATGACAAACAGGATATTTGTATAATTTAACAATATGTCCCCACAAGACACTTATTAATTACAAAAATAAAAATAGTAGCTTTTAAAAAGTAGACACTTTTTAGATACCAATTTAACCAAGTTGTCAAAATTAGCAACACTACTAATGAAATGTATGGACATTATATGTCTTACTCTTATGATGCACCCAGAATATAGCATTACTTCTGTGTTTTTCTTGCAAAGAACACATGACCTGAATTTAATCATCAAGAGACACCAGTTAAAATCAATGGGAGACAGCCTGACCTGTGGTGGCACAGTGGATAAAGTGCCGGTTCAAAACCCTGGGCTTGCCTGGTCAAGGCACATATGGGAGTTGATGCTTTCTGCTCCTCCCCCCTTCTCTCTCTCTCTCTCTCTCCCCTCTCTATAATGAATAAATAAAATATTTATTAAAAATTTTAAAAAAATAAAATAAAATCAATGGGAGACAAATTCAAAAATATTGGCTATTTTTCTTCAAATATGTAAAGGTCATGAAATACAGAGAAAGACTAAGTAGTAACTCTCTTAGATTTGAGGAGACTTAAGAGATATGACAACTAAATGCATTATTGAATCTTAGATTAATCAATTCAGCCAACTGGCAATTGAATAAGGTATGTAGATTAGTTAACATTATTGTTATCAGTATTCATTTTCTCCTTTTAATACTTGTACTTTGGTTAAACAAACTATTCACTTTTGTTCAAGAATTTTCAGTTCTTTTTGGAACTTTGTGTATGTCTAAAATTATTTCAAAATTAGAAGTTTAAATTAAACAAAAAGCAAACCATTTTTACAATTTATCAGCTCTTTTGTTAATATGCAGCTACAAAGTAGGGACATACCTTTTAATAAGTACACCATAAATTATGTACTGAATTATGCTTTATACTATACAGAAGTATCTTCCTTAGAGACTATTCTAGTGATGATTCTTTGTCAAAATATATTTCAAATACTTTTTCTGAAATTGCCAGAAGAATAAATTGTGTGGCACTGAGAATATTAATTACTTTATTTAAAATGTTGAGGATATTTTTACTATTAACCAGATAGGCGATTAGATGATTGATAGATAGATGATAGATAGATAGATGATAGATAGATGATAGATAGATAGATAGATAGATAGATAGATAGATAGATAGATAGATAGATAATAGATACACAGAGGATAAAGAGATAGATATACACATAAATTGTACATTAATGAATATACTAATATATTCACTTCACAATCTTGGCTTCAAAACAAGCTGTTTTTGAATATTATGATCATCCACAAAGAATACATTTTCTACCACTGAGAATATTAAAAATAAAGTTCCTTTCTTTAAGAATTGAAGAAAAGTCACAAAATATCTTGGGACAATGATAAGCATTGGAATTGATGTGCAGACTTCTAAAGTAACAGCTTTTAACAGTGGTAGTACCCATAAATTCTGCTATGTTTATAAAATTGGTTTCGTTCAAGGTTTGATGATAGACACTTCAAAGACCCTGGGGTACATTCTAAAAGCTGTAATTCAACTGTGTCTGGCTAAAAGTGCTCTACTGACTTGTCAAATAGGATCTGCCTTACTATAATTGTGATAATTATGACATAAATCAGTACAACTGAAAACAATTTACATTAGTTGGTTACATTTGAAAAGGACCAAAGAGTTACAGATGACAGCAGTAATTCTGAATGTTCCCATAAAAATCTATTATTACAGCTTCCTCCACCCAATAAAATGGGAATGACTAGCTTTTGCATTTCAATTATTGCACAAAAGCATCTCTAGAGTATTAACAACTAGCTGGCAATGGCCTTTTTCATTTCATGGCATAACATTGTTTAATTTTAGAATAATAATCATGTTTGATGCCACTTTTCTTCATTAGTTTTTCCCTCTTGCCTTCATCAATCTTGGTAGTTCTTATGTAAAAACCTACTTATAACTTTTTTAATAGCCTAGTTGTGTCAAGCATCAACTTAATATTACTTACATGCTAGAGAACATAAACAATTTTTAATTAACTAGATTAATTTTATTAATCCAACATAACTGCATGTTAGAAAATATTGCCATTCTTTTTTGTATGGATTTTGTTCTATATAAAATTTATAATAAATACATTATTACAAACACCACAAAAATCTTGGGATGTCATTCATTTTTACTCAAAATACATTTACTCATCATCCTTGTGGTATAAAATAATTTGTAATATTCTTTCAAAAAGATGCAATTTTAAACACAACAAGAAATAGTAAAAATTCTAAACTGGTTTGAAATAATATTGAGTTAAAAATACATTATGTCGGCCCTGGCTGGTTGGCTCAGTGGTAGAGCATCAGACAGTGTGTGGAAGTCCCAGGTTCAATTCCCGGCCAGAGCACACAGGAGAAGTGCCCATCTGCTTCTCCACCCTTCCCCTCTTCTTCTTCTCTATATTTCTCCTCTCCTCCCACAGCCAACACTCCATTGGAGCAAAAATTGGCCCAGACGCTGAGGATGGCTCCATGGCCTCCGCCTCAGGCGCTAGAATGGCTCTGGCCACAAAGGAGCAACACTCCAGACGGGCACAGTATCACCCCCCTGGTTGGCATGCTGGGTGGATCTTGGTTCAGGCACGTGCGGAAGTCTGTCTGACTGCATCCTCACTTTTTTTTTTTTTTCCTCATTTTTCTGAAGCTGGAAACAGGGAGAGACAGTCAGACAGACTCCCGCATGCGCCCGACCGGGATCCACCCGGCACGCCCACCAGGGGGCAACGCTCTGCCCACCAGAGGGCGATGCTCTGCCCATCCTGGGCGTCGCCATGTTGCCACCAGAGCCACTCTAGCGCCTGAGGCAGAGGCCACAGAGCCATCCCCAGCGCCCAGGCCATCTTTGCTCCAATGGAGCCTTGGCTGCGGGAGGGGAAGAGAGAGACAGAGAGGAAAGCGTGGCGGAGGGGTGGAGAAGCAAATGGGCGCTTCTCCTGTGTGCCCTGGCCGGGAATCAAACCCGGGTCCTCCGCACGCTAGGCCGACACTCTACCACTGAGCAACCGGCCAGGGCTGCATCCCCACTTCTAACTTCAGAAAAATACCAAAATAACTACATTATGTCTTCTCTCATTTATAATTTGGTTTCAAAATTTAGGTCTGTTCTAGAACTTAGGACCTAGAAGGAGAATCCACTATTTTTGGCTCTACATATAACTAAAAGCATGTGAGTCATAAAAAGAATAACCCATATTTTAAAAGTGCTTTAGGGTTTAGAAAAAAATGTATTGTCGTGTCATTACACAGATAAGAAAACTACGTCTCAAAAAAGTAAATGTTTTACCTGAGGCTAGGCAAGTATAAAATGAAAGAGCAAAGGCTAAACCTCCATCTCCTGATTTCAGTGTTTTCCTTCCCCAATGAAACACAGAGGACTTTACAAGGCAACTGACAACTCTTCAGGATGTTTCTGTGGAAAAGAAAAGCATCCAAAGGACAGTTTGGCTAAAGAAACTATTTTCCTAAAGAAAAAAGCATCCTACAGCCAATACAGCCAAGCTGAGGGTTTTATACCCCAGGGGTAAGCATCATGATGAACTAGAGGTCAAACCTCACTCAACATTTTCTTCCTGGATTTGGGGGTTCATACCATTCTAAGGCTACATAAACTTGCTTAACGCAACATGTCACTGGATATAGCAGCATTGCACAATAGCTATATGCTCTGAGCTCAGAAGTTGGAAAAAATTAAGCCCAATTACTTGAAAATGTTATTATAAAATATATTACTCTTATCTTTTATAATATCTTGCCTTAAATTCCACTCTGCTTGATATTAATATATCTATAGTTCCTTCCTTCCTTCCTTCTCTTTCTTTCCTTCGTTCCCGTGGTTCTTCTTTCCTTCCTACCTTCCTTCTCTTTCTTATTTGTTTTTTGCTACATTTATTCATCCAACTTTCACTCATTTATACTTTTCAAATTTTTTAAAAATTTTTTTTCACAGAAGGATAAATTATATTAGTTTTAGGTATACGACATAATGATGCAATATTTGTATAGACAGGGGGTCCTTAGGTTACAACAGTCTCAACATACGTTTAAAGTTTACAATGTCCACTGCCATAAAAATTTTTAAAAACTGAGACATGAGTGTTTTGGCTTATGCCATTAGCATCATATTTATGGACTATGGCCGCATGCAGCAGAAGAAAACTCAGTACAGTGTACAGTACAGTATATTTGTTATTTTCCTTTTTCTGTGGCTTAGTTGTGTTTTTATGTTCTAGATCAGGGGTTGTCAACCTTTTAATACCTACTGCCCACTTTTGTATCTCTGTTAGTAGTAAAATTTTCTAACCACTCACCAGTTCTACAGTAATTTATAAAGTAGGAAAGTAACTTTACTTTATAAATTTATAAAGCAGAGTTACAGCAAGTTAAAGCATAAAATGATAATTACTTACCAAGTATTTTATGTCAGATTTTCACTAAGTTTGGCAGAATAAATCTTTATAAAACAACTTACTATAGTTAAATCTATCTTTTTATTTATACTTTGGTTGCTCCACTACCACCCACCATGAAAGCTGGAACGCCCACTAGTGGGCGGTAGGGATCGGGTTGACTACCACTGTTCTAGATTATGATTTTACAACTATTTTAGGATATATAAGTAACTTAGGCTAGGGTGTGTTTTGACTTACACCAAAGTTTCGTTTACGTCACTGTCGTAAGATGCGGCACATGAAATGGTATTGAGGTTCTACATCATGTTACTGTCTTCAAAAGATCATGTAATTCTGTTATAGTAGCACTCAAATTTCTGGAAGATCATCCTGATCCTCAGAAGGCTGGGTTTTAGGATTTAGTTGGATGGGTTCACTTCAGTTCTGCTGTAGTTTTGGTATAACGTCAATCCTAAAGTGTGACCCTTAGTCCTTGAGTGCAGCATTTCTGAGGTCTCAATTGATAGGCCTTAGTATTCACCAAGTTCTCTCATCACTAGGTGAATATTAACTCCGCCATCTCCCAGTCACTGTGTAACCTAGGAAATCTGAATTCACCTGTCAGCCTCCCAGCAGTTCTTCTCCACCAGAAGTTTCATAGTCTTGCTCTGCATACACAGCATAAAAGTTTCCTAAAGACTTGAAAGAATTTTTTTGCAGAGAATTTTAAAGTTTTTTTCTGCAACTTCCTCTCCTCTAGTAATCAACCCTGAAGATGCAAGCTTTTTTCACTGTCCTGACCTCTTTCTCTTCTAAACATAAATTCTATTGTTTGCTTGAGCTATACATTCCTGGAGAAATCCTGGGCAAATGTAGAGCTCACTTTGTGTTCTTTCCTTCTCTCTAGGGTTACAGCTTAATAGAAGTCATTGTCTTATGCCTAGAAACCATTGTTTTATATATTAAATCCAGATTCTATATTTGTTTACAGTAGTACAGCTGATATCTGAGTAGACACTTTCCAATGATTAGAAAAATAAGGTCATAAGAACTCTTCAAAAAAGATATTTTTATCATTTTTGAAGAGCAGATCCTTGAAGGTGAAGGAGTTCTTTACCTGCCTACTATTATTATCTATGGCAGAACTGGAATTTCATGCTTAAAGTCCTCCATGATCTTCACTGTCGGCAATATCCTCTTTCTAGTCAGGTTATTTTTCTCATAGTTTCTGACATTTGTCCACCTACATGCTTTTGTTCATGATATTTCCCATGTTTTCAAAGGTTTTCTCTCCTTCTATATTCCAAAATTACCCACACTTTTAGGCTTATCATCATTCATAATTTTCCTATGAAACAATCTAACTCTACTCACATTGATTGCTCCTTTTTTTGAATCTCAACTGTAGTTTTGAACAATAGTAATCTACTTTATTGCTATTTAATTTATGATTGTTTTTCTTTCCCTCAGTAGATAGTAAGTCCTTTGTACTTAATGTCCAACATGTATAGTACCATAGTGAACATACTATAATTCATGCTAAGTTATGTACATAACAGCAGTAAAATACTGTTTATTTCTTTGATTGATTGGTTCAGTCATTCAGTGCAATGGGTGGTAACATAGTTCTACTATTTGCAAATCAGCCAAACAATATGTGACCCATGTATATCTTATTACTGGATCCAGTTCTTTTGCATTTCAGCTAGATTAGTTCAGAAGAATTAGGTGTTTTGGTACATACTGAAAGGGGCTTCCATATAAGGATATCAATATACACTTGGATGAGAATGCCACGTGGAGTTGTGGGGCGGGGAGCTAATCTTATGTAAAAATTACAATTCCCTTAGCATAAGACAAAGCAAAAGGATGGTAATTTGCATTGGCTATTGGGAGTAGGGAATATAACCCATCATGTGTCTGTCTCCAAAGAGAGCCAGAGCATAGTGACAAGGACTACTGAAACGGAAGACAGGGGAGAGGCGCAAGTGCCAGCTAGAGCACGAAGATCAAGATTGTAAAGGGAAATGGAAGTAAATGTGGCAAATCCAGAAATCAAGGCAGAGGCATAGGAGTGTGGTGCCACCTTCACAAAAGAGTAGGTGGAGTACCAGGAAGTGTTTTACAGAAGGCTAGTTACTTATGTTGGCTCTCTTAAAAATAAGAACTTACATTGAAAAGAAAAGGTTGTTTATGTATACACACATATATACACATCCATACAATGGAATACACACAGATAAACAATGACATATTATTCAGCCATAAAGAGAATGAAACAGTGCTATTTGCAGTGCCACAGATGGACCTTGGGGGTGTTATGCTAAGTAAAATAAATCAGACAGAGAAAGACAAACATCATATAATTGCACTTATACATGGAATATGAAAGACCAAAAAATACAAACCAAGAAAACAGACAATTATTTGGGCAGATCTGGGGGTTCAGCTCACTTGTGACTCTGTCCCTTTCAGAATTTCTCCACCCCAATGTACTGACTCTTCCTCTACCCTTAACTCGGTTCTTTGATACCTCAGGCTTGTATGTCTTTAATTTTCTCAAACTAATTTATGTCTAAATAAGGAAGTCTTCTCAGGCAAAAGGCCAGAAAGTCACTACCTTTTCCCATTTTAATTCTTCTTTCAATGGTAAATTCCTGCATAGTTTTTGTTTGCTTTTTATTTCTCTCCAGTGCCTGGAAGTAGTTCGGTTTTATGATTGTTATCTTAAGAGGATTAATCCATCCAACCAACTTACTCTGTTATTACCAGAAGCTGAAATGCCAATATTTTTCAATCTAGAGAAGTTTTCCTATAAAACACCAAGGTCATAAAATTTTGTCAGCTAAGAGGTTGCATTTTCCTATCTTGAATTTCCTAGGCTGTTCTGTTTTCGCGGCTATTTCATGGTCCACTGATTTTAGTCTTTTCAGCACATGGAATGCTCAAGCCATAAAATCATGTTTGCTTACACAGAGGAAAATCACATTTATTCAATTTCTATTCTGTGACAGGCACAGTACTACACATTTTGCATGTTATTTCTTCAAACACACGTCTTGAGCCAAAGTCCATGCTTGACTTGAAACACATGAGCTTCCAATTTTCTTTCAGATTGGATGTGAATACTAATAATAATGTGACAACAACTCTTCTTAGATTTGACATCTCTTCTGCCAAACTACTAGGATTCCCTTCTTTGCCAATGGTTCACAAATTCTCCTTTGTATATTTAAATATTTTTCTCAATGCAACCAGGGCCATGTCACCTGCTAATGGCTTTAGATGTTACTTTCTTGTTATTTTTTTTTTCAGTTACATGAACTAACCTTAATGACTTTGGAATTTGCTGCATTGACATCACCCCATTTATCTTTATATTTTTAAAATGCACGTGCTTCTTGCTCAAGAGAGCACTGTTCCCCCCCCCAATGGCACTGAAATTATTGTAATTCAAAACACAGTGAACTTATTCACTTGCATTTTTACAGCACACCTCATATTGTTAGCATTTTACTTGATAAACACTTTTACGTGCTTAAAGAGATTTTTGGACGAATTCCTTCATAACTGACATTAAATGTTATCATCTAACTACAAAGTAGCCTACCCTGAGGGAAATTAAAGGATATTATTAAACAGAGAATGATTAAATAAGAGTTATCTGCTTCATAACTCTGCATTGCTAGGTCATTTCTTGGACCTGTAGGGAACGTATTTACACCACTTAATTTAGTATCGATATCTAGATTTTGAGGATCTGGTTATTAACTACAAAATTTGCTCAATCTCCCCCCACCCCAGTCCTTATGCACACACAACCTCTGGAAGCTAAACTGTGCATTCGCTGCTAGAGTTCTTGCACTGGATAGTTAAGGGTTCACTATGGATATTTGCTATATGCCTGAATTTTAAATCAGACATTCAAAGGAATGATGTCATCAGACTTTCAGAGTAATATGAGTTTGTCTACAGGGACCAAAGGATTGGGGAAAAAAAGAATCTATGCCCCCAAAAACTATTCTTAAATGACTCCACTTCTGATCCAATGCTGCCAATGTTCAGCACATAGGCCGCAACTTGCACAATTAATTGATGCTGGGCACTAAATGTTAACATCATATATTCAAGCTGCCTCTGAAAGCTGAACAGTTTTGAGGCCAGTTCAATAAGAATGGATTCCAAGGCATCTGGTTCTTCATGCTCACTTCTGTATCAAAGACTCATAGGACTGTCTGATGGCTACAGCCTAGGTCACACATGCTGATGCCCCAGACGGTAGGAAAGTAGGGGGAGTGTTTCTGACTTCTGTCTTGGGAAAGCACAAACAAGTGACTTGTGAGATTTCCCCCAAAGAATGGATCTGCAAAGGTACTGTTCAACCAAAAACCTGGCACATTTTCATGGGATGGTCATCAGCGTATGGTTAGAAACTGGTGCCATGGATCTAGATTCCAGCAGCCAAGAAAAGTGGATGGTATGGCCTTTCATCTTGCGTACTCATCGTGATTTGTTTCTTATGTTGTTCCTAAAGGAGAATTTATATATGATTCTAATTTTCAGGGCAGAATCTATAGAAATACAAATATAGAAATAGATACAAATAGATTATCAAAAGAGTTGTGACCCATGCAAAAACAAGGGCAAATATACAGCTCACAAAAATTGGGGGATATTTCAAAATAAATATGAAGCTATAAAATATCCCCTAATTTTTGTGAGCAGTATATAAATATATTTTACATGCCAGAGTGTACAGGCCTCTATATTCCTAAGAGCATCCTGATAAAATAAGGTAACTTATAAGAGGTGGAAAGGGGGGAACTCATTTCACAACACACTGGGAACACTGGAGGGAAAATTCTAATGGAGATTATACTGTAGAGTTTGATGGCATTTTCTCTTCTAATTGTTTTACTCCCTCCCTCAGATAAGTTTTACATGTTGAAAAACAGAGTAGGTTTGTACAAGTAACAGAAGAAAGTCTGAGCACCAAAAGTAACAACTCACAGGGGGAGAAGAAACCAGCAACAATAATATTAGCTTATCATCTGGTCACAAGTGATGTTTCACAGCAGGGATGCTTCAGGGATGCCTGATTGAAATTGGGGGAGTAGTTATACTTTATGTAGATTTTTTAAATTTTATAAATCTTAAAGACAAAGCTGGAGTGAGACATTGTCATATTTATTTCTTATGTGGAAAATAGAAAACATCTCAGATCTTCAAATAAAGGTGTTCCCAACCACCCCAAGACTCTCTCTTAGAGCATCCCATAGTCACAGTTGTTCTTTAAGTAAAAAGAGCATTTGTACATAATATGAGATCAATTAAAACTCCTAGGACTTTTTAATGATTCTTTTTTAAATCTTTCATAGAAACCTCTGTACTGTAAAACATTAAGAGAAAAAGAAAAGTCAAAATCTAACATAGTTTTGATTTATTTTCTTGATGTTGGTGATGTTTTTTATTTTGTTTTGTTCGTTTGTGTTGCTTAGTTTATTTCAAACACACCTGAATTCTTAATCACAAATGTTTTGTTTCAATCAATTGCTAACATAGTACCTCCTGATGGTGGATTACTTTTAGGGATCTTTGCATTTGTCTTTTTATACCATCAGATATATCCTGGTCCTTAATCCTACCCAATAGCATAAAAGATTTCTTTCCTCCTTTTCATTGAACTTACTGGGGTAACACTAGTCATAAAAGATTTCTTATATTAATTCCTACATATAGAAAATTTGCCAAATTCAGATCCAAAAATAGGAAAACCCAGGAAATGGACACTCAGAGTTATTTAAATGAGGAGCAGAGGGAAAGAAGTGAGGAGAGAAGTACCACCATCAGCACCTAGCTATTGATATATAGATATCTCTTCATCGGTCTTGGCAAACAGAGGGGGTCTCTGATTCCTTGACCTCATCACCATTGATGAGATGTCCATCCACTCAACACATCACTAAGGATCACACAACTTTGCCTAGTAACTTTGTACATTTTCTTAGTATGTTTGATTTTCCACTGTCCAAAATGACATTTTCTGTTCTGTTAACAAGTCTACTCCCATGTCCCCCCTCCACCTCAGAAAATGGCACTGTCTCTTACCTTGTTAGGGAAACAGAACCCCACAAACACTTTGGTGTGGCAACCCACCTGCGTCTCTTCCACCTGTAGCAGCCCTGCTGCCATAGCGCACGGATGAGTGGAGTGTCTCCTCCTCTCAAGGCTCAGACAAGCTCTCTGATTAGAATCCCATTTCTCTCTCAGGGAACCTGCCCTTCAATCTTCTCCCTGATATCCTGCAATGCCAACTTCTCTGTCTCTAGTGGATCATTCTCAATAGATGCAGGCATATATATTAACTCCTACTTTAAAGAAAAATGTAAACACACACAAAGGTATTTTCATATATTCAGCTACATCTCAAATTTTTAAAACAGCTGATGAATAAATATAACTGGAAAAATATTCTTCTGATGGCAAATTGAATACCATCTCTGCTGGGTTTTTTTGTTTTTTTTTTCATTTTTCTGAAGCTGGAAACAGGGAGAGACAGTCAGACAGACTCCCGCATGCGCCCAACCGGGATCCACCCGGCACGCCCACCAGGGGCGACGCTCTGCCCACCAGGGGGCGATGCTCTGCCCATCCTGGGCGTCGCCATGTTGCGACCAGAGCCACTCTAGCACCTGAGGCAGAGGCCACAGAGCCATCCCCAGCGCCCGGGCCATCCTTGCTCCAATGGAGCCTTGGCTGCGGGAGGGGAAGAGAGAGACAGAGAGGAAAGCGCGGCGGAGGGTTGGAGAAGCAAATGGGCACTTCTCCTGTGTGCCCTGGCCGGGAATCGAACCCGGGTCCTCCCCACGCTAGGCCGACGCTCTGCTGGTTTTTATACTACCTAATTTCCCTTCTTTGACATCTTCTCCTTTTCTTGATATATTAATGTTGGGATGTGTCTAAAGCTGTCCAGGCCTCTTTCTCTTTCTCTGTATATGTTACCTATCCAAGAAAGCTTCTCTACTTCTCCCATTTTAGATGATACCTACATATCAACAAACCCCAAATTATTTTCTCTAGCATAGACTTTCATGTGTGTGTGTGTATGTGTGGGTGTACAATAATCTTTATAAAACCTCCTATTTCTAATTTAACATGGCCAAAAGGGAACATCCATCCTCCATCACCAACATCTTTCCTTCTCAATAAATACTGTTGCCTTATATGAAGTATTTTAAGTCAGCTATGCAAAAATTATTCTTAATTCTTTGTTGTTTTTTTTCACTTCAGTGATATTGTAGACTCTTGGCTAACTGGACTAGACTGCAAAGAAGTTCATGGACAGTTTTTCACCATCTAGAGACAGGTGCTAGCTTAGCTAAAAACCGGATTATCTCCTTTGGCCTCTCCTCAAGGCTAGTCTTCTAGTATTAATTTTCTCAATACAGCCCCCATAACATGAGTAAGATTTAATAAGTGAAGGTTGCAGGAGATATCACAGGAAGTAGAGAAGGAAAGCTATTTGCCAGATCATAGACTTACTCACTGTACTATTATTAATGCTTCAACATATTACTGATGCCTCAGATAAAGTTTCTTCTGGATTAATGCAGCCCAAATGGCCCAGTCCATGCTACATGTCTGGGAACTGAAACGAAGGAGGGAGCCTGTGATAACCTTAGAGAACAGAACGTAACACTCACAACTCTCCAAATATATCAACATACACACATATATCTCTCTTGGTTTTATTCTATTCATTTTTTAATGGGTATTTATTTTGTTTCTGGGTTGCTTTTTGTGTTGGGTGGTGGGAGGGCTATTGTCATATCAATACTGTTACTAGAAACTCAAAACTATAATTTATTGGTTTTGACTTTTCTGAGTTCTAAATTGTGCCTATTTTCTGTTCTTTTTCATTCTTATTTTCACGTTCAAAATTATAGAGCTGTCCACTTTGATTTATGAGATACAAATGTACGTACAAATTCTTTCTATCTCAGAGTAAGAAAGTAAAAAACACAGATAGTCATATATCTGCCTTTGTCTAGACCCAACTGCTCTAAAGAATGTCATTGTGTTTCTGTGTCTCAGTTTTCTTATCTCTGCCTAAACTTTCACAAGACTAATGTGAAAATGAGAAGAAATACATAAGCAATATGTGCCGACATAACGATCTCTACCAAGATTGCCACAGAAAAAGGCAACATTTGTTTCCCTATCTGCCCTGACTCCAGGCAGCCTAGACTTGTCCTGATTCTTCAAGACTTTGGTTTTCTTTAGTTTAATAATGATATTGTACAAAGAATACACAAATGCACACACACGCCTTTGACATAGCCATTCTAAAACATTTGAAAATGAGTATAAGTTCTAATAAACTGACATAATAATATATTCATGGCCAAGATGGTTTTGTTTTGAGGACTTTGGGGGCTATTAAAAGAAAATATGTTCTGCAGCCAGCTTCCATGTTGTAATCCCTATTCATCGTCCTTTCATTCATCTCTCTAACACAGGGTTTCTCAACCAAGGCACTCTTGACATCTTGGGCTTAATAAATCTTTGTTGCTGGGGTTGTCCTATGCCTTTCAGAAGGTTTAGCACCTTTCTGGATATTGCCTATCAGATGCCAATAGCATATACATATACCCCCAGTTTTAACAATGAACAATGTCTTTAAACACTGCCAAATGTCCCCTGGCAGCAAATCATCCTTAGTTCAGAATTGTTTTAATAGAATAAAGAATGACTTCTCTTGGAGATGACTTTCCTGAGAGTTAAGGAATAAAATATATCTTATTATCAATTATATGTGTAAGACAAGGTCAATTTGAGGGACATATTTCCAGAGAAGGATAGAAAAGAGAGTTAATATTATAGACAATCTAATTATCACTCCATGAATATATTTCCTGTTCTCCATCTTATTGAAAATACATCAAAAACTTTCTACTGAATATTTATTATGAATTTTAAAAATTCTTAAGATCTGCATGTGAGGTAAAAGGAGAAGATGAACTATATTTACTTATTGAAAATCTTCTGTGGTCCAACATCTGTATTTGGTGGTTTTCATATATTATCTGTTATTCCACTGAATATGACAGGTAAGAGCATGGGTTCTATAGAAGACAAATTTGAGTGTGTCCTATCTCAGCCCTTTCCTGGCTTTGCAACACTGAATACATTGCCTTATTTCTCTAAGCTACAATTTCCTCACTTGTACATATGGTTAATAATAGAATAGTGTCTACCTCAAAGATTATTATGAGATTTAAATGTGACAATGCATGAGCAAGTCACAAAAATTGTTATCTGGCAATTATTCCCAGATGTAAAATAGGACACATTAGTGTTTCATCACAGAAAAATAGGGTAATTTACAAGTCCTTTAAACCTCATGTTCTTTTTTTTTTTTTTTTTTTTTTTTTGCCCCTCCCCACCCCCTATCCCTCTCCCATTCCCCCCTCCCCCCCGTAACCACCACACTCTTGTCAATGTCTCTTAGTTTCAGTATTATGTCCCACCTACGTATGGAATAATACAGTTCCTGGTTTTTTCTGATTTACTTATTTCGCTTCGTATCATGTTATCAAGATCCCACCATTTTGCTGTAAATGTTCCGACGTCATCATTTCTTATGGCTGAGTAGTATTCCATAGTGTATATGTGCCACATCTTCTTTATCCAGTCATCTATTGATGGGCTTTTTGGTTGTTTCCATGTCCTGGCCACTGTGAACAATGCTGCAATAAACATGGGGCTGCATGTGTCTTTACGTATCAATGTTTCTGAGTTTTGGGGATATATACCCAGTAAAACCTCATGTTCTTTAAATAAAATTTTAATCATTTCTCTTCTTCCACTTATCTACTTTTTACATACATTGCAATTTTTCAAGTTTTTTTTTAACCTCAGGAGATTAGTGCCATATAACAAATTCTATCAGACAAAAACTGATAATGCCTTTTGGTTTATTTGCCGTAACAGTTAGTGAGCTATTTTGAGATCCAGTGTCATCTGTAAAAACAAAAGTCTGAATAATTAAGTGTAGATGTATTTTTATGCACTCTGTGAATAATAATAACGGACTGTAAGTTGACAATATGTCAAAGAGGAAAAAGTAGAAATCTCACTATTGCCTTCCTCCTGTTGTTTTTTATCTTTGATATTATCATATTTATTTAATTTTTAAAATTAAGAATATTAGGCCCTGGCTAATAGGCCCAGTGGTAAAGCATCGGCCTGGCTGTGGGTATACTGGGTTCAATTCCCAGTCAAGGCACACAGGAGAAGCAACCATCTGTTTCTCCACTCCTCCCCCTCCCCCTCCCCCTTCTCTCTCTAAATCTCTCTCTTGCCTTCTCATAGCCATAGCTTGATTGGAGAATAGTGCCATAAAGCCTCTGCCTCAGGTGTTAAAAATAGCTTAGTTGCAAGCATGGCCCCAAACAGGGGTCACCAAGTGGATCCTAGATGGGACACATGCAGAAGTCTGCTTCTCTATCTGTTCTCTTCTCACTTGGAAAAAAAGAAAATTTTATAATAAAAAAAAAAAAGAATTTTATGCATCATGTTTGATTTTAATGAGCATAATACAGTCACTTGAAATGTTCAATTTTTGTCAATTTTGATATCACAGTGACACAGAAATAAGTCGAGAGTGATGACCCAGTAAAATTGCTCAGGTAACTACTTGACTCATTTTCTCTGTCTCTAGAAAAGCTGAAGTAGATCCGGAGAGTAAGTGCAATATTATTTATTAAGTTGTCTCTTCATATAGATTATTCTTCACAGAAAATTTGGGTAGGAATTCTAACAGCTAAATTTGAAAAAAATCAAATCATAGAGCACTTGAAGAGTAACTGAGCAAATTACGTGCTTGTACCTAGTACATGTGATTTTCCAGAGACACAAGTCCAAATACATATACATTTACATATATATTAAACTGTATTTAACTTGAGTTCAATTTAAATATGTTATTTAGGTGTATGCATTTTAATCTCATATGTAAAGCTTATAAATATTATATATAATAAAGATCAGCTCATGATCACATCTGTAGAGCAACTAACTTGCATTTAAATTAAGATAGTATATAATTCCTACAGAATCCCTATAAAAACAAAAAATGTCTCTGTAAAAACAAATGCTAAAATTCAATCACCACATCAGAAAATTATAGATGATGTTTAATCACTAAATCAGCTATGACCATTGATAGTACTTGACTATCTCCCGTATATCTAGTAATTATTTGAACCTTTTTTGTTGCCCATAAGGAACTAGTTCAGAATTTATTCCAGACAGATTAGTAACACTGATGAGCCTAATTTTGGTATTAAATTTTGAAATAAATGACTTCTACTTAGATTTTATTTTCAAACTTATCATTGGGCATAGGCATTTTTAAATGGTTATAAGGAAGCATTTGTTCCCAATGTATTTAACTTAAAGAGCATTCATCAAGAGCTCTGTGTTTGGCTGTCATGTCCCAGAAGGGCACTGTATTTGCAACCCAGAAGCCTGAGTTTGGGTTTAGAGTCTATTGGGTAACTCCTTAGACTTGGACAAGCCATTTCATCACTTAGAAGTTATGCTTACTCATCAGCAAAATCATTTAACACATGCTTTATGGGCTCAATGAAAGATAAAATGTAATATATGCAGAAAAAAACTGCCAATAAAAGCACCATATAAAGATATTAGCACCTGCCACCAGTTTATATTTTCCCTGGATATACAAAAAAATAAGTGACACAAGCAAGAATGGCTATAAGAAGCTGGGCCATACAAATGAGAGAGTCACCCTGGGCCGCAGTTAAGAGACACTGTATGAGGACAATCTGGTTAATCTTAGCACCTTTTCTCCTCTCTCCTCTTAGCTTCCTTTCTTCAGCTTCTTTGCCCTTCTCTGTTCAAACCTGCTTCTGTGGAAACAGCTTAAATGAAATTTAGGAGATAGTGTATAAAGCATAGTTAGCAGAGCCCCAACCAGGAAAGACTTGGCACCAAATTCTGAAAGGAGTGTCTCATAAGGTTAACAAGTATGCAGAGTTCATACTAGTGAGTTAATTTTGGTGTTTGTTTGGCAGTGGCGAGGTGAAGAAAGGTTTAAAAGGGAGTCTGCACACAGAAGAGACTATCACAAGGTAGAATGGGGTATTATTAAAAGCTATTTGTCGAAGGCTTTCTGAGACCACAAACCAAAGTAGACAGCTCATTTGCTGCAGATATTCTGACAGCCTTTAATAAGTCAATTTGCCTTGTGCAGCTCCAAGGGGCAAATACATCTGCAAAAATTAGAAAACGGATTTGGCCCTAGAAAACAGTATGTAGTTTAAAAGGGTGGGCCTAAAATTCTATGGAAAACACAAAGCATTGATTTAGTAGAGTCTTAGGGCACCTGGAGAGAGGAGCGTGGAGAATGGTTCATAGAACAGGTGTTGTGGGTTGTTAACTAAAAGGCTGAGCTTAGACCACTGTATAACTTCTCCACTCGGCATGGGAGGCCCTTTCAGAAGCATCTCCCACCCCATTGCCAGTGTTCGCTCACATGCAAATATCTAAAAAGATTGATTTACTTGCCAAGTAAACATGTATAGCTGCTCTTTCAGCCCCTTATTCTTGGTGGTCCGTGTCCACAGATACTCTGAGGGTCCCCCATTGCCCACACAGGCAGCCCCCTTGGACAAAGTCTCTTTAAGATGACTCCAGGGTTATGCTAATGCTTTAATGCTCTGATCTCTTCGACCGCACTATTTTATATTCTCTCCAAGAAGCTTCCAAATTTGGGGTTAAGCCACGTCCCTTGTACATGAGCTTAAGTCATCTTTGACCTTCCTTTGATTGTGGGAATTCTTGTCATCAGTTGGGTGGTTTTTCAGTATTTGGGGCCTTAACCCAAAGTGTTAGACAGAGTCCCAAATTAGTCTCCAGGTTCAAGGACAGTAAAGAATGTACTCATTTATATATATTCACTCTTTCTGTTTAATTCATCGAAGGCTGACTAGTGTTTGGGATGCAGCACAAAGGAAGAGAAGTTGTTGGGATATTTCCTCCAACCAATTAAGAAGGAGAGTTGGTTACAAACAAAGGTAGTTTGTAAACTTGGTAACACTTTAGGCTATGTTTTACTCCTATCCAAATGTTTTCTCTCCCAACTGCATATAAAAAAGGAGATTAAAATATTGGTGCACATGATGAGATCTTAGCAGGGAAGTTTCAAGAAATAGAAACAAAGCTACAACAGCAATCATGATGAATGAGTAAATGCTCTTACTTTAATACTGAATGGGATCAAATCTATTATAAACCTATTAGTATACTCATTAACAAGCCTTTTTATTATTCCAATAGAAAAATAAAGTTTTTAAAAACTAAATTAAAGGCTATAATTTTCTATGTTTGCAGAAAAGCCAGCATTTCAGGTGCTTTCAATCTATTATCCTCAACTTTAGGTAGAAAAACATTGTTTTAAAATATGCTTCAATTTGTATTAAATCCCTCTGAGGAAAAATTAAGAGAAAATATTTGCAGTGTGCAGTTGATGTGTTAAACATTAAACAATTAGACACAATGAGATCCATTAATTATTCATTACCATCTAGAATGCATTACTTACTATGCCTTGCTATGCTTTAGTTTTGTTTGGTTAAAAATAGAAAAAATAAAACACTGCATTTTGTATGCAGCAGAAGGGAATACTTAATATTCCTAGAGCATCATGTGAATATACAGATGCATGAGATATTCCAGTACAAAAAAATTTACATTATGTCTTTGGCATGTGAATGACAGAGGGAAAAGTGCTTCCTACTCTGAAAAGAAAAATCATAGAATTACAGAATTTAAAACTCTAGGATATCATTAAGTTGTTTTCTTCTCAGAAGGTGTCTAAAACATCTGATTTTAAGAGAACAATTATTTAAGACTACCCATCCATAGTGATATCTTGAATCCCAATTCTAACACACAGATATGTTAACATTCCAGGATCTGTTGTGCCTCCTTCCTTTTTGATAAGTTGTAGTACCTGGTTTTCATATCACTCAGAGGCAGAAATGCAGTCAAAAACACAGACACAAGAATAGAAGTCTGTGAGTTTACATTCTAGCTCCAAAAACCCTTACTTATAAGACTTTGGAATTAACTTTTCTGTACCTTAGTTCCTTCATGTGTTAAATGAAGATAATAAGACATTTACTTCTCAGGAAGTATCACACTTCCTGATATCAAGTTATATTGCAAGGCCATTGTAATCAAAACAGCTTGGTACAGGCATAAGAACAGGCATACACATCAATGGAACAGTACAGGTAACCCAGAAATAAACCCACGCCTTTATGGTCAATTAATATTTGATTAAGGAGGCAAGAATATACAATGGAGTAAAGACAATCTCTTTAATAAGTGGTATTGGGAAAATTGGACAGGTACATGTAAAAAAATTAAATTAGACCACCAACTTACACCATCCACAAACAAACTCAACATGGATAAAAGACAAATATAAGTCACAAGACCATAAAAGTCTTGGAAGAAAACATAGGCAGTAGACTCTCAAATATCTCTCATAGCAATATTTTTTGCCGATATTTCTTCATGGGCAAGTGAAGTAAAGGGCAAAATAAATAAATGGGACTATATCAAACTAAAAAGCTTTTGCACAGCAAAAGACACCATTAACAAAATAAAAAGACAACCCACACAATGGGAGAACATAGTCACTGATATATCTGATAAGTGGTTAATGACTAAGATTTATAAAGAACTTCTAAAACTCAATACCAGGAAGGTAAAGAATCCAATTAAAAAATGGGCAAAGGGCCTGAATAGACACTTCTCCAAAGAAGACATATGGATGGCCAATAGGCATATGAAAAAATGTTCAATATCACTAATCATTAGAGAAATGCAAATTAAAACCACAATGAGATACCACTTCATACCTGCCAGAATGACTCTCATTAACAAGTCAACAAACAAGTGCTGGTGAGGATGTGGAGAATAGGGAACCCTCCTGCGCTGCTAGTGGGAATGCACTTTTGCAGCCACTGAGGAAAACAGTATGGTGTTTCCTCAAAAAATTAAAAATGGAACTGCCCTTTGACCCAGCTATCCCACTTTTAGGAATATATCCTAAGAATTACAAAACACTAATTCAAACGCCGATGTGCACCCCCATATTCATTGAAGATTGTTTGCAATAGCCAAGATCCCGAAACAGCCCTAGTGTCCATCAGTAGACAAGTAGGTAAAAAATCTATGGTACATATACACAATGAAATACTACACAGCCGTGAAAAAGGAGGAAATCTTACCTTTTGTGACAACATGGATGGACCTGGAGATTATTATGCTAAGTGAAATAAGCCAAGCAGAGAAAGAAAAACACCATATGATCTCACGTATCTGTGGAATCTAATGAACACAATAAACTGAGGAACAAAATTAAAACAGAGGCAGGGTCACAGGAAACAGATGGACAGCTGTCAGAGGGGAGGGGGATCAAAGAAGGTGCAGGGATTAGCCAAGTTATATACACATAACACATAGATATAGACAATAGGGTAACAAGTCCCAGAGGGAAAGGGGGATGGAGGTTGGGGGGAGGGGAGGGTAATGGGGGTAAAATAGGAATGGAAAGAGACTGCATGGCACATGGGGGACATGGTGCATGGGATTGAAGGTGTTATTTTGAGTGGGACACTTAAAACCATGTCAGCATAATAAATTTAAAATAATTTTTTTTTGTATTTTTCTTAAGTTGGAAATGGGGAGGTAGTCAGACAGACTCCTGCATGCGCCCGACCGGGATCCACCTGGCATGCCCACCAGGGGGCAATGCTCTGCCCATCTGGGGCATTGCTCTGTTGCAACCAGAGCCGTTCTAGCACCTGAGGCAGAGGCCATAGAGCCATCTTCAGCGCCCGGGCCAACTTTGCTCCAATGGAGCCTTGGCTGTGGGAGGGGAAGAGAGAGACAGAGAGGAAAGAGAGGGGGAGGGGTGGAGAAGCAGGTGGGCGCTTCTCCTGTGTGTCCTGGCCGGGAATCGAACCTGGGACTCCTACATGCCAGGCCGATGCTCTACCACTGAGCCAACCAGCCAGGGCCAAGAATAAAAATTTTTTTAAAAGAATAAACGGTTCTATGTACTCTTTTGCCCACTCTTGTATATGTAAGCATCATACTCAAATATTATATAATAGAATACACATTTATGTCAATTACAGACTTTATGAAGTGTAATGATAGAAATTTAAGCTATGGGAGTTGGTAGAGTCATCCACTATATAGAGATGGAAGGAAAAAGGAAACGTTTTAGGCAGAACCCTGAGTATGAGGCTGAGTGTACGGACAAACGTTTATTACCCCTAAATCTCTTTCCTTAGACTGAATTATGTTTTCAGCTCCAACTAAAAACATCCCTCTGGATATCTGTAGGTTTATCAAGTAAATTATTTCCCAAATTTAATTAACTATCGTATGTACCTAATGAATTATCTTCTTACGTGCCCTATTTCAAAGGCGGAAACCTCTACAGACTATGGTATATTAACAGCAGCTCTCTTGTCTCTTTCTTCCTCTTGGGTTTAATTAGTGGGAGTCTTGGAAAGGAAATCCAAGAGATGGCAGAAGACAGGTTAGAGTCTTCACTGACCCTCTCCCACTCATCCCACTCCCAGCTTAAGTCTCTAGCTCTATCCTGCCTGAGGATCGTAAAGAGCCTCTGCTACTGGTAGCGTCTGGCAGCCTTATGATCCCTGCTGGTCCCCATCACCCCAAACACACCTCTGTGCACAGCTTTTTATAAGGTCTACCAGGAAGTTCTGTCCGTTTCTATCACAACAAGTTTCGACATGTAAGCACATGTTTATCTGGCGCATGTGTGCCTCTCTATTTTTATCACTTAATGTATACATACTGACGTAGCAAATTAACTAAAACAAAGTTGACTCACGTTAGTCTTATGTGTGAAGCGACAGTGTACTCATGGCTACTGATAAAGTTCATTTATGCCACTGTAATTTTTACGAATTTCAACAAGGAAGAAATGCTACAGAAGCATGTCTGTCGCATCCACCACATTCCCCGGACTTAGCACCCTCCGACTATCACTTGTTTTTGTCCTTACAAAATTTTTTGAAGGGCAAAAAATTCAAAAATGAAGAGGATATCAAACAAGCACTGGTTTAATTTTTCGCATCAAAAGATAAAACATTTTTCAAAAATGGGATATACAAATCGCCCTCACGCTGGCAAGAAATCATTAATAATAATGGCAATTATATTATTTAATAAAATTTATTGACGGTAAGAAAAATTTGTATTTTGTTTTATTCCAAAAACGAACAGAACTTTCCGGTAGACCTTATATTAAATTGTTTCTAAGCAAACCCTTTTTTGAGTGTGCTATCTGTTTCCCGCTGGGGCCCGAAGGATCCATTGCCAATAAACTTCAAACATGATTCTTAGACAAATGCAAAAGTAATCATACACTCTCCTAATAAACAGAAGCTGGCCGCCAGTCTTCAAAAATACAAACAAATCTATGTTGGATGGCAGGGGGTTTCCTCACAGGGGTGCATGAATAATTCAGAGATTATTATCCATTACCAAATAAGCAAGAATTCAGTTGCATACTGATTTATAGTCTCTTGATTTTTTTTTATTGCAAACTTCAATAGCATAATGTTTCCTAGCTTCTTTTATTTCAAGTCTGTTTAACTAAGATATAAAATAGTAAAATAGTCTCCTGATATTGACGGTACTCTCATTTCATCTCTAAATGATGTGGCTCTTTGAATAGTGATCATGAACACCAAAGCTTTTAGGCAACTGCCTCAATTTTTCATCCTTTATGTTGTTCATTTCTCTTTCTCCGTGGAAAATCCTCCAAGCCATCTCTTTGTTGAGAAATGATTTATCTCTAGTTTGCTGTCAGGACCCTTCTCATCAGTGGATTGAAACCCATGCCTCCCATAAATCAAGTTGATTTAAAGTCGCCCTCTGCCTCTCTCTGCTTCATCCCTCATTTTATTCTAATGTTCCTCTCCCCGGTGTCTTACCTCCTTTTGACTATTTATAGGATATTTAGTCTCTGGTCATAAAGTTATGTGTTAAGGATGTTTTTTCAAGCTGACTTATGCTAGCCATTCAGTGTAATATTCCTAAAGTTCTAACAAGGAAGTTCCTCAAAGGCTTAATCTCTTACTAGATCATAGTTCTATCAATAAAAAGGCTGATAAGTTAATTGTATAAAATTCTCAAAACCCTAGAGCAACTTGTTTCTGTTCCTTTGGGTGACTAGAATAATCAAAGCCATTTGGGGAAATGTGAGGAGGTTGTCTGTGATTGTAACTTACCAACAGGAAAGTATTTAGAGACCAGAATTGCGTGTATGGACCACATCTGGCCGGGGGAGGGGGGGACAGGAGAAAGACTAGGAGGATTGAGAGCTGTCATTCTTCTCTCTACAAAGACAGAACTGTTACTTATGATTGCACAGCATCTATAATGTGAGTGCAGTGCACAGGGTCACTTTGAAATGCACACGCCGGAGAATATAACATCAAACAGATGAGCCTCCTACCAAAAGTCATAATTCTTCTATCAGTGTAATATTCCAAGAAGACAGAATAGATTTCTTTTTATGCCTGGACATTTAACAGTAATGCAGTATATGATCAAAACAAATTCTTTCGAGTGCAAGCCTTTGTTGAAATGATTAATGATTTAGATAGATTCATGGAAGAATATACTCCACAGGACACCATTTACCATCTCACATACCAAACTATTTATCACAAAGGGCTTTGTAATACCCTCAGCCTTAATCTTTGGCTTTATTAAAAATTATTTCTAATTCTAAGTGATTTCTCATCCTGAGATTTCACACAACACTGTTAACAATAAGTGAAATACAGACTCTCAACTAAAGAAAGGCATTTTCATAGCATTTAACTAATGGTCCCATGCCGCTTTTTGTTTTCTGAGAATAATTTGTAAATTTTTTCACTAACTAAACTCAACTGTCTTAGGTCTTTCTGATTTCCACTGCAACCTTACAGAATACAAACAAAACTATATGGATTTTATACACAGAAGTTTGAGATTTTGGTCACTTACTAGAGAATCAATAGAAGCAAAGTCTTCATAATCTCACCCTGCAAAAGCCCACCTACCCCTGGCAGTTTCAAGACGATACACCCAATCTCTTGGGTGGATACTAAAATCTGTCACTGTTGCCATGTGAGCTGACATCCTCCAACTGCATCCTCATCCTACTTTCTGTCACTCTGTGATGGTGCCAACATGATATGGACCAACATTGGCATGATTTTGGTCTATGTAATAACTTATCCAAGGCGTTCACGTTATTTCTTCTAGGTCTTTCCTCTGTCCTGGGCCATTTTTCTTCCTCTGCCATCTACTTTATTCTAGCTGAGGCGTCTTGAGAGCATAATGGATTTTGTGACAAGTTCACAAAATGGTCTCTCAGTTTCTCAAAGTGATGACAGTACAACTCCTTTTGCTCATTCTTCCAGTCCCCTGGCGAAGAGGAACTGAGGGCAAAAATCTGCAGGGTTGGGTCAAAAATCAAAGCACAGAGGCTCTTTCAAAAGTATCCTTTCCTACTTACAATCAGCAAGTCATTCTGGACAGAACTCTTCTCTGTTCAACAGCCTTAGGCAGATGATTCATATAAAAATAAATCTTTTGGAACTTAACAGATAGAAAATGTCTAATAAATATTATTATCATTTTTATAGCTCTAAATATTATAGTTAGCTGTTATAAGGATAAAAAAATATTGGATGTCAATCAGGATTTTAGCTCTACTCTCTGTGGAATGATATACAAGCTACTTAGCCCGACTTTGGTCACCCTGATCCTAATCAAGCTTCATCCACATAAACACTTCACTAGCTCTCCCATGCCAGCACAATTAAGTCCAAATTCTTATGCAAAGTGTATCAGGCCTTTGACAATATGAGCCTGACCTTCCATGCTTACACCAACTGGATATACTGCCATTCAAGCATCATGCGTGCTAAACTGGAAACCCCATGCTGTTTCACATCTGTGATCCCACACAAGCCATTCTATACTCAAAATGCCTCTTCACCTCTCCTTTTCAAAATAAAGTTTTAGTCATAAAGACTCACTTAAAATATTCAGTGCAACTCTCTCAGAATCCTCCAGCCAGTTACTACTTCTAGTATGCTCATTTATAGTTCCATACATATTTATATTTTAATACCTATGTTTCTCTGGGCTTATTTACTCTTTATACCCCTACCACAGCTAAGGTTTTCACTCAAGGGTAGGAGTTTTATCTTGCTTTCTCCATAATTTCAGCAACTGGTGCTGCTTTCAGCACAAAATCAGTCCCCAGACATTGGTTTTAAAAAATAATAATAATAATAAGTAAATGGGGGAAAAAAAACATTATTTTGAACCTCAATAGTCCCATGTATAAAATTAGAAAGTTATGACTAATAATCATTTCTGTAAATTCTATGATTCATTTGTAAATAATTTATCTTTAAAATGATCAATGTTTTAATTTGAAAAGAATCCATGTTTTATTCGACCTAGAGAAATTTACTACACATAAATTTTGCATATCTACAATGTGATTGCCACAGAGTAGACAATATTGAGAACAACTTTTATAAAGGTGTTCATTTAAACAATATGAATTGGAGGCCTTCCCATTTCAAGTGGGATAAAGTTACATGTAACAAATCACTATGCCCTAGGAATACGGAATGAAATTGATGTAGATGAAGAATGCTAAAAAGCAAGAAAAAGCACAGAATCAAAAAAAGAACAAAGCAAGGATTGGAACCAAACTTGGATATGACACAGACTTTGGAATTACCACAGAGGAACTTTAAATTCACTATGACTCATATATTAAGAAAAAAATGGAAAAAAAGTAAACAATATCCAAGGACAGATGGGTAATACAAGCAAAGAGATATAAATTTTATGAAAATTGAAAGGAAATAAAAACACTATCACCAAAATGAAGAATGCCTTGATGTGCTCATCAGTAGACTAGATACAATGAAGGAAAAAATCAGAGAGTTTAAAGAAATGTCAATAGAAACTTTCTCAACAGGTTGTCACAGAGACTATATATCCTTAACCAACAATACCATTTTCTGGGGCCCAAACAAAGCACCTACAGGAAATGAACTGAATACAAGTTTAATGATGGAAGGAAAAGAATGAAAGGCAAAATTGGCAGTTGAGAGTACAATAAGGTTAAAATTGAGGGTGCCTGACCAGTGGTGATGCAGTGGATAGAACACTGACCTGGAACGCTGAGGTCCCTGCTTAAAACCCCGAGGTTACCATTGGGATCAACTGGCTTTGGTGAGGGGCCATCAACATCATCCTAAGGTCACTGGCTTGAATTCAAGGTCGCTGACTTGAAGCCCAAGGCCACTGGCTTGAGGCCAAGGTTGCTGGCTTGACCAAAGTGTCATTGGCTCAACTTGAGACACCCCTCCCAACTGGTCAAAGCACATATGAGAAGCAATCAGTGAACAACTGGAATGAAGCAACCACTAGTTGATTCTTCTCTCTCTCTTTCTCTCTCCCCTTCTTTCCTGTCTGTCTCTCTTTCTCTTAAAATCAATCAATTAAAAAAATAATGAGGGACATAATCTAAGATTTAATCAAATAGGTGGAAAATGGTACCTATATGTATAATTTATTACAAAAATTAATTTCACTAGATAATTTTACAATATACTGCTTTACTTGCTCCTTGGAGAAATGAATCTAAATTAATCATTGTTAGATGATAACTTTAAGACATTTACATTTTAGCCCATTGAAAAATAGCTTGAATATATTATCCATTGATTGCTATACAACATTTTTAACTTAATTTTAATTCTGTGACATCTCTCTTTGTCACTCTGTCTCTCTCTGATTTGTTCCCTACCACCAAAGGGATTAGGAATTTCTCTCTTCATAGACCATATCTCCAGAAGGGCCCTTTTCTCCTCCCTTATTTAACATTTGTTGACCTTTCAAATACTCAAAAGCTTTATTCCCAGGTCTTCAAAGCAAGCAATAAAATCTCTATTATACAAATGAAGACACTAAGGAGCAAAAAAGGCAAAAATGACCTCTAAGGTTGTACAACTAGTCAACAGAAGAGGTAGGACTTGGTGCTAGTAATCTTAATCCAAATCTATATCATTTCATTTTACTACATTGCATTTCACATCTCCTCTGGGGTTCCTACTGTCACTTTGTCATTCTCAGCATTGTGTGCTAAAATTGAGACTTTAAAGTGCATGATTAGTAGAAATAAATTCTTAGTTTTACCTTATGAAATTCTACTTCATCAACCTGTGTAGTGTAGCTGTGACAGTCAAGAGTATCTTAGCTAGTTTAGAAACCGTTATTGAAAACATTATACACACACACACACACACAGAACTTATTAGGTACATTTATTTTTAATTATGCCAGGAGCACCTAAGTGACTTCCTTATATAAAAGTATGAGGGGGTTTTGTTTGTTTGTTGTTTTTTTTATAGCAAGAGAGAGAGACAGACAGACTGACAGGAAGGAAGAGAGATGAAAAGAATCAACTCATAATTACAACACCTTAGTTGTTCTTTGATTGCTTTCTCATATGTGCTTTGACTCAGGGGTGCCAGCCAAGCCAGAGCCCCTTGCTCAAGCCAGAGAATTTGGGCTCAAGCCAGCAACCATGGGGTCATGTCTATGATCCCATGCTCAGGCCAGTGATCCCACGTTCAAGCCAGAGGAGCCCGTGCTCAAGCCTGTGACCTCAGGGTTTTTAACCTGGGTCCTCAGCATCCCAGGCCAATGTTCTATCCACTGTGCCACCACCCAGTCAGACAAATGTATGTTTAATATCATTAAGACAACTCTATTTAGAGTTTAGGAGAAGCTAGCAGATACATTGACCTGGAGCCATCCACTTCCCAAACACACTCAGCTACTTTCTACAAACAGAAATAAAGTTCTAACTGTAGCCACATCTTTCTCTCTCCTGAGACTGAATGAATTTGTCAGCATGGGGTCATAGACATGACCCCATGGTTGCTGGCTTGAGCCCAAGTTCTCTGGCTTGAGTAAGGGGTCACATTTTATCTGAAACACATTCTTACCACCCTTTGTTGGGCTCAACTCCTCACTTTCTAATATTAATAGTGTATATTTCAATTAAGTATTTATTATTTATAGGCTATGTTTCTCAGATTATCTTGACCCAGGGTCATAGTTTCCATTATTCATCATTATTTTATGAAGCATTTAATATGTTCTATATATAGTGTTCACTACTGCAGATAAAATATAAGCAAAGCTCAGTCCTTGCCCAGAGACTTCAAATTTTACTGAAGAAAATAAATATATGCATAGATAATGCTAATACTAGATTATAAATTTCCTAAGAGAAATAGACCAAGAACCCGGGGTGAAGGGTTCCCATTCTTATTTCCTTCCCCTCAGTATTTACTACCCTTAATGGTATCAAATTTAACTTTACATTTTAAATTCCCTTGTCTTTTTGAGCATCAGATATTAGCATAAAATGGCCATAAATAAAAACCAAGTGACATTTTCATTATTATACTTCAACCAGACTAATTTTCATCTACATAAAAATATTGCAGAAAGGGAAAAGAGTCTTCCATATACTTTCAAGCTTCAGGAATAATTATAACTAAACAAATACTGTTATCTCCTAAGTACAGCCATTTAAACTCTACCACGGTCTTGGCATTGCTTTTGCTTAATAAAGCAATTCCCAAAATATAATTATATGTACAAATTAATTGAGTGAATTTAGTTCATACATATGTTGTAACAATAAGACTTCAGAGTGATAGATGTAATTAACAAGAGAATATCAACAAGGCATAGAGTAACTAACTTATAATTTCTACCCACTTGTTATTTTTACCCATAGAAAATACCACAAATTTATTATCTCAATTTTTTATGAAACTAAGTGATTATAACTAAGAGGTCAATGGCTCCTCCATTTGTCTGTTAAATAAAGTCTCATGGGCTTCCTTGAAGGAAGCATAATCTAAGAATTGCTTTTATTTTTGCCCTTTGATAACTATGAGGGCTAATTTCAAAAGATGTCTTGACTCAGCAAAATGTTGTGCACTGGAAAACTTTTGAGTTAATGAACAATATTTTTTTAATATTTTATTTATTGTTTTTATAGAGAAGAAGGAAGAGAAAGAGAGAGAGAAACATCAATCCATTTCTCCATGTGCCCTGATGGAATCAAACCAGTAACCTCTGCACATTAAGATGATGCTCTATCCAGCCAGGGCTGAGTTAATGGATGATATTTATAAGACTGTTTGGAAAACTCACAAGAGAAATATACCAAAATTGAAATTCAGGTGGCTTAGGACAATGGCTTTATTTGAAGATTCATGACAAATATTTAGATATATATATGACCTTCCCTCATAACTCCTTTTAGGTTTCAAATGCTTTGTGTGCTCCTAAGTATTGATCTCGGCCCGTTCCCACGCTCAGTGGCTGCCACTGCTGCCAACACTACTGTTATTAAGCCAAAAACAAAACAGCCAAAGAAGGGTCAGATTGGCAGGCGACATTTTGGGGAAACTGCACGCAGAGCTAGAAATCATAGCTGAGAAGCAGAGGTCAAGAGGACCTCTTTCAGGGAATACATACATGAAAACACAGATACAACCAGTAAGTGGAAGAGCTAGTAACCTTAATCCGAAATCCATGTGATGGCCTTCTCCAGGATGGCCCCCCATGACGCCTGCCTCATGGTATTTACATCCTTGTGTAATCCCTGGTCACACTGGACCAGTGCTGTTCCATGTGATCAGTAGAACACTGTAGAAGTGATGGTATGCCACTTCTAAAATCAGATTACAAAAGACATCACAGTCTCTATCTCAGCTCTTCTAACTCTTGGAACATTTGCCTCTGGAGAAGCCAGCTCCCATGTCATAAGGAGCCCAGTGGAGGGGCCCATGTTATGAGAAACTGAGACCTTTTGCAAACAATCATGTAAGTGACCTTAAAAGCAAATCATCCAAAACCAGTCAAGTCTTCAGATGCCTACAGCCCTGGTCAACAGCTGACTGCAACCCTATCAGAGACCCTGGACTAAATTACCCAACAGCCATTTCTGTATCCTTGTGCTGCAGAAACTGTGAAATAATAAATATTTGTGGTTTTAAACTTCTGGTATAAAAAATAAATAAATAAAATAAACTTCTGGTATGGGATAATTTGTTATGCAGCAATATATACCTAATGAAATTACCTTGGCCCTAATTTTAATAAAAAGTTCTAAAAATTAAATGGGTTGGGGGATAATGGTATCATATACTAATATCTGAAAAATAAAAGTCTTAAAGGCAAAGCTAAGATCAGTGTCCAAGGCACTGAGCCACATAGGGAAACAGAAGCAAGGACCTTCTGTTTTTGTAGCCTTAAATTCAAGCTGGGCAAATAGATATTTATAATAAGAGAAAAGAAATATGTTTGAGATTCATAAGGAATGAGGAATCAGACATGGGGAGGTGCATAGACAAACCCTTTGGAATAGGATAACTAAGCTCCTTCCTACAAACCCAACCTCATCACACGTCAGTCTTCCATAGTTCATCACATTGGATTCACATTGGTTTTCCTGATCACACAACCGTCAATCATGTATGTGTTTGTTTGCCTGCTGCTTAACCATTCTTCTCATGAAATAGCACAATCAATGAGGGCAGAGATACTTTGATTTTTGTTCACTCCTATATTTACTGAGCCTAACACATTTCCTGGCTCATAGTAGCTGCTCAGAATATTGTGAGAGTCAGAACAAGTGACTCCTCACAATCAAAGGTGTACCAATTACTAATCACAGAAATGGGCTGTTCGTCCTCTGCCTGCATTCAAAAAATTCAGAGGGGTAGACCAGGTCAGCAGCTGGACATTTCCAGTGGTGGGATTCAAATAATTTTAACAACTGGTTCTCTGCCCTAATGACCATTTTAAGTATAAGAAACAAAATACCAAAAGGTAGTTTATTATTTCATACATTTAATACTTAAATAAGAACAATAAAAGAGGTACACAAAACTGGATTATGTTATAAAGTTTTAAAATGTTAATGAAAAAATATTAAATAATACCTGACAAAATAACAATAAAATTTTATTTAAGATATTTCCATATTGCTTCTTAATTAGCATCCTCATTTGCAATTTTTTTCACCTATGGATGGAATGAACATAACTACGGACACTTAGAATACACTGTTGCGCAGAGGAACGTTAAAAAAGAGTAAGGAATATAATTTGTAAATTCCACATTGGGCGGCTGCCCAGGCACCGACCTTAGAGAGAATCCTGACTTCAAGTATCATTTTAACATCCGGTTCACTCAACAAAAAAACAGGTATCGGCTCTTCGAACTGGTGTGAACCAGCTGAATCCCACCACTGGACGTTTCCCAGGTGAGCTGGATGCCCCTATGCTGACGATCTCAGCGGGTAGCTATTCTCTCTCAGGTAAGGCAGCAGTTCACAAATGTCAGCGTGTGTCAGAATCACCTGCAGGGCTTGTTAAAACTCAAGATGACTAAGCCACCGCAGGGCAGTTTCTGACTCAGTAGATCTGGGGTGGAAGAATTTGCATTGCTAATAATTTTCCAGGTGAAGTTAATGCTGCTGTTAGAGTGATCACACTTGGAGAGCCATTGATTAAGGAGCCTTCTTCACAGGATATATTAATATCTCCTCACCTCCTTTACCACCCCATACTTGTTAAGATGAAGAAAAGCAGATAGTAACATTTACCAAGCCACAACTGGGGTTTAGTTCTTGTTGAACTTAAGGAAAACAATTAATGGATCGCTCAAATAGTAAAAAAATAATGTTAATCCAAGAGAAAACTGTTCACAGATTATTCCATCTCTCAGTAAAAGAAATAATGCCCCTTTGTTTCAAAAAAGCAACCTACATAGAATAAATATATTAATACAAATGTATTTATAAATAAAAATTTATTAAATGTATTTATATTTTTACTATTTAATTTTTTATTTATAAATAAAAATATTTTCCAAATTCCTCATAGATGATATATGTTGTGGCTCTTGAAAATATCAACAAAGATCTATGTATTTGTTTTTATGTATAAACTGTGTGAGATTTGGCTTTGGATATAGAATCATGTGCTACAGAAAATTCTACACAAAAGCACATTTTAAAACCTATAAATAAATAAATAAAGTTATACATCTATGCCTTAAAATTCCATAATTCTACTCTAATTGTCATGGAGATTTTATTCTTATTAATATTAAAATTATTAAATTACAATTATACAAAAACAGAGACATTGGGCACATTGAAAGTACAAAGAAGCCCTGATCTGTGGTGGCGCGGTAGATAAAGCATTGACCTGGAATGCTGAGTTCACTGGTTCAAAACCCCAGGCTTGCCTGGTCAAGGCATATATGGGAGTTGATACTTCCTGTTCCTTCGCCCTTCTCTCTCTCTTTCTCTCTCTCTCTCTCTCTCTTCTCTAAAATGAATAAATAAAATCTTTTTTTTTTTTTTAAGAGGCCTTTTATCGTGATGTCAGTAACAAGGACAGTCTGGGAACCTGGCCCACTTGCACCACCTTGCAAATTTTAGTTGTAAAGGAATTACTGCTGGGGTTTCCCAGGAGGCCCTATAAATAGTTGTTCTCTTCCCAAATTCTAAACAGATTTTGAAATAAGAAAAAGGGAATCTGGTGGAAACCAAAATATCCCTGTAATAATTCATAAAGACTAAATAGTAATAGCGAGCTTAATGCAAGAACTAACTCAGCGATAGAGCGTTGGCCTGGCGTGCGGGGGACCCGGGTTCGATTTCTGGCCAGGGCACATAGGAGAAGCGCCCATTTGCTTCTCCACCCCCACCCCCTCCTTCCTCTCTGTCTCTCTCTTCCCCTCCCGCAGCCAAGGCTCCATTGGAGCAAAGATGGCCCGGGCGCTGGGGATGGCTCCTTGGCCTCTGCCCCAGGCGCTAGAGTGGCTCTGGTCGTGGCAGAGCGACGCCCCGGAGGGGCAGAGCATCGCCCCCTGGTGGGCAGAGCGTCGCCCCTGGTGGGCGTGCCAGGTGGATCCCGGTCGGGCGCATGCAGGAGTCTGTCTGACTGTCTCTCCCCGTTTCTAGCTTCAGAAAAACACAAAAAAAAAAAAAAAAGAACTAAGTGGCCTTTTCACAAAGATAACTGTGCAGGTTCAGACTTCCTGTGTGAAAAGGTAGGGGGCGCTCAATCCTGGTTTATTTTTGCAGATTGGTGGAAGATGAGCCACCTCCCTGGACTGTGGTCCAGAGTAAATGCTGAAGAGGTCGGGAGAAAAATGCCGTTTCCCCAGTTCATCCTCGTCAGGACAAAACATCACGAGTAAGAAAGAAATGTCCTCACTGCCAATAGGACTCCTCAAAGTCATCCAATTTTTTTTTATAAGAAGTATTTCTGTGTTCAGTAGTTTGTTTTTTTGTGGGGTTTTTTGGTGTGTTTTTTTAAAGGCCTCAAGTTCCTCATACTAGGATGTGTGTTTCCCCAAAACTCCTTAGTATGCATTCAAGGTACTTCATGATCACTTCCTTTTCCCTTTTTTTTTTTTTTTTTTTTTTAAGTGAGAGGCAGGGAAGCAGAGACAGACTCCTGCATGCGCCCCACCAGGATCCACCTGCATGCACCTAACAGGCAATGCTTTGCCCAGCTGGGCCACAGCTCCATTGCTTGGCAACTGAACTATTTTAGTGCCTGAGGCCCAGGCCATGGAGCCATCTGCAGCACCAAGGGCCAACTTTGTTCAAACCACTCGAGCCAAAGCTGCAGGAGGGGAAGAGAGAGAGATTGGGCGGCAGGGGGCAGATGATCAATTCCGCTATGTGTCCTGACAGGAATCGAACCTGGGACTCCCACACACCAGGCTGACGCTCTACTACTGAGCCAACCGGGCAGGGAAGTGATCAGTTCTTTAACACAATTGCTCATCATACCTGGACAACTTGCTGCCCCAGCCTGAACTTGGAAACCTGCTTTATTTCTTCCCAATTTCAACACCAGCTCCAAATCTCGTCAATATGGAACTGCAGAAAGTATTGATCAGGGAGGAAGCATGTCCCGTTCCGCAGGCTGAACCACCTGGGAGAGCCCCTCCCCCTCATTGCAGAGCGCTTTGTCTGCTTTCAAGGAGCAGACGTCCACCCAGTCCCGATGTCTGCTCTGCGCTTGCGGATGCACTCTGCAGCCAAGTACAGAAACCAGCAGTGGGAAGCTTCGCCCGTGATTCTGCATCTTTATGACGGCATAGTGGTGATAAGCATGCCTCAGCCAAACCGGGGTTCCAGCCGAAACTTGGTGAAGTTCATGTTTTAGAGAACGGTCCTTGAAAATCTCTTTTAAATCAAGTCAGCCAGCTGATGAAGTTTCATTTCCCAGAATTATTTTAGTAAGCTTATCAAAGCTATGAACAGACATGGCAGCAAAACACATTTATTACCATTTTGCAGGCCCTCGGTGTAGATCTCTCAACTTTTGAGTAATGCCTAAAAAGTCACTAAACCACTGAAAGTAATTTTTATCACTTGTGATGTTTATCAAAAAGACATAGACATTATACAGGAGTTTTTTATTGAAGCATTTCATTAAATACTTTACAAATTCCTTATAGATGGTATATGAAATAGACAATTCCTATCAAGTCAGCCTTTAAAGTTTCTATAAGAGCTAGATCAAAAATGGAAAAAATATATAATCAAAATAGCCCAGACCTAGAATATGGTTAACTCTTACAATCGATATAACAAGTTACCTGTTTTACCAGGAGGCTATTTGGACTGCCTGACAAGGTAGTAAGCTACAACTCCAAAGAGAGATATTTCACAATTGGTAAGATTCTGGAATCTAAGTCTCCTTGCATCAGTGAAAATAGATGATTCTAGGTTAAGTTAATAAAGAAAGAGCCACAGAAGATTGCCATGAAATGATAAATGACTTGGTAAATTGCTGTACCTCATGATAAATACACAAGGATCTATATAAAAGCAAAAGCATGCTCTGGAAAACTTCAGTTAAAAAATAAATTAATGACCAAGATAGATTCCAGGAAATGTTTGCATAATTTATCAAATTTAGGAAAGTATAATTGGGAATCTACTTAGACCTTTTGGAAATAAGCCCAAATTTCTTCCAGAAGGCTGCATAATATAAAATAGGTATTTATCTCAGTATAGAAAAACTGTCATCTTTTTGCTTGGAAATGTATTCCATTAGCTTCTTTTAGAATACTTTAATGCTTAGAATTTTTTGTTGGCATTAATACAGTGTGTCCATAAAATCATGGTGCACTTTTGACCGGTCACAGGAAAGCAACAAAAGACAATAGAAATATTAAATCTGCACCAAATAAAAGGAAAACCCTTCCAGTTTCTGTAGGATGATGTGGCAGCATGTGCGCATACGCAGATGATGACGTAACACCGTGTATACAGTGGAGCAGCCCAGGGCCATGCCAGTCGAGATGTGGATGGTACAGAGGAAAGTTCAGTGTGTTCTGTGGCTCGCTAAATTCGAATTCATGACCAAAGTGCAACATGAATATCGGCGCGTTTATAACAAAGCGCCACCACAGAGGAATAACATTACTCGGTGGGATAAGCAGTTGAAGGAAACCGGCAGTTTGGTGGAGAAACCCCGTTCTGGTAGGCCATTAGTCAGTGACAAGTCTGTAGAGGCTATACGGGATAGCTACCTAAGGATCCCTAAAAAATCTGTGCGTGAGCCCACATCGAACTGCACTGAATAGGTATGAAACTGGGAGAGTTTTCATTTTATTTGGTGCAGATTTCACATTTCTATCATCTTTTGTTGCTTTCCTATGACTGGTCAAAAAGTGTACCATGACTTTACGGACACACTGTATAATTGTTGATTTTAAATATATGGTGTATTTGAATGATTACATTCATTAGTACTTGGAGAAGCTGAGATATAGATAATTCGGTTGACTTTCCTAATCATACGTGAGCTTTAATGTTTGTTTTGCATGCCCCTGGTCCTTGTCCTTGTTTTTAGCACCCACTTTGGTAAACACACAATTCCTTGAGCACCAGAGCTTCCATGCTGCCCCTGACTACCTACTTCCTCTCATTTCAATGCCTTACCAAGTCCTATATCTCCAGGGCATTTCTTCTAACGTAAAAGCTTTCTGATGTCGGCCCTGGCCGGTTGGCTCAGCGGTAGAGCGTCGGCCTAGCGTGCGGAGGACCCGGGTTCGATTCCCGGCCAGGGCACACAGGAGAAGCGCCCATTTGCTTCTCCACCCCTCCGCCGCGCTTTCCTCTCCGTTTCTCTCTTCCCCTCCCGCAGCCAAGGCTCTATTGAAGCAGAGATGGCCCGGGCGCTGGGGATGGCTCTGTGGCCTCTGCCTCAGGCGCTAGAGTGGCTCTGGTCGCAATATGGCGATGCCCAGGATGGGCAGAGCATCCCCCCCTGGTGGGCAGAGCGTCGCCCCTGGTGGGCGTGCCGGGTGGATCCCGGTCGGGCGCATGCGGGAGTCTGTCTGACTGTCTCTCCCCGTTTCCAGCTTCAGAAAAATGAAAAAATGAAAAAAAAAAAAAAAAAAAAGCTTTCTGATGTCAAAAGGCAAATGTTCAAGTCCTACATTGTCTTCTGGCCCCATGAAGTGTTAGAATTAGAAAGAACCTTATAGATCACTCTTAGCCCACATTTTTGTAGATGAGGAAAACGATTTCCTCTTGACGTCATAGAGAGATTACCAGTTTAATTTTCTTTTCTCTCATGTTCTGGCTTTGATGACAGAAAAACTAGACCTTCTGCCAAATGAGGCACATGTTTTAGAGGAACCCAAACACAAATAACAGACATTTCTGTAAATATAAAATTAGTGAAGTAGTGGAAGTATAGAGTTAGTGTTGAATTGGGGAAAAAAAGCTACACGCAATTAGATTTTAACTCCTCTTAGCATATATTAAGAAGGAATATAGTTAATCCAGCATTTTTCAGCCACCAGTCTGCAGACCAGTCTGCCAGAAATTTTGTACCAGCCCATGAAAGAGTTAACCACCCTGATGTTTTATAAAGATTACAAACCAATGATCTTAGTTGAATCCGCTGATGCTCAGGATGATTTCTGCTTTAGCGGTCCCCAAAATAATTCTCCTATTCTCACCGGCCGCCAAGTGTAACAATGTTGAAAACCATTGAGTTAATCAGTGACGGAACATCAGCCTCTTGTGGAACTAGAACGAAATCCAAGAAATACAAATACAGTTCTTAGTAATCTCTATAAATCTATTGAGTGTCTGCTGTGTGCAAGTCACGCTATGTTCCAAGCTACACTGTTTCTCTCTTCAGAGAGCTTACAATTTGTTTTGAAATAGAAATCATAAAAAGTGAGCTAACAGTACCAGAGCATACTACCAGTGCCTGTTTTTTAATATGTGATGGAGCATAACAATCTTATCAGCATAAAGTCAGCTCTGTAACATTATCCCGTGCCGAGATTTACCAGTCTCCAGCTTCACGTGGCCTTCGTATTTGCACAGTTATGGGTTTTGCTTTATAACTTTGTCCTCTGTCATTTTGGCATTGTTCAGAATGTATAATGCAATCCTTAGAGCAAACAAGAGCAAAAGTCAGTATTCTTTTGAAGTACAGATGGAATATTCTTCAAGGTAGACTATTAGGGTTTGTCATAAAACAAACCTCAACAAAGATAAAACTACTAAAATCAAACAAAATATATTTTCTAGCTGAGTATCTCAAAATCAAACAAAAAAAATTACAGAAAGGTATCAGGAACATTCTTAAATATTTTAAAGTTAAAAAGAACTTCTAAATAACCTATACTCCAAAGATAAAGTATTTTAGGATATTATAAAATATTTTAACTGAATAAAAATAAAAACAACATTATCAAAATATATTAGAAACATTAGCCCTGGCTGGTTGGCTTAGTGGTAGAGCATCAGCCTGGCATGTGGAAGTTCTGGGTTCGATTCCTGGCCAGGGCACACAGGAGAAGCACCCATCTGCTTCTCCACCCCTCCCTCCTCCTTTCTCTCTACCTCTCTCTTCCCCTCCCACAGCCAAGGCTCCATTAGAGTAAAGTTGGCCTAGGTGCTGAGGACAGCTCCATGGCCTCCACTTCAGGTGCTAGAATGGCTCTGGTTGCAATGGAGCAACGCCCCAGATGGGCAGAGCATCGCTCCCTAGTAAGCTTTCCGAGTGGATCCCAGTGGGGCGCATGCAGGAGTCTGTCTCTCTGCCTCCCCGCTTCTCATTTCAGAAAAATACTATATATATATTCATATATATATGAAACAGAAGTACTTAGAATTTTATAGCATTAAATGTTTATATTTATACATTGTGAAAGAAATTATTATGTAAAGTTAGCAAAGAAATAACTTCATTAACATGGACAAGAGTGTGGTGGTTATGGGGGGGGGAGGGAAAGGGGGGAGAGGGAGAGGGGAGGGGCACAAAGAAAACCAGATAGAAGGTGACAGAGGACAATTTGACTCTGGGTGACAGGTATGCAACATAATTGAATGACAAGATAACCTGGAGATGTTTTATTTGAACATATGTACCCTGATTTATTGTCACCCCATTAAAATTAATAAAAATTTATTAAAAAAATATGTGATATGACCTTGAAAAAAAAAAAGAAATAACTTGCTTGACCAGGCTGTGGCACAATGGATAGAGTGTTTGACTGGGATGCGGAGGACCCAGGTTCGAGACCCTGAGGTTGTCAGCTTGAACGCGGGCTCATCTGGCTTGAGCAAAAAGCTCACCAGCTTAGACCCAAGGTCGCTGGCTCGAGCAAGGGGTTACTCAGTCTGCTGTAGCCCCACGGTCAAGGCACACATGAGAAAGCAATCAATGAACAACTAAGGTGTTGCAACAAAAAAACTGATGATTGATGCTTCTCATCTCTCTCCATTTCTGTCTGTCTATCCCTATCTATCCTTCTCTCTGACTCTCTCTCTGTCCCTGAGAAAAAAAAAAAAGAAAGAAAGAACTTCATTAAATCTTAGTAATTTTCTAAAAAGTCTATGAATAATAATATACTACTTGTAAAGAAGTCTGATTGCTACAACAATTAGAAAACAGAATAGGTTGGGCAGTAACTGAAGATGAAGCTTGACGACAAATTCTGCCTTCAACCTCTGGACTTTTTGATAACAACCCTTCCGTTAGGAAATCTAAGCTCCAAGCCTTCCTTACCCATAGTTAAATTAACATGTGTTCTTGGTTTAGGCTTTAATATAAATTAACAATGTCCTTTTTGTTTTTTCTTAGCTAGCCTCTTAGTGACCTGTCAGGTGAAATTTCAGTTTTCCTTCTCATTGCACATTCAGAAATAGCTATTTCTTATGGTTAAGCTAGTTTCTTGATTTCAAGATCGTTTATTTAACTCTAAATTAGGTGGAAATTAATCTGCAATAAAATGCAAACAAAATGAATGCTAATTAAAGAGCAAATTCAACAAGTTCTTCAAGACTGATTTTTCAATAAAAGTCCCAAGCTAGATTTCACCCCTTGTACCATAAAATTATTTGGTTCATGATGCTGAAATGAAACCATACTTTTCTAAAAATTGGTTAACAATAAACCTAAAAAATAGAAAGTATTATAACTTCAAAAATACTTAGACTTTGGCCCTGGCCGGTTGGCTCAGCGGTAGAGCGTCGGCCTGGCGTGCGGAGGACCTGGGTTCGATTCCCGGCCAGGGCACATGGGAGAAGCGCCCATTTGCTTCTCCACCCCCACCCCCTCCTTCCTCTCTGTCTCTCTCTTCCCCTCCCGCAGCCAAGGCTCCATTGGAGCAAAGATGGCCCGGGTGCTGGGGATGGCTCCTTGGCCTCTGCCCCAGGCGCTAGAGTGGCTCTGGTCGTGGCAGAGCGACGCCCCGGAGGGGCAGAGCATCACCCCCTGGTGGGCAGAGCATCGCTGCCCCTGGTGGGCGTGCCGGGTGGATCCCGGTCGGGCGCATGCGGGAGTCTGTCTGTCTCTCCCCGTTTCCAGCTTCAGAAAAATACAAAAAATAAATAAATAAATAAATAAATAAATAAATAAATATACTTAGACTTTAAGTAAAAGTTTAAATTATTTTAATCCACGAATATTTCATTTCGGTTCAAGTTCTACTCTAATATCCCCACCCAAGTCCCTCAATCTTTTATTCTTTTTATTAATGCTATGTATGTTTTCCAAGTATGGGATATAATGAAATAACATGCTTGATTTCTACCTTAAAGGAATTTACAATCTATTTGTGAGCCAAGACCTCATGTGAAAATTTAAATAACAAGACTAGAATTAACATTTGGAAAATAGGAAAGGTAGTCTTTAATTGCCAAATAAAAGGCCCAGACAGCCAACATTTGAATTTAGAGGACTGGAGATCCCTCTGAGCAGGAGTGTTAGGAGCATCTACTTGCTGCCAAGGATTGTGCATTATTCTAGGAACACAAAAGAGTGTGGCATGCTTTGGTCTTCGGGAGCTTTCAGTCTAGCTCATGGACTGGCAAAATGTAATCACAAAACAATGTGAGCTGAGTTTGTTTACAAGTGTATGTGAGATTTAAATATATACACAAAAGAGAGCAGAGTATTGCAAGTGCAGAGCACAGGTGGTGGAAACAGTAGTTTGTCATGTTTTGTTTTGTTTTGTTTTGTTTTGAGAAAGAGAGAAGAAAGGAGAAAGATGAGAAGCACCAACTCATAGTTGCAGCACTTTAGTTGTTCATTGATTGCTTTCTCATATATGCCTTGTCCTGGGGACTCCAGCCAAGCCAGTGACCCCTTGCTCAAGCCAAGGACCTTGGGCTTCAAGCCAGCGACCATGGGGTCATGTCTATGATCTCACACTCAAGCTGGTGAGCCTGTGCTCAAGCCAGATGAGCCAGCACTCAAGCCAGTGACCTCGGGGTTTCAAACCTGGGACCTCACTGCCCCAGGTCAACACTGTACCCACTGTACCACCACCAGTCAGTCCTTAGTAGTTTTTTGAACATCAATTATATGCTAGACAAGTTACATGCAGTACCTTTATCCCAATCCATTATTGCAAAGTCATTATTATTATTATCTCTATTACCTGATGAGGAGACAGTTAAAACCAGTTAAAGAACTTACTCAAGTCATTTAGCTAGTAAATGGCAGGTGTATTATTTGAACCTATAGATTATAGAAGGGCATGCATCCCAGAAGGTAATGGAAGGGGGGTTGCTGCCTTAAAATCTGTTAGCTACACTTTCCTTCACAACTTTGTGCATGTCTCCCTTCAACTTTTCTCTGAGATTAAATACAGAGAGAGAAGTAGTAACGGTAATTTGGGGTGCATAGCTCCTGCGTATGGACCTGTAGCTAGAGAGCAGGCATGAGATGTTTTTAAAAAACATTTTACTTTCATTGTCAAATTTTGGGGTGCATCCCTTCTATCAAATTACTGTAAAATTTGGGTCCATAATCCATTCTTTGTGACCCTCTAGCTAGAAAGTAGGTATGAGAGAATAAAATAAGAAATGTTTGGTAAGGGCAGATGTCAGTTAAAACACTGTTTTAATTCATAAACTGGAGACTTGGGCACTGAGCAGATACCAGACTTCATTTCATGACCCTGTTGTCACACACCTTTCATAACATATTAATTTAGCATTATTTGAAACACCAGAACTTAGAATGCCACCACACACAATGACACGTGGATTGCAGAAACAGTAAGGGTAAAAAGCAGTTTGAACTCCCTATATCTTCTGGAAGAGATCGCAGGTGAGTAGCTGTTCCGTAGATGACTTGTTTGAGAAGACGCTTGTGGGACAGAAGTTTGAAAAGGTTGACTGATTTGAGGAGGAAAAAAAAACAACACCTGTAATAGATAATTAAGTCATAAGAAGCTCACATGCTATGTACAATGTCTGCATCTCTACTTGGACTAATGAGGAAGCCTAGAGAAGCTTTTCAAACATTAACTAGCTTAGTGCATGCTTATTGCTATTGCTTAAGGGAAGCCACACAGACCAGTGAGTCACTACACTCACAATCATGGAAGCCCTGCTCCATGGCAATTCACAGACCTCATTCTAAAATGCACAGCAAAGATCCATCTAAGCCCCAGACTAGCTGAATCTCAAAATAAACAAAATTGGGTAACAGTGACTCTGTGACAAGTCCAACATAAGTCAGATCAATACTTCAAACTTAAAGACACCCACTTTGCTTGATATCCATATCATTTCTTGCTCTGATAAGTATCTTTAATCCAGACAGCTAAGTGGCTATTGACTTTTACTTTCAACAACTCAAATAAATTCATCCTGCAAGTACAAGGAGACTCATCAGGATCAAACATGTTACTTAGGGAATTCACTCTACCAATGGATTCCAAGTCCTCCACGTAGAAAATGCAAGCCAGAAGAGCTACTACAATAACTCTGAACTATCTCTTGGACTAAAGCACACCAATAAACTTTAATTTCGCTTTCCAGCCATACATCTACTGTTAAGACATTCTACACCAAACACAGCCTAATTTCTACATAGATTTTTTTTTTGAAACCACATTCATTAACTTTGCAGTGTTCAGAGAATACTAGACTCAATTACCCTATAGTCTTAGTCAAACTTAATTTAAAACCCTAAAATTATATCTTACTCAGCACTTACCCTTTGGGCCTTCTAGATATTCCTAATCTCCTGTCCAGTGGAATCCTCTTACTAAAGAATAATTGGGCTCATAGGCCTTTGAAAGAAATTTTGCCAAAGGGAGCCATACTGCTAAGATGGAGCTGTCCTGAAAACTGTTATCTTTAAGTATTTCACTATTCCTGAAATACCTTCTTGTAAATAACACTGAGCATCACTGGCTGTTATGAGGGAACTGAGATGTACTGCTACCCTCCAGGCAAAATAGAAAACAACCACTTTTCCCATCTAAAATCTTTCAACAAATCAACCCAGAATTTTCAAAGCTGGAAGCCATGCCTTTTATACTACCGCACAAGCATAGGTCCAACGTGAGAGTGAATCTCCTCTCAAAATCCCCTCTGATTCATGAAGTTTCATTGTCATAGAGTCACAGATTCAATTCATAGATTCATAAGTCAGCATGACTTCTCTTTGTCTTAAATGTTTATAAAATATTGCAAAAAAATATGCCAGATAGAGAAATAAAAAGAGATAGACTATTAGATATAAAGAGCTGATGACACCTTAGTTTATAAGGTACTATAACTGAAGGTTACTAGTCCCTGGGACAGTATTCACATCTTATGAAAACCACCAATAAATTCTATTGTTAAAAAATTAATCTAAATTTCTATAGCAAGCTAGTGTAGTGACTATAGATATTTAAAAATAAAAAGCACCCCTCCATTTGGAGAACACTAATAAAACTACAAAATATTTAAAAACAACCTTTTTTTCAATTACGTGGCTGAGTTCATATTGAAGTAAGGAATATCCTCAAAGGTAAGAAACAGGAAGAGCCTCACATGTGGTGGCGCAGTGGATAAAGCGTCGACCTGGAAATGCTGAGGTCACCGGTTCGAAACCCTGCTTGCCTGTTCAAGGCACATATGGGAGTTGATGCTTCCAGCTCCTCCCCCCTTCTCTCTCTCTGTCTCTCCTCTCTCTCTCTCTCTCTCTCTCTCTCTGTCTCTCCCTCTCCTCTGTAAAATGAATAAATTTAAAAAAAAATTTTTTTTTAAAGATATTAAAAAAAAAAAGGAAGAAAAAGTTGACTCCAGGGAGCAGGCATCTGCCCTGGGTTTGAGTACAGGGAGCAAGAGATAGAGCTTAGAGACTAAGCGGCGTAGAAGAACCAGGTGTACACCCACATAAAAGAAGGATCTCTGAAATGAAGGGCACTACCTTCACAAGGTCCACCAGCTAAACACTGGCCCACGGATGAGAGGGGTAAATAGAAGGGCTAGACCTTCACTCCGGGTGGAGCTAAAATATAAGTAGTTCCCAGTCTGAGTAAGGAGTAGGCAGACTATACCCTGTCTCACCCACTGAATAGAAAGAACATATGGATTCTGAAGAGTAAATGATGACAGGTGCATTGGGGGTGGGGAGGAAGACCAAGTTTTGAAATACCATCAAATTAATGATGAGTTTCTCTTTTTTATCCCAAGGTATCACCCCACCTAGACCCAAGGCAGCTCAAAACCCAGAAGTGCAGATACCTGGAAACAACAAAGAGAGTTCCAGAAATCCTCAAGTTTTGTATTAAAGAATGGGAAAGGAGTCTCCAAACACTCAGAGAAACTTAGGGCTGGGGTGTGGGGGGTCTCTCTATTTCTTTCTGTTTTCTCATACCCCAGCCCCCTGCAATCCTAATACAGGGTGGGAACAGGAGCACTGTTGGCAACAGCCAGGGCCCAAGGTGCCTACCATGTGACAAAAGGGAACCCTTCCCTCCAATCAGAGTCTGCGATGATGGTAAGAGGATAGGCGAGCAAGCGTCTTTTCTCTGTTCTCCCACCACCTGACCCCAGTCACAGGCACCATCACAGGAGGTGGACAGCAGAGCAGGGTAAGTACAACCCCAGCTCTAGGCCAAAAGACTAAAAAGAGTAGTACTGGAGAATCTTTAAAGAAACTAAGAAATTAAGGGAACTTCCTTAACCTGAGAAAGGGAATCTATGTTGAGAAAAAAAGGCAGTTACAGTAAACATCACAGAAAATTGCAAAATGTGAAAATCATTACATTTAAGTTTTAAAAAGTCAAGTATGTAGCTATTATCTCTTACCTTTTTTAGACTTAAGAGTAGTAGGTGCCTGACCTGTGGTGGCGCAGTGGATAAAGCGTCAACCTGGAAATGCTGAGGTCGCCGGTTCAAAACCTGGGCTTGCCTGGTCAAGGCACATATGGGAGTTGATGCTTCCAGCTCCTCCCTCCCTTCTCTCTTTCTGTCTCTCCTCTCTCTGTCTCTCTCTCCTTTCTAAAATGAATAAATAAAAAATTAAAAATTAAAAAATAAAAAAATAAAAAAAAGAGTAGTAGGTACATTGGTGTTTGTTTTATTATTATAATTGTGGCCATATAAAGTGTATATTGTGTTTTAGACATTTTTATGCTTTATTTTAGAAAAAAGTTCTAAAAGTTATAAGGCAAAGAAAAATATGTCTTCGTTACTGTATATACAAAGTGCACGTGGGACCTAGGGAATGTGCTCCATCAGAAATTTGAAATCAAGGTTTCTGGCCTCCACTCTCCCTGACTGTCTGCACGACTTGCACTAACTAATCATTTAACACTTCAGAGCCTCAGTTTGTTTTCTAATAAAGTAACTGAATTGGACTTAATATCTTTAATATATAGTCACACATTCTATAATTCTTTTAAATTAACTAATAAAAACTCTGGGTTTTCATTACTTAATTTGCATACTTCTGTATGTATTTGGGGTACAGTTTTGCATTCTTGACAAAGAATGACTAAATAAGATTTTCTAAAATTCAAATGTCAATGTCCACAAATAAAGTTTTATTAAAACAGCCACGCTCATCACTTCTGCACAGTAGGTGGCCTCCTGTGCATTATTGCAGTGGCGCCAAGCGTGTGCAGCCGAGACCAGATGTGGTACTCTCGTTAACTTCACTGCTGCTCAGTGCTCACATCACAATAACATAGTCATACCTCGGCAGATCTTCAAATGCCATCCATATTACCATGTTGGAACTTTATATGTTTAATTACCATGGCATACTCATCATAAAAATAAGTAAAATTAACTTTGTACTATACTTTAAGGCACAGTGGAGTACTTTGATATTGCACTGTGTCACCAAGCCTGTATTTATCATACAATGACAGTATAGCTGTGCTCACAGATTACAATATCTGTTGACGTTAGCGGATTAAGCACTAACCACAATATTGAGTGCAGCAGAAGAACTGTGTCAAGAGAAAATATTCTTGTGTATGACTATTAGCCTTTCTGTAAGAACATTTGTTCAAAGGTGTGAAGATATTAGGAGAAAAATCAAATAGTCAATGTCTTAAACAAGAAAATTATTTGAAATGTTCTTCCTTAGCTCATGATGAATGAAGAAATGTTACCCAAAGAACTCAGTTGTTCAAGGAGTCGATGCTGAGGCTAAAAGTGACTGAAAAATTCACCTCTGTAAGTGCTTGAAATCACTGCAGATGAAAATGTTTTAAAACAAGTTGAGAAAAACACTAATTCGGGACAAACTGAAATGGAATCTGCTAAGATGTGCTGCAATTGATGGTAGTAAAAAATGGGTTTGAAGCAGAAAAGTGTTTAGTTGGACAAATTTACAAAGCTCGTATACATGTTAGATGTACAAAACCTATGGTCCGTCACTGAATTTTTCATCAGCAAGTGCTCTGCAGAAAATATTTGAATTTGTTACTGAACCGGTAGTATCAACAATAAACTTCACTCACTTTTGTGAACTTAACATTCTTCAGTTTCATGAACTTTTGTCAGAATTAGAAGCTGAATAACCTAACTTGCCTCACTATACAATAATCTGATGGCCTAAGTCTTATTGCAACTTTTAAATTCAGGCCAAAGAATAACATTTTTCTAAATGAGAACTTCCCTCAACCATTACCACTGAGCACTGAATGGGTCTGGAAATTAGTGATTGCTGTAGGTTTGATCATTTTACCCCATGAATTCAACTTATATTTCAAGGCAAACAACATTTATATGCAAAACTTATAATATGATAAAGTCATCACAATGACAATTAAGGTGCTTGGAATCATCTGTAATGTCAAACTGCTTTATATTCTTCCCATGCTGTCTAAATTTAAATAAAGGCCCTGGCCGGTTGGCTCAGCGGTAGAGCGTCGGCCTGGCGTGTGGGGGACCCGGGTTCGATTCCTGGCCAGGGCACATAGGAGAAGCGCCCATTTGCTTCTCCACCCCCCCTCCTTCCTCTCTGTCTCTCTCTTCCCCTCCCGCAGCCAAGGCTCCATTGGAGCAAAGATGGCCCGGACGCTGGGGATGGCTCCTTGGCCTCTGCCCCAGGTGCTAGAGTGGCTCTGGTCACGGCAGAGCGACCCCCCGGAGGGGCAGAGCATCGCCCCTGGTGGGCATGCCAGGTGGATCCCGGTCGGGCGCATGTGGGAGTCTGTCTGACTGTTTCTCCCCGTTTCCAGCTTCAGAAAAATACAAAAAAAAAAAAATTAAAATAAAAAGTGAGATCACCATTTCCATACCAAGTTGTAGTTGGTACATTTTATGAGATCAAAGTACAGTTCCAGCAGCATTTTTGGAACCTCGCTACAAGTGCAAAAGCAATATTCACATTTCAAAATACACTTTACTGGGCAAGTGAGAAGCTTCCACCTAACCTTCAACTAGCTATGATTAATATGCAATGAAATAAGCCAGTAAGAGGCCAAGTATCAAGAGAAGAACCCAATAGAAATATATAAATGCTTTGTAAGCACAGAATATGCTCAATTCAAATCATATGCTCATGTATTTATATCAGTGTTTGGCAGTAACTATTTGTGCAAAGAGACATTTTCAAGGATGAAATATCTAAAATCTAATTATAGTTCAGCATTAACAGATGAACATTTGCAATCCATTTTGATGATGGGAACCACTAACTTTGAACACCAATAAAAGACAAATATTATTCCCTAAAATAAAATAATATGCTACTTTTCTCATTACTAAATCTGTATCACCAAAAAAAAGTGTACTCAATTATTATTTTTATTATTGTATTTTTAATTTTGTCAATAAAAACATTATGTAAGTTTGTTTTCTCTCTTATTATGTAAGTACACTTGATCTGACCTTTCCTGAAAAGCCTAAAATATTTTACTTTCTTGTCCTTTACAGAAAAAATTTGCCAAGTCTTAAACCCAATTATAAAATTAACCAGACCCAGTGTTGTCTGCCTAGAGCTTATTCACACCTCCTTTAACACATTTGTTTAATCAGTGCATCTTATGTCCTCTTCATCAAGAAACTAGCGAGCTTGCAGTGGCGCAGTGGATAAAGCATCGACCTGGAACACTGAGGTTGCCGGTTCTAACCCTGAGCTTATCAAGTCAAGGCACATATGGGAAGTTGATGCTTCCTGCTCCTCCCCTTCCCCTTCTCTTTCTCTCTCTCTCTCCCCTCCTCCTTTCCACACCACTCTAAAATGAATAAAAATTAAAAAAAAAACAAAGGCCAGTTGGCTCAGTGGTAGACTGTCGACCTGGTATGCAGGAGTCCCAGGTTCGATTCCTGGCCAGAGCACACAGGAGAAGTGCCCATCTGCTTCTCCACCCCTCCCCCTCTCCTTCCTCTCTGTCTCTCTCTTCCCCTCCTGCAACCAAGGCTCCATTGGAGCAAAGTTGGCCCAGGCACTGAGGATGGCTCTATGGACCCTGCCTCAGGCACTAGAATGGCTCTGGTTGCAACAGAGCAATGCCCCAGATGGGCAGAGCATCGCCCCCTGGTGGGCATGCCAGGTGGATCCCAGTCAGGTGCATGCAGGAGTCTGTCTGACTGCCTCTCGGTTTCCAACTTCAGAAAAATACAAAAAAAAAAAAAAAAAAAAAAAAAAAAACCAGCATGTCACAATATAACTGATAATATGACAGAGGGTGAGTAAATTGCTCTAATTCTAAAACAAGATAAAGACATAGGGCTAAGCCAACAAGGTGAAAGCAAACTGCTAAAAAATGTATTCACCAGATCGACTCACACAGATACCATTGTATTGTGGGGATCCACAACTCACCCCAAGATGGGCTTCTGTGGTGTGCAGCTTGGTTTGAGCTAAGGGCAACTTCAGGCATAGGCTCAAGAGAATCTACCATCCCTCCACAGACTACCTGGAAGAATTGGAATTAGCAGCCTTTCCCATAATGGGAGATTATCAGCGATAACCTCTTTTTGTACTACTGTAGATAGTACAAGACAAACTTCTACTTATTAAATGGCCATTCTTCTTACCACCCTGTAATGACCTTTTGAAGCCCCCAGGATGCATTACCTCATTCCTAGCCCAGGATGTCATCTATACCTCAGTCCCCCCTTCTGTCTCAGAACTTTTGCTGCACGTGGGAATTCTGACTTTCTCATATATGAGGGGTTCCCACACGTAGGTATGTATCAAGTCTGGTTATTTTCTCTTGCTAATCTTTCTCATGTCTCTGATTACTAGACTAGCTAGAAGAAATGGTTCACAAAGAGGAAAGTTTGTTCCTCTCCCATAGTATATTCTTATTAGCTGTGCTACATATTCTATATCTGGACAAGCATCTGCAAACAGTCTTCCCTTGGTTAGGTTTGCTATAACCCATTGTCCTACCGAATCTAGTCACTATTTTCAAAGGTGTCTAAAATGATTGTATTTGTTTATATACATTTTTTAAGACTTTGACATTGCCACTGGTATCTCTAATTCCCCTGGGATCAGGTACTGACTTTGATTTTTTTAATTTAGGCAACAACGGAAAATTTCAAGAGCTCCCACATGGCCTTTGTTACCAGAAAAAACTTCACGAGTTAGTCAATGGGGGACTCTATCAGTTCCTGAATATATTTATTCCTATTATTAACTCAGAAACTAGAGGGGAAAACACCCAGAAAGTTTTCTCAGACCTACTAGGCCCACTGTAGGAAACATGGATTTAGGCTGAAACACCTTTTACCTGAATACCTTAATCTCCCCCTCTGACTGGTGATACTCAAAGCATTCTAAATTTGTAACTTTAGAGGAAAAGGTATTTAAATGTCTACGAAGGTCTGGGCATATCATGTTATCCAGCCTGCTACCATGTTAGGAAAGAACTGGAGGTTTATGGGAAGACAGGAACAAGATGTGAAATATGTGTATGTGATGGGTCCACTCTTCCATTATAAGGTGAGGGTCTGTGTATGGGCTCTCACTTCCGTTTTAGGAAAGACCATAATTTGATACTGATGACTGAAGTCAGCTTGGAGTACTTTTGTTCAAGCAGAGCAAGGTGGGAGTTATGTGGACTGTCCATCTTCTTCAGTTCTGAATACTGTATGGTCAATTGAGTATCTCCAAAAGTCAGTGAAATGCACACCATTCTAATTCCTCGGGTCATGCGCTACTCTGGTAACCATGTCTACCTCGTCAGCAATAATGAAGGGGTCATTGTTTCAGTTGGGGTATTCATTTTACTGGCAGTGTCTCCTACGCTTTGCCTTGTTTCAAGTCCCCGATAGCCCCTGCAGAATTCTTCAAGGAAGGGGCTGTCTTCATCAGAAATGTAGTTCGTGGTATTTTGTATCCTTCTGAGCCTTTTCTTCCTAAACATCTGGATTCTTTCTTCTACATTACTATAGAAACTTCTGGCAACTCAAGCTTCAGTCAGTACAGGCCTCCCTTTAGTCCAGTTTTAGTTAACAAACCAAGCTTGACGTCAGAGAAATGGCACCATGAGGAGCGTGACCGACAAATCTCCCCAAAATTTCAACAACCAGAGACAGAAAAATCTATCCTTGGAGCATCTGGGAGTCCCACATACTGAAAACAAAGGTAGGATCAAGCGAAAAATTGACTAAATATATAATCAACCCTGAAGGAAATAAGATGGAAAAACAAACACTCTGCTTTCCTCACTAACCTTAGCAAAGGCTGCTTTCACTAGGAACTGAGAGTCAGGAGGGCTAAGGGTGTGGAGGAAGCTAGGCTGCGGCACGGACATTCATTCATGAAAAGCCAGTATCCATGGCCACTATCACAGCAGCCTGGCCCATGCAGGTTCGCATTGGATTCGGACAGTCGGTAAAGAAACAGCGGAGCCAAGAACTGATGGGCTGTCATCTTTAATTCTAGCTTGCACCTGGTGGGCAAGTAAAAACACACACTGGGCTCCAAAACACACTCACATTCAGTGCTCACAAAGCTACTGACTTATCCGAGTTTCCTAGAATCAAAGGTTTCTAGCTCACCAGACTTATTCACCTCTGTTCCCCATCTCCTTCCTTCTCCCTGCACAAACTCTGCACAAACTGGCTTCTCTCTCAACACTATGCCATCTTGGCTGCTTCTCCTGGCCACATGGCCTCTTTCTGCTCTCCTCTCTGCTCTCTCCTCTAATGATAATCTCAGGAACCAAGAGAGCAAACTCCCGCTCTGCCCCTATTTTATAGTGTAGAAATCCAAACCTTTAATCCAATATACAAAATAGGGAAGTCTCTAATACAAAGTCACTTATCTGGAGCATGATGGAATTGTACCACCCCACATCAAAAAGGGTGGGAAAGGCTTAATCCCAAAACCAAGCCCCAGGTTACAACAATCCTGCCTGCCCACAGCCTGCCCCCAACACACATTAATATCACCTGGGCGACGGCCTCCACTTGGGCAGCGCCATCTTTAACAAAGTGAGCATAATACATTTTATCTGCCCCACAGTTCAAGCCGAGGAAAGAGTGTGCCTGTGGTGAATCAGCCAACGTGAGCAAACACCCATGCTGTCCCCGGCAAACACGGGCAAGCAGCAGCTGCCAGCGGTGCACAGGGAGTGCGGCAAAGTGAACTTTCCTACGCCTGAGCTTCTCTGGGTGGGCCAGGCGCCTCACCCAGCCATTCAAGTTAATGATCAAGCGTCGGGGGAGGGGCGCACGGGCAGCTTGCAGTCCTTCCTGGAGCAGATAGCGGATCCAATCACTGAAATTAGCTTAACCCACAGTCTGCTCACCTCCCAACTGACCTACATGGCTCTAACTGACAAGATCTCTCTCAGTTCAGCGATCTAAGACAATAGGTATGTGTAAAGCCAGAAGCCACAGCCAAGGCCACTATCACAGCAGCCCGGCCCATGCAGGTTCGCATTGGATTCGGACAGTTGGTAAAGAAACAATGGAGCCACAAACTGGTGGGCCATAGTCTTTAATCCTAGCTTGCACCCGGCAGGCAAGTAAAAACACACACTGGGCTCCAAAACCCAATCACATTCAGTGCTCACAAAGCCACTGACTTATCTGAGTTTCCTAGAATCAAAGGTTTCTAGCTCACCAACCTTATTCTCCTCAATTCCCCATCTCCTTCCTTATCCCAGATACAAACTCTGCCCAAACTGGCTTCTCTCTCAGCACTCTGCCATCTTGGCTGCTTTCTCCTGGCCTCCTCCATGTGGCCTTTCTCTGCTCTCCTCTGCTCTCTCATGCTAATCTCAGGAACCAAGAGCGCAAGCTCCCGCTCCATCCCCATTTTATAGTGTAGAAATCCAAACCTTTATACAAAATAGGGAAGTCTCTAATACAAAGTCACTTCTCTGAGGCATGATTAGATTGTACCGCCCCACATCAAAAAGGGTGGGAAAGGCTTAATCCCAAAACCAAGCTCCAGGCTACAATGATCCCCAACACACATTAATATCACCTGGGCAATGGCCTCACGTGGGCAGCGACATTTTTAACAAAGTGAGCATAATACATTTTATCTGCCCAACAGCGTGATATTTTTTAGTGCCTCTTGCTAAAAGGGTGGGGGCAACTTCCGATTGGCAGAGCTTTCATACTCAGGGACATATGCTAAAAAGAGGGACTTGGCAGATATTAAGACCTCCTGTACTGCAGGCAGCGACTAGGGCATCTTCTTCCCGGCCAAAACAGGTTACAAAGTGCAAAAAGCCTAGGGAGAGTGGTCCCACAAAGTGCTAGACGTGCTGAACAGGTCTGGAGGCTCATAGAAAGTCACCTTGAGAGCAATTGGCTCCCAGCTCTGCCTGATTACACTGGCGGCTCTGACTGCCAGAGCCTTACCCAGAGTTCTGCATTGAGTGGGGATAGAGTGGGGATTTGCCAGCTCTTTGAGCCTCTTACTCCCCAGGCAGAGGTAGCAGCAGCCTCATAGTTGGATCATCAGGCTGCTAATTCAGGAAGGAGAGACTAGGAGAGAGGCTCCGGTAAAACAGACTCTCTCATTGTCAGAGCCTACAAATGCTAACAAGCCTTGACTACCAACGAGACTGAAGCCTAATATATGACATCGCCGTAGGCGTAGAGTCTCATCAACTGCAATTCTAAGCGTGCCACGAGGGCAGAGCCTGGGGTACAGAGTCACCGACCAGGAAGAAGCAGAGGAAAGAAAAAGGAAGAAGTTAACCTCGCAAAATCAAGAAAAATCCACAGACTTTATAACCTGTTCCACTATTTTTTTTTGTTTGTTTCTTTCATCATCTGGCCTTTATTATTATTATTTCTTTTTCCTCCACCTTGGTTCTTTTATTCTCTGCCTCTCTTATTCTTTCCTTTTATTGAACTACACTACCCATAAGTGTTACATCTCCTGTTTTATTTCTTTTCTTCTTCCTTACTCTCCATGAGGGTTACACTCCAAAATCCTTAACTCTCTCTCTCTCTCTCTCTCTCTCTTTGTTTTTTTTCTTTTTTCTTCTTTTCCTTTTCCCCTTTTTCTTTTTTCTCCCTTTTAAATTAGTTTCTTCTTTTCTACTTTTACTTTTCCTCTCATTCAATCCTTAATCATGAACAAATTATTTTATTTGGGACTCAAGTTTTTTTGTGTGTGTGTGGCATTTTGGGTGCTTTTTACTTCGCTTTTTAACTCATTAGCACTCCTCCCAACCCAGGTTCTCTATTCTATTTAGTTTTTTCTCTACTTAATACAATAGTATTTTTTTTCTCTTTTCCTGTTTCCCTCTTATCCCTCCCATTATATCTCTTAGTCAATCATCACTTATAAGCAAATCATTTTATACTTGACCCCAATTTTTTCCTTTTTTGCATTTTGTGGGTCCTTACCTCCTTTTTTGCCCCTTGAACACTTCCCCCAACTCAGGCCCTCCGTTATAGGCAGTTTTTGTTCCATTTAGCATAATATAATTCACAGTTCATCACAATATTTTCCTAAGGAGGAGGGGAGAGGAGGGGAGAAGAAGGGGAAAAAAGGGGGAAATAATAAATTTTTTTACTTTTTATTCTTTATTAATTCTCATTAGTGCTATCAACAACCACCCTCAGATGCCATTAAGAAAAAGGAAATCAAATACCATGAATACAAAAGACAGAGAAGTAGCGCAGATAGGTGTGGAAAAATTTATGGAGAAAAATTTAATATATTGGAAACCTTGGAGCTAAATTACATAGAATTTAAAATAGAAATCCTAAAAATACTCAGAATGGATTAAAAAAGAAAATCTAACTGTATGCTGCCTACAAGAAACACATCTAAGCAACAAGGATAAAAACAAATTCAAAGTGAAAAGCTAGAAAACAATACTCCAAGCAAATAACATCCAAAAAAAGCAGGTGTAGCAATACTCATATCTAATAATGTTGACTACAAGACAGCAAAAGTTCTCAGAGACAAAAATGGTCATTTCATAATGATTAAGGGGACACTGAATCAAGAAGACATAACAATCTTTAATATATATGCACCAAACCAAGGAGCACCAAAATATATAAGACAGCTACTTATTGACCTAAAAACAAAAACTGACAAAAATACAATCATATTTGGAGACCTCAATACACCGCTGATGGCTCTAGATCGTTCATCCAAACAGAAAATCAATAAAGATATATTGGCCTTAAATGAAACACTAGAGCACCTGGATATGATAGACATCTACAGGACACTTCATCCCAAAGTGACAGAATATACATTTTTCTCTAGTGTACATGGAACAGTCTCAAGAATTGACCATATGTTGGGCCACAAAAATAACATCAGCAAATTCAGAAAAATCGAAACTGTACCAAGCATATTTTCTGATCATAAAGCCTTGAAACTAGAATTAAGCTGCAAAAAAGAGGGGAAAAAACCCACAAAAATGTGGAAACTAAACAACATACTTTTAAAAAATGAATGAGTCAAAGAAGAAATAAGCACAGAGATCAAAAGATATATACAGACAAATGAAAATGATAATACGACATATCAGAATCTCCGGGATGCAGCAAAAGCAGTAATAAGAGGGAAGTTCATATCACTTCAGGCATATATGAACAAACAAGAGAGAGCCCAAGTGAACCACTTAACTTCACACCTTAAGAAACTAGAAAAAGAAGAACAAAGACAACCCAAAACCAGCCGAAGAAAGGAAATAATAAAATCAGAGCAGAAATAAATGAAATAGAGAACAGAAAAACTATAGAAAAAATTAATAGAACAAGGAGCTGGTTCTTTGAAAAGATCAACAAAATTGACAAACCCTTGGCAAGACTCACCAAGGAAAAAAGAGAAAAGGACTCATATAAACAAAATCCAAAATGAAAGAGGAGAAATCACCACAGACATCATAGATATATAAAGAATTATTGTAGAATACTATGAAAAACTATATGCCACCAAATTCAACAATCTAGAAGAAATGGATAAATTCCTAGAACAATACAACTTTCCTGGACTGAGTCATGAAGAAGCAGAAAGCCTAAACAGACCAATTAGCAGGGAGGAAATAGAAAACACTATTAAAACCTCCCAAAAAATAAAAGTCCAGGCCCAGACAGTTATACTAGTGAATTCTATCAAACATTCAAAGAAGACTTGGTTCCTATTCTACTCAAAGTCTTCCAAAAAATTGAAGAAGAAGCAATACTTCCAAACACATTTTATGAGGCCAACATAACCCTCATACCAAAACCTGGCAAGGATGGCACAAAAAAAAAAGAAAACTACAGACCAATATCTCTAATGAATACAGATGCTAAAATACTAAACAAAATACTGGCAAATTGAATACAACAACATATTAAAAAAATAATACATCATGATCAAGTGGGATTCGTCCCAGAATCTCAAGGATGGTTCAACATACGTAAAACGGTTAACATAATACACCATATCAACAAAACAAAGAACAAAAACCACATGATCTTATCAATAGATGCAGAAAAGGCATTCGATAAAATACAACACAACTTTATGTTTAAGACTCTCAACAAAATGGGTATAGAAGGAAAATATCTCAACATGATAAAGGCCATACATGATAAACCATCAGCCAACATCATATTAAATGGCATAAAACTGAGGACTTTTCCCCTTAAATCAGGAACAAGACAGGGTTGTCCACTCTCTCCACTTTTATTTAACGTGGTGCTAGAAGTTCTAGCCAGAGCAATCAGACAAGGGAAAAAAATATTATAAAAGGCATCCATATCGGAAAAGAAGAAGTAAAGGTATCACTTTTTGCAGATGATATGATCCTATACATCGAAAACCCCAAAAACTCCACATAAAGATTACTAGAAACAATAAACCAATACAGTAATGTCACAGGATACAAAATTAATATACAAAAGTCCATAGCCTTTCTATATGCCAACAATGAAATATTAGAAAACAAACTCAAAAAAATAATCCCCTTCACGATTGCAACAAAAAAAATAAAATACCTAGGAATAAACATAACAAAGAATATAAAGGACCTATATAATGAAAACTACAAAGCATTTGTAAGGGAAATCGAAAAAGATACAATGAGATGGAAAAAATATTCCTTGTTCGTGGATAGGAAGAATAAATACAATCAAAATGGCCATATTACCCAAAGCAATTTATAAATTTAATGCAATTCCCATCAAAATTCCAATGACATTTTTTCAAGAAATGGAACAAAAAAATCATCAGATTTATATGGAACTATAAAAAACCCCGAATAGCCAAAACAATTCTAAGGAAAAAGAATGAAGCTGGGGACATTACAATACCTGACTTCAAACTATATATATTAAAGGGCCATGACATCAAAACAGCATGGTATTGGCAGAAAATAGACACTCAGCCCAATGGAACAGAATAGAAAGTCCAGAAATAAAATCACATATATATGGTCAAATAATTTTCAATAAAGGTGCCAACAACATACAATGGAGAAAAGAAAGCCTCTTCAACAAATGATGCTGGGAAAACTGGAAAGCCACATGCAAAAGAATGAAACTCGACTACAGCTTGTCTCCTTGTACTAAAATTAATTCAAAATGGATCAAAGACCTAAATATAAGACCTGAAACAATAAAGTACATAGAAGAAGACATAGGTACTAAACTCATGGACCTGGGTTTTTAAAGAGCATTTTATGAATTTGACTCCAAAGGCAAGAAAAGTGAAGGCAAAGATAAATGAATGGGACTACATCAGACTAAGAAGTTTTTGCTCAGCAAGAGAAACTGACAACAAAATAAACAGACAGCCAACTAAATGGGAAATGATATTTTCAAACAACAGCTCAGATAAGGGCCTAATATCCAAAATATACAAAGAACTCATAAAACTCAACAACAAACAAACAAACAATCCAATAAAAAGATGGGAAGAGGCCTGACCAGGTGGTGGCACAGTGGATAGAGCGTCGGACTGGGATGCGGAAGGACCCAGGTGCGAGACCCCGAGGTCGCCAGCTTGAGCGCGGGCTCATCTGGCTTGAGCAAAGAGCTCACCAGCTTAGACCCAAGGTCGCTGGCTCCAGCAGGGGGTTACCCGGTCTGCTGAAGGCCCGCGGTCAAGGCACATGTGAGAAAGCAATCAATGAACAACTAAAAAGTCGCAACGAGCAACAAGAAACTGATGATTGATGCTTATCATCTCTCTCCATTTCTGTCTGTCTGTCCCTGTCTATCTCTGCCTCTGTAAAAAAAAAAAAAAAAAAAAAAAAAAGATGGGAAGAGGACATGACAGACATTTCTCCCAGGAAGAAATACAAATGGCCAACCGATATATGAAAAGATGCTCATCTTCATTAGTTATTAGAGAAATGCAAACCAAAACTACAATGAGATACCACCTCACACCTGTTAGATTAGCTATTATCAACAAGACAGGTAATTGCAAATGTTGGAGAGGCTGTGGAGAAAAAGGAACCCTCATTCACTGTTGGTGGGAATGTAAAGTAGTACAACCATTATGGAAGAAAGTATGGTGGTTCCTCAAAAAACTGAAAATAGGACTACCTTATGACCCAGCAATCCCTCTACTGGGTATATACCCCCAAAACTCAGAAACATTGATATGTAAAGACACATGTAGCCCCATGTTCATTGCAGCGTTGTTCACAGTGGCCAGGACATGGAAACAACCAAAAAGCCCTTCAATAGAAGACTGGATAAAGAAGATGTGGCACATATACACTATGGAATACTACTCAGCCATAAGAAATGATGATATTGGATCATTTACAACAAAATGGTGGGATCTTGATAACATTATACGAAGTGAAATAAGTAAATCAGAAAAAACCAAGAACTACATGATTCCATACATTGGTGGGACATAAAAATGAGACTAAGAGACACTGACAAGAGTGTGGTGGTTACAGTGGGGGGAGGGAAGGAGGAAGAGGGGAGAGGGGAGGGGCACAAAGAAAACTAGATAGAAGGTGACAGAAGACAATCTGACTTTGGGTGATGGGTATGCAACATAATTGAATGACAAGATAACCTGGACATGTTTTCTTTGAATATATGTACCCTGATTTATTGATGTCACCCCATTGACATTAATAAAAATTTATTTATAAAAAAAAACAACAAGCTTCCCTCAGCTGCTCCAGTTATAGCAGAGCCTCTTGTAGGACCCTTTCTTAAAATCATGTTCATCTCTCCCTGATCTAGAATTCTCCATCTCTATTGCTCCACAAGTCCTGCAGGTTTTAAAGTCTTACAAATTTATTGAAAGGCAAAAAAGAAGAAGGAAGGAAGGAAGGAAGGAAGGAAGGAAGGAAGGAAGGAAGGAAGGAAGGAAGGAAGAGAGGTGAAAAGAAAAAAGAAAAGAAAAGAAAGAGAAAGTGTCCCTGATTGGTCAAATCTTTGGCCAGATTTTCCCAAATTCTGTAAAATTCATGTAAAAACAAAAATAGCTACTGACAATTGCCTTTTTTGGAGAATTAAATATCTAGTTATCTGCAAAAAATGTTAATGATTATAATTCATGGATTCCATATGATGAAATCTCACATTTCTAATAATCACTACCTAAGCCCCAAATTCATTAAAATTTATTAACAATTTTAGAATGCTTACCAATTTCAAATTTTTCATATTAAATTTTATATATTGTAAAAAGAAAAAAAAAAGGTCTTACAAATCTTTTTATGTGTAATCTTTTAGGGTTTGAATTTACAATTGGGCCTGACCAGGTAGCTCAGTTGGTTAGAGCATCACCCAACAAGGTTGTGGGTTTGATTCCTAGTCAGGGAACATATAAGAATCAACCAATGGGCCCTCACCAGTTGACTCAGCGGTAGAGCATCAGCCTGGCATGCAGGGGTCCCTGGTTCGATTCCTGGCCAGGGCACACAGGAGAAGTGCCCATCTGCTTCTCCACCCCTCCCCCTCTCCTTCTTCTCTGTCTCTCTCTTCCCCTCCCGCAGCCGAGGCTCCATTGGAGCAAAGATGGCCCGGGCGCTGGGGATGGCTCTGTGGCCTCTGCCTCGGGCGCTAGAATGGCTCTGGATGCAACAGAGCGACGCCCCAGAGGGGCAGAACATCGCCCCCTGGTGGGCATGCCGGGTGGATCCCGGCCGGGCGCATGCGGGAGTCTGTCTGACTGCCTCCCCGTCTCCAGCTTCGGAAAAATGAAAAAAAAAAAAAAAAGAATCAACCAATGAATGTATAATCAATAAATTAAAAATAAAAGAATAGTACAATTGACTTGTTCACCGTAGGGCATTATTAGAGGAGGTCACCGAGAGGACATGACAACGAGTTGACACCCCCATCCCCAAGCTGGACCTGGGCAATCCGAGGTTCCTCACCTCCTCCGTGTGCTTGGAAGGTACAGTCTGCCCCCATTCCCACAGCCAAGCCCCCATGCCCAAGGATGCAGACTGGAGAGCATTGTGTTACTGAAACCATCCTGATGGTGCATGTGACTGAACCTAGTTAAGGCCTCTACCCAAACTTTTAAGATTCTGGTGGCAGGTGAGGAAATCTACTTGTCTTGTTGTCACCAAAACAAGCCTCTGTGTAAGTCCCCATACTTATTAAAACTGCCATCTACCAGTCTGGAGTGCCCCGCATCTCTCCCCATATCTCTTTGCCCTCTGGTGGCAGTTTGCTAACCAACAGGCATTCTGACTCGAGCTACAGGAGAAGGTCATACAGGGTAAACAGGACGGAAAATGGGAATTGGCATCTACCTCCCAGATAACAAGCTCATGTGAGTTTAGTACAAGGTCCTCAAGCAATGTAGAAGGTCCTCAGAGGAATGAAGTTGGCTTCTACTAATATGGAAAGTTCTGTCGATTTGACCAAAATATCCCTTTCATATGTCAATGTCCCATTCTCCCAATAAATCATAACTTCCACAACAGATATGTTGAGACAACAAAATTAATCTATGTTTAAAATTAAGAAATGACAAAATCATATTCTGTACCTGAAAATTACTTACAGAAACCCTGTGGCTATAAGAAAGAAAAAGAAAAAACTTAGTGCCTTAATAAAAAAATCTTTGGTTCTCTTTTTCTTTTTTCTTTTCCAAGTGAGAGACAGGGAGATAAAGAAACAGACTCTCTCATGTGCCCCAACCAGCAACTCCCCTCTGGGGCCATGCTCACAACTGAGCTTTTCTTTTCTTTTTTTTTTTTTTTTAATTTTTTTTATTAATTTTTAGAGAGGAGAGAGAATGAGAGAGAGAGAGAGAGAGAGAGAAGGGGGGAGGAGCAGGAAGCATCAACTCCCATATGTGTCTTGACCAGGCAAGCCCAGGGTTTTGAACCGGTGACTTCAGCATTCCAGGTCGACACTTTATCCACTGCGCCACCACAGGTCAGGCCACAACTGAGCTTTTCTTAGCACCGAGGCAGAATCCATGGAGCTATCCTCAGTGCCCAGTGCCCAAGGCCAATGTGCTTGAACCAATCAACCCATGTCCGCAGGAGTGGAAGAGAGAAAGAGGGAGAGAAAGGGAGGGAGAGATGGAGAAGCAGTTACTTCTCTTGTGTGCCCTGACTGGGAATCAAACATGGGACATCCACACACTAGGCTGACATGCTACCACTGAGACAACCAACAAGGGCCTCTCCTTTTTTAAAAAAAATTAAATCTATTGGAATGCCCTGGCCAACTGGCTCAATGGATAGATTATTGGCCTGGCATATGGATGTCCCAGGTTCAATTCCAAGCCAGGGCACACAAGAGAAGCAACCATCTGTTTCTCTTCCCCTCGCTCTCCCCTTTCTCTCTCTCTTTCCCTTTCCCTCTCCCTCTCCCTCTCCCTCTCCCTCTCCCTCTCCCACAGCCAGTGACTTAATTGGTTTGAGCATCAGCCTCAGGCACTGAGGATAGCTTGGTTGTTTCCAGTGTCAGCCTCAGGCACTAAAAATAGTTCAGTTGATTCAAGCATTGGCCCAAGACAGGGTTGCCAGGTAGATCTGGGTCAGGGTGCATGTGAGAAACTGTCTCACTATGTCCCCTCCGCTCACTTAAAATAAATAAGTAAATAAATAAATAAATAAAATTTATTGGGGTGACACGGGCTAATAAAATTATATAGGTTGCAAGTGTACAAACCAATAATACATCATTTGTGTATTGCATTGTGTTTACCACCCAAAGTCAAATCTCCTTCCATCACATATAGCTTTGAGTGTAGAACTAAAAGCCCTGGTTCAGTCATTTTCTCTCTAGCAGAGTTTACAGAAACTACCTCATGCCACGGTCCTTATATAACTTATACCCATCACACTATGCTGTGGAAACCACCACTCGAGCTGTCCCTAATATTTTAAATAAATTGATATCATGCATTAATACATCATTCTCTAATGGTATCCTGCCCCCACTGCTTTCAAACCCAACTAAGTCAAATACTGTATTCAATTTCTAATTCCCAACCTTGAGGTCTGTTGCTTACAATGTCCTCTGCTACTCGATTCTGTACTGGTTTACTCTAACAGAAAATACTCTGGGTGTGTTAAACAGCAAGAAGTTTAGTACAAAGACTTGGATGTTTACACATTTTTTGTGAGAATTAGAGAAATTCTCTGTGGTACATTTTCAAAATTCCTTCCAGGAACATACCCCGGAACCAGGTCCCAGAGGGATCCCCTACGCTGTGGCAATCAGGCAGCCTCTGTCCCTGCCTCTGGCTCCGAGATCGCACAATCTTGCTGCCGTTGAAGATTAGAAAGCTACCCCTACGAACAGGGACTGTTTATTCAGTGAGCATTCATGAAATGTCTACAAAGGAAAGAGGCTTCTATGGGCGTCACAGTAGCCAGAAGGCAAAAAATGATATGAAACTGTGGTATGATAAAAACCTAAAAATAATTTGGGGTAATTAATTTAAGAAATAAATGAATGAGGGAAGCACTAAATACAAACTTTATAAAATATTCAATTTAGTAAAGAAAAAATCTTATTCTGAGTATTTGTCTGACATGGCAGAAAATTGGGCAATAAACCATAAGGTGAAAATGTTTGTACCTACCTCTTTTTTTTTATTTTTTGTACCTACCTCTTAAACGAAAATAATCACAGCAGTTTATTTGTGTCATTTTACTTTTTCAGATATTGCAAATAAAATTCTTAGATTAGATAAAATGGCATATTTTAAAAATATAAAATAGTGAAGATTTTTTATTTTGTTTGATTTCTTCAAAGGCATTTACCCAATGTCTCAATTTTTTATTTATTTTTTTACTGAGTAGAAAATACATAAACAGATATTGCACTTAAAAACTGAGGCTCACCCTGGCTGGTTGGCTCAGTGGTAGAGCATCAGCCTGGTGTGTGGATGTCCTGGGTTTGATTCGCAGTCAGTGCACACAGAAGAAGCGACCATCTACTTTTCCACCCCTTCTTCTCCCCCTCTCATTCTCCTTCTCTCCCCCCCCCAACCCCCACAGCCATGGCTCAACTGGTTTGAGCAAGTAGGCCTTGGGCACTGAGGATGGCTCCATGGCCTCTGCCTCAGGCACTAAAAAATGGCTCAGTTGCTGAGCAATGGACCAATGGCTCCAGATAGACAGGGCATTGCCCCCTAGTGGGCTTGCCTGGTAGGTTTCCAACTGGGCACATGCAGGAGTCTGTCTCTCTGCCTCCCCTCCTCTTACTAAAATAAATAAATAAATAAATAAATAAATAAATAAATAAATAAATAAATAAATAATAAAATAAAATAAATAAAACTGGGGCTCTAAACCCAAAGCAAAAAAATTAACGTAACTAAATAATTCGGGGCAAAGGGGACAGAATAGGGCTGTTAGAAAGTTTAAAAACTCACAATAGCTTTTTCTATAAAAGTCAAGTAATTGTGATCAAATGAGACCATATGTTTTAAGTGGAGGAGATCCTATGAGCAGAATTTCAGGGGAAGTTTATCTAGGGCAGGGGTCCCCAAACTACAGCCCGCGGGCCACATGCAGCCCCCTAAGGCCATTTATCCAGCCCCCACCGCACTTCTGGAAGGGGCACCTGTTTCATTGGTGGTCAGTGAGAGGAGCATAGTTCCCATTGAAATACTGGTCAGTTTGTTGATTTAAATTTACTTGTTCTTTATTTTAAATATTGTATTTGTTCCCGTTTTGTTTTTTTACTTAAAAATAAGATATGTGCAGTGTGCATAGGGATTTGTTCATAGTTTTTTTTATACTCCGGCCCTCTGATGGTCTGAGGGACAGAGAACTGGCCCCCTATGTAAAAAGTTTGGGGAGCCCTGATCTAGGGAGTGATTTGGGGAAAGGGGAAGTGAAATGCTAATTAAAAGGTACTGCTGAGCCAGTTACTGCTCTGGGAAGTGGGGCTTCAATTCTCTTAAAGGCTTCTGGGGAAAGGTATAACTCACCTCAGAATCATCCCACCCAATGGAGCCAGGGCGTCTGTCCTCCAACTCCTATCATTACTGATAGGAGCTGCTTCTTGGGACCTCGTTGCTGGAGCTCCCAGCCTGGGCAGACTGAGTGCATGAGAGACAACTCCCGCTCCAATGAGGTGCCAGTGCGCTCAGTAGGAGGCCAGGAACTTGTCCACCTCTATTATGCTGTGTGTGTGTGTGTGTGTGTGTGTGTGTGTGTGTGATCCCAAGAGCTATTTCAATCACTTATTTTCCTTTGACAATAAAGACTACACCTCCAGCAAAATGTCTTAATTGACAAGTTACTTTGATGCCCTTACTTAAAAGACCACAAATGAATTAAATAGCGGTTGAGGGAGGGAGAAACTAACTGGTTAATTTCATTTAATTCTACTTTTCCCTTGACTTTCTAAGTCATTACTTCAAAAAAAAAATTTTTTTTCCAGTGTAAAAAAGGCTATCCCCAAATACCAGTCTTTCCGCTCAGTTAAATACCCTGCTATTCAATACCAAGAAATGACTGGGGTAAAGCTGTGAATTTAGATTGCTTATTAAGCACCAAGTAAATCAGAATTCACCTAAGACGTCTGTTTTCTTCTGCCTTTCTTTATCTCCTGCTGCATTTTATGTCTACCGTTCCTCTGTATTTTTAAATACAACTTTGCTTAACAACAGCAAAACAACAATTCTAACGACTTCCTTTAACAACGACTGTCAACATTGTAATCTTCTGTTAAATGTCCATCAGGATACATCCAACACTTTTCCACTGAATTAATAATTACAAACCAATTTTAAAATTATATTATTTCAGTTGCAACAATGTTTTGCCACTGCATCGTTGTTGTTTTCTAAGTGGCAAGTAAGAAATCAACAATACTCTCGTTTTTTTATTTGAAATGCCATCAAAAAAAAGCTTCCACTGGACATTTTGTTATAGCTCTATCTGTGACAGGAGGAGTTGATGACAGCAAATAAATACTGAACTTCAAGTTGTCATCTTCCCAGAGAAAAGAATTTAATGAAATTGATCAATCTGGGAAGTTTGTCCTTCATCATTTTCCTCTAGGAAGAGCCTGCCAGTGAAATTCAGCAAGGAATTGAGTCATTAAAAAAAATGCAAGTCATTCTGTTGCTAATGAAGCCAGAGATATCACTCTTGTAATTGAACTACAAGGGAATTAAAATTGCCCTTACCAACTTGAGCATTACAAGGTACCAAAATATATATATATATACACTTAATCTATTTTTTAAAATAGACATATATGCTAAAGATGATTTTCTCTGGCCCAAGAAAAAAATTTCATTTACATGGCATTGATCAAAAGGTGAGTTTTCAAAGTTAGTTAATTAGGAATCATGTTAAATACAACAATAGCTTCGTAGTGAAATATTATTACACATTTGTCAGTACTATGAAGAACATAATTTGGCAACCTTGACACTGAACTTGGCTCCTCTCATAAAAATGAATACCCAGAGACATTTTTATGCATACTCCAATTTCATTTAAATGCAAAGCATGGCTCTAGAGAAATATAGTGCTAACTTTTTAGTGTTTAAGTAGACACTGGTATGCATCAATAAAATCTGGCAGTGGTGCTTATAGATTGAGGGAGAAAGGGAAAAGAGCAGTGGAAAGCCATCTTGTAAGAACCACTGTTTGCCTGCCTACCATCCATTCCCCTTTTCCCCTGTACTCTCAGACTTTGCACAAACTGGCAAGTTGTCAGCTAAAATCAACATCGTTCAGCCTCCCTTGCAACAATCAAGGCCATGTAACACATTTCAGGTCCATGAGATCTAAGCCATATTTTACTAGGGCTTTCTAGAAATGCTTTGCATTACTGAGATAAGCAGTTCTCCTGAGCCTTGTTCTTTCCTCTTTCATATCTGGAATGCCGTCTGGAGCTGAAACAGCCAAAATGAATCTGTAAGTATGGGAGCCACATGCAAGGAAGATGGGACATAAAGCTCTCGGAAAACTGAGAGTTGGGTGGTCTCATGGAGCTGCTACTGCAGACCTCGACTATTTGTGTCAATGATTCTTATAAGTGTGTAAAAAAAAATCCTTTTGGCTAAGCCGCTGTAGTTGGGTTTCTGTGACATCATGCCACACAACTCCTATTGATAACCATCCTCACTGTAATAACTAAAAAATTATATCAAACTCCTTGAATGTGGACAGCTACTTGTGTGGGCATCTCTCTGGGACCTCAGCCATATCACTGGAAGAAAATTCTCTATGAAGGAAAGTTGAGACCTTCTGAAATGGTCTTCTCCTCTGATCCTTGTGCACAATGTGAATAGAATCCATTATCCCATAAATAAATGTAAAATGAAAATGCCTCCCAGCCTATGGTGCATTTATTGCAGAGCCCAAGAGCAGAAGAGACACTCTGATGAAGCATCTTAAATGGTCATGACTTACATTCCTTCCATCTTTTATCATAAAATGCTTCTTCGGCTAATCAGGTTATTCTTTCTACCAGCGGGATCTCAGAAGCTCTGAAAGTCTGTCCTGAAATTCATAATACACATGTTCCTCAGAAGTCCTGGGAATGTTGGCACAGGCACCGGTAGCTGAAGCACAAGAGGCTCAACTTTCAGCTGGGTTGGCTAGATCTTTCTTCCTCGGGCCGGTTGCAACCAACTATTCTTACTGCATTTGCAATAACCTCCTTTAAGTGTTGCTTAAAACTTCCCTTCTTTATTTTTCCAACTCTTCAGAACTGATGCTTACAAACTACGTTGCAATTCATAAGGGTAAAAGCTAATCATTTATAGATAAGCACGTTTCTTTTAAATCATTAGATTACCCAGATTCTGAGACTCAAATCCCGTAATCAATTAAATCACCAAATCCACGTGTTATTTATTAACTTGACATGAAATAATTAATACAGATAAAATAATGAGCCTCTGAGGAAATATTTAAGAGTCATTTGATTTGCGGGATCTTCGCTGTGATAGTTGGAAAGGAAGAAACTACAGTTTTCAACAGAGGCCTCAGCCAATTCCACAGGGAAGTCTGTGTTTGGAGACTTTCAAAGTTTTCCTAAATTGAAATAGAGGGTGAGGCTTTTTACCACTACATGTACTAGTCGCTGAGTGTGAGCTGCCCCTGGGGAGGGGAACTGTCCTTGGTGAGTCGGTTCCCATCAGCCAGGGCGCTTCTGAAGAAGGAGGCACTATGGAGCCAAGGCAGAGTGAGTGTCCGGACCTGCAGGAGGAAGGCGCACCTCAGAGACCCTGCTGCTCACCATTTATACAAGACGTAGAGCTCATCGCACTCTGTGCCCACACTATCTTCGCCTCACCCAGACATCCCGGCCGTCAATTTTTTAATCTTCTTCTTTCCCTGCCCATGATCATTTGACCAACCTATTAGTGTCTGCCCTTGAATCACTGTAGATTTGTACCTCGGGTTCTCTCCTTACTTGAAATACATGGTCAAAGGTACGACGCAAAGTGTACCATTTAAGAGGTTTATTTCGCTACTTTCGGGACTAACCCTGTTCTCAGACTGTGAAAATGCAGGTAAACACAAGTCGCTACTTTATCACAGTTACAGGTGGAGGGAGAAATGACAAAGCAGTCGAGAGCAGTAACTGTGTCACCTGCTTTTACTTCACTCCCTTGCGGGTTTGCTGAGCTCCAACCCCGTGACATATTTTCATTTTGTACGGGGACGTGGCTGTGCATATGGAGCTGCACGTGTCTGTCAAACGGCTAAGCGAAGCTCAGTGTGGACATAAGCACTGGCCTGTGTGTATCAGGAGCTGCCTTTTCACTGGTTGGAGAGAAAGTACAAGAAAGGGGCTGAGAGGTACATGGAACTTGTGGGAGATGATGTTAATAACTGATATCAAACAATATGAATAATGAAAGAAGACATTGATCAAATGAGGCAAATATTGAATGGCAAGTATGGGGAATGAGGTTACTTTGAATGAAATCTTCATGAAGCTTTAGCAAAAGATGAGTTCTCTCTGGGAAGTCCATACTTTCACGAGGCTACACAGGAAATGGGGAAGGAATGAGGAGCCCCTGTGTAGGGAGTCAGCACAACCACCCAACTGTGGTTTTCCACAGAGCACAGGCAACAGGAAGAAAAGGGTTTTTTTTTTATTCTTTTTCTGTCTAATAGCATTTCCGGAGTTATGTGCTGACCCAGTGTTGGGTGCCCCACGCACTTAGTCTCATCCAATGCACACAAACAAACCAGTTTTAATTAACTGCCCAGCAATCACCAATAAACGCCTGAGTTGAACTTGAAACACAGACCTGCCGGTGTTGAACACCACACTGCCCCACCAGGTGGCTCTCTCATTCCATTTTGCTGATTCCACAACTTCTCTCGGGCAGAAATGCATTTCAATCATCAAAGACATTCTGTGTAAAAAATTCTTGCTATCATGCAAGTTATCGAGGGAAACGGGAATATTTTCATTCTAAGAGAGGTCTGGAGAGCTCATAAGATATATGCTTATTTGGTGAAAATTAAACCCCTTGCTTCTCCTAGCAAAGGAAATTTTTTCAAGGTTCCTTGACAGGAAAAGCATGGCCATTAGCTTGTCCTCATCTGTGTCTGATGACGAATCACTGTCTTCATATATTGCCTCGTCCTCAGTTTCATCTATGGCATTAGAAATGCCACAACCACTGTATAAGGCACACCCAGTTTTTAGACCCCAAATTTTTTGAAAACAGGTGCGTCTTATACCTGGGGAAATACAGTAACTGCTGTTGTTCCTCACCCACGTGGCCTTCAGATTTCTCAACAGATGTCAACTGTACAGTTCGGATTCAGTTTTCGAACAGCAGAGAGAAACTCTTCTAGGCTGAGAAAACATTTCTAAATTGAAAATATTTTCTTTCTAATTAATCTACAAACTGTTCTAGGTCTTGGTTATGATTTCCGTCAATTCATAAGGCAAAGCATTGCTATTTGACACTCACTGAATTACATTTCTGCAAAACAAGGAGGATTAGAAGTCTTTTCAAAAACTCATCAGTTTCATAGAGTTTACTGAAATGGTCATCCCTTCTCAGAGTTAATATGTTGGATCTTACACAGAGCACATAGTAAGTGTTATTGAACTGCTTATTCCATTACAGAGCATGAAATTTAGTGAAAGTATAAGAAATTCCTTGACATATAGTCTATTTTTTTTTATTATATTGACTGACTAAAACACACAGCTGTCCCTCAGCAGTACAAAAAAATTCACCACATTCTAAGGTGTCAGTGCTTGAAATTCCATCTCAATTTTTAACAAGTGATTTTCATATTTGTGGGTCTAGCAGCATACTTAGAGACCAGCCCCCCCCCCCATATACGTGGGGTTAGATAGACAGTCAACTGGAATGATTTGGTGAACCAAGAACATTGGGGCCAAATATCTTCCCACCGGAGATCTTTTATACTCATGAGCTCAGACTGATGGCCTCCAGCTCAAATCTGTTTCATTGGGCCGTCAAAGTGTTTTGATTTGAATTTGAATGCCCTTATGCTGGCCACAACTTCTCCATTTTGATACAATACCTACCCATTTCTTATTGTCTCATATCCTGATCCAGACAGTGATACACCTGCTGGACTCTGAAAGCAATTAACTTTGTGCTGAAGATACTTCATATTTCTAGAACTCTCTGTCAAAATTTTAAAGATTAATGATACCTAGTTTGGGCAAATGTGCAGAAAAAGTCATCTTTCTACATTTTAGCTAAGAGAAAGCCTTTGTGGAGAGAAATACAGGTTGGTTCTTAGTAACTATAAAATTTTAAAACTTTGGACCATGGACTTCTTAATTCCAAATCCAAGAAATGTTTTATTCTTAAACCCTCATTTAGGGAGAAAAACTTTTATGTGTTTGGCTGCATTTGAGGGGGGGTGCATTTCTTTTCTTCTTTTTTTGAGCAAGTGACAGACAGGAAGGAAGAAAGAGGAGAAGTATCAACTCATAGTTGTATCACTTTAGTTGTGCATTGATTGCTTCTTTTATGTGCCTTTACCAGGGCACTCCAGCTGAGGTATTGACCGCTTGCTCAATCCAGTGACCTTAGGTTCAAGCCAGAGACTTTGGGTTTCAAGCCAGAGACCTTTGGGCTCAAGCCATTGACCATGGGATCATATCAATGATCCTACTCTCAAACCAGCGATCCCACACTCAAGCCAGAGATCTCAGGGTTTTGAACCTGAGTCTTCAGTGTCCCAGGTCAATGCTTTATCCACTGTGCCACCACCACACTGGCTGCATTGTTAAAAGTAGCAAAATCTTTACCACAATCCAGATGCGCATGTATAGAAGAATAGTTATAAAAATTATGATACAGTCCTTATATATGTATATATATATTATATATATTACTTACATCACATAATTGAACATAATGCATACATAAAATAGATGAGTACATGTCCAATATCTACTGGCAAGAAAAGCTCTCAAGTCATACTCTTCAATAAAAGGAACAAGTTGCAGTTGAATGTGTATTGTATAAACCTATTCTGTAAAAAATAAAAGTAAAAGCATATGTGTACATGTATATAACATGTGAAAAATTTATTAAAATTTCATAAAAATGACATTTGGGAAAATAAGAGAGTGCTTTCCAAAATTTTAATGTACATAATTCTAAGTTGCTTAAATCATTTATAATTTTAAAAATTTCATAAATCACCTGACCAGGCAGTGGCGCAGTGGATAAGAGCATCGGACTGGGATGCAGAAGACTCAGGTTCGAGACTCTGAGGTTGCCAGCTTGAGCACGGGCTCATCTGGTTTGAGCAAAAGCTCACCAGCTTGGACCCAAGGTCACTGGCTCGAGCAAGGGGTTACTCGGTCTGCTGTAGCCCCATGGTCAAGGCACATATGAGAAAGCAATCAATGAACAATTGAGGTGTTGCAATGAAAAACTGATGATTGATGCTTCTCAGCTCTCTCTGTTCCTGTCTATCTGTCCCTATCTATCCCTCTCTCTGACTCTCTCTCTCTCATTCTCTGTAAAATAAGAAAAAAAAATTCATAAACCACTTGTAATAAAGGCAATGGGGGGATCCTCTGTTAAAATAAAGAAAATCCTTGAAAGAATGCCTTATTTATTAACCACCAATATTTTTTTTTTTTGATAGAGACAGAGAGAGAGTCAGAGAGAAGGACCTATAGGGACAAACAGACAGGAAGGGAGAGAGATGAGAAGCATCGGTTCCTCGTTCTGGCACCTTAGTTGTTCATTGACTGCTTTCTCATATGTGCCTTGACAAGGGGTGACTTCAGCAGACCGAGTGACTCCTTTCTCGAGCCAGGACCTTGGGTCCAAGCTGGTGAGCCTTGCTCAAACCAGATGAGCCCGTGCTCAAGCTGGCGACCTCTGGGTTTCGAACCTGAGTCCTCCATGTCCCAGTCGGATGCTCTATCCACTGTGCCATCGCCTGGTTAGGCTAGCCACCAATATCTTAACGTGCTTCCCTGACCACACTATTTATTCCCTTTGCCTGCAACACTTACCTTGAATTACTATTCCATGCCTGCCTCTCCATCTAATTATTATCTGCTAATTCTCCAGATCTCACTCAAATACCACCTTTTCATGAAAGACTTTTCCAGCCAACCCAATCATATGCTCTCAGAGAACTTTTATTGCCCCACAGTTTGTGCCATAGTTTACAATTACATTTTCTTTTTAATTTCTTTTTATTTTTTTTTATTCATTTTAGAGAGGAGAGAGAATGGGAGAGAGAAAGACAGAGAGGGAGAGAGAGAGGAGAGAGAGACAGAGAGAAAAGGGGGGAGGAGCAGGAAGCATCAACTCCCATATGTGCCTTGACCAGGCAAGCCCAGGGTTTCGAACCAGCGACCTCAGCATTTCCAGGTCGACGCTTTATCCACTGCGCCACCATAGGTCAGGCTCTTTTTAATTTTTTTTATTTTGAAATTAAATGGAATAGGATGACATTGATCGACAAGAGTACATAGGGTTTCTGCAAACATAAGCTGCTGACTGTGCTGTGTGCCCACCACCCAAAGTCAAATCATTTTCCATCACCGTAGAGTTGTCCCTCTTTTCTCCCCTCTCTCCACCCTCCCCAGGTAACCACTTCACTTTTATCTGCGTCCATGAGTCTCAGTTTTATATCCCACCTATGTGTGAAATCATATAGTTCTTAGCTTTTTCTAATTTACTTATTTCCTTTGTATAATGTTCTCAAGGTCCATCCATGTTGCCGTAAATGGCAATATAACTGTATTTTCATTTGGGAAATTATGTGTTTTATATCCATCTCCTCGACTAGACCATGTGCTCCATAAGGTCAGGGACCATTTCTATTTGGCTCACCATTATAACGCTAACACCAAGGACAAGGTCAGGTATATGGTAGATACTCAAAAAATGTATGCTTAGAAGATAAATCATGAGTGAATGTATTGTTTAGCTATTACATGAAAGCTTAGGATAAATCTGATTTTAAAACCCACATTAAAGAGGGGGAAAAACAAGATTTTGAAAGAAAGGAAAATAGAAAGACAGTCTAAAATTTTCAACTAGTTTGAAATTTCACAAGCTTTGATAACCTAACCCTTAGAGATATTCAAAATTATCTCTGAGTATAGAGACTTGGCATTAATTTATTCATTCATTTTATTCATTAATGCTCATTTGTTAAGCTTTCGGTCCTTTCAGATAGAGAAAATCATTCAGGCAGTCTTCAGTTCATTGCAGCGTTTCCTCTTCAGTTCATAATCACCAGCGTAGAAAAGAAAACGCCTCCTTTTTCCGGGGCTTTGAAAACCACGCATTCCCGTTCTCATGAGCCTCATTTACATCCTCATCCTTCTGGGTTTTTCCACTCTACTCAATCCAAAGGGTGTTTTACTCAGCACATCTTTGATTTTATTTTCCCAATTTTATCCTTTTTAAAGCTGGTTTGTTGTGTTTTTTTAAGATTTTGTTTATTTGTTTTCAAACTGATTTTTAATGCTCTTCTCCTGGCCTCAGGGCTGTTTGAAGTTTTTGTTGTTTTTTTTTATTCAGTGAGAGGAAGGGAGGCAGATAAATTCCCACGTGCACCCTGACCCGGGTCCACCTGGCAAGCCCACTAGGGAGTGATGCTCTGCCCATCTGGGGTGTTGCTCCATTGCTCAGCAACTAAGTTCTTTTATTAGCCCCTGAGGCAGAGGCCATGAAGCCATCCTCAGCATCCGGGACCAACTCACTCTAATCCAGCCATAGCCACAGGAGGAGGAGGGGGAGAAAGAGAGAAAGGGAGAAGCAAGAGGGGGAAAGGTGGAGAAGCAGATGGATGCTTCTCCTGTGTCCCCTGACAGGGAATTTAACCTGGGACATTCACATGCACTGCCGATGCCTTACCACTGAGCCAACAGGCCAGGGCCTATTTGAGGTTTTAAGAGGGTTATGTCAATAGATAATATAATTAAATTCTTACCAATTTTTCTGTTTAGTCTTAGAAAATCTGGTACCATTTTACGATAATGACATCGCATCTCTTGTCACTCAAGTCAGTACATGAATTCAGGGAAGTCACTAGATCATTCTGAGGCAGAATCCCCACTTAGCCGCCTCACCCACCTCCCGAGGACAGCTCAGCCAGATATCATGAGTGTTGACTCGCTCTTCTTATTCAAGAAGGTTAGTTTCCGTCTAGTGCTCTGAATTGTGCTGCTCTTTTGAATACTTTAGAAACATGATAAAGAATAAATACACATTTTCTATTACTTTGTATATAAATTCTTTCCCAATAATAATGTTTTCTTTTACAAATTGCTGAACTGATCATGATGGTATTTCATACTCACAAAGCTCTTTATGATTTGCAACATATTTTAAACTTGTTTCACAACTTTCACCTCTGATTCTAGTTTGGTAATTCAATTACATAAAACAATCATGTGATGAGGGACTCCTGTATGTAAGCATTAACTCTTCAGAGGTTAACACTAATGAGATAGAGTCTCTTCACTTGCAAGCCCTTAGAAGTTTGAGAGTGATGCATTTGAAACAAAGAGAAACTATTATCGAAATACAATACAAGACGCTACAACTTAGTGTAATGAAGCAACTGGGATATTAATATTCAGTGCCAAAGGTGACTAAGAGGCACCAATTTGTATTTGGCTGAAATTAATAGGAAAAGGTAGCAAAATGAACCTAACTGCCTTGCCTTTTAGCTAAAGCCTCAGCTATATTCCTGAATTATATTGTGATTATACTTACTTCTCACCCAATAGCCTGCTTCCACTTGAACATATTCCCTGGCGGGAACCATAATAATAACTCTTAATATCTACCTTTAATATCTGAATCCCAGCTTTCTCATTTGGCTCTCAAAGCTTGATGTGTGGTATGCATAATAATACAGCATAAAATTGCAGTGCTAGTCATATTTTTCCAGACAACAATTTTTCTTTTATCAATAATTTTGTTGAACCATTACAATGTGCTCGGGATTATACTGAACCTCTAGAGTTATAAGTTTTTATCAACTGAGAGATATATTAGAATTTACAACATATATCCAAAAATTCTAACAATCCTCTATTAAAGAAATTGAATATGTAAATGAGAAACCTTTCCACAGAAATCCTTTCAGTCCAGATGCTTCACTGGTAAGTCCTATCAAACATTTAGGAAAAATCATTTCAATCCTAAACAAGTGTTTACAGAAAACAGATGAGAAAACTGCTTCCAACCTCATTTTGTGAAGCCAGAATAATCTTGATCCCAACACTTGAAATGGATATGACAAGAAAAGACTATGGAAAGTGATATCTCTAATAACAAAATATTAATAGTAAACTCCAGCAATATTGAGGGAAATAGTGACTAAATAGGGTTAACCTCAAGAAGCAGGAGTTGGTGTAACATCTGAAAATCAATCTATGTAAATCACCATATTAACAGAATGAAGGATAAGAAAATTACCTTTGAAACTCTCATACACTGTTGGTGGGAATGTAAAGTAGTACAACCATTATGGAAGAAAGTATGGTGGTTCCTCAAAAAACTGAAAATAGAACTACCTTATGACCCAGCAATCCTTCTACTGGGTATATACCCCCAAAACTCAGAAACATTGATACATAAAGACACATGCAGCCCCATGTTCATTGCAGCATTGTTCACAGTGGCCAGGACATGGAAACAACTAAAAAGCCCGTCAATAGATGACTGGATAAAGAAGATGTAGTACATATACACTATGGAATACTACTCAGCCATAAGAAATGATGACATCGGATCATTTACAGCAAAATGGTGGGATCTTTTTTTTTTTTTTTGCTTTTTTTATTTTTCTGAAGCTGGAAACCGGGAGAGACAGTCAGACAGGCTCCCGCATGCGCCCGACCAGGATCCACCCGGCATGCCCACCAGGGGCGTAGCTCTGCCCACCAGGGGGCGATGCTCTGCCCCTCTGGGGCGTCGCTCTGCCGCTACTAGAGCCACTCTAGCACCTGGGGCAGAGGCCAAGGAGCCATCCCCAGCGCCCAGGCCATCTTTGCTCCAATGGAGCCTTGGCTGCAGGAGGGAGAGAGAGAGACAGAGAGGAAGGAGCGGGGGATGGAGAAGCAAATGGGCGCTTCTCCTGTGTGCCCTGGCCGGGAATCGAACCCAGGTCCCTCGTACACCAGGCCAACGCTCTACCACTGAGCCAACCAGCCAGGGCCAAAATGGTGGGATCTTGATAACATGATACGAAGTGAAATAAGTAAATCAGAAAAAACCAGGAACTGCATTATTCCATACGTAGGTGGGACGTAAAAGTGAAACTAAGAGACATTGATAAGAGTGTGGTGGTTACGGGGGGAGGGGAGAAAGGGAGAGGGAAAGGGGGAGGGGGAGGGGCACAAAGAAAACTAGATAGAAGGTGACAGAGGACAATCTGACTTTGGGTGATGGGTATGCAACATAATTGAATGACAAGATAACCTGGACTTGTTATCTTTGAATATATGTATCCTGATTTATTGATGTTGCCCCATTAAAAAAATAAAATTATTTTTTAAAAAATTACCTTTGTTTCAATAGATGTGAAAAGGGCTTTTGATTGTATTCAAAATCTACTCCTGATGGAAAAAAAAAAAAAAAAAACACCTTCAAAACCTAGAAACAAGAGCTTCTTCAATCTGATTTTTTTTTTAATTCTCAAATAACCTACAACTAATACCATACTAAATGTGGAAATAGTGAAATAATTCTCTGTTCAATCAGACATAGATAAGGATGTATATTTTCATCAACTTTGTTTAAAAAGATGTCAGAAATAAGTAAATCAGAAAAAAACAGGAACTGTATTATTCCATACGTAGGTGGGACATAATAGTGAAACTAAGAGACATTGATAAGAGTGTGGTGGTTACGGGGGGTAGGGGGGAATGGGAGAGGGATAGGGGGTGGGGAGGGGCACAAAGAAAACAAGATAGAAGGTGACAGAGGACAATCTGACTTTGGGTGGTGGGTATGCAACATAATTGAATGACAAGATAACCTGGACTTGTTATCTTTGAATATATGTATCCTGATTTATTGATGTCACCCCATTAAAAAAATAAAATTATAAAAAAAAAAAAAAGATGTCAGAGATCAAATTCACTTTTTTTTTTCTTTTATGGTTCTAGGTTTTGGTATTCTATCTACTAATGATAATTTTTTCCTTAATGTATGGTCACAATTTTTTTGTTGGGCTTTCTTCTACAAGTTTGCTAGTTTGGGATTTTACGTTTAGATCTATAAACTATTTGGGGTAGTTTTAATATGGTGTGAGATATGAATTGAGTTTGGGGTTTTGATTTTACAAATGGATGTCCAATTGTACCAGCACTATTTGTTTAAAAATTATTCTTTCTCCAATGAATTGTCTTGGCACTTTTGTCAAGAATTAATTGACCCTATATGTATAGGTCTATTACTGGATTCTCCATCTTGCTTTATTAATGTATAGAAAATACAGATGATTCTGCTAATACTACGGATTTGTGAAATTGTTTTGCTAAAATCACACTCTATTGAATACTGTAACCTTCTGTTAAATTTTGAATGCAAAAATGTGACTCCTTCAAGTATTTTTTTCCCCAAAATTGTTCGAAGTATTCTATGTCCTATGATTCTCATAATAAACTTTACAATCAGCTTGAAGATTTCTATTAGAAATCCTTCTGGAATTTTTATATCCAATTTTTATGTGTTCTCTCTCTCTCTCTCTCTTTCTTTATTGAATTGACTAAACTTTCTAAGCACTCTATTCAATAAAAGCAGTAAAAGCGGACATCCTTGTCTTATCCTTGATCCTAAGGAGAACGATTTCAATATTGCTACATAGAGTATAACATTAGCTGTAGGTTATTTGCAGACTTTTTTTTTTAATCAGAATGAGAAATCTCCTTTTTCATTACAGCTATCATAAATGTCAAGCATAATGACCTACAGATAATACTAAAGCCATAACTTGTCTTATCAAAAAAAAAAAAAAAAAAGAACACAAAACCTGTGGGTCTGCATTTACATCCATGATTTTTGTTAATGCAGCATGACCAAGGGCCCCTCCCATGATTCATTAGTTCTCTCACCGCTGCTGAGTCTCCGATGGCTGCTTTATTCATGTCCCACTGGGATGCACTGCTGCCAAACAAAAGAGGACGTCAAAGGAAAGAAACAAGACTCTCTCCCTGAAAATCACCTGGGCTTTCATTTAAAAAAATCAGAAGACGGTCCCTAATAAAATATTACAGGAGAACCCAATTGGACAGCCTCTCTCTCACCTGGGAGCATCACCCCAGGACAGAAATCCCTCCTACATCTTTCTCAAGTGCTTGTTATTCATCTCTCACCTGGATGTATCAGCAAGGGGAACACACTTGCTCATGATGTGCATGTTGTCTATACATCTATTAAATAATTGCTTACTGCATATTTTATGTTCTAGTTATTTGCTTTACCAGTACAGGAATCAAAGAGACTTCAGTAACTTTCTTTGTTTGCTACTTCTGATCTTCAAAGGCCTTTAGGGTTATGTACTTTACAATAGAATATTCTCTTTGACATTGAAATTTTTGGTCAGCATTTTCAACTAAAATATATTGAACCCCCTTGAGTAAAAAGCACAGTCAGAGAAATAAATAAAAGAGGGGGGAAATCAAAGAATCAGATCCTGGCTTTCAGAGAAGCTCTTACTCCAAACATAGACAGGCCTGGAAAGACTCTTCATTAACCAGATAATGGCAAGCAAAGAGAGTCCCAGAAGAGAAGAGACGGAAACAGAGAAGGAACAATCCTCTTCCATTTCCCACTACTAGAGAGATAGAAAGAATGGTTGCATTTGCTAATAAAAATAAAAATAATATGACAATAAGGCTACTTAAGGAAAGAGGGGCAATTTGAAGTAACAGTTTGTCGATTGCTTGAACAGCTCTATAAAATAATTGAAAAAATAAAATATTAGACAGCAAGCTATTCAAATTTAGTGTCTAAAAAATTCCTGTTAATCAAAGCCAAGAGCCTGACCAGGTGGTGGTGCAGTGAATAGAGCATCGGACTGGGATGTGGAAGGACCCAGGTTCGAGACCCCGAGGTTGCCAGCTTGAGCGCAGGCTTATCTGGCTTGAGCAAAAAAAGCTCACCAGCTTGGACCCAAGGTCGCTGGCTCGAGCAAGGGGTCACTCGGTCTGCTGAAGGCCCGTGGTCAAGGCACATATGAGAAAGCAATCACTGAACAACTAAGGTGTCACAACAAAAAACTGATGATTGATGCTTCTCATCTCTCTCCGTTCCTGTCTGTCTGTCCCTATCTATCCCTCTCTCTGACTCTCTCTCTCTCTGTCCCTGAAAAATAAAAGCTAAGAGAATTATCTCTCCTTATCCCTAAATCCCACTTTCCTTAAGTCTTTTTCCTTCCCTTCCCTTCCTCTTTCTTCCTTCCTTCTTTCCTTCCTTCACCTTTTCTTCCTTTCTTTCCTTCCTTCCTTCCTTCCTTCCTCCCTTCCTTCCTTCCTTCCTTCCTTCCTCCACCTTTCCTTCCTTCCTTCCTCTTTCCCTTCTTTCCTTCCTTCTTTTCTTCATTGTGGTAAGAACAATTAATATGAGATCCATCCACTTAACAAGTGTAGTATTGTTCACTATAGGCCCTGTGTGGTACAGCAGAGCTCTAGGATTTATTCATCTTGCATAACTGAAACTTTATAGCCACTGAACACCAGCCTGGGTCTTACAAATAAACTTAGCATCTCAGGTCTTGCTAGTGTGTTTCCTATCTATTATGTTTAGCAAAACTTAAGCTGAACAGCAAGGAGAGAAGAGCTCTAACGGAAAGGAAACCCTAATCCCTTGTCCCCGCTAACTCTTTTAACTTTCAAAGAGAGGCAATCCCAGAAGCGTCTAGAAAAGCAACACTGGGAACATGCAGCTCCACCAAAGACCCGTGCACCCCATGCCCTCTCTCCAGCCCACTCTGAAGGGGAGTTAGAGTAACTTTATTGACAGTAGACACACGACGTGGGAAACTGGGGTGTCCAACATATATGTATATAAATGATGTTTGTAACTAAATAATGTACCCAAAAGATAGGAAAATAACTTTCTTTATGAGACTCTAAACTATTCCTCTGTGTGTGTGTTTATGTTATTAATTTTCTTTGTAAAAACCTTTTTGTGTGAACTATGAAAAAGAGAACTGCAGTCCTGTTTCTGTCTGAATTAGTTTATAATATAAGCCAGTGGACAGAGTTAATGAGACCTTTATAAAAAGTGGATTAAAGCGGTCAAGTCCTTTCCACTGTGTTCTGCTTTTAGTGCTTTAGTACTAAAGAGAGTAGGGGTGGGGGAATAAAGAACAACCTTGTTTTATATTAGTCTTTTTCTTTTTCAGCAAGGGTCTAGCAACACAGCAGAAGATGAAATAACATTTAGAGTTCTGGAAAGTCCCAAGCTGCCACAGTGCTCCACTGCCAAACACTAGCAAGAAATGCCTCTGCAGAGGGGACAGTGAATTCCCCCTGAGATGTCTTGAAAAAGACACAGAAACACTAGAGTTGGGGACGAGAATATCCAAAATGCAGGGTATTTAAACACTCAAAAGAAAAGGTGTTTAGGCCCTGGCCGGTTGGGTCAGTGGTGGAGCGTCGGCCTGGCGTGCGGGAGTCCTGGGTTCAATTCCCGGCCAGGGCACACAGGAGAAGCGCCCATCTGCTTCTCTACCCCCCTCCTTCCTCTCTGTCTCTCTCTTCCCCTCCCATAGCCGAGGCTCCATTGGAGCAAAAGATGGACCGGGCGCTGGGGATGGCTCCTTGGCCTCTGCCCCAGGCACTAGAGTGGCTCTGGCCACGACAGAGCGACGCTCCGGAGGGGCAGAGCATCACCTCCTGGTGGGCAGAGCGTCGCCCCCTGGTGGGCATGCCGGGTGGATCCCAGTCGGGTGCATGCAGCAGTCTGTCTGACTGCCTCCCGGTTTCCAGCTTCAGAAAAATTAAAAAAAAAAAAAAAGAAAAGGTGTTTAGAAATTGTGGCTCTGGAAAGCAAGTCCTGATCCATTGTTGAGGGAGAGAGCAAGGTTACAAAATGCAGTATTGAATGGGAGCCCCTTTATTTACAAATCATGTGATATATAAATTTTAAAAATCTGAAAATAAATACCATAGATGTCAACAGTGCTTAAAATGAAGTATGATTTTCTTTTGCCCCTTCTGATAATTAAGGATAACCTGCTGAACCCTCCCACGTACACGAAGGCTTGCTCCGTATGGACAGCTCCGTCACACTCTTAACATCATACCAGCCTGTGCTCGTCAGTGCGCTTCCCCAGTGAATGGAGCAGCTGAGGTCAGGAACAGGACCTTATATTTCTGGATACCCAATTCCAAAAAAAAAAAAAAAAAGGATACAATTAACGCGTATGTGCTTATTATAACAACTCTGTGACCATTTCCAGTTTGGTTTCCAGAACTCTAAATGTTATTTCATCTTCTGCTGTGTTGCTAGACCCTTGCTGAAAAAGAAAAAGACTAATATAAAACAAGGTTGTTCTTTATTCCCCCACCCCTACTCTCTTTAGTACTAAAGCACTAAAAGCAGAACACAGTGGAAAGGACTTGACCGCTTTAATCCACTTTTTATAAAGGTCTCATTAACTCTGTCCACTGGCTTATATTATAAACTATGGGAGGGGAAGAGAGAGACAGAGAGGAAGGAGGGGGGGTGGAGAAGCAGATGGGCGCTTCTCCTGTGTGCCCTGGCCGGGAATTGAACCCGGGACTCCCGCACGCCAGGCCGACGCTCCACCACTGACCCAACCGGCCAGGGCCTAAACACCTTTTCTTTTGAGAAACACCTTTTCACAGCTGAGAAACAGAGGCTTGGAGATGAGTGACACAGCTAATGGCCTTCCGTTCAGAAGCGCTCGTGCTAAGACTCAGGTGCACATCTGTCTCATACCAAACTGAGGTTGGTGATCAAATCTGACGTTAAAAGGAAGAGAGGAAGGAAGAGGGGCAAGCCATATAGACCTGGGAAACATTTAAAGCCATAACGTACATCAAATAAATAGAATATAGAATAAGCAAGCATGTAAAATAGGTATAGAGAATGTGCGTGCCGCCAGCATCTTCTCCCTCGCTGATGGACCCAGGCGAGAACTGAATAACTAACACTGGAGAAAGTTGCAGAAGAGATTTCTTTGTCCTGGGGGAGGGGGTGCTCTTAGGTGATACCAGGTCCTGTCCAACTTTGTTTCTTATACTGTTTTATTAGGGCCAGTCACCAGATTTTCTAATAAAGGCCCAGGTGATTTTGGGGAGACGGTCTCTCGTTTCCATCCTCTTACGTCCTCTCTTATTTGGCAGCAATGCTTCCCAGTGGGACACAAATAAAGCAACAATCAGAGGAGATCCAGCAGCGGTGATGGAACGAATGAATCATGGGAGAGGCCACTGGTCGCGCTGCATTACTGAAAATCACGGGTGTAAATGCAGTCCCACAGGTTTCCTGCAGTTCTTTTAATAATTAAAAGTTATGCCATTAGTAATACCTCCAAGGCATTCTGCTAGCTATTAACGACAGCTTTGATTAAAGAAGGTATACCCATAGGTAAATGCTGGGGTATACTCAGAAAGTAGGACAGGCTCAGGCTATCCAAAACGTTGATGCAGTAGTTGATTTGTTCTCTGGGACTTACATGTAGAATAAGTTGGATAAAACCAGCTGCTAAGTAATTCAGGAATGTGGATATAAACTAGAGAGATCTAACAACTGTTGCAATTTAGAGCTACATAGTGTCTAAGTGCAGCCATCTTTGCCCTTACTTTGAGTTAAATCCTAAGGAATGAAGGTTGGAATGAAAAGTGAGAGAATCCACCTTGCTCAGTCTTTGACTATTTCTCAGGCCCATAGCTAAAGAAAATTGTTCCATTCTAAAAACAGAACTTGATCTTTTATTCCTACATAGTGAATCCCATGGGCACTAATGTTAGAAATACTACCTGTAGTATTTAATAAGGAGAAATACAATTATGTGATGACTGTTAGTAAGTTTTGGCATTCCAGAGTAAAACAAATATCTTGGATCCTCATAATATACATCTATAAAAAACAGTCTTTCTTTTCACCTATTTTATTTTTTTACCTACTGTCGCATTTCTTATCTAGACCTGCAAAGCCTTTACTCCTACGAGCAGCACAAAGTAAATACGTCAGACAGAATGTAAGGTATCAAGTTTAGAAAGTTCTGGCAAAAAAAGACAGAGAGGCAATTCCTCCTGAGAAGTCTCTTGGGAGACAGTAATAAGGATTGATTAAACTGATACTCCAGGCACTCTGCACACAAAGATGAATAAATAGCTCTGATCACAAAGAACTTATCTTTTATGGAGAATATAGACCTATAAATAGATAAGTTTTATGCCCATAAGTAAAACTTTGAAATAAGCACACTGATGGAGACCACGCTGGGTGTCGTGGGTGCACTGGGAAGCGACCCCCACCTCAGGCCATTGGGGGAATGGGAGGGCTTCCTGAATATCTACTTCAGCTAAGAGCCAGGCATGTGGGTGTTATCCAGGCAAAAGGGTGGAGCTGAGTGAACTAGAGGAGGGCGGGGCATCCAGGCAGGAGTGGTAACACAAGGAAGAGCAAAACAGGGAGAAGGTACAGTGGGAACCATGACTAGCTCTAAATTGCCAGACAGTAAATTATAAAGCCGAGAATGGAGAGCTCTAGAGCCATGGAGTTACTCCAGGAAAAGATCAAAGATGAGAATATTTGCACATAAAAGAGTTTTCCCTTGGAGAATTACTGAAGGATAGAAAGCAATCAAGTGGTATTTGCAAACCCGAATTTTACATGGATCCTTTCGCTAGTCACATGGAGAATACGTTACAGGCTAAGAGTTGCAGATTGAGGGTTGGGAAGTAGGAATTTGTTTAAAGAAGTGCAAAAAGAAGAACCCCAAAGAAGGCAAAGGGACTAGGCAGAGTATTGAAAGAAACTACCAACTGTGTTGCTATGTCAAATAAGTAGAATATTGCTTTGAAAAGTCAAAAAGGGCTCTGACTGGTTGGCTCAGTAGTAGAGCGTCGGCCTGGTATGTGGATGTCCCATTCCAGTCAGGGTACTCAGGAGAAGCAACCATCTGGTTCACCATCCCTCCCTCTCCCTTCTCGCTCTCTCTTTCCCTCCAGCAGCCATGGCTCAATTGGTTTGAGCAAATGGCCCCAGGCAGTGAGGATGGCTCCATGGAGCCCTCACCTCAGGCACTAAAATAGCTCTGTTGTAAGCTTGGTGTCAGATGGGCAGAGCATCGGCCCCAGATGGGCATTTCCAGATGGATCCTGGTTGGGGCACATGTAGGAGTCTGCCTCTCTCACTCTCACTTGGATAAAGGAGAGTCCCCTACTCTCACTTGGACAGAGAAGAAAAAAGAAAGAAAAATCAAAAAGATCAACAGTAGCAAAGGAAAGCAATCCAGGAAGGCAATCACTGGGAAATGTCCAATAGCTTTCTAATCAGGAAGTCAGTAATGCCTATAACAAGAGCAGTTCGTTTGAGCAGTAAGGGCAGAAGCAGAGCACCATGGGATATGGCATGAATGAGGGGTGAGGAAGAACTGAAGAGAGAGGGTGAGTATGATTCAGAGAAGCTTGGATAAGAAGGGAAGAACTATTGGGTGGCAGGAAATGGATCTGTTAGAAAAAGCAAGAATCCTGGCCACATGAAACAAACCAGAAGACAGGGAGAGGCTGAGAACACAGAAGAGAGAAGCCATGTGTTAAAAGGTAATGCCCCAGGGCACATGTGGAAAAATGAGATCTTAAAAGGTAGAAGAGGTGACACATATCAAAGCCCTGACCTCATGTCGACGATAACTTTGTACTGCTCCTTCTTTATAGAACAAAATATAGACTGCATGAGAAAGTTTTGTGAACGGTTTCAAAGATCATCAACTTCTTCATCACTAATGTGACATGTCTTTATCTGAAAGGTTTGAATATGCACCTTCTCTAGGGAAATGTACTCACCAAACCCAATGCAAACGCATGCCTTTCGTCACTGGATTTTTGTGAGTGCTCAGAACATCTGTGCAGTCATCTCTTGTAGTGAGCTTGACATGCTGTCAGCAAGTCTCGTGACAAAGGGCAATATCAGGTTTTCCTTCCCCAGGGGGACCATTAGAAAGAACAGTCTGTTCTTGTTTAATCGGCATTGATTTTCTTGAAACTATTACTCTCAAGCCAAAATATCTGTTAATTGCTTGAGATGAAAAAGCACTTTATTTGGTGAGTTTTGTAAAAGGACCACTCTTCCTAACACCTTCTGATAGTTGAAAAAAAATTTCTTTTACAGAGACAGAGTCAGAGAGAGGGATAGATAGGGACAGACAGACAGGAACGGAGAGAGATGAGAAGCATCAATCATCAGTTTTTTTTGCGACACCTTAGTTGTTCATTGATTGCTTTCTCATGTGTGCCTTGACCATGGGCCTTCAGCAGACCGAGTAACCCCTTGCTAAAGCCAGTGACCTTGGGTTCAAACTGGTGAGCTTTGCTCAAACCAGATGAGCCCACGCTCAAGCTGGCAACCTCGAGGTCTCGAACCTGGGTCCTTTGCATCCCAGTCCAACGCTCTATCCACTGTGTCACTGCCTGGTCAGGCTAGTTGAAGATTTTGCTGCCTGTTTGTACCTCATTCATTTTGTTTTCAGCTCTGAATTGTTTTTCTCATTAAGAAAAAACACTGATGAGTGATATCCAATTTGTAATAGGCATGAAAGCGTAATGTTATTAAAATCTCAAGTCTTTCAGACTGGTAGGTTCACAATCATGTTGCATTCCTCCCCTAGCATTACAAGAAAGAAAAAGATAATAGCATCCTTACCATAGTTGCATTCAACCAGATACCTCCCATCTCACTCAGTTACAGGATATGGGTAGTAACGAACACACAACCGTGGATATATAGAATACAAATGGCTCTAAATCATATACGATGAAACGGGCCATTTCTAGATACAAACATTCTCTCCACAGACGACAACCTCTCACCGCTCTGCCTGGAGCCAGGTACTGTGAATACTAACTGTACGTCCTTCTTACACGGACGAGGCAACACCACCTCACTCTGCAGTAGCGCAGGGTGGATCCTCAGGGAGACTTCGGGGAGGCTGACGATGATTGGATTTTGGATACTAGTAATAAGTAGTTTTCACGTATGTTTTTCCTATTCCAGTATCATAACTTTGGGGAGATCTGTACTTGTTTGAGACCTTTTTTTCTGGGTTACAAACATTGTCCTAAAGGATTTGCATAAATTATCGCATTCAATCCTCACATCAGGCCTCTGATATAGTGAACATTGGTCGCATTTTTTCAGAAAAAAATGAACCAAGAAGGTTTACATTTTTACCCCAGTATCCATAACTAGCTGGAGGCAAAGGAGACCCATGGAGTCCAGACGACCAGCTGATTCAAGGCGAAGCCAGACATGCAAGTCGAGTTCCTGACTCGCACAATAGTGCCACTGCAGTGGGCAAATCCCTTCAGAGACGGACAAAGTTTAAATCTCCAAAGAGCATCCCTGGCATTGACTGAAACTGACATTTCCAATACTGGAATGAACTGTCTTCCTTCTCTGGAGACCGATCGCTCTGAAGTGCGGTAATGATCCCGCTCCAAGTATGTCTGGTGAAGCGGAGGACTGAGGCCCAGCACCGCTCTGTTCCAGGCTCTGTCACTGATGAATACCCCGGCCTGCCCTGCTGAAACAATACATTCGTCCCCTTTGTAGGGTTTCCCTTCCAAACATTTTCAGTCACCTCAGGAAGGCTAACATCTAAAACCTGGAGAACACGCAAGTCCCAGCAGCTTTGCCTGTAGCTTACGGCCCCTTCCCGCCGAGATTCCTCTGCATGCATTTCTACGCCAATATCAGCTTTGGCTCTGCAGACCTCAGGATGGGGCCGGCCACTCTTTGGCTGTTGACCCCTGTCCTGTGTCCCCCTCCCTGGCTTCATCTTTCTGTCCCTCCCTGTTTCTATCTCTACATCTTCTGCCACAGGGAACCTCAGAGGTCACTGAGTCCTTACTGATGGGTCTCACCGTTTTTCTTTTCTCCTCCCGCAGGTCTAGGGAGGTGATGCGCACATAGGTGTCAGACTTTCCAGCAGATGCTGCTCACACCAGGTGTTCTTTTCAGTTATGGTGACTTTTTTCTCATTTTCCCCATAATTCACCCTTCTGTTGTGGCTGAATCTGGGGTCTGCATCATTTAGGGATCTTTCAGGTGCAAACAAATAAATAAATGCATGCAACAGATATAAGCAAATGAACAGACCGTGTGGTTCACGTGCACATGTCTGACCTCTGACCTCAGGCACCAGCTTGAATTCAGAAGCCACGCCCAGAATCTGCCGCTTTCTCTTTTCTCTGATCAGGCTCCATTTTAGGGTTCCACCTTCTACCCCACCGCCAACAACTCCAGGCTCCTCCCCATGTGATTGCAGCAGTTCTAAGCTCCTGAACACCAAAAGAATCTCATTCCCATCATTTCAAACAATATTCCTCAGATTTACTCTTATTGGATCCTTGTCAATCACTTACACGATCGCTCATTGCCAATCTGTGTAACTCTGCACAGGGCTCTTCCGGTCTGTCTGAATCAACCGGAATTCACTCCTGAAACCACAAGTGTGAGGACCAGGGATGGGAAGTAAAGGTTTTTGTCCAAAAGATACCCCAAGATGGGGAAATCAATGGTGGACAATAAAGTGTCTACCGCCAAATCCCAGCTCTCTGCAGACACCATTGTGCATATCCAACCCCTCAGTACATTCAGCCCCTGGTACTATTTTTTTTCTTTTTTTGCAATTCTAATTCAAATATTTAGATGTGACCCTTGTTCTCCTTGTAGCTGTTCCTGATAACAACATCTATATAATCCAATCAAAGGTCAGTTAAATTCCTAGATCCCTAATATCAACACTCCTCTAAGCTATTGTTAAATGCTTACGTAAAATTTGTATCTACTAGTGATGAGAACATCTTTCCAATACTTTAAAATTTGTTAAAGGCAGACATCTCTGGCCTGAAAGAAATGAGGGTCAGCAACTCATGTATACATGTGTTCTCTGGACATCACTGCCTCATTGATCAGACTAACACCACCGGGGAGACAGGACATTGTACCTAGAGCATTTAAATAGCGACGCATGGGCAGTCCTCCCACATTCATTCCCGCCCCGTAAAACCTCTCACTCAGAGGAATGACTTGGCATGAGCAAATTATAAGGCTAGGTCCCTCCCGACATTTCAATTGCTTAGCAAAATTCAAGATCAAATCTAAAGAATTTCACCTATTTATGGGAACTGCGTATGATGTCTAAACATGATGTTGGCTCACTTCAGCCTGTGTGCATTTCATCTGTATGACCAGCTGCAATTCAGAAAGGAGATCCCACTGAGACTGTGTGAGTGTGAGGTACATACACCCTTATCAGCCAGTGTCTCGGGGTAACAGAGGCAGCTGAGTCCACTGACAAAGAAGCCACACGTTTCCTGCTCAACTTATCAAAGGGCATATCACACAACATCTGTAATTCTACTCAGATAGATCTTGAGTCCAACCAGCACTGGAGATCTTGCCCAATTACAAGGGAGACAAACGGGTACGGTAGAAGGAAAAGTTCTTGTGTTAGACCTGAGTCTTCTGAATACTACGTCTGCATTTTACCACTGGGTGGGGAGGATTTCAGCCTCTCAATATTAATTCCATCACCTACAGAAGGGCGCTGATGAAAACATGATTACAGTGATCGTTAGCGTTAAATGAGGTAAGAAGTAAAATGGGCCAGGCTAGATGCGGACTGAATGCCGATTCCCTTGCCATCCCCTCTTCATGGTGCTTGCGTCCTCGACATCAACATTGATGTCACGCTAATAATATGTATTCTTGACATGATGTGACGAGAATGATACTTCTGTAGCATTCCTCCCGGCAACATACAACCCAGCGCAATCATGAGGAAAACATCAGACAAATCCCAATTGAGGGACATTCTTCAAAATATCTGAAGTGTGATCCTTAAAAGTGTCAAGTAAGTCAAAAATAAGAAAAGTTTAAGAAACTGTCCCAGTCAAGAGGAACCTAAGAAGCCTGGATAATGAATGTAACGTTGTAACTGGATGGGATCCCAGAAGAGAAAAAAAGCACTCAGTGAAAACTAATGAGATAGGAATAAAATATGGATTTTTGTTAATAGTTATGTATCCGTATTTGTTCATCAATTGTAGCAAATGTACCATAGAAGGTAAGGTGTTAATAATAGAGGGAATTTGTGAAAGCTTCACAGGATCATCTCATTTTTTCTATAAATCTAAAACTGTTCTAAATTTTAAACAATATTTAAAAGATACATTTAAATAGTCTGACCGGCCTGACCTGTGGTGACGCAGTGGATAAAGCTTCAACCTGGAATGCTGAGGTCACCGGTTCAAAACCCGGCACTTGCCTGATTAAGGCACATGTGGGAGTTGATGCTTCCTGCTCCTCCCCCCTTCTCTCTCTTTCTCTTTCTCTCTTTCCCCTCTCTAAAATGAATAAAAATAAAATCTTCAAATAGTCAGACCTCTGGTGGTGCCGTGGATAGAGCATTGACCTGGAATGTTGAGGTCCCAGGTTCAAAACCCAGAGGTTGTCCACTTGAGCCTGGGGTCATCGAATTTGAGCGCAGGCTCACCAGCTTGAGCATGGGATCATAGACATGACCCCATGGTTATATATATAAACTAAATATCTAGTATATTTAAATAAAACACCTGCAATTTTGAAACAGAGACACTAAGCAATTTCTCTGAAACAACCTTTCTCTACTGGTCTCTTTCTTCCTTCTTTCTTTTTCTCTCTCTCTCTTCCTCCAAATTTAATTGCTGAGACTATTGCCCCATAGGGGCCATAGGCCAGGATATGAGAGCATTACGAGGTCCACTGAGGAGGACCTATGAATGTTGGACACGCCAAGTTCATATCCAAGAAGAAGCATAGTATCCATCACAGACCGTCCATTCCCAGCAAAGCTGTAAGTGGCCAGCACACCATGTTCTGGGTACTGTACGAGGCACCACAGACATTAGCTTTCTTTACTTGTTCTCACAGTCACTGTACAGATACAGATACTCCTCTCAACTTGCAGAGAGGCTTAGTTGATCCTGACCCCACAGCTCACAGGAACCAGAGTTAAGCTCCACACTCCAGATCCCCTGTTCTTAACCACGGCAACACTGCCGCCTGGGGCCACAGTCAGATGACCAACCTGCCTGCAGGGACCTGCCACTCCCATTTTGTATACCTCTTTCTGTCTCGGTGTTCAACAGCCTCGGATGCCCACTCATGCTCCCGGCCTGCCTCTCCCTTTCTCCAGAACGCACGATGAGAGCAAGGGAGTGTGGAAGGGCGTGAGAAAACGAGAAGGGAGAAACAGAGCGAAGGGTTGCTAACAGCTGCTGCACACCAGGACACTTAGAAGGCACTGTACCCACTTGCGTGACTGAAGCCCTCCTGAGAGCCTCCTAAGGACGTAATTCCGTTTTTAGGCCCATGGTTACTCGGCACTCTTACCTCCAGCTGTCATAAGGGAAAAGCCTTTCCTTTCTATCCCTCTCCCACTATTCCGTGTGTGGGCCCACCCATCCACACTCGCCTCCCCTGAGTCCTCCCCACGCCTGCTGGCTCCCTACTGCAGCCCGATCTAATTGCCCCGAGTTTCATGCTCCGCTGGCCGATTTCCAAGTGTCCACTGTGTAGAGGGAGATTCGTCTGTCTGTGTGCCTTCTCCTCCAAGCTGGAGCCAGGACTGCTGCCTCTGCTCTGCCGGGCGTGGGCCAGCCAACTCCTCCGTGGTGTTGGCTCTTCACTTACACATCTGTTTGACAGGGAGGCCTTTCCTCACATCACCCCTGGGTACAGCATTCTGTCTCCTTGACGTGGGGCTGACCCACACACTGCAACTCCGTGTGCGACAGTGGTCTCAGGCACTTACTTTCTGTGCCCGGTCGTTTCTGTCACCTTCATGAGGAATGCCTGGCACGTGATATAACTCAATAAATATGTACTGGATATAATTTTTAAATTAATAGATATAGTCATAAAGTTTCTTTTCCTTTCAGATATATCCCTTTAGTTTTCTCAAGGACTGTGCCCCCGTGTGCCTTCCATTGAAGTTATTTCTGCACAAGCATTACTTTCTGAACTAGACTTGAAGCTCTAAAGCGGGAGAGTTCTGGAAAAGAAAGCTACTAAGGCTGCAAAGCAAACTGCTGCACCCCTGTCGAGGGGAGTCAGAGGGGAGCCCGGCGGAGTCGGCGCGGGGACTCGATCTCACGGTCCCTTCGGCCACCAGGACCAAGCTACACAGGACATCCCAGCGGGTTCCCGCGGTGAGTCCGGGGCACTTGTTCTGTTTAACACTGGAGTCCTGCTCCGGCCTAGTGTGGTGCTTCCTGTGGGCTTGTCTCCTCCAAAGGGCTGCACACACGTCGCTGAATCCAACTGAGGGAGCGTGTGCCTCCATCCCTGATAAACTGAGTGTAAAACTCTCTCTTCCTCTGGGACCCACCTCCCTGCAGGCGGCTTCGCTGCCTCCTGAATGACTCACTTCGGAAGGTCGGCGGCCCTCTAAGAGGAGAACCGCATTTCCCTTCTTCAATGCTGAGTGTTGGGACAAAGGGCTCCAAACGGGCCTGGTTCGTCTCTGGAATCATCGATGACATTATCTTTCTACACTAGGGTTTGCTTTTCTCTCCTGCTACAGTTAGATTCTGGCTTGTAGAGCCAATCCAAGTTTTTGAGGGTTTTCTTATTTGTTTGTTTGTTTGCTTGTTTATGCTTCCTTCTGAAGATATTAATAAAGTTTTTCATCTTCTTTAAGCTCCTAAACATTGATCATTTTTACCTAAAAATTATTACCTGAATGGTTTTTGCTAACGTTCTCTGATTCAGTGGAAGTGAAAGATGTCTCATCAATGGAGTGATATTTTTTTTCCTCCGGTCACTTAGTCGGATACCTCCTTCTCCCTATCCTAGAGAAATAAAGTGAGATCCGTGACCTCATCCTGCAGGAAAGAATGCTGCAACAGCTGTAAGGAAAAGGAGGGGTGAGAGAAGAACAGCTCTGCTAAAAGATTGGACGTGGGAAGAGTGGTTAGATTTGGATGTCCACAAGTTCTTTCTCCCAAGCCACATACTCAGAGGTAAAACCTTAATGTGCGTTGTTCCTGATTTATTATACCTACTCTCGTATCAAGCAGCCACCTCAGGCATGCCCACCAGGAACCCTCATCCAACATCACTGGCTAACCTGTGTAGGGTTGATGAACAATAATCGCCACAACTATAATAACAATAACATCACCAACAATAATTCGAGAGGCTGGGTTCCAGGCACCAGTTCTGAGCACTTCAAATTTAACATCTACTGAATGTCAAGGGGTAGAAATGAATCAGAGCCCACCCATTTCTCTTCAAGTTTGCCATTTCAGTGAAGAACAAAAAATAAAAAATAAATGAAAATCTCGTTCTGAAACAAAATATTCCATAGATCTTAGGAAAAACACAGCCCACAGAAATGAAGAGCTTTGTACCTCCTATTGCAAGTGATTAATTTACATTGGGATGACACGCCGGAAGACAAAACACCAAGAGAAGAAACTAATAGAATTTATAAGTGTCTCCCAAATAACAAATAACCTCAACTAAAATTACATGCGCATGAATTGGTATTAGTACTTGACAATACCCCTTTATATGAAAAGCTATTTTTAAAGATGAAATTGTAAAACCTCATTACAGATCAGCAGTAACAGATGAACATTTGAAACTGATTTTTATTATACAGAATACTTGTCATATTAACTTTATCTCACTATATATTTATCTATGCTGAATCATTTGCAAGTAAATTGCAAACATCAAACCACTTTATGCCTAAATATTGCTGTGTGCATATTCCCCAAACAAATCATTCTCATGCATACCTAAGAAAACTAGCAATATTTCTTTAATAGCAGCAAAATATTGTTCATCGTCCAATTTCCTTTTTAGTTTTATTTCATCTGGAATAGTCCCTGACCTTTCTTTTCCTTTTTCTTTTAAATGGCATTGACATGTGAAGAGACCTGGCTAGTTGTCAGGTGAAACGTCTCCATTCTCGACCAGTCCCTCTGTTTTCCCATGGTGTAAACTTGTCTCTACCCTGTCTTTCTGATAAGTTTAATTAAGGTTAAATGAGAGTCTAAGAGTGGGGCCCCAATCTAATAGGACTGCCGTCCTTACAGGAAGAGGAGGAGACACCAGGAGAGTGCCTACACAAAGGGCCACTTGGGAGCACAGAAAAGATGGCCCTCTGTCAGCCAAGGAGAGCCTCTCCCCGGAAACCAACACTGCTGGCACCTTGACCTGGGACTTGTAGCCTCCTGAACTGTGAGAAATAAATGCCTGTTATTTAAGCCAAAAGAGAAAAGAAAGCCATGAAGAGCTTTGTGGTAGCCCACAGGAAGTTAGCACGTTTGAACAAAAGACCACCACACTGAAAAACAGAATGTACAGTATCAAGAATAAACAATGGCATACCATTCCCTCTTTTAAAAAAAAATATTTTTTTAGCATTTTGATCAATCAACAAATATTTTCAAGCATTTATTGCACTTGGTTTCACATGTTTTAACTGTTCCAAAAGGCCCATGCGATGTGTTAACCATGAAACATTTACTAAGTTAAGGGTAGATTAGGAATGTCTCAAACTAGATGACATAGACCTTTAAGTAAAAGAATTAAATATATACAGTCAGCCCTTTGTATCTATGGGTTCCATATTGGTGGATTCAGCCAACCACAGGTCAAAAACATTTTTTTAAAAGTTACATTGTCACTGATGTCTATGCTGGTGATGGTTGCCTCAGTACTGAACATGTATAGACTTTCTTCTTGTCATTACTCCCTAAACAATACAGTGTAACAACTATGTAGACAGTGGTTACATTGTATTAGGTATTATAAGTAATCTAGAAATTATTTAAAGTAGAGGGAGAATGTGTGTAAGTAACATGCAAATACTGTGCCGTTTCTTTTGAGGGGAGTAAGCATCAGTGAAGTTTGTATTTGCAGGGGTCCTGGAACCAGTGCCCCCATGGATATCGAAGGATGGCTCTGTATACTTAATTTTTGATGACTTTCATAGGTGATCTTTCATTTCCAAAAATTGGATTTTTATTTTATTTTTTTTAGTGAGAGGAGGGGAGGCAGAGACAGTCTCCCATATGGACCCCAACCAGGATCCACCTGGCCAGCCCACTACGGGGTGATGCTCTGCCCATCTGGGGCCTTGCTCCCTTACAACTGGAGCCATTTCTTAGCTCCTGAGGCAGAGGTCATGAATCCATCCTCAGTGCCCGGGACCAATCAAGCCATGGCTGCAGGAGGGGAGGAGAAGAAAGAAAGAGAGAGAGAGAGAGAGAGAAGCAAGAGGGGAGGGGTGGAGAAGCAGATGGGCGCTTCTCCTGTGTGTCCTGGCCAGGAATCGAACCCGGGACTTCCACACATCAGGCCAATGCTCTACCACTGAGCCAAGCAGCCAGGGCCTTGGAGAATGTATTTTAAAAACAAAATGTTTTAACAGTCTGCTGCAGTTTAAATGATGGCAAGACATAGAAAAGATTTAAGATTTCACTGAAAGACAAATTATTTTAAATAATTTTTGCATAAATATTTAGTTGCTGACATAAAGACTGTAAGTACCAGAAGTCAAGAGAAGGAAACTGTCACAATTATAAAGGCAACAATAGGCTCAAAATAAAAAAGGACCAATTCAGCTGGTTTTAAAAAGGAAAGCGCAGTAGCACACCAGAAAGTTCACCTATCCCATAATTACAGGTTTTGCATAAATATAAATACATGTGCAGACAAGCAGACAGCAGGAAACCTCTAAGAAATTCAGAAACCGTGGCAGGTCCGTGCAGGGGGGCTGTGACGCTGGTACCCGCGACAAAAGGAAGCAGGCTGCAGCGAGAGCAGGACACAGAGTCTGGCCTCCGTGTGCTCAGCAGCGCTTTGCGGCAAAACTGGGAGACGAGGGGAGAATGGAAAGGACTCGAGAATTCGGGCAGAGAGCGCGGGTCACAAAAGGAAAACACAAAAACGACGCTGTCAGTCACAGACTTTTCCAGACAGTGTTTTTGCCTTCGCTTATGAGGACAACTCACTTGAGATCCTTTAAGAACTTCCGAGACAGGAATTTCAGAAACCAAGCTCTCTAGCAGAAGGCGCAGGCGCAGACGGACTGAACTGGGTTTAGGCCGTGACGCCGTGGTGTTATGTACAATTCACATGTAGGTGTGTTTCATACTCGAAAGCGGCTCAGGCTGGACTGCGGTTGTGGGAACCGATGCCCCAGACTTCTGAAATCTATTGCCAGTTGGTTTCCCCTGCTGAGCACGCTTGCCTTGTTCTCCGCGCAGTGTTTACTTAGGATGTAAGGAGCCCAAAGAATAGTCAGCCCGGCAAGTCCATGTCTGGGTATAAACCCAGAGAATTAAAAGTAGCCTAACCAGGCGGTGGTGCAGAGGATAGAACGTCAGACTGGGATGCTGAGGACCCAGGTTTGAGACCCCAAGGTCGCCAGCTTGAGCGCGGGCTCCTCTGGTTTGAGCAAAAGCTCACCAGCTTGGACCCAAGGTCGCTGGCTCGAGCAAGGGGTCACTCTGTCTGCTGTAGCCCCCCGGTCAAGGCACATATGAGAAAGCAATCAGTGAACAACTAAGGTGTTGCAATAAAAAACTGATGATTGATGCTTCTCATCTCTCCTGTCCTGTCTGTCTATCCCTCTCTCTGACTCTCTCTCTGTGTCTGTAAAAAAAATAAAAGAATTAAAAGTAGGAAATTAAAAAAAAAAAGTAAGCACATAAATAAAATGGGAAAGGTCTGTGATTTTCCTGTGGGTTTACTATTTCACGCACACGAGAAAATCCTGTGCGGCCGACGCCACGTGATGACGAGAAGTGCGGGGAAAGCAGGTGTTTGAAGTGAGGAGGAGAAAAGCTGACCCCGATTTCCCGTATTTTCTTCCCCAGGACGGTCTGAACTTGAAAAGAACATTACTGCAGAGCTACGCCCGAAACCCAGAAAATGGTTCTGAGTGCAGAATCATTAAGGATAAACTAACAGGGTTTCACAGACGTCAGAAACCTTTTTTTCAAATCCCATTCTGTAAATAGGCTCCTATCGGCCTGAAAGAGAATGTGGCTCTGCTTGGGGAAAAAGAAAAAGAACTGTAAATGACCTTTAGAGGGTTCCCAGGCTCCCACCTCCCTAGTCTTCAGAATGTGACAATGCCCATAAATCCCACCCCTTGTCCCCAGAGGCTCAGTGTCTTGACCAACATCTCTCAGACCACGAGCAGCTTCCTGGCTCAGTCCTGACCCCTGACCCCTGTTCCATCCTGGTGATGACATCCATGTCTGAGGTCCCTCCGACAAGGTTCAGAAGCATTTCCTCTGTCAAATAAACAATTATCGGATCATTTTAAGTTCGTTTCCAAGGAGGGCAAAAAAATGCAGGATTTAATTTAAAATTGGAGCGTGTTTATCTTGCATCCCTCTGTCATCAGAGATGAGCTCATCCACTCCAAATAGCACACTGGGAGACAGGCGGGATGCTAAGTAACATCGTGCTGTCACGGAAAGATTAATGTGCCCAATTATCAGCAACACCTTGCCCTCGGCAGAGCTAAACTGAAGGGTAGCAGAGGAGAGCTCCTTGGTGCCAGGGCTGAGGGTTTTGTGACCTGAACTCAAAAGCGCATTCTGCTCTGCGCAGCACGGATGTTCTGCTCTTTCCCCAGTGCTCTGGGAAGCCCGGAGCAGAAGATAATCACAGAGCTGTAGAGAATCAGTTCACAAGCCTTCATGAAGCCACGCCACCGTGACTCTCGCTGTGCTCAGGACTGGTGCTCCCTTCCCTCTGACGCATCTTCCGGTCCCAGGCCAGGCTGGCAAGTCTCCACACTTGCCTTGCCAGTGCACGTGGGTGTATGTGTTGAGAGTGGAAAGATGGTGTGAAGAGGAAGAATTAATAAATACAGAAGCATGAGAGCCCTGGCCGGTTGGCTCAGTAGTACAGCATCAGCCCACATGTGGATGTCCTGGGTTTGATTTGCAATCAAAAGTGACCCTCTGCATCCCCACCCCTCCCCCTCTCCTCTCCCTCTTCCTCTCTCTTTCTCTTTCTTCTCCTCCAGTAGCCATGGCTCAATTGGTTCTCAAGCACATCGGCCCAGGCACTGAGGATGGCTCCATGGAGCCTCCACCTCAGGTGCTAAAAATAGCTCAGTTGCAAGCATGGCCCCAGGAGGGCAGAGCATCAGCTCCAGAGGGTGGATCCCGGTTGAGGCACATGTGGGAGTCTGTCTCTCTATCTCCCCTACTCCCAGGAAGAAGAAGAAGAAGAAGAAGAAGAAGAAGAAGAAGAAGAAGAAGAAGAAGGAGGAGGAGGAGGAGGGAAGGGGGGAGGGGAGGGGAAGAAGAGGAGAAGGAGAAGAAAAGGAGGAGAAGGAAAAGGAGGAAGAGGAATAAGAAGAAGGAGAAGGAGGAGGAGGGGAAGGAGAAGGAGAAGAAGAAGAAAGCATGAGAACTGAATGGGAATGAAAAAGGGCCATGGACCTTCCTGAGGTGGGGTGTCACCATGTTCGCCCACAAGCTGGCCATGGCTCTGAGAATTCAAGTAGAGAGAATGGCTCTTTAGTACTGAAAATAGATTCATTTTACCAAAAAATCACCCCACATGCTACCATTGCCATCTGTGCTTTAGGAAGTGAACCTCTCCCAACAGCGACAGGGTTAGCCCAGAGGCACCGAGAGGCTGCACATCAAAGCGAAAATGCAAAACAGGGTATGATTCACTCGCCTTATGAAATAAAATGAAGCCGACCTTTCATAGTGTTATACTCTATGCTTATACATAAGAAAACAAATGTATACCACAAAATAATGACTTCCAAAATGTGGATGTTTGTATGGAATGCTATGCTGAACACTGTCATTTCTTGAATATCTAGTATGCACATGTTTTTCTATTTGAGGGGTATCTCAAAGAAGAAGTGGGGTCCCATCTCTTACAATCTAAAAAACAATAAGACTGTCTTTCCAAATCTTTTGGCAGCAAGAGCATGGCTGTCAGGCATAGTATCAGCAACAGATATCCCTGCTGAGAAGTTGAGCCTTTAGGCCTTGAGAAACTAATACAAAAAATTAAAGGGAAAGTTAAGACCTCAGTAAAATGGCGGCCAACAGAACCCACCAAATACAAAAACAACTGTAAACCACGACCAAGGACGTTAGCATCTGAAAAATCAATGTAATGTATTGTATCAGTAGAATAAAGGCCCAAAACCACATGATGATCTCAGCAGACGCAGAAAAAAACATTTCACAAAATCCAATACCCCCTCTTGATAAAAACACTCAACGAACCAGAATAGAAGGCAACTTTCTCAAGCTGATCAATGGCATCTAGGGAAAGATGAAACTAATATCGTACTTCGTGGTGAAAGGCTTAATGCTCTTTCCCTAAGACCAGGAAAAGGATAAGTATATCCACTCTGGTCACTTCTAGTCAACATTGTATTGGAGATTCCAGTTAGGGCCATTAGGCAAGAAAATAGCATAAAAATCAACCAGACCGGAAAAGAATGAGTAAAGCTTTCTCCATTTCAGACAACATGATCTTGCATATAGAAAATCCTAAGGAATCCACTAAAAATCTAATACATGCAATCCAGCAGATTTGCAAGTCACAATATTAATATACAGAGAGCAATTGTATCTCTATACACTAACAATGAACAATCCGAAAATGAAATTAAGAAAACAGTTCATTTACAATGGCATCATAAAATAAGGTGCAGAAGAATAAATTTAACATAAATATAAAATGTAACCTCTATAAAGTATAAAACATTATTGAAAGACATTAAAAAATTAGTGCTTGCTCCAAGCAGCTGCAGGGAAGTTGAAAGCTAAGCAGTGGCCGAGTGTCTAAAGATGAAGATGCTGGTGATAACAGGGACCGATGTCCCGGCAGCCGGTTTCCAGTAATAATGGGGCAAGAGACTTCACCAGCAAACTCATCGTAGGATGGGATTTTGGCTGCGTCATAGTTCCAAATTTTGGTTCACCCACTAAGTCCACTTCCTCCGCCCTCCCTTAAACTCAGAGATTGATGTATTCTCTTCTCAATAAATTCCACTGTCAGAGTTGGTTTCTTCTGTAACCAAGAACCCCGGCTGAGGCAGGTGTTACTACTTTGGCTCACCCCAAGTCTACTGATTTTCGTTAGAAAAGGAAAAATCCTTAAATTCCTATAATACATTTTTTAGAATGTTCTAAGTGCCATTGTTTTCCCAATGTCTAATTCATTTCTCCCACAACTTTATAACTTGATAACAGTAACCTTACAAAGTATATATTATTAATCTATTTTTTTAGAAAATTAAATTGAATGGGATGACATTGATCAATAAGAGTACATAGGTTTCAGGTGAACGTTTCTATGATATTTGAACTGTTGACTATGTTGTGTGCCCATCAACCTAATCGTTTTTTTTATATGTGAGGAAACTGAAGCTGGAGGAGGAGACAGAAGTGCCTAGGACAAGGTAGACTACAGGTGGAAACCCAGACCCTGGGCAATTTCCACTCTGCTAAACTGCTTCCTTGATTTTCTGTCCTCAAAACACAGGAAGGCTTGCCTCTGCCTATGGAGGAGGCGCCCGAGGCCAAGTAGGCACAACTCTAAACAACATAAAAGCTCAACCATTACTCACGAATTGCTTATAGCCAGTCAATGGAAGAGGATGCAGTCATTAACAGTTCTGTTTTCCAAGAGTATTTAAGGGCATACAAAATGCATGATATTGGAAATTTTAGGATAAACACTGTTCAGAATCAAATATAATCATGTTATATGCATGCCTGAGTATGTGTGTATCGGTTTTATGTGTGTGTGTATCAGAAGACACACATAAATATTGTCTAAATTGTGAATCATTAATAACAAAAAGATAAGATAAGAAAATATTAAAAATTTCAAGGAGAAATAGAGGTCGTAGGAGATAGACAGTTATAAAGAAAGTTAAGTAGCCCTGGTCTTGGCCATGGAGGAAAAGACAGGGCCTAGAGAAATCTTACCATACTATACTTAAAAGCCTATTGCATTCTCAAGTCCCTGAGAGAAAAACACTTTTCTTGTCTGTGTCAGAGATTCCTATCACTTTTAATTGCGTGTGACTCTCATCGCTTTCACAAATAGCCAAGTAATACTGTCATATCTTCCTGAATGCTGACCTCTCCTGGCCATTTCTGGAATTACAACTCTTCTCACTAGCACACATATAACACTGAGGCAGTTGTCAACCTGTTCTTTTCACTATTACAAGATGAACTGAAATGACCAGAGGTGCTTGAGAGGCTAACACTGCTTGGGAACCACTACAACAATCTTAAATCCTCTTGATATCAGTGTTGCCAGTATCCAAATCCAAGTTCACAATGGGTGGGCACTCTTTTTTTGAGCGAAAGAGAGAGAAAGACAGGAAGGGAAAGAGATGAAGAAGCATCAACTCACAGTTGCAACACTTTAGTTGTTTATTGATTGCTTTTCATAGATGCCTTGACCAGGGAACTCCAACAGAGCCAGTGACCCCTTGCTTACGCCAGTGATCTTGGGCTCAAGCCAGCGACCTTAAGCCAGCAACCACAGGGTCACATCTATGATCCCACACTCAAGCCAGAGAGCTCAGGTTTTGAACCTAGGTCCTCAGCATCCCAGGTCAACATTCTATCCACTGTGCCACCACCAGTCAGGCATGGGTGGGCACTCTTTTTTTCTTTTTTAAAGAGATGGAGTTTTGGGTTTTTTTGTTTTGTTTTGTTTTTATTTTATTTATTAATTTTAGAAAGGAGAGAGAGGGGGGGGGGGAGGAGCAGGAAGCATCAACTCCTTATGTGCCTTGACCAGGCAAGCCCAGGGTTTAGAACCAGCAACTTCAGTATTTCCAGGTCAACGCTTTATCCACTGCGCCAAACAGGTCAGGCATGGGTGGGCACTCTTAAGAGCTCTCTCCCCACCCAACCCTAGACACTGCAGATTTCTCAGTTGTGGACACTTTTCTGATTCAGGCAGTTCTTGCAGACTGGGTTTCCATCACAAATTTGAATTTTATCATCTCTGTTCCCTGTTTTCATACCTTTCTAATCACACCTGTGTCCCCCTCTGCCTAACTGAACAGCATGACTCACCTTAATAATTATGAGTCTCCACATGAGACGGTAAAACTACTGAATTTGGCAGCAATATTAATGATAAGAGAAGGAAAACGGGGCCCTTGGATGTCTGAAATTCCATCTGTTGCTTTGGGGAACTTTCCTTGTTAGAGGCTCTGTTCTAACATCTGGAAGGAAGTTCCAGAGGTCTCCTGCTATGGTTGAAAACAGAGCCTTCATTTGAGGCAGTTCCTGTGGCCAGTCACTACATTACTAAGCAATTTCATGGTCATACATTATTGGAGCCACTAGTGACCAGCTAGGTCCCCTGCTAGCAATGCAACCAGCCTAGTACCATCATGGGATAAGGACATCTGTCAGTCATTGAAGCAAAATTTTCTCTTCATGCTAAGAGTTGATTGCTGGTTAGGATAGAGATACCAAAGCTTTAACAATGAAGATTATTCAACTGGTAAAATGTATTTGATGTAATTTATATTATGGTTGTAGCCTGATAAAAAAAAAATTTTAGATGGATTACTTTATAGGTGATACCGGTTTTTGATAATAGCCATAGGATTTTCTAAAAGCAATCCCCTTAGAAAACACACGCTCTATTTTGAGTCTTTCTGAGCATATGTGTAGCAAGTCTTTCTGAATTTAAACTATCATGTAGCCCATTAAATTACATAACTTTGATCCAGAAATGAGAAAGAGGAGGAGAAAGAAGTAGAGAAGAACTGAGCAGTTTCCACAATGAAGCGGGGGCCGTTCCAGCAAGAGCCTGTGAAGCGGAGCACTTCAGTCTGCAGGCCCCGGTCCGAAACCCTGTCCCAGGCCGTGGTTCCCATTTTCACTGAATCTTTGTGTCTTATCTACAGCATGTCTGCTCTCAATTAAGTCTACTTTGTCTTTGTTTTTCCTTGAGCACATTTTCTTCGCTTTTGCAAAGAGTCTGAGAACGTGAGTACCCATTTCACAAAAATATGCGATGAAGATAAGTGTAATTCTAATCAAACAGAACGTATTTAGGGACCTAAATTTGGTCTTGACTCTGCGAAAGATACAATAGAAGAAGTATATAGCATTAGTTAGAATTCATTGGATGCAAAGAACATGTTCTATGCAGCTAAAACTGATGCAATTGGTAAGAGCAGTTCTCTCCCCCACCCCCCACCCCCGTAACAAAAGTTCTGGAGGCGAGGCTGTTCCCGGTTGATGCAGTCACTCAATAGAATCAGAGATCCATGCTCCTTAGCTTTCCACTCTGCCACCTTGAGATTACCGGCTTTCATCCTCGGCTTTTCTTCTTTGGGCGGCAAGATAGACATCAAAGTTCCCAGCAAGCACAGCGAGATGGAAAACGGGGGAATTTATTTTCGTGCACTTTTGTTTTTTAATCAAGGAGCTAAATATTTCCCAGAAACCATAGAGCCTGCTTCCATTCAAGTCTCACTGGCCAGAGTTGGGCTCACTCCCCATGTCCTGGCTGGCAGAGATGTGGCCAAGACAGGGTTTAGGTATTTTCAGTCAAGAAAGCACAGAGGAGCTTGCACGGTGCAGGTAGCTGGGACATGAGCAATCAACACAAGCTGTCGCATAGTAATAGGCACATTCCACAAAGAGCTTATAATTAACTATTAATACCATCCTTTGGTGTGGCGATTGACAGTTCACAAAGCACCTTCTCATGAATTACTTCACTTGATCTTCACATTACCTTGCAAAATAGATGAAATCACTCCATATTTTTAATGAGGAAAGTGAACCTCAGTAGGGAAAAGACTGGTTGAGACCGTACAAATTAAGCCTCCTTCAACATTATGAGTTTCGTAGTATACAAACTTAAAAAATCACGGCCGTCAGTTAGAACTGGAATGGAAACTTCAAAACCAGAAACTGAGTCAGGGAAACTAAAGCACAACATAGATCACTAGCGAAACTTAACTCATAGTCTAGGAAGACAGGAAATCAGCAAATAAGGAAAAATTAGCAGCAATAAGTGGATAGATTCTAAGACAGGGGCCATGAATGCAAAATTAACTGAGAATTTTAATTCTCCAGCGTTAATTGAGCACCTACTTACACTCTCTTTAGAGTCAGACTATGGAGAAAATCGATGTGAGTTAAACTTAGTCCCTACCTTCTACGAGCAGAGTCAGGTAACACCAACTACTAAACGTTCTAGCAGAGCAGAAGCTCAATGTCCTGTGAACACTTGGGGAAAGATCCAACTATAGACAGATATTAGGGAGGAGGCAGCGTCTTCCCTTACTCTGGGAGAAAAGGGATCCATCAAGGAAACATGTCGCCTGACCAGGCGGTGGCGCAGTGGATAGAGCATCGGACTGGGATGCAGAGGACCCGGGTTCAAGACTCCGAGGTCGCCAGCTTGAGCGCGGACTCATCTGGTTTGAGCAAAGCTCACCAGCTTGGACCCAAGGTCACTGGCTTGAGCAAGGGGTCACTCGGTCTGCTGTAGCCCCACGGTCAAGGCACACATGAGGAAGCAATCAATGAACAACTAAGGTGTGGCAACGAAAAACTAATGATTGATGCTTCTCATCTCTCTCCCTTCCCGTCTGTCTGTCCCTATCTGTCCCTCTCTCTGACTCTCTCTCTGTCCCTGTAAAAAAAAAAAAAAAAGGGAAACGAGTCAGAGGTGGAGGCACCGTGTTAGCAGAGATAATAGGGACGGGGCGTATGGAAGAACGGAGCGGATACGCTGACGGACAGTGTTTGGCGAGGTAGGAACGAAAGGAGGATAGAGGGAGAATGACGTCGTGTGTGTGTGTGTGTGTGTCATCATAAACATCCGTTAATAATTTCCTTGAAACAAAAACACACAAAAGAGGCAGCCAAACAGGAATGGGGTGTTTAAATACCCTTGAGGCGCCCCCACCCCCCTCCTGAGAGCAGACTCCGCGGAGTTGGACCCGCTGGGCTGCGGCCCGCTCCGCCCTGCAGGCCTCCATCCATCTGCTTAAACCGTGAGCCCCTCCCCTTGCATCCCCTGTCTGAACGGTGCTTCTTAGGAAATACAAGTCCAGAACAGGCTCCAAGTGTCACGCGCCAGTCGTCTTGGCGTATGGGGAAGTGTCTGGCCAAACCCCAGAAACACTAGACTCGCTCAGTTCTGTCGGTCTTGCTGCTTCGCTGGTTTGCCCAGGAAGGCAGGAGGTGAAGGAGGCAGAACCCCCGAAGACAGAGAGCTAGCCAAAGCGCTTTTCCAAAACAATCCCTTTTGGTTTCCAACTCCAGGTAACAGTAAGGAGAGGCCTACGACCAGGAAGTTTCTCTTGCACTTGGAAGTTGTGGGCAGTAGAGCTTCTAACCTCTCTCAGGGGAGGTGGGCACAGAAGGGATTCAAGGACATCCCCTGGGCCCCGCCCACCCGGACCGAGGCCCCTCACTCCCTCCGTTATGACCGAGATGAATGGCCGGGCTGGCACACATGACAGCTCTCCCCTTCCAAGTTTGAGCACTGAGGGGAGGCTTCCCTTAGTTAACAGAACGATAAGTATTATTGCTAAAAGGCACCGGACCAGCAATCCTGGGAGCCAATTCGAAGTTAACATGAAGATAGGTGCACAGGTGGAAGCAACCCAAGCGTTTGTCAGTAGAGGGGGTGTTCTATAATCATAGTTTTGGAATGCCATGGAGAATTTTTTTAATGGAGTAACCTGGCCTGTGGTGGCACAATGGACCTGGACTACTGAGGTCGCCGGTTTGAAACCCCAGGTTTGCCCGGTGAAGGTACATACAATAAGCAATCAGTGAACAAGTAAGGTAAAGCAACTGAGTTAATACTTCCCATTCCTTCCCACCCCCTCCTCTCTCTGTAAAATCCATTAAAAATAAAGACATAAATAAAAATGGGGTAGATCCATGTATACTGACCCAACACACAGTAAATTTTTATAAAAGGCTTTGTATTCAAAGAACCACACATACAGAATGATCTGTTTATATAAAACATATAAATCATATACATATAATGTTTTATAGTGACTATATCTGGAGACAGGGATGAAGAAGGACTTTTCAACTTTTTAATAAACATTTCTATATTCTTTGCATTTTATATAGTGTGTCCATCACCTGTGTGACTTGAGAGAAAGGTTTTGCTCCTGTACATAAGTGGTGACCCAGCAGGACTGGCCCAGAGAGCCAGGCCTGGGAGTTGCTTATCTGACAATAGGTAGAACAGCCTGAAGTGGAGGACGAGGGAGATGGAAGAGAAACCGCGGAGAATTTCCCAGGGTAAGTGTGAGACGGGGTGAGTTCTGGCCCCAGGGCAGTGCAGACACTGTCGACATTTTGTCCTGCTCTACACTGTCAGCTTATTACAGGCCACTGAGGGCTCAGTCATTGCTTCACAGCAATTAGCCTGTGGAACTTTCAGAAAGTTACCTCTAAGTGTCGGTTTTCTCATCTGTTAGAAAAGGAGAGGGGCCTGACCAGGTGGTGGCGCAGTGGATAGAGCATCGGACTGGGATGTGGAGGACCCAGGTTCAAGACTCCAAGATCTCCAGCTTGAGCGTGGGCTCATCTGGTTTGAGCAAAAAAAAAGCTCACCAGCTTGGACCCAAGGTCGCTGGCTCAAACAAGGGGTTACTCGGTCTGCTGTAGCCCCACGGTCAAAGCACATATGAGAAAACAGTCAATGAACAACTAAGGTGTCGCAACAAAAAAACTGATGACTGATGCTTCTCATAATCTCCATTCCTGCCTGTCTGTCCCTATCTATCCCTTTCTCTGATTCTCTGTCTCTGTAAAAAAAAAAAAAAAAAAAAAAAAGGTGTTATGTATAGAAATAGATCATAGTACACAAACTACCAAAACTGACTCAAGAAGAAATAGAAAGAAAAAAAAAAAGAAAGAAAAGGAGAGAGGAGAGGACCAACCATGGGAAGATGTCACATACCCGGTATGGTGGAACGTGAGGGAGCAGTGCTCCTCCGTTTCAGCTCCTTGGCGCCCCCTGCCGCTGTTGTCCCCAATCCACAGCTCCCTGCATAAGCAACTAGATTTTGCTGTATTCTAAGGCTGGTCCGAGTATCCTAGGCTTTCTTCACTGTGTTTCAGTCAGTTCCCTGTATCTTCTGGACTATCCTTCTGCTAGAGGACGTGACCCCAGTTGACCCTCAAACTGGACCCAGGCAATGGAGGCCCTCCGCCCTCTCCTGTGTCCTTGAAACGGAGGTCCTGCCCACTGTCCCCACAGCTGAAGCTGCTTCAAGGGCTCAGCCTTCAGAGAGTCTGAAGTTACTGAGACCATCAAACAGTCCGCGTGACTGAACCCAGTGAAGGCCTCTCTAAAATTCTAGTGGGCAGGTGTGCAGAACTAACTTGTCTTGTGACTGCCCAGGAAAAGCCTCGTGAGTCAGTTCCCTGGCTTATTAAATCGGCCACCTTCCCATCGGAAGTGGTCTGCCTCTTCCTTCCATCTCTGCCTGCCCTCGCAGGCGTCCCCAAACTATGGCCCGCGGGCCGCATGTGACCCCCTGAGGCCATTTATCCGGCCCCTGCCGCACTTCCAGAAGGGGCACCTCTTTCACTGGTGCTCAGTGAGAGGAGCACTGTATGTGGCGGCCCTCCAACGGTCTGAGGGACAATGAACTGGCTCCCTGTGTAAAAAGTTTGGGGACCCCTACAGGGGTCCAATTCCAGGTTTCACCTGCGAAGCTCCCGATCTCTAACCAACACTGTGTAACCTTCAGGCAAATAGAGCAGATCCAGATCTGTGGTCCCGTGAACTATGCCGTGCACGTGGCATTTCAGCAAATATATATTTCAAGGCAGACAGTCCTCTGAGTCTCGTTGAGTATCTCACGCAACACTGATGGGCGATTGCCTATCAAGGTGAAATGGTTGTTGCCATGTGTGCGGCTGATGGAGAATAGCAGCAGCCTCCTCGGGAGCTAATAAAAGGCCATCTGGAGGCACCCTTCAACACCGACGTTACATTTCATTTTTTTAATGCACTAGAGATGGCATGGGAAATTAGGTTTTGTGAATGCCCGCAAAGTGGCATGTCTGTTGCCTTTCCTTGAGACTTTGTCTTTTATATTTATGATATTGTTTTTAAACTGACAAGGTGACTCAAATCAAATCCATTTGCAGAGCCTACTTTGGGTATGTGCTTCTGTAAATTTCTATATATCACAAATCCACACCTTGGCAACGGACTAAATAAATATCATACCTTATGTGCTAGCGTCCTCAGATCGCTTTAGTTGTCAAGGTAAAGGAGACAATCATTTTTGGGTTTTTTTTACTTGTCTTAACTGAGTGAAAAATCTTGTTCACTGTCTCATTGGATAACCCACATATTTTTCCCATCTCCCTAAGGGAAGTGAAACTAATAGTCTTCAGTGTTTACTCTGACACATACATTCAAATAAAAACATTCAAGGTTATTAAAGTATTAAGACATCTGAGCCTCCGCAGAACAAATAGATAAGTCGCCCAGAATCCAACATCTGGTAAGAGACCGAAACTGAACTTGGCCTTCGATCAGTCTCATGCGCAAGTCCTTGCTCTTCCCACCGTTGAGCGTGGTTCCCTGAGATGGAGAAGAGAGGCTACGTCCTGGGTACACAACCACAAAAGCCCGGAGCGGAAGCTTGATCAAGTGGACAGGAAGCAGGAAAGGGAAATATATTTCCAAATTGGAGTCAGCGTCTTAGAAACAGAAAGCCTTATACCCATCAACACCCATAATCAGGTTACTTCTGTACCACCTGCACCTCTGCTCTACCATTTAGTGGACGCCTCGTGAAGATTTAAAGTAAAAAAAACACACATGCGTCCACACACAAATACACATCTGTCAAAAATACTCAAATTATGGAATGCAGATAAAGAATTGCCCCGCAGAAGCACGTCTATACAGAGGAGGTACACATGCTGTATTCCGTAGCGTACCGTTCCCCCCCTCCCTCTTCTGGTTCCTTGTGGAGAGCACAGTCCCGGTTGACGTTCTCTTTAGGAAGTGTCCTATGGTACCTATGTTGGGCTCTCGTTGTTCCTGAACCAAATTTGGGCTCAGTAAAGCCCTAATGGGGCAAATGAAAGCATAAGCTGCACACAGGTGATTTAAATAACTTTGCTGCCAATTTCACACTGTTCAGAAAAAAAAAAAAAAACACTTCTTTCTCTGTGCCTTAATTTTCCCTTGTTCTCTGTCCCCTTCCCCTGGTTCTATTATCCACATGTATCCATTTCACACCCTTAGCTCTTTTATAAACTCTCTCAGGGCAAAATGTATGTGTGTAAAAAAAACCTAGTAAGAATTGTCAACACCTCTCCCAGAGTTATTTGCAGTCTACTCTCAGTTCTGACTGGGATTGAGGGTGCTGTCTACTGTTAAAGGAATTTCCAGCAGAAATGTATATTTTAAGACAGCATTTTTGAAATCATACTAAGTGGGTCATTTCTCCTCTCAGTCTGTAAATTTATTGTCCAACCAAATATAGACTTCGATGAGTCATAAAATTTGACTGAATAAAAAACTGTTTTTTATCAAGTAAATCGTGGTCGTCCAATTAGCCACATTCTCATAATAATGATGGAGGAAAGACATTTCACAAAACCATTTTCACTCCACTGAAGAATGAGTCACACCCACCAACTGGCTAACAACTGGATATTCAAAGAACCCGTGGCTGGATTCTTAGCAAATGGAAATCTAGAATTATCTCCAATGTCTTCTTCTATAAGAAGGGCTGGCATTTTAGAGAACAGAAAGGTCACTTAGAATTTTGAAACCAACAGCAAAACAACAAAAAGTCTCTTTCTCTCCTGGTTCTTTGCTAGATGATCATAATAAATCCTCCCATCTGTCATATTTTGGGGGGAGGCATGTCTCTTTGTTTGGGTGAGCCAGTAAAGCAAGTGCTTGAACTCTCTCACCTAAAAAGGCAGTGAACACAGCTTGCCTTAATTATTTGGCCTATTGCAGACACCTTCTCTGAATCATTTTATATGAATGAGGCTGCCAATTCAAGTACAGCAGGTCTTCAAATAACATCCTTTCATTCAATGTTATTTCGTTATAACACTGATGAGAAAAGCAAACCAATTCCCGGCCACGGCTACTGTCCGTGTGAAGTTTGCACGCTGTCCTGTGTCTTTTCTCCAGAGAGTCTGATTTCCTCCCACATCCCAGAGATGCTTGCGTTTGGTGAAGGGGCGTGTCCGAATTGTCCCATCTGACTGCGTGTGAGGGTGTGGGTGGGTGGCCCTGCGATGGAAGGGTGTCCTGTCCAGGGTGCCCAGCCTGGTGCCCTGAGCTGCCAAGTTAGGGTCTGCCACCCAGGCCCTGAACTGCAATAGCAGGTGGGAAAGTATTTTGTTTTATATTAATCTTTTTTAAATGTATGTATAGCTCATATTTATTTCAATGTTTAATATTAGAAGTGTTTTGGGCCTGACCTGTGGTGGCACAGTGAATAAAGTGTTGACCTGGAACGCTGAGGTCGCCAGTTCGAAACCCCATGCTTGCCTGGTCAAGGCACAAAGGGGAGTTGATGCTTCCTACCTGCCCTCCTCTAAAAAATGAATAAATAAAATCTTGGTAGAAAATCTTTGTTTGGGGTTTCTATTGAGAAGTTTGGCGTTAAGTTAGTGACCAGAAATATACCACAGTAACTTATTCTTTATATCAATTAGCCTGTGGCAAAACTGGTTTCATTATACATTGTTTCACTTAAAGTTACAGTTTTCAAGATTTTTTCTGCTGATGTTAAGTGAGGTCTTACTGTGTACATAAGGCTCATAGCTAAAAAGTTTGTTTCTCCCCCAAACAATGGAATGGTTTTCCAGTGATCCAGTTAAGAGATTCCTCTGTAACCAGTAACACACTTAGTAGGACAACCCTGGTTTTGAGTGTGGGGTTTACAAAATGAATTGAAAGTAAGAGGCCTACTCTGAACTAAACTGCATCTTTGGTAAGCAATGTTCGAGTGGGCCGTCAGCCCCAGTCTGAGAAATACCTCCCTAATTGCGGAAGCCGTGGCCAGCCTTAGGCAAAAAGGAAATGGCAAAACCTCTCCGTGTCCCCTACTTCACTGGCCTCTAAGAAAGCTATTATCCATCACAAAGGCCTTCGTTATAGGAACCACGTCAGAGAAAAAAATCTTACAGCTCAGACTTTTCAAAAAGGAAATAATATAATTTCTACTTTAGTCACATACAAAAATATCTTCTACCTGAAATCAGCAAGCTCCCTGGAGGAAATCAATTTTTTAAAAAGGATTCACAAGGAGATGTTCATAAATGATAACATCCAGTATCCTGGAGTTCAACCTTCTCGTGAATTTCATGCTTCAACCTCATCAGCTGCTCCCGTTTCCCTGATGCTGTCTCCTCATAGCTCTGTTAGGTATCCTCAGCCCTCTCCCTATTTAAGCTCCCTCACTGTTTCGGGCTCCACATGCTGTCTCCTCTTTGTGGCTTTCATTCCTCCCATAGGAAAAACTTAGCAACTTCATGTGCTCTCACAGCACTATGCAGAGACCTCCTTTACAAAACGCTACAGTCAGTCTCCTTACAAGTTCATCTTCTGCAAAATGGCTACCAGCTTCTTGAGAAGAACCATGTCATAGGCATATATTACTTTTATTTCCAAGGGCTCTCAGTGAGGTTAGCATAACTACTATAGAAAACATTTATTGGTGTCCTCATGTATGCACACAGTTCAAAGCAAGTTATATGCAGTTTGGTTTGTTGTTGTTTTTTTCAGTGAGAGGAGGGGAGATAGTGAGGCAGATTCCTGCATGTGCCTGGACTGGGATCCACCTAGCAATCCCATCTGGAGCCAACGCTCAAGTACCAAGCTATTTTTAGTGCCTGAAGCTGATGATGCACTCCAACAGAGCTATCTATCCTCAGCACCCAGGGTCAACACTGAACAAGTTGAGCCACTGGCTGCAGGAGAGGATGGAGAGAAGGGGAACAGAGGAGAAGCAGATGGTCACTTCCCCTGTGTTCCCTGACTGGGGATCAAACCCAGGATGTCCATACGCTGGGCCAACGCTCTATCCACTGAGCCACAGACCAGGGCCTGCATTATTTCATTTAATCTTTAAAATTAGCATTTTATGCAGACTCTGTCCTCGCCCTCTTTTAAGATATAAAGCTGCAGCATACAGCAAGCAGAGCTGTGGCAGTGCCCGCCTGGCATGGCAACGGCTCTCCGGGAGTGGGCAGCACACATCCGGCACAAGCAGCAATGCACCTCTCTGTAGTGCCTTTAGAGTAACTTTAAATGTTCGACTTAACATTAGGCTTTTAGCAGATATGTTTACACCTTTAAAGAATATTTTTACAGGTCTTGGTGCCTCACACCAAAAAACATGTTAGGAGCAAAGGGGGCCATCTGTCTAGTGTCCTTCAAATATTACTGTCTAGATAAGCACCCACTCTGGCAGAAAATTGTTATCAACATTGGTCTGATGACTGCATGGTCTAATGAGAATGACAAAACTAAGGGAGACAATAGTTCTGGCTGACGTGTAGTAGGGACAGTCTAGAAAAGTGTACGATGTCATCACTGTTACTCTTCTACCCCCTGAGAAGCTTCAGTCTAAGCCTCCCGACCCCTGGAAGAATGGAACAGGAAACTGTCCTTTTGCTGTAGACATCTGTAACGCTGACTGGCTAGGGGAGGCCCTGCGAAAACAATAAAATCTTGCATGTTTTTATTTTCCAAAAGTAATAGCATATTAGAATTTAACAAATGACATCCAACCCACAAAAATTCTATATTACATCATTTCATAGCATTTATCTAAATTAATATTTTGTCCATGATCTCAGAATCAAATGATTAGAATAATCCTGGAAGAAGTCAGAGTCTGCATTTCTCTTTTAAAGGACTCCGGGGACCATGTGCATCCTGTTGTGTGTAAATTACTTTTATCATGCTGAACTTCGTGGTCAGTGGTAAGAGAAGGTCACTATAACAATAAGAGGTCTGAGTGCAGAGGGAGGAAATAGGCCATGAAGAATTAGTAACTTACCATGAGTCAGTGTGAATTACAGCTGGGCTTCCTGAATAAAATTCAATAATCATCTCGTATCCAAGGTCATATTCTAGATTCATTGCTAATGAACTAACCATTTTAACACAAATGCAGCACGGTTTGTGAACAACGATCACCATTGGATTTTACTGACTATAGATCACAATCACAAAGGACATTAGGGGCGTCTAAGCAGATTATTAAAGAGAGGCGCTTCTCCTGAGCATGTTTATAGCACCTATGGTCTCTAGGGTGGGCATCAGTTCAGTGTTTCAAGCATATAGAATAATCCTGGACTTAGAGAGACACCTACAGGTACAACAGAAAAAAACGAAAATGAGAATCTGAGAACTAGAAAATCATACATTATAACAATATTTAATCAGGAAAATCAAATGATTTTTCTTCAAAAGTATTTTTAAATGCTGAGCATTTTCCATCATGATAAGCATAAATTACCAGGCGTCCCCAAACTACGGCCCCGCGGGCCGCAATGTGGCCCCCTGAGGCCATTTATCCAGCCCCCACTGTACTTCTGGAAGGGGCACCTCTTTCATTGGTGGTCAGTGAGAGGACCACTATATTTGGCAGCCCTCCAATGGTCTAAGGGACAGTGAACTGGCCCCCTGTGTAAAAAGTTTGGAGACCCCTGAATTAGACAATACCTTAGTAACAAATACATACAGAACTATGTAGATTTCTAAAAATTTTATCTCCCACCTTTAGGCTACTTACAAAATCAAACTTTGCCTAATGGCCTTAACAATGATCCATAATTCTTTTAAAATGAGGCAGAATTTACCTATTAGTAGAAATAATATTAGCTGTTATCATTGTTAAGCCTAATCCGGAAGGACCCGAAACATTGAAGACACGAATAAAGTCCGTTGATTACACACCAAAGCTTTACTGTCTAGCTTGGCCAAGCGGCAGCAACTCCTACAGAAATCTGAAGGAGAGCGCGCCGGCCCTTTGTTCTACCTAGTTTTGTAAGTGGGAAGTGCAGAAGCAAAAATTGTAATTAGGAGCCTCTTACCACTACTGGTTATAGTCATAGGTCCTTTAACATGATAGGACCATGTTCAATTTGCAAGCCATACATCCTTTTGAAGAAAACAAAATTTAGAAGTCAACACAATGGCAGAAAGATATCTTTTTACATATTAAAAGGCATTCCCATATTATCTAGTGTTCATCTGCTATCTCTCTGTCCTGAGTCACACGTGTTAACTACACGCATTTATATAGGAGAGGTAGTTTCTGTGGGGACAAATGTCAGTAAATGGTTCATTGCTATAAGAAAAGGTTTATTTTGGCTTTTCTCTTCCTGCACCTGGCTAGCCATTCACCCCTTTCCCCACAGTGGTGGAATGTCTGGGGATCCATGTTTTCCTCCCCTTTGCATTTACAATACAATCACACAGTACAGAGACTATTCTCACAATTTCTCTGCACACCTTAACCCAAATTAATAAAATGTTCTCCAAGCCTCTTAAAATATTAATATTAATTCTGTAGCTTTTGGTACTTTACAACACCTGCGGGTGAAGTGGCTCAGTGGCTCCTCAATCATCATCATTTTTTTTTTTTTTTACTGAGTAGCTACCAAATTGTAACTAGTATATTTAATTATTCATTATTTCAATAAGTTTTTTTCTTCACTTAAAATATAATATTCCTGCCTGACCAGGCGGTGGCACAGTTAATGGAACATCAGACTGGGATGCAGAGGACCCAGGTTCGAGACCCCGAGGTCACCAGCTTGAGCGCGGGCTCCTCTGGTTTGAGCAAAAAAGGCTCATCAGCTTGCACCCAAGGTCGCTGGCTCGAGCAAGGGGTCACTCAGTCTGCTGAAGCCCCCCGGTCAAGGCACATATGAGAAAGCAGTCAATGAACAACTAAGGTGCCGTAACGAAAAACTGATGATTGATGCTTCTGATCTCTCTCCCTTCCTGTCTGTCTGTCCCTCTCTATCCCTCTCTCTGACTCTCGCTCTGTCTCTGTAAAAATAATAATAATAATAATAAAACAAAATATGTATATTAATATTCCTGGTAAAATGAACAGTCTACATCAGCAGACATTTATGCCTTAACCTAAGCGGTTTTATTAGGCCGCTTTTTCATTTGTTACTGCTTGACAAAGGTGTTTGAGTATGAAGCAGACAGAAGTGTAAGTACAAGTGGAGGGTGATGCTGGCAGATGGCATCATTTTGTCTGGACAGATCTAGAGTTCTTCAGTCCGCCCTCATCTCTCCTCTCCCCTCCCTGACCTGGAGACCAGAGGAAGGACTCGTGTGTCTCCTTTGGTTTGGTCACTGTCTCTCCCCCAGCCCTGTAGGATCTGCTCAGAAAGAGTCCCTCCCCAAGCCCCTCCTCCACTTCCTACACTGCTATTACAATATTTGCTTAGCACGTAAATTTCCAGTAAGATGCAGGGAAAGGACTCGGATGCCTTCAGAGAACCTTAAAGATGTTATTCCAGGGTACTTGCAAAGCCAGTAAAGCTTCCAAAGCCCTAGTACGGACAAAAAGATCATTAGGAAACAAATCCCGTAATTTTGCCTTTTCCTGCTTTTGACATTATTCCTGTGTATCCAGTCATGAAATCACTGCACATCAAATGAGATCCACTGACCGCCACCACCACCAAGACCAGGGCGGCTGGGAGACTCTCGCCTTCCTCAAGCATGTCTGGGTCGAGGAGAAGGTGTTGCTGCGACCTTCCCCATCTGGGGTCTCGCTTTCATTCCACCCACCTTTGGCCCCCACACTGAGTACACCGCCATGATCGCCCAGGTCACGCCCTACAACTACCCAGTGCCCGGCCAAGATGAGGGAACACGCGGGACCTGCCCAGCTGCCCCCAGGCCAAAGCTTGGAGCGGCTGGGAAAACTGTGAACACCTCCACTGATGGGGAGGACGTCCCCGCTCCTGTGGCCCCCAATAAAAATGTAAAAACAAAAAAAGTCCACAGAACAACCAAAATAGGTGAGAGAGCATAGCAGATTCCACAGAGCAAATATTGTACCTAAAAATCAAAAGCCTGGTTTTTTTAAGATAAAGCCAGATTCTGTCATTTCCATCCCCCAAAATAAGATCACATCCTCCCCATCTTTGCCATCGCTGAGCAGCACCTGAGCAGGTAAGCGGAACACATAGAATTTCTGTTACATTACTATAACAGTCTCTTAACTCTTATCCGGTCTTGCCCCCACTCAAAGGCATCTTCCACACAGCTCCCGTGCTAACAACACAAATCTCATCAGATTATTTCTGTGGTTAAAATCCTTATATGGGGCCCTGGCCGGTTGGCTCAGTGGTAGAGCATCGGCCTGGCGTGCGGGAGTCCCAGGTTCGATTCCCGGCCAGGGCACACAGGAGAAGCGCCCATCTGCTTCTCCACCCCTCCCCCTCTCCTTCCTCTCTCTGTCTCTCTCTTCCCCTCCCGCAGCCAAGGCTCCATTGGAGCAAAGATGGCCCGGGCGCTGAGGATGGCTCCACGGCCTCTGCCTCAGGTGCTAGAATGGCTCTGGTCGCAACAGAGCAATGCCCTGGATGGGCAGAGCATCGCCCCCTGGTGGGCATGCTGGATGGATCCTGGTCGGGCTCATGCAGGAGTCTGTCTGACTGCCTCCCCGTTTCCAGCTTCGGAAAAATACAAAATACAGACAAACAAATAAACAAAAATCTTTATATGGTTCTCTGGCTTTATCTACAGGATCAAGTCCAAATCCCTTAACTGCACAAGGCTCTATTGTGATCTGGCCCATCTACCTTCCCAGTTTTATGCCTTACCATTCATTCTTTTTAAGTAATAATAGTAGTAATATAATAACAATAATATAAACAATTAACATTCATAAAAGATGTACCGTGTCGACTGTCCTAAATACTCTTTATTGTGGTAAAATGTAGGTAACATGAGATTTACCTCACGAACCATCTTTAATGTTTCAGCACAGTCACACTGCTGTGCACCCGTCACCACCGTCCATCATCTCTGGGACTTCTTCATCTTCCCTGAAACTCTACAACCCATTCAACACCGAGTCCTCAGTCCCTCCTCGCCCCAGGCTCTGGCCACCACCATTCTACTTGTCTCTACAAAGTTAACTATTCTAGGTACCTCGTAAAATTGAAACCACATATTTGTCCTTTGTAACTGAAATCACGTATCTGTCCCTTTGTGACTGGCATATTCTACTGCAATGTCTGTAAGGCTGATCTGTGGTGCCGTGCATGTGTTGGAATGTCCTTCCATTTTAAGGCTAAATAGTATTCTTATTTTGAGTATACACCACCTTTTATTTGTCCATTCATCTGTCAATGGAGAGGGAGTATTCATAAATCCCCACTCTCCCAGGTCCTGAGCCCCGCCCAGCAATAAGGTCACGTGTCCTGCCCAGGAAGAGAGCAGTCAGACTGGAAGTGCTCTGCCGCCTCCCTCCTGCTCCAACCCTGGGTCTGACTTAACACTCTGACCGCTAAGCCCAACAGAACTTGGCTGAGAACCATAACCACAATATATGTCCCTACATAAATAAGCTCCCAGTATCTTTTCCAAGATAGATGTAACTATTTTATTCATATACAGATTTTATTTTCTGGTGCACAAGTCAGTATAACACTACACTAAAAAAAGAACTAGTCAGATTTTTTAAGGTAAAATTTAATTCTTAAAATAGAAAGTAAATAGATTTATAAGGAACAGTTCAAAAAATTATAATTTTATTATTTTTCTTTCTTCTTCTCCAAGTGAGAGGAGGGGAGACAGACTCTCGCATGCACCCCAACTGGGATCCACCCAGTGACCCCCATCTGGGGCCAATGCTCTGCCCATCTGGGGCCATGCTCGCAACAGAGCTATTTTTAGCTCCTGAAACGGAGGCTGCAAGGAGTCATCCTCAGCGCCCAGAGCCAATGTGCTGGAACCAATCCAGCCATGGCTGTGAGATGGGGTGGGGGCGGGGGGAGAGGAGGAGGGGAGGGGTGGAGAAGCAGATGGGCGCCTCTCCTGTGTGCCCTGGCCAGGAATTTAACCCGGGACTTCCACATGCTGGGCTGACGCTCTACAGCTGAGCCAATCAGCCAGGGCCATGGTTTTTTAACAAGCGAACTTGACTTGAAGGAACTGCTGAGCTAAAGCCAGCCCGAGGGTCATGATTTTTTAAACGAATACCTTTCTCTAGAGTTTCTGGTAAAGTAATGAGCATGTGTTATTGAGAGTTTTTGAGGACAATTTTTTTAAAGTGAAACTATACATACACACTATAGCATGACAACATTCTTATAAGTCAGGTATTTTAAAGTCAAGCCTTCAGGAAAGCATACACCAGGTGCTGAATTTACTGGGAAATATCTTCCTTGATCATCACTGAGAGACTATTTTAGAAAAAAGCTCAAACAAAAACAAGATGTTACATAGACTGTTGCTTCCTTTCCAAGCACTTCTCAATATCATCAAGCACTTGGACAGCAGCCTTTGGAATTCGAGTCCCAGGACCAAAGACATTGGAAACACCAACTTCAAACAGAAATTCATAATCCTGTTGAAAAAAAAATGTTTAATTAATACAAACAATATTTTTAATTTCAAGGAAACAAAAAAAAAGACCAATATTTGCCTTTTTTTCCTTCTTTGTCCCCAATGCCCCAAATTTTCTTATCTGGTCCACAACTGGCATTTGGGGATGAAAAACTCGTCCCTGACTGGGACCAACAGCCACCAGCACCACCTTTCCACTCCGTCACTGAAAGAACAGAACACATTCCGCCACTTTCCAAACTCCCCGAGGCGGCGTCTGTGGTGAGAGCTACAGGGCCACTGCTTGGGAACACTGGAGCCCCAAATCACAATCTCCTCCCACCTAAGCTCCCACTACTTGTCATTATTTGTGTTAAATTTAGTGTCACAGTATAGCTTTGAGTTTACAAGGCTATTTATTTTCTCCAAGGCATTTGTCTGCAGCTAGTGAATGGTGGTACTTTGAATTTGGCTTCATGATGGAATTATCGCTAGTTTTCGTGCTATAAAACGCCCCTGGCCAGCCCTGGCCGGTTGGCTCAGCGGTAGAGCGTCGGCCTAGCGTGCGGAGGACCCGGGTTCGATTCCCGGTCAGGGCACACAGGAGAAGCACCCATTTGCTTCTCCACCCCTCCGCCGCGCTTTCCTCTCTGTCTCTCTCTTCCCCTCCCGCAGCCAAGGCTCCATTGGAGCAAAGATGGCCCGGGCGCTGGGGATGGCTCTGTGGCCTCTGCCTCAGGCGCCCAGGATGGGCAGAGCATCACCCACTGGTGGGCAGAGCTTCGCCCCTGGTGGGCGTGCCGGGTGGATCCCGGTCAGGCGCATGCGGGAGTCTGTCTCACTGTCTCTCCCTGTTTCCAGCTTCAGAAAAATGAAAAAAAAAAAAAAAAAAAAAAAACGCCCCTGGTCATAAGACACACCTGGGGTTTTAAGGAGGAAAATAAGAAAAAAGATATTCTGAACAAAATGGTGTGTTAAAATATTTAATAAGATACCATTTTTTTTTTTTTTTTTTTGCTCCAATAAGACACACAGGCATTTTCGCCTCCACTTTTGAGGGGAAAAAAGTATGTCTTGAGCGAAAAATGTAGGTTTTTATAAATGAAGATTAGCTCACTTTTGAAAAATTCTCTTATTATAGATGGACCTTGAGAATATTATGTTAAGCAAAGTAAGTAAATCAGAAAAAGCTAAGAACTATATAATCTCACATCATGTGGGATATAAAACTGAGACCCAGGGACATAGACAAAAGTGAAGTGGTTATCAACAGGGGGAGGCAGGGAGGACTATCAGGGGCCAAATACATGGGGGGGGCAAGTGGTTTAACTCTGGGTGCCGGGTACACACACAATAGATAGTTCATCTGCCATGGAAATGTACACCTGAAGCCTATGTGTTCCTCTGGACCAATCTCACCCCATTAATTTTAATTTCTAAATTAAAAAAAAATTCTATTGTTGATGCTGCTGTTCATTAGTTTATTTTTAACAAAGTCAAAATTTGAGTAAAAACATTCCCAGGACATAAATACTCATCCAAGCTTTAGGCTGGTTCAATGTTGGAATGTTTATAGCTAGAATATCAAGATTAGGGCACACTCTAGAGCCCTGACCCTCAATTGCTGAGCAATTGTTATTCCAGGGCATTCTGGCTTGCCTGCGTCAGCTGCAGCACCCTTTTCTATTCTCATGAGCCATTTTCTTGTTGAGTCAGGTATAACTGACATATAACATTAGTTTCAGGTGCATAACATAATGATTTGACATTTATAAATTCTATGAAATGACTACCGTGATAGTTCCAGCTAACACCCATCACCACACAGAGTTACTCAATTGTGTGTGTGTCTTGAGAACTTCACTTTCAAATATGCAGACAGTACTATTTACAGTCACCCTGCCATACGTCACATCACCATGACCTACTTATTTTAGAACTGGAAGTTTGTACCTTTTGACTCCCTTCACCTATTTATTTCAGCATCCTCAACTGTGGCAATCACCAATCTGTCCTTCCACATAGAAGTGAGATCATAAGGTACTTGGCTTTCTCTGTCTGACGTATTTCAGTTAGCATAACACCCTCAAGTGTTGTCGCAATTCTTTGTGACTGAGTAATATTCCACTGTGTATTTATACCACATTGTCATGGAGGTGCCTGTTTGCGTTTTCTTCAGATTAATGCCCAGAAGTGGACTTAATGAATCATATGGTAGTTCTATGTTTAATTTTTTGAGGAACCTCCATACTGTTTTCTATAGTGCCTGCACCAATTTCTAGTCCTGCCAACAGTGCACAAAGATTCCCTGTTCTCTACATCTTGCCAACATTTGTCATTTCTTGTCTTTTTGATGACATTCTAACGGGTGTGAGGTGACACATCCTTCTAGTTTTGAATTGCACTTCATTGATGATTAGTGATGGTGAGCATCTTTTCATATGCCTATTGGCCACCTGTATATTTTCTTTGGAAACATGTCTGTTCAGATAATGGACCCATTTTTAAATCAGACTCTCTGGTTTTTGCAGAATCCTTTTTAATGGCAACAATTTTCATTCTCAAAGTCACTATATCTGGATGATAAATTACACGGTCATGCTTATTATCCCCTATTTCTTTTCTGTCTCTATTATTTCCTTATAATATTCTTGTAATACTATAATTCTGCAATGGCACTTAACACATCTTTCTGAACTTTTCTCCATCTACTCTGTGAACTACTAAAGACAGAGATCATGTCTAATCATCTCTGTCTCTTTAGCATGTGGTACGTAAAGTCACTCAAAATGTCATTATTCTCGGGCAATGCTATAGATTTAAAAGTTCACAAGAAAACTTGATAAAACTGTAATTAACAATTATCTTCAAAGTGGGGATGGTCAAATCGATACGTTATCTTCTTCTATCCTTCCTAATAATGCTGGGTACCATTGTTCTGGCATCTGAGTTATGGATTTAGAATGGAGGACTCTACTAAGGGAGGACTGTGAAACTGCAACTGGAGAAAGGGTCCTTGACTTATCCTAAACCTTTCGTGAGCCTGTAAAATGTATTTTAATGAGAGGATAAAATGTCAGAAACAAGGGAATCTGAGGAAAGGGTATACCGGTGTTCTTTGTACTATTTTCATTTTGTACTTTATCTATTAGTTTGTAACTATTTCTAAATAAAAAGTTATTATTGGCCCTGGCCAGATGGCTCGGTTGGTTAGAGCATCTTCCCAAAGCAGAGGTTGCCAGTTCGATCCCGGTCAGGACACATACAGGAACAGTTCGATATTCCTGTCTCTCTCTCTCCCTTCTTTCCTCTCTCTAAAATTAATAGAATAAGCATTTAAAAATTTTTTAAGTTATTATAAAATGCCCTCCACTGAGCTCAGCCAAGCATATCCCATTGCCTGTGTCAGATGAAAGTAAGCACCATGAGGCTGTTAATGTTGCCTAGAATTCTTGGAAGCCACTGTTGTTAAAGGGTTAGAAGATCCTGATGGTGGTTACACATTAACTTAACCAGGCTGCAAAAACTAAGCTCCACAATGGCAGTGGCTAAATGTTTGATTAACCACCATATTAGCAGAGCTATCTAATTTAAAATCTAAGCATCTTTCAATCAAGTAATAACATTTTATATATTTACTGCAAACAAATAAGAAAAATGCATGGGAGTCGACTGCTGTATCATCAAGGATACACATATTAACACCCAGGTGTGTCATGACTGAAAATGATCCTCAGTCTTTAAACTCATGGGAATAAAATACAGCAAACACCTATAGATATTCCAAAGAATTCCAGTACCCAGAGAGCTAATACTACTGGTGTAAAATATATTTCTTGAAAATGTCAGCTTACTCATGTTAACAGGCCTGTGTTTTTTCTCAACTCATAATTCAATTTCATACTTTGTGCTAACTAATTATTTTGGTTCTAGAATTTTAACATCATGCCCAAGAGCTTAAATATTACAGTCTCTAAAACGGCAATGTGGATAGAATTATTCCATTGATAGATAGCAATAAAGAATAAAAGCTCTTCATATTCCCAAACAGTAAACTATATTTATGAAAAAATAGGTAAGTATGTTAACAAAAAGTGTTAAGTTTACTATCTCACCTTTAAGTGATGTTGTTAAGAAAGAATAAATAATATATACTTTGTTTGCTATTACTAATCTCATAACCTCATACATATGTATTTTCTCATTTCATTATTAGTATGTAAAGTCACTATATTATACTCCTAGTTGTAATAGCGATAAAAAACTGTAGACCTGGACACAGATCACATTTCAATGAGAGGTTCCTGCTATATTGGTGAGGATTCTGTAGCATCTATAAATCATTTACTTAGAGCAATCTCATTCACAGTTCTTCTACCTCAATATTTTTTCCATTCTCAGTAAAAAACTTTACATAATTAAAAATTGGATTAGAGGCCCTGGCCGGTTGGCTCAGCGGTAGAGCGTCGGCCTAGCGTGCGGAGGACCCGGGTTCGATTGCCGGCCAGGGCACACAGGAGAAGCGCCCATTTGCTTCTCCACCCCTCCGCCGCGCTTTCCTCTCTGTCTCTCTCGTCCCCTCCCGCAGCCAAGGCTCCATTGGAGCAAAGATGGCCCGGGCGCTGGGGATGGCTCTGTGGCCTCTGCCCCAGGCGCTAGAGTGGCTCTGGTCGCAACATGGCGACGCCCAGGATGGGCAGAGCATCGCCCCCTGGTGGGCAGAGCGTCGCCCATGGTGGGCATGCCGGGTGGATCCCGGTCGGGCGCATGCAGGAGTCTGTCTGACTGTCTCTCCCTATTTCCAGCTTCAGAAAAATGAAAAAAAAAAAAAAAAAAAATTGGATTAGAAATAGACCCAATTTATGTCTTAACTAATTATTTTAAGTGCTAGGTAAGGTAATATGTGGAAGGTATCCCCATTAGTAAATTAACTGTCATCACTGATTGTTACCTAGCATTCATTTCTCCTTTGCTAAGACGGTCCCCATTTTGGTTCAAGAATCTACCTCTTCCCCAGTCAATAATTTTCAAGACAGGCTGATTCCATTCACATCTGAAATATGATATTTTTGGTTCGAAGAAAACTGTACCCCCATCAAATTATCTTTAGTAAAAAGGGGTTAATCAGACCATGTAACTGATACAGCCCTGAGTGAGGGCAGCATGTAGGGATGGGAACACGGAAGAAATGGACAAGGTAGCTACACTAAAACCAACGACAGGACTCACTTTACTCTGGTTACACGGAGTGGGCACTACGTCTCTGGTGACAGATCAGTGTGTTTACCATTCTCCTCCATTCCAGCTGTGAGATTTTATTACTTTACTCTGCTCCTCCATCACTGTTTACTGACTATAAAGTAAGTGGATCTCTATTTGGGTTACTAGTCTGCAAGGAGGTAATTCTCTCATAGAAGCTCTGTAAGTTATTAAATTAAATTACACATGAGTTAATAATATATAGCTTGCATAGAGAACAACATTGCCGACTTTTGGACTTTTTAGAACTTAGCAAAATCACCAGAAAATAATTTGGCTCAAAATCTACAACAGCTTTCCCTTCAGGAAAGGGGTAAAGAACGACATGAGCGACTGTCACTAAGGGTTCCCCTCCCAGCACGAGAACACGTAGATGACGATACCTGCGGGGGGATCACGCCCCCACACATGACGAGGATGTCTGGCCGTCCGAGCGACTGCAGCTGCTTGATGAGCTCAGGAACCAGGGTCTTATGGCCGGCAGCGAGTGTGCTCACGCCCACGGCGTGCACGTCTGCGTCCACAGCCTGCTGGGCCACCTCCAGGGGAGTCTGAACAATTAGGGAGAGAGACCATCACTTACTCCCAAAAGTGTCTTAACAGTTATCTTCTTAATTGACCTTCCAAGTTTTACTCATTAAAAGTCTTGAAGTAAACAGAGCTTCGTATTGCATCATTCTCAAACCATAAACACTAACTCATCCCACTGAGGCGAGAAACACCAGCGTTGTATTTGCCTCTAGCACTAGAATTGATTGGATTTAAGTTACACCAAAATATATTATCTCTTCATTATGATTTTTTAAAAAATGTATCTGTTGTCTTTCGTATCAACATTTATTGAGTTGTGCAATGCAAGGCAACCTGTTAAAGTATCTATGAAGAAGTAAAAGATTAAATATAAAATGTAGTTTTAAAAGTGAATCTTAGATTGTCAAATAGACGGGAAGAGTGATGTTAGCGAGAGGGCAGGCTATGAAGCTCCCGGTTCTCCCAGGGAGACACTAAATTAACAGCACTATGTGGACCAAAATGATGAAGGACTTAGGCCCTGGCCGGTTGGCTCAGTGGTAGAACGTTGGCCTGGCGTGCAGAAGTCCTGGGTTCGATTCCCGGCAAGCGCCCATTTGCTTCTCCACCCGGGCGCTGGGGATGGCTCCTTGGCCTCTGCCCCAGGCGCTAGAGTGGCTCTGGTCGCGGCAGAGCGACCCCCCCCCCCCCGGAGGGGCAGAACATCGCCCTCTGGTGGGCGTGCTGGGTGGATCCCAGTAGGGCGCATGCAGGAGTCTGTCTGTCTCTCCCTGTTTCTAGCTTCGGAAAAATACAAAAAAAAAAAAAAAAGAAACAAAATGATGAAGGACTTCAGTGTTAACCAGATTAGGATACAGCAATCATAAGGGACATTTTCAAGTACTCAGTTCTGAACTGAGCTACTTTCCGTCACTGTTATCCCACAGTCCGGGAGCACGGCAGAGTCCCTGTCGCAGACTAAGGTGATGCAGGGGATGCTCTTACACCAAGCGCGCTACACAGACAGGGTCCAAATGCGCCAAAAGCTGGTGAAAGGGACAGGGCCCTAGCAGCCAAAAGCCAGAAACATGACTAGACAGAACCCCAGAGACCCAAAAGCTAGTAAGGTATCTGGACAGGGACAATACCCTCCTTTCCCCATCCCTGTAACAACCGCGGGCTCGAGGTCCCGGCCGGCTGGCTCAGTGGTGGAGCATCAGCTTGCCGTGTGGATGTCCGGGATTGATTCCCAGTCAGGGCACACAGAAGCACCCATCTGCTTCTCTGCCCCTCTCCCTCCTTCTTCTTTCTCTCTCCCTCTCTCTCTTCCCCTCCTGCAGTCATGGCTCAATTGATTTGAGCACATGGCCAGGCACTGAGGGTGGCTCCGTGAAGCCTCCGCCTCAGGTGTTAAAAATAGCTCTGTTGCCCTGGCCGGTTGGCTCAGCGGTAGAGCATCGGCCTAGCGTGCGGAGGACCCGGGTTCAATTCCCGGCCAGGGCACACAGGAGAAACGCCCATTTGCTTCTCCACCCCTCCGCCGCGCTTTCCTCTCTGTCTCTCTCTTCCCCTCCCGCAGCCAAGGCTCCATTGGAGCAAAGATGGCCCGGGCGCTGGGGATGGCTCTGTGGCCTCTACCTCAGGCGCTAGAGTGGCTCTGGTCGCAACATGGCGACGCCCAGGATGGGCAGAGCATCGCCCCCTGGTGGGCAGAGCGTCGCCCCTGGTGGGCGTGCCGGGTGGATCCCGGTCGGGCGCATGCGGGAGTCTGTCTGACTGTCTCTCCCTGTTTCCAGCTTCAGAAAAATGAAAAAAAAAAAAAAAAAAAAAAAAAATAGCTCTGTTGCGAGCATGGGCCCAGATGGGCAGAGCATCGGCCTCAGACAGGGGTTGCCAAGTGGATCCCAGTCGAGAACATGAGGGAATCTATCTCTGCCTCCCCTCCTATCACTGATTTAAAAACAAATAAACAAACAAAAAAGAAACGTGAGTTATGACATACTTTTTGAAATTCCCAATTTTCAGTACCTGAAAAAGAGGACCAATGTCCACATCAAAACCAAGATCAGCAAACCCTGTAGCTATAACTTTTGCTCCTCTGTCGTGTCCATCTTGCCCCATTTTTGCAACAAGAAGACGAGGTCTGCGACCTTCACGTTCCATGAATTGATGAACCCTAAGCGACATTTTAAAATATAAGTTAAATATTAATTGTTCAAAGGTAGGATACAAAACCTGTAATTTATTTACAGCAAATCTTTCAAGTTTATTTTACAACACCCAATCTGTTTACTCAGTTTGTTAACATCCCTATTTTACATTGAGAACTCCAGGAGAGCCTGGGCGTGTCCACCATCTCTGCCTTGAAGGAGTGTGAAAGACGGCTCAGCCTGTAGCCCACCACACTGAGAGCATCACAGCGGAGCAGGGTGAGGAAATGACTACTCTCTACCTTCCTAAGCCCGTCTCCGGAGTACAGGATGTGGAAATATTTAGATAGAAACTTAAAAAGTGCCTTTCAGAGTTATACATGTATGTGACTCAGCAGCTGTTTTGAACTGTCCAAATACCTTTCACAAGGGTCAACTCCCCGAAGCTGACTGTGATGCGGTGTCTTATAATAACATGCAGTCAGAATACCTGTTCACGTAAACCAATAAACTTATACCCCACAAGATACAGCACTATATTTACTTCTGACAAAAGAAAAATAAATATTCCATTTTAATGACTTTTACTTTAGCTGTTTTGGTATTTATCTCATTTATAAGTAGTGACATAAAAAAATTAATTTATCTATCACAAAGATTGAGAAAGCCAATTATCAAGAAGCTATTTCTTTGTGTGTGTGTGTATGTGACAGAGAGAGAAGGACAGATAAGGACAGACAGAAAGGAAGAAAGAGAGATAAAAAGCATCAATTCATCACTGAACTTTAGTTGCTCATTGATTGCTTTTTCATGTGTGCCTTGACTGGGGGGCTACAGCAAACCAAGTGACCCATTGCTCAAACCAGTAACCTTGGGCTCAAGCTGGTGAGCCTTGCTCAAATCAGATGAGCCCACGCTCAAGCTGGTGACCTCAGGGTTTCAAACCAGGGTCCTCTGCATCCCAATCTGACTCTCTATCCACTGCGCCATGGCCTGGTGAGGTAAGAAGCTATTTCTTATACTTGAGAAGTATGATCAATTTATATTATATTTCTAAATCGTATTTGACAGTGTATCACTGTCAGTTCAGTGAGGACTGAGTTTAATAAATGCATAAAAGTGGCAACCAAATATTTACTTTCAAATAGAAAAATTAAGATTTTATAATTATCTGAGCAATTAGACAATGAAAATATAAAAGTGTACTTTAGTGAGGAGAATGAAATTCAACACCTGGAGGACATGAAGCAGTATCAGTGTTAGTTAAACAAACATTTGTTTGAAACGAGAAGCTACTAAAGCTGACTATGGTGAAAGTTCACGATGTTATTTTAGTAAAGTTAGGAACTCATACGCTGCTCTCTAAAATTATGGGATCAGGGAACGTGCAGATATTCCAGTGTGTTCAGCCATTTGTACAGTGCATTTTCATCAATGAAATAAAAGTTGGTTTTGCATCTCATTTGCATAATCAAACAACTATCTTTGATTTGCTGTCTGCTTTTCTGATGTTCTGGTTTAATAAAAAAATAAATCTTGCAAAACTGACACAATTTGAGCTTGCTATTGTAACAAAGTCTAACCTATTTGGGTACTCTCTCTTCCATGAGACAAACCTTTATATAGACTTAGACCATGTAAAAAATAAAATAAAAATAAACCAACTGGCCCTGGCCGGTTGGCTCAGTGGTAGAGCGTCGGCCTGGCGTGCAGGGGTCCCGGGTTCGATTCCCAGACAGGGCACACAGGAGAGGCGCCCATCTGCTTCTCCACCCCTCCCCCTCTCCTTCCTCTCTGTCTCTCTCTTCCCCTCCCGCAGCCGAGGCTCCATTGGAGCAGAGATGGCCCAGGCAGGCGCTGGGGATGGCTCCTTGGCCTCTGCCCCAGGCGCTAGAGTGGCTCTGGTCGCGACAGAGCGACACCCGGAGGGGCAGAGCGTCGCCCCTGGTGGGTGTGCCGGGTGGATCCCGGTCGGGCGCATGCGGGAGTCTGTCTGACTGTCTCTCCCCGTTTACAGCCTCAGAAAAATACAAAAAAATTAAAAAATAAAAAATAAACCAACTGTTTTTTTTATCACTTCATATTCACTTTGAAATATTCCCTAATTTTTGTGAGCAGTATGTTTAGACTAACAGGAACCAATTTAAATAATATACAAGAGGTTTGTGAAAAATTAAGCCTGCAGTAGATTACAGGGATTGCTTTAACGGAAAAGATGGTACGCTGGTTTCAGCGATCTCATATATTACCTCTTGACGGCAAACGCTATCTCTTTACTCTCTCCAAATTCCTGGCGGTAGGCTCCACTCACCATGCGATCATTGGCTTTATGTTCACCAAATACCTTTTTCATGGCATCTGTGATTTCTCCAACTGTACATCTAAAATATTACAAGGATGATTAGTTAACATCATTATTTGAGGTAAAAATATTTAGTTACCTTAATAGTCAATGTAAATAGACAGAGTTTATTACCTAAGTAAAAACCAGATTGTCAAAAATCTAAAGAATTTTTTTACTGCATCATGAAAGTATCTTTCCTTAGAATGCTTAGAAAAAATTATCTTAGATGCCTTTATAAGCTCTTTTCAACATTAGTCAACCAAAAAAGTAACTGACCTAAAACTTATAAATAGATCATCTAAAGGCTACTGGATAATTGATCACAATAATATGAATGTGCAAAGAGCAAGATTCCCCATGACATTTTCTTTAAAAAGTCAATCTTGGCCCCGGCCCATTGGCTCAGTGGATAGAGCATCAGCCCAGTGTGTGGAGGTCCTGGGTTCAATTCCCAGTCAGCACACACAAGAGAAGTGACCATCTGCTTCTCTCCCCCACCCTTTCCCCCTTCTCTCCCTCTCCCCCTCCTGCAGCCAGAGGCTTGACTGGTTTAAGCATCGGCCTGGGAGCTGAGGATGGCTTTGTTGATTTGAGCATCGGCCCCAGACAGGGCTTGTCAGGTGGATCCCGATTGGGACATATACGGGAGTCTGTCTCACTGTCTACCTTCCTCCCACTTAAAAAAAACAATTCAATCTTTTAGCATATCCCATCCATTTGTTTATTAATTCATTCAATATGCACGAGTACCTAATATGGGCCAAGTACTAGTAAGGACTAGAAATACACTGATACAAAGACCGAAATAAAAATAAAAAAGTACCTGTTCATATGTGCTTATCATCTCATCAATATACAAGCAAATAAATAATAAGATAATTTCATACAGTAATAAGACACTACAATATTACAAAGACACTAAAAGAGGCAAAATGGAATGGGGTGACTGGGAAAGCAATTTTAAAGCTACTGAGGATATGAGGACATAACTTTTGAATTAGGACCTAAATGATGAGGAAGAGATCATAGGGGAAGTGTATTTGAAAAGGGAAATGCTACATGCAAAGGCTCTGAGAAGCAGAAAACACATTTTCTATTCTAAAAACAAAGGACACTGAGGATCCAGCAAAGTGACGAAAGTAGGATAAGGTCATAGAGATAGGCAAGAGTCATACCCAGAATGACCTTGCAAACCTAGGTAAGATAGGTTTAATAATAGGAAACCATTGGCCCTGGCCGGTTGGCTCAGCGGGAGAGCATCGGCCCAGTGTGTGGAAGTCCCAGGTTCGATTCCCAGCCAGGGCACACAGGAGAAGTGCCCATCTGCTTCTCCACCCTCTCCTCTCTCCTTTCTCTCTGTCTCTCTCTCCCCCTCCTGTAGCCAAGGCTCCATTGGAGCAAAGTTGGCCCCGGCGCTGAGGATGGCTCCATGGCCTCCACCTCAGGCGCTAGAATGACTCCCACTATAGCAGAGCAACGCCCCAGATGGGCAGAGCATCGCCCCCTGGTGGGCAATGCCGGTGGATCCCAGTTGGGCGCATGCAGGAGTCTGTCTGTCTGCCTCCTCCCCTAACCCACCCCCACTTCTCACTTCAGAAAAATACAATCAATCAATAAATGTAATAGGATTTTAAGCAGAGAAGTCATCTTACTTCTTTTAAGATATTAAAACTGGAAGAAGAAAAAAAATACCAACCCACATACTCTTTACCTCTTGAACCAGTGACTTTCAACCAGTGTGCCACAAGAATTTTTAAAACATGCAATACCAGACTATTCAGTCGGGGCAATGACCTCTTTTTCCTTAGATTATCAAATACAAAAATGACAACAGCCAACACAACAATAGCTATCCACTGTGAATGAATCAAAATTATATCTATTTTTCATCAGATCAGCAAAAAATATATTTTTTGGTGTGTTGCAGAATTTTAGTAGTTTATGTGTGCCATGAGATGAAAAAATTGAAAATTGCTGCCTTAAGCACTTAAAACAACATGTTAAAAAAAGTTAATTATCTTTTCTTTTTCATTATTAAGTGAGAGGTGGAGAGGCAGAGAGAGACAGACTCCCTCATGTGCCCTGACCAGGATCCACCCAGCAAGCTCCCTAAGGGGTGATGCTCCGCCTATCTGGGAGGTTGCTCCGTTGCTCAGCAACCTAGCTCTTCTTAGCACCTGAGGCAAAGGCCATGGAGCCATCCCCAGCACCTGAGGTCAACTCGCTCCAATTGAGCTGTGGCTGCAGGAGGAGGAGAGAGAGAGAGGGAGAGGGAGAGAGAAGTGAGAAGGGGAAGGTGGAAAAGCAGATGGTCGCTTCTCCTGTGTGCACTAACTGGAAACCGAACCCAGCACGTCCACACTCCGGGGCAATGCTCTATCACTGAGCCAACCCGCCAGGACCAGAAGTTCATTATCTTAAGCAATAAATTATAAAAGCAAAAATGATCTATTCAGTGACATGATCACATATTGAGAGAAAAGTTTCTGAGTCACTCCATGTCCTGGGAGGCACAGCGCTGAGTGCCCTTTGTTCGGGCCCATCTTTTCAAAGATGTCTGAATGAACAGCCTTGGAAGCAGACACATAGTCAGCCCCTGGACGAGCGGCAAGTTTTCTCACTGTCCAGCATACCCGTGTCTCCCTGCAAGTGAAAGTCCATCAAACTTCCCCTTGCAAATCAGTGACATGCATTCATTCCAACAGTGTCAAATGTCCCGAGTCACAGGAAAATACACAAGTATTCATATTCTCTATTCAAAATTTATGAATGTTTTAAATACATAGATGTTTAAGAAAAACAAGAATTGATTTTGGTCTCCAATATTTTCTATTACGCTCACATGGTTTATACACTGTGAAAAGCCGACTGGTCAACCTTACTCTTTGGGACTCTCAACAGTTAATGTCCTCACCTGGCACGAGCGGCATCCACTGCCAGAGCCAGAATGTTCCCGTCTCCACTGGCAGCACACTCAGTCAGCGCGGCAAGACACCGCTCGGCCAAAGCAGGGTCCCTGCTAGACTTCACCTTGTGGGAAAGGCCAGGGAAAGGGAGGATTTCAGTGAGCAGAGAATAACAGAGATCAGGAGATTAGACCCTGCTATACAGGATAGGCAAAAATAGGCTTACAGTTGGGAGTATGCAAAACAATTCATTCTCGTATTATTATTTATTAATCCCTGTATTCTGTTCCATATGAACTGTAAACCTACTTTTGCCCTACCCTATTTTTCCATAATCTTAACCTCAAAAAAAAAAAAAGATAATTATGCAATCAATATTACTGGACAAAGTCTGATTCTAGAAGAAATTTGAAATGGGGGGGGGAGTTATAACTTAACCAATCAGAGGGAAAAAGAACAGAGAAAAGCATTAAGGAATTCCAAGTTATCTTAGACATAGCAGTAATTACAACAGCCAGAGATTAGAGACCACAGTAGCTTCCTACAATAGAAATATATAAATCACAACAGTAAAAATTAATGTTTTATCTAGTTTAGAATTTTGTATATTTTGGGTCTCAGTGAGAACGTAGAAATAAAAAGGAAAACAGTACTTTAGTTTCAATCAAAATAAATACAGTTCATTATAAATTGTAGCTTACCAAAGCACTACCAAATATATTTTAATTAAAGAAAAAGAAGAAAAATAGTATCAGGAACCATGGTCTAGAAGAAATAAATTACAGTGAGAAATCCAGAGTTCAGCTGAATCTGAACTTTATTTTATTTTTAATTCGAAGTTACATAATCATCTATGCCTTAGTTCTAATCTGTAAATAACAGGCAGTACTATTATGATGTGGTTTTTAATACTAACATATAAGTTCTCAGAGATAGATACCATGATATAAAATATGAGTTTTTGGTGTCAACAGACTTAGATTTGAGTCTTGGCTGTTCACTTACCTATTCAAGTTTCTCAATATCCCTTATCTTTAAACTACTAGGAAACAATACCCACCTCCTGAGGTTATTGTTAGGATTAAGCAGGACAATGTAAGGGCTTAGCCAGTGCCCAGAACACAGAAAGCACTCAACGCATTATAGGCATTCTTACCTTCTTAAGTTTCTCAATCTGCTTGTGACGCACTGAAGTATTATCAATGGACATCACATCCACAGGTTCTTCTTTTTCCAGCTGGTACTTATTTACTCCAACAATTACTTCGGAACCTGTTAATTTCCCAGAGATAAATAATATGTAGATTCTATTCACAAATAAATCCATAACAGGGATAATCTGATCATCATGCACTTCCCTTTAAGTTTATATTTTTAAGTAGCCTCCTTAATTTTTTTTTAAGTGAGAGGAGGGGACACAGAGAGATAGACTCGCATGCGCCCCAACAGGGATCCACCCAGTAACCCCTTTCTGGGACTGGTGCTTGAATCAACTGAGCTATCCTCAGCACCAGAGGCCAACACTTGGGCCACCCGAACCACTGGCTGCAGGAGGGAGAGAGGGGGAGAGGGAGGGAGAGTGAAGCAGACGGTTGCTTCTCCTGTGTGCCCTGGCTGGGGACTGAACCCAGGACATCCACATGCTGGGCTGATGCTCTATTCACTAAGCAAACTGGCCGGAGCCACCTTCTTAATTATTAATGAAAAACCTCAATATAGATGAGCAAGTCCCAATATGGGATCAGGTGGGAGGGGAAACAACAGGTATATATCAGGAATTCAGTAAAGGATTAATTTTATTATTATCCCAAACAATATACTTTCCCAGAGTTTCTAATAAACCCTCTTCTAACACTTTTACAAAATCAAACCAGTCATATCAGCTACCATCTAAGATTTATAAGGTAGAGAATTAACATCCAATACGTTTTCTAGTATTTTCTTAAATTCTCTTTTGGCAAATAGCATTAAAACAAAAAATATTTTTCAGTTTATAAATGATAAACCAGAATTACAAAGACAATTCCTTAACATGACGAAGAATGTATTTTGCCTCAAACTACCAGATTATTAGTCTATCAAAAGCCATCCTGTCACCCCTACTCCAGTGTAGCCCTTATTTCCCTCAGAGAACTTGTATCACAAATTATAATTATTTTTTTACTTGCTTATCTGTTAATTTTCTCTTCCTTGCTAAAATGTAACCTCTGTGGGTACAGAGACCATGTCTGTCCTGTTTACAGTGTGTGCCCAGACACAGCAGTGTCTCAAATACTAAAACTGAAAAGTGCTCATTGACTGAAAGTGAATGAAAACTCCAAGGAGGAGCACAGTGACCAATAATGACGCCACTGCCCCATGCTGAAGGCACCTGCACGCAGTGGGCACACCCCTCTCATACTGTGCACTCTGCACACATGCTTGTCCACGTGCATCCATGGTGCACAGATACAAACACAGGCACACAGACTGACGGACGAATTCATGAGAAACATGTGACCCGAGTCCCCATCTTGAAATTAGTTTTGTTTTATTAACTAGAGATATTATCCTCAAACAGATGTTGCTATTTCCCTTTAAACACTGGACTCCACACACAGACTGAGCTGCTCTCCCTCACCGGAGTCTATTCGGGCTTGTCTCCGGGCAGCGCACTCTTCGATCCGGAGTTTGGGTATTCCCTCTGCTACAGCTTTGGCCATTCCACCCATTTCTTCAATTTCATTAATGAGCTAATAAGAAAAACAGATTAATAAAATGAGAAGAGATGACAAAAATAGTTTTTAAAACTATTCAAATCTATGTTACATAAATACTGATATTCCATTGTTTTAGTGGTAACTTAATGATTCATAAGGAAAGAATTAACATCGAGAGCAATTAGTTAGAAATTCTGCAGAGTATATTACTGTATTTATATTTGAAAGTTCTAAGAGAGTAGATCTTCAAAGATCTCTTCACAGAAAAATTTGGAACCAGGTGAGGTGATACATGTTAACTAAACTTATTCTGGTGATCATTTCACAATATATACATGTATCAAATCATTACTCTGTACACCAAGAATTAATGCAATGTTATATGGAAATTATATCTTAATTTAAAGAAAAAGAAATTCTGTATTTAAAGTGGCTTCAACAACAAGACTATACTTTCAGGGATCATTTCTATAATTTGTTAAAGTGGCTTCAACAAGTAAATTCTGGAAAATAAAACCTCTCTCTTAGGTCTTGGGAGAAAACTAAAGATAACATCAATTCTTTAATCTTTATTTTTAATTACATAAATAAAGTTTTCATAGTTACTTAAAGACTTTAAAGATATTTCAAGATGCAATTTTATTTTTGAATTGAGCAGCTGAGCAATGCTCTAACTCCATCTTTATTGACACTGGGAACCATCTAATCCTTCAATCACAGCCTAATATATAAATGAAATGAAGCATGAGTGGTAGAAGAGTAGAGAACTTAGCAGAAAGGAGCAAGGTCAAACGTGCTTTCTTCTGAGGAATTCCGGAGGAATTTGTACTGGATCCGACAGAAGCCAAAGGGAAGACAGGAAGCTGAAAAGAGGGGGGCTTGAGAATTGGCAGCTACCCCTCTCGCATTCTGTCAGGAGAAGCAGTTCCCTGTCCGAATCTGAACTAGAGAGGCAATGCACTATCAGACACCAAGTACAGAGAGAGGCCAGGATAAGATGTTTTACTAAAATAAAAACCTTCATTCTGAATAATAAGAATAAAGACAAAAGGCAGGAAACAGACAATACAGGACATAAAAGAAAACTTAAATAAAAAGAAAGAGACTATGCATTAATAAAACAAAGTTGTATGACATAAAAGAGGGGAAAATTAGAAAATAAAAATGAGCTCTATGACCCTGGCCAGTTGGCTCAGTGGTAGAGCACTGGCCTGGCGTGTGGAAGTCCTGGGTTTGATTCCTAGCCAGGGCGCACAAAAGAAGCGCCCATCTACTTCTCCCCCCTCCCCTTTCTATTTCTCTCTTCCCATCCCGCAGCCAAGGCTCCACTGGAGCAAAGTTGGCCCCAGCACTGAAGATGGCTCCATGGCCCCCACTTCAGGTGCTAGAATGGCTCCAGTTGCAATGAAGCAACAGCCCAGATGGGCAGAGCATCGCCCCCTAGTGGGCATGTCGGGTGGACCCAGGTCAGGTGCATGTGGGAGTCTGTCTCTGCCTCCCTGCTTCTCACTTCAGAAAAATACAAAAAAAAAAGAAAAAGAGCTCTTGCAAATTAAAAATATGAGATACAAGTTTCAAAGTATTTAAGTAGGAACGTCAAGTTGACAACTCTCGAACAAAACAGAAGAAAAACTTAAAGATGCCCTGACCAGGCAGTGGCACAGTGGATGGAGGGTCGGACTGGGACGTGGAGGACTCATCTGTTTTAAGCAAAGTTCACCAGCTTGAGCCCAAGGTCACTGGTTTGAGCAAGGGGTCACTCACTCTGCTGTAGACTCCTGGTCAAGGCACATATGAGAAATCAATCAATGAACAACTAAGGTGCTGCAATGAAGAATTAATGCTTCTCATATCTCTCCCTTTCTGTCTGTCTGTCCTTATCTGTCCCTCTCTCTGTCTCTGTCTCTATCACACACAAAAAAAACCTCAAAGATCGATTATATAACAGATAAGAGTATCAGAGTATCACCTAGGAAGGAATTTAACTGATAACAAGGATTTAAGAAAGAGAAACCACAGAAACATGGCAAGGAGGAAATTATCAAAAAATTAATACAAGACCACCTCCCAGAGCTATAAGGTCATGAAAAAAAAGGGCCAGATGAAAGAGGTCCACCAAAATCCCAGTCCAGTGGAGGAATTATGCAGACAAAAGACACATCAACACAAGCTTTCAGAAAGAAAGATCCTGAATGGGAATGGCATTCGATTTCTAAACGGAAATATTGAAAGCTAGAATAAAAAACTTAAAAGTGGATCAATGCTTACAAATTTGCTTACAAACTCCCAAATGAAAATAATTTCAACCTAGTCAGACCATCAATCAAATATGAGAGTAGAATAAATGCTTTTTCAAACATCCAAACTTTCAGATAATTCACTTCTTGTGCACCATTTTTAGTTTACCATGAGATGTGATTTAATAACCAGGAATAGATCAACAGAGACAGACACAGGATTTAGCAGAGCAGAGGGGAGGGAACTGCCAGGACACTGGCAAGGGGAAGTGAAGGACAGCAGTGGTCTGGAGAGAAACCAGTCTAAACCCAGTAACACCGAGGACGTCTGGAAAAACTGATATGGAGATATAATTACATTGGTAGTGTGGGACGAGGGGAAACTGTATGAATCAGCTAAAACACTAAATAATGTCTAAAATTGATGGAATTAAAAGAAGCAGTATAGACAAGCACAGCTGACACTTGAACAGCGTGGGGATTAGAGGGATGCCAACGCCAGCGCAGTTGAAAATCCACTGCGTGTAACTGCTGACTCCCCCAAAACTTAACTATTGTCATCCCTCGGTATCCGCCAGGTGGGGAGAGTCATTCCAGGACCACGCACAGACACCAACATCCTCAGGTGTTTAAGTTCCTCATATAAAATGGCACTGAACAATGCATAGAGTCGACCCTCTGCATTCTCAGATTCCTAACTGGGGATGCAAACCCTGGGAGTATGGAAGGCCGACTGCATATTTACTTTTAAAAACCCATGTAGGAGTGGACCACTGTGGTTCAAGCCTGCGCTATTCAAGGGACAACTCTAATTCTAAAATATGGAAATAAAAACAGAAGATGTAGCTAACTCAAGGAAGCAGGACAAAAGCTAGGGGAAGACAGGACTACTGGGTTTGTTTCGTCATCAGATTTTCAGTATCAGTTACCTTTTTAACCCTTTGGATAAAATACTCTAATATAAATACATAGGTATTTTTAAATCAAGTTTCAGTTTCAAATACTAGAAAATTAAATCTAAGATTCCCCTTTTCCATCATTTCATTAATTGTGATATAAATCTGTAAGTGATTTTATTTATAAATCAAAACATCTATAAATCTTTATAAACCTGTCATTCTTGAAAGCGGTTTCAAAGGGAAGAGACTCACCTTCAAAGCAGCACCATAAACATCACTTGTGAGAGATTCCATCATGTATGAACCTCCCCAAGGATCAGCCACTTTGGGAATCCCAGATTCTTCCTGAATGATGATTTGTGTGTTCCTGGCAATTCGAGCACTTTTCACAGTGGGCAAACCCAAGGCTTCATCGAAAGAGTTTGTGTGCAGAGACTGAGTCCCTCCGAAGACGGCTGCCATCGCTTCTACTGTGGTGCGGATGATGTTATTGTAAGGGTCCTAAGGTATTTGATGGGAAAGAAAAAGACAACAGTTGACTATATATATGACAGCTATAAAAGGTGTTATGATTGAACAGTGCCTGCTGCATACTTTTCTGCCAATATCCACATTAGGCTTCAGAATACCAAATAATATCCCTGAAATAGTATTTGTTTTTACTTGTTTTCCGTACTCTTCTGTAAATGTATCATAAATGTATATACCTTGTCTACTTAGTTTATAAGCAGATATGTAATTCACTGTCTCCTAATTATTTTGTATACTTTGAAGTTTCTACCACAAGATGTACACAAAACAGGCACTCAATAAATGAGTTATTGTGTTCCTAACTGTGATTTGGGAAAGTCATTGAACCTTTCTGAACTTCCATTTTCTTAGCTGTAAAAATGAGGAGGTTAAGACATAAACAATTATTAAAGTTTCTTCCAATCCAGAAATCTGTATTTCCCCGTTTATAAGGACATAAAGTTATATTAATATGGTGTATATTAGTTTTATTCAGTTACAAATGTATAAAAGCAATCTAACTTTGAAGTTATCAATTATTTTTAAGTTAATCAAAATAATTTAATATATAAAGAAAATACTTATAAAAAAATCACCATAAAATTTTAATAGAATGAAATGAAATTAAAATAAATTACCCAAGTGACAATAGTTTTTTAAATGGTCTGTTTGCATGAATGCTTATTTAAATATTTAACTATAATAAAATATATATAAAACCAAATTAATTAAGCAGTCTTATATTATGAATTTTAACTATTAAAATTAGTTAAAATAATAGTTATTAAGTTATGATTTGTACTTCTTCCTCACCACCTACATGGTGACAGAGACTTGACTTGGGGTGGTGAGCAGACAGTGCAGTGTAGATGAAGTGTTGTAGAATTGTGCACCTGAAACCAGTATAATTTTGTTATCCAATGTCACCCCAATGAATTCAACTAAAAAATTTTTTTAAAAACAAAAAAAGTAAAACATGTAAACTAAGATATAAATAATTTTATATTGTTAACCACTAGAGGGAGCCAATTTTACTTATTATAATATGTGTAAAAACGAACAAGTATAAATCATGCTTCAGAATAATTATGATTTTCAAATATTAGCATATAGGTTCTTTTCTTTTTTTAAGTGAGAGGAGGAAAGATAGACTCCCACATATGCCCCAACCAGGATCCACCTAGGAACCTCCATCTGAGACTGATGTCTGAATCAACCGAGCTATCCTCAGTGCCTAAGGCCAACACTTGGACCAACCTAGCTATCCTCAGTGCCCAGGCCAACGCTCAGACCAATCCACCCATCGGCTACAAGAGGGGAAGAGAGAGAGAAAGGGAAGAGAAGCAGATAGTAGCTTCTCATGTGTGCCCTAACCGAAGATCGAACCCAGGATGTTCTCATGCCGGGCCAACGCTCTATCCACTGCACCATCCAGCCAGGAAATATCTATTCCCTGACCATATAATGTTGCTTACAAATTCGACATTGTGAATTATACACATACCTGCTCAGTCAGTGACCATCCTGATGTCTGACAATGTGCTCTCAGAAGAAGGGATTTCGAGTTTTTAGGCTGAAAGATTTTCTCTATTAAGTGAGCCCAGAGTCTTCTCCCCGCTCTCATTTTTGCTATTTCCATATAGAAGTTCATCCCAATTCCCCAGAAAAAAGACAACCTAAAATAGCAAAGTCCAGATTTCGATCATGTTTAACAATATAAAATGAAAAATAAAATTGTATTACACACTAAAAACAATGTCAGACTTTAACTTCAAATAAATTAAAATCAAGCATATATACTTCAGTAATATTAAGCTAATACGTATATAGAAAGTTTTATGCATATAGATAAGCTGTGATTATTTGCTTCAAGTAAGAAATAATTCACCTTATAATTGTCTTTTGTTTTTAAGAAAAAAGGTCCCCAGTCTGACCAGGCTGTGGCGCAGTGGATAGAGCGTCGGACTGGGATGCGGAAGGACCCAGGTTCAAGACCCCAAGCTCACCAGCTTGAGTGTGGGCTCATCTAGTTTGAGCAAAGCTCACCAGCTTGGACCCAAGGTCGCTGGCTTGAGCAAGGGATTACTCAGTCTGCTGAAGGCCACGGTCAAGGCACATATGAGAAAGCAATCAATGAACAACTAAGGTGTTGCAATGCGCAACGAAAAACTGATGATTGATGCTTCTCATCTCTCTTCATTCCTGTCTGTCTGTCCCTGTCTATTCCTCTCTCTGTCTGAAAAAAAAATGAAAAGAAAAAAGGTCCTCTGTGTCCTTAAAGAATTATTAACTACAGGGCCCTGGCCGTTTGGCTCAGCGGTAGAGCGTCGACCTGGCGTGTGGGGGACCCGGGTTCAATTCCCGGCCAGGGCACATAGGAGAGATGCCCATCTGCTTCTACATCCCCCCTCCTCCTTCCTCTCTGTCTCTCTCTTCCCCTCCCGCAGCCAAGGCTCCATTGGAGCAAAGATGGCCCGGGCGCTGGGGATGGCTCCTTGGCCTCTGTTCCAGGCGCTGGAGTGGCTCTGGTCACGGCAGAGAGACACCCCGGAGGGGCAGAGCACCGCCCCCTGGTGGGCAGAGCGTTGCCCCTGGTGGGCGTGCCGGGTGGATCCCGGTCGGGCGCATGCGGGAGTCTGTCTGACTGTCTCTCCCCGTTTCCAGCTTCGGAAAAGTGCAAAAAAAAAAAAAGAATTATTCACTACAGATATAGATATAGATATAAATATAGATATAGATGATACAGATGTAGATAGATATAGATACAGATATCCTTTTAAATAATACCCAAAGGTTAGAAACATTTTCTCAATCCATTGAGATTTTGTTTTCCAGAAATTGTTGTCAGTTTGGCTCAAATAAACTCATAAAACTTCTAAAACAAAAAAATACACAAAAGCAAGTGCCACATACTAAGGTAATAAAACTACAAGCTTACTTTGTTTGAATAGCAATTAAGTTTTTGTAAGACAATGTATTTGGTCTAGGCATACGTATCCCAACTGTTCCTAACCCATTACCCTTCTTTATCTTATATCTTACACACATTTAGGTCACTTGCCCGACTTTAAAGGCACAAAGTTTGAGAATCACCATATAAAACAAGGTAAACCTTAAGACACTAAAATATAATAAAAGTTCTTGACATGCACTTGGACGTTCTATTTTCTGGCTTTGGTTTTATTTACATTTTGTTTTGTTTTGTTTACATTTTTATTTATTGAGTTTACTGGGGTAACACTGGTTAATAAAATTATTTAGGTGTCAGGTGTACAGACTACATCGTGCTCCCCACCCCAAGTCAAGTCTCCTCCCATCGCCATTCATCCCCTTCACCCTCCTCTGCCTCCCTCCACCCCCTTCCCTCTGGTGGTCACCATGCTGTTGTTTGTGTCTATGAGGGGTTTTTTGTTTGGGGTGTTTTTTTTAATTTTTTTATTTTATTTATTCATTTTAGAGAGGAGAGAGAGAGAGAAGAGAGAGACAGGGGGGAGGAGCTGGAAGCATCAACTCCCATTAGTGCCTTGACCAGGCAAGCCCAGGGTTTTAAACTGGCAACCTCAGCATTTCCAGGTCGACACTTTATCCACTGCGCCACCACAGGTCAGGCCTGTTTTGTTTTTGTTTTTGGCCTAATCCTTTCACCTTTTTCACCCAGCTGCAAGTTCTTTTCTTTCTTTTTCCTTTTTTAAACTTATCGGGGTGACACTGGTTAACATTATACAGGTTTCAGGTGCCCAATTCTACAACACATCATCTGTTCACTGTACTGAGTGTTCACGGCCCCCAGTCAAACTCTGTCCTCAGCATTTCTCCTCCTGTGCCCACCTCACCCTCCCAACTCCCGGCCAGCAGTCACCGCCCGGCTGTCCATGTCTGAGCTTTCCCTTCTTTTCTCCTGTTTGCTCAATCCCTCCGCACACTCGCCCAGCCCGCCCCCGACAGCTGTCAGCCTGTTTTCTATCTCTGAGTCTGTCTCTACTTTGCGTGTTAGTTCATTTGTTCATTAGATTCCACATATGAGAGAAATTATGGTACCTTTCTTTCTCTGGCTGGCTTATTTCACTTTAGCATGATGTTCTCTAGGTTCATCCATGCTGTTACAAAAGGAAAGATTTCCTTTTTTATGGCTGAGTATATACCATTGTGTAAATGTATAGTGGCTTTTTCTTTTCTTCTTTTTTTTTTTTTTTTTTTTTTTTTTTTTATTTTTCTGAAGCTGGAAACAGGGAAAGACAGTCAGACAGACTCCCGCATGCGCCTGACCGGGATCCACCCGGCACGCCCACCAGGGGCGACGCTCTGCCCACCAGGGGGCGATGCTCTGCCCATCCTGGGCGTCGCCATGTTGCGACCAGAGCCACTCTAGCGCCTGGGGCAGAGGCCACAGAGCCATCCCCAGTGCCCGGGCCATCTTTGCTCTAATGGAGCCTTGGCTGCGGGAGGGGAAGAGAGAGACAGAGAGGGAAAGCGCGGCGGAGGGGTGGAGAAGCAAATGGGCGCTTCTCCTGTGTGCCCTGGCCGGGAATCGAACCCGGGTCCTCTGCACACTAGGCCGACGCTCTACCGCTGAGCCAACCGGCCAGGGCGCTTTTTCTTTTCTTAATTGAATTTATTAGGGTGACACTTGTTAACATAACATACAGGATTCAGGGGACCAATTCTACAACCACGTTGTGCTACTTCTAAATCTTGGCTATTGTAACTAATGCTGCAATGAACACAAGGGTGCACATGTTCTTTCAAATTAGTGTTTCAGGTTTCTTTGGATATATTCCCAGAAGTGGAAGTGCTAGGTCATAGGCAATTAGTTCCATTTTAAGTTTTTTTAAGATAGCTCCATACTGCTTTCCACAGTGGCTGCACCAATCTGCAATCCCACCAACAGTGCATAAGGGTTCCCTTTTCTCCACATCCTTGCCAACACCTGTTGATTTATTGATGACAGCTATTCTGACTGGTGTGAGGTGATATCTCATTGTGGTTTTAATTTGAATTTCTCTGATGATTAGTGATGTTGAGCACCTTTTCATGTCTACTGGCCACCTGTATGTCCTTGGAAAAGTGTCTATTCAGGTCCTTTTTTAATTGGACTGTTTGTTTGTTTTTTGGTGTTGGGTTTTATAAGTTCTTTATAAATTTTGTATATTAATCCCTTAGCAAATGTATTCTCCCATTCAGTGGACTGTCCTTTCATTTTGTTGATGGTTTCCTTTGCTGCACATAAGCTTTTTGTTTGATGTAGTCCCATTTGTTTATATTTTTTCTTTCATTTCCCTTGCCCGAGGACATATATCAGAAAAAAATATTACTACAAGAAATGTCTAAGATTTTAGTGCCTATGTTTTCTTCTAGGATTTTTATGATTTCAAGTATAATATTTAAGTCTTTAATCCAATTTGAGTTTATTCTTGTGTATGGTATAAGAAGGTGGTCCAGTGTCATTTTTTTTTTGCATGTATCTGTCCAATTTTCCCCATACCATTTATTGAAAAGACTATCTTTACCACAATGTACATTTTTACCTACTTTGTCAAATATTAATTGACTATAAAGGCATGGGTTTATTTCTGGGCTCTCTGTTCTGTTTCATTGATCTATATGTCTGTTTCTTGCCAGTATCATGCTGTTTTGATTACTAAGGCTTTGTAGTATAGTTTGATATTAGGTAGTGTTATTCCTCTGGGAGTTCTTAACACAGCAGCTCTCAAATATTTTGGTCTTCAGGCTCCCTTTCACTCTTAAAAAATACTAAAGAAAAACTTTTCATTTGGGTATAATTGATTTAGAAATAACAAATCTATAATATGTTAACATAATTTATAAAATACTTTTCTAAAACTACAATAAATAATTTCTAAAATTATTCTTATTGGAATTTCTAGTTACAATAAGAGTAATTGTTTTATATTTTTGCAAATTTCTTTAATGTATAGCTAAAGGAAATAGCTGGAGACACATACCTGCTTCTGCATTCAACCTGTTACATCACATATCATGTAGTCTGAAAATACCACTGCACACTCAAGAGAATGAAAGTGAAATGGCAAAGTCTTAATATAATCATGAAAACTGTTTTGACCTCTAAGACCCAGAAAATGGTTTCAGTGACTCCTAGGCACCCTGAGCTGCACTCCAAGACCTGCTGTCATAACCCCTGGGATAAACAGCACTCACTAGTCCACGGGTCGGCAAACTGCGGCTCGCGAGCCACATGCGGCTCTTTGGCCCCTGAGTGTGGCTCTTCCACAAAATACCACGTGCGGGCGCAAAGGCCAGCTTAGGAGAACCCTAATTAAGTTAATAACAATGCCTACCTATAGTTTCAGTTTAAAAAAATGTGGCTCTCAAAATAAATTTCAATCATTGTGCTGTTATTTGGCTCTGCTGACTAACGAGTTTGCCGACCACTGCACTAGTCTGTAACTCCCTGAGGGCAGAAGCCATGTTTCTCACATGCTACGATCCTAATGCTTGGCCTAGAGTAAACCTTAGTAAGTCATTGCTCTTCAGAATGATTCTGACCTCCAAATTTATAATAAATATTTCATAAACTTCATTTAAGTTCTTCTCACGTTTTTCATACAATTTTATTAACAAGCTATTTGAAACAAAAATGTTCTTAGGTGCTGGCCAGTGGCTCAGCAGGAGAACGTCAGCCCAGCATGTGGAAGTTCCAGGTTCGATACACGGTCAGGGCACACAGGAGAAGCAACCATGTTTCTCCACCCCTCCCCCTTCCTCTTCTCTCTCTCTCTCCCTCTCCTGCAGCCATGGCTTGAATAGTTTGAGCAGGTTGGCCCTGGCTGCTAAGGATGGCTCCATGGCCTCGCTTAAGGCACTGAAATAGCTCGGTTGCTGAGCAACAGAGCAGCAGCCCCAGGTGGGCAGAGCACCCTTTGTAGAGGGCTTGCCTGTTGGATCCCAGTCAGGACACAGGCAGGAGTCTGTCTCTCTGCCTCCCTGCCTCTCACTTTAAAAAAAAATGTTTTTAATAGCACTGTGCATTCCAAAACATTTATAAGTACAACAGATGAAAAAATAAAATGTAATAGGTGATTTCTGTATTTTAAAATAAAAAATATTTTAAAATAAAAGCAAATCTGTCTTAAATATTACATTCACATTTCAGTATTATTCATCAAAATGTGCAAATTAGTTGTGTCCTCTGAATATCAGAAGACCAGGTCCCTCCTATTTACCAAGAAGTACAGTCAAATTCAATTAATTTTTAAATATAAACAGTATTGGCTTATCCCCTCATTAACACTCAGATAGACATAATAGAATCTAGTATAACACTTAAATATACAAGTTCATTTTATCAGTATATGTTGCTGTGCACTCATAAACTTGTCCTATGCGTTTTCCCAGTGTTGCGGGAACAGCCACATTGAATTTACTGACCTTGGTGCAAATTCATCAATTGTCAGGCCAGCCTGGAGCCCTGTCCGGCAGTACTCCAGCCCGTCGGCGATGGTGTAGGCCAGCTCCAAGATGGCGTCCGCTCCTGCTTCCTGCATGTGGTATCCACTGATTGAAATGGAATTAAATTTTGGCATGTGCTATATAAAATAAATTATTAAAAATCACAATAGGGAATAAAAATATAAATAGGTTCTATTAAACCTATTTTCTAAAAGACAATATTATTTTTAAATGATGTTCAACTCAGGAATAGTAAATAGTTTATATTAACTAAAAGTATTTGATGCTTATTTTGTTACATTTAATTCACTTCCCAATTTAAATGACTGATGCAATGAATGATCATAAGAACTGTCCCTGTTTTATGTTTTTAGTGAAAAGGAATTTGCACCAACCAACCTTTAGCACCAAAAGTTTAAACTTCAAAATTAGCTGGCTGAGTTCGGGAATGGAAGCTTTGCCCTGAGAACTGAATGAAGACATCTTTCATTCAAAACCAATGACTTCGTCCTCCTAACTTTGGGCTACTCTGCTGAAGATGTATAAATTTAATTATTACGTACTTGTTATTAATTCTCTTATTTGAATTAAGTCATTGAACACGAATAAGTAGTTAATGCAGGAAAAAATTCAAAAATGACTCAATCCTAAGTACTATATATCAAAACAAAACAGGATAAAACTCATGGCTTAAAAATCAAAGATTTCAGTTTGATATACTGAGATTTTTAGTGCTAAACGTATCTCAGACAGATATCTACCATAACCACTAAGAAAAGAGCATTTCCACGATTCCCCTTAAGTAGAGTACATATCACACATATTCTAAAGAGCCAAAAAATTATTATCCTTCCCAAGAATTAACCAAACATAAAATAATAAAAACTAAATGACAGAAATTCAGTGCAGTGGTTAAGAACATGGGTACTGAAATCATGGCCAGTTAAGGGACAGTTTAAATTCCATGGCTAGTCCCTTAACTAGCCATGAGACTGACTGTAGGCAAGTTTCTCAGCCTTATTATTCCTGAGCTTCCTAAAGTATAAAATACAGATAATAACTGAACCTTCTTCGTGGAGTTGTTGTAGCATTAAATTAAATGATTCAGCTAAACCACTCAGTATTACATCAGTATACAGTAAGTACACACAAAAACATCAATGGCTCTAGCACATGGTATGGGTAGTCTTGGCAACTATTTTATGTATAACTAACCAAAAGCTCTTTAAAAAATGGTTCCCTCACAAAAGAAGTAAGGGGATTGAATTACATGGAACTGAGATACTACTTGAGGATATCTGGAGTTTACAAATAAGAAGGAAACAAACAGGTGCTTCTCCACCAAGAGGAGTTTAATAGAATTTCTTTAAAAATAATAAAAATACTAGAATATTGAAATGTTATTCAGCTTTGAAAAGGAAAGTCTGACACATGCTACGACATGGACGTACCTTGAGGACATTACGCTAAGTGAAATACACCTGTCAAATACTATATGATTCCATCTATAAGAGGTGCTTACAGTAGTCCAGTCATAAAGCTAGAAAGTAGAAGGGTGGTTGTGGAGAAGGTCAGAAAGGTGAGAATGGAAAGTTGTTATTTAACTGGCACAGAGTTTCAGTTTTGCAAGGTTAATAGTTCCGCAGATGAACAGTGGTGATGGTTGCACAACCATGTGAGTGTACTTCATTCCGCTGACTACATACTTAAAAATACTTAAGGTGGTAAATTTTATGCTATGTGTATTTTTACAACTAAAAAATTTAAGGAGTAATACAAAAATTTACAAAGTACTTTAATGCAGCATTATTTGATCCATATCTGAAACTGGCACTTTCATCACTTATATGAAGTACTGTATACAGCACTTCTGAACTCGTACATGACATGAGGATCTTTTACAAGGTGAATGTCTTAAGTAGGTGACAGCACAGACTGCTGTATTCTCCACTCTTCTGCAGTACCTGAACCATACATCCAGAGTGTCGATGTGCAAGAGCTACATTTCCCATCGGCTCCCACTACTGCGTGTGCCCAGTGAGATACACAAGGAGAAGATAGGTTTATCAGAGGAGCTGGGCACTCTCCTCACACAGACACACCTGGCCCACTTGCTTCCTAAACCGCGAGCTGGCACGCTAACAGAGAAGCCAGGTGGGAGGAGCCTGGAATCCTGATGACTGCTGGATCCTGACAGCCCACCCTACCACTCTTCTACATGAAAGAACTGCCTCCTGGTTAGCTTACGCTCTGCTACTTGTGTATCTGTGTCTGTCATGTGCTGCTGAATGCAATCCTCCTCAGCATATGTTCTTGAAATTGAAGGCGGTGATAGAAATGTACAGTTCTATACGATACACTTCACGTGGGCAGAATGGACTTGATGACAATAAATAAAATTGCAAAGTGTGAAGGCTAAATATCAAGAGGAGAGTAAGCAATGCTTACGAAGTTCTGAGATAATAGCAATTATAAGAGGTGAAGAGATCAAGATTTGATGGTCGAGGAGAGATTTGCCCTTTGCTATGAAACAACAGTCTAATTTGAAGGTTCAGAAGGACAGAATTCCATCAAGAAGCAAAGTGTGACTAAAGGGTGGAAATGTACATGAATTACTCAGAGGAAAGTGAAGAAACTTTGGGTTTCCTGTGGAGGGACTGCTTCTAATACAAGAACACTCTAAGCCTCTTCTTTTCCCACCGCTCTGACTGGGAAAGGTGAACCCAGGTCAGGGTGAAATATTAGGAACCTCATCGTGGCTGCAGATATAAGTGATATCTTCTAATACAATTATTAGCCGAAATAAAGCTGATATTTGATCCCCATCTGTCTGACAGCAGTGTCTATTCACAGCTGAATCTGAACTCTAGAGAGAAATGAAGAAGTAAAAATTATGACCGTACTCAGATTAGAACAATTATCAGAGAATAAAAATTTTATTCAGTAGAGAAAATATAGTAAATGTCTAGTGTTCAGATTCCTACAGGTAATGTCAGACCATAAAATTAGTACACTAAACACAAAACAAAAAACCCTTACTTTGTACAACTATTACTCAGACTCACTTACCAAATTCAAATTCGGTTATGGTATTGTATAAAACTTCCTACAAAGAACCACTGCAATACCTATAACAACCAAGAAGGATACCTTTGCTGTATACTGGAAGATGTCAGCAATAATTTTCATGGATGGTTCAGGAGGAAAGATGTAAGTGTTTCTGACCATGAACTCCTTGAGTATATCATTCTGGATTGTCCCAGTAAGTTTCTCTTTAGGTACACCTTGCTCTTCTCCAGTTACTATAAAAGTTGCAAGAACAGGAATAACTGCTCCATTCATGGTCATGGAAACTGACATTTTTTCTAAAGGAATCCCATCAAAAAGAATTTTGGTATCTTCTACAGTGTCAATGGCAACTCCAGCCATTCCAACGTCACCACGAACTCGAGGGTTGTCAGAATCATAGCCACGGTGTGTTGCCAGATCAAAGGCAACTGATAATCCCTGTTGACCAGCTAAATAGATAAAAAAAAAAATGTAGGATTAAAGAGTGTGGCATATAAATAAGCTGATTTGCCTATCACTAATAAGTGCTAATTCATCTTATAGTATACTTCTAAAACAAACATTATTATGCTCCTAAATGTCAAAACAAATTTAAATAGATATTTTATTTCCTAAGAATTGTTCCCATGTCCTAAAATGCACAACTTCCAGACCTCGCGGTAAGAATGAAACAAAACAGCCTGACCAGGTGGTGGCGCAGTGAATAGAGCGTCGGACTGGGATGCAGAAGGACCCAGGTTCGAGACCCTGAGATTGCCAGCTTGAGCCAAAAAAAGCTCACCAGCTTGGACCCAAGGTCGCTGGCTTGAGCAAGGGGTTACTCGGTCTGCTGAAGGCCCATGGTCAAGGCACATATGAGAAAACAATCAATGAACAACTAAGGAGTCCCAACAAAAAACTGATGATTGATGCTTCTCATCTCTCTCCTTTCCTGTCTGTCTGTCCCTATCTATCCCTCTCTCTGACTCTCTCTCTGTCCCTGTAAAAAAAATAATAAATAAAAATTAAAAAAAAATAATAATAATGAAACAAAACATTACCTCACTTACCTCATGTCCATCTGAGGACTTTTTTTTCCAATCATACCAGTTTTTAATAAAAATACTTTTAAGATTTACGTAAAGATCTGGCTGTTCATACATAGTTAACAGTATTTAGTACTTGTATGCTTGCTTACTTATTTTTGCTTTTATTTAATATGGTCATTACAAGATGTCTTGGCTAGTCAAAAATTCTGGGAAACAGCTATGAAAATCATGCAAAAAACTAAAATATTCTACACGAAGTAAGTTCAGTCCTCCGTGACCAATACAAACTTAAAGACCCTCAAGTTTAGCAAACAGTATGATTTTATTATAGATCAGAAAGAAGAAACAGTAAATATGACTTTCAGAGAATGAATGCCAGATTGCACTGCCTATATTTGTACCACGGTATTATTTGTTTATTACTTTCTTTAGGCATCACTTAAACCATTTCCCCTCCTATTCCTACCCTAAAATGTTTATTAAAAGCTTTTCAAAGGCAAAGCCAATATCTCTTTTCTGCTTACTTTACTTTACCTAATTCCTTTTACACAATATGCATGTAAGTTGTTTGCTTTCAAAAATTTAATATTTTATTCTGGCTCACTTGTCTGTTGCCCATGGAAGTTGAAAACCTTTCATTTTTTCAGAGTATAATCTAAACTACATAATTAAAAAATCACTATTATCTTTGTAGAAATCAATCAGCCTCTCCTCAGAAAAAGCCAAGATTATAAAGTATAAAACGCCCCAGCCGGGTTGTTCAGCTGATCAACACCAATGCCGGTTTGATCCCCAGTCAGGGCAGATACAAGAATCAAGCAATGAATGCATGAATGAGTGGAACAGCAAATCAATGTTTCTCTTTCTTTCTCTCTCTCTCTCCCCCCTTCCTCTCTCTCTAAAATCCGCCAATAAATTAAAATTATTCAAAAAAGAAAGTGTATGTTTGCTCATAAATATTGTATCTCACATTAAAAGCTCACCCTTAATGTTGTCCTTATAGAACCTATTGCTCTCTTCCACGGTGCTAAAGCCAGCGTACTGGCGGATGGTCCAGGGCCTGAAGGTGTACATGGTGGGATACGGTCCACGTGTGAATGGCTTCACCCCTGGCAGTTCCTCAGGTAAGTCCCTGGTGTCCCTGCTGGAATATAGGGGCTTGATGGAGATCCCTTCGGGGGTGTGCCATATTAGGTCTTCTGGATTCTTGCCTTTCAGCTGCTTTTTAGCCAGGGCAGCCCATTCTGGGTGAAGGGGTGCTTGCTGGTGCAGAAGTCGCTGCCATAAAAGCCCGGAGCCCGATGACTCTTTTAGCTGCTTCAGGTGATGAGGTGAAAGCAAAAAAAGCCGAGTCTTAGCCCTCAACATGATGGAGCACGGAAAACACCCGACAGAAACAAAAACTGACCTAGGAAAAAAAGCACAATGCATATTTACTTATGAGAGAAGCAAAATGGGAGCCACTGGTGAGGAAGAGGCTGTATTAGTATGATTTCCTCTCATGTCCTTTTCTGCTTCCTGTCCCTGATATTTTATAACTTCGATCCCTCTTCTCCACAACTACTTTTATTGTTCCAGTCTTCCTCCTCAATAGCCTCTTAGCAGGTTTTACTGATCAATCTTAGCCCCCTCTAATCCATTCTACACACTAACATCAATGCCAATCTGATGTCGCACTTAAGGTTTTTCTTTCTCCTTTTTTTATGTGAGAAGAGGGGAGATAGTGAGACAGACTTCCACATGCACCCTGACCGGATCCACTCAGCAAACCCATCTGGGGCCATTGCTCAAACCAATCGAGCCACTAGCTGCAAGAGCATAAGAGAGAGATAAGGAGGAGACGGAGGGGAAGAGAAGCAGAGGGTCACTTCTCAGGTGTGCCCTGACCGGGGATCAAACCCAAGCTGTCCGCACACCAGGCCAACGTTCTATCCACTGAGCAACCAGCCAGGACCACTCTTAAGATTTTCCAGACTCTACAGCATATATATCGTATATAGCCTCTTAATTTTTTTTTCATTCAAAAGGTTTTCATTTAACACTTACTTCATGAGAGGCATTGTGTTGGCTATCAGACAAAAATGTTGTAAGGAAGGCAAAAGGGCATTCCAGCCCTTCATGACCTGCTCACCTCTCGGATTCATCTCTGCCCTTGTCTTCTTCACATTTTGTGTTCTCTAAATACTGGATTACCCACAGTTGTCAAAGTTCTCTGACTTAATCTTTGTCTTCCACTTACCTACAGTGTTCTCTGGCTAAGTCAGCTAGGGCATCATCTCAGATATGTAAAGCAGTACCAGGCACTGCTCTAAGAACTTTATACATAGAGTAGCAATGTTAATTTTCACAACAGCAAGTTATAGGTACTAATATTATCCCATTTACAGACAAGAAAACTGAGGCACAAAAGAGCCAGCATTTAAACCTGGGCAGTCTCATTTCAAAGTCCTTGAATTTCATTAATACCGTTATTTCTCCATGCATAAAACACTCCCATGTATAAGATGCACCTTAATTTTGGGGCCCGAAATTTGAAAAAAAATATTACATAAAATTATTGAACTCAAGTTTTATTCATTATATAATTCATTCAACTCCTCATCACTGTCAAAACTCCCATCCATTAGCTTGTCCTCATTGGTCCTTCATTATTGCCTCGTCCTCAGTTCCATCTATGGCATCTGAAATACCATGACTGTATAAGACGCACCCAGCTTTTACACCCAAATTTTTCGGCAGAGGGTGCATCTTATACATGGGGAAATACAGCTTCTCCTTGAATGCACAAGCTGGGCTAAATGGCCTCTTCAGCAATCTACCAAACTCTGTTTCCCTATTTATACATCCATCGTGTCCCATATGACAACATGTTAGAATATATTTTATGCTTATATTAAAATACATTTATGTAGGATACAATTTATGTTTATGTAAAATCACATATACATCTCTCTATATATGTATTTATGTCTTCTCTGATAGTCTATATACTGTACTACTCTAACATTAAAGCTATATATACCCTATAACTAGCACAGAGTAGAACAATAAGTATCTAAGTTCCATTGAGTCCAATTTCATCATTTTATATATGTAGAAATTAAGGTCCAGAGAAATAAAGAAATAAAATACCTTGATCAAAATTGCACACAGCAAAGCAGTAAACTGTTCATCTGCATTACTACCTGTTAGAGCCTAGTATTTTAAAAGATTTTGGGATGCAAATCTTATTAACATAGTCATCGTGCCATATTGTTTTACAGTGGATAAGTCAAGAAGTAATATGAGATTAAAATTCTATTTTCCATACCATTTCTTACCTATCAATTTAAAAAAGCTCAAAATAAGAATACCCAACTTTTGTTAGGGGGTTGTGAAACAAAAGACATAAACCACTGGTGGGAGTATTAACTGCTTTAAATACTTTAGAAGACAAATATGTACATGAAGTCTCAGAAACGATATGCCATTCCACTGAGAACATCACTCTTGGGAAATTTACTGCAAAAATACATGTTCCCTATAGTTTTACTTATAATAAAGAAAAGTTAGAAACATCATCAACACCCTGGCTCAGTGGTAGAGCGGCGGCCCGGTGTGTGGATGTCCCAGTTTCAATTCCCATTCAGGGAACACAGGAGAAGCGGCCCATCTGCTTCTCCACCCTCCCCCTCTCCTTTTTCTCTATCTCTCTCTTCCCCTCCTGCAGCTAAGGCTCCATTGGAGCAAAGTTGGCCTGGGTGCTGAGGATGGCTCCATGGCCTCCGCCTCAGACGCTACAATGGCTCTGGTTGCAATGGAGCAACAGCCCAGATGGGCAGAGCATCACCTCCTAGTGGGCATGCCAGGTGGGTCCCAGTCTGGCACATGTAGGAGTCTGTCTGTCTCCCCGCTTCTCCAGAAAAATAAAAAAAAAAGTAAATACAATATGCTCAAATAGGTAAAAAAAAAAAGTATGGAATAAAGTCTAAAGTAAATACAACAAAAACAATTCCTATTATTCTTTAAAAGCTACTATGATTTTTATTCTATTAAATCCCCAGGGTCCTTGTCATTCATCATCTTGCAAGACATACACTACATGTACTAGCTTCAAAAGTGGATGACAAAAATAATTAAATTATAATTGAAAAGATATAAAAGGTAATTTGAAAACTGTCTGAGACTAGATTGCAGACAGGAAACATTACATTTATTTCACACAAAATACTCATGGGCCTTTCCTAAACCTGGACAAACGACTGGAAAGGCCCTATATAAATGACTTCCTGAAAATCATATGACAAATTGGTACAGGCTGAAACAGACATCGTTCTTAGATAAAAACACAACTACTGCTGATGGCAACAGGACTTCCAAATTTTCTCAGAAAATCCATCAAGAGAGATTTCAAGCATTCAAAGAAGTAACATGAAAAGCAAATAACTTTCTGGTTTGGGCTGTTTACATGTAGCTCCACATTAATACTTCAAGAACTAGCCCCGCCAGTGTTCAGCCAGTGTGGGTTGGAGATGACCAAACAGCTTACTAATTAAATATTGTAGTAGCATGAATAAGTCATTAAACACGGAACATACTGGGCGAAAATCATCAAGTGATCTAAATCTTGACACACATACACTACCAGGGTTTCGAGCTTCTGACAGACTGCCCCCCCCATCTAACTGAAACAAGTTAGTTAATTTACAGTTTTATGTCAGTTTAGACCTCTTTCCTGTTCCACCCCTCACCGCTCCCTGCACCTGTAGACAGAAAGTCGTTTAGAGTACCGCCACCTCTAACAAAAAAACCCTCACAGTACCATGTGGAACCACGCACCCTTCTGGGATCGTCCAAGAAGTGACCTCTGCCTGCAGAAACCTCGGGGTGCTCGGGTGGCCAGGGGAAATGGCGGCACGGCCCCCGGGGCGTTAAAAACACCTTCTTCCCAGCGGTACCTCCGAACTGCCAAAGGGCTCAATGAAAGTGAGGGGTCGGTGGAGAAGCTAAACCTCAGGCTAGGGGAAGAGGAGAGCGGGATCCCGTCACAGCAGGACGGTGAAGGAGGACGTTGCGGGGTGGGAAGGACAGAGGCTCAGAGGACAGGGGTAAGGAGAGAGGACATTAGAATGGAGGGATTGGAAAGGCTGACGTGCCCCCCACGGCGCACAGTCTTACTCACTGGCCGGTCTATCTCCGACCTCGGCTTTGCAAGAGTGCGGCTCAACCTCGGAACCCTCCGCCCTACCAGTCAGAAGTCCCCATAGCTGGACCCCACCAAGCAAAAGCAGAAGCCAGCCGGAGTCGGGGGGCGTGTATCGACTCCGCCCCCCTTCCAGCCAATCCCATCGCGCTCTCGCGGGCGCGCTTTGACGTCATGAGCGCGGCTGGCGGCTGGCGGCTGGCGGCTGGCGCCTGCTTCCCACTACAGGCGTTTCCGGTCCCTACCAGACCGCTTCCGGGTTCCTTTGGCTTTTGATTGTTTGGGCGCGAATTGTTCTGCGCGCGGCTTCTGAAAGGTTCCTGAGGTTGGTGAGTAGGGAGAGCGCTGACCCTGCCAGTGGGGCCAGGCGGGAATAGGTTTTGTGACACGTCTTTGTGGTAAACTCTGCGGTTTGCATTTGAGAAGGGGGAGGTGACTTTTCCAAAGGGAGGGAAATCCGAACAGGGCAGCCCTGCGGGACCAGAGATGGAATTGATTCGCGAGAAGGGGGTGAAGCCACGCATGGTTCTTCTCTCCTTTCCCCGAACCTTCCTCACTCCCGTCCTCCTTTCTAAATCTCGCCCCCAGCCAGTCGTGGGACGCAGTGCAGCCTTAGAGGTTGGTGTCTCTGGCCTTGAGATCTCTGCGGTCTGCGGCGTCGCCCTGCGTTGGCGTCACTTGCCAGGAGGTAAACATTGTATATTTGTGTTTTGCTAGACGTGGTGCTGCTCACTTCTTCCACCCACCCAAAGGTGTAGATTGAAACTTGGTTTCCACTAGTTTCAAGGCGGTAAGGACACAAGACAACCTAGGATGCCTCCCTGTTTCCTACACGATAAAGCATACAATTCTAATTCTTTAAATTGATTTTAGAGAGGAAAGAGGAAGAGGGGGTCGGGGGGGGAGAGAGAGAAGCATCCATTTGTTGTTCCACTTAGTCCTGCATTCACTGGTCGCTTCCCGTTGTATGTGCCTGGGGCTGGTATCGAACCCGCAACCTTGGCATTCCAGTTATTTCTGTCCATTCCTCCCATGCATGGTAAAGTGTTGCTGAACTTTTCCTGTCCCTGAACACACCAGTCTCTTTCAAGCTGTCCTGCCACTAAGATTTTGCTGATTTCTGTCGAAGATTTTATCCTCCTTCCTTCTGGCTCAGAATTTCACAATGTAATTCAAATATTCTTTGCTGTGGATATTGTATATTTACTCTCACACACCATTTTGAGATGGCCATTCACTCATTTGTTTCATACATTTGTCACAATGTATATAATTATGTATATTAACTGTTTTTGTATCTGTCTCTACCCACTACCACTAGACTGGTTTCCTGGGGATCTAAAATTTCTCCTTTTTGTATGAGCTGCAACTAGCTCAGTAGTGATAGGAAATTATGGCTTTTATTTATTAAGTTTTTACTATGTCCCAGATGTTTTTTTAGGTACTTTATATATTCCTTACAAAGTTTTAGCTTTACAAAAGCCCTTGATGTTAGTACTTTTATTAACCTATTTTACCAGTGAGTGAGTACTGTAAATGTATTTGGCCAAGGCTATACAGCTAGTTAAATGGCAGAGACAGGATTTGAAACCCGGACAGTTTCTCCTCACCCCTGGCTCACTCTTGGCAATGGTTCTCAATCTTCGGCGATTTCACTACTGAGGACATCTGATAATGTCTAGAGACAATTTTGGTTGTCACAACCAGGGAAGGGGCTACTTACTCTAAGAGGGGTGCTACTAAGCATCCTATAGTGCACAGGACAGCAACTACAACAAAGAATTACCTGTTTCAAATGTTAATAGGGCCTGACTGGGCAGTGGCACAGTGGAAAGAGCGTTGGACTGGGATGCGGAAGACCCAGGTTCAAGACCCCGAGGTCGCCAGCTTGAGCAAGGGCTCATCTGGTTTGAGCAAAAACTCACCAGCTTGAGCCCAAGGTCACTGGCTCGAGCAAGGGGTTACTCAGTCTGCTGAAGGCCCGCGGTCAAGGCACGTATGAGAAGACAATGAACAATTAAGGTGTTGCAACAAAAAACTGATGATTGATGCTTCTCATCTCTCCGTTCCTGTCTGTCTATCCCTGTCTGCCCGTCTCTCTGACTCTCTGTCTCTGTTTAAAAAAAAAAAATGTTAATAGGACCAAAGTGGAGAAACTTTTTGCATTATGGCTTACTGCTTCAAGTAGGTATAGATAAAAACAGTGTTTCTCAAACTGTGATAAAAGACCAATATTTGGTTTTGGGTTTTTTTTGCTTTTTTTTTTGCTTTTTAATTTTTGGGGGGAGGGAGGGGTTGTATTTTTCTGAAGTTGGAAACGTAGAGGCAGTCGGACAGACTCCTGCATGCGCCCAACCAGGATCCACCCGGCATGCCCACCAGGGGGCAATGCTCTGCCCATCTGGGGCGTTGCTCTTGCAACCAGAGCCATTGTAGTGCCTGAGGCAGAGGCTATAGAGCCATCCTCAGCGCCCAGGCCAATTTTGCTCCAATGGAGCCTTGGCTGCGGGAGGGGAAGAGAGAGACAGAGAGGAAGGAGGGGGAGAGGGGAGGGAGAAGCAGATGGGCGCTTTTCCTGTGTGCCCTGGCTGAGAATCGAACCCAGGACTCCTGCACACCAGGCTGATGCTCTACCACTGAGCCAATGGCCAGGGCCTGCTTTTTAATTTTTAATCAGTCACAACTAACACTTTTGTAAAATTAAAAATGAATTACTAGTCAAACTCATAAAATGAATAACACCAGAAGTTAACTGAAATGTGAACTCTAGATTTGGGTGGTGTGATGTATTTAAGTAGGTTCGTTGATTATAGCAATGTGCCACTGTGATGTGGGGTGTTGGCAGTGGGGAGGGTAGTGGTGGAAGGAGGCACAGGGTACACCGGAACTCGATCCTTTCTGCTCACTTTGCTGTAAACCTGAAAATGCTCTAAAATAGAAAGTCTGCTTATTAGAAAAAAATAATTCTACACAAATGAAGGGTCTAGCTAATGCATGGACGTTCCAGATTCAATTCCTGGTCAGGGCAAACAGGAGAAGTGACCATCTGCCTGTCTCCCCTTCCCTCTCCCTGTTCTCTCTCTCTTCCCTTCCCACAGCCCATGGCTCAATTGGTTCAAGCATTGCCCCAGGTGCTGAAGATAGCTTGGTTGGTCTGACAGCCTCAGGTGCTAAAAATAGCTTCATTGATAAATGAGCATAAACCCCAGATGCGTCACGGGGGAGTCTATCTCACCATTTCTCGTCCTCTCACTTATAAAGAAAGAAAAATGAAATTTTTTAAAAAGCCAATTATTTTATTATCAGATTCAATATACACAAAACTGTTGTCAAGTTACTACAAAAGTTTCTAAATGAATACTTGCAATTTCTGAATCCAACTTGGAGTAGTACTGAATTATGTTATTGAATAAATATCAGGAAAAAGTGATTAAAAACTAAACTATAAATGACGGCTGAAAGCTAGAGACCATCAGGACCTACAGACTTAAGAGAACAATGAAGTGAATGATCAGGAAGGCTTTGAGAAGCAGGTGGCTCCTGGGCAGGGAGGATGGGCAGAGACTCAGGAGAGAGTAGCTCTGGTAGAGGACACAGTGTGTTCATTACTCAGAGTGTGCTCAGGAAGTCATCAAATCTAGCCAGAAGGGCGATTCAAAAGGAGCAGTAGGAGAGAAGAATGGAAGCTAGGCAGGGCTAGACCGCTAAGGACGGGAATGGCATGGCAAAGAGTTTGGATATTATAAGGCAGGTATCGGGAAGGATTTCTTTTTTTTTAAGTCACTTATTGGGTTCCAGAATTTGAGACTGGAAACAACTTGGTAGGACTGACTCTTACCTCTTCTGCGCTGTGTCAGCCGCAGCATATTGGCTCAGGTCCATGCAGCAGCCTGGCAGGTTGATGCGCACTCTTGGTGGGGGTGCAGCTGGCCTGGGGCTTCAGTTCCTCTCCGTGCTGGCCTTCCTCATAGCGTGGTCCTTGGGCTCAGAGAGAAAATACTCCAAGCAAAAGGAAGGTGCAGCTGCCGGTCTCTTCATGTTTAGGCCAGTAGACTGGTACAGAATCATCTCCACCCTGTTCTGCTCAAACAGCTGCAGAGTCTGCCAAGATTTAAGACAAGGGGACATGGACTTCACGTGTCAATCATAGGAGTGAAAAGGAATCTGTACCGTTTTTAAGCTGCCAAGTGGAGTGAGGACTACAGGTGGCCCTCATTTGCTTCCTGACCTGGGTACTCTTTCTCAGTGAACAGCCTGCACTGCTGTCTGGCAGCCCTCCCAGGATAGGTCCACAGGTGAAACGTTCACATGGTGTTTTTTAGTGGGGGAGGTATAAAGCATGGATGTCAGTTGAGAGACTCGGGCATTTCAGGAATGGAACATAGCCGACTGGCTGTAGAGTAAGGTACCACATTTTTCAAGACCGAGGTAAAGTCCATTTTAGCTCCGCCACTTTTTATAACTGATCTCGCATGTAGTCCACAAGTGAAATCTGTGGTCTTGGAACCAATTCTTTCCCACTATTTCTGTCAGTCTTACTGGGGAGGGGGGTGATAAATTTATCCAGAGTACCCCTTGTATTGTCTGTCCAAATCTACATATGTATTTAAACTGTATTAATATAATTAAGTCTGAAGTTTAAAAATAGAATGGTGACTGATTTATCTATATATCTAACTTATGTATATGCCTAAAAATACATATAATGTATATATCACATATGTATGTATGTATGTATGTACATCTCTAGGTATACTGTACCTAACTTCTGGCTATCTACTCCTTATGGCCAAATGCAAGAATAAATATCCTATTCCTCTGTTCCTATTAGCAGAAATGAGTTTGGTGATAAAGGGATAAAGATAGAGAAAAGGAGTTGTAAATTTTGTCATTGACATCCCCAACCCAACTCTATGCCTCTTTCTTAATTTGTGAGAGGAATCAGTATGCTTCTGTGCTCTTGTTAACATGCACATACCCCTGAGTTATAGCTTAAATCTTTATGAGTGAATTTACCACGTGAATCTGACCAACATAGATTCATGGTGTAATTCTAAAAATTATCTCCTTCCATCTTTGGGATAAGTTGAATGATGAATCCACTAGGCTTAAATAAGAAGACCTGAGTGATATCAGTGAGATAATATACTGCTCACAAAAATTAGAAGATATTTCAAAATGAATATGAAGCGATAAAATATCCCCTAATTTTTGTGAACAGGGTAGATATTGGTTATCTGTGACCAGAGTAAGATAATTGAACAATCTATGTTTCTATTTCTTGGATTTAAACAGGAGATAATGTTATTGTATGGGGGAGTATAAAGTTAGAGATACAAAAGCATCTTAAAATGATTTTTAAAAGCCATTCAAGTGGAAGAACTTCCTAGAAGTGAAATTGAGTTAGACATCCCTACTCAAATAAGAACAAATGTTATTTCTTTTTAAATGTTTAAAAGGAACATTTATAGGTATCCTTTTGAACAAAATATGCAAGTCTTAAGCATCTTTTTGTGTCCTTTTCATCCTTACAGATTTTTTTGAAGCACTGTTAGAATTGTCCTATTTAGATCAAGATGTCTAGTAAAGCAAATGCTTCTAAGAAGAGGTCTCAACAGTTAAAAAGAAAACCAAAAAGAAAAATGGATGATGAGGAAGTGGAGTTATCAGAGGAAGAGGTAATGAAAATATCTAGTTTACCATCCAGAACTCTTGATTAGACATACCATCTGTTTCCTGTAAAGGAGTGTCTGAAGACTAGAGGTCACTATTACTGCAAATGATAGGAATTCATATTGTTATGTGGGAGCTGTTACAGCACGGTTTGTAAAAGGTCTCAGATAAAAAACTTTTACTTCAATTCTGAAGATGTTGATCAGAGAATTCTTTAGGGAGGAGCGGGTCATAGGACATTTGGTGAGATGTTTAAATGGAAAGGCTAGGAATAAAGTGTACAAATTCTATGGCATTCGTATGTTAAAAGACAAAAATCTGTCAGATGGTGGAGGAGATTTTTATTAAGATAAAGAAAAATTAGTTTGGTGGGAATTAGCTTTTTCCTACCGTGATTTTACCCATCTCTTCTAAAAGAATAAATGACTAAATAATCAATTTTTTTCTGTGTTTTACCCTGTAGTAGGCAGGGCCTCTGTTTTGCAGGTAAAGTATGTAACACTATTTCACTGGCAAAATGAATAATGATTCCTTTTATTTTTTTTCCTTAAGTGAGAAGCGGGGAGGCAGAGAGACAGACTCTCACATGTGCCCCACCTGGATCCACCCAGCAAGTCCCCTATGGGGCAATACTCTGCCCATCTGAGGCCATTACTCTGTTGCTCAGCAACCAAGCTATTTTTAGCACCTGAGGCAAGACCATGTAGCCATCCTCAGTGCCTGGGGCCAACTTGCTCCAGCTGAGCCATGGCTGCGGGAGGAAAAGAGAGAGAGGGGTGAGGAGTGGAGAAGCAGATGGTTGCTTTTCCTGTGTGCCCTGACCAGAAATTTAACCCAGGACATCCACATGCTGGCCAGTGCTCTACCACAAAGCCAGTCAGCCAGGGTCGAATAATGATTTCTTTAAAACATTTTTTGATACCATATGAAACTCCATTATACATTATCACCACTGTCTAGAAATTGCTTTAGTATATTTTGTGCCTGTGACAAATATACACCTTTTTTTCTGTAGAAATGGCAATATACTTTTTCTGCCCAGCCAGAAGGTATATGAATATTCTTCAACACACATGAACAAACCTTTTGTGAAAGCAATATATTTTTACCTAATGTTTAATTCTTTGTGTATGTGCCCGTGTTCTCCCCACCAGGTTAGAAACACAGTGAAAAGAAATAAAAATCATCTGTCTAATGAAGGTATTTCTTTTCTATATCTTGTTTAACCTATCTTTCTCAAGCTACCTATTTTTTTTTTTCATGAGAAAATTATAGCATCTTATGTATGAATGAGTTCTGCAAAATATACTAATAAACAGTAGCATTCTCATTTCTGCAAGAACAGCTAGTATTGGTTAGTCAATTATTTTGGTCAACTGAAATTTTATTTACCATCTCTAGCAAAATATCGTGTAGGTTTCTAAAATTAGTAAGAGCTAGAGAAGAAGTGCCCCACAGTCTGAATTATTACTGATCCGCGATACATAGAAACACCAGTTTCTTTTCGGGACAAACAGGCCGCTGTTCTGCCCGCGCTGCGTGAATGAGTTTGGTCCACTGGTTTTATTCAGAGTGAATTCATTTGGAGTATTCACCTTTACTTAACTATCGCCTTTTCCTGGAAGAATCCCCTGCCTTTCCTCACCCAAGACCAGGTTACATCATCTGGTTTTATACTTCCAGAGTGCCCAGTATTTCTGCTTTTGTGACACTTTGCGTTCTTATAGTTATTTGTTTAATCTCTCCTCTCCAAAACAAATCTTCACTTGAGCCGATCGTATATCCTCTTTGTTCACTCTCTGTTATCCCGTGTAAGTGGGACTGTCCACAGTCTGCTGACCACTGACTGTCTGCTTCGGGTTTGGTCAGTCTCTTGGTCCAGTTGCCATCCAAAATTTAATAGAAATGGTTTTTCTAGTCTTTTCTCTTTTTAATCATTTTTTACTTTTCAGTTACAGTTAAATAAATATTGTGTTATATTTATTTTGAAATACTATATTAGTTGAAGGTGTACAACCCAGTGATTAACAGACTCTTTAATTCAAGTCATTTCTGAGAACCATATATTTATGTTGAATCCTAATAATTGCAGCTTGCCTCTTCATTTAAAATTATCAGGTTCGTTTACATCTGTAGTATCAGTTAATATTAGTTTAGTTAAACTAGTTTACTTTATTTAACACTAGATGCCATATTCATATTCGGCGCCTGGCATGTTATGGGGGTGCAATAAAAAGGAACTTAAGCAGTTTCTAAAGCTTTATAATATTTTGATTCTCATACTTCCATTAGCTTTTTTAGAGAAATTTATATTTCAGTCACTTTTTAGTAAAAACACAGAAATTCTCAGTTGACCGGAGTCTCTTCTGTCACCAGAGACAGGACAGACGGAGCAGACTCGGCTTAGACGGGTGAAGACGGCGTCCAGCGGGAGGAAAGCCTGGCGGCCTCTCTCCTCCGGGAGCAGAAAGCAGCTGCAAACTGTGATGGAAACGGTAATACTGTGAGTATGAAACGTTTCCGCTTACTCTGGATCTCTACTTACGTTTCCTATAGACAGTCTTCTTTTAAGTGTTATTATGTACTTTATGGTGATTGGCTTCTTTTTCTCTTTCAGAAGATAGAGTTAATGTCTTTTAATGGCATTAGCTTTAGCAAAAAGTCTTCATTAACTTCAGAAACTTAGAATTCCATCAGGAAATAGAAATGAAGCCATGTGGCCTGATCCGTACACTTTTTTTTTTTTTTTTTTTTTTGGCATAGACAGAGAAAGCAGATAAGGACAGACAGACAGGAAGGAAGAGAGATGAGAACCACCAGTTCTTTGTTGAGGCTCCTTAGTCTCCTTAGTTGTTCATTAATTGCTTTCTCATACGTGCCTTCACTGGGGGCTACAGCAGAGCGAGTGGCCCCTTGCTCAAGCCAGCAACATTTGGGCTCAAGCCATGGACCAGGAGGTCATGTCTATGATCCCACGCTCAAGCCAGAGACCCTGCACTCAAGCTGCTGAGCCCGCGCGTAAGCCAGTGACCTCAGGTTTCGAGCCTGGGTCCTTTGTGTCCCAGTCCAACACTATCCACTGTGCCACCACCTGGTCAGGCTGATCTGTACACTTTAACGTGTGCTGTCAATAGGATGCTTTAGGAAGAAGTCGAGTCGAAATGGACACGTTAGATGGAAGTTACTATGTCAGAAGGGATACAAAGAAAATAAGGATTCTGCCATCAAGGAGCTGAAATCCATCAGAAGAGTCTGAAATATAAATAAAATACATTATAATATGATTAAAAGAATTTTGATTATACCTCTGCTTAAAATGAGTGTAAAAGAAGTGATGGATTGTGCCTGGCTAGTAAGGAGAGGCACTTGAGAGAAATTGTAAAGAAAAAGTAAACAGATTCTATTAGTTGTGTTACAAACTAATATTTATTTGATCCCTTTTTCTAGAGCAATTTTGAGTAACAAAGGTAGAAAATATGAAGAAATTCAGTATCATCTCAACTGTCTGAAGAAAAGGTAATATAGTTATGCGATGGAAATGGTTAAAACATATCTACTAAAAGTTGAATCTGTCTTTGTTGCCAGAATAGACATTTGTGGAATATAAGTTTTTTATTTGGAGTTTTTGTTCATTTGTTTGTTTGTTTTGTATTTTTCCTAAGTGACAAACTGGGGGAGGCAGACAGACAGACTCCCACATGTACCTGACCAGGATCCACACGGCATGCCCACCAGGGGGGCGATGCTTGGCCCATCTGGGGTGTTGCTCCACTGTGAACGGAGCCATTCTAGCACCTGAGGCAGAGGCCATAGAGCCATCCCCAGCACCCGGGCCAACTTTGTTCCAGTTGAGCCTTGGCTGCGGGAGGGGAAGAGAGAGACAGAGAGGAAGGAGAGGGGGAGGGGTAGAGAAGCAGATGGGTGCTTCTCCTGTGTGCCCTGGCCAGGAATCGAACCCAGGACTTCCACACACCGGGCCAGCGCTCTACCCCTGAGCCAACCGGCCAGGGCCTCATTTGGGGTTTTTGTTGTTATTTTAAAAAGAGGAACAATTTAGTAATGTAATTCTATCCTAAACTGGTAATTCTATCCTAACTATGCAACTCTGAGTTCTTTAAGAGAATTTATAAAGGAAGAATCTGAAAGTGACAAAATACCTGCTTCCATAATTCACTTTTCTGCATTGAGATTTGAAAAATATTTTGATATCTTAAACTCCCTTCAACTTCATTTGAACAATCTGAAGTTAACAGTTCACCACTCTTATTTATCCTGTAGGATAGTTAGCCTATCACTGTGTTTTTCTTTGACTTCATATTGCATTCCATTATTTGCACAGGCAACAAGTGTCATTTTCTGGGATATTACTGTTCATCTGCGGCAAGTCACAAATGGTGGTTTCTTCCCATGAGTTCTTATAAAGCCATGCCACTGTCAACAGTTTTCAGTGACTACTTTTCCCAGTATTTGCACGTGTTTTCTTTTCATACTGTAGAAGGATATTAGTTACTAGTGTGCTTAGAGATGTTATGACCCAGTACCTCAGGCTTGGGAAGACGGGACACATTCTGCATACTTGAAGTGTAATTCTCAAGGATAGTCACCAAGTGGAAAGGGTGGGACAGATTGGGCCGGGGTGGGAGTTTGTGGAAAGAGGGGGCAGAGAAGAAAAAAAGACTGCTAGAAGCAGGCCTGCAAATGGCTTATCGGAACGACGGCCTAATGTGGAAGGAGTGCACTAGAAAAGCTAATGCATAAATAATACTTAATAAAGGTGTGGCTCCTTATGCTCATTTTAGTGTAGGATAAGTAATCGTGTTTGACGTGTGAATGAGAATATTACAGTGCCTAATATCTGCTCTTCACTGTGATCACCCTGGGTCATCAGAAAAGACTGAATTCTCTTCAGCATACAGCTGTGTCCCCAGTGTTAGCAGCCGCGGAGATTTATTTCAAAGGCTGCCTATTTTCGCTTCATTTTTGCTCACAGCTCACTTTCTTTCATTCCCCAAATAACAATACTCAAAATATACTTTCCCTTTTACTAACATAGCAGTGTATACAGCCTCAGCAAATTGATATTAATTGGATCTCTAAATAAATTTTCCTATAGGAACATTTTTCAAAGTATTTGGAATACTCATTCTTAAAGATGCTGTGTGAATAAAAGTGATGTTTAGTGAATTATGTTTTGGTACATTAGCATATTAAAAGTCCGGCAGTAAATTAATCCATTGCATTTTTTTAGCCTAGCATCTCCCAAATTGGTATTGACCACAGGAACTCTTTATTTCATATTTTATTAGTCTCATCTCTGCTTCTGTCTGCATTTTGGCTTCATTCTTTTAGACACGTTGTACTCAATAGATTAGAATCATAGTCCCTACATCTCTCATCCTTGTGAAGAAAGAGGAGAAAGGAAATGCTTATCCTCTTAGCCTAAGTTAGAAAAGTCTGGGAGATGGACTCTGATTGGCCCAGCTTAGGTGATACACCTGTCTTTGGGATGGTCTTGTGGCAACACTGTTAGGATGGATACAGTCTGTGTCAATTAATAGCCTCGTGATCAGACAAACAGGGTTGCTGATTAGGTGCTATTGCTATTATAGGTTGTATTCGTGCTGTACTTTTCGTTTAATTAGATTTTCAAAGAATCTTGAAATTCTGACCACTATTTAGAATATTTGGAACAGTGGAATACCCTCCCACAGAACTGACTTAATAAACTTTTAGAAGAAACTGTTCATAAATTGAAACTTTATTTTAGTTAAGAAATCAAAAACTTGCCTGACCAAGTGGTGGCACAAAAATAATACTAATGTTACTCAAAAATAACTAATAATTGGAGTTTTTTTGTTTTGTTTTGGTGACAGAGAGACAGATAGGAACAAACAGACAGGAAAGGAGAGAGATGAGAAGCATCAATTCTTCATTGTGGCACCACAGTTGTTCACTGATTGCTTTCTTATATGTGCCTTGACGGGGGGGGGGGCTACAGCTGAGCCAGTGACCCCTTGCTCGAGCCAGCGACCATGGGGTCATGTCTATGATCTCACACTCAAGCTGGTGACCTTGGGGCTTCAAACCTGTGTCCTGTGCGTCCCAGTCTGATGCTCTTATCTACTGCACCACTGCCTGGTCAGGCTAATAATTTGTTTTTTTATTCTATCCTTAAGATTGCTACAACGGTGTGAAACCCTAAAAGTCCCTCCCCGAGAGCTGAAAGACTTAACTGACGTGTCAAGTCTCCTGCAGACGGAAAGGGAGCGTCACAGAGCTAATGAGGAAGGCCTGGCGTTACTGCAGGTGTGAGATTTTTTTTTTTTTTTTTTTTTATTCATTTTAGAGAGGAGAGGGAGAGACAGAGAGAGAGAGAGAGAGAGAGAGAGAGGAGAGACAGAGAGAGAGAAGGGAGGGAGGAGCTGGAAGCATCAACTCCCATATGTGCCTTGACCAGGCAAGCCCAGGGTTTCGAACCGGCGACCTCAGCATTTCCAGGTCAATGCTTTATCCACTGCGCCACCACAGGTCAGGCCAGGTGTGAGATTTGAACAGGGAGTCAGTAATTGGGACAGGAAAAGACCAAAAAGTTTTTTTAATTATGATATTCTCCTGATAATAAATACTAGATCTTGAATTAGATTTTTTCATTATTTTTTTTTAATCTAAGCAAAAACTTTACCTAAACTTTGGGCATCTCAAGTTAAAAGTATTTCTATATATTAGATATTAAGTAGTTTTTCTTTTTTACTAGACTTTTTTTTTTAACTTTTAATTTTATTTTATTTATTCATTTTTAGAGAGGAGAGAGAGAGGGAGAGAGAGAGAGAGAGACAGAGAGCGAGAAGGGGGGAGGAGCTGGAAGCATCAACTCCCATCTGTGCCTTGACCAGGCAAGCCCAGGGTTTCAAACTGGCGACCTCAGCATTTCCAGGTCGACGCTTTATCCACTGTGCCACCACAGGTCAGACTTTACTAGACTTTTTACTTGAACTATCTTAGTATCTTTGATTATCAAATTATAGGAACTCACCACTAAGTGCTACAGAACTTGTAAACATTAGTTTTTCCATCCTGTATATGGTACTTTATTGTTAGGAACACAATCATCGTCCTTGTTATCATCATAGCTAACCTGTAATGAGGGCTCTCTCTGTTCTAGACTCTGTTCTACGCTCCTATAGTTATATCCCTCAATATTCACAATGACTTCAGAGAGATCCACAGTATCCTCATTCTGCAAATGAAAAAGAGACATACAGACATTTCTGGCCGAACCTTAGGCAAACTGCATGAAGTAGTAGTGCAAACCCAGCCAATCCGACATCAGAGCATGGTCCTTAACCAGGACTCTGTAGAAGCTTATGGGAGATAACATTAGCTGACATCAATGGCAGCCTTTGAATTAGTTGATAGTCGAACAGTTAAGAAAAGCATCTTATTGGGAGATCATCAGTCATGTAAATATCTAACCACTTTACTATACATGTATAACTACTATAATATTTCATGTCACTTGTAATTTAAAAATATTTTAAATAGTGCAGGCAAACTAGAAAGAGAGAAACAGCCTTAAGGGGTATTAAATAATCATAAACGAAAGCATAATGGACCATATATCCCTTAGTCATTTTGGAAGTGTTTGTAGACGTGGTGCTTAAGTCTCCGTTAGCAATTCAGTAAGTACAAGGTGGTAGGAGTTTATGCAAGGAATGCATTCCCAAAGATTTCTAATATTTCCGAATTCACAAATAATTGTTTCCATATAATTTAGATAACGTTGAAAGGACTAGTTTCTGAGCAACAAATCTATATATTGTAAATTAATAGGGTGGTCTATTTTAGTGATTGTGTGACTTTCTTCGTGGGGTGAGGTTCTTGATAGGTCGCCGAAGGAAGGATGAACAGACGGCTGAGACGCTGGCAGCGTCAGGCCCAACAGGAGAAAAGCCTCGGCCTACGCAGGACTGAGCTGGGCTGTTATTTCTCGCTGCACAGGGAAACTTCTGTAACCTGCGGGGGTTGAACACTGGAAGGGTTAAACAGCAGAGGGTTAGTGGCTAATGGCCAAGCAACAGAACATTCTGTAAGTGAAGGAGGGGTGACTAGCTGGCAGAATGTCGGCAGTCAGGTGGAGGAGAGACATCAGTCAGGACTGTCGGGTGGAGAGCTCCGGGAACTCCCCGACTGCCATCTAAACTTCAGCCTGGCTGCTTGAGGCTTTCACTTTTAGGAAGGGGCCCTGGGGCTGAACCTAACAATCATGTTTCATTTTCTCCCAGTGTCTTTTAAATTTCAGCTTTATTGAGATATAACTGACAAACAAAATGGTAAGATATCTGAATGTGGGGACTTCATGTATGTATGCACTGAGTGTGAAAGGATTCCCCATCTAGTTAGTTAACATATCCATTGTCTCATATATCTCTCTTGGGAAAGGTGTAGATAAGATCATTTAAGTTCTGCACTTAGCAAATTACACAATATGGTGTTTTCACTTATAATCACCATGTTTCCCATTAGCTCATTAGACCTTATTATAACTAAAAGTCTGTTTTCTTAATATCCCTTCCCTATTTCTTCCACCTCCCAGACCCTGGTAATCACTTTCCTACTCTGTTTCTATGAGTTTGACTTTTCTTAACATTATTTTACAGTATAATAATGGTGCCCTGGCCATGAAGCTCAGTTAGTTAGAGCATGGTCCCCATACGTCAAGGTTGCAGGTTCGATCCCCAGTCAGGGCACATACAAGAATCAACCAGTGAATGCACATACAAGTGGAACAGCAAATGAATGTTTCTTTCTCTCATCAATAAATAAAACTTTAAAAATGATAAAAGCTGAAACTTGCTGCCCTGGCCAGGTAGAGCGTCATGCCTATACACAAGGGTTGCAGGTTCAATCCCAGCCAATGAAAGCATAAATAAGTGAAACAACAAATAGCTAGCTGTTTCTCTCTCTCTTTCTCCTTCCCTTTCTCCCCTTTCCCTCTCTCTCTAAAATCAATAAATTTTAAAAATTAAAGTATAATAATGGTGTTAGCTTAACATTTAACATTTCTATAAATTACTTAAAAATGATCAGAGATAGTAAATGATAGTGTGACTTTTGTAATATTGGGAGACATTTCTGTTTTAAAGCTAAAGTTGGACCTCCATGTGCCAAAAGCATAAATACCATTAAATGGGGGGAAAAAAACTTTTTCTATACTTCTGACACCCATCAAATATGTGAATTTTCCAAACGAAGCAACTCTCCATTTCTCTGCTTGTCCTACATTTTAATTCCATTCTGCCACTATCTGCAGTTAGTACAGACCCCACAGGTTAAAGGCTGAGTTCCACAAGACTGCCCCCCCCCCCACTTCAGACCCCAGATCCTCGCTGCAAGCCTAAGCCTCCTGGACCTCTGACTAACCAAGTGTAAATCAGGGTTCCTGGCCCTGGCCAGCTGGCTCAGTGGTAGAGCATCAGCCCAGCGTTTGGCTCTGAGAGAACTAGGTACCCTATGATTACAACTGTGCGACAATCTGGAAAAGGCAAAATGAGATACTAAGAGGATCAGATATTGCTGGGGGGGGGGGAGCAGACAGGACATGGCAGGGTTAGGCCATCAGTCCCTGGGTTCTGCTGGATTTACGTGGGTCTTCCAGAATCTGATGCTGCCGGGGCGGGGAGGGGGGGGGATGAGCAGACAGGACATGGCAGGGTTAGGCCATCACTCCCTGGGCTCTGCTGGATTTACGTGGGTCTTCCAGAATCTGATGCTGGGGGGTGGGGGGTGAGCAGGCAGGACATGGGAGGGTGAGGCCATCAGTCCCTGGGCTCTGCTGGATTTACGTGGGTCTTCCAGAATCTGATGCTAGCATCTTTGGTGAGTTTTTGGGGAAACATTCTGGTACATGGGCTATATCTTTTTATTTCAGGAAATTGTTTCCTTATAATGTATTACTTCAATGATAGATTTGATTTTTTGAAAGAAAAACAAAAATGTATTTACCAGTTTCTTCTAGTAGTGCTTTAATACATGAGATGTTTTAAAAGTATGTATATGTATATTAACTATCTTTGTAGGTTTTACATTATAAAATATTTAACTTGAAACTTTCTCTTTCTGACTCAGGAGGAAGTGGATAAAATAGCAGAGACCACAGAGTCAGTGACTGAGAGTATTCAGAGCCTAAAGGACAGAATTCACCTTCTGACCAGGGAGGTGGGGGAAGCAGAGGAGAAGGCGAAGCAGGTGCTTGTGGAGGGCCGCGTTGCTGTCGCTGCGCCCTGGGGGTTGCGGTAGTGCCTACATTTTAGCAAGACAACTTTGGAGTGTAATAACAGATTGGTCTTTTGAAATGATCTGTACCTTTCTTTGTCTACTTTAGATGTTTCAAACAGATAGTGGGGTACTCTCCCTTCCAGAACTTTCTCAGAAGAGTCTGAAAGCACCCATACTTCAGGTAAGTACCGACTTAACTATATTAATTGTATCATCAGTTGTGAATGGCATAGTATAATAAAAAATGGAATTTGTGGTGTAAACTTACACACATTTATTTCTCATTTGACACTATATTTTGAACATCCATCTTTGTCAATTTATGTAGATGGGTCTTGTTTTCCTCAGTAGCTGTATAATATTCCATTGTATGGATGTACATAATATAAATTATGAATTACTGATGGAAATCATTTTTGCAGTTACAGATAATATGAGTATGCCCTTATACATATATTTTTACACATTTTTGTAGTAACTTTAAGATATATTTCTGCAAATAAATTCTGAGAGTTGCTTTTGTTTATGCTTCTAACAATGGCTACTCTTCATAAATTAGTATTATGTCTTACTAGTAGTGGATTATACACTAACTTATCTCTCTTCAAAGGACTTTAATAGATTTTATAGTATAAATGTTTAAAGTGGTAGAAAATCTTTGTTTTTCTCAAAAAGTAATTTGAATTTTTTTTTTAATTAAGTGAGAGGTGGGGAGGCAGAGAGACAGACTCCTACATGTGCCACGACTGGGATCCACCCAGCAAGCCCACTAGGGGGTGATGCTCTGCCCATATGGAGCTGTTGCTCTGTTGTTTGGCAACCAAGCTGTTTTAGTGCCTGAGGTGAGGCCATGGTGCCATCCTCAGTGCCCATGACCAACTTACTCAAATGAGCCATGGCTGTGGGAGGGGAGGTGAGTGGAGATGGTTGGAGAAGCAGGTGGTTGTTTTTCCTGTTTGCCCTGACTGGGAATCGAACCTGGGACTTCCACACCCCAGGCCAATGTTCTACCACCGAGCCAACCAGCCAGGGCCTGAAATTTTCTATCTATAATTCACCTAGGGTGTAAGGAGTGGAAATGGGCAGAGGGAAAACGAATAATACAGATTTGAAAGAGGAACAGCAGTGAGTTGATGGTTATTGAAATTGAGTGGTGGTTACAGGAGATTTATTATACCATTCCAGAACATACAGCTGATGTTTTTCATAATAAGATTAAAAACTAATTCTATGAGTGAAGGTGGTCAAAAGGTACAAACTTCCAATTATAAAATAAGTCATGAGGATGTACAGTATGGTGACTAGTTTAGTAATAACGTATTTTTGAAAGTTAGAGAAAGATAAATCTTTTAAAGTTCTCATCACTAGAAAATAATTTTGTCACTGTGATGTTAAGGGGTATACTGAATCACCTAAAACTGTTACATGTCAGTTTATGTCTATAAAAATATTTTTAACTAATTATTCTCTTTTACCCACAGGAAGAAATTTTGGCGCAAATTCCGAACCCAAATTCTCTTCTGAAAGACTTTGATGTTCTCCATAATTCATCTCAGACGAAGAACTTGCTCAATTTCATTGAAGAAGCCTATAAGAGACTGGATGCCTTTTAAAGAATGTTACTTAGATTATTTGTTAAAAATTTAATATTTATAAATTTCTGAAACTGTTAACCTACAAAGAGACTGAGGCTTCTTCAGGATTTATTATTTCCTAATAGGGAATTTAAAATTAGCCTCTGTTGGTCTACATTAGCATTTAATGTAGTCCTGAAAACTACTGTTAGCAGTTGCCAAATCTAGGAACTCACATTTATGTTTCTGTATTTCCGATTATTTGCCTGAAATCATAAAATAAGAACAACAGCCCTGGCCGGTTGGCTCAGTGGTACAGCGTTAGCCCAGCATGTGGATGTCCTGGGTTCAATTCCCAGCCAGAGCACAGAGGAGAAGCGACCATCTGCTTCTCCACCCTTCCCCATCTCCTTTCTCTCTCTCTCTTCCCCTCCCACAGCCAAGGTTCCATTGGAGCAAAGTTGACCCAGGCACTGAGGATGGCTGCATGGCCTCTGCCTAAGGCACTAGAATGACCCCGGTTGCAACAGAGCAACGGCCCAGATGGGAAGAGCATCGCCCCCTGGTGGGCATGCCCAGTCGGGCACATGTGGGAGTCTGTCTCTGCCTCCCCATTTCTCACTTCAGAAAAATACAAAAAAAAAAAATAAGAAGAAGAACCATAATCGAATGATCTATCCTGACTAAGTAGAGCTCATTTATTGGTTAGTGCAGAGGAAATTTGATACTGTACCTTTATATAAAGTATATGAATGCCTCGTTCATAAAAACATCAGGTATTCTTTAGCTGATAACTTGCATCTGGAACTTGAGAAATCCCCAAATGTCTTTAATTCTTTACATAACTCTCTAGACCAGTGGTTCTCAACCTTTCTAATGCCGTGACCCCGCAATACAGTTCCTCATGTTGTGGTGACCCCAAACCAAAAAATAATTTTGGTGGCTACTTCATAACTGTAATTTTGCTACAGTCATGATTCGGAACGTAAATACCTGATATGCATTATGTATTTTCCGATGGCTTTAGGCGACCCCACCGGGGTCGCGACCCACAGATTGAGAACCGCTGCTCTAGACTCTGGTGTAATGAAGATTTGCCATGTTGTCTTCAGCTTTAGAGGGAGCATGAACATTTTATATCTGGCTGGTTTAGTGAATAGATGTTCAATAATTTTCCCCTGTAATCAAATCATACTTTTATTTCATAAAAATTATTAAAAAGGAACATAAGCACATTATTTCTTTAAACAAAAACCAAACCAAAAACTTTCTAAACCTTTCCCCATTGTAATAATATGTATATACATGTGACTAAATGATCACTAAAATATATCAGAAATTATTTCTAACCAGCTACCGTACGTTGTCTGGGTTGCTTTTATCTTTTTGTAAAATAAAATAACAAATGTAATTATCTCTCTATCTAACCTAGAATACTTTGTCAGTTAATTTAGAAGTGCAGGTAATTCTGTCAGCATCCTCCAGGCAGAGACCACCTGGAACACAGCTTTCATTAAACAAGTTCAGTTTAATGCTCACTGCAGTGAGGGAGACCACACACCATGGGCAGCCAACCCTGGGCAGCTCAGTAGAAGGTCAGAAGCAATATCCTCCTGGGAAGTAATGGCCAAACAGGACATGAGTGGATCAGAGGGACAGAAAGTCTTCAATAAAAGAAACTAGTGCAGTAATCTAAGAAAACATGTTTGTATATTCCGGGCTGCCTGCTACACGTCCAGCAAAGCAACTAAAAGATTTTACAAAATACCTTAAAAGTTAAAAACTCTTCACTTGGAAACACAGCTTCATGGTTTTAGAGTGACTGACAGAGTCCCAGCTCACTGATTTTTATCATTAATCATGACGTTTACAATAGCTTTGGTGGAAGGGGATGCTAAAAGTCTCTTTCTCTAAGAACATCTGTTGAACAGATTAGTGAACATCAACTGGAAATTTTACATGCCATTGTTGCTGAGTGGTAGTTCATGCATGAACTGGTCATACTACCATCTGGTGGCTTTGAAAAGTATGTGATGTAATTTTGAGAGATCTTCTGACAGGCAGCAGGCAATTCAAACATAGTTTCTTTAAAGCAGGGGTCCCCAAACTACAGCCCGCGGGCCACATGCAGCCCCCTGAGGCCATTTATCTGGCCCCTGCCACACTTCCAGAAGGGGCACGCACCTCTTTCATTGGTGGTCAGTGAGAGGAGCATAGTTCCCATTGAAATACTGGTCAGTTTGTTGATTTAAATTTACTTGTTCTTTATTTTAAATATTGTATTTGTTCCCGTTTTGTTTTGGGTTTTTTTACTTTAAAATATGTGCAGTGTGCATAGGGATAGGTTCAGTTTTTTTTTATAGTCCGGCCATCCAACGGTCTGAGGGACAGTGAACTGGCCCCCTGTGTAAAAAGTTTGGGGACCCCTGCTTTACAGGCTGCATTTTGGCATACTCATGATGAATAGCGTAACAGTTCATTACAGACCCAAATAAAATGAGGCCTCAACTGCACATGGCCCCAGTAATCCAATGGCCGTCTTCCCAGGTGGTGTCCACACCCACCTGAGTTCTCCCATGTGCGGGCTATGCCAACTATGGTAGACCCCTGCAGGGAGGAGGGGGAAGTGCCGATGCCAGGAGCTTTAAATCCTAGAAATACATATTTTGGGAATGGAAGATAATGTAGAAATGTAGCGTATGATACAGTATTTCCAAAAAAAAAATGCAGAAAAATAATAAATGGCCTTGAAAAAACTGCTAACCACACCAGAGAGGGGAATGGAGGAGCAGCGGTTAGTATTCCTACTTTATGCCAAAAAAAGATTCCAAACAAGGTTAAATATAAAAATAAAAACATATCAGTAACAGGCCTGACCTGTGGTGGCGCAGTGGATAAAGTGTCGACCTGGAAATGCTGAGGTTGCCAGTTCGAAACCCTGGGCTTGCCTGGTCAAGGCACATATGGGAGTTGATGTTTCCAGCTCCTCCCCCCTGTCTCTCTCTCTCTCTCTCTCTCTGTCTCTCTCTCTCTCTCTAAAATGAATAAATAAAATAAAAATTAAAAAAATAAATAAATAAATAAAAATTATTTTAAAAAAAACATATCAGTAACAAATAGATAAAAGTACCAATAGGAAAGTGACATTCTCAAAGATACATAAATGGCCAATAAGTATTTAAAAGATGTTCAACCTTATAATAATCACTTAAAGGCAGAATGCTGTCACCTATTGGATTGAAAAAGGCAAAAAAGTAAAGTTGCTGAACATACAAGAAAATGCCCAATAATGCTGCCAAAGGAAGGAAGGTAAACTGGTGTAATGTGGAGGCGGGGGGGGGGGGGGGGGGGCAGCCTGCATTGTGCACATACGTGGCTGAACTTCGTATACTGTCCGTCGTTTAAAATTCTTGCTCTATTTGAGCCCTTCTATTTCCCCCAAATCCCAGGTGGCCACACATTTAACAAACAGGCTTTGTTTAAATAGGACCTGCACTGGAACCTAAAATGAAAGGATTTACTTTCTTTTATTTGGTTGAATAGAATTTCCTGGCAGTTCTCTTATTTACCAAAAATAAATGCAGGTGCACCTGTCGAAATTAGGATTTGAATCACACAGTTTGGCTTAGTTTCCAAACATAAGTCTTAATCCTCTCATGTTTCATTCATTGTCAAGAAATATTCAGCTTTAAGGAAGAGGGGACGGGGAAGCAAAAGCAGAGAGAATTCGAATTTCCCATTCAGACGTTATGTTGAAAGTGAGCCCTTTTTGTGTTATAGCTTTTCTTTTTCTTTTTTTTTTTTTTGTCTTTTTCTTATTTTTTCTTTTTAAATGTTTTAAATTTATTGTATTGACATGATTTCAAATGTTCTGCTTAAGAGTCGCTGCCACCTGACCAGGCAGTGGCGCAGTGGATAGGGCATCGACCTGGGACACTAAGGACCCAGGCCAGCTTGAGCGCAGGCTCACCAGCTTGAGCACAGCGTCACCAGCTTGAGCATGGCATCATAGAGACATGACCCCATGGTTGTTGGTATTCCGGGTTTCATGAAGAGGAGCCGCAAAGGAATGAGGCAGCAACAATACTGCAAGTGGAGGACCCCAATCTCTCCAGAATTGAGGTGCCTTAGAGAGATCAGTTATCCAATTTATTAAAGCAGAAACATGGTATCATGCGTAAGAAACTAACAAGCAGAATACAGTGTACAATTTTATTATTTAGTTTTGCAAAACTGATTAGATTTCTCTTGCTCTTTCTGAGACATAACACCACACCATCTGCTGTCTGATTCCATCTGCAGAAAGCTCCAGCAGGGCCTAGCATCGCATCCTGAGGCCTTCCCTGGATGCAACTGCCTTCAGTCATGTATGCTTGGTCTCAGCCTTCACTTTCTCAGGATGGGAACAGAAAGTCACTCGGTGCTTTGGCTTTCCTCCAACACCCCATGGTTGCTGGTTAGAGCCCAAAGGTCACTGGCTTGAAGCCCAAGTTTGCTGGCTGGAGTCCAAGGTCGCTGGCTTGAGCAAGGGGTCACTAGTTCAGCTGGAGGCCCCCAGTCAAGGCACGTATGAGGAAGCAATCAACCAACAAGTAAAATGTCGCAACTACAAGTTGATGCTTCTCATCTCTCCCTTACTGTCTGTCTCTCTCACTAAAAAAATAATAATAATAATAATAATAATAAAGACAGTCACTGCCATCGCATGTAATCTTTCACTACTAAACCACCACAGAACTACTTGCTCTTGCCTTTGGTGTTTGCAGTCATTAAGGTGGCCTCTGCTGCTATCAAGGCTATGAAATTGCAGTAGCAGCTATATCAAAAGATCAGTTATAGTTATTAAAATGGGGCAAAGAGGAAGGAGGGATGTTTTTCAAATTCCATAAAACTACTATTAACTACATTTTAAAAATAAAATTGTTCATTTTTTAACTAATAGAAACAAATGTGCCTTAGATGATTTCACCATTTTATATTCCCCAAGGAGGTCCTTAAACTAATGTAGGTTTTCAATGGAACAACAGGACTATATAATAATAACAGTAATTAAAAATGGCCGACAGCCTGACCTGTGGTGGTGCAGTGGATAAAGCGTCGACCTGGAAATGCTGAGCTCGCCGGTTCGAAACCCTGGGCTTGCCTGGTCAAGGCACATATGGGAGTTGATGCTTCCAGCTCCTCCCCCCTTCTCTCTCTCTGTCTCTCCTCTCTCTCCATCTCTGTCTCTCTCCCTCTCTCTCTCCTCTCTAAAAATGAATAAATAAAATTTAAAAAAAATTTTTTTTTAATGGCCGACATTTACTGATGTACGCTATATGCCAGGCACCATTCTAAGCCCATTACATGTCTACATACATTTACGCCTATGTTCAATCCTAATAACATTTATGGGGACTAAACCCCGTAACAATCATTATTATCCCCATCCTTCAGGTAATGAATCTGAGGCACAGGGAGACTGTCTTAAGATCCTCAAATAGTAAGTGATAGAACTAGGAAGAGAAAAAAAAAACTATGACTTTGACTTTTCAGGAATTTGCTGATAAACTACAAATACAAGGGAACCTCTGAAGCTGATGAGTAAATCCTATTACAACGATGTACCAATCCATCTACTTTTCCAGGTATAATGATATATGTATTACGGATTTTGTTCACCTAGGTTTATAGAAGAAAATCTCTAGATTTCTCTTGTATGAGCAACCTCCTTCCCCACCTCCACTTCTTTCTCCTTTTAATCTCAGAGTTCAAAGGTTAGCTTAGCTTAATGGATATATTTCAAATTATGAAATTAATTCAATATTAAAACAATGAAGTTTGCCAACAAAAGTAGTAAGTTCTGCCTTATTGATTACTTTTCCTAATGGCACAAAGCAACTATTTCAATTAGTTCTGATGTTTTATAGAGAGCAAAGGACTTTAGTTTTCTAAAATAATAGAAGCTTCTGTTTGGGACGCACCGGGGACGAGGAGGCAGCCTAAATCTGGGAAGACATTTCTATTTCTCTCTGAATCCATAAATAATTAGACTTCCTAACTTAAAGGTCTCTATGGTATTGTATTTTATATCTAAAACAGATATTGTTCGACAAATAACAGCTTCTGTTCGTTTTTAAAATCAATTCTCCTCAAATAATATTTAGAAAAAGACGAGATTTATATAAGATCCTCAGGAACACGCCCAGGTATATGTTGCCATCAGTAACATCTTAAAGAAAAAAGAAAAGCAGCAACCAAGATCAAAAACACTCTTATTTTGACATCTAGTAATTGTCATCTAATACAGTTTTTCCCCCCTGTCACTTTCAACTACCAATTACTCATTGCATTATTTTAACACCAGCATCTTCAAGTAAAGAATGCCCTAAGCGACCCCTTCATTTGAATTTGGCTTTATGAGACACACAGTGGTAGTAAACAGCACCCTCCCAGGTGACCACATTCAGACTGAAGCACTTGATGCCTTTGGGACACTTGTACTTGTCCTACCCAAAGGCTGGGGATGGCACTGTGTGCGAAGATTCCCGTGTACACACCTGCGCGGCGCTCCAGACGGCAGTCATTTGAGGGACGTGAGGAATCTCTGAAGGACTTTTCATTGAAAAGAATAAGGGTGAAAGAATTAAAAATCTCAGAAATACTCTCCATTTTACAAGCATCCTTTTTAGACACTACCCACTTTCAGCCTTGGAAGCTTAGGAAAGGTGAGCAAAATCTTTTTTTTTTTTTTTTTCAGAAAAGGTAAAATTATATAAAAGGCCATTATCTGTATTGTTTTATGGTGCCCCACTTGCCGAGGTTCTGCTTTGAGAGGGGGTGTTTGTTTGTGTGCTGGTTTTGTTTTTTATTCTCTCCCATGAGATCATGTAGATAGGTTTTGTATCTACAAAGAGTTCATCTCTAGGTCAAGATTAGTATTCCTCAACATTGACACTATAAGATTAAATGTGACAGAAAGGAAATACTTGTGTTGTATTGTGATAAATTTCACCTGACATCAGAAACTCCTCCCTTCCTACAGGTGTGAGTGCTTCTCTGTCTCTCTCTCTCTCTCTCTCTCTCTCCCTCCCTCCCTTCCTCCCTCCTTCCTCTTTCTACTAAGAACTAATCAGGGAAGCAGGCTTAAGGAATAAACTCACCACTTTGGGAGAAAGAGCCACTACACAGTGGAAGGCCTCAGTTTCAGGCTAAACTCTCAACAGCAGGTAAGCATTAATTCATTAAAATAATAAATTTCAAATCAGCGGTTATAATGCAAGACCAAATGGGAAAACAGAAAGAGAAGAAATAAAATTCAACATTGTATAGGAAGAATAAATTTCATTAGGTTCAGAGGTAAAGATGTTTTTGTATTTTGGTGTTTGGGGGGTTCCCTTAAATATTGATTATGGGGGAAATAAGCATTGAAAAATAGAAACATTTTTGCATTATGATATTGGCACAACTAAAGAAACAGGAAGACAGGAAACTTTCTGAGCAGAAAATCTATCATCTAAAAATATAATTACTAGCATTGGATTGCGGTGCTTTAAAAGAAATTTTCTCTCCTCATTAACAGATATTCACCGTTGTACTGCAAATGGCGTTATTACGCCATAAAAGCAGAAATCTTCTGTTTTGTTTATTCATCAGAATTAAAAGTCTCCCAAGAGAGTATCAAGCTTTTATTGTCTCGTTAATATAAATAAAATATTTTAGGAGCTTGCTGCATGTTGATGGACCCTACCCCAAAGAAACTTCAGTTTCTAAAAGTGATGTGAGCAGGATTAATTTTCCTTCACAAAAACTTCAGTTAGTGAGTCTGTTGATAGTTTGGCTAAAGGATTAACCTTTCCATTCTAGAACACATTCATTACAGGGAATTTATAAGTAAGTGGTAAGGATATTCTGATCTGGTAGCTTTCGGAATTGTCATTATGACTTTCAAATAAAATTCAATAATGTGTAAAAAAACATTTTCTGCACCTAAAAGAACTTTTGTATTTCCTTTGTGGCCTTTAAAAATTATCTTTTCAATAAAAAAAAGATCTTTATAAAATTCATCACTGTTTACTGAACAGTATCCTCCAATGTTGTTCATTAATTATAGTATCTTCTCTCTGTGCGAACCTCTGAGAGAAATGTCTCTGATTTTAATGTCATCAATATTTGTTTCCCTGAGTCTGTGTGTGTGTGTTTGTGTGTGTGTGTGTGTGTGTGTGTGTGTGACAGAGACAGAGAGAGAGACAGGGACAGACAGACAAGAAGGGAGAGAAATGAGAAGCATCAATTCTTTGTTGCATCACCTTAGTTGCTCATTGATTGTTTTCTCATATGTGCCTTGACCGGAGGCTCCAGCAGAGCAAGTGATCCCTTGCTTAAGCCAGTGACTTTGAGCTTAAGCCAGAGATCTTGCGCTTCCAGCCAGTGACCTCTGGGCTCAAGCCAGCGACCATGGGGTCATGTCCCTGGGTCATTTTTGAATTGAAATAGCTGATTAGTCTAGAAAGTATATTAAAGCCAGAGGAAGGAGGTTTTGAATACTTAGTTAGAGAACTGGACTTCATTTAGCGATGGTACAAGTGAAAAGTTAAGCAAATGCTGTGTTAGAGATATTAGGGATCATTTTATGGGAGACTGAACATGTAACTCATCATGTTTATTTCTCTCTGTGTTAGTTGCCGGAAAGCTTAGAATAAAACATGGGCTCTCACCCTCTGCAAGTAGTTGATTCTCATTGTTCATGGTCCTTGTGTTCAATAAAGTCACAGGGAACAACACTGTCTTCGCAATTTTGAACGTTTGCTCCTTGGGTAAATATAGGCAGGGTTAGGTTCCTACAAACCTCAGGTCACTACATTTTTATCAGCAGATCAACATATAACCTTGTTTGATGTATCTTTATTTTTAAAGACACATGAGTTAGGCTGACTGGTAGTGGCACAGTGGATAGAGAATCAACCTGGGATACTGAGGTCCCAGATTGGAAACCCCCAGATTGCTGGCTTGAGCGTAGGCTCATCCAGCTTGAGCATGGGGTCACCAGCTTGAGCATAGTATCATCAACACGATCCCATGGTCACTGGCTTGAGCAAGGGGGTCACTGGCTCAGCTTGAACCCACCAGTCAAGGCATGTATGAGAAGCAATCAATGAACAACTAAATTGACACAATTACAAGCTGATGCTTCTCATCTCTCTCCTTCCCTTCCTGTCTGTGTGTCTGTCTCTCTCTCCATCTCTCTCTGCCCCTCTCTTGCCAAATAAATAAATAATAAAAATAAAGGCACATGGTTTAATATATATTGCTGACTTATTATCATTGAACTCACAGTCAAGAGTATTATTACTCATGCCTAATAGAGGAAGCTTATTTAATACATGTATTTTCTCCGTAAGACACATTATAGTCTTTTTACACTTAGGAATACTAACCAGTACTTAAGCGCTATGCTTCGGGGCCATTTTAAACAGAAATTACCAACAAAAAGCAAAAAAAAATTTTTAATTGAAAAAAAAAATACCTTGCCACCAAATAGACCACATAAAGGACTTTTTTATTGTATGAGAGCTGGCACAAAAAGTCACCTTCTTCAACTTTAGCTGAAAATGTGAATTATCGGGAGTCTCAGATTTTTCACTGCTCTGCACATGTTCACAAATGGCTACAAAAGCACTGTCAGGATTGCTTTGGGGGCATACACACGCCATCGCAGGCAGTGAACTTACAAACGTGGAATCCACAGATGAAGAGGCTCGTCTCTGTGCGTTGGGCTCTTCTCGCCGTGCTTTGCCTGCCCACCTCACTCTGGTACCTCTGTTTCCCCTCTTGCCTGAATTAGAATTTAAACTTAATTTTTCTTGCTCTATTTTACCTATGTCTGTAAGTGGTTTTAGATCCTTTGGGAACAAACCAGGAAATAAATAAGCAAATCGTCAACAAGTACTTAGAATTCCTCCTCTTCCCATTAGCTGCTGCGCTGTGTATTAGGACATAAAAAGATCTCTAGACATCAAAACTAGTAACAGAAACGTGATCAACTTCCCTTTGAAATAACTTTATTTCACACTCTCCCAAAAGATATTGCATTAGATTAAATGAATGTATTTTACATGAGGCTTTACTAAGAAGTTAGTTTTATTTAGAGATCACAGCACTGAGTGAAATGAGCGGAGACCAGGGTAAGAGGGAATGGCTACACTTCTCCTTTCTCTGTTCAACCTGAGCTCTGGAAACTTGGTCTTCGCAAAGTTTCTAATATGGCCCAGGCTGCGAGTACTAGGGTCCAGAAGCCTGAGTTCCTGATGCTGCCTTGTCCCTTAGTTCTCCTCTGACTCCTGGAGAGATTGCACACACCTCGCATTGTTGTAAGGTACCAAAAAGCTGAAAAATTAATATTGATATTCTAGGAGGAAAGGTTAGGCTTTCCTGTCTCGTCCTTCCTGTGGGGAGGGGAGGGAGAAGAATGTATAAGTTTCTGGCTTGCAAGAACAATGGGTCATTTAGTTTTAAGTCTAAAATAAAGGTTAACCGAGAAACTTCTCTTTCAATGGGAGACATAATTTACATACCACCTTACATTGATTGTAGTTCCTCCCCTTTCCTAGAATCTTGAGGGTAAAATACCTCTAGACAAAGGAACCCTAAAAGATTTGTAAACATCTTTGATTGTGTTACCTTGAAAGTCTTAATGTTTCTGTGTATCCCCTAAACAAATGTTGTCAGCTTGTGCCATATGTCATGCTCTCCCCCGCCCGTGTGTGATCAAGGGTATATAAGCAGCCTGAAATATTTTGGGGGCACACGATTTGGGTCTGCTGCCCCGTGTAAGCTATATGCAGCGGCATATTTAATAAATCTCCTCCTTTAATAAAACTCTTCAAAATTCATCTGGACAGGGTGTCTCTGCGTGAACCCGCGGAACTGAGGTACTGGTACTTTACAACAGCATGTCTCATTCATTGAACTGGAGCTCACACGGCTCAGTCATCAGAAAGTCTTCTGATGCCTCTTAAAAGTTCAGACCCACATAAAACCTATGCTAAGAGCTTTACAGTGGATCTTAAGTAAGTCACAATCAAACACTCTGAACTCTTACAGCCGTACGGAGATGCCACACTGGAAAACTAACTAACTTTCTCTGTCTGTAAAATGGGTCGTAACCAATCCTAAGAGCACCGGGTTCTCGTGTCTAGCTGCCTAACCGCAAAGATTAGGTGGGAAAGCTCTGTTACGTTGAATATAGAAAAAAATGGTTTTTCTTTAATTTAGTTAAGACCTGATTGGAATGTTGGGGAAAAAGTTTTCTTGGGGAAAAGATCAGGGGAGATGGAGCTCCCAAATCTAGAAAATATAACTGCGTCAAAATAGATGAAGTTGCATACATTATAAGCAGGCTTTTGTTGTCGTAGTTCCTAAATTTTGTCTGTTACTACAATGACCCTCCACCTTTGCTCACATATGATTCTTCATCTCCAATCTACCGTATTTCCCCTTATATAAGACACACCTTAATTTGGGGGCCTGATTTGAAAAACAATGTATTAAATAAAGATTACATAAAGTTATTGAATTCAAATTTTATTCATCATAAAATTCATACAACTCCTCATTACTGTCAAAAAAGCAGAAAAAGCAAGTAAAAAAATCTACAACCACTGTGTAAGATGCACCCAGTTTTAAGACCCCGATTTTTTTTTTGAAACGGGGGGGCGTCTTATACATGGGGAAATACGGTAGCTGTTTCTTTTCTTTTCTTTTTTTGATTAATTTTAATGGGATGACATTGGTAAATCAGGGTACATATGTTCAGAGAAAACATCTCTAGGTTATTTTGACATTTGATTATGCTGCATTCCCATCGCCCAAAGTCCAATTGTCTTCTGTCATCTTCTAACTGATTTTCTTTGTGTCCCTCCCCTCCCCCAGCCTCCTCCCTCTCTCCCCCCCCCACCCTGTAACCCCCACACTCTTGTCCATGTCTCTGAGTCTCATTTTTATGTCCCACTTATGTATGGAATCATATAGTTCTTAGTTTTTTCTGATTTACTTATTTCGCTCAGTATAATGTTATCAAGCTGTTTCTTTTCAAGTTGTTCCTCAGAACCACCCAATAGCTGAGCCACTCAAGTCTTTCATCTTTGTCCCACATTGTGAAGATTCTCACTCTGAGCTTCCCGGCAGGCTTTTGACAACCATCTCTAGAATGTCCCTGTTGGGCAGACAGAATATATTGTGCTCACTTTGTTAAAGATGGCGCTGCCCATGTGGAAGCCTGTCACCCAGGTGATAACACCTTTCTTGCTTGGGATGGGTGTGATTATATTAATGTGTGTTGGGGGACAGGCTGTAAGCAGGCAAGATCCTTATAGCCTTAAAACTAAGCCTTTCCCACCCTTTTTGATGTGGGGTGGTGCACTCTCATGAGGAATCCCATTATGCCTCAGATAAGTGACTTTGTATCAGAGACTTCCTTGTTTGTATATTGGATTAAAGGTTTGGATTTCTGCACTATAAAGTGGGGCAGATGGGAGCTTGCTCTCTCTCGGTTCCTGAGATTAGCATTAGAGGAGAGGGCAGAGAGGAGATCCTGAGATTAGCATTAGAGGAGAGGGCAGAGAGGAGAGCAGAGAGGCCACATGGAGGAGAGGAGAGGCAGCCAAGGTGGCAGAGTGCTGAGGGAGAAGCCAGTTTGTGCAGAGTTTGTGCAGAGAGAAGGAGATGGGGAACAGAGGTGAATAAGGCTGGTGAGCTAGAAACCTTTGATTCTAGGAAACTCATTTAAATCAGTAGCTTTGTGAGCACTGAATGAGTGGGTTTTGGAGTCCAGTGTGTGTTTTTACTTGCCCACCAGGTGCAAGATAGAATTAAAGCTAATGGTCCACCAGTTCTTGGCTCCATTGTTTCATTACCGTCTGTTTGAATCTAATGAGAACCTACATGGGCCAGGCAGCTGTGATGGTGGCCGTGCCTGCTGGCTCTACAGTCCCTTACTGTGTGTCAGCCCCTGTGGTAGGCCCTGGAAAAGACAGAGTAGACTGGGCCCTTCCCTCAGGCATCCCACAGTCTACAAACATAAACACATAACCCATAGATACAGACAGCAGGGCGGCTTCTGCCAGAGGGGAAGGGGGAGTGGAGGTCGGGGGAGGAGGAAGCTGAGGACAGAAAGAGACTCTGCTTGAGTGGACGGAGCGTGATGCGGTGCGTAGATGGTGTTATATTAGTTACACGCTTGAAACCTGTATGGTTTGGCGAACCGTGTCATCCAAATAAATTAACTAGGCCCTGGCCAGTTAGCTCAGTTGGCTAAGCGTGTCTTCCCAAAACGACAAGGTTGGAGGCTCCACCCCTGGTCAGGGCACACAGGGGAAGCAACCAAAAGAATGCGTGGCTGAGCAGAACAACAACTGAGTGCTTCCCTCCCCCCCTCCAGTCTCTCTCCCTTCCTCTCTCTGTCTCTCTGAAAAAGCAATGAAAGTTAAACCCTGGACGGATATCTCAGTTGGTTGGAACGTCGATTCCGGAGTATGAAGGTTGGCAGTTCAATTCCCTGGTCAGGGCACATACAGGGACAGCTCAATGTTCCTGTCTGTCTCTCTCCCTGCCTCTCTCAATAACAATAATAAGAATAAGAATAACTAATTAATTTAAAAGGAAAAAAAAGAAAGCACAAATAAATGTAAATCTACAGCTGCTACTGTACCCTGAAGGAGGAGTTCAGAGTACAATGAACGTGTGTAAAGGGAAGACTTCACCCGGTGGGGATACTCATCTTCCCAAGATAGGGTCATTACACTTTCCGTTTCCAGGTTTTCCCTGATTTACCTATCCCAGTGCCTCTGAGAGAGCAGTGACATTCAGAGTGACAGCCAGGGAACATAGGACATCAAGGATGTTACTAGGTGGATTCAAATATTAACAGGCAAAGTTAAAAGTGTAACTTCGTTTTCAATTAGGTGTGAAGTGCTAGAGCTCCGGAGAAGATGTTGGTGCTCAACTGCGCTAAGAAATTACTGACCCTGGAAACAATGCTGAAGAGCCACTTTCCGGAGTCCCTCAAGGTACTGACATTAAGAGTCTTACTGTATTTCCTTCTGGCAGAGATCTGTGAGAATCACATCAGACTGGTGGCCGTTTCCCAGTGTGTTCTGGTGATCGACTCTGGGAGCATGTGTTACACACATAGCTTCCCGGACCCCCGTTGCTGAAGACTGAGTCACTGGACTGTGGATACAGCCCAGACAACTGCACTCACTCTAGATGACTCCTAGGAACGTTTAGGTAATGCTGGACTAGATTATTTCTAAGATAAGTTCCAGTTATACATGTTTTTAAACGGCAGAAATGTACGGACTGGGTGGCATTCCTGCTAAGAACGCAACCTATGTACACAGTGGAACTGAAATTTTAAGGGTTGTTATAAAAAAAAATTTTTTTTTCTGTTTATTTCAAAACCTTTATTTTTGAAGTTTTTTTCAGCAAACCTTTGTGTTGGTTAGCAAACCTACGTGTTGAAGACTTCTAAGAGTCCATGAGGGCATGCTGATAACTCAGTTACTGTGGATGACAATCAAAGATTACAGCTAAATATAAGATTAGAAATCTTTCAGCTCTCAGAGAAAAACATGTTGCCTGCACCAAGATGGTCTTTGAGAGCTGAGTTCTGGGACCACAATGGTGTGAGCCGCATGCTAATAACCTAGAAGAGATACAATGAATCGAGTTTCTAAAGCTAGAGACCAGGGACTGTATTCTCGACAAACACCTTGGATTATTCTTATTTACACCACGGTTTGAACAAAAATAATCTAAAGGAAGTCCTAGTGCACTGTACTGGGCTGGTTAACTCTATTCATCTCGTCCTGTGATGGTACTTCACCTATATGTGGTAGGGAAAATCAGATTGATAACTGGGGAGCACGCAGCTAAAAAAGAATCCAAGCAGACAGTCTGACTAAATTTTCCCATTTTGAATGCCGGCCCTGAGCTGAATAAAATGGAGTGACATGACCGGCTACATTTCTTTGACAACGTTTGGCTAACTCTTTTACCAGAGAAACTAAAAAGGTTTCAGTGACCTTCACAAGGTCATGAAAGGTGTTATAACCATCAAAACAAGATGATGGACCCTTAAATTATAATTTTTGGGCCCTGACCGGTTGGCTCAGTGGTAGAGCGTCGGCCCGGTGTGCAGAAGTCTCGGGTTCGATTCCCGGCCAGGGCACACAGGAGAAGCGCCCATCTGCTTCTCCACCCTTCCCCCTCTCCTTCCTCTCTGTCTCTCTCTTCCCCTCCCACAGCCAGGGCTCCATTGGAGCAAAGATGGCCCGGGCACTGGGGATGGCTCCTTGGCCTCTGCCCCAGGCTCTGGAGTGGCTCTGGTCGCAACAGAGCCACACGGCCCGGAGGGGCAGAGCATCGCCCACCTGGGCGTGCCGGGTGGATCCCAGTTGGGCGCATGCGGGAGTCTGTCTGACTGTCTCTCCCCATTTCCAGCTTCAGAAAAATACAAAAAAAAAATTATAATTATTGTATTTGCATAGTACTTTAGCATACGGTTTTTATCCTTCCAACAACTTCATAAGATGTTTATTAACCCATTTTATACATGAATAAACTGACGCTCCAGGAAGGTAACACAGCAACCAAAGCAGAATCAAATCTTAGTTCCTTCGATTTCATGTCTATTGCTTTTCCCACAGCAGCCCAGCTACCCGGTACCTAGGTGTACATGTTGATGTTTTTCCTTTTTCCCCCCTCATATAGTGCCTGACCTGCAGCTTTGCCCATAATAACCACTCAATAAACTGTTGTTGATTGGTTACTGGACACTTCATCAATTACTTAGTAATTGCTTATGTGTTCAAATCTTTTAATTTTTCCATTGATTTGAGAGAGAGAAAGAGAGAGAGAGAAAAAAAAACAGGAAGGGAGAGACACAAGAAGCATCAACTTGTAGTTGCATTATTCTAGTTGTTCATTGATTGCTTCTCATATGTGTCTTAACCGGGGGGCTCAAGCCAAACCACTGACCCCTTGCTCAAGCCAGCAGCCATAGGATCGATCATAGTGATGATCCACGCTCAAGTTGGCAAGCTTGCACTCAATCCGACGACCTCAGGGTTTTGAATCTGGGTCCTCTGGGTCCTCTGGGTCCCAGGTCAATGCTCTACCCACTGCAGAACCACCAGTCAGGCTAGCATGTATCATTTTTTAAAATAGCTTTCATATCATCTCATTTGAGCTTCATAGAAACTAACATTAGGTACCTCTGTAATATTAATACTTCTGAATAGGCAAATATTTATCATTTTAGAGATGATATTACATCACTTTTCCATCTCTAAGTGCTAGAGCTCCAATATAGCTCTAGGTTTTTAGATTCCAAACTGAGTGTACTTTGAAATATTTGTCCCTCATAACCCCATTTGAAATAAGAATTAAAGGAATGAAGCATGTCGGCATAAATCAATGCCTTCCTTGCATGATCTTCTCTCTCTCTTTTTTTTTTTTTTGACATTGTATTTTATTTATTTATTTATCTTTTTACAGGGACAGAGAGTCAGAGAGAGGGATAGACAGACAGGAATGGAGAGAGATGAGAAGCATCAATCATCACTTTTTTGTTGCGACACCTTAGTTGTTCATTGATTGCTTTCTCATATGTGCCTTGACCACGGGCCTACAGCAGACCAAGTGACCCCTTACTCGAGCCAGCGACCTTAGGTCCAAGCTGGTGAGCTTTTTTATTTTATTTTTATTTCTTGGCTCAAGCCAGATGAGCCCACGCTCAAGCTGGCGACCTCAGTGTCTCGAACCTGGGTCTTCTGCATCCCACTCTAATGCTCTATGCACTGTACCACACCGCCTGGTCAGGCTGATCTTCTCTTTAACAGCTGCTTAGCATGACACCCTCAATCTCTCCTTTTCCTTACACTGAGTCTCTTTATCCCTGGATCTCCTTATCCTGCTTCAACTAGTGCACTGTTATGTCATGCCTGACTTTGGTTCTTTAACAATACTTTCAAAATATCCCTTTGTCATTTAGAGAATGAAATAGATAAAGATAGTTTTGTCATTCACTCTTCTTCTATGCATTTTATAATCTCAGATTAGTGTTAAAGTAATTAAATATCTCATCTGACCAGTGGTGCACAGTGGTTAGAGTGTCAACCCGGAATGCTGAGGTCCACAGTTTGAAACCCTGAGATCGTCAGCTTGCATGCAGGATCACCAACACGATCCCAAGGTTGCTGGCTTGGCCCAAGGTCACTGGCTTGAGCCTAAGGTCACTGGCTCAGCTTAGTGCCCCAGTCAAGGCTTGTATGAGAAGCAATCCAAGAACAACTCAAGTGCTGCAACTATGAACTGATGCTTCTCATTTCTCTCTCTCTCTCTCTCTCTCTCTCTCTCTGAAAATCAATCCAAAAAATGCATTAAAAAATTAACTCTCTCTCAAAATTCCTTCTCTCTGCCCATTCGTCCAGCACCTTTACTGTCACCTAGCCACTTCCTACCTCCTCTCTGTTCTCCCCCTTTGAATAAATGACTTTTAGAAGGCGTTGCTTGTTTTCAATGTGAAATCTCTCGGTTGGTTAGTTGTAAATCATTGACAAAAAGGTATGCTGGGGGGGGGGGTTTCTTTTCTTTCAGAATCTGAATATTGGAAAGAGTTTTTTCTTTTACCCTCTGAAGCTTCCAATCACATGTAAGCTCCCTTCCTGAATAAGGATGTTTGGTTTCCTCGGATGAAACCATTTTGATAATCGTACTACTCTGTCGTATGTGGAAGGTCAGCGGCGCCAGCATATAATGATTAACAGAACAAGTCAGGTCAAACAATGATTAGCAGAACAAACCACTAACCTTCCAGTTTACCTTAGTTCTTGGGTTTTCTCTAAGTGTGATCCATGTCAGATATTAGTATCAGCCAGGCTAAACTGAGAAAAATACATTCTATGGCAGGTTCGAGTGAGGTCTCAGATTGGATAAAAAGATAGTTGGAAAAGGTTGTAGGCATTGAGGTGAGTGATTTGAATTGAGTAATGAAGGAGGTAAAATGTAGGTACTAATGCCTCTTTTATTTAATTCTTTTCATTGAAGTATAGCATATACTAGAAAGTGTACACGACATACTCATGCAGCTCAGTGAATTTTCACAAAGTGATCACCTTCCCTCCAAGAAAGAACGTTACTTCAGAGGCTGTTCCTCCCCACCCAGCCTTCCTTTCCAATCACTGCCTTGCCCTGCTCCCTCAAAGAAACCACTAGCCTGACTTCTAAAGCCATGATTCAGTTTTGTATGATTTTGAATATAATATACATTGTATCACAGAAGTATCTCTTTGTATCTAACTTCTTTTGCTCAACATTGTGTTGCTATTTTATAATCCAGAGTATAAATATGCCACAGTTGACTTATTTCTTCCACTTTGGTTAGACATTTAGATTGTTTCCTGTTTTTATCTATTACAAAAAAATGCTGCTGTGAACATTCGCCTAGGGCTTAGCTCTCCTCATTACCAGCACAGCTTTCTCTACTCTGAAGCACACTGCTAGCCTGCCTAGGCAGTGGTGCAGTGGATAGAGCGTCGGACTGGGATGAGGAAGACCCAGGTTTGAGACCCCAACGTTGCCAGCTTAAGCGTGGTCTCATCTGGTTTGAGCAAAAGTTCACCAGCTTGGACCCAAGGTCGCTGGCTCAAGCAAGGAGTTACTCAGTCTGCTGAAGGCCCACGGTCAAGGCACATATGAGAAAGCAATCAATGAACAACTAAGGTGTCGAAACGAAAAACTGATGATTGATGCTTCTCATCTCTCTTCGTTCCTGTCTGTCTGTCCCTATCTATCCCTCTCTCTGACTCTCTCTCTGTCTCTGTAAAAAAAAAAAAAATTAGAAGCACACCGATAAAATATGAAAGTTGTTTTGTAAGACAGACATCTTTAATTCTTAATACAGAAAAATATTTGAAAGGCCACAGAGAATTCTAAAGCACTTTAGTATTGTTTAGTCAAAAAGCATTTGATTGGCTATGTCAGGCTCTACAGATATACCGTAATAATGAATGAGACATACTTACAACCCTCCGAGAATACTTATAGAGCCTTGGTTGGTATAATCATACCTGAAATGCAGGTGTTTGGGGCTTATTTGGGGGGGGGGGGGGTAATTCACCATCAAATGATGTTTCATTCTAATTCAGGGTTGAAGGAGTAGCTGAAATTCACAGGTTATTTGTGGACAGTATAATCAACTTCAAAAGCAGGTGAGCATCGAAATTGTCTGTGGAACTTCTGAAAGATGCTTGAGCCATAAATCCATACAAGAGGTTCCGATTCACTCAGTATTTATTGCTGACCCACGTGCCTTGCACCCATCTATTGATTCAGTGCCTCTCACAGCTGTACTGTACAAAACTGAGTGTAAGCAGACTTTTCTTAGGCTTTCATAGACTTTCTTTTCTTAAATCTGTTTTCATGTACACTGATGGAATAACAAGAGAGAAGTTTGTGTGTGTGTGGTGTATATATTTATAATTTCCCCTCTGGTGGCCATAGTTCTACGGTAGAACAAGAGGTAAGGCATGTGATACACAGCTGAGACAGCGGGCGATGCCCCTGGCTGGTCTCTCCGGGTTCTCTGCTCAGGTTTATGGAGCAGTGATGAACATCAATCGTGGGAATCCCTTTCAAAAGGAAGTGGTACTGGATTCGTGGCCAGACTTCAAAGCTGTTATCACTCGGCGGCAGAAAGAGGTACAGTTTTTTCATTATTATTATTATCAATATTATTGATTTTTAGAGAGAGGAAGGAAGAGAGAGAGAGAGATAGGAAAGCATCAATTTGTTGTTCCACTCATTCATGCCATCATTGGTTGATTCTAGTATGTGCCCTGACTGGGCATAGAACCTGCAACCTCAATGTGTCAGGAGGATGTTTCTGCCAACTGAGCTACCCAGCCAGGGCCGAGGTGCAGTTTTGAAAGGAAAAAAAAAAAAAAGAGAGAGAGAGAGAGAAAGTTGGCATCAACTATTATAGAAAGAAAGGATTAGATAAAGGGGATATTATAACCATCATAGCCATATACTTTAGCTTACAAAGCTGCATATTTCATGATCAGCTTCTAGTTTGTCTTTAGAGAATCATATGGAAAACCTCTAGTCTAAATGCATTCAATAAACATCATCTGTAGTGTTTGATGACCTCTAGAAGCATAAAGCATACATTCTCGAACATACCAGTTTTTCAACTGGGTTGATGATTCCTTAGGATGGATGACTTTGGTCATGACGATGAATATGGAAGAACATTGAAAAAGACAGGATCTGCCTGCTCTGCCTCTGAGACCAGAGAGAGAGAGGCTCAGTTAACGAAAGATGTGCTGCCCTGGCCCCATTAGGAAAGTTCCGAGGGTTCTATTTAATTCTTCTAAGTGGGTCCACTGAGTTACACCCTTTACATTTTTATAAATAAACAAACCCCTAGAAACCTATGAAATAAACGTCTTAACGCCTCCCTAACACTAAATGAAATAAGCAGGTAAAGGCTCCAAAACCTCTGCACTCTCCCTCACAGCAGTGCATGGGCCACATTCCCTCCTGGCCATTGTTCATAGGTGACCAGTTTTGCAAATGGAAATTGTCTAGACCTGCGCAGCTAATGGTACTGGCTAAGATGTCTAGGATTTCGGTTACATAGAGCACCGTTTTTCAACTTCTGGTTCGTGGGCCGATGCCAGTTGCCAGAAATTTTGTGCTGGTTAGCGGAAGAGTTAACCACCCTGCTGTTGTGTGAAGATTATAGACGCAGTGACCTTAGTCAAATTCACTGATGCTTAGGGTGATTTCTACCTTAGTGATCCCTGAAACAATTCTCCAATTTTCACTGGCCCCCAAATGTAAAAAGGTTGAAAACCACTGCTCTAGAACATACGTTTCTGTGTGTATGATTGTGTCTTCTGACCTAGGCTGAGATAGATAACCTGGACCATTATACGAATGCCTATGCTGTGTTCTACAAGGATGTCAAAACTTACCAACGGCTGTTGGAAGAATCTGACGTTATCAACTGGGACCAAGTTTTTCAAATACAAGGTGAGGTCAAGTGCAAGACACTAGGTTGTCATTAAATCCTTTTTGTCATATATATCAGCTATGACATATATTTCACATATATGATATATATACATGGTTGCACAAATATATATCCATACATTTTATATATTTACAATTTATGTATTACAGAATTTTACTCCTGATGAGGCTTGGCTTTGAGGGTAGGTAGAGGCCATTTAAATGGGACTATTTTTAAGTGATTTTTTTTTTTACAGAGACAGAGAGAGAGAGTCAGAGAGAGAGATAGATAGGGACAGACAGACAGAAATGGAGAGAGATGAGAAGCATCAATCATTAGTTTTTCATTGTGCATTGCGACACCTTAGTTGTTCATTGATTGCTTTCTCATCTGTGCCTTGACTGTGAGCCTTCAGCAGACTGAGTAACCCCTTGCTCGAGCCAGCGACCTTGGGTTCAAGCTGGTGAGCTTTTTGCTCAAACCAGATGAGCCCATGCTCAAGCTGGCAACCTCGGGGTCTCGAACCTGGGTCCTCCACATCTCAGCCCGACGCTCTATCCACTGTGCCACTGCCTGGTCAGGCTAAGTGATTTTTTTCTTTAATGTTACTATAATATGGATAATAGTGAATATTGGCCTATTTTTCCTTACTACTTTTAACCCTTTGCTATTAGTCTTTTAAAATAATTCTAGTTTAAGTATAAGCCAAGATGTAAGCTTTTCTTTTCTCTAAAGCAAATAATTCTAGGAAGAAATAATCAGCTGATTTGCATAGTATATCCTGAAATGATTTTATAAGGAAAGAATATACGTGAACTCCAAGGAGATAGCTGTATGGCCATCAATGCTAGTGGAAGGACTTTAGGCCAAGTTAGGGGCGGACTGAGAGTTTCCGGGCCCTGGCTGGGTTGCTCAGTGGATAGAGCATCTTCCTGGCACGTTCATACCATTCCAGGGAGACACCTTCCTTGACCATCTGACACGAAGGCAGGAATTCCCATGTTAGAAATATAAAGTTGGGTGATTTTTTTTCAGCCACCGACAACTGAAGCCCTCTCACAAGGACAACCTTGTGTCCATCTACAGACAATGACCAATACATATTCATAACCTAAAGCCTTGGGGTGTTGTATAAAACCCACTTGCAAATGCTCAGAAAGACCTTACGGAGGATGCTCTAAACTGTCCCTGCCCGTCACAGAATTACCCCTTTTGTGTGGTGAGCAGTGAGAGACATGGCGCTACCACTTGCTCGGCCAGCTCAGGAAAGTCTCCTGAGCAGTATCACTCTAACGTGGAGATGAGTACACCTCTTCCTTGATGTGCAAAACCGTGGCGGTAACTGGGTGGGTACTGGTGCGGCATGTCTACTGTCTTCAAATCACCTGAGTCCATCATTACGGAGAGGACATCCCCGTAAATGCCAATATTCTTTTTTCAAAAGGCTAAGCTGATAGCCATGAGCCAGGTATAGTCATTGAAGTGGACTCATTCACCCTTCCTGAAGGCCTGGTGGTGACAGATGTGAATTAGTAGCATCTAACAGAGCTGCAGTGGTAAAGGCGCCCCTCACTGAGCACAGAAGTCAGTGCCGGTATTTCCTGTGTCTTCTGACGTCACCTCTCGGCAATAGGCCTCAGTGGTAATAACTATAATCTGCTTTGGATATTGACTATTGACTAGGGATATTATAAGAGGTCATCAGTATCTTTATTATTCTTAATCAGAGCACCTAGAATGGTGCTGTTTTCATCACATTCCCAAATCCTATCCAAAAGCCTATCTACTGCGATATGTGTTCAATCTTTGCCACAGTGCAGGCTCTAGTCAGAGCTACTAGTTGGGCCACCTGCATAGATCAAGCATTAGTTTAGTGGAGCTACTTCAGTGCTGGATGTTCAGAACAACAGCACACCCTGAACAGAAATGTCTTTGCCATTTTTAATCTAAGAGCCATTCATAAACAATATTTAAATCAGGGTTAATCTACTAACCTACTCAGAGGAGCCAAACTGTTGTGTTTGTCATGTGAGGGCAAGAAATGAAAAGGTATACAAGCCCTAGATTGTTGGTTCAGTGGTAGAGTGTTAGCCCAGCGTGTGGATGTCCCAGGTTTGATTCCCAGTCAGGGCACACAGAAGAAGCGACCATCTGCTTTTCTATCCCTCTGCCTTCCCCTTCTCTCTTATATTCTCTCTTTTCCTCCTACAGCTATGCCTCAATTGGAGTGCATCAGCCCCAGGTGCTGAGGATGGCTCCTTGGAGCCTTTACCCCAGGCACTAAAAATAGTTCAGTTGCCAAGCAATGGCCCAGATGGGCAGTGCACTGCCCAGTAGGGGGCTTGCTGGGTGGACCCCAGTTGGGGCATATGCAGGAGTCTGTCTCTCTGTCTCCCCTCCCCTCACTACCCAGGCAGGCCAGGTGTTTTTGCTCACTGTCTGTTAAACGAACTAGAGAGAGCTTGTCTACATGAGCACTAACCTGAAAGTTTCAGGAGCCTGCCCCATAACTGTGGTACAATAAATGTCCTGAATCTGGCTTATCCAATTAGCAATTCTTCCTGTTCTAAGGAGGTAGGGTGGACAAAGGCAGAACAGTAAGTGGAAGTTCCTTTCTTCTGTGAGAAAGAAAATCATTTGTTAAAAGTGGTAACGTACGCAATGAACAGAAGAACATGGTCAACAACACGGTGGAGAGATAATTGGCAAAATGCATACTATGGAAATGCTACCCAGCAAACAACTGGATTCTTTAACAAATAAATTGAAAGGATTTTTTAAAGGGGAGGTGGGAATTAAAAGAAACCCTGTAGATCAATAGATTTACAAGACAAAAAATGGATAAAATCAAACTATAGAGCTTAATGATGCACACTTACATAATAACATTTTAAAGAAAACAAGTAAGTGGTTATTATAAAAATTATGAGAGTGGTTATTTTTAAAGGAGAGAGAAGGAATTGTGATTGGGAAAGTGTCTAAATAAAAGGTGGCTAATAACTTTCTATTTTGAGGCGTTAGTAGTATATAGTTAAAATATATAATTATTGATTAAGATACGCATTTGTTTTATGCAGTTTTCTATATCTGTTACATCTTATAATTTAAAATATATTTTAGGCCCTGGCTAGATGGCTCAGTGGATAAAGTGTTGACCCAGCATGCCAGAGGTCATGGGTTCGATTCCCAGTCGGGGCACGTATGAAAAGCAATCAATGAGTGCACGACTAAACGAAACAACTAAGTGAAATGACAAGTTGATGCTTTCTTTCTCTCTTCTCTTCTCTTCTCTTCTCTCTCTCTCTCTCTCTCTCTCTTAAAACAAGGAAAAATAAAAGTTAAAAAAAAAGTTTTTTAGAGAAATGTTAAACTGACTTTTAGGAAGAACTGGTTCAGTCTAACTGAGAGAGAGGAATTCTGTTTGAACTATCCCCCATACCTTTGGTATGCACTGCCTATTTTTTCCCCATAGACATTACTTAGATCTAATTCAGTATTATAATATGGGATGCCAGCCACAAACTCTATCATTTTAATAGCATTTACTTAAAGACCTATTTATGTTTTCTTAAACCTAACTCCCTGAGGGTAGAGCTTAGGCTCAGCTATCAGACTGAGTGCAACATGGCTTCACACGCACATATTTTACACATGGGGGTAACTTACCGGGAGGAAGAAACAGCCAGTAGCTAAGGAAGGAAGCAGGAAAGTCCATTTCCAGAGGCCTCCATCCATGAGGACCCAGACGGGGACCTGGAGAAGCAGAGCAGGTCAGTCCTGAGCCCTCAGAAGCTAAGCGGCAATGCTGCAAGCTGTCAGAACAGAGCCACGCCGTTCCTACGTCCCACTGGGCAGCACGCGCAGGACAGGGCTTTATATACAAGCAAGGAACAAAGATGTAGATAATACAGTCTAGCTCTGATAAATGAGTGGGATCTGGCTGAGTTACACTCGGGATGAATCTCGCCAACACTAAATTTATACCTCGATAGTTCTGTAAAGAGTGTTAAGCAAGAGGTTGAAACAGACTTTCTTAAAGAAAGAATTCCATGCCAAATAAATCTAAGCTCTTACACACTTCTAGCTGCACGGCAGCTCACCAACTTTAGAGCTGTAAAATGTCTCTTACCTAGCCACGTCTGAGAAGTCAGAAAAATCTAAATTCCCACAAGAAATTCCCAGTTCCTAGGATAGTCTCAACAGGATCATGATTGAAAATCCCTTCAAAGTTTCAGAATCAGCTAGGGAGTAGTTCTAATAATCCGTATGTAAACACACAGCAGTTAGGATAATACACGGGCCTGACCAGGCAGTGGCGCAGTGGATAGAGCGCCGGACTGGGATGTGGAGGACCCAGGTTCGAGATCCCAAGGTCATCAGCTTGAGCGCGGGCTCATCTGGTTTGAGCAAGGCTCACCAGCTTGAGCCCAAGGTCGCTGGCTCGAGCAAGGGGTCACTCAGTCTGCTGTAGCCCCACAGTCAAGGCGCATATGAGAAAGCAATCAATGAAAAACTATGGAACCGCAATGAAGAATTGATGTTTCTCATCTCTCTCCCTTCCTGCCTGTCCCTCTCTCTGACTCTCTCCATCTCTGCCAAACACACACACACACACACACACAAAAAAAAAAGGATAATGCACGGTGGCAAGCTGGTGGTATTAAAGATAGGAAGTTCAAAAACACTGCAACAAATGTCCTTCTTTGCCTTTTCAAATAAAATGACCCCATTCTTATGTCTCTCCATACCCAGGGCTGCAGAGTAATTTATATGATGTTTCCAAAGCTGTTGCCAACTCAAAGCAACTGGATGTAAAGCTAAGTTCCTTCAAGGCGACTCTTTTAGCTCCTGTTTCAACTCCACCAGACACCAGCTTCCTGTATGTAAATCAAGTTCCTGCCTTTGGGATAGGACTTACTGCTATAGGAGCACACAGAGCGGTACCTGGGGTGCTTAGTACCATTAAGGGATATGTAGGTACCTTGTCTGGGCTACTACATCTGAATTTGAGTGTGTGTGTGTGTGTGTGTGTGAATGTGTGAATGTAAGTGCGTGTGTTTGTGTTGTGTGTGTGTGTGTGTGTACACATGCTCATGTGTGTTTACTCTTCTCCTTTCTGCTCATAATTTCCTGCAAAGTCAAATCAGTGTGCTTGTCCATAGTAATAAATGAACTCAGGAGTCCTGCATTTTCAGTGTACACAGAAAAATCAGTCTTTGGTATCCTCCCTCCCCAAACAATTCTAAGTAACCTCTGTTGTCTGAGCCCAAGACTGTCATTTCAGGGAGAAGGGTGTGTAACTGACTCACGTGGGGTTGTTACAGACCAGGCACTAAAACGTTTTAAATATATGACCACTGGAATCCTTTCTCCAACCCTGTAAAGCAGTACTAGTATCATTCCCTTTTTGAACAAAGTAACACACACAAGTAAATTGCAGAGCCAGGAAATAAATCCCACCAGGTCTGATTCCAGAATCCGCTCCTTCCAAACATTTGCTGACTCCTATCTGCCTTCTTCTCTTCTTGCTATAGAGTTCCTGTTTTGTCACCTACTAGTGTTAGGTCAGCCACAGGAGAGACGCACAGGCCTGATGAGTTTTATAAGAAGTTTATTTGTGTGTCTGCAAAACAGACGGGCTGAGACTCTCGCGGCATCAGCGGAGAGCTGCGGGAAGTGGTGTCTGATACAGGGGCTACTGCAGGCATTTGCTGGCATGGGGTTGGTGCACCTGGACACGCTCAGAGTAGCATCTCCTGGTTTGTGGCCTTGGTCACAGACTGTCTCCCTTTCCCAACCCCTCAGGCCCCTCCCAAAGGCCTTGTCCCAAGGACTTCTCCCGGAACCATCCCAGGTTGGGGGGAGTTCCTTAAGGAGGGGGGGGCAGGTCAGGTGAGGGAGATGCATACTGAGAAGCTGCCTGCCCCCACCTCCCGTGGGAGGTTGGGGGAGGGGAGTTTGAGTTTACAGGGGCCCTGGATTGAAAGGCGCCCTGGACCCAAACCTAACAACTAGTTCCTTCCCCTCTGCTTAGTCTTTCTGAGCTTCACTCAGTTTCTTCTTCTTGAAAATTAATCTATAATATCCTCTTAGCTATTTTTCACAAGCAAATGAAACATGGTATTTGAAAAATACCCACCTGTAAAGGTTAGTTTTCTTTACATCTATGGAATATGTTGAACCAAACCTAAAGAAAAATGAATACTTTCAATTACATAAAGCAAATGGACTTTATTTTTATTTTATATTTTTCAGTTATAAAGATTTACAAACACATACAAACGCTTGGGAGAATAATATAATGAACCTTCCCATCAAAATATGGGTTGTTTTAGTCACACCCCTATCCACTCTTCCCATACCCTGGATTCTTCTGAAGGAAATTTACCAAACATTACCCCATTATTCTTAAACACTCTAATATATACTGCTCACAAAATTTAGGGGATATTTCAAAATGAACATGAAGCGATAAAATATCCCCTAATTATTGTGAGCAGTGTAGATCTCCAAAAGATAAGAATTCTTAAAAATGTACTAATACCACTTCTGTGGGCAGGGGTCCCTGAGACCACCCAGAGGCTCAGTGAGTGGCTAGGAAGACTCACGGGATTCAATGCATAGGGTCATGGCTGTGATTTTGTTACAGTGAAAGGATACAAATCAAAATCAGCAAAAGGAAAAGGGTGCACTGGCTAAGCCCAGAGGAGACCAGGCACAAGCTTCCCAGAGCCCTGTCCCCACGGAGGCACAGGACGCAGTTCATCTCCCCAGCAACGAGCTGTAACAACCTGAGCTAGGACTTTTCTAGGAGGCCCCCTCTGCCCAGCCGATGCCGGTTTCCTAGACTCCCAGAAGGAGCGCAGGTGTTCAGCAGGAACCACGCCGCTTGGACAAACAGGCACAGTGAGCCACTCATGTCCGTTCCGGGAATGGCAGGACCCCTCCAGAAATTCAAAGTGCCAGACACCAGCCAAGGGGTAACCTGGACAGCAGGCTGTTGTAAAGATAATGGCCTCAAGCCTGCTGTGTTAACTCTTTTCTGCACAACCCCTTAAAATATTAACAATATCCCTTAGCCCGACCTGGTAGTGGCACAGTGGAGAGAGCGTTGACCTGGGATGCTGAGGACCCAGGTTTGAAATACTGAAGTCGTTGGTTTGACCAAGGGGTCACTGGCTTGGCTTGAGTGTCCTCCCTCCCAAGGCACGTAGAGAGGCAATCAATGAACAATAAAGTGACGCAACTACGAGTTGATGCTTCTTATCTCTCTCCCTTCCTGTCTGTCTGCCCTTGTCTTTCTCTCTCCTTGAACAAAACAATATTTCCATAAAGTAAAATAACCAGTTAGTAGTCACAGTTCCCAAATTATCATATTTTAGCAATTTATTTGTTTTGAATAAACATCTAAATAAAGTTCATACATTGCAACTGGTTAATATCTCTCTTAGGTTTCTTTTGACATATAGGTTCCCATTCCATCTTTTAAATTCCTCACATGGCTTTCTGTTAGAGCAGCTAGGTTTGTCCGTTAAGAGTTTTCCGCAGTGTTCGGAGCCATGTCCCCGGGGTGTTATTTTAAAATGTCCTCTATCCCCAGCCAGGCCATTTCAAATCAGTTTTCGACTTGAATTGCTCCCTTCTGCATAGGAAGTTAGACAATTTGTCTTTAACAAAGTTGTTACCCAAATATGTACATGCTTTATTTTGGGATATCCTGCCCTTCAGATACAAGGTCAGAGCCTCTAGTATAACTTCTGAAACACTTGGTTTGCTTTAGCAATCAATGTTTCTATTTGCAATGAAATTTCTGCCTGAGGCTTCTTTGCCATGTTTATAGTTCATTTTCAAAAATTAAATTAAAAATTCTGGTATGCCAGTTATTGCCTGTGTTTATTTTTTTTACCCCTGCTTCATGGTTCGGTGATTGTCCCAGTACCCGGTCCCCAGGATGCCTAGAACAGGAGCTAACACTACAGAACCACTAATGAAAAGAAAACACGCACCTGTGCTTCACAAAGGTCACAGCTAGAATGACACTCCTGGTCTCTTACCAGTCACTCGGGGTGGTCTTCCAACATGGATAACTGAAAAGAACTAGAGCAAATTCTGAAGCACAGCCAGCCCCCCCGGCTTTCAAACAAGCAACCCACCTCGGCTCTTAGAAATGGCACCAATTCTTACCTTTATTTTAATCTAAACACCATGGATGTTAGACCTTCTCCCACAACTTTTAGGAGAAGGTCTGGAAGAACTAGCGTTTTTGTTTTTTTTTTAGCATCTGCCTATGCCTGAAATGTTAAGCACTTTGTATTTACTTTCTGGGCACGGATGCATAAAGATAGACGTTCTATCCAAACACATCTTTTCTTTTTTAAACCAAGAGAAGGTTAGGGGTTCCAGAATCTGGTCTGTACAAGGCTTCAGGGCCGGTGTCAATAAAATCAGGACTTAGAAGAAGTCTGTGAATTGTTTTACTTGCCTTAATCTAGACTGAGGACAAGAGGAAATGGGCATAAAATCGGAAGGAAAGACTTAAACTTGAAATGAGTATTTTTTTTCCTGTCAGAAATGAAATCCTAGGAGATGTTTGTAAATGGGGATAAATGGAATCAAAGTCATAGAAAATGTCTTTGTATCCCTGGCGTGGTTTCTCAATCAGTCTAAAAAGATAAGTCAGTGTCGGCAGTCATGGGATCCTGAGTTCATATTCCTTCTCCTGTCGTTTCTTCTAGAAGGTGCTCTCCCCCGCGGCTCACTTACCTGAGCGTGGCTGATGCCGACCTGCTCAACCGCACGTGGGCGCGGGGCGGCAACGCGCAGTGTCTCCGGTACATCGCCAGCCTCATCTCCTGCTTCCCCAGCGTGTGTGTCCGCGATGAGAAGGGACACCCAGTCTCTTGGTCGATCACAGACCAGTTTGCCACCATGTGCCATAACTACACCCTGCCAGAGCACCGCAGGAAGGGTTACAGCCGGCTGGTGGTCCTCACACTGGCCAGGAAGTTGCAAAGCCGGGGGTTCCCCACTCAGGGCAACGTCCTTGATGACAACACGGCCTCCATCAGCCTCCTGAAGAACATCCATGCTGAGTTCTTGCCTTGTCGGTTCCACCGGCTCATTCTCACCCCCGTGGCTCTCTCTGGCCAGGTTCACCTGTAGCCCAGTGGCGCTCTGGGAATTAACTTCCTTTCCCTGAAGACACACATAATACCCCTTAACTGCCAGCGAAGAGAAAATTAAACCTGGGATCAGGCCTTGGCTGGGTAGCTCAGTTGGTTAGAGCGTCATCCCTGTACACCAAGGTTGTGGGTTCGATCTCCAGTCAGGGCGCATACAAGAATCCGCCAATGAATGCATAAAGAAGTAGCACAAGTCAGGCGCGCTCGCTCTCTCTCTCTCTCTCTCTCTCTCGTTTTCCCTCTTGCTCTAAAATTAAAAAATAAAAATAATTTTAAAAAACTGGGGTCAGAAGAATCTTGGTTGTTGAAAAGGCCTGGAGAAAACATGCAAGATCAGCCTGAGAAGCCGTAACTCTCCCTGTCTCAGGCCTCTACAGTCAGAGGTCGCTGTGGTCGTAAGAGAAGGAATTGTCCTCCATCAGCATCCACTGCTGGAAAAAGGTTCTGAAGCCTGCAGGTCTCAGCATCGCAGCGGAAATGACAGCTTGAGGACAAATGATTTGACACAGGGGCTTACTGCTTTATCTTCAGTGCTTGGGCTTCGGCTCCGTAGTCTCACAACCACACCAGACCCCTAGCACCGTGTGTACCACGAACCGGCGCCCACACTGCCATGTCTCCCCAAACTCGGTGCCACCACCTCTGACCCAAGTTCTCTGTAGACCAGGGGTCCCCAAACTACGGCCCCGCGGGCCGCATGTGGCCCCTGAGGCCATTTATCCGGCCCCCGCCGCACTTCCGGAAGGAGCACCTCTTTCATTGGTGGTCAGTGAGAGGAGCATAGTTCCCATTGAAATACTGGTCAGTTTGTTGATTTAAATTTACTTGTTCTTTATTTTAAATATTGTATTTGTTCCCGTTTTGTTTTTTTACTTTAAAATAAGATATGTGGCCCTGGCCGGTTGGCTCAGCGGTGGAGCGTCGGCCTAGCGTGCGGAGGACCCGGGTTCGATTCCCGGCCAGGGCACACAGGAGAAGCGCCCATTTGCTTCTCCACCCCTCCGCCGCGCTTTCCCTCTCTGTCTCTCTCTTCCCCTCCCGCAGCCGAGGCTCCATTGGAGCAAAGATGGCCCGGGCGCTGGGGATGGCTCTGTGGCCTCTGCCCCAGGCGCTAGAGTGGCTCTGGTCACAACATGGCGATGCCCAGGATGGGCAGAGCATTGCTCCCTGGTGGGCAGAGCATCGCCCCTGGGGGGCGTGCCGGGTGGATCCCGGTCGGGCGCATGCGGGAGTCTGTCTGACTGTCTCTCCCTGTTTCCAGCTTCAGAAAAATGAAAAAAAAAAAAAAAAAAAAGAAAAGAAATATAGAAAAGAAAGGGGTTTTTTAAGCAATCAGTAACTTTAAAGGCTCTTAGCATAAGTAAACTCATTTAACTTCTCTTCTATCTTAAACTCTAAAAAACCTCAGAACTTACCTAGGTCTAAAACTCCCTACCCCCGGCCTTGAAGTTAGTTTTGCCAAATTGCAGGGGAGTCAGGGGTGGGTAGTAAATCCTAGGATGTTTAGAAATGTTTTGTTAGGCGTGTGAAACATTTATCTCTACTGTGTTATCATCTTCACAGCTTACAGTCTTAGTAGGTAGAAATATTATTTTCTTTAAATTGATCCTATAGATAGACATTGTAACTAGACAGTAAAAGTTAATGAGCTTGTTAGTGAGATTAATGAGTATGTTTTATTGCTTTTGTACCATGCTTCACTGAGCTCCCCTTCCTTCCCACCCCAATCAGCATGTGATTTTGTCTTTAAAAGCTGGCCCCAAACTGTGTTCAGGGCCGCATGATCTGACTAACTTAGGCCTCCGTGTGGTCGCCGGCTTTTAATAAAAGACTGCTTTAAATTTGTACTTTAGTGTGGAGAACGTCTGTATACTTTCACTGGATTCGCTATATGAATTCAAGATTACATAGATAGATAATAATCTGTGCTGGAGTCTGAGCCACAATGTTGTCATTTTGATTTCAATCTTTTTTTTTTTCTTCACTACATCATGTATCTTTTTCATCAAGAAAATTTAAATGTTTAAATGATTAAATCAGTATATTCATTAGTCTTTTATCCTTGTCAGTATTATTTTTTAATGTGGGTTCCAGTTGTTTGGGCACATGCATCTTCCAAGGAGAGAGATGCATGTCCCCTGGCCGGGTTCTCCATGCGCCCTGGAAGCAGACCCAAGTCCCGGGGCTGGAGTCATCTGGTCTGGATAAAAGTGACTTAGCCTTAGAAAATGTTGGGGGTTTTTCTTATCCCAGAGAGGTTCACAAAATTCCACCTACAAAGATAAAGGGACATCCAAACTTTGGGTGTTTATTCCGAGAAAAGTAAACACACTGGTTGAAGGAGAGCACCATCTTGATACAAAACAAGACTCCCTGGGAGTGAATATCTGCTTATGTCATCCTGAGCACCTGGTTTCCTAGAAACTTCTCTTTGGTGCGGAGGGACGAGCACCAAGTAACCAGAGTCCATAAAGCTCTTGGGAGGATATCGTCTAGTTTCTGCCCCAGGGCTGCTCATTATCTTTGGCATTAATTAAGCATTGATTGCTCCTACCTGATATATGGCAATACTATAGCCTTGTTTTCTTCCTAATAATAATATGCCTATTGTTTGTTTGACATTTACTTATGTGCTGATAATTGTGGCAAAGAGTAGAGATACTTAATCCCTGTGAAGGAGAAGGTATTATCTTATTGTGGGAATTCTGGCTGAGGTATTATGACTCACCAAAAGTTATGCAGGTTTTAAAAGTGGCTGAGTCATGATCAGAACCTGGGTTCGTTAGATCCGGAAGCTGGTACTATTAGTCATTATGCTAATCAGCCTTTTAAGCAGCTTGGAACTCTTTGGAGGCAATTAGTCCTTTTTCTCATTACTTCCTAAATTTTCCACTTCTACATCATCCCAACAATGTACTCCATACTTTGAAAGAGAACTTTTTTTTTTTTTACTAAATGGCACCTATAACTTTGTTTTTTCACTTTTATCTTCCAGATAACTATGTTAGATATACATAATTGCTCAAATTTCGACCCTGTTTCTGATGTGTGGAGCCAATTCAGAGTAAGGAGAAGGGCAAGGAGAAGAGAGAGAGCCTCAAGGAGTGGGAAGGGGCTAGACTAGCATAGGGTCTGATTTAATGCTGATTTAAGTAAACTTTTCAATATAATATGTAACCAGTGAAAAGTTTTAAGCACAGTAGTCATCTGTTTGGAAATCAGTTTGGGGAGACTACCGCAATAGTCTAAGCAAGAGATGATACAAGTTGACCTTGGATTTGATTGCTGGCAATGATGATGAGAAGTGAACCATTTACCAGAACTGTTTAGGAGGAAAAGCTGTCAGAACTTAGTGGCTGTAGGGTATGTCGAGAGAAATGGCAAGGATGATTCCTAGGTTTTAATGTTGTGAATCTATGGCTGAGGGTATTTTTCACTGATAGGAAATGCTGGAAAAGTGCCAGGTCTGGGGCATTCAGACACAGAAGAAATTGTTCCATTTTGGGTTGTTGAGTTTTAAAATATACAAATGAGATCCAGTTGGATATTTGAATCTCAGAAAAGTTGTTCGCAATAGAGATATAAATGCAGGGGCCCCGGGCATATAGATGGTAACCAAGCCGTGTACGTACCTGGCTGAAATCGCCTAGGACTGGAACTTGAGTGCACACAGATTTGAGGTAGACTGAAGAGGAAGGCTCTGGAGTAGGAGAAGGAGCAGCAGGAAGACAAGAGGAAAGCCAGAAGATTACTTACTGTCATAGAAGAGAAGGGAGAAAAAATTCAAGATGGTGGGATGGTCCAGTGTCAAATTACACCGAGGCCAAGAATATATAAGGAATGAAAAATTTCCAATGCACTATCAAATATATTTAAGACATGTACCGAAAAGAAGCTAGAAACAAGAACACACTGTACAATTTCATTTATATGAAGTTCAAAACCAGGCAAAAAGAATCTATAGCCTGAGACGTCATAGTTACCCTTCAGAAGGATAGCAAGTAGAAGAATGCAAGAGCAGTGGCTTCTGGTTTCTGGTAATAGTCTGATTCTTGACCCAGGTGGGTTGTGCAGGTGTGTTCACTTGTGAAAGATCACGAAGATATATAATTATGATTTATGTACTTTTCGGTATGGAATAGAAAATATCCATGAACAGAAAACAGGCCTGGAATCTGGAGTGGGGAAACTGGATTTTGATCCAACAATTCCATATCTCAAAGTGTTATCTATCCTACTGGTATAAAAGCAAGTGTACTCACTGTAAAGACTGAAAAATGAACTAAATATTTGTAAGTAATTCACTGATTAAATATAGTACAACAGTTCAATGAAGCTGCGGGACACGAGAAAACCACAACTGTTGCCATGGAAAATATATATGTATGTGAGAATATTAAATGCGAAGCAACTCAAAACAATTATGGAAAAGATATGTGTCATCTATGTAAAAGTCAACTGTGACAGTAAGGAGGAAGCAAGCAGATAGGCAAATAGAAAGTTATGTATCATCTATTTAAAATTCAACTGTGAAGGAACAAGTCAGTAGAGGGGCAAATACTTCTGAAAGCAGGAGCCCTTGCTAAGAGGTAGTGCGTATTTCATGGCGCGGTCATGAAGGAGTTAGTCTGATTAACTTGCTCAGCTCTGGGTGGATGCTGACCAGGGTTTGCAAGTGTCTGTGTTGTTTTCTAGCAAGAATGGCAACTCACTCTGCCGAAGACCCACTAAGGGAGAAGACGCAGGAACAACTGAGAACTCAACCTGCTCAAATTTTGGAAGCAAGAGCAGGCAGTGCAACGTGGGGGGATTGGAGTCTCTTCATTTTGCCTTTTCAATCACGAATTTGTTTGATTTGAATTTTGAGAAAGAACATGAAATCACTATGAATTAAATTTCCTTAAGCTGTCCATAGCGATATCTCAAGTTGTTTTTTTCTACTCAACCAATATTTATTTATATTTATTTATTTATTTATTTTTAGACTTTGGGTGAGGTGGGGATTATCCCTCACCTCAGTAAACACCAGGGGCAGGGAGACTAAAACAAAGTAAAACAGCAGATGGAATAGCAGATCACTAACTGCAATTATTTCTTCCTTCTAGCCTGGGACATGTGCATTAAAATTATTTCAGTGGGGATAATGAAAATAATAAAGGTATAAAATATGGAAGGGGGTATTTAAATTTTTTTGATTGATTTATTTTAGAGAGAGGAAGGGATAGAGAAAAAGAGACAAAAAGATCAATCTGTTTCTGTACATGCCCGCCTGGCGATCGAACCAGTAACATCTGTGTATCAGGACGATACTTGAATCAACTGAGTTATCCAGCCAGGGCCCTGTTCCAATTTTGCTCACTTGTTAAGTGAACTTTATCCCTCTAGAGTGAACATATGTTCACTTCCCCTTATTCCTGTCCTGGTGATTTAAAGAATTACAAATAAGAACACCTAACATCCAGGCATTCCTTGCGTTAAATTATGTGCACTTTGCTCTTCTACTAACAAATTGACGTATTTCTATGGCAAAATGTGATCTGGGTTTTAAACACCATTAAAAGAATTACTTATTATAAGACTGTCGACATTATTTAGTACAATGTAATTATTGCAATGAACACCAGATGTCAGATTTTAGTTCTAGATTATTTCCCAAAGAGGGTGCTTGAGTTGTTTCTTGTTGTTTCATTAGAATTGTTGCTATATTTTGCATTTATTTTCCCCAGCAGATTCTTGGACCTAGACAAGTTTAATCTAGGGACTACGAGGTAATAAATATGCAAGGATAGCAATACAAATTCTGTGAAAACAGGACAAAAGGAGAAATTAACCCCCACCAATATTAAAACATATTGCGTACTGCAAGGATTACATCATTTAAAGTATAGCAATGCTACATGATTAGGCAAGCAATGAGACAGGAAAAATGGTCCCAAATAACAGCAAGTACCTAGGAGAGTTTAAAATCAAAACAGCATTTCAAATCCCTGGGGTAAAGATGGCATTTTAAATAAATGGCAATGAGATGAATTGGTAACAAGTTGGAAAAGGTAAAATAAAATTGGATTCATACCTCATATATAACAGAATAACTTCCAAACTGATCCAAGGTACACAGACAGACAGACATACTTTAAAAAATCATACAAATACTAGAAGAAAACACAGTTTAGTTCAGGGGTCGGGAAACTTTTTGGCTGAGAGAGCCATGAACGCCACATATTTTTAAATGTAATTCCATGAGAGCCATACAATGATCCGTGTATGTTATGCATTATCCAATAAAAATTTGGTGTTGTCCCAGAGGACAGTTCTGATTGGCTCCAGCCACCCGCAAACATGAACATGAGCGGTAGGAAATGATGGATTGTAATACATGAGAATGTTTTCTATTTTTAACGTTATTTCTTTTTATTAAAGATTTGTCTGTGAGCCAGATGCAGCCATCAAAAGAGCCACATCTGGCTCGCGAGCCATAGGTTCCTGACCCCTGGTTTAGTTCCTTTATAACCCGGACACCAGAAATACATTTTTAAATTCAGAAATTCCAAATTCAAAAGTAATAAAAGAAGAAATTTTAACTTCGTGGATTAGTCTGCGGGCCACACAAAATTGTTTCAATGAATTTTTTTAAGTGAGGAGAGGAGATAGTGAGACAGACTCCTGCATGCAGCCCAACCAGATCCACCCAGCATACCCACTCTGGGACCGATGCTCAATCAACCAAGCTAGCCTCAGCACCCAAGGTCAATGCTTAAACCAACTGAGCCACTGGCTGCCAGAGGGAAAGAAGGAGAGAAGGGGGAGTGGGAGGGGGAGAGAAGCAGATGTTCTCTTCTCCTGTGTGCCCTGACTGGGAATTGAACCAGGACATCAATACGCCGGGCCGATGCTCTATAAACTGAGCCAACTGGCCAGGGCCAAGCTTAATGAATTAAATATGCATCTATGTATGTATTCCTTTGTGTGAGTTTTCAATGGCAAAACACCACATCTTGAGACAAAATACAAATAACAAAGTAGGAAAAACCATTTGCAACTTATATCACAAATATATGACTATTTTCTGCAATATATAAAGAACCCTAAAAACTGAGAGAGAGAAAAAAATGATATTCAAACCCAATAGAAAAATGAGCAAGAGATATGGTTAGTTCACAGAAAAACAAAATGGCCGTTAAACATATGAAAAGATGCTTAACTTTACTTTAAAAATTGCCATTAAACTATTATGTGATACTGTTTCTCACCTATCAGACCGGCGAACCAAAAAAACTTATTCAAGACACAAGTCTGAGGTAGCTGTAGAAAACAGACATTGAGAGTGGGAGTAGGAAATGCTACTACTCCAGAGAGGGGGAGATCTAATAAAATACATAGGCACTTATTCAAGCAATTGTACTTTTAGGAATTTATCCTGACTATTCCTCCATAATTATAAAACAAGTGTTGGCACACATATTATTTGTAATAGCAAACTCTGGGAAACCATCTAACTTCTCACCCTAAAGAATCTAGTTGAATGAATTGTAATATAGCCACACAATGGAGCACTTATAGTAGTAAGGAAGTTCTCTATGGGATAAATTGGAATCATTTGCATGATTATTTAAAAAAAAAAAAGTACCCTGGCCAGTTGGCTCAGTGGTAGAGTGTCAGCCTGGTGTATGGATGTTCCAGGTTCGATTCCCAGTCAGGGCACACAGGAGAAGTGACCACCTGCTTTCCCACCCTTCCCCCTCTCATTTCTCTCTCTCTCTCTCTTCTCCACCCCTCCTGCAGCCATGGCTCGATTAGAGCAAGTTGGCTCCGGGTGCTGAGGATGCCTCCATGGCCTCCACCTCAGGTGCTAAAAAAAATGGCTAAAAAATTACTCCAGTTGCAATGGAGCAGATAGGCAAAGCATCACCCTCTGGTGGTCTTGCCAGGTGGATCTTGGTCTGGGTGCATGTGGGAATCTATCTCTGCCTCCCCTCCTTTCACTAAATAAAAAAATAAATTAATTTCTAAAAAAAGCTAGTTGACAAGAGTTTGTAAGAAAGAATGTGAAAAATTGTGTCTATCAACAAAAATCTGTATTTTTTCAAAATGAAACAGGAAAATTAAACCAGAATGCAATTGGCCTGACCTGTGGTGGCGCAGTGGATAAAGCGTCGACCTGGAAATGCTGAGGTCGCCGGTTCAAAACCCTGGGCTTGCCTGGTCAAGGCACATATGGGAGTTGATGCTTCCAGCTCCTCCCCCCTTCTCTCTCTGTCTCTCCCTCTCCTCTCTAAAATGAATAAATAAAAAAATTTACAAAAAAAAATTTTTTTTTAAACTGGAAACGGGGAGAGACAATCAGACAGACTCCCACATGCGCCCGACTGGGATCCACCCAGCACGCCCACCAGGGGCGATGCTCTGCCCACCAGGGGGCAATGCTCTGCCCCTCCGGGGTGTCACTCTGCCGCGACCAGAGCCACTCTAGCGCCTGGGGCAGAGGCCAAGGAGCCATCCCCAGCGCCCAGGCCATCTTTGCTCCAATGGAGCCTCGGCTGTGGGAGGGGAAGAGAGAGACAGAGAGGAAGGGGGGGGGTGGAGAAGCAAATGGGCGCCTCTCCTATGTGCCCTGGCCAGGAATCAAACCCCGGTCCCCCGCACGCCAGGCCGACGCTCTACCGCTGAGCCAACCGGCCAGGGCCAAAAAAAATTTTAAACCAGAATGCAATTGTTTTAAACTTAAAAAAGTATTCAATTACAATATTATATTAGTTTCAGGAGTACAACATAGTGACTTAGAAACTTATGTAACTTATAATCACCCTGATAAGCCTAGTACCTACCTGAAACCATACATAGATATTACAATATTATTGACTTATATTCTTTATACATACTGTAATTTACATCCCTGTGACTATTTTTATAATTGGCAATTTGTTCTTCCTTTTACTTTTTTGGTCCATCCTTCAAACCCCCTCCCATCTGGTGACCATCAGTTTCTTCTCTGTATCTATGAGTTTGTTTCTGTTTTGTTCATTTATTTTGTTGTTTAGATTCCACATACAGGAGAAATCATATGGTAGTTCTCATTCTCTGACTTATTTTACTTGGCATAATACTACCCTTTAAGTCCATCCATGTTGGCACAAATGGTAAGGTTTCATTTTTTATGGTTGAGTAATATTCCATTAAATATATATATAAGTACCACATTTTCTTTAATTTTTTAAAATTTATTGATTTGAGAGAGAAAGAAAGAGAAACAATGATCTATTGTTTCACTTAGCTGTGCATTCATTGGTTGCATCTGGTATGTGCCCTGGCTGGGGATTGAACCCAGAACTTTGGCATACTGGGACTACACTCTAAACAACTGAGCTACCCAGCCAGGCCTGTATTTTATTTATTTTTATTTTTTCCGTGGATTTGAGAGAGAGGGAGAGAGAGAAGCATCAAATTGCTGTTCCACTTAGTCATGCCCTCACTGATTGCTCCTTATACATGCCTTGACTTGGGGTAGAACTTGCTACCATGATGTGCCAGAATGATGCTTTAGCCACTGAGCCATCCGGCCAGGGCCCACATTGTCATTATCCGTTTGTCTGTCCATGGACATTTAGGTTGCTTCCAAATCTTGGCTCTTGGTAGAATTGTGAATTGGTGCAATCACTATGAAAAACAGTAGGAAAGTTCTTCAAAAAATTAAAAATAGAACTACCACATGACCCAGCAATTGTACTTCTGGGTATTTAACTGAAGAAATCCAAAACACTACAGTAATTTGAAAAGATACATTCACCCCTATGTTCACTGCAGCATTATTTACAATAGCCCAGATATGGAAGAAACTAATGTTTTTTAAGTGATCTTTAAGTAGTGGAGGTAGGACAGGGTTAAGACTTCTCTGAACATATAGCCTATATCTAGTTTTGACTTTTGAACAATGCATGATGCTAGGGTTAAAAAATGATAATATCTTGTCTCTAGCTCTGTCGACTGAAAAAGCCTACAAGTAACACCACCCAATGAACATTTTTAATACTCAGATCTTTGTTTCTAAGTACCTTTCAGGAAAAATAGGACTCTTGGGGAGAAGGCTGATTCTAGGTCTGTGGCAAGGGAGGAACATGTTGGTCAGTCGAGTAAGGAAATGCTCAAAGACTAAATGTGGTTATGTCAAAAGGAAACAGGCCCTGGCTGGGTAGCTCAGTTGGTTAGAGCATCATCCTGATACGCTAAGGTTGCGGGTTTGATCCCTGGTCAGGGCACACGCAAGAATCAATCAATGAATGCACAAATAAGTGGAACAACACATACACATCTCTCTCCCTCTCTCTCTCTCTCTCCAGTCCTCTCCCTCTAAAATCAATAAAAATAAATAATAAGGAAACAGAACTGGTATGACAAACCTCCTACTTGCCAAATTTTGGTATCAACTATAACAGCATCAAATATAACAATACGCAAATAGATTACAATACATGGATTTTTTTAAATCTTATTTTTATTCATTTTAATGCAGTGACATTGATAAATCAGGGTACATATGTTCCGAGAAAACATTGCTGCATACCCCTCACTCAAAGTCAAATCATCCTCCGTCACCTTCTATCTGGTTTTCTTTGTGCCCCTACCTCCCCCCACTCCCTCCCTCTCCTTCCTCGTCCCTTTCCCACCCCTCCACCCCACTCCCTGTTACCATCACATTCTTGTCCATGTCTCTGAGTCTCATTTTTATGCCCCATCTATGCACTGGTTCATATAGTTCTTAGTTTTTTTTTCTGATTTACTTATTTCACTCTGTATAATGTTATCAAGGTCCATCCATACCATACATGGATTTTTTGTTTGTTTGTTTGTTTGTTTTGTTTTGTTTTCTGAAGCTCGAAATGGGGATCGACAGTCAGACAGACTCCCACATGCGCCCGACCAGGATGCACCCCAGCACGCCCACCAGGGGGCGACGCTCTGCCCCTCCGGGGAGTGGCTCTGTCGCAACCAGAGCCACTCTAGCACCTGGGGCAGAGGCCAAGGAGCCATCCCCAGCGCCCTGGCCATCTTTGTTCTAATGGAGCCTCACTGCGGGAGGGGAAGAGAGAGACAGAGAGGAAGGAGAGGGGGAGGGGTGGAGAAGCAGATGGGCGCCTCTCCTGTGTGCCTTGGCCAGGAATCGAACCCAGGACTTCTGCATGCCAGGCTGACGCTCTACCACTGAGCCAACCGGCCAGGGCTCAACATGGATATTTTAAAATCCTTGTTTCCACAAGGATATGGGGGAAGGGAGGTAGCTGGCCAGTGAGTGTCCTTCTTTTTTTTTTTTTTTTTTTGTATTTTTTTGAAGCTGGAAACGGGGAGAGACAGTCAGACAGACTCCTGCATGTGCCCGACCGGGATCCACCTGGCATGCCCACCAGGGGCGATGCTCTGCCCACCAGGGGGCGATGCTCTGCCCCTCCGAGGCGTCGCTCTGGTCCGACGCCGCGACCAGAGCCACTCTAGCGCCTGGGGCAGAGGCCAAGGAGCCATCCCCAGCGCCCGGGCCATCTTTGCTCCGGGAGGGGAAGAGAGAGACAGAGAGGAAGGGGGGGGTGGAGAAGCAGATGGGCGCTTCTCCTATGTGCCCTGGCCGGGAATCGAACCTGGGTCCTCCGCACGCCAGGCCGACGCTCTACCGCTGAGCCAACTGGCCAGGGCCTGAATGTCCTTCTTCACATTAGAATACCTACTAAGGAATGCAGAATGAATGATAAAATTAAAGTTTTCCTGTTTTGTAATTGATAACAATCAGTTCACACTGAGATCATGAATAGATAATAAAGTCCAGAAATGAATGACTGTTGGGAAACAAGATAATAACACAGTGTCAAATTTTCATTCCATAGTTTACTTATTAATTATAAAAGGTAAACGGTGCCTTTACAGTGCAGATGTGTAGGGGTCAGCCTCTTAACCAAGTGATCAATCAACCTCCGCAGGAGCAACAATGAAACACCTAACACTCTAAGCCTTCTGAGAGGATACAGTGCAAAGTGCAATACATCACCCATGTAGAATTTTTGCCAAAACTATCTAACCCGAACTTAATCATAAGAAAACAATCAGAAAAATTCAAATTTTTAACACTTTATCAGACAATTGTCCTGAAATCTTAAAAAAAAAAAATCAATCTCATGGAGGAAAAAGGAAAGATATGAGTGCTTCATTCTAGATTATAAGAGACTTAAGCAACTGCAAGACATGAACATTTATTGAATTCTGGATCTGGGAATAAAATCTAAAATACACATTTTGGGGACCTTTTCAAAAAGTTTCTAGTGAGAAGATATATACCACAGTACGCGTTTGTGTGTATGTGTAGAGATATCAAATACAATAAAATATTAATATTAGTGAATCTAGGTGAAGGGTACAGCATCTATTTATTATACTCTGTGTTCAACTATTTGTATGTTTGAATCAAAATAAAACTATTGCACAGGCAGCTCAAACTGTGTACAAATGACAAACATAAGTCACCACAAATATAAAATATTTTATTTAAAATGTTATTTTATTTTCCTGTGCTAGGGAGTTATGCTTTCTGTTTCCATTGGTAACCTCATGACTAATAATTATTTTAATTTTTTTTGTTGTTTTTAAAAAAAAAAAATTTTTTTTTTCTTTTTAAAAGTTAAGTTGGAAACAGGGAGGCAGTCAGACAGACTTCCGCATGCGCCCGACCGGGATCCACCCAGCATGCCCACCAGGGGGCGATGCTCTGTCCATCTGGGGCGTCATTCTGCCACAATCAGAGCCATTCTAGCGCCTGAGGCAGAGGCCACAGAGCCATCCTCAGCTCCTGGGCCAACTTTGCTCCAATGGAGCCTTGGCTGCAGGAGGGGAAGAGAGAGACAGAGAGGAAGGAGAGGGGGAGGGGTGGAGAAGCAGATGGGTGCTTCTCCTGTGTGCCGGCCTGGCCAGGAATCGAACCCGGGACTTCCAAATGCCAGGCCGACGCTCTACCACTGAGCTAACCGGCCAGGGCCAATAATTATTAATAAGTATTGAAGTGCTATGTTTTTTTTTTGGTTTTTTTTTTCATTTTTCTGAAGCTGGAAACAGGGAGAGACAGTCAGACAGACTCCCACATGCGCCCGACCGGGATCCACCCGGCACGCCCACCAGGGGCGGTGCTCTGCCCCCCAGGGGGGGGTGCTCTGCCCATCCTGGGCGTCGCCATATTGCGACCAGAGCCACTCTAGCGCCTGAGGCAGAGGCCACAGAGCCATCCCCAGCGCCCAGGCCATCTTTGCTCCAATGGAACCTCGGCTGCGGGAGGGGAAGAGAGAGACAGAGAGGAAAGCGCGGCGGAGGGGTGGAGAAGCAAATGGGCGCTTCTCCTATGTGCCCTGGCCGGGAATCGAACCCGGGTCCTCCGCACGCTAGGCCGACGCTCTACCGCTGAGCCAACCGGCCAGGGCCCTATGTTTTACTCCAGTCAATAACTTTAAACCCAGACATAGGAGACAATTTAGGTCAGCAATAGATTATGAAAACCCGAGAGGCAAAGAATGCAGAAGCAAAGAGGTCTCAAGGAAGAAAGAGGACGCAGTCTCCAAAGAAAAAAAACACGAAAGATAAACATAGAAATAGAAATTTGAGTAATTCAACAATGGATTAACTAACAGGTGTTAGGCACTGTTCCAGGTATATTCCAGTGCTAGTTACATTGTAACAAACAAAATAACAATCCTGCCTTGAGGAAATAGGTAGTAGGCAGCAGGCACTGTTCTAGGGACTGTGCCTATATTAACTCCAACCCAACAAACTATGGCATTGGGTCTATGCTTTCCCTCACGTTAGAGAAGAAAGGGTAAGTGTGCCGCCTAAAGTCATGCAGCTAATAATGGCAGGGGGAGGGAGTAAATCCAGGGAGTTTGGCTCCACCACTCACACTCTTCAATTCTGCACTACATCACATAAGAAAGAAAGGAACTTGCCCAAAAATAAAAAAGGAAAATAATTTCAGAGAAAAGGTAAAATAGACACAAAGCGTGGTCAGAGGCAAGGCTCGCTATCAGGTTATTAAACTAAAGGTGGGCCCCTGGGCTCGCCTGATCAAGGTACATACGACAAGCAATCAATGAACAAGTAAAGTGAAGCAACTATGAGTTGATGCTTCTCACTCTCTCCCGCCTCTTCTCTGTAAAATCAATAAATAAAATCTAAAAAGTAAAAATGAACTAAAGAAGGGTTATCTTCCATTCATTTCTTAATGAATTTATAGTATGGAAAATAAGAAAACAATGTGAGAGGCCCTGGCCGGTTGGCTCAGCGGTGGAGCGTCGGCCTGGCGTGAGGGGGACCCGGGTTCGATTCCCGGCCAGGGCACATAGGAGAAGCGCCCATTTGCTTCTCCACACCCCCCCCCTCCTTCCTCTCTGTCTCTCTCTTCCCCTCCTGCAGCCAAGGCTCCATTGGAGCAAAGATGGCCCGGGCGCTCGGGATGGCTCCTTAGCCTCTGCCCCAGGTGCTGGGGTGGCTCTGGTCGCGGTAGAGCGACGTCCTGGAGGGGCAGAGCATCGCCCCCTGGTGGGCAGAGCGTCGCCCCTGGTGGGCGAGCCGGGTGGATCCCGGGTCGGGCGCATGCAGGAGTCTGTCTGACTGTCTCTCCCTGTTTCCAGCTTGAGAAAAGATTTTTAAAAAAAAGAAAAAAGAAAAAGAAAACAATGTGAGAGTATCTTTGATATACAAGTTGAGAAGGACGGGAGAGTCGAGAGAAACAATGGGATTACTAATGACCAATTTGACTTATTATACCATTGGGGCCAAGCCTTGCCTTTGAGGAGTGAATTATGAAGTATGTGTAAGAGATAAGAAGGGATTATTACTAACAGTTTCTTTGAGTTCATGGGCATTCCAGATCAACTTGTTTGCAAACTTGCTAAACAAGAGACTCAGTCTTCTCCACCCACTGTTCCCTTTGCTGATACAACCCAGTGCATTATAACAGCCAGCCACTTGGGGAACGAAGCCTCTCTGCATGTCAAGTATTACTGAACCCCTCACCTGATCACATGTACACTGATTCATATAATAAGGTAATGGGAAGAAAAACTGCCTTGCCCCTTAAAAAAATTTAATTATCACCTAATCAAAATTGGGTGTTATGGTCATTACCTTTATTTTTACTGACCCAAGTGATTATTTTATTTAACATTTGTAGTAAATATTAAATCACCCATGTTGAGTCAAAGATAAAATTATCTCTAGACTGACATTATATGCGGCTGTTGAACTTCTGTTTATTCTCAGAATGGATGTCAGGTAAAGAACATTAGGTTCTTCGTTATCACTAAATGCTGACTCAATCACTAATGATGCCATTTCTTGTTTAATGAGCCGCTTACTCATACCCAGTGAGAGAGCCGGGTCTTGCATCCTGGTCTCTGGCAGGAGGGGATGACGATGAGTATACTTGAAAGCTCTGGATAAGGCAGACAGCTGACACTGAATTACAATTTTAAACCCTCATTAAAGCAGCTACTACTGAGAGTGCTACATGACTCATCCATTGCAGTCGGCCGGGCGGAAAAAGAAAAATTTCTCCCACCCTCGTAAGTTCTTCTGGCAGAAATAGTAATCAAATTAATGTGAGACAGACATGGTACTTGCTAGTACCCCACGCCATCCTCCAGGCCAAACAGAATGAATCGCAATCTCTTAGAGTGGGCCAGATACTACTTTGTTTTTAATACTCTCCAGAACCAACGTGCACATAAGAATATGCAACCCCAGGACACAATGGGCAGGTGAAGCTTATATTCTGTTCCGAGGTAAGGAGAGCTAGGCAGGGGTCCAGGGTTCAGAGGGAAAGTAGGCACATCCTAGGTAGATGAGGAAGAGCGAACGTGGTAAACAAATTCTTGCTGGGCCACCCAGAAACAATGGGGCACAGAGAGGAGTCCAACAAACAGGCTTTGCTAGATTTCTCCCTGTCTGCCACACAATTCATAAATGCTAGATGAATATGCTAGTGAAGAGCTAAAGCCAATAATAGCTCCCTTCTTTTAAGCAGGTATTCCTTTAGGTAGGTAAGGTTCCTTCTGAGTTTTTTGTTTCTTAAAAATAATCAGCTTGGGCCCTGGCCGGTTGGCTCAGTGGTAGAGCGTCGGCCTGGTGTGCAGAAGTCCCGGGTTCAATTACCGGCCAGGGCACACAGGAGAAGCGCCCATCTGCTTCTCCACCCCTACCCCTCTCCTTCCTCTCTGTCTCTCTCTTCCCCTCCCGCAGCGAGGCTCCATTGGAGCAAGGATGGCCCGGGCGCTGGGGATGGCTCCTTGGCCTCTGCCCCAGGCGCTAGAGTGGCTCTGGTCGCAACAGAGCGACGCCGCGGAGGGGCAGAGCATCGCCCCCTGGTGGGCAGAGCGTCGCCCCCTGGTGGGCGTGCCGGGTGGATCCCGGTCGGGCACATGCAGGAGTCTGTCTGACTGTCTCTCCCCGTTTCCAGCTTCAGAAAAATACAAAGTAAAAAAATAAAAAAATAATCAGCTTGGGCCCTGGCCGGTTTGCTCAGTGGTAGAGCGTAGGCCTGGCGTGCAGGAGTCCTGGGTTTGATTCCCAGCCAGGAGGGCACACAGGAGAAGCACTCATCTGCTTCTCCACCCCTCCCCTTCTCCTCTCTGTCTCTCTCTTCCCCTCCCGCAGCCAAGGCTCCATTGGAGCAAAGTTGGCCTGGGCACTGAGGATGGCTCCATGGCCTCTGCCTCAGGCGCTAGAATGGCTCTGGTTGCAACAGAGTGACACCCTAGATGGGCAGAGCATCGCCCCCTGGTGGGCGTGCCGGGTGGATCCCAGTCAGGCGCATGCGGGAGTCTGTCTGACTGCCTCTCCGTTTCCAACTTCAGAAAAATACAAAAAATTAAAAAACAAAATCAGTTTGGTAGCTTAGTTGGTTAGAGCACCATCCCTATACACCACGGCTGTGGGTTCGATCCCTGGTCAGGGTACATACAAGAATCAGCCAATGAATGCACAAGTAAGTGGAATAACAAATCAATGTTTCTCTCCCCTTTCTTCTCTAAAATGAATTAAAAAATAATAATCAACATCCCCAAAAGGCCCAGTTTGGGGTAGTGAACTCTGGTCCCCCTCACAGTTAACTGGCAAACTTAGTATTCTTTGTCTTTTAACCCAACATATGTCCACAGCTTCTAACCAGAGTAACTATGCAAACCGACACAGATAGAAGTCCACTCGTTCCACAGAGCTTTTTTTTTTTTTCTGAAGCTGGAAACGGAGAGAGACAGGCTCCCGCATGCGCCCGACCGGGATCCACCCGGCATGCCCACCAGGGGGCGATGCTCTGCCCACCAGGGGGCGATGCTCTGCCCCTCCGGGGCGTCGCTCTGCCGCGACCAGAGCCACTCCAGCGCCTGGGGCAGAGGCCAAGGAGCCATCCCCAGCGCCCGAGCCATCCTTGCTCCAATGGAGCCTCACTGCGGGAGGGGAAGAGAGAGACAGAGAGGAAGGAAAGGGGGCGGGGTGGAGAAGCATATGGGCGCTTCTCCTGTGTGCCCTGGCCAGGAATCGAACCCGGGACCCCTGCACGCCAGGCCGACGCTCTACCACTGAGCCAACCGGCCAGGGCCATAGAGCTTTTCTTAACTACCCTAGCTCTCACCCACTTTCTTCCCTTTACCAGATTTTTTTTTTTTTCAAGGTGAAAGTGAGAGTAGGTTTAGTAAAGCTTGGGACAGTGAGGAAAAGGAAGGGCCCCGGAAGACTTCTTTTTACTAACTGCCTAATAGACATACATTCTTAATTTGTTTGCGAGCATCATAGCCTTATAGATAATCCACTTCAGTGGTCCTCCTACTTGGTGGCATGTTAGAATCATCTGGGAAAGTATTAACAAACTTGCTAGTACCCCAAGCTATCCCCCAGGCCAAACTGAATGAATCACAATCTCTTAGAGTGGGCCAGATACTACTTTGTTTTTAATACTCTCCAGGACCAATGTGCAATCAAGTCTAAAAAGTAACGAGGCAATTCAATCTCATTCAAACTGAAAATTTTGGCTGTTTCATGACTATAAGTTTTGTTCCCCCAAAGTGACTGTACATTTCTAGAAACAGAAATTCCTGCATTTACTTAGCAAGAATAAGTTATTTGTGGTGGATGGATATCTAGCAAACAAATCGACTCCTTTACTTAGTGATCCATTAATCCTTTTAGTCAAGATGACTTGAAAAAAAATACTCCTGCCAGCACTTCTCTTGGTCTGATTTATTAGTATCGGGAGAGACCTGATGTAATGCCGGTGGCCAAGGCCAGGCAGGTTCACGCTGGATTCCGGCAGACGGTAGAAGAACTGCGGCAGGAAAGTGTTGGGCCACTCCCATTTCTTAGATTCTCCCAGTGGCGGGCCAGCACACAGGCTGGGCATAACCACTTCTCACGGTAGCAGGCGATGGGCCCTCACAGTGGCGGGCAAGTGATCCCCACCAAGGGCAAGCACCCACAGCCTTACAAAGGCTGTACACACGTGACTCAGCCACGTGCTCACATGCTAATCATGCAAAGTGCAAAAGAGCAAGCCTAACACAGCTGTTTTCCCTACAATGTACATTAAAGTTAACTTATTATTTCATATTTTTGGACAGGGCATTTGATGTATATGTTACTATACATAAAGAAGAAAAAACTTCAAGAGGATAAGCAAATTGGTTTGTCTCCCCTGCCCCTCCCTCAGATGTCCCCATCACCTAGATTAGTGGCTGACATTTAGCACACACTCAGTAATTACTGGTTAAGTAATTGAACAGGAAAGAACCTGAAGTCATAGGTTTAAAATAGGAACAGGCATTTAAACGTTAGAATTCTGGCTCTTGTTTATCAGTACTTGACCTTGAACAAATACTCAACCTCCTTGTTCTTCAACGTTCTTAAGGAGACTATAGTACTTCTACTTCCTTAATTTTTTTTTAAAGAACAAATGAGTTTAAATATATAGAGTGCTTAGAACAATCTCTGACTACAACACTCAAAAACTGTACTGAGTTGTGACTTAGCAGAAACCAGCCCAAGGTCAGGCATCTAACCAGCCAGATCTCACCCACTTTTCTCACTCCTACCACATTGTTTTGTTGTTGTTGTTCTATGATGAGACAGACATCAGAAAAGCCTCTTTTCCCAAATATCTCCTTCACCATATGTTGGGCAGATAAAATATATTATACTCACTTTGTTAAATATGGCGCTGCCCACGTGGAAGCCCGTCGCCCAGGTGATAATATTAGTTGCCCTTCTTGCTTGGGATGGGCGTGATTATATTAATGTGTGTTGGGGAAGGGCTTTTGCACCAAAAAGTTTTAAAAAGAAGAGAGATAACGTTGTTCCGGGAGAAGAGTGATTGCGCTCTAGGAGGACAGAGAGCAGGGTAAGGCCACGTGGAGGAGAGGAGAAGCAGCCAAGATGACAGAGTGCTGAAGGAGAAGCCAGTTTGTGCAGAGAGAAGGAGATGGGGAACAGAGGTAAATAAGGCTAGTGAGCTAGAAACCTTTGATTCTAGAAAACTTGGATAAGTCAGTGGCTTTGTGAGCACTGAATGAGTGGGTTTTGGAGCCTAGTGTGTGTTTTTACTTGCCCAGCGGGAGTAAACTAGGATTAAAGCTAATGGCCCACCAGTTCTTGGCTCCATTGTTTCATTACTGTCTGTTCGAACCAGATGCGAAATTGCACGGGCCAGGCGGCTGTGATGGTGGCCATGGCTACTGTTTTACACCATATTACTTGGTGCTTCATATGTGGGCACAAATTTCTACCATGGCAGTAATTTTTCTAAAGCAGACAGGAAAACTGAATATATTCTAATAAAACAAGTGCCTGTTAGCAAGAATGGATTGGAAATCAAACACAACCTAAACTCCCCATTTCCTGACAGCTAGCTTTCCCCCTTAACATCTGGCAAAGATTAGTGCCACAGAGGGCCCGGCTTACCCAGGGATACATACATTTTTAACCTCTGGGGTTAAAGAGAAGGGGAGCAAGGGAGGAGGGGTTGAACGAGGACATTTACAAAACGACATGCATTGCAAAATTTTAAATCCTGAAGTTCGTTTAGTCTGACCAGGCGGTGTGGCGCAGTGGATAGCACCTAGGGCTGGGATGCAGAGGACCCAGGTTTGAGACCCCAGGGTCGCCAGCTTGAGCGCGGGGCTCATCTGGTTTGAGCAAAGCTCACCAGCTTGAGCCCAAGGTCTCCGGCTAGAGGAAGGGATCACTGGGTCTGCTGTAGCACTCCCTGCCCAAGGCACATATGAGAAATCAATCAATGAACAACTAAGGAACTGCAACGAAGAATTGATGTTTCTCATCTCTCTCTCTTCCTGTCTGACTCTCTATCTCTGCCACACACACACACACACACACACACACACACACACACACACAAGTTCATTTAGCGTTTTTTTGTGGTGCTTCCATTTGATCAGAGGCACTAAGCCCCTTCCCGGGATAAACATTGATTATAGCCAAATGGAGACAGGTGAGAGGACTGACCAACCCAGCCTGCCATTCCAAAGGAAGAACAGCAAATCAAAAGCCGTTTTCTCAAAGGCTTCAACTTGACCAATCTGATCATTTGATTCCATTGTCTTAGTAGCACCGATATGGTGGATTCGGACTGGGCAGCAAGCCCTTTTTCAGAAGAATGTGATAAAGGCTGGTAATTTTTTAAAAGTAAACTTCCTTGTTCCTTCACTTGGAGGAGCGTCCGGGGAAGGCACACTGTTGGGCAATTCCAGGCGCGCAGCAGGAGGGCGTCTGCGCCTCCGCTCTGGAGAAACGCGGACTGTGGAAACTAATATCGAGGTGAGAAGCAAGAGGAGATACGACCAGAAGAAATACGACACACGCAGCAGGGTTACGGTCCCGGGCAAGAGGAGGAGGAGCAATCGGGGCGGGGCAGAGGGAGGAATGTCAGGTTTTTGCCTTTAAACGGCTAAAAGCGGCGGGTGGGAGGTGAGAGGAGAGCGGAGGGAGGGAACGCGGTTCTGCCCCGAGGTGGCCGAGGGCTGCTGGCAGCCCCAGCTCTGGAGGGCGGGGCGCGGGGGTCAGCGTGACCACACCTAGGGCTGCGTGTCCCGCGCTTTCCAGAGCTCAGCCGGAGTTGGCTGTTTGGACCCGGACAGGAACCAACAAATGAATGATCCTCCGACCAAGATGGGGGCCCTTGGTCTCCGTAGAGCTACGCACGTCGCAGACTTGCCCCGCGGCCTGGGGCGAGTGGGGTCCTTCCCGCGCGCCTCCCCGGCCGCCGCGGACGCCTGGAGTCCCGCGGGGACGAGCGGAAGCCCGGGCGGCCCCCACGAGGACTGCGGAGCCGAGGAGAATCTGGACTCTCTGTCCTGGGTCAGGGAGAAAGTGCTTTTTCTTCTCCACCCAGAGAGAGGTTTGGGGACTTACGGGGACACTGCGCAGGAAGAGGCGGCGGGTGCGGAGGACTGTTCGCAGGCGGGCGGAGACGACCCGGAGTGCCTTTCTCCTCACTTACCCGGAGAAGAGCGGGTTTCTGGCAGCCGTGTAGACGCTCACCCCGGGGCCCCGCCGCGGGACACCGCAGCCCCACCCAGATCCGTGCTCGTGCGGGTAGTGGATTTTCAGGCGACACAAGAAGTCCTGTGGACCGCGTGGAGGAAGGGCTGCATGACCGCGCGGACGGAGGAGCGCTCCACCACCGTGCTCACGTTTCGCACCAACAAGGAGTGAAGCCGGTTGTGGGGCGCAGGGACCCCTGGAAACCCCGCACTCTCTTGGCACAGAGAGAGGCACCCCAAGTCCATGCTGCGGATCTCTTCACGGCCCCAAGGACCTGATTCCCGCGGAGATTGAACGGGAAGGTGGAGCCCGAGGTAGGTTCAGGGCTGGTGAATAATGGATACTCCTCAAGAGAGGAAAATGCGTTTCCAGGAACCCCAATCTGCAATTAACCAGCAGCAAGGACTTTGAAGAAGCTGGTACGATGCTTCGGGAAGCAGTTGATGGAACCCAGTACAGATCCAAGAAGAGCTGTAAACAACACAATACCTCTTTTGTGGCTTAAATATTGTGAGGCTCTGGGAGACCCACGCCATTCAGGAGAGGGAAGGAAAAGGTATTTTGAAACTAACAGAATGCGGGAATTTTGAAACAAGGAAATCTGTTGTTAATCCTCCTTTTGCAGTTACCTCTCACTTGACCTCTTCTTTGTCACCCACTTTCTCTTTAAGACTTAACAGCGTAAATGAAGTCTGAGGTCATTTAAGTGTTAGGAAGAAAAAGGAGAAGCCAGGAAAAGAAGGTATGGAAGGGAAAACGGAGCTCTGACAGTGAAATACTATTTTAAAGGGATTTACCCCAAAGTGACTACTTTAGTTCAGTAAAAATACTTGTAATCTGAATTTTTTAATGTTTAAAATACTGCAGCTATATCGTCTGGTCTAAAGGTAGAAATGTAGTTTGCCATAAAATGACTATATATCATATTCTTGTCCATGGTTGTTTTATTAATAAGATATGTAGTCAAGACTATTGAAAATACATCTCTCCTGATGCTGTTGAAAATTTTTTTTTTCTGGTGCTATGGGAAGAACTCATTTATAAAAATTTTCTTTATTTCTCTTTTTATTAAATACCGTCTTGGGCCCTGGCCAGTTGGCTCAGCGGTAGAGTGTCGGCCTAGCGTGCGGAGGACCCGGGTTCGATTCCCGGCCAGGGCACACAGGAGAAGCGCTCATTTGCTTCTCCACCCCTCCGCCGCACTTTCCTCTCTGTCTCTCCCTTCTCCTCCCGCAGCCAAGGCTCCATTGGAGCAAAGATGGCCCCGGCGCTGGGGATGGCTCTGTGGCCTCTGCCTCAGGCGCTAGAGTGGCTCTGGTCGCAACATGGCGACACCCAGGATGGGCAGAGCATCGCCCCCTGGTGGGCAGAGCATCGCCCCTGGTGGGCGTGCCGGGTGGATCCTGGTCGGGCGCATGCGGGAGTCTGTCTGACTGTCTCTCCCTGTTTCCAGCTTCAGAAAAATGAAAAAAAAAAAAAAAAAAGAAGTCATTAAATACCATCTTTAGTAACCCTTGAGCAGCGTGGCCTGGTTTGGAAATCTGTGAGGAGCCAAGCACTGCCGCTGGAGAAGGACAGTTTGGCTAGCCCGCTGAAGGGTGGTGTTTGGTTACTGCAAGAACGAACAAGACCAACGGGTCCTGGCTTTTGAGGCGGAAACTGTTCAGCAGTGTCCCCGACCCCACACCTCCCACTTTGCCCTTGTTTTCAGTTTAGAGCTTGATGTGCCCTCAGAGATCCTCTGATCCACTTTTTGCCTCCTGGCAGACAAGTAAAGTACTTATGTCCCCATTCTGTAGATGAGCCAGCCTGGGCCTAGAGGTCATGTGGCTTGTGTAGGTTACACAGCAAGGAATGCACCTGCTTACCAAATAACGCAGGTGCCTGTGCTCCAATAAAACTGTTTATGGGCACTAAAATTTGACCTGCATATAATTCTCCAGTGTTAAGAAATATTATTCTTATCATTTTCGTCTGTTTAAAAATGTAAATATCATTCTTAGCACACAGTGGATACGAAATAGGTGATGGGCATGATTTGATCTCTGGGCCATAGTTGACTGAACCTTTTGTTATTAAGACTAAAATTCAGCCTGACCAGGTGGTGGCGTAGTGGATAGAGCGTTGGACTGGGATGTGGAGGACCCAGGTTCAAGACCCCGAGGTTGCCAGCTTGAGTGCAGGCTCATCTGGTTTGAGCAAAGCTCACCAGCTTGGACCCAAGGTTGCTGGCTCGAGCAAGGGGTTACTCGATCTGCAGTAGCCCCCCTGTCAAGGCACAGATGAGAAAGCAATCAATGAACAACTAAGGTGCTGCAATGAAGAATTGATGTTTCTCATCTCTCTCCCTTCCTGTCTGTCCCTATCTGTCCCTCTCTCTGACTCTCCCTGTCTCTGCCAAAAAAAAAAAAAAAAAGAATAAAATTCAAAGTGTAATCAATTAATCGGGGATGCAAAAGCAGAGTAGATATAGTCTCTCATCTAAAAGACGGCTGGAACTAAAAGACAGCTGGGATCTATTTGAAGACAACACCATTATCCTAGTGACGTTGGAATAAAACCCCAACACAAAAAGGGCTCTCACTCTTCAATGTGTAGCAGAGTCCCTGACACATGGTCAGCCTGTTCACGGCAAAATTCAAACAGGGGACTGGAAATCTATATTAATATCTACTGAAATTGTGAAGTATTTAGGGGTAAACATGTTATAAATGTAAACTAGCGTGCACTGTTCCTTCTGTGTAGGTGCTAACCTTCCTAAAATATATATTTCAATAGTTCCAGATAAAACCAACTCACTAAGTTAGACAAAGTTATGATCATCTCTTGCCTAAAGGCTGGTAGTGGCCTTTAGAAGATCTTCATTCTAGGGACCCAAAAGGTGACTGAGGCTGTCCTGGGTTTTCCGACTCACATTTATGAGAGGTACTAGATCACCTTGATGTCCCTGAGTCCTGAAAGGCTGAAGAGGCACCACTAACAGTTCTCAGGTCCAATGGACCCACACTTGAAAGAGGAACTCAGGACCTGGGCTCGCTCACCTGTGTTCAGAACTGCTTGGTGGGTAGAAAAGGTAATAAAAGCCCCCTAAAGTAAAGGATCTTTCTCTTTTTTCATACAGCTCTGCCTGACTCCTCTATGAGGGTAACTTCTTGGCAGACAAATTTAATTGTGTCATCACATACCCCTTGTAATAGTGCACTGACTACAGTCAACAAGAAGAGCCTCTTTAACATTGGTCAGAAACGGTAACATCATCTGGTTGCCTCCTTTATGGAGGCAAACTCTAGAATTCAGCTTTTCTTGGGTTCAAAAGTGCTCCACTTCTTACTGTAACTTTGGGCAGTGCTTGTTAAATACTATCAACCTCATAGGGTCTCCCCCCCCCAGGATTAAGTTAAATGAAATATACTTAGAACAATGCTTGGCATAAAGTGAATGCTCAAAGTTAGCTAGTAGTAGTGTTATTGTTATTTTTAAAATTTTTTAATTTTTTGTTTTTTTCCAAAGTGAGAAGCAGGGTGGGGGGGGGGCAGCAGATAGACTCCTGCGTGCGCTCAACTGTGATCTACCCGGCAAGCCCACCAGGGGGTGATGCTTGACCATCTGGGGCATTGCTCCGCTGCAACTGGAGCCATTCTAGCGCTTAAGATGGGAGGCCATGGAGCTGTCCTCAGTGACCAGGCCAACTTTGCTCCAATGGAGCCTTGGCTGCAGGAGGGGAAGAGAGAGATAGAGAGGAAGGAGAGTGGGAGGGGTGGAGAAGCAGATGGGCGTTCTCCTGTGTGCCCTGGCCAGGAATCGAACCCAAGACTTCCATGCCGGGCCGACACTACTGCTGAACTGACTGGCTAGGGCCGTTATTGTTATTTTTAATTCACTTTCATCCTAAATACAATTTCGCCTTTTATTTAATAAAAAAGCAGCTGAAGGCATACAGCCCAAGAAATCCTATAGAACTCAAACCAGGGGGTTTTATTCACTTTTATCTATTGCCGAATGAAGGCTTATTTCTAGCTTTTTCCAACACTGAGTGTATCAGTAAATATATTCCCAGAATTCCTTAGAAAAAATCCCCTCGTCTTGTAACAAAGATTGACCCTAAGGTTCAAAGACCTACCATGGACCATCATGCTTGAGTTGTTGAGAGGGTCCCAACGCTGCTGGCGGGCATGCACTTTGAATACTTTTTTTTTTTTTTTTTTGTGGCAGAGACAGAGTCAGAGAGAGGGACAGATAGGAACATACAGAAAGGAAGGGAGAGAGATGAGAAACATCAATTCTTCATCGTGGTTCCTTAGTTGTTCATTGATTGATTTCTCATATGTGCCTTGACGAGGGGTGTGGGGGGCTGGCTACAGCAGACCAAGTGACCCCTGCTTGAGCCAGCGACCTTGGGCTCAAGCTGGTGAGCCTTGCTCAAACCAGATGAGCCCACGCTTAAGCTGGCAACCTCGAGGTCTCGAACCTGGGTCCTCCACATCCCAGTTCGACGCTCTATCCACTGCGCCACCGCCTGGTCAGGCTGAATACTTTCTTTAGGATCTGTCAGGTTAGTTTATTTTCCCTCTGGGATTTTAACACTGGGTGCTGTGTTGTAAGAGAAAATCAGAGTAGGCACAATTAGTTTTCACTTTATCTCCTTTCTTTATTTTTCTTTTTTCTTTTAAACTATTCAAGTCAGCTTAACCCCATTGGTTAGATAGGACAAGGGTCTCAATGTCTGGACAGTTCTTACTAAATGCTGTTTTTGTGTTGTTGTTTTTTTTACAGAGATAGAGTCAGAGAGAGGGATAGTTAGGGACAGACAGACAGGAACAGAGAGAGATGAGAAGCATCAATCATTAGTTTTTCATAGCGACACCTTAGTTGTTCATCGATTGCTTTCTCATATGTGCCTTGACCATGGGCCTTCAGCAGACCAAGTAACCCCTTGCTCGAGCCAGCAACCTTGGGTCCAAGCTGGTGAGCTTTGCCCAAACCAGATGAGTCCACACTCAAGCTGGGGGCCTCGGGGTCTCGAACCTGGGTCCTCCGCATCCCAGTCCGATGTTCTGTCCACTGCGCCATCGCCTGGGCAGGCCTTACTAAATGCTGTTCTTGCTTTTTTTTTTTCTTGTCAGGGTCAGAGAGAGGGACAGACAGACAGGAACGGAGAGATGAGAAGCATCAATCATTAGTTTTTCGTTGTGCTTTGCGACACCTTAATTGTTCATTGATTGTTTTCTCATATGTGCCTTGACCGCGGGCCTTCAGCAGACCCAGTAACCCTTTCCTTGCTCAAACCAGATGAGCTGCGCTGGCGACCTCAGGGTCTCAAACCCGGGTCCTTCCGCATCCCAGTCTCACGCTCTATCCACTGCACCACCACCTGGTCAAGCTGTTCTTGCTTTTGTGTTTGCAGACCAGCTATAAACAGGACACACTGGACAGGAACCCAACCTGATGAGCATAGCCAGCTGCAAAGAAGTCAACTTTTCATTAATCAGTGTAGATAAGCAATGGCTTAGCCTCCCTTTCAGGGAGACAGAGCTGTGAATTTGAATCTCATCCCTTTACTCGGTGCAAAGAAATAAAACCACGTAATGACAATCATGTCTAAGAGCACCCCAAGCAGAGAACCCTCCAACGCTTTAATCCAATTATGTTGAAGTTATTCTTAACTCCTTTAAGTAAAAATGCATGTTCAAGCACTTACCAACCTCCCTGTTAAATGCCTGCAGTGTACTTACAGATTTCCTTTACACAGATGTCTCCCTGATATGAAAAGCAGTATGTTGAAGTCCTGTTGAATTTGCTTCACAGATTTTCCTGATCCAGGAACCCTGGAGTCTGAGGACTCTCTTCCCATTCACACTGTCCTGCGAGTGAATCCCAAGTGGAATGTGGGCATCCTCGATACTCAGATGTGTCTGAGCATGGCTGGATCTTGGCTCTCTGGCCTCACCTCCACCTCACCGAAAAATGTGATCATCTAAAGTTGTCTGCCTGACCTGTGGTGGCGCAGTGGATAAAGCATCGACCTGGAATGCTGAGGTCGCCGGTTCAAAACCCCAGGCTTGCCAGGTCAAGGCTTATACAAGAAGCAACTATGAGTTGATGCTTCCCACTCCTCCCCCAACCTTCCCTCTATCCTCTCTCCAAATTAAAAAAAAAATTTAAAGATTATTTAGGTTTTAAAGTTGTCTTAGGTGGAAGAATCACAGCAAGGACTTCCAGAAGCCAATCAAGACCATAAGACAAATAATCACATAACCGCCATGGATCAGGCAGGTGTCAACTTCTCTTAAAACTGTTGTCCACAACTTCCGTCACTGTTGAGACTCATTGCCTGTGACTTGCTACTCCTCCTCTTGTTGGTTCACCAGCACTTTGTGGCTTTTTGCTTTGAAAGAAAAAAGGAGAGAGAGCACTTTCTATTAAAATAAAGTTATATTCACTGCAGAAAAATTTGACAAAATATTATTTTGCTAGGAAAAAGAAAAAATGGAATAAAGGAAACAAAAAGTCACCCATGACCCCACATCTCTTTCCGCATTTGGTACGTTTCCCGTCTGGTTTTCTTCCATTCATTCTGTTTTTATGTCTGTAAACATACCCTGTGCTGAGCACAAGTCGTATATATTATACAATGTGAGGATTATCTTTATATAAACTAGTGGAAGCCGATGCTACTCAGGGCGTGGTCTGTGAACCAGCAGCATGGGCATCTTCGGGAAAGTGTTTAGAAATGCCGAATGTCAGGCCTACCCCACATCTGCTGAGCCAGCTGTGCAGGTTGACAGGATGCCTGGGCGATTCACATTCAAGGCTGAAGCGTTGACATGTGCACTGTGTCGTTCTGCACCCCACCTTGTCACTTACGAAACTAAAAAGTTGTCATTTTTTTCTCTATTCCCCCTTAATTGTTAATGATGCCAGGGAAATAATACCTTGTAGAATTATGAAAACATTTAGAGATTACAAAAGATTAAAGTTCACTATATATTGACTTGTGACTTGGCAAAGAAAGCTCTAAAAAGCTTTGTAATGTTCTTAAAAGCCTTATTCTAAAGTTTTCCTAATAAACCATCAATTGCTTGTTGCAATTAAAACTACAGCCATGGCCTGACCAGGCGGTGGCGCAGTGGATAAAGCGTCGAACTGGGTTGCGGAAGACCCAGGTTCGAGACCCCGAGGTCACCAGCTTGAGCGTGGGCTCATCTGGTTTGAGCAAAAAAGCTCACCAGCTTGGACCCAAGGTCGCTGGCTCCAGCAAGGGGTTACTCGGTCTGCTGAAGGCCCGCGGTCAAGGCACATATGAGAAAGCAATCAATGGACAACTAAGGTGTTGCAACGAAAAACTGATGATTGATGCTTCTCATCTCTCCATTCCTGTCTGTCTGTTCCTATCTATCCCTCTCTCTGACTCTGTTTCTGTAAAAAAAAAAAATTTTTTAATGAAAATATGTGAGCCAAATATATAATAATAAAAAAAAACTACAGCCATGTGTGGCTTCAAGACAAATACACATACGTTCTGAGAAATAGGTTTTCACATTTTAGGCGTTTTCATTTTTGTGTGAACACTGCTCACACAAACCTCGATGGTCTAGCCTACTACACACCTAGACTATAGTATAGCTTATTGCTTCCATGCAACACCCCTGTACAGCATGTCACTGTACTGAATACTGTGGACAGTTGTAACACAATGCTGTTTGTGTATCGCAGCATAGAAAAGGTTCAGCAAAATACGGTATAAAAGGTTGTGCACCTGCAAAGGGCACTTACCGTGAACGGCAGTTGCAGGACCGGAAGTTGCCTTACGTGAGTCAGAGAGTGAGAGGTGAGTGAGAGTGACAGCCCAGGACATTGCTGTCCTCCACTGTAACCTTTATAAACAATGTACACTTGGAATACACTAAATTTATAAAACAACATGAGATGAAGTCAAGCCCAAGAGAATCAAGAGATGGGCTAAACACAAGATAGATGTATGAGGCTGTTGCTGTGGTAACATACTATTCTATAGCAAACTTTTCATTATAACTAGAAAGAGTATGCTGTCAAATATTGATGAAAAGTATAGTATAATATAGTAACAGTCGTTTATAAGCACTATAAAATATGTAGTGTCCATAATTGTATGTACTATATACTTTTATACAATTGGCAGGGCGAGAGGTTTGCTTACACGAGCATCATTACAGACACCGAGTAAAGCTTTGCGTTGTGACTTCGGGATGGTTACGGAGTCACTGGGCGATAGGGATTTTTCTGCTCCCTCATAATCTTCGGGAACCACCATTTTATATGAGGTGCCTCTTGATCGAATATCTGTGGCACATGACTATTTCAGAAATGCGATTCTTTTATCATCTAAGAATGTGGAACAATATTTAAAAGCCCTGAAGGGAAGGCAGGCAAGAGGTCTTTAATGAAAGCTCAGTTGGCAGCAGTTCTGCCGGCCAGTCGGGACTTGTCAGCCACTTGTAATAGACTGCTAGGAGGTGGGGAAAGGTGGAAGCTGAATTCTAATGCACTGATTCAGATAAGAACACAAAGGTTGTGACTGGTGAGCATCCACATGTCTTTATAACTCGAACCTGTACTTTTTAGTTAGAGATGTTTCCTCTTTTGTAAGGTCTCTAGATGAAGCAAAGAAACAGTTCAGTTTACTTTGGAAAGACATAAATCATAAGCAGTTCTTAGGCACCATGCAGCCAATAGGTAACAAACGTAAGACCTGGTTGGCTTCAAAGTGTTACTGGGAAGGGGACCTGGTCTTCTGGGTCCTCTTCGGGCTGGCCGGTCCTGTGTGGGTTCTAGACGTGTAGGAAAGATTTCACAACAAGAATCCAGGGGGTTTTGGAACGTGTGTTTGTTAAAGCTGGGTACCGTGAAACGGGAAGGGCCCAGACTAGAAGAAGCCACAGGAGAGAGGCCAGGCGAGGCTGCTTTGGCTCTAGAAATGTTTTAGGAAGAAATGAGTCTAGGCGGGGCTGCTTTGGCTCATTGGTGTTATAAAGTACTGCAATCCGTGGGTTACATAGAGACACCAGACAGGTTACAGAAGAAATTTGAGGAGTTTATTAATTAGCCGGCTAGCTAGCTACATGGGGCACGGTTCCAAATCATGTAGGCCCTCTTACCATTCTGAACCTTCTTTTATACAAAATCAAGTACTGGTTGGGGTGGGTAAGGAGGGAGCATGGTACAATAGTCAATTACTAACAAGCTTACAACATCTATCTATAGGATCTATTAAAAGGAAAAAGCATTCTTACACATCAAGACCACGAGATAACACAGTAGTGGTAACTGTTTTACATACCCGGCAAAGACAGTCCCAGAACTTCTAGTGTCTACCCCTCATCTCCGTCGCCACAACAAAATGGTTAGCTTAGGATAAGGAGAGAAGCTAAATGAAATTACCTTTGCTAAAAGTGTTGGGGCTAGCCTATTAGGAAATCTAAAATAATCCCCGCTTGTTTAGTTTACAAGTTTTTATACATATAAAGGATTTCAAAAGGGATGATTATTAGAAAGCATATAAAATGTTACAGAATGCGGGTTTTTCAAGCAAGGGGAGTAGGCTTGTGACCCCTTTGTCTAGAGGTATACGTCACTCTCAGGACTCCAGGAGGGGAGGAAGAGTTAGAATTAGTGTAGGAATTTTTAATTAAGATATGTATACATTGTCTTCTAAAGGATCTTAAGGAAGGGGAAGAGGAAGTTTTCAGGTAAGTTTTCTCTTCTTTGTTGTCTAGCAAGTAGTGGCCTCAGTCCTTCCAGAGAACTATAGTTAAACTATGACTAGATGACCCAGTTGTCCTTGTAAGCCAGGAAGCTCCTGCATTCTCTAAAGAAAGGAGGGGATAAGAAGCCTGACCTTTCCTCTTTAAAATGGCATTGCTAACAATTTTTGCAATTCCTTGACTCCTTATTACACTGGGAAGTCAGAGAAAATGGGGCCTCGTAAACAGGTTCAGGGGATTAGCCCAGGGCGAGCTGCCGCTGCCCACAGCTCCCCTACTCGTAAGTTTTGTGGGACCCTTAAAGTTTAGGAGATGCACGCCTGTGGCAGGGGGTGGGGGAAAGAGGGAAAGGGAAAACACTTTGTTTTGAGGTATTTTAAAGAGTGAGAGTTTAGGGGAGGTCTTAGGGGAAATCTCAATAGAGGATCCATCAGGTATCCATTCAGCTTTTCCAGGTGTGCTCTTTCAGAGCCATGGTCTCCACTGACTGGCCAGCTCCAGGAGGTCATTAGTTATGGCAGCTGTTCATGGTGTCACCCACCCGGTTTTGCTGCTTTTCTGGGCCTGGAGATGAAATACAACTGAGACCTAGATGTTATCTCTAGGGAGGTGACCTTCTGGATCTGGCTGTTAATTGCCCGGCCAGTTTGTTCAGCTGTCTGTCTCAGTTTCTCCTTCCTACTGGCCAAGAAGACTCTCCTGTCTCAAAAGCAAGAAACTAACTTTAAATTCTCACTCAGATTTCTAAGTATGAGTGCTTTTCGCAGACTGCAGCCTTCACAGAAAAGGACAGATATTCAGAGCTTGACAAAGGAAGGGCGTCCATCAGCCTCACTGTGTTTGCAAAGAGGCCAAGGCAGGCAGGGCCATGGGAAGGCGACATAGTGAGACTAAGATGACCCTCACATTACCTTCAGCTTGGCAGACCTTTAGTGAGCTTTCTTCCCGACTGTGGGCTCCTGAACTCATTTTAGAGTGTTTACCTGAGAAAACTTGCAAGTGTCAACTCTTTCAGCTTTGAGATGAACATCTCCCAACCTCTTAGAACTTCTACAACCTAAGAATGTCTTTCTTAAGGTCCTGAGCACTTTGAAAAGTAATCCAGAAGGACAGGACCGCTAACTAACACAGTCTCGGAGAGAGGGTAGGAGCCCGACTTCATAAGCATCAGCAGACGGCTTAATGGCGCTGAGCAGCCGCCCCTAATGTCTTCCCAGGAGCTTCCCACCAGCTCACCCTGTGCCTCAACACCCTCCCTCTTGTTGCAAAGCAGTTGAGTTCAATCTCTCCCTTATTGCAAGAGCCTTTTATCTTTAAATTGATTTTAGAGAGAGAGGAAGGGAGAGAAAGTGGTAAAGAAACAACAGTGATTTATTGTTCCACTTATACATGTATTCATTGGTTGAATCTTGCATGTGCCCTGACCAGGGATTGAACCTACAACCTTGCTGTATCGGGATAATGCACTAACCATCTGAGCTACCCGGCCAGGGCACAATAGTCTTTTCTTTTTTTTTTTTTAAAGCAAAGGACAGAAGGAGACAGACAGACAGATGGGGATAGACAGGAAGGGAGAGAGATGAGAAGCATCAATGCATAGTTGTGGCACCTTAGTTGTACATTGATTGCTATCTCATATGTGCCTTGACCGGGGGCTCTAGCTGAGCCAGCGACCTTAGGCTCAAGCCAGTGACTGTGGGCTTCATGCCAGTGACCTTTGGGTTCAAACCAATGACCACGGGGTCATGTCTATGATCCCACGTGCAAGCTGACAACCCTATGCTCAAGCCAGCAACCTTAGGGTTTCCAACCTGGGCCCCAGCATCCCAGGCCGATGCTCTATTCACTGTGCCACTGCCTGGTCAGGCCACAATTGTTTTGAATAAAGTCTTACTTACCTGTTTGACTTTGGTGCAGGTTTTCTTTGACAATAGTGAAAAAAGGAAGGCTTGATGCCTGCTCTGATCGGACACTATTAATACGGGGAAGCTGAAGGTCGACTGTCTAGAGCAGGGGTCCCCAAACTTTTTACACAGGGGGCCAGTTCACTGTCCCTCAGACCATTGGAGGGCCGACTATAAAGAAAACTATGAGCCTGACCAGGCGGTGGCTCAGTGGATAGAGCGTTGGACTGGGATGCGGAAGACCCAGGTTCAAGACCCCTGGGTCACCAGCTTGAGTGCGGGCTCATCTGGTTTGAGTAAAAAGCTCACTGGCTTGAGCCCAAGGTCACTGGCTCAACAAGGGGTTACTCGGTCTGCTGGGGTTACTTGGTCTGCTGAAGGCCTGCGGTCAAGGCATATATGAGAAAGCAATCAATGAACAACTAAGGTGTTGCAACGCTCAACGAAAAACTAATGATTGATGCTTCTCATCTCTCCATTCCTGTCTGTCCCTGTCTATCCCTCTCTCTGACTCTCTCTCTGTCTCTGTAAAAAAAAAAAAAAAAAAATAAATAAATAAAGTACACTCTTTAAAACAAAACAAAAAACAAACTATGAACAAATCCCTATGCACACTGCACATATTTTAAAGTAAAAAAACAAAATGGGAACAAATACAATATTTAAAATAAAGAACAAGTAAATTTAAATAAACAAACTGACCAGTATTTCAATGGGAACTATGGGCCTGCTTTCGGCTGATGAGATGGTCAATGTCCGGTTCCATATTTGTCACTGCTAGATGTAACAAGTGATATAATGCGCTTCCGGAGCCCTGACGTGTGCATCCCGCATCACCAGAAGTAGTACTGTATGTGAGTGACGCCACGCTTTGTGGCGCTGCCACATACAGTACTCCAAAAGGTGCCCCTTCTGGAAGTGAGGCAGGGGCCATATAAATGGCCTCGGGGCCGCATGTGGCCTGTGGGCTGTAGTTTGGGGAGCCCTGGTCAGCAAACTGTGGTTCGTGAGCCACATGTGGCCCTTTGGCCTTTTGAGTGTGGCTCTTCCACAAAATACCATGTGCAGGCACTACTTCAATAAGGAATGCACCTACTTATATAGTTTAAGTTTAAAAATTTGGCTCTCAGAAGAAATTTCAATCGTTGTACTATTGATATTTAGCTCTGTTGACTAATGAGTTTGCCAACCACTGAAGGACTTCTTATACAACTGGTTTAAGGCTTCCTCTGGTGGGTCCTGAGTTGGAAGAGTGCAAACAAATAAGGAGCCCTGATATTTCTGGACTGATTGCAGGAGAAGTTGCTATTTGTCTTCCCAGTTAGTTGCTCCAGAGGTTGTGGGTCAGAGTTCTATAACACATAAATAGTGTCAGTCTCATAGGATTATTCTCTAGAAGTAAGTTAAAAATATAGTGCCAAGCATACAATGAATATTCAAAATTAGCTATTATTGCTGTTGTTGTTTAGTTCACTTTTCATTCTAACCAAGCTTTTATTCTTTTATTTTTTTAAAAAGAGCATCAGCCCATGGATGTCCTGGGTTCAATTTCCGGTCAGGGCACACAGGAGAAACACCCATCTACTTCTCTATCCCTCCTCCTCTTGCTTCTCTCTCTCTCTTTTCCCCTGCTGCAGCCATGGTTCAATTGGAATGAGTTGGCCCCGGGCGCTGAGGATGGCTCCATAACCTCTGCCTCAGGCACTAAGAAGAGCTCGATTTCTGAGCAATGGAGCAATGTCACAGATGAGCAGAGCATCACCCCTTAGCAGGCTTGCTGGGTAGATTCTGGTCAGGGCACATATGTAAGTCTATCTCTCTGCCTCCCCTCCTCACACTGAATTAAAAAATAAAAAAAGAAAGAGAGAAGACATACAACATAAATTATATCAAATCCAAACCAGTGGTTTTTACTAAGACTCCTTTTTTTTTTTTTAACATATTATTAAACATGGTCTGGACATTGTCCATCTATGTACTCAATCATTAATTATGGGACTATCTTAAAAACAGAGTTAGATACTAGAAGACTCAGTCACAAAAGTTGGTGGGGGGTGATAATCACTTATTTATTTTTAGAAACACTCAGAATATAGCATTACAAGAAGTTTCTTTTGGGGGTGAATTCTGCTTTGGCATAGTTTACCCCTGCCTGTTGGCACCCAAATACTATATAATGGATTAGTGCCACGTTACAGAGAGTAGAGTATGAACAGCCTAGAGTCCACCTGAGCGTGGGTATCACTCAGTGATCACCAAGGTTATTGAGAGCGTCAACTTAATCTTGAGGCTGGTGTGTTGGACAACCTGCCCCAGGCTCAAAACCCCGAGTGTTAAAATTAATTTGTGTGTCCATCATCATAGCCTACATCCCTACTTCCAAAAAATCGTATGAAGATTCATTTTGGAAGCCTACTAGGTCCATGGGAAAGTGGCTAAAATTGTATCCTGAATTCAACTTGAGAGAGAGAGATAGAAAGGTATTCGTGGCACCAGATAATTTTTATCAAACCAAGAGAGTTTTAAGGGAGGGCTTCTAAACACAGTCAACTTCTGTAAGATTCTCTGACTGCTGGTGTTCATGTCTTAGAGGTCCTACGTACGCCTATGGACTTCCCAATCCAACCTCAGCATTGACCCAGATTCCAGAGGTTATAAGGTTCAGGCTATGCAGTCTTTTTGTCCCAACTCAACTGAATAGGAAAATGTGCAGACTTCCAAGTGCAATGATCTTACAATCAAAATGTAGGAGTAGAAAAAAGGAGATTCTGTGGCCTCTGTTCAGCAGCATGCCCAGGACCAGGTGATGGGCAGGGTTTGCCCCAGGAGTGAACAATGAGCAGTGCATCATCTTTAGAGATTTTTTTTTCTTTTTTTTTTCTGAAGCTGGAAATGGGGAGAGACAGTCAGACAGACTCCCTCATGCGCCCGACCGGGATCCACCTGGCACGCCCACCAGGGGCAACGCTCTGCCCACCAGGGGGCGATGCTCTGCCCCTCCAGGGGGTTGCTCTGCCATGACCAGAGCCACTCTAGCGCCTGGGGCAGAGGCCAAGGAGCCATCCCCAGCGCCCGGGCCATCTTTGCTCCAATGGAGCCTTGGCTGCGGGAGGGGAAGAGAGAGACAGAGAGGAAGGGGGGGGGGTGGAGAAGCAAATGGGCGCTTCTCCTATGTGCCCTGGCCGGGAATCGAACCCAGGTCCCCCTCACACCAGGCGGACGCTCTACCGCTGAGCCAACCGGTCATCATCTTTAGAGATTTTAAAACAACGATACAGATGGACTGAGCGTCAGTCTGCTTTCTATCATTGCCACGTGCTTAGTGACAAAATACTACTGGGGGGGACATTGTCCATCTAAATTCTAAAAAAATGTCCTGTGATTACTGTTTGAATTTTAATAAAACAGATGTAAGCTTCAAATTAGCACCTTTTTTTTACTATTTTTTCTATATGGAAAATAAAAAGAACTCTCAGTGTTGTTCCCTAATCTATCTATCTAGCTCACATTACTCAGAATCAGCTACATGCATTTATTTTGAAAGTCAATTCCTAAGGATTTAGAATCTTTCAAACACACATGGCGTGTACTTTGTGTCTTCAACCTCTATGTATTCCTGCATTTCAAAAGTGTGGTAGATTCAGCCTTGGCTGGTTGGCTCTGTGGATAGAGTGTCAGCCCAACATGCAGACGTCCTGGGTTTGATTCCTGGTCAGGGCACACATGAGAAGTGACATTCTATTCAGTTCCTTCTCCCCCTTCGCTCCTTCTTCCCCTCCTACAGCCAGTGGCTTAGTTGGTTCAAGCATCACCCCAGGCTCTGAGGATAGCTCAGTTGGTCTCAGGCACTAAAAACGGTTTGGTACCTGAGCACCAGCCCCAGATGGGGGCTGCCAGGTGTATCCCAGTCAGAGTGCATGTGGAAATCTTTCTCACTATCTCCCCTCCTTTTGTGAAAGGAAAGAAGGAAAGAAGGGAGGGAGGGAGGGAGGGAGGGAGGGAGGGAGGGAGGGAGGGAGGGAGGGAGGGAAGGAGGAAGGGAAAGAAAGAAAAAGAAAGGAAGGGAAAGAAAGAGAGGAAGGGAGAGAGGAAAGGAAGGAAGGAAGGAGGAAGGAAGGAAGGAAGGAAGGAAGGAAGGAAGGAAGGAAGGAAGGAAGGAAGGAAGGAAGGGACAGCTTTGATTAGAGGTCAGGAAATCTGAGTTAATTCCTAGCCTTTCAGCCCTCCACTTTCCTGACTTTTCTCACTACATATCGGCAGTGGCGTACCGTAGTGATCCTGACACCAGAAGCTGATAATTTTAAACACCAATGAGAAAATAATGTTCAGTCATAATGATAAAGTGAAGAAAACAATAACTTCAACCCTTTGGTTAGTCTGATATAATAATTTATATAAATACCTATAATTTGCAAGTAACTACAGAACAAATTTAATGAAACTAAAATATCTTCAAACAAAACAGAACAACTACAAAATCATACCATCGTGGGATGTTTTCTTTTCTTGATTCATGCTTTAGTTTTAAAATGAATAAAAACTAAATTTCATGTTAAATATATTATCCAAATCCAGTAAAACAGTTCATCTGTGAACTGAATTTGTAGTTATCAAACAAAAATATTACATTTCATTGTTTCCCTATTTTAAATTTCATTCACAAAAACTCACATATGTCAGAATTGAAGTAATTCCAGGTCTTTCTCCTAATCATGACAATGGCTGTGGGACCGCTTATATTGATTCTGCTCTTTTTTTTTTTTAAGTGAGAGGAGGGCCTGATTCTCAAAGAGCCCAATGATCTAAGAAATAAAGTTCTAGAGTAAATCATTCAAGAAAATTGCAGACATTTCAGAGTGGGGTAGAGGAATGGGGAGAAATACATGATTATCAGCCCATTGAACTGAGTCCGTTGAAGTTTAACAGTAAGAATAACAACGGGTAATAATACAAACGGGACTACCAGGGGCTGAACCGGCCGCGTCAGGCTCCAGTGGCCGGAGACCCGAGCCGGCCGCCGGGCAGTGGTTGCAGGTCCGCTGTGGCGGGAACCAGGGCGGTGCCACCTCGAGGCTGCTGCTGGAGCGGTCATTGGAGATCGATGACGATGACGAAGCCCACTTCTGGAAGGAGGGGGCTTGCTACCCTGGAAAGAGTAGAACAGCACCTTGTCCTAGTCACAGCGCCAGGTCAGTGAAGAGGAACGGGGTGGACTTCGGGACGGACTGTGTCCGAGTATACAGAGGTCTGGGGCCCCTGATGGCCCAGAAGCTTGGGACTACATCTCCTCCTGGTCCCCAGCCCGGAGGTGGCGGCCTTCCTCGAGTGCCTGGAGATGTAACAGGCGCAGAAAGCCAGGGACCCCAGGAGCGGCGGTCCTTTCCTCCAAATATTGTCATTTCTGTCCTCCTGCTCCTGGTGATGCGGGAGCGCCAGACGCGGGGCGCAGAGGCGCGGCAGCAGCCTGTGAGGGCCCTGCGGTCAGCACCCATCCCCTCTCTCCCGCCGGGAGTGTCTCGTTCTACCCAGCGTGCCTGTGTCCTGGTGTTCCCAGCAAGGATGTGCTGGCCTCTCCCCTGCGGGCCTCTGTTCCTGTCGGTGGAGGGGCAGCTGGATTCTTGGGTCTACTGCCCCCTGTCTGCCCCCATGGTCCCAGCACAGCTCCAAAGGCTTCCTTTTCCCCACGCTCCTGGGCCCCTCTGACCTGTCCTGTCGCACCCCACAATATCCCCATCCTGCCCTTTGTCCCCCCACCACCATCACCACCACCACACACGCATACCAGCCCTGCAGTCTGGGAACATGCCAGCTCTCTCCAGCCTTCCTCTGTTCCAGGGTGTAAGGTCAGTAGCCACCGCCACCATCACAGCTGTCTGGCCCATGCAGGTTCGCATTAGATTCGGACAGACGGTAATGAAACAATGGAGCCAAGAACTGGTGGACCATTAGCTTTAATCCTAGCTTGCAACCGGTGGGCAAGAAATACACACACTGGGCTCCAAAACCCACTCATTCAGTGCTCACAAAGCTACTTACTTATCCAAGTTTCCTAGAATCAAAAGTTTCTAGCTCACCAGCCTTATTCACCTCTGTTCCCCAGCTCCTTCTCTCTGCACAAACCGGCTTCTCCCTCAGCACGCCACCATCTTGGCTGCTTCTCCTCTCCTCCAGATGGCCTTTCTCTGCTCTTCTTTCTCTGCTCTTTCCTCTAATGCTAATCTCAGGAACCGAGAGAGAGCAAGCTCCCGGTCTGCCCCTCTTTATAGTGCAGAAACCGAAACCTTTAATCCAGTGGTCCCCAACCTTTTTTGGGCCACGGACCGGTTTAATGTCAGAAAATATTTTCACGGACCGGCCTTTAGGGTGGGACGGATAAATGCACAAAATAAAATTATACAACTGGTGTAAAAACTGTCGTATTTTTAAATATAATTGTTGAACTTACAATATTTATTGGGCTAAGTTAAAGGAGTAACGAGCATGTCCTCATTATTCAGGCTGTATTTAAATTTGTTATTCTGACAACGTTTCATGTCTGGCATCAATATGTAATATGATAGATTCAGGCTTGCTACCAATCATGAACCTACGACAAAAATAAACATGAATCCACTGTGTACTCATATGCAACTTTATTAGAAGCGTCCTCTTAACATCGCACCAACAACATAACATGAGTACATCCCCTCTGTCTCCAAACACTTTCCAGTCGCTATGGTAACGTTTAAACATGCCTTAAAAATAAGATACAATACAAAAACAAATATAAAGTGCATGAAAAATACAACTCACCGTTGTTATGAATATTGTAAGTTAAGGGTTATTTATTATAATGTTTATATAGAACAAGAGATAGTAGTCTTTCTCTCAACAACCACAACGCTAAATCAGTGGGAGTCCTGAGCTTGTTTCTCTGCAATGAGACCGTCCCATCTAGGGGTAATGGGAGACAATGACACCGAAGTGTGTTGCTTATGTCCAGTCTATTCCGTAATTTTGTTTTGGTTCCTGTCACTGCAGAAAATCCTGCTTCACACAAATAGAATGTCAGAAATGGCAACAGAGTTTTTAGTGCTTTTGTGGCAATCTCGGGGTATTCTGCCATGACTTTAATCCAGAACACCGGCAGAGTTGTAGTCTCCAACATATTTTTTTTTTCCGTATTTTTCTGAAGCCGGAAACGGGGAGAGACAGACAGACTCCCGCATGCGCCCTACCGGGATCCACCTGGCACGCCCACCAGGGGGCGACGCTCTGCCCACCAGGAGGCGATGCTCTGCCCCTCCAGGGCGTCGCTCTGTTGCGACCAGAGCCACTCTAGCGCCTGGGGCAGAGGCCGAGGAGCCATCCCCAGCGCCCGGGCCATCTTTGCTCCAGTGGAGCCTCAGCTGCAGGAGGGGAAGAGAGAGACAGAGAGGAAGGAGAAGGGGAAGGGTGGAGAAGCAGATGGGCGCTTCTCCTGTGTGCCCTGGCCGGGAATTGAACCCGGGACTTCTGCACGCCATGCCGACGCTCTACCACTGAGCCAACCGGCCAGGGCCCTCCAACATATTTTTAAGGCTGCCGTCATTTGCTATCTCCAGTAGTTGATCCTCTTCGTGCATAGACACGCTGGATTCACCTCGTTTGCTGACAAATGGATTGCAGATCCATTCCTTGGCAATTCGTGGGTCTTTTGTGGTTGGGAAGTAGCATTCAAACTCTTTTAAAAGCAAATACAAGGCCCTGGCCGGTTGGCTCAGTGGTAGAGCGTTGGCCTGGCATTCGGGGTCCCGGGTTCGATTCCCGGCCAGGGCACATAGGAGAAGTGCCCATCTGCTTCTCCACCCTTCCCCCTCTCCTTCCTCTCTGTCTCTCTCTTCCCCTCCCGCAGCGAGGCTCCATTAAAGCAAGGATGGCCCGGGCGCTGGGGATGGCTCCTCGGCCTCTGCCCCAGGCGCTAGAGTGGCTCTGGTCGCGGCAGAGCGACGCCCCAGAGGGGCAGAGCATTGCCCCCTGGTGGGCAGAGCGTTGCCCCCTGGTGGGCAGAGCATCGCCCCCTGGTGGGCAGAGCCTCGCCCCTGGTGGGCGTGCCGGGTGGATCCCGGTCGGGCGCATGCGGGAGTCTGTCTGACTGTCTCTCCCTGTTTCCAGCTTCAGAAAGATTAAAAAAAAAAAATTCATCTGGACTTGGTGTCTCTACATAAACCCGTGGAAGTGAAGTACGGGTACTTTACAACAGCATCATTCCATTAAATGCAAATATGTTCCAATATCATCCCTCCTCAAACAAAACCAAACCAAAAGTCTCCTATCGTTCCTACTGACTCTGCCCCAAGTCTTTCTCCTTGCTAACCTTAACAGTTCTAACCACCATATCTTCCAATCTGGTGTCACGTGCAAGCATAACAAATGTTTATCAATTTGTCAGTTTCTACATGAGGGATCAAAGTAATCCTCGCAAGGCCATTTTGTATGGTGAATGTAAAGCCAGTAGCCACGAACACCTTCACAGCTGCCTGGCCCATGCAGGTTCGCATTTGATTTGGACAGACGGTAATGAAACAATGGAGCCAAGAACTGGTGGGCCATTAGCTTTAATCCTAGCTTGCACCCGGTGGGCAAGAAATACACACAGTGGGAAAACACTTCCCTTTCCATTTAGGGCTCCCAAAGCCACTGACTTATCTGAGTTCCCTAGAATCAAAGGTTTCTAACCTCACCAGCCTTATTCACCTCTGTTCCCCATCTCCATCTCTCTGCACAAACTGGCTTCTCCTTCAGCACTCCACCATCTTGGCCTCCTCCTGGCTGCTCCTGGCCTCCTCCATGTGGCCTTTCTCTGCTCTCTTCCCTAATGCTAATCTTAGGAACTGAGAGAGCAAGCTCCCAGTCTGCCCCACTTTATAGTGTAGAAATCCAAACCTTTAATCCAATATACAAACAAGGAAGTCTCTTTATTATTATTATTTATTTATTTATTTTAGAGAGGAGAAAGAGAGAGAGAGAGAGAGAGAGGAGGGAGGAGCAGGAAGCATCAACTCCCATATATGCCTTGACCAGACAAGTGCAGGGTTTTGAACCAGTGACCTCAGTGTTCCCAGGTTGACGCTTTATCCACTGCACCACCAGAGGTCAGGCAGAAGTCTCTGATACTAAGTCACTTATCTGAGGCATAATGGGATTCCTCATAAGAGTACACTGCCCCACATCCTGCAATCAGTCAAGGGTGTGGGGAAAAGCTTAGTTTTAAAACTAAGCCTTAGGCTATAACAATCTTGCCTGCCCACAGCCTGTCCCTCAAACCGAATGCAAACTATAAGCAAGCAAACATATACATCATATTTATAAACTTACCTGACCAACAGTGACCCTCAGACAACTCTCACTAATGACAACCCTGGAGCAGTGGGCATTCTAAGTGACAGTTGAAAAATTACTAGTGCAGGCACCATGCAAAAGCATGGACATCTGCCCAAATGTGAGCCTTGTGCTCTAAAGATTAAGGTGATCAGGAAAATACCCACATAACTCAAAAACACTGGTACGTAAAGACACATGCAGCCGCATGTTCATTGCAGCATTGTTCACAGTGGCCAGGACATGGAAACAACCAAAAAGCCCTTCAATAGATGATTGAATAAAGAAGATATGGTACATAGATACTATGGAATAGTACTCAGCCATAAGAAATGATGACATCAGATCATTTACAACAAAATGGATGGATCTTGATAACATTATACGAAGTGAAATAAGTAAATCAAAAAAACTAAGAACTGCATGATTCCATACATAGGTGGGACATAAAAATGAGACTAAGAGACATGGACAAGAGTGTGGTGGTTATGGTGGGGGGGGGAGGAGAGGGAGGGAGAGGGGTAAGGGGAGGGGCACAAAGAAAACCAGATAGAAGGTGACGGAGGACAATTTGACTTTGAGTGACAGGTATGCAACATAATTGAATGACAAGAAAACCTGGAGATGTTTTCTTTGAACATATGTACCCTGATTTATTAATGTCACTCTATTAAAATTAATTTTAAAAAAGGAAATACCCAAAAAAAAAAAAAGATTAAGGTGCTCAATTGTCCTCCTTTAGGGAGGACAATCCTTCTTTTGTAAGATTCATACTCCCTCGAAAAGTGTCCTCCTACATGTCCTCCTTTTTTAAAAAAATAATTTTATTTTTTTAATGGGGCGACATCAATAAATCAGGATACATATATTCAATGATAACATGTCTAGGTTATCTTGTCATTCAATTATGTTGCATACCCATCACCCAAAGTCAGATTGTCCTCTGTCACCTTCTATCTAGTTTTCTTTGTGTCCCTCTCCCTCCCCCTTTCCCTCTCCCTCTCCCCCCTCCCCCCATAACCACCACACTCTTATCAATGTCTCCTAGTCTCACTTTTATGTCCCACCTACGTATGGAATAATGCAGTTCCTGGTTTTTTCTGATTTACTTATTTCACTTCGTATAATGTTATCAAGATCCCACCATTTTGCTGTAAATGATCCAATGTCATCATTTCTTATGGCTGAGTAGTATTCCATAGTGTATATGTGCCACATCTTCTTTATCCAGTCATCTATTGACGGGCTTTTTGGTTGTTTCCATGTCTTGGCCACTGTGAACAATGCTGCAATGAACATGGGGCTGCATGTGTCTTTACGTATCAATGTTTCTGAGTTTTGGGGGTATATACACAGTAGAGGGATTGCTGGGTCATAAGGTAGTTTTATTTTCAGTTTTTTGAGGAACCACCATACTTTCTTCCATAATGGTTGCACTACTTTACATTCCCACCAACAGTGTATGAGGGTTCCTTTTTCTCCACAGCCTCTCCAACATTTGCTGTTACCTGTCTTGTTAATAATAGCTAATCTAACAGGTGTGAGGTGGTATCTCATTGCAGTTTTGATTTGCATTTCTCTAATAATTAAAGAAGATGAGCATCTTTTTATATATCTATTGGCCATTTGTATTTCTTCCTGGGAGAAGTGTCTGTTCATGTCCTCTTCCCATTTTTTTATTGGATTGTTTGTTTGTTTGTTGTTGAGTTTTATGAGTTCTTTGTATATTTTGGATATTAAGCCCTTATCTGAGCTGTTGTTTGAAAATATCATTTCCCATTTAGTTGGCTGTCTGTTTATTTTGTTATCAGTTTCTCTTTCTGAGCAAAAATTTCTTAGTCTGATGTAGTCCCATTCATTAATTTTTGCCTTCACTTCTCTTGCCTTTGGAGTCAAATTCATAAAATGCTCTTTAAAACCCAGGTCCATGAGTTTAGTACCTATGTCTTCTTCTATGTACTTAATTGTTTCAGGTCTTATGTTTAGATCTTTGATCCATTTTGAGTTAATTTTAGTACAGGGGAACAAACTGTAGTCCACTTTCATTCTTTTGCATGTGGCTTTCCAGTTTTCCCAGCACCATTTATTGAAGAGGCTTTCTTTTCTCCATTGTGTGTTGTTGGCCCCTTTATCAAAAATTATTTGACTATATATATGTGGTTTTATTTCTAGACTTTCTATTCTGTTCCATTGGCCTGAGTGTCTATTTTTCTGCCAATACCATGCTGTTTTGATTGTCATGGCCCTATAATATAGTTTGAAGTCAGGTATTGTAATGCCCCCAGCTTCATTCTTTTTCTTTAGGATTGCTTTGGCTATTCGGGGGTTTTATAGTTCCATATAAATCTGATGATTTTTTGCTCCATTTCTTTAAAAAATGTCCTTGGAATTTTGATGGGAATTGCATTAAATTTGTATATGGCTTTGGGTAATATGGCCATCTTGATTATATTTATTCTTCCTAACCAAGAACAAGGAATATTCTTCCATCTCATTATATCTTTTTCGATTTCCCTTAACAATGGTTTATAGTTTTCATTATATAAGTCCTTTACAGTCTTTCTTATATTTATTCCTAAGTATTTTTTTGTTGTTGCAATCATGAAGGGGATTGTTCTTTTGAGTTCGTGCTCAAATGTTTCATTGTTGGCATATAGAAAGGCTATTGACTTCTGTATGTTAATTTGTATCCTGCGACCTTACTGTATTGGCTTATTGTTTCTAGTAGTCTTTTTGTGGATTCTTTGGGGTTTTCGATGTATAGGATCATATCATCTGCAAAAAGTGATACCTTTACTTCTTCTTTTCCGATATGGATGCCTTTTATTTTTTTGTCTTGTCTGATTGCTGTGGCTAGAACCTCTAGTACCACATTAAATAAGAGTAGAGAGAGTGGACAACCCTGTCTTGTTCCTGATTTAAGGGGGAAAGCCTTCAGTTTTGTGCCATTTAATATGATGTTAGCTGATGGTTTATCATATATGGCCTTTATCATGTTGAGATATTTTCCTTCTATACCCATTTTGTTGAGAGTCTTAAACATAAAATTGTGTTGTATTTTATCGAAAACCTTTACTGTGTCTATTGATAAGATCATGTGGTTTTTGTTCTTTGTTTTGTTGATATGGTGTATTACGTTAACTGTTTTACGTATGTTGAACCATCCTTGAGATTCTGGGATGAATCCCACTTGATCATGATGTATTATTTTTTTAATATGTTGTTGTATTCGATTTGCTAGTATTTTGTTTAGTATTTTAGCATCTGTGTTCATTAGAGATATTGGTCTGTAGTTTTCATTTTTTGTGCCATCCTTGCCAGGTTTTGGTATGAGGGTTATATTGGCCTCATAAAATGTGTTTGGAAGTACTGCTTTTTCTTCAATTGTTTGGAAAATTTTCAGTAGAATAGGAACCAAGTCTTCTTTGAATGTTTGATAAAATTCGCTGGTATAGCCGTCTGGGCCTGGACTTTTATTTTTGGGGAGGTTTTTAATGTTTTTTTCTATTTCTTCTCTACTAATAGGTCTGTTTAGGCTTTCTGCTTCTTCTTGACTCAGTCTAGGAAGGTTGTATTGTTCTAGGAATTTTTCCATTTCTTCTCGATTGTTGAATTTAGTGCCATAAAGTTTTTCATAGTATTCTACAATAATTCTTTGTATATCTACAATGTCCGTGGTGATTTCTCCTCTTTCATTTTGGATTTTGTTTATATGAGTTCTTTCTCTTTTTTCCTTGGTAAGTCTTGCCAAGGGTTTGTCAATTTTGTTGATCTTTTCAAAGAACCAGCTCCTTGTTCTATTAATTTTTTCTATAGTTTTTCTGTTCTCTATTTCATTTATTTCTGCTCTGATTTTTATTATCTCCTTTCTTCGGCTGGTTTTGGATTGTCTTTGTTCTTCTTTTTCCAGTTCCTTAAGGTGTGAAGTTAAATGGTTCACTTGGGCTCTCTCTTGTTTGTTCATATATGCCTGAAGTGATATGAACTTTCCTCTTATCACTGCTTTTGCTGCATCCCATAGATTCTGATATGTTGTGTTGTCATTTTCATTTGTCTGTATATATCTTTTGATCTCTGCACTTATTTCTTCTTTGACTCATTCATTTTTTAAAAGTATGTTGTTTAGTTTCCACATTTTTGTGGGATTTTTTTCCTCTTTTTTGCAGTTGAATTCTAGTTTCAAGACCTTATGATCAGAAAATATGCTTGGTACAACTTCAATTTTTCTGAATTTGCTGATGTTGTTTTTGTGGCCCAACATATGGTCAATTCTTGAGAATGATCTATGTACACTGGAGAAAAATGTATACTCAGTCACTTTGGGGTGAAATGTCCTGTAGATGTCTATCATATCCAGGTGCTCTAGTGTTTTGTTTAAGGCCACTATATCTTTGTTGATTCTCTGTTTGGATGACTGATCTAGAGCCGTCAGCGTTGTATTGAAGTCTCCAAGTATGATTGTATTTTTGTCAGTTTTTGTTTTAAGGTCAATAAGTAGCTGTCTTATATATTTTGGTGCTCCTTGGTTTGGTGCATATATATTAAGTGTTATGTCGTCTTGATTCAGTGTCCCCTTAATCATTATGAAATGACCATTTTTGTCTCTGAGTACTTTTGCTGTCTTATAGTCAGCATTATCAGATATGAGTATTGCTACGCCTGATTTTTTGGATGTTATTTGCTTGGAGTCTTGTTTTCCAGCCTTTCACTTTGAATTTGTTTTTATCTTTATTACTTAAATGAGTTTCTTTTTTTTTTTTTTTTTTTTAATTTTTTTTTTAATTTTTTTTTTATTTATTTATTCATTTTAGAGAGGAGAGGGAGAGACAGAGAGAGAGAGAGAGAGGAGAGACAGAGAGAGAGAAGGGGGAGGAGCTGGAAGCATCAACTCCCAGGGTTTCGAACCGGCGACCTCAGCATTAAATGAGTTTCTTGTAGGCAGCATACAGTTGGATTTTCTTTTTTAATCCATTCTGCTACTCTGTGTCTTTTTATTTGTGAGTTTAATCCATTTACATTTAGTGTAATTATTGACACTTGTGAGTTCCCTATTGCCATTTATATATTGCTTTCTGTTAGTTTTGTGTCTTGTTTGATCCTTCTCTTTCATTTTTCTATCTTTTGTTTTTATTTGGTTTTATTCCATACATCTTTCCTCTGTTGCTATCTTTTTTATCTCATGTGCTTCTGTGGTGGTTTTTTCAATGGTGGTTACCTTTAAGTAATAAAAAGGGTTCCTACCCTGTTCATTGTAGAGCACTATTTTGTGAGTACTTTTGCACTCCATCGTCCTTTGCTACTGTTAATCTCCATCCTCTCCCCCCTTTCTTTTTGTTGTTGTCACAGTTTAAATTTGGTTTTATTGTGTTCTTCTTGGAGCTTTTACTTGTGGCTTTGTTTTTTTTTGTTGTTGTTGTCCTTTGTATCTGATTGGAGAATCCTGTTTAGTAATTCCTGTAGTGGGAGTTTTCTGATGATAAATTCCCTCATCTTTTCTGTATCTGTGAATGTTTTTATTTCTCCTTCATATTTGAAGGATAGCTTTGATGGGTATAGTATTCGTGGCTGAAAGTTCCTCTCTTTCAGGACTTTAAATATTGGGGTCCACTCTCTTCTAGCTTGTAGAGTTTCTGTTGAGAAATCAGATGATAATCTAATGGGCCTTCCTTTATATGTTGTATTCTTCTTTTCCCTGGCTGCCTTGAGAATTTTTTCTTCACCGTTGGTTTGTGCCAATTTCATTATGATGTGCCTTGGAGTAGGTTTGTTGGGGTTAAGAAAATTCGGAGTTCTGTTTGCTTCTTGAATTTGAGGCTTTAAAATTCTTTCCACAGGCTTGGGAAGTTCTTATCTATTATTTGTTTGAGTATGTTCTCCATTCCATTTTCTCTCTCTTCTCCCTCTGATATACCTATTATTCTTATGTTATTCTTTTTAATGGAGTCAGATAATTTCTTTAGGGCTATCTCATGTTTTCTTAATTTTTGAGTCTCTTTCTTCTTCTCTCTGTTGTGCCTCAAGTTGCTTGTCTTCTATTTCACTAATCCTACCTTCTATCTGGCCTGTTCTATTAGCTAAGCTTGGTACCTCGTTTTTCAGCTCATGAATTGAGTTTTTCATCTCTGTTTTATTTGTTTTTATAGTTTCAATTTCCTTGGAAATATATTCTTTGTGTTCGTTGAGTTGTTTTCTGAGCTCCCTAAATTGCCTTTCTGTGTTTTCTTGTATATCTCCGAGTATTTTTAGGATTTCTATTTTAAATTCTCTGTCGTTTAACTCCAAGGTTTCCAATATATTAAATTTTTTCTCCATAGATTTTTCCTCATCTAGCTGTGTTACCTCTCTTTCTTTTGTATCCATGACATTCGATTTTCTCTTCCTTAATGGCATCTGAGGGTGGTTTTGTTGATAGTATTAATGAGATTTAATAAAGAATAAAAAGGTAAAAAAATAAAAAATCAAATTGTTGGTTTTTAAAAAATTAATAATTAAATAAAGAAAAATTAAATTAAATTAAAATTAAAAAAGAAGGCAATTATCCCCCCCTTTTTTCCTCTCCTCTCCTCTCCCCTCTTTCTTGAGAAAATCTTGTGGTGAACTGTGAATTATATTGTACTAAATAGAACAAACAATGCCTGTAGTGGAAGGCCTGAATTGGAGAAAAGTAATAAAGGGGCAAAAAAAAAGAAAAAAAGGGGGGGCATAGACCCATAAAAAGGAAATAAGAAAAAAATTTGGGTCAAGAATAAAATGATTTGCTTTTAGATGTTGGTTGACTAACAGTTATGATGAGAGGAATAAGAGGGAAATAGGAAAATGGGGGGACAAATTAAAAAATTACTATTGTATTTAGTGGAACAAGAACTAGATAAAATGGAGAGCCAGAGATGGGAGCACTGCTAGTGAGTTAAAAAGGTGAAGTAAAAAAACCCCAAAATGCCACAAACATAAGTTTGAGTCCCAGATAATATAATTTGTTTGTTATTGAGGTTTGAATGAGAGAAGACTTAAAGGAGAAAGGAAGAAACTAATATAGAGAGAGAAAAGAAAGAGAGAGAGAGAGAAAAAAAAAGAGGGAACCACTAAAAGAAGAAAAAAGAAAAAGAGGAGAGAGAGAGAGAGTTAAGGGTTTTGTAGTGCAACCCTCATAGAGAGAAAGGAAGAGGAAAGAAAAGATAATGGGAGATGTACATTATCTCTTATGGGTAGTGTAGTTCAAGGAGAGGAGAGAGTAAGATCGGCAGAGAGTTAAATGACCAAATTGGAGGAGGAAAAAAAAATCAAGAATGAAGATAAGAGAAACAAATGAACAAATATAATAAAACGGGATAGGTTATAAAGTCTGTGGATTATTCTTGATTTTGAGAGGTTATCTTCTTGCTTTTTCTTTTCTCTCCCTCTTCCTGGTCGGTTACTCTGTACCCTAGATTCTGCCCCTTTGGCACGCTCAGGTAGAGGTTTTCAGTTGATAAGTCTCTATGGCGATGTCATGTATTGTGCTTCAGTCTCGTTGGCAGTCGAGGCTCATTAGCATTTATAGGCTTCGACAGTGAGAGAGTCCGTGTTCCTGGAGCCTCTCTCCTAGTCTTTCCTTCCTCAATTAGTAGCCTGGTAATCCAGCTATGGGGTTGCTGCTGCCTCTGCCTGGATAGTAAGAGGCTCAAAGATCTGGCAACTCCCCACTCTATACCCACTCAGCACAGGGCTCTGGGTAAGGCTCAGTCAGTCAGAGCTGCTAGCATAATCAGGCGGGGCTTCTGCCCACTCAAAGACCTCTGGCTCTGCCACTCTGTCAGGTAACATGGGCGGGCACCCACTCCCGGGACACTTGGAGGAAGCTCTCGCTCACTATCTGTGCGCAGACCAGGATATCAGGCCGGCAGTCTCACACTCTGAGTGAAACCCCCGCCCACACAGAAATGTTCCAGCATTGGAATTGGCTCTCGTTCCTTTCCCGTGCGCGGCTTTTTCAGGGCGCTGAGGCGGCCCGGAGATTCCGTACACAAAGGCCTCTGACTCTGCCCCTCTGTGGGATAACACAGGCGCCCACTCCCGGGGTTTTCAAAGTAATCTCTCGCCCAATATCTGCGCCCGCCGACCAGGAGATCAGGGAAAATGGCTGCCCTGCTTGTCTTTCTTTGTCTGGGTTTGGCGCGAGCGTTAGCTTGTATTGACTGGGTTGCCGCAGGCACAGTTTTTCCTCGGCTTGGATCTCCGTGCCAAAGCCTGGTTCAGCCATTTGTGCCGCGGCCTGGATCTATTCACCCCCTTTGCCCGCCTTAGTTTCTATACTTTCACTGAAAGTATAGAAAGTATTTTCTATACTTTCCCAGTGAAAGCAGCCCTATTTAGGTTAGTGAGGAAGGTGGAGCATTTCTTACTCCCTATTTCCTTCGGGGTTTGATTATATATTTAGTCAATTTTTCGCTTGACCATGCCTTCGGGTGTATTGCAAAACATCTGGAGGCTCCAAGGATAGGTTTTTCTGTTTCTGGTTGAAGATCTTGTTGAGTTTTGGGGGAGATTTATCGGTATTGCTTCCTACTGCGCCATTACTCTGATGTCATCTCTGTGCTCCTCTTTGATATTGGAAGACTAATCTGTAAATGTCCATATTCGATCGATGCAGAGTCGATCCATTGCGTGTGGTGTGACATATTTGTATCTAAATGAGTACTTTTTTCTTACAATTATTATTAAAAATTAATAGACATGTAAGCATAATTACAATATAAATATTACAAATGTTTTTATTATGCATTTATCATATTATAGTATATTATTGTTGCAATGACTATAATGTTTTTTTATTTATGATATTGTTTTCTTCAGTTTATTTTTGTTGTATTTTATTGTAAAAAAGTTGGTCACTTTGGTCAAATAATTTTGTAAATATGATATATATGTTTGCTTGCTTATAGTTTGTATTGGGTGTGGGGGACAGGCTTTAAGCAGGCAGAGTCGTTATAGCCTAAGGCTTAGGGTTTTTTTGTTTTATATAATTTTTAAAAATTTTTTATTTCTTTTTATTTTTTTTGACAGAGACAGAGAGTCAGAGAGAGGAATAGATAGGGACAGACAGACAGAATCAGAAAGAGATGAGAAGCATCAATCATCTGGGTTTTTTTGCAACACCTTAGTTGTTCATTGATTGCTTTTTCATATGTGCCTTGACCGCGAGCCTTCAGCTGACTGAGTAACCCCTTGCTCAAGCCAGCGACCTTGGGTCCAAGCTGGTGAGCTTTTTGCTCAAACCAGATGAGCCCGCACTCAAGCTGGCAAACTCAGGGTCTTGAACCTGAGTCTTCCACATCCCAGTCCAACACTCTATCCATTGTGCCACCACCTGATCAGGCTAAGGCTTAGTTTTAAGACTAAGCTTTTCCCACTCTAAGTGACTTTGTATCAGAGACTTCCTTGTTTGTATATTGGTTTAAAGGTTTTGATTTCTACACTATAAAATGGGGCAGAGAAGCCCATGCAGGAGGAGAGCAGAGAAAGGCTACACAGAGGAGAGGAGAAGCAGCCAAGATGGTGGAGTGCTAAAGGAGAAGCCAGTTTATGTAGAGTTTGTGCAGAGAGAAGGAGATGGGGAACAGAGGTGAATAAGGCTGGTGAGCTAGAAACCTTTGATTCTAGGAAACTTGGATAAGTCAGTAGCTTTGTGAGCACTGAATGAGTAGGTTTTGGCGCCCAGTGTGTGTTTTTACTTGCCCACTGGGTGCAAACTAAGATTAAAGATTATGGCTCACCAGTTTTTGGCTCCGTTGTTTCATTATCGTCTGTCCGAATCTAATGTGAACCTGCTCGGGCCAGGCGGCTGTGATGGTGGCCTTGGCTACTGGCTTTACAGGAGCCCTGAATGAAAGGGAAGTGTTTTCCCACTGTGTGTATTTCTTGCCCGCCAGGTGCAAGCTAGGATTAAAGCTAATGGCCCACCAGTTCTTGGCTCCGTTGTTTCATTACCATCTGTCTGAATCAAATGTGAACCTGCATGGGCCAGGCGGCTGTGATGGTAGCCACAGCTATTGGCTTTACAGTCACCTTACTTAAGATGGACGCGTGTCCCTGGGTGAATTTGACCTCAAATGTAAAATAAATGGTGGCATGGAAATCACAAGCTGCAGGACAACATCAGCTGTGAGACAAGACAGTCAAAGGTGATGTTTATTTTCCAAGACAGAGGAAACAGAGCAGACCCACAGGGGACCTATCATATGGAGAAGGGTCCTTTGTGCCGCCCAGGCCAGACCTCCTCCTTCCCAGGTGCTTCCACGGAGAAGCATCCCCCCCCTCCATCCCTTCATTCAGTCATTGCCCAGCAACTGTCTGACAATTGGATCACTAGCCCCGCCCACGCAGCAATTCCTGGACAGTTGGCAGGGTTGTCCCACTGCTCTGGACGCGTTCAGCAGAGAGGACCAGGTCAGTCCTATGACCCCCGCGATCATCTCCTGGTCTGGTGGCCTTGGCCCTGTCAAGGCTAGTCTCTGGGGCGATGGGTGGAGTGTGGCTCCCTTCACTGCACTCCTCGCTGACCTCAGGGGAGAGGTGTTGATGAAAGAATAGGAAAAAGAGGAAGAGGCACCGGACTCTAAGAGGAAGCAGGCTGAAGCCACTCAGTTTTCACAGCAGAGAATGAGGGACTGGAAACCCTTTGTAGTGATCGAGAACAGTAGAAACGTCAGAGCCTCAAAAGGAGCAGCTCAGAGCCTGACCTGTGAAGGCGCCGTGGATAAAGCATCGACCTGGAATGCTGAGGTCGCCAGTTCAAAACCCTGCACTTGTCTGGTTTAAGGCCCATATGGGAGTTGAAGCTTCCTGCTTCTTCCCCCTATCTCTCTCTCTCTCTCTCTCTCTCACTCTCTCTCTCTCTCTCTCCTCTCTGAAATGAATTTTTTAAAAAAAGGCCCTGGCTGGTTGGCTCAGTGGTAGAGCGTCGGCCTGGCGTGCAGGGGTCCCTGGTTCGATTCCCGGCCAGGGCACACAGGAGAAGCGCCCATCTGCTTCTCTACCCCTCCCCCTCTCCTTCCTCTCTGTCTCTCTCTTTCCTTCCCGCAGCCGAGGCTCCATTGGAGCAAAGATGGCCCGGGCGCTGGGGATGGCTCCTTGGCCTCTGCCCCAGGCGCTAGAGTGGCTCTGGTCTCGACAGAGCGACACCCCGGAGGGGCAGAGCATCGCCCCCTGGTGGGCAGAGTGTCGCCCCCTGGTGGGCGTGCCGGGTGGATCCCGGTCAGGCGCATGCGGGAGTCTGTCTGACTGTCTCTCCCCGTTTCCAGCTTTGGAAAAATACAAAAAAAAAAAAAAAAAGGGAGCAGCTCACTGTCCCCTCCGACAGGGACTACAGCAGAGAGACTTAGAAGTCAAACTTCTGGAAGGCCTGCTGAGCTGAAGTCAGCCACTCGAGAACCTCTGGAGCTGGCCTTGTACCATCGACCCCTGTGTCACCTTCACTGGGAGATGACACCAACCTTCCACGCTTCTGCAACAGAGACATTTAGATCAAACTTTTTTTTTTTTTTGTACTTTTCTGAAGCTGAAAACGGGGAGAGACAGTCAGACTCCCGCATGCGCCCCATCGGGATCCACCTGGCACGCCCACCAGGGGGCGACGCTCTGCCCACCAGGGGACGATGCTCTGCCCCTCTGGGGCGTCGCTCTGTTGCGACCAGAGCCACTCTAGTGCCTGCGGCAGAGGCCAAGGAGCCATCCCCAGCGCCCGGGGCCGTCTTTGCTCCAATGGAGCCTTGGCTGCGGGAGGGGAAGAGAGAGACAGAGAGGAAGGGGGGGGGGGGGGTGGAGAAGCAGATGGGCGCTTCTCCTGTGTGCCCTGGCCAGGAATTGAACCCGGGACTTCTGCACACCAGGCTGACGCTCTACCCTGAGCCAACCGGCCAGGGCCTTAGATCAAACTTTTTAAAAAAGCCAAATCGTGCTAAAGAATAAGTTGCAGAAGCTGCAGTCGACCACACAGTCAAGAAATTCTGGTGGCACCGGGGTGGGGGTGGGGGGGCTGTGGAAAATATGTGTGTAGAAGGAGGACAATGTTTTCAGCCAGCTGAGCACTTACCAGAGCGGGCTCAACACTGCCACCCCCAGTCCTGTCATCCTGCCCGAGCCTCCCTGAGCCACAGCAGGGGTCGGGCAACTGGTACCTGCTGATTGCCAAGACCCGTGGCCCGGGGTGGGGTGGCGGCGGGACGCAGAAGGCACTTGGGATCTCTTTTTTTTTTTTTACAGAGGCAGAGATAGACAGGGACAGACAAACAGGAACGGAGAGAGATGAGAAGCATCAATCATCAGTTTCTCGTTGCGCGTTGCGACTTCTTAGTTGTTCATTAATTGCTTTCTCTTTTTTTTTTTTGACCCCCCGACCTTTTATTTATTTATTTTTAATTTATTCATTTTAGAGAGGAGAGGGAGAGACAGAGAGAGAGAGAGAGAGAGAGAGAGAGAGAGAGAGAGAGAGGAGAGACAGAGAGAGAGAAGGGGGGAGGAGCTGGAAGCATCAACTCCCATATGTGCCTTGACCAGGCAAGCCCAGGGTTTCGAATCGGCGACCTCAGCATTTCCAGGTTGACGCTTTATCCACTGTGCCACCACAGGTCAGGCAATGGGATCACTTTTTGATGACAGCCGGGCCTGCGCTCAGCAGGTACCAGGGCAGGCACAGCACCACCACCCGCTGGCGGGAGGGAGCGCGGCTTTCAGCAGTTGCGGCCCTCCCCCAAATCCCCATCCCACATTAGCAGCCTCCCCTTCCTGCCCGTTGGACCAATGGACCTTGATCCTCCCCCTACCCACACATACGTGAACTGCATTACACCAAGGTTTGAGAACTTCACGGTGGTGTCTTACTTCCTCTTCTCTGATTCAGGTCTTACAGTGGATTTCTAGAAAGCCTGGAGTCATGTACCTGGCTTATTGTCAACAGTGTGTAGGCCTTGATGTCTTCCTGACTCTCTCTCGTTTTTCGTATTTGCCAGACTTCCAGTTTTAAATTCAGAAACCCAAGAAGTTCATGAGCAGGTTTATGCTTAAGGAACCAAGCAATGGATGGGTAGCTGGGGCTCAGGACTGGTTTGTAATCAGTGTTTAAATCCTTGCAGATCGTTTCCATCTCTTTATGCTTTATTAAGTTGATTCTTTAAATCAACATCACACCCCACTCCCCAGATGACAGAAAAATATAACTGTGGAGAGTTGCCATGCTGAGACTAGATCTGTGTTTCAAGTTTTTTATATCTCAGTCTCTACGTCAATAACACAATTTGGGCAAAGTCCACTCTCTTCTGCCAATCACTGTCTGAGCCAGAGATAGAATCTCTAAGGATGGTAGCAGCTCCATTGTGAACATAATACAGATAAAAGGGGTATCTTCCCCCAAAAAGAAAGTACTAGGCTTTCTTTCCCCGCTCTCTTTTTAAAAAATTTATGTATATATGTATGTATGTATGTATGTATGTATGTATGTATTCTTTTCCAAGTGAGAGGAGGGAAAATAGCCAGATTCTCACATGCCAAATTTCCACGTGCCCCTATGAATTCCACTGGGCAACCCCGGTTTACGGCCTATGTTCTGCCCATGTGGAGCCATGCTGGTAACTGAGTTATTTTTAGTGTTTCAGGTGAGTCTCCACCTAGCCATCCTCAGCGCCAGGGGTCAATGAGCTCCAAGGAGGCACTGGCTGCTGGCAGGAAAGGGAGAGAAGGGGAAGGAGGAGGGTGGAGAAGTAAATGGTCACTTCTACTGTGTGCCCTGACTGGGAATGGAACCCTGGATATCCATACGCTGGACCAATGCTCTACCACTGAGCCAATTTGTACTTCTTAATCCCTTCGCCTTTTATACCTATTCCCCCTCCCCTTCCCAGATGCCAACCATCAAAATATTCTCCGTATCTATCAGTCTGTTTCTGTTCTGCTTGTTTTTTAGATTCAATCTTGCAATATATTTATTGCCATTTTATTATCATACTTTGTATCTTTTCTTCTTCTTTAAAGAAAACCCCTTTGACATTTCATGTAATGCTGGTTGGTGGTGATGAACTCCTTAGCTTTTTCTTATCTGAGAAGCTCTTTATATGTCCTTCGATTCTAAAGGATAGCTTTGCTGAGTAATCTTGGTTGTAGGTCCTTGCTTTTCATCACTTTGAACATTTCTTGCCAACCCCTTCTGGCCTACAAAGTTTCTATTGAGAAATCAGCTTGAAGAGGCCCTGACTAGGATCTAGAACCGGCACAGAGTCAGTGCCCTGAGGGAAAAGCCACCATGGCTTTTCTGACAAACGTACTGAATGTAGTATTGTGCTAAACTCAGTGCAATAGAGATAGAATTAGCAACCCTGACAAATCAATAGGTGGGGACATTTGAGCTTCTCCCTTGCCCTTTTGTCTGCTCTCAAGAAGTTCCCCTTCCTGACTTCCTCATTTTCTTCCCTGCTTCCTGACTTCATTCTGACCCCTGCTTCTATTTGTATCAATAAATCCCCTTTAGGACTGGTGGTTGGGGCCAACTCATGAAACCTGAATAGGAGATTGTCAGGCGGTCTCCTCTAGGTCCCTGGGTGCATTCCATGTGGTGTCCAAGTAGTCATTATCTCTATGACAAGTGGTGCCCTGGGTGAGGAACGGGAACCAAACAACAGCTGACAGTCTTATGGGAGCTTCCTTTTAGGTAACTAACCTCTTTTCTCTTGCTGCTTTTAAGAATCTTTTTAACCTTTTTCATTTTAATTATGATATGTCTTGGTGTGGGCCTTTTTGGGTTTATTTGGTTTGGGACTCTGTGCTTCTGGATTTGTATGTCTATTTACTTCACCAGGTTAGGGAAGTTTTCTGTCAATTTTTCAGTAGGTTTTCCATTTCTTGCTCTCTCTCGTCCTCTGGTAGCCCAGTGATGCAAATGTTGGTACACCTGCAGATGTCCCAGAGGCTCCTTACGCTATCTTCATTTTTTTAAATTCTTTTTTCTTATTGCTGTTCTGATTAGTTGTTTGCTTCCCTATATTCCAAATTGCTAATTTTGAGTCTCAGCTTCATCTACTCTGTTGATCCCCTCTAAGTTATTCATTTGTTACTATATCCTTCACTTCCAACTGGTTCTTTTTTATGGTTTCCATCTCCTAAGTTCCTTGAGCATCCTTAGAACCATTGTTTTGAACTCTGGTAGTTTGCTTGTCTCCATTTTGTTTAGTTCTTTTTCTGAAGATTTCTCTTATTCTTTCATTTGAGACCTGTTTCTTTGTCTCTACATTTTGGCTGCTCTCATGTTTCCCTGTATTAGGTAGAGCTGCTGTGTCTCACCGACTTGCCTTATGTAGTCAATGTCCTACAGGGCCCAGTGGCACAGTCTCCCAAGTCAAATGAGCTGGTGCTCCAGGTGTGCCCCTGTGTAGGCTGTGTGCATTGTTCTTTTGTAGTTAAGTCTTGAATACTCTTGGTGTCACTGGGAGGTACTGACCCCCAGCTGATAGACTGAGGACCAGCTGTGACTACAGCAGAGGAGCTGCTGTGCAGGAGGTGACCCTACAAATTAAGACTTGCTTCAGTGGGATTTTTGGTGCTCACCAAGTCTGCCTGTTGGGCAGAGAAAATATGTTATGCTCACTTTGTTAAAGATGGCACTGCCCACATGGTAGCCTGTCGCCCAGGTGATATTAATGTGTGCTGGGGGTGGGCTGTGAGCAGGCAGGATCCTTGTAGCCTGGGGCTTGGTTTTCAGACTAAGCCTCTCCCACCCTTTTCGATGTGGGGTGGTACAATCCCATCATGCCTCAGATAAGTGACTTTGTATTAGAGACTTCCCTATTTTATATATTGAATTAAAGGTTTTGATTTCTACACTATAAAATGGGGGCAGAACGGGAGCTTGCTCTCTCGGTTCCTGAGATTAGCATTAGAGAGGAGAGCAGAGAAAGGCCATGTGGAGGAGGCCTGGAGAAGTAGCCAAGATGGAGTGCTGAGTGAGAAGCCAGTTTGTGCAGAGTTTGAGCAGGGAGAAGGAAGGAGATGGGGAACAGAGGTGAATAAGTCTGGTGAGCTAGAAACCTTTGATTCTAGGAAACTCGGATAAGTCAGTAGCTTTGTGATCACTGAATGAGTGGGTTTTGGAGCCCAGTGTGTGTTTTTACTTGCCCACTGGGTGCAAGCTAGGATTAAAGATGATGGCCCACCAGTTTTTGGCTCCATTGTTTCTTTACCGACTGTCCGAATTCAATGCGAACCTGCATGGGCCAGGTGGCTGTAGTGGTGGCCATGTATACTAGCTTCACACTGCCCCTTGAGTGTGTCACTTATGAAAGTGATGGGGTTGTAGTCTGGCCCAGTCTGAAGCATTACCACCACGTGCACTGGCTCTGGGGCCCAACAGGAGGTGCAGTCTGTCACTGCCCATGCCCTACATGGGGCCACCCAGCATGAGCTACAGAGCAATGTGCAGAGCTGGTACTTGTGCTGGGCTTGCAGGTGCCCAGGAGAGGCCATGCTGTGAACCAAGGAGCCAGATACTGCTTCAAGTCTGAAGCCTGTGGCAAGAGAGGCCATTTGTATGTCAATCACTGGGAACAGCCTGGGAGGGAAGGGGTCTCAGGAAATCACCTGGACAGGACAAACAGGATGAACCAGGTTGATGGAAATTCAGATACAACACCCTCCTGCCAGCTCAGTGAAGAGAGGGCTCAACAAGAGAACAATGGCCTCTGCCAGTCCTTTTGCCTGGCAGAAAGCTGCCCCAGCCTCGGCTCTTGCCCTGATGCCAGCCAATCCAGTTCCTCCCCATGTCCCTGGTTCCTTTCAAGCTACTGCCCTAGCACTGGAGCTCAGAGGGAGTGAGCCCAAGCAAGCCCCTTTAAAGACACTGCTTGGGACTCCTGCAGTTCTCTGTCTTCCTCAGCCACAACTCCTGCTGGTTTTTACAGCCAGATGTTATGACTTCTCTTCTGTGGTAGAGCTGCAAAAAGCCTTTGTAAATTCGAGGCTTAGCAAAAGGCTAAGTTCTACCCCCCTACCTCCATATTTGCTATAAAGCTGAGTATTTGCACCCACTTCACTTGCTTGCTTAAGTTGCTGGAAGCAATTTACATGCCCTTCCTCTCACCCTTTGTTTGTTCAGATGTTGATTGATTTCACTTATGCATGGTGGAGGGATTCCTGTTTATGCCTTAAGAGAGTTCCTGTTTTTGCCTCAGATGTGTGACTTTGTATCAAAGACTTCCTTATTTGCATATGGCTATATGATAAAGCAAACTGGGCGCTATGGGGCACTCAGATATTGCTATCAGCCTTGAAGAGGCCTCCCAATCCCATCCTCTTTTCTCAGTGAATCTATTTTCTTAATTCTGCACCATTCTCCCTTGGGACCCAGAATTACTAGCCGCACTGGTCCGTGGCAAGTGGCCCCCGAACAGGGACCTGGGTATGAGAAAAGTAAACTGAAGGCAGGTGACGGAACTACCCAAGTGTGCACAGCGAGTAAAGAAAGTTTTTGGGGAGAGTGTAGTTGGGAGTAATAAATTATGGGACAATTAGGGTCAAAAGTAGGGGACCTTGGTCTACCATATCATGCTTTTTACTTAAAAAAAAAATTACATTTCTTTTGAATGCTGATGAACAGGAGACACCAAATCTTTTTCGCCTGCAATCTACTACCTTCTTTATTAGATCTAGTTAATAACACTGATCTGTCTTTTTTCCAAATAGCTCCAGATATATGGAAAAGATTTATATAGGCAGATGGGGATGCTCAAACCCCTCAGCGAGATCTTCTGAGCATGGCTTTTAAGATACCTAGAGGCAGAAAAAGCCCAATAGAGATCAGGGGAACTGCCAGCTTTTAGGATACACCCTTAAAGGCTCCAATGCCCCAAAGGGGTCTCATAGGATGCCATCTGGGTCCTGCTTCAAAAGTGGAGAGGAAGGTCATTGAGCTAAAGCCTTGCCAGGCTTACACGCCTCTGCTGTGAGGAAACAGGGACACTGGAAGGTGAGCTTCCCCCTCGCTCCTCTAAGGGAGGGTTCAGTCTCTTCCAGCCCTGCTCCAGCCACCTATGACCTAACCTTTCCCAGAAAGCTGGGGTTTGCCACTGAAGGCTGAAGGTGCCCAGGGCCATCGGCTCCATCTACGACACTGTGGACGAGCCTAGGGTATTTCTTCCAAGAAGCAGGTAAACTGATCTCATTCGCACAAGGGCCACTTAACTATGTTTTGCCTGAATAGTCAGGTTTTTTATTCTTCCCTCAAAGATCTCTGCTGTGGGTGTTGATAGTCCTATTTTCTGCTGCTTTGCTTAATATATAGTGTTTCCTTTATCCCTCCTACCTCAATGCCCCACTCATATTTCAGGCTGGGACCTACTCCTAATTTAGAGCTCTCTTTCCTCCTTTTGCCAACTTGTATTATGAATTTACCTTTGCCTCCCAGCTTAGTGTATCCCAAGGTTCTCTTTACCAGGCCACAGTCACAGAGCTCCAGGGAAAAGCAACCTGGTCTCAACTCTCCAGGCAGAGGAGAACAGAAGCTCCATATCCACACATGCTGCAAATGGCTTTTTCCAGTCTACCTGAATCATTACCAGCTAGAAGCAGCGGTCATTGGGACTTGGACATGAGCTGCAAAGTATAGAATGGTGACAACAATTCCAGTGCCATGCGGACTTTTCCTGTGGGGAACTTTCCTGGACTCCTGCTCCCAGTGACAGCTCCTAACAGACTGAACTGTGGTTGGGTTGCATTTTTCAGGGATTTGGCATGGTGATGGGGCCAACTTGGACTTGGTGAACATGTTAAGGACACTACTCTTTTAGGGATTCTTGCTGTATTGGCTAAGAGTTTGCTTAAAGGCTTTTAATCACTGTAAAAAAAAATAGAGGACTGGATGAAGAAGATGGGGCACATATACACCATAGTATACTATTCAGCTAGGAGAAATGATGACATTGGATCACTTGCAGCGGAATGGTGAAGTCTTGGTAGCATTGTGTGGGGGTGAAATGGGCGAATCAGAAAAAAACAGGAACTGCAGGATTCCATACACTGGTGGGACATAGAAGTGAGACTAAGAGGCATGGACAGGAGTGTGGTGGTTATGGGGGGTGGGGGGAGGGAAGGAGGGAGAGGGGGAGGGGGAGGGGTACAGAGAGAACTGGATGGAGGGTGGGGGAGGACGATCTCTCTTCGGGTGATGGGTATGCAACAGAACTAAATGACAAGATAACCTGGAAATGTTTTCTTTGAATGTATGTACCCTGATTTATTGATGTCACCCCATTAAAATAAAAATTTATTAGTAAAAAAAAGTAGGGGACCTTTTTGTAAGGAGAGTTATACAGCTAGAATGCTTTTTACAATATATTCAAGATGTGTGCCCCTGGTTCCCAAAGGAGGGAATGGTTAGTTCTGCTACAGGGGAGCAAGTAGGTAAAGTTCTGAGCAGGCAGTGGTGTGAGGAGACCATGGCAGGTGGTCCTGTACTTTGCGGCTTGGGGGCTAAGGAACGTGGGACAGTGTGGTTGCTCCTAGTTCTCTCCAGGTGCTTGGTCTGTCACTCGGCTAAAATTGGGGTAGAAGAGAAGTCTTGTCATGGCCTTCCTGAGCCACCAGTTGCAGCAACTATGGAATTTGAGAATGGTTAGGAGACTTCGCTATTTAAGTTATAGCTTTTCCTGTTATTGTCTGATTTCCTTTAATGTGTTCCTCTGAACTATTATTTTGTTTCTTTCCTATTCTTTGCCTGGAAATTTAGGCAGGGACCTCTGGTGGATTTGACTACAAAATTTTTCATGCAGCTGCCAAGAGCAAATTTTCTCAAGGAGAGTTTGTTTAGTCCCATCCTTCAGTCCCTCTGTCAGAAAATGCCCTGACCAAAATCAGGCAGGCATCTTTCTAATCTGGTTCTGAAATCTCGGGTTTCTCTCTGGTTTGTCTGATTCATCTAATTCTTGTTTCTGTTTGGTCTTTGTTTAATGTTGTCTAAAATATGTCTGTTTTTAAGGCCTGAATTAAGTTCTTGCATGTAAAGATTGGAAATGCTGGCTCTAATATTGAAAAATAAAATGATTTTAGAACTTGTAAGGAGCGCTCATTTAAATTGAAATAGAATAGAATGTGGATCCTTAAGACTTACTGATTTGGTTATTGCATTGTGAGGTGTATTCAGAGTTAGAAGCCAAATAACAATTCAAGTATTAGGATTAATCAAAGTTATATGTTATACTTGTGTTTTTGTGCATAAATTGTCTTGTTCATGTGTAAGGCTATACTCAGGTTGGTAAAACAAAGGAATTGAGCGAAATGAAGCAGGGCTCTAATAAGTCACTTCAAGAATTTGTCTCAAGCTGCTTCAATAGATGATGCACTTCTTCCTGTAAGTGGTGTAAGAGTGACTCTCTCTCTTGCCTTTTCAAATTCCATCTTCTCCATCAGAATCTTCTACTCCTCTTTTTCTGTTTCCATAGTGTTCCAAAAACTATTATAGTTAGCTTCCATTTGCTGTAACTGCCGAGTCAGAGTCTGGTTTCTCTGTTCGGCAGCAGTCAGTTCCTGTTGAAGCATGTCCACGACCTGAGCACGGCCCAACAGGCTTCTTCATCCTCTTCAAGCTTCCTCTGTAGCACCCTCAAGTTCTGTTGCATCTCTGTTTCCACCTTTGCCTAGGTTACTAACTAAAGAAGCACATCCTCATGAAGACAAACTAGTGTTTCAAAGCGGGCATCTTTCTCTCAGACCACCTGCTGCATGGAACTCAACTGAGCAGCTTGCTCTGCCTGTGTCTGGCTGAGCCAGGCTTGCAAAGTGCTAATGAGTTCCTCCTTCTCTTTGAGCTGTTGCTCCATCATTGGAAATTCTTCCATCTCTGTTGAATTCTTATCAAACTTCCAGTAGTTGAATAGACCGGGCTTAATGAAGTGCCTGTTCACTTTTATCTTGCAGAAGCTTTGAATTTTCATTCTTTAGAGCAACATGGGCAGAGTGGAGTTCTTCCTCAGTTTCTTGAAGACTCAAAATGTAAGAGGTCTTCTCTTCCATTTCTGCTTTGTGCTTCTGCTGCAAAGCACTGTATCGGGACTAAAGTTTAGCCTGGGCTTGACCGGCTTACTCAAGCTGTTCCAGAATAGTATAAGAATGCTAATTCTGATTCTCAGGCCACACCCTGCAAAAGGGGCCCTGAGGAAATTGGGGGTTTGACTCCTCTTATTTTGCCTATTGAAATCAAAAGATAGGTCAGGAATGCCCTGAAATAGAGCTAACAATACAAGGGCGTAAGTTCACAAGACTCTTAGACACAGGAGCTAATGTATCTATTATTGTTCAGCAACATTAGCACTCTTCCTAGCCCACTTATAAAGCAGTCTATGAGCTGTGAGGCGTAGGACAGAGAAAGTCCCCCCAACAAAGCTCTAGATTTTTGCAATGGGAAGATAAAGAAGGTCATTCTGGACTTTTTCAACCTTATATGCTCCCAAGATTGCCTGTTAATATTGTAGTGTAGAGATATTTTTAAAAATATAGGAGCGTTGCTTGTCAGTCCTAATAATTTAGTCGTTTTTTAAATTGCTTGATCAGGGATTTTTGCCCCCTAAGGGAAAGAACAACAGGGAATTCTCACCCCCATAGAAGTGGCACCCAATACCAGAAGGTGTGGATTAGGGTATCAAAATTTAGCATAGGGGCTCTGGTAGCTCCTGCTACCCCAATAATGCATTGTGCAGACCCAATTACTTGGAAATCAGATGATCCTGTATGGGTAGACCAATGGCCCCTCTCTCAGGAGAAACTTAGGGCAGCTGCTCAATTGATACACAGCAGTTACAGCTTGGGCACATGGAATCTTCTAATAACCCATAGAATATGCCTATATTGGTTAGTAAAAAGAAATCAGGAAACTGGAGGCTATTACAAGATTTGAGAGCAATAAATAAGACTATGGAAATTATAGGTCCTCTCCAGCCAGGACTCCCCTCTCCTAATGCCATTCCATGGGGTTTTTCACCTTATTATTATTGCTTTGAAGGATTGCTTTTTTACTATTCCTTTAAGCCCTCATGATTGCAAGCGTTTTGCATTCAGTGTTCCTTCACTTAATTTCCAGGCTCCCATGGAGTGATACTAGTGGAGAGTTTTGCCTCAAAGTATGGCTAACAGTCCTACCTTGTGCCCAAAAATATGTTGCTCAAGCTATCTCTCCAGTATGAAGGCAGCACCCTAAGGCGTATATAATTCATTATATGGATATTTTTATTGCTCATCCAGATAAAGACACTGTGTTGACCATTTTGCAACAACTAGAATATTCTTTGAAAGAATCAGGACTGTATATAGCTCCTGAAAAGGTACAGCAATCTTTACCTTTTTCTTATTTAGGACAAATTATTGAGGGACAACAAATTTGTCCACAAAAAATAGAAATCAAGACAGATCATTTGCAAACTTTAAACAATTTCCAGAAATTATTAGGAGATATTAATTGGCTTAGACCTTCCTTGAAATTAACTACTGGGGAACTAAAGCCACCTTTTTTTTTTGAAGCCACCTTTTGATATTCTTAGAGGTTTGGCTGAACCAGCTTCTCCTCGGCTACTTACAGCTGCAGGACAGCAAGCTTTACAGCTTGTAGAAATAGCCTTACAGCAAGATTCATTTAGCTGTTCCTTCTAAGAAAGTTTTATCTCTGTATTTTGATCTTGTTGCCTTCTTGATTATCAAGGGGCATAGGCGACTTTTATAGCTTATAGGTTTTGAGCCTCAAATTATTGTTGTTCTTTTTTCAAAAGATTAACAACAATGGCTCTAGGAAACTTCCACAAAAATGGCAAATTGCTTTTGTAAATTTTATGGGCCAAATTGATTCTTACTACCCAGCTGGTAAAATAGTTCAGTTTTCATTAATTACTACATTTGTCTTTCCTAAGACAATTGTTAATGAGTCCATTCCTGAAGCACCTACAGTCTTTACTGATGGGTCCAGCTCAAGAATGGCAGGCTTAATAATTAATAGACAAATTGATATTGAAACATTCACTTTGAAATCAGCTCAAAGAGTAGAATTACATGCCATTATCATGGCTTTTCAGCATTTGCCATGTTCCTCCTTTGATCTATATACAGGCAGCAAATATTTACTTATGGTTGTTTCCACTGTAGAGACTGCTGTCTTAGGAACAACTGCTGATGAAGAACTATTTCAGCAATTTCTCCTTCAAAGACTTGTAAGTCAACGTAGAGCTCAATATTTTATAGGACATATTCGAGTTCACTCTATGCTCCCTGGAGCTTTAGCACAAGGGAATACCCTTGCTGCAGATAGTTAAATCCTGTCCAAAGTGTCCTATACTACAATCTGTCCCTTTGTTTGGAGTTAACCCTCGAGGACTCCTACCAGGACAACTTTTGGCAAATGGATGTTACTCATATACCTTCATCTGGCAAACTGTCATTTGTCCACGTTAAAGTGGATACTTATTCTGGATTTATAGTAGCCTTTGCCAGAACAGGAGAGGCTGCTAAGCATGTTCTGTCCTAAACTGATTAAAACTGACAATACTCCTACATATGTAGGAAAAGCATTTACTATATTTTGTCAAACCTTTCAAATTACTGGTATTTCTTATAATCTTTAAAGTCAAGGTATTATTAAAGTGTACACAGCAAATATTTAAGGTCAGTTTTAAAAAATATAAAGGGGGAGTCATATCCTTATTATGCTTTTTAAAAAATATTTCTTTTGAATGCTGATGTACAGGAGACGCCAAACCTCTTTCTCCTGCAAACTTCTACCCTCTTTTATTTGATCCAGCTAATAATGCTGTTTTGTCTTTTTCCAAATAGCTCCAGATATACGGAAAAAGTTTATATAGGCAGATAAGGACCCTCAAATCCCTCAGCGAGATGTTCTGAGCATGGTTTTTAAGCTTTATAATGACCAAGAGGCAGACAAAGCCCAAAAGAGATCGGGTAAAATACCACCTCTTGGCATATGCCCTTAAAGGCTCCAATGCCCCAAACAGGCATCATCGGGCTCCATCTGGGCCCTGCTTCAATAGTGGAAAGAAAGGTCATTGGGCTAAAGCCTGCCAGGCTTCTCGGCCCCCAATAGGGACATGCCTTTGCTGTGGGGGAAAAGGGACACTGGAAGGTAAGCTGCCTCCTCACTCCTCTAAGGGAGGGTTCAGTCTCTTCCAGCCCTGCTCCAGCCACCTGTGACCTGACCTTGCCCAGCCTGCTGGGACTTGCCACTGAAGGCTAAAGGTGCCCAGGACCGTCAGCCCCATTTCATGTCACTGTGGACGAGCCTAGGGTATTTCTTCCAAGTAGCAGGTAAACTGATCTCATTTTTTTTTTTAATTTATTGATTGATTTTAGAGAGAGGAGAGAGAGAGAGCAGTGGGAAGGAGAGAGAAGCATCAACTTGTAGTAGTTGCTTCTCATATGTGCCTTGACCGAGCAAGCCCAGGGCTTCGAACTGGCAACCTCAGCATTCCAGGTCGATGCTTTTATCCACTTGCCACCACAGATTAGGCTGATCTCATTTCTTATGGATATGAGGGCCACTTACTAAGCCTTGCCTGAATATTCAGGTTTTTATTCATCCCTTGAAGATCTCTGTTGTGGGTGTTGATAGTTCTATTTTCTGCAGCTTTGTTTAATATATAGTATCTCCTTTATTCCTCCTGCCTCAATGCCCCATGCCTATTTTAAGTTGGGACCTGCTCCTAACTTAGACGAATTTACCTCTGCCACCCAGCATAGTGTATCCCAAGGTTCTCCTCACCACCTCCCTGGCTACAAAACTCCAGGAAAGGGACCCCTGCTCTCATCTCTCCAGGCTAAAGAAAACGAAAGCTCCATCTCCACACATGCTGCAGGTGGCTTTTCCAGTCTACTTGAATCATTACCAGCTAGAAGCAGCATTCATTGGGACTTGAACGCTAGCTGCAAAGTGTAGAAATGTGACAATTCCAGTGCCATGCGGACTTTTCCTGGATGTATTTCCTGGACTCCTGCTCCATGTGATGGCTCTCAATGGGACTGAAGTGGGATTGGATTGCATCTAGAGAATGTGGAATGGTGATGGTGACAACATGTTCTTGGTGACATTAACATATTAAGGACATTTAAAACAGCAAAGACTCTATTATAGATCTTGCTGTATTGGCTAAAAATTTGCTTGATAATCTAAAAGGCTTTAATCCCTTTAATGTACTAGAATACTTGTTTGGATATGTTAGCATTGGCTATACTGATTTTGTGTTTATTCTGTATTTTTTCAGTCTGCCTCCAAATTGGAATCTGGAAAACTAGGAAATCAGATGAGTGCACATCTCAGCACACAAAAATAAAAAAGAAAAGGAGTATATGTGGTAGACTGCAAGTGGCAAAAAGCATTTGTAAATTTGAGGCTTAGCAAAAGGCTAAGTTCTCCCCCCTCACCACTTCCATATTTGCACCCACTTCACTTGCTTAAGTTGCTGGAAGCAATTTACATGCCCTTCCTCTCACCTTTTGTTTGTTCAGATGTTGGTTGATTTTCTTATGCATGGTAGGGGATTCCTGTTTATGCCTTAAGAGTTCCTGGTTTTGCCTCAGATGTGTGAATTTGTATCAAAGATTTCCTTATTTGCATATGGCTATATGATAAAGCAAATGGGGCTATGGGGTGCGCGGATATTGCCATCAGCCTTGAAGAGGCCTCCCGATACCATCCTTTTCTCAATGAGTCTATTTTCTTAATTTTGCACCATTCTGCCTTGGGACCCAGATACTAGCCACGCTGGTCTGCAGCACTCTTCCTGGCACTGGAGCTCTGGTGAGGGACCCTTTGCTTCTCAGGGGGAACTTGTACAGCTGAGCTATTCCTCCTGGTTTTAAACTGCCACATGTGGGTTTGGGACCAGCTAGTATTGCATCTCTACGCCTCCCACCAGTCTTCATGTGGCTTCTTTAAATTCCTAGTTGTAGGGTTTCAGCTAAATTTCAGGTGATTTTGAATGTTTTTTCCCTGTAATTTAGGTGTGGTTGTGGGAGGTTTCAAGTACCGTGTTTACCCATCCTGCCATCTTGATCGGAAGTCTAGGTCTTCTTCCTCTTAATCATAACCATCACTGGGCCCTGGCGGTTGGCTCAGTGGTAGAGCGTCGGCCTGGCGTGCAGAAGTCCCGGGCTCGATTCCCGGCCAGGGCACACAGGAGAAGCACCCATCTGCTTCTCCACCCCACCCCCTCTCCTTCCTCTCTCTCTTCCCCTCCCGCAGCCAAGGCTCCATTGGAGCAAAGATGGCCTGGGCACTGGAGATGGCTCTGTGGCCTCTGCCTCAAGTGCTAGAGTGGCTCTGGTCGCAACATAGCGACGCCCCGGATGGGCAAAGCATTGCCCCCTGGTGGGCGTGCCGGGTGGATCACGGTTGGGCGCATACAGGAGTCTGTCTGTCTCTCCCTGTTTCCAGCTTCAGAAAAATGCAAAAAAAATAAAATAAAATCATAACCATCATTGTAAAATGCTTTTGAGAAGAGAAAAAGGGCAGCTTTCATTAAAAAAGAAAAAAAAGGCCCTGGCCGGTTGGCTCAGCGGTAGAGCGTCGGCCTGGCGTGCGGGGGGCCCGGGTTCAATTCCCGGCCAGGGCACACAGAAGCGCCCATTTGCTTCTCCACCCCCCCCTTCCTCTCTGTCTCTCTCTTCCCCTCCCGCAGCCAAGGCTCCATTGGAGCAAAGATGGGATGGCCCCGGCGCTGGGAATGGCTCCTTGGCCTCTGCCCCACGCGCTAGAGTGGCTCTGGTCGCTGCAGAGCGATGCCCTGGAGGGGTAGAGCATCGCCCCCTGGTGGGCAGAGCGTCGCCCCCTAGTGGGCGTGCCGGGTGGATCCCGGTCGGGCGCATGCGGGAGTCTGTCTGACTGCCTCTCCCTGTTTCCAGCTTCAGGAAAAAAAAAAAAAAAAAGGGCACTCCGTGCCAAGCTCTCTATAAGTCATTTCAAACTCTCAATATTCCTGTGACGTGGAAAGTATCTGAGTTGTAGGTGGAGAAAAAGTGAGAAATGATTCAGTAAACATCAAGGAGGCATGGGACTTAAAATGCTTTGTTTACTATTTATATTTTTTATTCAGAAAACTTAAATATAATTTGCATTGTACTCTGTAACAGCATATGCTAAAGTTAAAAAGCAGAGAATAAAAAAGACTGCTATGACTGGCAACAGTATTCTTTATTAATTTTTCTTTTTGGAGAAGCATGCTTTTTTACAGCACCTGTAAACAAGTCAGTGATTTCTGAGTTTCTGATTTTTATATATATATTTTTCCCACCACCCCAACATGTTAGCATACCACGATACCAACTGCATTACATAATAGTTACTAAAGGCAAGTCAGGCGAAAACAAGGGTAGAATTTTATGGCTAAAACTATTCATAGCAGCAACTTTTAAAAGACAATTTTATTAAATCAAGTCATTGCACTTGGTCATTTTATTGCTATAGCAAAACAAGGCCATTAACTTTGTAACACATCTCATTTCTGGTTTTAATGGATTGTCTCATTCTGTTCATACATTTCAAGTTTAAATGCAAGCATAAAATGTTCACCAACAAGTCTAGAGAGAGAGCACTTGGGTTTTTTTCTGATCACAGTAAGAAGCATATAAAAAAGAAGCATCTGTTACTCCAGGCCCACTTTCTCTTCCTATCTTAAGACTTAAATTTTCTAAAAAAGTTTCAGAATTAAATTTTGTAAAGAAGCTTTGTGGTCACACATGCATACGCAAACACTACTACCGGTATCGAAATACAATTAGGAAAATTAGTAATATTGTGTGTCCAAAGAACAACAAACCTGAAAATACATTCACAAATAATTTGGCAATGACATGTTCCATCTATTCACCTCTGGTCTGTCATTTATGCTCACTCATAACAAATAATGATTTAACTGCAAGTAAAAGCTATTATTATTACATACCATTTGTGTTATAAAGTTTATGAACAGGAACTAATAAAATTCTCATATCAAGAAAAAATACTGAAAGATCAATAAAGTAATCAGTGTTCCCTTTCAATATGAATTTGTTTGGTTTTCTTTACTTTTTGGTCAAATGCAGAAAAATAGAGACAGTATTTTAATTACTTTTCTATTCTGACTGAGGAAGTTTATAAGCAAATACTTTATACTTCTGGACTCTTGACCATCTTGATTTTATGTGCTAGTGAGAAAATGACCAGCAAAAACTCGATCAGCCTGAAACCTGCTGGTAACTTCCTCCACGCCATTATTAGATTTTTCCAGACTAAAAGCTGCAGGGTTATTTCTAGGATATATTGTTTTTATTTCTACTTGAGGACTTTCATTGAAAGATAAGATCTAACTTATTTAACAAGAAGGAAATCATTTGACTGACAAGTCTTTTAAAAGCATTTGGGCCCTGGCCAATGGCTCAGTGGATAGAGCATCGGCCTGGCGTTTGGACATCCTGGGTTCAATTTCTGGTCAGGGCACACAGGATAAGTGACCATCTGCTTCTCCATTCCTCCTCTTCTCCCTTCTCTCCCTCTTCCCCTCTTGCAGCCAGGGGCTCCACTGGTTTCAGCGTGGCCCTGGGCACTGAGGATGGCTAGGATGGTCTGAGTGTATTGACAGCCTCAGGTGCTAAAAATAGCTCAGTACTCGAGCATCAGCCCAAGATGGGGTTGCCAGGTAGATCCTGATCAGGGCACATGTGGGAGGCTGCCTCACTACTTCCCCTCCTCTCACCTAAAATAAAACAACAAACATTTGAAGAGAAGGAAACAATTGTGTTCAATAGTGATCTAGTCAGAAGAGTCTAAGGACTTTAAAGAGTTAAAATATATGTACTCAAAACAATTGGGTTTGCCCAAAAACACTCATGTAAGTTGTGAATCTAGCATGAAGAAATTATGTATAGGAATTTCTATTATTTTCCACTTAAGTTATTTTATGTGAAACGTAACAAAATTTCATTAACAAAAGATTTCAATATTATAAGATCAAAACTTTAAAGAAAAAATATTGGCTTGGTGCTTTAAAATAACATAAAATGGAAGCATAATAGAGGGTATTCAAAATCTGAAAGTCATTTGCAATAAAAAAATCTTAAAATTGAAAATTTTTTGCAAATGAAAAATATCAAATTTCTACTTTTAATAAAATTTGACATTTTCAGACTACACATATGACACTTTAAAATGTTCAACTGATGCTCTGGTTTCTCTTCAGATCACATAATCTTTCGCCTTTTAAAATGTTCAACTGTTCACAACTGAATGAATGCTAAATCATCCATTTTGTAAAACACTTTTCAAATATGGTTAACAATATTTGGTTTTAAATAGCTAGAATTTTGATATACAAACACTTTTTATACAGTTGGTTTCTAAATCACATCTCAAAATATCTCCACCATTTAGTTTGGTCTATTAGGTCAATTAAACATTGTAAAATCTGAGTATTTACATAATGATAACTTGCCAAAGTATGAAACCTCAAATTGAACTTCTGAAAGTTTTGAGTTCCTAATATTATCACTACTAAAAATCAGAGAAAGGGGCATAAAAAATGAAATGACAAGATAATGAAGTGAGTTATATATGAGCCTGTAAAATAAACATAAAAGTATAACAATGAGGTTGGTGTTTGCATATTATGTATGTGCTGTAGTTTCTAGGCACAAATTAAGGGTTAAATTGACATTTTTAGTTCTTTAGGCCCAATTAATTTAAAATATAGCACACATATCCCAAATATATTTAACAAATCCACCTTAACAAAATTCCTTTTATAAATCCCATAGTGCAAGCAATACAAAATATTGTAAAAGAAAAAAAATTATTTTCATTGTTTCATTAGTTATTAACTATACGATGGGTAGAGTAATCTGATATATAGCCAGGAAACTCCTATTTCATCGCCCAGACTATAAATAGCACTGCAAACAAACAGGCACAACAGTGTAATCCAGGGTAAAAAGCTAAAAGTGAAAGAAAAAAATATATATATACAAAGTTTATATCCCTTATGTATAATGTATGGGAAAAGTAGTGACTAGAGTAACTATAAAGCTAATTTGCCTCTCCCAAATAGTCTATTTTACAGATTATTTGTAAAGATATCACCATATTTATAGTATAGCTCTCTTTAAAAATAATACTACAAGTTTCAATAAAAAAACTATTGTGAACTTTCTTTTATACAGATTCAGTAGTATTTTCAAGCAAACTAAAAAAGAAGTTTGCAATCCCAGCACATAAGAAATAAGGCCTCTTTTTTTTTTCTTATATTGGCAAAACAAAATATACATATAAAAAAATCACTCTCCTCCTAGTTTTCTGTAGATATGATAGTTCATATACTCATGTGTCTTTATCACAACATCAGCATTTGTTATTTTTTAAAGTAACAAGTCAGTTAAGTCCATAGTGTTGCTTTTGAATCCCTGTGTCTTTAAAAATACTGGGTCTGTGCATCTTCAAGAAGATAGGACCGCTTTTTTCAGCTTCTCTATTTCTACCTAAAATACAAAACATAAATTAGACCAACAGACACAATATCTTTACTTTAGTAAAGTTTCTTTATCCTATGTCATTAAGATATGGTCCTACTTTCAAGTCTAGATGCTGATTTCCACTCTAAAATCCAATTTCCAATGGTGTGTACAGAAAATCTCCAAAGGTGTAATACAAAGTTCAACAAGAAAATGTCAATGCAAGTTTCTAAATGATAGGAGACAACCACACAAAGGCAACTATAGTTGTCTGAGCCAGAACAAGAATAAGTCATGTGAATGTTTGAAAATACTGTAAGAGAATCATTCCTACAAAGAACGAGAACCTTGAAAACAAATTAAGAATTGTACACATACCTATCACTAAACAAAGGGTACACGGTACAGAACAGCAAAGTTAATAAATATATACATAAATAAAAGACTAGTTTAGTTCTATATTTTTCACTTAGAACCCAGGTGACATTAGTAAATCATCAGTGTCACTTGGTCTCAATTTCCATATCTAAAAATAGTATGTTGTAGATTAAGTTATCTTTTAAAAACCAGAAATGGGCCTTGGCCAGTAGGCTCAGTGGTAGAGTCTGGCATGTGGAAGTCCCAGGTTCAATTCCTGGGCAGGGCATATAGGAGAAGCGACCATCTGCTTCTCCACCTCTTCTCCCTCTTCTCCTCCCACAGCCATGACTTGAATGGGAAATTTGGCCCCAGGCGCTGAGGATGGCTCCATGTCCTTGCCTCAGGCACTAAACTAGCTCAGTTGCCAAGAAGTGGAGCAGCGGCCCCAGATGGACAGAACATCAGTCAGACGGGTTGCTGGGTGGATTCCAGATGGGTCGCATGTGAGAGTCCGTCTCTCTGCCTCCCTGTCTCTCACTTGATTCAAGAAATAAATACAAAATAAAATAGAAAACCACAATTCATAAACTTAAAAAATTTTTAAAAATTCATTAAATTTTCACAACAGTTACGTAATTTTGACATATTACAACTAAGTTGACACTCGAAGACACTAACTACTGTGCCAGTGGTTTCACGCTAGCCAAGTGCCAAAGAGCTTGAACTGGTAAGCTCAAGGTGCTCAAGCACAGCTTTTATGCTCCCCTCACAATCATGACACTGTGGTATATCTGACTCTTTCTGGCATGTGGAAATGTTTAGGCCTTCCTATCTCCTGATAGCATCACCCCTCTACCCAATAGTGCATACAAACAGTACACGCTACAGCTAACTTCTGAAAACTAGTTTATTATTAAACAATAAACAGTTTGCCATATTCAAAAAGTATAATCCGATATGCTCACAATATGCTAGGGATTCTAACCATTCAAGGATGCTTTATTAATTCCAGGATCTTTCCTGATATTATTATTCAACTAATGTATTATTAAACATTTTAGCAACATTGGGTTGGGCTAGGCCTCAGTCTACAGACTGGATAGAGACAAAATCACTCAGGCATTAGCCTAATGTGCTATTATATCAGTATTCCAAAGAGACATTAATCAACTGTGCCAATTTTAATGGGAGAAGATACAGGGAAAACAAACAATAAAAACACTGGTACAAGAGGGAGAAGGGTTGGAGAGAACAATCCTCTATGCAGTCAGTACCACTCCTTATTGACTGCTATTTGTCCTAAGTTTAGATCTCAGGCAAATACTTATATTTTGGAGTTCCATTATTCATTTTGAGTGCTTTTTATTACTCCTAAGTATAACTTAATACTATTTAATGTTTACTTCATAGTACTTCAAAGTACTTTTAACACTGGGGGAAATATAATTTCTACTTTTAATATTGGGGAAATATAATTTCTCTTTAAACATATGATCCTAAAACTCAAATGCCTGAATAAGTGTGTTTTTACAAATACAAAATGCAAAAGACAAAATGTTCTCCTTTAAGAACATAAATTTATAATACAAGTCAGTGTGAGTCAGTTGATATATATGACTAAATAAACTGAATCAAATGGTATTTCTCAAAAACAGTTCATTTGACCCTTGTCATAATTGTATATCAAATAATATACTGAAACTCAACACTGTATTAGTTCTTTTTTTTTTTAATTTTTATTTATTATTATTTTTTATAGAGACAGAGAGAGAGTCAGAGAGAGGGATAGACAGGAATGGAGAGAGATGAGAAGCATCAATCATCAGTTTTTTGTTGTGCGTTGCAACACCTTAGTTGTTCATTGATTGCTTTCTCATATGTGCCTTGACCATGGGCCTTCAGCAGACCAAGTAACCCCTTGCTGGAGCCAGCGACCTTGGGTCCAAGCTGGTGAGCTTTTGCTCAAACCAGATGAGCCCGCGCTCAAGCTGGTGACCTCTGGGTTTCGAACCTGGGTCCTTCCGCATCCCAGTCCGACGCTCTATCCACTGCGCCACTGCCTGGTCAGGCTGTATTAGTTCTTCTTACCTATTTATTTTCATATATATATATAAATGTGTATGTATAAACTATATAAAAAAATGAAAATAAAAAAAGTTTTTACATTTCTCAATTTCTACTGTTACACACTGGAAATGTAAGAAGACCTTTTTAACATGTATATGCTAACATTTACCAATTTTACAAAATTTATTAGCTATCTAATATGTACATAGCACTGTGCTAGAAACTATGCCCAAGAACGAAACAGACTTCATCTGTTCTTAGACCCAACAGTCTTACAGTCTAGAAAACAGGCAAAAGAAGTACACAATGTGACAGTGGTAAGAAAGAAAAGTACTACATATTCATCCCTTGCAAAACTAAAGAACATGAATTTGGAAAAATATAAATTACTTTTATTCAGGAAATACTGGTACCAACTTAAGGTGACTGAGCCGGGCCCTGGGAGTCTGTAGAACGTGGTCACGAGAGTATGAGACGAAAGGACAACCCAGGAAACACAACAGCAGTAAACACGCAGACTGACTCGGATCAGGACATAAAAGACACACGACAAGCTGAGAACTTTGACCTTTACTCAGCAAGTAATAGAAAGTTCTTGAAAGAACTACCTGGCCGGTTGGCTCAGCGGTAGAGCGTTGGCCTAGCGTGCGGAGGACCCGGGTTCGATTCCCGGCCAGGGCACACGGGAGAAGCGCCCATTTGCTTCTCCACCCCTCCGCCGCACTTTCCTCTGTCTCTCTCTTCCCCTCCCGCAGCCAAGGCTCCATTGGAGCAAAGATGGCCCGGGTGCTGGGGATGGCTCTGTGGCCTCTGCCTCAGGCGCTAGAGTGGCTCTGGTCGCAACATGGCGACGCCCAGGATGGGCAGAGCATCGCCCCCTGGTGGGCAGAGCGTAGCCCCTGGTGGGCGTACCGGGTGGATCCCGGTCGGGCGCATGCGGGAGTCTGTCTGACTGTCTCTCCCTGTTTCCAGCTTCAGAAAAAAAAAAAAAAAAAAAAAAAAAATGAGCAAGGAAAGATTAGTTAAAGATAAGAGTGAGGGAGACTTCAGCCAGCTAAGCAGAAGATAAAGAGCATGAGAACAGGCCGGGAATGGCGGGAACAGGGAGATGAAAGTTAGGACATACGGCTAACAGGTCTGAAAGGGACGGAATTGGTAAGAACAGAACGACCATGTCCACTTGACTAGAAAGGCAATGAACCATCCAGAGAAACAGAACGGAACAGGAAGGGGAGATGATGAATCGTAGGGGACATGCTATGTCCACGTTCACAGTGGCCCGTCCAGGGAAACGAACACAGTAGCTGGAACCCCGGGACGGCAGCTGGGGGAGAGGGTGAGGTTCAGGTGGAGACGCACTCGAGCCAACTGCGGGACTCGTGGGCACAGAGAAGCAAGAGGGAAACACAGAAAGGGCGCCCAAGGACAGTACCGAGGGCATAGGCATCGACATGACAAGAAAGGAAGAAGTGAGGGAAACGTTAAAGACAGAAAAATGCAAGATCGTAATAAACGAGCAAACCTTCGAAAGAGTGACCATGTTAAAGCGTAAACGCTGAGGAAATGCGGACATTGAAGTCACCATCAGGCCAAGAGTTAAGGGCTGAATTAATTAAGGGTGGAGAACAGAGACTGCTAGTGTATGATCTGATTTTGTTTTGCAAATTAATCCCAAATGAAAAGAGAAAAACACAGTAGATCCAGAAGGCAGCTGGACCTGAAAGGAAGCTTTTCTTTGTTTTATGAATAAGAGAAGAAATGGAGTATTTTCATGGAAAGAAGAATCAATAAAAGAGATATGTCACATATGAGTAAGAATCGAGTTTTAATAATTTACCACAGCCTGACCAGGCGGTGGCGCAGTGGATAGAGCATGGGACTGGGATGTGGAAGACCCAGGTTCAAGACCCCGAGGTTGCCAGTCTGCCAGCTTGAGCACAGGTTCATCTGGTTTGAGCAAGGCTCACCAGATTGAGCCCAAGGTTGCTGGCTTGAGCAAGGGGTTACTCGGTCTGCTGTAGCCCCCCCCCCCCCCCCCCCACCCCCGTCAAGGCACATATGAGAAATCAATCAATGAACTAAGGAACTGCAACAAAGAATTGATGTTTCTCATCTCTCTCCCTGCCTGTCTGTCTGTCCCTATCTCTGACTCTCTCTGTCTCTGCCACACACACAAAAAATAATTTACCAAACAACTTCAGATATTTCACTTCAACTACAACTAAGTGAGATGAAGTGACTGCCTCAAGTTCAAAGGGTATAGCTTAATCCGTATGAGCAAAGGTTGTTTCTGTCAAGTTTCAGCTCCACTGGTGACTTAATCATTTTAAATCCCAGTTTTTCACCCTTAAAATGAGAACAATAATCCTTACATTTGTCATGTGTCCAATGAGATAATGTACAGAAAGGGTTAGGCCTAAATGACACATGGTTTAGAACTGAAAGTCATGAGTATAAGTCAGAAGAGAGCTCAAGTTTTGGGTGTTTTTTTTTGTATTTTTCCAAAGTGAGAAGCGGGGGTGGGGGTGGGGGTTGGACACACACACGACCACACATGCGTCTGACTGGACCCACCCAGCATGCCCAGAGAATTAGCGCTCAAAAAATATGTGCTCACTCACAGAACGGAATGTGACGGAGTCAACAAGAGATGAATTAAATGGTTACCACGCTGCAGGGAGCGTCCAGCTGAAGCAGGACGGCATAACCTGCAGGGGAACCAGTCACCCAGCCGGGCTGGTAACAGCACATCTACTCTGCGCTGACCGCACTGTCAACGACGGCAGAAATGAGTTACCTCTAGATTACTTCTCATTGCCTTCTCTTCTTCCAAATCTTTTCGTAGTTTTTCCAGTTCTTTCCTAGAAACAAAGTCTGTATTATTTTTGAGGCTTTTAATTAACAATATATTTGACTCATGTTAACAGTCTGTGTACTGACATCTCAGAACACGGAGAAAACGTTTTTAAGGCAAAAGCCCTGCTGATCGAGAACAACTTCAAACTCTCTAGATGAAGACGACACGGTTCAATACAGCACCTAGACTCAGCTCAGCCACGGCACGACTGCCCGAGTTTAAAAAATTTTAAGTGAATACAGAACAGCTCATGATACAATAAATATGATAGTAACTGGCCTTTAGAAGCAATTTCCCATATTCAGTTATTCACTTCCCATGCTGGACACACTATTCAATTTCCAACCTTTTTCATCTCATGGAACACATAAATTACTAAAGTTGTGTGGCATACCACACCAAAAATAAACTTTTTGCCAATCTAACAAAATAGGTATAATTTTGATTCATTCACACAGATGGCTATTATTGTATTGACTACTGTCATTTTCCAATCTGACAGGTGCTAAAAATAGCTTGGCTGATTGAGTCTTGGCCCAAGATGGGGGGTTGCTGGGTGGATCCCAGTCAAGGTGTTCATTCCTCTTAAAAAAAAAAAAAAAAAAAAAAAGAGAAAGAATAATATTTAGCTTAAACTTATCTAGAACTTGTTTTTGTATGATATTAATGTAAAATATACTTCTAAGCTATTTAACTTCCTATTTCCATAGTTTCCACTAAATAAAGGGATGCTTCCTGTGTCCAATTATTCTGTAATTCTGAGTTCATTATACCTTTATTTCATATCTAAATTAGGATCTACTCCTGGAATATTTATCCTGCTTTCTTCATCTATATGTATAACAATATTACATTATATATATTTGCTTTTTGTTCTGATAATTCAGTACCACTTTCATTATTTTTATTGCTTTTTAAAAACATGTTTTACAAGCATAAACTTTTTATATAACATTGTTTTCTCTTTATAAGAATAGGATCAAACTATATATCTTGTCCTGTATTGAAGAAATACATCACTAATATAATCTTCCATTGATCTTTCCATGTCAGTTTTACTGATTTATTCTATGTATTCGAGATTTTAACACTGAATGCATAAACACTATGTATTATATTAATAACTATAAAGATAGAGTAACAAAACAAAAACCTAAGAACTCCAAGTCAGCTTTGAAAATATTACCAATCAATACTCATGGTACTCAAAAGTGACCCTCCCTCCTCAATTCCATTTCCCCCTCTCCTTCACAGAAAAAATTTTATAGTATTTATTATTCCTTTTCTTCTAATTCTAAAACTTAGAGAAATATATAATAAAACAATATACTGTTTGCTGTTGTATGCTTTTCAACTTTATATAAATGATATAATACTGTATGTATGTGTCTAACTTACTTTTTCCAACACCAATATTTTTTAGATCAATTCATGTTGGCACATGTGGCCATAACTCATTTATTTTACCGCTATACATTGGATAGTATTCTCCATATCAATATACATACATATTTTTACCCATTCACCTGTGATGCTTGTCTTTAAATTACTGCCATCCATTTTATTTTCCCAGAGGAAGTAAAGACTTCTAAATATCTCATGTGTTAAAACACACATAAATCCTAAATATTTTATCCACCCTAGAGCTAATTTAGGAGCACCTACCGGTAATCTGAATATATAATTACTAGTTAATTAAATATTGCACATTTGATATAAAAAATGTAAAATGTCAAAATCAACAAATCAGGAGAGTTCTCAGGTACATGGGTGGTGAATCAGGAAATATTCCCTGAATCAATGAACTTAGTTTATAATATGCATATCGCAGAATCTGTGAAAAAATTTTCTGGACTCAGAAGAGACAAACTCAAGTATTCAAGAAAGAGCACTATGTATCAAATTATCAAATTACAAGCACTCTATATATATGATATACATATGCACATAATATATATTTTTAAGTAGTCACGCAAAATAAATTTTTATTTCTACCCAAGAAATATATATTTATAAAAATACATATACAAACTACAAATACATCATATTATTTACCTCGATGTTGCTTTTAATAAAGAATCTAATGCCAACTGAGTATTGTGGAAGAAACGGTACATTCAAGCTCACAGGTAACAGGGTCTCTGGTAGTGACTTTCACACCAGATTCCACATCCCATGAAAACTTGTAGCAGCTACAGGAGGAGGTGAGAGCAGATAGAGCACCTGAACCCTCACCCTCAGGTCAGTTCGATTAGCTGATCTGATCTTAGACCTATTTTAACCACAGGGCTTTGGCAGAAAAAGTCCTTATCTTTCACTTAGGGTATGTATCACCACATACCATTATCAGAGACTTTCAGAAGTAACAGATGGGCTTTAGACATCACCTATCCCAACCCATGCTTTATAAACATGCGGCTTGAAACTAGTCCTCTGAGCAATAAGCTAAATATACAGAGATACACCCTAGATCCAACATAAAATATGGTTTCCCTAATTTTTTAAGACTAATTTTAACCCCTGTGTTTTTAGTCAGAAAATTTTTAGCCTTAAATTGTAGGTAAGTCTGTACCTTTTCTATAATGGGGCTACTAGAACAAGTTTTCTAGTTCAGGTTTTTTGTCAAGAGGAGACAAACACTATTAATAGAAATTTCTTTGAAAACATAGTTACTCATATCAGTAACTTGGTAGATTACATTTTTACTCCCCGTGATCTGGAAGAATTCTTTACACAGGGGCCAAGTAGAAATCAAAGAAGCAACAGGGCTACTCACCCATGATCCTTTTTCAGAGCCTCTACGATGCACAGCAGTTCAAACATCTCCGCTCTGAGCTCCTCCAGCGGACTGGCTCTCGCATCATCTGCTTCTGCTTTAGCTCTGACTTCTGAGGGGGTTACGGAAGCAGCAGCGTTGGGTTTGGAAGGACTTGAAGGTGTTGAAAGGTAGAGAGACGGCTGAAAACGTAACAGAAATTTTTGTGATTTTATTTGTATTCAAATTTAATATATTTAAATTCAAAAGATTTTTATAGCAACGAGATGAATACAGTACTACAAGATACATGGTAAATTTGTAAATACTAAAAGCAGTTTGATGTTCACAACTAGAGAAACCACCAAACCAAAAAATGAACTTGCAATCACTTGGGAGTTTTTGTGAGAAATGTCAAGGGTTTTTATCTCCAAAAAAAGAAAGAAAAAGAAAAGGAAAATCCACTAGATTTACATTATGAATAGTTTGCCTACTAGAACACCTAGAAGCAAGAATACAGTCGTCCCCCTCCACCTCCTTATCCACAGTTTTACTTTCTTCATTTTCAGTTACCTGTAGCCAACTGCAGTCTGAAAATATTAAACAAACAATTCTAGAGACAACTCATATTTGAAATGCCATTCTAAGTAGTATGATGAAATCTCACGTCGTCTCGCTCTGTTCTGCCCAGAATATGAATGATCCTTCTGTCCAGTGTATCCTCACTGTGTGCATGCTATTGGCCTGTTAGTCACTCAGTAGCCATCCCAGTTATCAGATCCACTGGTCACGGCCTCACAGTGCTTGTGTTCAAGTGACCCTTAGTTCATTTAATAATGAGCCCACAGCACAAAAATTGTGATGCTGGCAATTCAGATATGCTAAAGAGAAGCCATAAAGTACTTCCTACAAGTAAAAAGATGTATATGTATAAAAGAAACATTATAAATGTATATTCTGATACTAACCACTGGAGGTCTGGAAACAGCTATACCACAGATAAGGGGATAAAACTGTATCACCATTATGTTATTGTTCTGATCCTCCATATTAAAGTTATTATTTAGAATATCCAAAAAGCCTCACTTATAACTAGGAAGTGCATGAACAGACATTAAAATGAATACATGATCTGATAGATATGCCACAGATAAGGGGATAAAACCCTATCACCATTACGTTATTGTTCTGATCCTCCATATTAAAGTTGTTATTTAGAATATCCAAAAAGCCTAACTTATAAGTAACTAGGAAGTGTATGAAGAGACATTAAAATGAATACATGAGCCTGACCAGGCGGTGGCGCAGCGGATAGAGCGTCGGACTGGGATGCAGAGGACCCAGATTCAAGACCCCGAGGTTGCCAGCTTGAGCGCAGGCTCATCTGGTTTGAGCAAAAGCCTACCAGCTTGAACCCAAAGTCGCTGGGTCCAGCAAGGGGTTACTCGGTCTACTGAAGGCCTGCGGTCAAGGCACATATGGGAGAGCAATCAATGAACAACTAAGGTGTTGCAATGCGCAATGAAAAACTAATGATTGATGCTTCTCACCTCTCTCTGTCCCTGTCTATCCCTCTCTCTGACTCACTCTCTGTCTCTATAATGAATGAATAAATAAATAAATAAATAAATAAATAAAATTTAAAAAATTAAAAAAAAAATGAATACATGATCTGACACCCTTTTATTAGTTCCCTAAAATAAGAGCAAAAAAAATTCAATAGACTGCTAAAACCTGAACAGATCAGATGCAGTGTATCTGATAAATTGGAATAGCAGCCAAATGCCCTGGAATTAATTTGAGGAAGAAAGATGACCTTCTTAAATATAAGATGAGTACCAGTTGTGGAAATACTACCTTAAATAAAAACAGGAAGAGTTTTCACAACATGTAACAGATGTATTCAATGATTATGGTGCCAAGCATCAAGCTAGGTAAGAAATAAGCAATGGCTTCTGACCTAATGAGTATATGTTAAGGGGAAAATGAAACAGATGTATAGACCTATACCTTAAAAAAACAGAGAACTCAGAACATTTTATATTACTCATTTAAAATAATGTGAGATCTAAAAACATCAGAGAATAGTGGGACTTAGCTTCAACAGCTCAATTTTTTAGCAGGTATTCTTTTATTCCTTGGTAGAAAAGATAAATCTTAAAGGACATTTCAAATCACACAGCTCTGATATTTACAAAGAATCTTATTAAGTATACAAATCTTAGACCACAATCTTACCTTTGGAGAGTTGCAAGAATCCTTTTTAAGTTCAGATGGCTTTATGTTGGCACTATCATCTTCTTTTGGTGACTTCAAGATTTTTTCTGGGCTTTGAGTTGGCTAAACGATTTTTTAAAAAATCAAGAAACAAAATGCCGAAGAAGTAAAAGTTAATATTTGGATAATAAATAATTTTCACCTTTGTTCTCAGCACCTACTGTTTCACCTTTCCATTATTATTAGCAGAATGTTACATAGTTTCAAAGTGAATAAGATAACTGCATATTTTGAGGGAAAAACAGGTTGTCTCTTAGCAGCGAATATTTTCTCTACTTAGGTAATTTAAAAGCACCATAGTACTTAAGAGCTAATATATTAGCACTAAAGTATTAACAGTATCCTGAACAATGTATAAAAAGCATAAAAAGTAGTTCCATATTTAAACACCAGGATTAATACTACAAAAACCACTGACTACTTCAAAGAAGAAAGATGTTCTCAATCTTTCCTAAAATGAGTACGTACCACTCAAGTGGATTACTGTTGGACAGGCAGATCATACAATATCCTGCCCTCTTTTGGGTGCACTGTGGTTACAGTCTCAGGAAACTCCATTTCTGATTCTGGAACCTTCCATTCCCAGCTCTGTTAAATGAGCAGAACGCACTCTCCACCTCTTCTAAATTCAACCATGTGCCACTTGAGTATAACAGCTATCTTCCTGATTTTTAAAATTTAGTAAAGGTATAAATCCTTCCTCAATCTTATCTTCAGAAGGCCTCGATCTGCTAAATTCCTTGTTTTACAGCAGTAAGTGTGACTCACAGAATGTCCACCATTGAAGCGGCCGGGCAACCTTCTTCCAGGCATCTTGGGTCTATTAGCAGTGAGGTGTAGCAAGTTTTCTGAGGAAGCTATATCATCAAAATTTACAAGATCTGGAGAATAAAATTCAATGTATCCACTAAGAGATAAATGAGCATTTTAAAAGGTAAAAAAGTATTTCTGGATTTTTAAAACTATAAATTAACTTACAAGTTGACCTGTGCTTTTCATATGCATTTAGAAAACATCACTCACCCTTAGAAACAAACATCCTTTTTACCTGATACATTTTATAGCATAAGACTTCAGTAACAATATAAGGTTTGTGCTTTTAACAGATTTAGACCACAGCAAAAAGTCCTTCTTGAAAGATATAAATCTGTACCACAAGGGGTTGTTGTATAAAAAAAAGCTGTCATCTTAAGTTCCTGTTTATAAAAAACACGATTTATTTCAACTCATAATTATATTGTCATAATTAATGACAATATAAATCAGAAAATTAATCTGTTTTAAACTTCCGGTAGTGCCTGGCCTGTGGTGGCGCAGTGGACAAAGCATCGACCTGGAACGCTGAGGTCGCTGTCCAAGCCCCCAGGTGCCTGGTCTAGGCACTGAGAGAAACAAACTACAAGTTGATGCTCTCTCCTGCTTCTTTCTCTCTCAAAAAGTCAATAAATAAAATCTTAAAAACCCCACAAAACTTTCGGTAGTATCCTGGTAATTCAGATTTTTTTTTTTATTTTTTTTTTAATTTTTATTTTTTTTGTTGCGCATTGTGACACCTTAGTTGTTTATTGATTGCTTTCTCATATGTGCCTTGACCGTGGGCCTTCAGCAGACCGAGTAACCCCTTGCTCGAGCCAGCAACCTTGGGTCCAAGTTGGTGAGCTTTTGCTCAAACCAGATGAGCCCACGTTCAAGCTGGCAACCTCGGGGTCTCGAACCTGGGTCCTCGGCATCCCAGTCTGACGCTCTATCCACTGCGCCACCGCCTGGTCAGGCGGTAATTCAGATTTTAAGGACTCAACTGCATCTGGGACACAGCTGCTTTCGCACTGCTTTTCTCAATGTCAAGAGCAGTACAGTAATGTGCCTGGGGGTATGTATTACAGTATACTGCAGCTGGGACGCACACTGTACTACCATGTTTAGAAATCATAAGGTAGTTATAAATCTAAGGCAGATGGGGAGAGTAAGGAAAAATCCTACATACATAGATCATCTACTACTTTCTCCACCATTAAAGACTGGTTGACTTTTAACTCAATAATGGGTGTAAATACAAATCTCAGTAATTCATAGCTCTGAAACAATAGTATATAATAATGCCTTTACTTTTACTACATGATCCAGAAAACCTTGCTAAAGGAGTTGCCTTTTTTTTTTTTTTTTTTTAATCTTTCTGAAGCTGGAAACGGGGAGAGACAGTCAGACAGACTCCCGCATGCGCCGGAATGGGATCCACCCGGCACGCCCACCAGGGGGTGATGCTCTGCCCCTCCGGGGCGTCGCTCTGCTGCGACCAGAGCCACTCTAGCGCCTGGGGCAGAGGCCAAGGAGCCATCCCCAGCGCCCGGGCCATCCTTGCTCCAATGGAGCCTCGCTGCGGGAGGAGAAGAGAGAGACAGAGAGGAAGGAGAGGGGGAGGGGTGGAGAAGCAGATGGGCGCTTCTCCTGTGTGCCCTGGCCAGGAATCGAACCCGGGACCCCTGCACGCCAGGCCGACGCTCTACCACTGAGCCAACCGGCCAGGGCCTAAAGGAGCTGCTTTTAATTTTGAAGCCCAGGTATCTCTCTAAGTTTATAAGAACTGTAAAAGTAACTCCAGATACTTGTCAATATTATCTTCCTCAAGCCCAGATTGCAAATAGGAGTATTAATCAGCCAAGATACTTGAAATGGCAGGTTTCTTTGGCCCTAGTCTTCCAGGTATAGAATCATTCTTCCTGTCACCATTGCCTGGATGTTTATATGCTTTCTGTTAAGTATTTAGATGTCCCACCTGATTGTTTTATTTTGTAAAAGAACCTAAAGATTCTAATCATATTGCCCTCAGCTTATTCATCAACTTTCATATTCAAAGTAGTTCATTTAGATAATTTTTAAAAGGGGATGGAGGACACAAAGGGAAGGCAGAGGAAGAGGTATGACTGTTGACAATATGTATTTTGTGACAATTTTAAGTGTTGGTTGACCACTTAATCCTTCTCCATCTTCATATTCTGGGATGCCTCCCTGTGTTTTATCTTACATCTAGTCACCGGGTTTATACATAGCCACAGGCAATCTAATGCACTCGATTTAATTACTATCTTCAGTCATTCAAAAGTTGTCTATAAATAATTATAAAATATAATAAGCCATAATAAGAAACAGTGGCTTTAATAGAAAAGGTATTATACAGTGTGAAAGGCCTGGAATTTAAGCAGATATTTACATATCTCATTTTATCTATACCTACAAAGGAAATAATTGAATAATCAAAAAATGTTAAAAATATAATGCAGTTTAAAGAATGAAAAACTGCTTTTGACACTAATAAATGTTTACTGACAACCTAAAAAAAGAAAAAACTTTAAAAGTACAATCTAATCAGTTTTGCCTGTAGAGATTATTTTCAAATGCATATTTAAGCAACTTGCAAAAAATAAAAACACAGGAAGGGATGAAGACAAATGAAATTGAAAGGGTAAATAAAAGGTAGATTTACAGAATTATACACCATGCTCATGTAAAAAGGTCTATTATATGTCCAGTTCTGAGCTACAACACCAAAAGAAATATTATTACTATTCTAAATTTCTCTCAGGTCCTCCCTTTAAGCCATTAGGTTAGTAAAATGTAATAGTGCACATTTTGAACTCATGATATATACAGCTCACAAAAATTAGGGGATATTTCAAAATAAATATGAAGCGATAGATACCATCTCATTTTTGTGAGCAGTGTTTTCACACACTGTTAAACCTCCCTGAGTAATGAAAATGCATTTAGACCGTACATGTGGCATAAAGGCATGAAGACCATTTACTCCTTGCAATCATATTGTCACTGTCAGCCATTTATATTTCTAAACATTGCTGAAGAAGACATGGAGCTTTCAAAAATCACAATGAAATATCAAACTTTGGGAAAAAATAAACTGACTTTTATGGTTTTCAATTAAACAAAAAAATTTTATGAAAAATTATCTTTAATCAGGAAAATTTTTCCAACATGAATTTTATTTTAAAATAGAAAACCAAAGGGTTATTAGAACAGACAGACAAACATGTACACTTTTAGTAAAATTTAAAAAAAAATGTGCACCACCTATTTATACCGAATATATTATTTTGACTTCTCTTATAAATTGTTATCTTACCAAAATGGAGAAAGGTAGAATAATTTCCTGACACGTAAGAAGGGAAACATGGCAAACAGGCTAGGAAACAAAATCTGGAAAGAAAAGTCAAGGACAGAAATGTCTAGAAAAAAGACTAAAATCAAAAAAATTATTTTACAAAGCAGGAAAAAGGAACAGTTGTAGAATGAACAGAACCAGTTCAATGTTTAGCATATACCTATCGCAAATCATCTAAACTTATGTGTATAAAATTTCAGATTTTTTCTTTTGTTTTTCAAAGGGAAAACTATGATGAGTATAAATTTCAATAGACATTTAACTAGAAAGAAGCCTTTTTAAAAAACTCACTGAACGACAAGACAGTTTCCAAAGGATGTTTTAGTATTAAAATTAGTGGTCAGAGTAATAAATCAATATATCAACAACTCATTATATAGTTGTAACTAAAATTAAACCACCTTTTAGTCAAGTGTTAGTTTTCAGCATACGACAGATGCAATGAGAAAAATTTAACTGTATGATCTAATAAAAGAATACTATTAAATATTCTTTTTAATTATCTCCCCATAAAAATGCAACTCAGTACAACACTTGAAAATTCATATATATAGAAATAAAAACTGAATAATGTTTTATGATATTCTCTAGAATGACATAAAATAAATTATTAGAAAATACAAATTTTACTCTTTGCTCCTATCCCTGCTAAATTCTACATTTTAGAGTGTGGTGATTTGTACTATTTCTGTAACCTAGTTCTGACTCAGGCTCACTTTTTACGGTGTCTATCTCTCAACAGGTAGGCATCTTATTAGAAAAATCACACCATAAATTCTTTCTCGAAAAAATAAATGAGTCAATATAAGAAAGTAACTAAAACAAAACTACATAGATCAATTACCAAATAGAACTAAAGAGAAAGAATGGTTCCCTATTTAAAAATAAAGGCTTTTGCATCAAATCATGTATGTATTTTTAAATTTCTTTGCAACCCAAGAAGAATTTACCACAGAAAAACAATTTAGAAAGATAAAATACTAAACTCTAAGAATACTTCATCAGCTGTGCTTTCTCCATGACATAATTATTTACCACTAAATTTTCTATCTTATATTTTAAAACAAATGTAAACCAATTTTACTTCCTGGAAAATTAACTATTTAATAAATACTATTTAGATCATATAAACTTTATAATTAACCAGTAGTGGCAATGAGATTACTGTAACCAATTTTTGATGAAGTGTCTGAATTTAAACATGGTGAAAAGCTCTACAATTTATAGTACTATTTTATATTATATATGAGGATATATATGAACTTTTAAAAAGAAAACCAAATGAACTGTTCTAGGAATGTCTTTCTTATATGTAAAAAAGTTGAAATCTTTATTTATATACACATTTGTGCTTTATATGCCTTTATATATAGGAAAAGTCTGAGAGCAGAATCAGGTACATCCCTTATAGAGAGGAGCAAAAACAGAATGAATGAGATAGGATTAACAATGCAGGAGGGGAGCAAAGAGAAATAACTTTTTATATCAAAATCCATGTCAGGTATTCTAATAGGTAGATATTAAAATATGCCTCAACTTAATGCCATGTTTGAAGCTATATGATATAGAACATAGTTTCTGAAGAGGTAAATACTTTCTACTATATGAATTAAGGACAGATGATTCCTAATAAAAAGGAAGTAAGGATACCCTGAGTTCAGGTCTGAGACATAAGCATCGTGCTGTCGGCATCCACGCCGTTTATATCCACACACTACTTGTGCCTAAAACAGTACTGTGGAAAGAACACTTCTTAGCAAATATTTGCCACTTAAGATGACCTCAATTTCTAAACCGTCTACTTTCTGAACTTTACAGGGTGTAAGTGTGGTGCACAAAGGGCAGCCTGGCAGCAGACGCAAGAGCGGCAGCTGGAAAGTCAGCTGTCAGCTTCTTGACCATATATAGTACAAGTCTCAGCATCTGTAACTTACTACTTTATTCATTTGAATAAAATAAGAAAAGGAAAAATTTCAAACCCTGTTCCATAAAGCCTCTTTGGTTTTTACTGAAGAATGAATAATGGCTATGGATATAAGACAAGAACTGGCGCCAAAACCAAAGGAAAAAGTAGAACTTTTCAACGACCAATAGTTTGACACTGTCACATGTCATTTCTACTAGAATGCAGCAAAGGAAACAAAACTCATTTGGTGATTGTATATAAAAAAAGTTTTGAAAAAACTAAAAATGGTTTTTATTTACTTAAATTTTTTTGCAATTTCCATGACCTTGAGACAACCAAATATAGTAAAATGTATAAGAATGATACAAAGTAACAGAAAAATATAGAAAATATATAGGCTCCAATTACTCTTTCAGCTCCGAAACTCATCAAAATTTAAGACTTCTGATAATGATTGCAGAAAATTGTGAAATTAAAAAGGTAATACCCATGGACTTTTTGACTCCTGCAGTTAAAATTGCACTTAATCTTTATTTTTTCCAACTTAATCTTTATTTATTTTTTCCACTTAATCTTTATGATTCCTTTTGAAAACACATTTCTAGCTGTTTCTTTACATCAAACAATAAGAACTGATTGAATTCTATTTTTTACCACTAACCTCAAGAAAAAAACAAGTATTTTTTTAAAACGCAGAGGTTTGTTATTATTTAACTAACAGTGAGTGAGAATAATTCCCATGAGATAAACATACTGAATAGCCCTTGGCCAGTGGCTCAGTGGACTGAGTGTTGTCCCAGCACCCTGAGGTTTCATCTCCCATCAGGGCACGTGTGAGAAGCAACCAATGAATGCCTAAGAGGGTGGAACAACTAAAGGGAACAAGTCCATGCTTCTCTCTCTCTCTCTCTCTCTAATCAATGGGAAAATTTTTTTTTTTAAAAAATACTGAAAATATTTGAGTGAACATTTCCAAAATACAATAAACATCTCAAATTCCAGAAATTTTTAATGAATATGGTTTCATCCAGAGCAGGAAGGATCCAAAATACACAAAAGGATTTATAAAACATTCAAATTAAAAGAACTCGGAAGGCCAGGCTGGCAAACCAAAACCAGTAAAGACAAAGAAAAGCACCTAAGAAATTATGAAATGTACATCTTCCAATATAGTGACAAAGGCAGCAAACAAAAAAACCGAACTGTAACAGACCTCGAGTTTAAATGTAAATGTGAAATGTTAATGCTGAAACTAAAAAATATACTTAAAATATTATTTAAAAAAGTACTTCATAGGGCATTTAATATCAAGGGGATTTAAAAAGTTCTCTTGGTTTATATGATCTTGAACATTTGATGTGTCTTTAGCTTACTTTGTTTAGATGCAAAAATAGGGAAAATCAGCATCTGACTCTTAAAGAGTTATTATAAAGATAAAATGAGACTACAAATAAGAAAGTGCTTTGAAAACATAAAAAACTAAGAACATCCACTGTACTATACAATAGCAATTACCACAAAATTCTGAGTGTGCAATGCTTTGATAGACCTTTATCAAGACTTCCTTTGTTTAAAGTGTTTCATTTTAGAACTAAAAGATAAAAAAGACTGGAGAGTAACGAAGATGACTAATGGGCTGAAAAGACAGTCCAAAAACTTAGTAATTTAGCTAAACATTAAGTAAAGCCTGCTGATAGGTATAAAGACAGTCACAAAACCTATCTGCCTTATTTGGAAACAAAAGTATACTGAGATTAAGTGGGAAATAAAGTCTTATTAAATGTAATCTAGTGCTGGCACTGAAAGTATACCTCACCTCTTTATTTTTAAACTTTTAAAACTAAAATGTCTTCATAGATGCCTGACTTAGGTGGTGTGGTCATTCTACTCTGAAGAGACAGGAAAAATGAATAAACTTTTAATACCCATCTCAATCCTCTGACCAATAAGAAAGCTTCTGTGAATCATAATGTTTTGCCCATTTATTTTTTATATTTTTCTATTTGACTCCATAGATTTTAAACAGATTTTAATTAAATTCCACTGTACCTGTCCACACACAAATTGCATAAACACATTTCTCATTTTAAATAGTTTCTGGAAACTATATTGGCAAATTTTTAATGTACCACCTTTCTACACATTAACTTACCTGTTTCTTTAAAGCTTCTAACTGTAAATAACTCTAGGTCTACTGATTTTGGTCTAAGTGGTAACTGTTCAGAATCTAGCTTTGGTTTTGACACTGGTTCAGCTTCAAATTTTGATGAAATGGTAGAAACTTCTCCATTAATCCTAAAATGAGAAAATCAAACAGAGGCAAAAATCACTAACTTGTATGTGAAACATGACCATTTCTTAACACTGTAATCTATTGACAATGAAGATGTTACAGCAGTATTATGCTTTTCTTTCTGCTTCTATAAAATGATTTTCATAAATATTAACCTCTACCCTAAAACTAATCCCAATAAAATAAGAAATGTAAAAAACATTTAACATCAGTATATTCAGCCTTGGCTGTGGCTCAGTGGGTAGAGCGTCAGCTTGGCATATGAATGTCCCAGGTTTGACTCCTGGTCAGGACACAAAGGAGAAGCGACCATCTGCTTCTCCCCTGCTTCCTCTTCCCCTCCTGCAGTGGCTCAGTTGGTTCAACCGTGGCCCCAGGCACTGAGGACAGCTCAGTTGGTCTGAGTGCATCAGCCTCAGGTGCTAAAAATGGCTTGGTATTGAGCATCAGCCCTAGATGGGGCTGCCAGGTGGATCCTGGTTGAGGCACATGCAGAAGTCTGCTTATCTCCCCTCCTCTCAACTAAGGTTAAAAAAAAAAAGACTATTCACCAAGTGTGAATATATAACATTTAACAGAAAATTATTAGTCTACAGAAGAAAACATGAAAAACAAATGCTTTCAGAAATTTTTTGAGATTTAGAAAGGCAGTATAACCATTGATGTCTAAGGTAGGTAAATGAACAAACTAAGTTAAAATGAGGTAAAACATACCTGGCTCCAGGTGGTGGTGGAGGAACTGGTTTCTCAGGTCGCTTTGGATACACTGTTCCAGGAGATCGCAATAAATTATTGGCTTTGGTGGGTGGGGCAGGCTTCTTAGGCGGGACTTGTGGAGCAGCTGGTTTAGAAGGCTTCTGTTCCAGCATGGATTTTTCATCTGATTATTTAAAAATATTAGTAAGTTATTAACAATGGTAACTGTGAAAAAGAGAAGAGAGACATTATTATGTGTGTACTGTTTCAAAGTTCTAATTTAATAAGCTTAAAAATGTTTCCTTTGGTGGAGTGGGGGCCCCAAATAAGCTTCTAATATACAAATAATGCAGGCTTCTTATTGTCTTCTTAGCATCCTTTGTTCTTAGGGGAGGTGTTCTATGCAAATATAATCACTCTTAGCAGAGAGAAGCATTATTTAGACTTCTATTCAGACTACTTTCTGTAACTGAAGTAGAGGGAACTGAAAATGAGTAGAAAGCTAGTGTCATTTAACACAATTATTCTGAAACACAATAACAAAGAAAAAAATCAAATATTAAGAGAAACTGAGGTAAACTGATTAGTCAAAGATGAGAAAGTTACAGGTTTATATGTATTTATAATCCTCACCTTGTTATTAGGAATTTTATTAACTACATTTCATTTAATAATTCTATAAAATAAATAAGAAAATATGCTGGACAAGACATTGAGGACAATTTTAAACCACGTTAATAAAAACAATTTTATTGCCTGACCGGGCGGTGGTGCAGTGGATCGAGCGTCGGACTGAGATGCAGAAGACCCAGGTTCGAGACCCCGAGGTTGCCAGCTTGAGCGAGGGCTCATCTGCTTTGAGCAAAAGCTCACCAGCTTGAGCCCAAGGTCGCTGGCTTGAGCAAGGGGTTACTCGGTCTACTGAAGGCCCGCGGTCAAGGCACATATGAGAAAGCAATCAATGAACAACTAAGGTGTTACAACGTGCAACAAAAAACTAATGATTGATGCTTCTCATCTCTCCGTTCCTGTCTGTCTGTCCCTGTCTATTCCTCTCTCTGACTGTCTCTGTAAAAAAAACAACAAACAAAAACAATTTTATCACCAAAAGGTACTAAGAAGAAGTATTAAAACTGACACAAGTGCACACATATTAAATATCCATAATAGAGCAGTCAGCAAAAATGTATTCAATGCATGTATGCAAAAATAAGAAACTCCTGGTCCTGGCCAAAGGCTCAGTGGATAGAGCGTCAGCCAGGAGTATGGACATCCTAGGTTCGATTCCTGGTCAGGGCACACAAGACAAGCGACCATTTGCTTCTCTCCTTCTCCTCTCCCTTTTCCCCTCCCACAGCCAATGGCTTGATTAGTTGAGTGTCACCCCAGGGACACTGAGGAAAGTCCCAGCACCTTAGTATCAGGTGCTAAAAATAGCTCAGTTGATTCAAGGATCAGTCCTCAGACAGGGTTGGTGTATGAACAATAAAACTAAGTAAACTTTTCTTTAAATTTTTTTTTTTCTTTTTCTTAAGTGAGAAGCAGGGAGGCAGAGAGACAGACTCTCACATGTGCCCCGACCAGAATCCACCTGGCAAGGCCCCTACGGCGTGATGCTCTGCCCATCTGGGGCCACTGCTCAGCAACCACACGCTGGGCTGACGCACTACTACTGAGCCAACTGGCCAGGGCCAGAATATCATATTTAAAAAAATAAAAAAATGTTTTAATCTTCCTAGTGACTAGCAGAAGCAAGATGCCTCATACATAAATAACTGATTTATATCACTGTATATTTAACATTTGGTAAGTCTGTTTCACATGTGGTTATAAATAAAGAATACAGTTTGCTATTTCTTAAGAGGTTAAGATTATTTTTAGGATCAATCTACAGTGATATATTAGACAACAAAATGTTCTTTGTGGAACACGAGAGGTAAGTACTGTTTCCGTTTCGGTAAGCACACTGAACATAAAGACAACAGAGTCTTGCTGCGGCTCTCCAGTCCGTGTCTGTGTACCAGAGCGCCACAGATGGAAATGCCTTTGTTTAGTAGCTCTAATAATAAATGACCTTAAGGAGCCTTAAAAATATGGATCTTGATTTTAATTCCACACTAAAGTGAACTATATTACACCAACATTTGAGAGCACAGAATAATTTAAAAGCATATTATAATCATTGCTTTCTAACACTCTGCAATATAAATACTGATTTAAGAATCTATAGCCAGTATAGGAATTGGAAAATCCATACCTTTATTACCACAATTTAATTTCTAGCAAGTTTGACTCTTTAAATTCAGCATTCCCTTTATTGGCTCACTGAACAAAGAGAACGCTTGTGATCAAAGCTCTAAAGTAGACACTGGAAGACTTTCGTTTTAGCAGCTGAGCAATATACCCGGAACTATTATTTTGCCAACTCAGAATTCAATCTAAAGCAAAAATATCTTTCAAGGACGAGAAAAAAAAAATTCAAACAAACAAAACATGTTCCACCATTAGGTTCCCCATAAAGAAAATTATATATGTGTGTATATGCAGAAAGTATAAAATAAAAGCAATGAATGTACACAAATCCAACCAAACACTGACTGGAATCTGCAGCACTCACATGGCGGCTGAAGTTTGTATGGACATACACATACATGCTTGAGAAAATCAAGAGAACACAAGATTCAACTCTAACAGACCTTCCTTATTAATTTTTAGTTCAGTGAATTAGTGAATGAATTAATCGTGCCTCCTATCCCTTTGGAGGGAACCAGCAATAGCCACATGGCCTTCTATAAGAGACAATATGTAGTCAGTTAAACCCCAAACCTTTTAAAAGGAGATAGGGTAAGACTTACTGGGTTTGAAAAACCAAGAAATCAGCCAACTAGATCCTCAATATGTAGTCTTATGTATCATTAGTGAAATCCTAGCTTGTGACTACAGCTTCTCAGCAATTCTAGCTACTTGCTGCCCTTTAATGTCAGGCTAAAATCTGTGTCAGATGCAGAAATTAAAACAAAACAAAAAAACCTCAAGAAGAGTTATAGATCAGCACATCTCTTCCTTCCCATCGCTAAATAGGAAACCAGATGCCATTATTAACATATTGGTGCTTAGTTTCTGCTTGGTTATGTTCTGCTTATAGAAATCAACTGAAAAATATAGTAAGAAGGCTGACTGCAACTTCTCAAATAGAAACTCAAAGAAATGCTCCTCAAGGAAAAGGGAGTCTCCAATAAGAAACTCGTTGAGCCAGGCTAGGCTTCATTCAGTAGCTTATTACACTCTTCCTGTGCATGGGCCTACGGTCTTGGAGGAGGACATGTTAAAGGTTACCCTTTAATTGATTTTATAAGCCTGATAAAGCTTTTGTTGCACTCTATTCTACAAATTTATATGCCTCCCTGCCTGGCACTCCAAAATAAACATGAATTCATCCCCTCCTGTCATACATATTTCATACCAAGGAAGAGAAAGGGCCCCAAGAATGAAGTCAACAACTGAAGGTACATCAAAGAAAGCTTGCCCAAGAAGGAGAAAAACACGTACTCCGAGGCGCTGATAGTACTGCTCTGCTGAGGCACAGCATGGCTGGCATTCAAGGTACCTCTGAGAAAATAGGGAATAAAAACCTGCTAAGTAGGTCCGAGAAGATACACATGGAGGCTTGGGGCAGGAACAGACAGTGAAAACTTAAAACTCCATTCTTAAGATTTCAAAATCCCAAGGAAAAAAAGTATCCTCATTTACAAGTCAAAAGTAGAATAACCAACCCTGGCTGGTTGGCTCAGTGGTAGAGCGTCGGCCTGGCGTGCGGAAGTCCCGGGTTCGATTCCTGGCCAGGGCACACAGGAGAAGCGCCCATCTGCTTCTCCACCCCTCCCCCTCTCCTTCCTCTCTGTCTCTCTCTTCCCCTCCTGCAGTCAAGGCTCCATTGGAGCAAAGATGGCCCGGGAGCTGGGGATGGCTCCTTGGCCTCTGCCCCAGGCGCTAGAGTGGCTCTGGTTGCAACAGAGCGATGCCAGGATGGGCAGAGCATCGCCCCCTGGTGGGCATGCCCGGTGGATCCCAGTCGGGCGCATGCGGGAGTCTGTCTGACTGCCTCCCCGGTTCCAGCTTCAGAAATATATATATAAAAAAAGGTAGAATAATCAGTTGTCTATTTTTTAGTAGCTCCTTGTTGTCCTGCCCCACACAGCAGAGCTTTTCAAAGGATGTCTTCTGTGCAATTAAGATCATAAGAGAGGCCCTGGCCGGTTGGCTCAGTGGTAGAGCGTTGGCCTGGCGTGCAGAAGCCCCAGGTTCGATTCCTGGCCAGGGCACACAGGAGAAGCGCCCATCTGCTTCTCCACCCCTCCCCCTTCTCCTTCCTCTCTGTCTCTCTCTTCCCCTCCCGCAGCGAGGCTCCATTGGAGCAAAGATGGCCCGGGCGCTGGGGATGGCTCCTTGGCCTCTGCCCCAGGCCCTAGAGTGGCTCTAGTCGCGACAGAGCGACGCCCCGGAGGGGCAGAGCATCGCCCCCTGGTGGGCGTGCCGGGTGGATCCCGGTCAGGTGCATGCGGGAGTCTGTCTGACTGTCTCTCCCCGTTTCCAGCTTCAGAGAAATACAAAAAAAAAAAAAAAAAAAAAAAAGACCATAAGAGATAAAAGTCATGAACACACATACTGGTGAAATATAACGAATTCCCTATCAGAAGGCTAAGGTTCCTTAATGCAGCCCTTCACATAATTTGAGAAAGCTTGCTCTGTTGATTGTAGAACAAGGGTACAACTTTGATTTATGCTTATTTTTATTTAAAAAGAAATAAATTAATCTGCAACATTTAGTGTCATACTGAAACTGGCTTTGTCTCCCAATCCATTTTACCTATTCCTTGCACGAGATCTATTAAAGCCATGTAAGGTTAATGAGAATATTTTGAAATAAAGAAATATAAATTATATATATATATATATGAGAGGTGAGGAGACAGAGAGACAGACTCCTGCATGTGCCTCGACCAGGATCCACCCAGCAACCCATCTGGGGCCAATGCTCGAATCACGAGCAATTTTTAGTACCTGAAGCTGACGCCTGGGCTAACAAGCTAGCACCTGGGCCCAACACTAGAACCAATCGATCCACTGGCTGCGGGAGAGGAAGAGGAAGAGGAAGAGAAGGGGAGAGAGAGGGAGAGAAATGCAGACGATAGCTTCTCCTGTGTGCCCTGACCAGGAATTGAACCTTGGATGTCCATACACTGGGCCGATGCTCGATCCTCTGAGCCAGCTGGCCAGGACCAGAAAAATATTTTAAAAATTAAACAAAAATATTAAGAATTGTGTACCTCATTATACATCTGTCTTGCTTCACTTATAAAACAATTCTTATATTTGCACACTTAAACTCAAACTGACAATTTTAAGTAAGTTTTAAAATCTTTCCAATGAAGCCTGGCCTGTGATGGTGCAGTGGATCAAGTGTCAAACTGGAACACTGCAGTTGCTGGTTGCAACCCCGAGCTTGCTTGGTCAAGGCACACACAACAAGCAAGCAGTGAACAACTAAAGTGAAGCAACTATACTTCCCGCTCCCCCACTCCCCTCTCTGTAAAACCAATCTAAATAAATACATAATCTTTTCAATGAAGAGTTTTGGTGTTAAAATTTAAAAATGAGAATTCAAATGTCTTTTTACTCATGTATTTGCCATTGATGGCTTTCCTCATTACTTTGTCTACACCTGATGTCTATATACCATAATTTTCCTTCCCCAGAACAGAATTTTTAACATTTCCTATGTAGCACATACAGTCTGCTGGCCATGAGTTCTCTCAGATGTTATCTAAAAGTTCTTATTTTGCCTCCATTTCCTGAAAGGTATATTTGCTAGGTAGAGAACTCAAGGTTAACAGTTATTTTCTTCCTGACTTTATGCATTTCTCTGTCACTGCTTTTTATCAAATTCATTATGATATGCCAGAAAGTGATTTCTTTTGTTTCTTCCGCATGTAGTTCACTAAGCTTCAAGGAGCTGTAGGCTTATAGTTTTCACCAGATCTGTAATTTTTCCACCATTACTTTTTCAAATATTTATTCCTGTTCCCTCTCTCTCCATTGCTTCAGAGGCTCCAATTCCGCGTAAGTAAAACAAACTGATAGTGTCTCTCAGGTCACTGATGCTCTGTTCATACTTTTTCCTAGTCCTTTTTCTACATATTCTACATGGCCTTTATTGCTTTATCTTCCAGGTTACTAATATTATCTTCTGTATTCTCCACTTTCCTGGTAATTCCACCCAGTGTTTTTCCATTTTGGATACTGTATTCCTCATCTGCAAAAGTTCAATTTGGGTTTTCTTCTATTTTCCTTTCTCTCACCATCATGTTCATATTTCTTCTACTTTCTTGCACACGCCAAGACACATTTATAATAGCTGTCTTAATGTCCTTGCTGTTATTTCCATTCGATCTCATTTCTGTGTGTCTTTAAATGGACTGATTTGTCTTTGAGTTATGGATTACTATATTCTTCTGGTTGTTTTTCCCATACCTAGTAATTTTTTTTAAAGATGCCTGGCAATTTTCTTTCTTTCTTTCTTTTTTTCCTGAAGCTGGAAACGGGGAGAGACAGACAGACTCCCGCATGCGCCCGACTGGGATCCACCCGGTACACCCACCGGGGGCGACGCTCTGCCCACCAGGGGGTGATGCTCTGCCCCTCCAGGGCATCGCTCTGCCGCGACCAGAGCCACTACAGCGCCTGGGGCAGAGGCCAAGGAGCCATCCCCAGCGCCCAGGCCATCTTCGCTCCAATGGAGTCTCGGCTGCGGGAGGGGAAGAGAGAGACAGAGAGGAAGGAGAGGGGGAGGGGTGGAGAAGCAGATGGGTGCTTCTCCTGTGTGCCCTGGCCGGGAATCGAACCTGGGACCCCTGCACGCCAGGCAGATGCTCTACCACTGAGCCAACCGGCCAGGGCCATGCCTGGCAATTTTTCATTAGATGATGGACACTGTGAATTTTATACATTTTGGTGCTACATTCTGTTATATTAGGCACACCATGGAGATATTGTGGGTTCAGTTGCAAACCACTAGAATAAAGCAAGTATTTTAATAAATCAAGTTGTAATCTTTGCTTGTGGAGAATCTTGCCTTCAATTTGTAAAAAAAAAGAAAAATAAGTATAACTGTGAATCAGAATAAAGCCAAGCACAAAAAAAATAAGGTCTGGCTGTGTTCTTTTACATTCTACTAAATTTTGTTCTAAAATTAGTTTCATCTATTTCCAACATAGGTTCAGATAAGCCTTCAGTCTCAGATGAGATACCCTTCCATAAAGTCTACCCTATGTCTTATGCATCCTTCCCACTGTGGCTTGTAAAGACAGATTTTTTGTGAGTTGCAGAAATTGCTTCACCAAACACTTTGCAGCACTTATCTCTCCAGCTGTGTGTGTGATTCAGTCCTCAGCCGGAGAAAGCCTCACAGGAAGTGCTACAGGACCTCCGAGTGCTCTGTGTGTGTGGTCACCTCCATTCCACACTCTGCCCCACACACTGGAGCTGCCTTAGCCTCCCTAAACCCTGATCTCCTCAACTCTGCAGAGAAACTAAGCTCTGTCTGATCTCCTCTTTTCTGTTGCCTGCAAAATGCTCCTGGACAATAAGCAGGGATAATTTTAGGAATTGCCTCACTAGTTTCAGTGAAAACTCCTCTCAACGATTAACAGTCCTATGCTACCTATTGTTCAGTATTTGAAACTGTGTCAAATATTTTGTCCAGTTTCCTACTTGTTTAACTCAGGAAGGAAAATTCAATCCCTGTTATGTACTTCATCATGGCCAGGATTCTGAGGAGGTAAATATAATAATGCATTGAGACAGGTCAGTCACATTTTAGGTAAGAGACAAAGACAGGCAGTAGAAATGAAACCATTTTAAACAGTATTTAAGTTTTTGCATCTATACACAGCCTTATTTACTAGATATAACCATTCCAGATCTTTCTGTAAAAAGCAGGTATAGTCTCCAAATTAATAATAACTTCTCAAAATAAGTAATGTTTTTAAACAAAACACATATGGTATCTTAGAATAACTTTTCAAGTTTATAAGACAAATAAATGCAGTGAAATTAAATAATACATAATAAATCAATTCCATGTTGTTGTTTTTTAGTTATTCATTTTAGAGAGGAGAGAAAGGAAGAGAAGGGGGAGGAGCAGGAAGCAACAACTTCTGTATGTGCCTTGACCAGGCAAGCCCAGGTTCGAACCGGCGACCTCAGCATTCCAGGTTGATGCTTTATCCACGGCGCCACCAGAGGTCAGGCCCACTTCCATTTTTAAACAAGAACACACTATCCCTAAGAAATTTTAAAAAACTTGTTTCAACTGGGACACTATAAAAATAATAAAAGTATAATTATGCTTAGTTTTCCTATATAACTATGTATAAGTACTATATCCTTACCAAAAAAATGATTTAGCATTTTAATGAATATAAATTGGTATAAGTTTGAGTAAAATCTTTTTTATGGATATTGACAAACTAGTTCCGTCCAGGAAACACCAAACATAGCAAAGTAAATACTGAACACTTATTAAATGTCAGGGTAAATGACTCAGTGTGGAGAGCTACTCTTCATTAGAACGACAACAGGAGTTATTTTTCTAAAAGTAGAAAAATAAGCCACACCTCTTTCTTCAGGCTTTACAGGAAAATACTTTCTCTCCGCAGATATCAGCTCAGGCTTTGGGGCTAAGAAAAAAAACAAAGTATATACAGTTTTCTAATTGTTTCACAGCACAAAAACAATTATACTACTAAAGGTAAAGGTTAGTTTAAAAATAAAATCAGATAAAAACATGGTTTAACAAAAAGAACAATGTAACAGAATCCCTAGGCTCAATCTAATGCTGCACCTGTCACTGTTAGCACAAGTAATCACTGGAATCTCCTTTCCTTTTTGTCAAATGAAGGTGTTCACCTCCACACCACCACTGTCCAGTAGAACTGACTTTAACGATGGAAACATTCTATTGGTGTCCTGTCTGATATTGATGATTAAGACCTGAAATGCTGGCACTCAACTGTGGAATTAAATGTTTTATTTTATATCATTTTAATTATCTTTCTGAGACCAATTTAACTAATGTCTAAAAAGCCTTGAACACTATCTTCTGCAAAAATTACTTTTAAATTGCGTTTTCCTTGCTCTGGGATTAGGTCAGCAAATACAAAGCTGAAACCACTGAGCAAGTCCCCTGGCCTGGTGGCTCAGTGGAGAAGGCATCCTCCCAGTGCTGAGGTCACAGGTTCTGTCCCCAGTCGGGGCGCAGAGGAGAGACAATCAATGAGTGCACAACTAAACAGAACTAACTGGAACAATGAGTTGATGTTTCTCTCTCTATCCTTTCCTCTCTCTCTCTCTTTCTCTCTCTCAAGCCAATATAAACATTTAATAACAACAAACTGAGCAGGAAATGACTTGTATTATTCTAAATAGAGAAAATGAAAAAAAATTTGTTTTCATATTTTGGGAGACAGGAAAAGAGAAAGGGAGGCAGAGAGGGAGAGACAGAGAGAGTGTGAGAAGCATCAGATTGCTGCTTCACTTAGTTGTTCCATTTAGTTGTGCACTCACTGACTGCTTTACCCATCCAAGTACTAACCGGGCCCAACCCTGCTTAGCTTCCGAGATCAGACGAGATCGGGCGCGTTCAGAGTGGTGTGGCCGTAGACCTGACTGCTTTTCTATACGCCCTGAACCAGGTTGACCCATGAGGTCTGCATGCCAGGACAACGCTCTATCCACTGAGCAACCCACCAGGGACAGCAAATGTTACAAGAAAAAAAATTGTACTGCATTTATAAAAATACAAAATTTGAGGCTCCCTGATCAATGGTGGTGTAGTGGATAGAACACCAACACAGGACAGTGAGGTCTCAGATTCAAAGCAGAGGTCAATGGCTTGAGCACGGGCTCATCCAGCTTTGGTGCAGGCTCACCAGCTTAAGCGTGGGGTCACTGACTAGCGCGTGAGGTCACAGATATGACCCCATGGTCGCTGGCTTGAGCAAGGGGTCACTGGCTCAGCTGGAGCCTCCCCAATCCCTTGTCAAGGCATGTGTGAGATGCAATCAATGACTAAAGTAATACAACTACAAGCTGATGCTTCTCATCTCTCTCCTGTCTCTTCTATCTCAAAAAAAAAATAAATAAATAAAAAATAAAAGAGGCTGAAATTCATAAAAATAGACAAAGGGCCACATTATAAAAAGTTAAGAGGTTTGCTTAATTCAACTGTTAAAACCCTCTTCCAGTTTGTTTAATCCCTAGACACTCTTAAGGAAGAGTACATAAATAAACAGTATTTGTCTGAGACATTAACAAAGGGATTTCACCTGAAAAGACAGAAAAATAATTTGTCAGGTCAATATATTAAGTTCTCTCAGCATATTTTTATTTAGTCAATTCTTTAACTCAAAATGACACTGAGGTCATGGATGAATAGCTCAGTTGGTTAGTGTTGTCACAACATGCAGAGGCTGTGGGTTCAATCTCCATTCAAGGCACATATGAGAACCAACCAGCCTTGGCCGGTTGGCTCAGTGGTAGAGCGTCAGCTGGCGTGCAGGAGTCCCAGGTTCGATTCCCGGCCAGGGCACACAGGAGAAGCGCCCATCTGCTTCTCCACCCCTCTCCCTCTCCTTCCTCTCTGTCTCTCTCTTCCCCTCCCGCAGCCAAGGCTCCATTGGAGCAAAGATGGCCCGGGTGCTGGGGATGGCTCTGTGGCCTCTGCCTCAGGCATTAGAATGGCTCTGATTGCGGCTGAGCGACGCCCCAAGATGGGCAGAGCATCGCCCCCTGGTGGGCATGCCGGGTGGATCCCAGTCGGGCGCATGCGGGAGTCTGTCTGACTGCCTCCCCGTTTCCAGCTTTGGAAAAATACAAAAAGAATCAACCAATGCCTGACCAACTGGTGGCACAGTGGATAGATAAGAATGCTCAGGTTCGAAACCCTGAGGTTGCCGACTTAAGCACGGGTTCACCTGGCTTGAGTGAGAGGTCACGGGCTTGAGTGTGGGATCATAGACATGACCCCATGGTCGCTGGCTTGAAGCCCAAGGTCGCTGCCTTCAGCAAGGGGTCACTCACTCTGCTGTAGCTCCCCCCTCATCAAGGCACATATGAGAAAGCTATCACTGAACAAATAAGGAGCTGCAACAAAGAACTGATGCTCCTCATCTCTCTCTCTCTCTCCCTGTCTGTCTGTTCCTATCTGTCCTTCTTTCTGACTCTTTAAAAAAAAAAAATCAACCAATCACAGCATGAATGAGTGGACCAACAAATCAATGTTTCTCTCTCTCTGTCTTTCTCCTTTTCTCTCTCTAAAAAAATCAATCCATAAAATATTTAAATAAATGACAAAGTATACAAATTATTTTCAAGTATTTTACACACCTGGAACTTTAAAAAATATTAACATATTAAAGCATGTAAAGACTCAATTTGTTTTTTTAATTTGTATTTTTTCTGAAGCTGGAAACGGGGAGAGACAGACAGACTCCCGCATGCGCCCGACCGGGATCCACCCGGCACGCCCACCAGGGGGCAACGCTCTGCCCACCAGGGGCCGATGCTCTGCCCCTCCGGGGGTGTCGCTCTGTAGCGACCAGAGCCACTCTAGCACCTGGGGCAGAGGCCAAGGAGCCATCCCCAGTGCCCGGGCCATCTTTGCTCCAATGGAGCCTTGCTGCGGGAGGGGAAGAGAGAGACAGAGAGGAAGGAGAGGGGGAGGGGTGGAGATGCAAATGGGCACCTCTCCTGTGTGCCTTAGCCGGGAATCGAACCTGGGACTCCTGCACGCCAGGCTGACGCTCTACCACTGAGCCAACTGGCCAGGGCCTCAATTTTTTTTTAAGGGAGAGGAGGGGAAGAAGAGACAGACTCCTGCATATGCCCCGACTGAATCCATCAAGCAAGTCCACTAGGGGGTGATGCTCTGCCCATCTGAGGCCCTCCCTTGCTATGCTGCAACCAGAGCCACTTTTTTTTAGTGCCTGAGGCAGAGACCATGGGGCCCATCCTCAGTGCCCAGGGCCAACATGTTCTAATTGATACATGGCTGCAGGAGGGGAGAAGAGAGAAAGAGAGAAGGAAGAGGGGAAAGGGTAGAGAAGCAGACAGGTGCTTCTCCTGTGTGCCTTGACAGAGAATTAAACCTGGGACTTCCACACGCCAGGCTGATGCTCTACCACTGAGCCAACTGGCCAGGGCAAGACTCAATTTTTATATATTTCTAAAAATTGGTATATAGAACATATATTTGTTTGCTAATAAAAATAAATGGTGTATATAAGACCCAGTTTTACCATTTTAGAACAAATGGGGACAACAAACTGAATGATGACTCTTACATACCTGGCCCTTTAGCAGGAGGTGGTGGTTTCTTTGGTTTCTATTAAAATAACAAAGTTGAAAGCAGATGAACACTTACATATTAAGTATAGTTAAAATAAATCCTGATCATTAAAAACCAAAATTATACGACTATTTCTCCTCAAACCCTTCCTGCTAAAAATGATAAAATCAAATCCTAACTCCACAAAAGGTCACCGACAAAAATTTATTCTATTAGAATAAATACCTCCTTGATCAAAATTCAAAAATTTCAAAGTTTATCAGTTAGATAAGCCTACAAATTCTTAATGATAAGCAAAAGTGTCCTGTCCTGCCTCCCATAGTTTAAGATTCTTATGTACCATTGCGCTGTCTTTAACAGCTGAGTTGGGTGGGGAGGGAGGGAAGGAAAGGAAGGAAACTCTGCATTTAAAAAGATACATATATCTAGTTTTCATCCTGAACTTCGGAACCGTCCAAGACAAAATAAATGCAAAGGTCTGTTTCCTCAATTTATTCAAATTCTCTGAGATTTATAAGGATTCGATTATTTAATATTTCACTTAATGCATTAAAAAACATGAGGCACATTTCTAAGTATGTGAATTTGGTTTTTCCGAATTAAAAATAACTAATAATCAACAATGAACAATGTATAAGCATCTAGTAAAAAACCAAAAAAATGTGTTCATTAAGAAAAGTATAAAAATGAAGCACACTGAAGGCTGAATCAACCGTGAATCAAACCCAGCGAAGGAAGGGCCTCAGACAGCAGAGGGCTCCACAGAGTAATCTCTGGTAATTTACTTAACAAAATGAAAGACTAAAATGATTTGATTCCTGCACTGGCCTAAATCAAACAGGCTGTCTTGCTGTGTATCTGCACTCTAACTCCCTTTCCCCTCACATATTTTTAAAATTCAGTGAGATCCATCCCTCCATGGGGGTAAAATGGGGGGTCAAGTTGCAGAAAAGCAAAAGATCACAAAAAAAGCTCAGCCTCACTTGATTCGCTGTGAGAAATAAAACAGATTCATTAAATCCTATCAGAAGGCACAGACATTACTTACCGTCCCAAAACTTCACTGACAGAATAACAGTAAGATCTACACTGCCTTATTTTCAACAAAATTAAGTAAAAATATAATTTCTTCCATGCAAGTGCTAATTTGTCTAGTTAGTATGGCCACCTTTCTTTCCTTTAATTATAATAAAGTAATGAGTTTAAGGTTACTCTCCGGTATTACCAGTGGGAAGAAACGAACCAAGAATAAAAGCACAGAACTGAAATAGTGTTTTATTTTCACTAAAATTTAGTTACTTGAAGGTATGAATCTGAAACACCCTCACAAAATGACTCAGTAACAATGTAAAAATCCATTCTTAGAGAAATACTGGCAAAGGGTTCCTTAAACTATTACCATCATTGAAAAACAAAAGCTTACTGGAAAGTCCTTATCCAGCTCACTTATCTGGACAGCAAAGTTGTCTGGAAATACTCCTTCTTTACCATTAAGTTCTCCCCTCCACCAGCCAGCATCTCCAGTCTCCTAAAATGCAAAATGAAGAATAATTAAGATAATAGGGGTTATCTTTAAATAAGAAAAAAATTATAAAATAAAAAAACTATTGAATTCCATTAATTTTACATGAAAAAAAAAAAAGACCGGATCATGAGGTCTCCTAATAGAAAATATTCCTCACATATTATTTCTAGCAGTAGTAATAAAACTGGGTTTAATTTTTTAAAAAATAAGTCAAGAAATTTTAAATTTGATTTATAAGCATAAAAAGTTCTTGAAGAGGAGAAAGGAAAAGGAAAAAAGTGGGAGAAGGGTGAAGACAGAATATGAATTTCCAAGCTATAATCTAGTTACTAACATTTTATATACTAAATACTAATCAAAGTATTCAATTGCTTTAGAAATTAACAGGCTCTTCTTCAATTCCTTCCAAACGCCATCCTTCCATGAGAAATTATTCTACATTGTATGAATATTCAAAATGATACATAGTGAACCACCTGATCATTAGTTTAAAATAACAGAAAGATATTTCAAAGACTAGTCAAAAGAATTATACCAAAACCAAAATATTTATAATTTTGCTCTATTACAAATACTAATTACAGAAGTTTATCCACAACCCAATAATACTGGCTTTTCTTTTGCCTCAATTCATTCCAAGTTATAAAATGACCTCATCCTTTTAAATAGTTGTACTATTTTCCACAGTATAAAGTTTCATAACCATTTATATGTTGAAGGACATTTTTTCTTAGTTATTCTTTGTTGTTTTTAATATTAACAATACAGTCAACATTAGGTGAGAAAAATGGAATGAGGTAGAAGAAGTAAAAACAGAAACCTGGAGGAGGGTTAGGTTAAGAGAAAAAAACACAAAATGATGGGAAAAGTAATTCCAAATGTATCAATTTTAACAATGACAGACAATAAAAGTTTCCTAAAAAAAAAACCAGAACAAAACTATGAGCACTCACTATGTGCTAGGTTTTCAAGACACAGAAACAAACTAGACAAAGTCCCAGCCCTCTCTTCTAGAGCTCACAAGTTAGAGTGGATATAAGAATACTGAGAATTATTCCTATGAATAAATTATATGATATGATTCATTGAAAAACAGAAAAATCTTACCTTACTTATCAAATGGATTATCTCTCCTTCTTTAAAAGTAAGTTCATCTTCATTAGTACCTTCATAGGCAAATAATGTTCTACAGTATTCCTTAGCTAAAATAGAGAATGTAAATAATGTAGTTTATATAAATTGATTCAACAAATACTGTATTTTGTGAGAAGAAATGTATACTAGAAGCTATTAGAATAAATTTAATAATGTCAGCAAATACTATACATGAAATTAAGTAATTTTATTATTCATTCAACTATTACTAAGATCCTACTATGTTCTGGGGGGCGTAAGGGGTGAAACATCACTGAACAAAGCACATTAAAATCCTTGACTTCAAGGTACCTATATCTAGCAGGATTTAATACTCTGATCAAGTAGTACAGTGTTGACAAATGTCTTCAGGAAATCTAATATATTTGAGCATGTTACATTCCTAGTGTGAAAATTTTATTTTAACACTTACCTTTAATTTTACCTTCAGTGTCTGTTTTTGCTATCTCTGTGCTCTGAGCTCTGGATCCTAGAGACTGTATGATTAAAGGCTAGAACAGAGAAGGATGAGGTCAACTATAAATATTTTAAAGACCAAAAGGTATCCCCAATACACCTCTGAAAGCAATGCAACAGTTCTCATTCACAACTTGTGTTAAATATCTAGAAGCAGAATCTGACTCGGCTTTTCCAGGAGCAAACACTGCTTGTGACATGAAGCCTGGGATTCACCAGGAAAGACAAAACGAGCTAAAAGTGTGCCACCAAGTCTTCAAACTTCCTGAGGATCAACACTCAGAAACAGATGTGAATCACAGCTCCACTGCTGTGTCCCTTATGAACCCCCTGGACTGGCAACTGCTAGGTCTGGGCCTCTTCTTTCAAATGCCAATACTCTGGTTTAGCCCATACACACGCCCCTGCTACTCTCGCCTAACAAGAGTGCTCAAGCTGTCCTGAAAGACCTTCTAAAGCAGAGCTAAGTCAACACAGTAACACACTAGCCTTTAGGAAAAAGGCACATACTAATTTTTGCAGTTTTATTCTGTTTAATAAAGATATATATATATATATTTTCCCAGGGACAGAGAGAGAATCAGAGAGAGGGATAGACAGGGACAGATATACAGGAACGGAGAGAGATGAGAAGCATCAATCATCAGTTTTTCGTTGCGAGACCTTAGTTGTTCATTGATTGCTTTCTCATATGTGCCTTGACCGCGGGCCTTCAGTAGACTGAGTGACCCCTTGCTCGAGCCAGCGACCTTGGGTCCAAGCTGGTGAGCTTTGCTCAAACCAGATGAGCCCGTGCTCAAGCTGGCGACCTCCGGGTCTCGAACCTGGGTCCTCTGCATCCCAGTCCGACGCTCTATCACTGCGCCACCACCTGGTCAGGCTAAAGATATTCTTAATATTTATTAAAAAAACATTGTTAGTGTCATTAATTAATTATATGAAGTTATTGAATACAATCATAAGCTTTAGAATTGGAAAGAGGCCCCATATCATGTAATGTCCCTCCTCAAGTGGACATTGCTTCTCCAACATTCCTAGCTGGTATATGGCTATACAACACCACTCCAAAACCAGAAGAATTTCAATCTTTACCTTTAAAACCAAGAATCCATTAGGCCCTATAATCTTAAGGCTAGACAGTTTCAGATCTCAGAGAAGGTACAAAGAACATATTTTCTTTCTTGAAATACTTTAAACCCTTAAGAGTTAAATAAAGACATACAAGTGAGAACTACAAAGGAAACAAAGCCCTAAACGTCATGGCAACAGCCTCGTATCTCAAACAGGTATTAGATATGAAGCTCCCAGAGGTAACACCAGGAACAACAGCTTTAAAATAAATGTTCTAAAAATTGTAGCCATTTTGTCCCCAAAATAAAAACTTAGGTATTTATTTTAAAATCTCTTATTACAGCCTGACCAGGCGGTGGTGCAGTAGATAGTCAGCCTGGGATGTTGAGGACCCAGGTTCGAAACCTCGAGGTTGCGTCTTGAGCGTGAGATCATAGACATGACCCCTTGACCACTGGCTTGAGCCTAAAGGTCACTGGTTTGAGTAAGGAGTCACTGGCTCAGTTCGAATACCCCTCCCCTGTCAAGGCACATATGAGAAAGCAATCAATAAACAACTAAGGTGTTGCAACGAAGAATTGATGCTTCTCATCTCTCTCCCTTCCTGTCTGCCACTCTCTTTCTTAAAAAAACAACAACAAAGAACAAAAAAACAAAAAAAATACTCTTACTAGAGCTTATAATTTATGGTACATTCACTTTGAATTATTTCACAATGCCAGTGAAATGCTAAAGAAAACGTTTTCCACATTTTTAAGAGGGATATAGGTAGATATCACCATTGCTGTCAAAACCACAGGAAAGTTGAGCAGTGCCTAGTAAACTTTTTTTTTCAGGTATATCTGAAATTTATTCAATCTTGTTACAGACTCCCTTCAAATTTATCATGGGACAAATAAATCAAGTATTATTTTTAGAGCTAGAGGTCAGGCATTGCAAAGGAATTCTTTTCACCTAACAAAACTCAGGTTCTTTAAGGTATTTTGTTGAAGTTGAAACAGTGCATGTGCCTTCTGCGTATTTTATTCACATCTTCGCTCTCTGATGTGTATATCTGTTTGCGATGTGTTGTCTTCTGTCTGCCCTATTAGTAAGTAACCTTACAGGGCAGAACTCTGGTTGCCTGCTGCACCTGGAATGGCTGGGCATCTAGCAGACAGGCAAAGTGTGTAAATGGATGGACAAGTGAATGACAGTCCTCACATGCTAACGAAAGACTCTGATACATTGATATTCAGTCTTTTACCGTATGAGTGTCTTCCAAGTGCCCAGTAAACTTAATATCTCATTGCAAATCCATTTTAAAATGGCCCATGCGAGGCCTACTTCAAATTAAAGAAAATAATATAATTTTAACTCTAACTGGCAAAAAGGCCTTGTCTTTTCTATTTTTACACTGTGACAATTAAAACTCTAAAGCTTCCATTAAGGAGAGTTTGTGTTAAATTTATGGCCCTGGCCAGCTTGCTCAGTGGATAGAGCATCGGCCTGGAGTACAGACATCCTGGGTTTGATTCCTGGTCAGGACATGCAAGAGAAGCAACCATCTGTTTGCTTCTCTCCCCCTCTTCTCTCTCTTCCCCTCCCACAGCCAGTGGCTTGACTGGTTTGAATGTTGGCCCCAGGGGCTGAGGACAGGTCGGGGTTGGTTCAAGTGCAGCAGCCTCAAGCACTAAAAATAGCCTAGTACTCCAGCATTGGCCCCAGATGGGGTTGCTGGGTGAATCCCAGTCAAGGTGCATGCAAGAGTCTGCCTCACTATCTCCCCTTCTTGCACCTAAAAAAGCAATTTTTTTTTTTACCACAAAACATTCTAATTTTATAAAAAGAAAATAAACATTAATCACTGTAAACTTCAAAAGAGTTTCTCAGTCTTCTTAACCAATGACTGGCAATCTCAAACTAGGACATTAAGAGTTGCATAGTAACTTTTGCATTTTTAAAAAAAAATTTTTTATTTATTCATTTTAGAGAGGAGAGAGAGAGGGAAAGAGAGAGGAGAGAGAGACAGGGGGGAGGAGCTGGAAGCATCAACTCCCATATGTGCCTTAACCAGGCAAGCCCAGGGTTTCGAACCGGCGACCTCAGCATTTCCAGGTCGACGCTTTATCCACTGCGCCACCACAGGTCAGGCTAACTTTTGCATTTTAAAATAAGAAGTGAGAGAAAGAGTGGAGTTAATCCAGTCAAGTTTATATGCATTACCTTTTCTGATTTTTTCTCTTCTGTTTCACTACTGGATGTTCTTGTCCTAAGCTTCACAGAGCCTTCTTTAAAAATATCTCCAAATCCAACCCCTCGAATCTTCTTTGGCTGTGTAGCTGATCCAGGTGCCGTTTCATTCCCATTCCCCAGAGAGGGGAAAGAGAAGGTAGGCCCAGTCCAAACACTTTCTGAAAGAATAAGTTGTTTTTGAAGAACGATATCTAAAGATCCTGAATATCTTAATATTCTCCTTCCACAGTGTTTATATTCTATACCTCCTAATAAAAAAAGTCAAATAAAAATAATAAATTAAATGATTGAGTACTAACATACCCCAAAGAGTAAGATGTTGTAACATGCAACCCTTAAATTAAGATACAGAACATTTCTGTCACTCCAAAAAGGATCCTTTGTTACCATCTCAGTCAATCCTTCTAGACCAGTGATTTGCAGCCAGTGGGCCACAAGAATTTTTAAAACATGCAATACCTGACTACTTAGTCAGGGGCACCGGCCTCTTTATCCTTAGACAGTCAAACAAAAAAATGACAACAGACAACACAATAATAGCTTCCCAGTATGGATGAATCAAAATTATACCTATTTTTGGTCAGATCTGAAAAAATATATTTTTTGGTGTGCTACAGAATCTCGGTAATTAGTCTGTGTATGCCAAGAGATGGACAATCACTGCTCCAGCTCCAGAAACCTTCCATTTGTCACTACCGGCATGTCCCTTTCAGAGATGTGATCATAGAGCACGTAAACCTTTCCTGCCTGCTGCTTCTGCTAAGCAGGATATGTGTAAGTCATCCATGCTTCCAAACTTCATTCCTTTTTATTATATAATAGATCGTATTCTATTATAGTTATGTCACTATTTATCTACCATTAAGATGTAAGCTACAGGTTTTCCATAGGCAAACTTTACCCAATTTAAAAATTCCCTCTGAGGCTGTTACGGAAATATTTTATCCTAAGTACTGAAGACATAAAACTCGTTGCATTTACTGAGATGACCATATGGTTTTTCTCTTTTAAACTGTTTATATGGTATATTAACTTTTGAATTTGTGGGATAAACCCCATTATTCATAATGTATCATATTCTGTTAGATTTGATGTGGTAATGCTTTATTAAGAATTTCTATATTTATGTTTGTAAGGTAATGGACTGTAATCCCTTAATGACTTCACCAGATTGTGACAAGTCATCAGATGTAAGAAATCAAAGAATTTGCATTAACACTAAATGCTTGATATAATTCACCAATAAAACCACCTAAAAAGAAAAAAAATATATATTTTTTGCATTTTTCCGAAGCTGGAAACGGGGAGAGACAGTCAGACAGACTCCCACATGTGCCCGACCGGGATCCACCCAGCACGCCCACCAGGGGCGACGCTCTGCCCCTCCGGGGTGTCGCTCTGCCGCAACCAGAGCCACTCTAGCACCTGGGGCAGAGGCCAAGGAGCCATCCCCAGCGCCCGGGTCATCTTTGCTCCAATGGAGCCTTGGCTGCGGGAGGGGAAGAGAGAGACAGAGAGGAAGGAGGGGAGGGGGGTGGAGAAGCAAATGGGCGCCTCTCCTATGTGCCCTGGCCGGGAATCAAACCCGGGTCCCCCGCACGCCAGGCCAACGCTCTACCACTGAGCAAACCGGCCAGGGCCCTAAACAGAAAATATTCTTTGTGTGAGAATATTTGACAATGAACCTTCTCTTTTTTTTAGATTATCAAGTTTTTATTCCATCGGTCGGTTTTGGTAAGTTGTACTTTTCAAGACATTTGTATATCTCATCTAAATTGTGAAATTATAAACACTATTTCTTTACTATCCCTGCATTGTCTGATCTGTAGTGACATTCCATTTTTGTCTGATTATCAGTAATATTTCTCTTCTTGCTTTGATCAGTCTTATTATAGCTTTATTGATTCTTTATTTTTTTAAAAAACTCAACTGTTAAATGTGTTCATTTCCTTGACAGCTGATTTATTTTTCATTTCATAATTTTGGTCTCTTATTTCCTTCCTTCCAATTATTTCAGGTTTAATTTCCTCTTTTACTAGATTAAGATAAACATTTAGATTTCCTTTCTTATATTAGCTTTTAAACCTGTAAATTACTTCTCTATGAGTGCTGCTTTACCTGCATTTCACAAGTTTTGATATGGTTTGTTTCTAATTTTATTCATTTCGAAAACTATTATAATTTCCTTCATGATTTCTTCTTTGATCCACAGGTGATTTACAAGTGTTGCTTAATTTCCATATATCGGAGGATTTCCCAAATATCTGTTCTTAAGTAATTCCATTGTAGTCACAAAAATCTACTCTGTATGACTTCAAATCTTTTAAATTTGCTGAGAGTTGTTTGATGCCCAAACATAGGGTCTATCTGGTAAATATTTCATGTATTCTTTTTTTTAAATTTTTTTTTTAATTCATTTTAGAGAGGAGAGGGAGAGACAGAGAGAGAGAGGAGAGACAGAAAGAGAGAAGGGGGGGAGGAGCTGGAAGCATCAACTCCCATATGTGCCTGACCAGGCAAGCCCAGGGTTTCGAACCGGCGACCTCAGCATTTCCAGGTCGACGCTTTATCCACTGCGCCACCACAAGTCAGGCTCATGTATTCTTCAAAAGACTATGTACACTACTGCTGCTATGTTAACTATTGTGTAAATATCAATTAGGTCCACTTAGTTGATGTTAAATCATTATTCTTTTTTTGTCCACTGGTTCTATCGATTACTGAGAGAGGTATGTTCAGATCTATTTGTACTACAGATTTGTTTGTTTCTTTCAGTTCTGGCAGTTTCTGTCTCGTATATTTTGTGCCCTGGCCATTTAGCTCATCTGGTTAGAGCACTGTCATGATATACCAAGGTTGCAGGTTTGATGCCCCGTCAGGGCACATACAAGAATCAACCAATGAATGCATAAATAATAGGAACAACAAATCAATTTCTTTCTTTCTCTCTCTCTAAAAATCAATTTAAAAAATTCAAAACATTCTCAACAAATCCCTGTATTTCAGTCTCACTCTTCTCCCACCCACATTCAACAATGCAACCAAACCAATCTACCTCAAAAACAATCTAATCATTTCACTCCTCTTTAAAGGCTTTTTGGTGACTGGATTTAGCATATTAGTAATGCTTTCCAAGTTTGGCCCAATAATTTCTCCAGCCTCAACACTCAACACCCAACTATATACTTTACAATCTCTTGGAATTAAAATGCGCAAGGATCTTGAAAATACTGTGCTCTTTCTTCAATCTGACACAAACTTGTCTAGGGATTTCCTACCCATTCAAGGATCTCAATCTGTAACTTCCTGTGGGCGCATTCCCTCATACCCTATGTTTGAGTTCTTTCCAATACATCTTATTTAGTAGTTATCTGTCCCCCCAAAGGTACAAAAGCTTAAGTTTTGGGGTTTTGTTGGTGGCAAAGACAGAGTCAGAGAGAGGGGACAGATAGGGACAAACAGGAAGGGAGAGAGATGAGAAACATCAATTCTTCCTTGCGGTTCCTTAGTTGTTCATTGATTGATTTCTCATATGTGCCTTGACCCCAGGAGCTACAGCAGACCGCATAACCCCTTGCTCGAGCCAGCAACCTTGGGCTCAAGCTGGTGAGCCTTGCTCAAACCAGATGAGCTCGCGCTCAAGCTGGCGACCTCAGGGTCTCGAACCTGGTCTTCGGCATCCTAGTCCAACACTCTATGCACTGCGCCACCGCCTGGTCAGGCACAAAAGCTTAAGTTTGGAGAAGAATCATGTAATGAGCCTATATTAACAGCTCATTACTTTATTCCCAGAACCTTGCACAATATGCCCCAAAATAAGAACTCAATATACTGAATAAATAAATATATGAATTTCGAATTAAGTAGTCTTTATATTTAGAATTTTCCTTCCCTGGCTTTGAATTTCAAATTTCATATTTAAGAATATATTGATTCCTGCCTGACCAGGTGGTGGCGCAGTGGATAGAGCATTGGACTGGGATGTGGAGGGCCCAGGTTCGAGACCCTGAGGTTGCCCAGTTTGAGCATGGGCTCATCTGGTTTGAGCAAAAGCTAGCCAGTTTGTTCCCAAGGTCACTGGCTCGGGCAAGGGGTTACTTGGTCTGATGAAGGCCTACAGTCAAGGCACATATGAGAAAGTAATCAATAAACAATTAGGGTGTCGCAACAAAAAACTGATGATTGATTCTCATCTCTCTCCGTTCCTGTCTGTCTGTCCCTATCTATCCCTCTCTCTGACTCAATCTCTGTCTCTGTAAAAAAAAAAAAAAGAAAGAAAGAAAAAGAATGTATTGATTCCATGGAAAATGCTGCTGTACCCACATATTATTGCTTGTTGCTCTCTCTGGGTTAAAAGTACACAAAAAGACAGTTGTATAGGCATGATTAAAAGAAAATAAAGAGACAAAAGGCAAACAAATGGGCTAAAACAGTGAGAATTCTCTAATATACATACCCCCATATATTAAATAGCATAGTTAAGTAAAAAAGATCAGAACAGAATTCCGATTGTGATTTTTACCACTCCATGGTTGCATTATCTCAGAGTTTAAATTCTTTTTTTCTTTATCAAGTGAGAGGTAGAGAAATAGACTCCACATGCACCCAGACCCAGATCCAACCAGTAATGTCCTCCCCCACTCCCCAGGTCTGGGGCTGATGTTCTGCCCATCTGGGGCCATGCATGTAACCCAGCTATTTTCAGCACCTAAGACGATGATACACTCGAGCCATGGCTGCAAGAGGAGGAAGGGAGGGAGGGAGGGAGACAGAGAGAGAGAGAAAGGGGAGAGGGAGGGGTGAAGAAGCAGACTGTTGCCTCTCCTGTGTGCCCTGACTGGGAATCGAACCCGGGACACCACACAACAGGCCAATGCTCTACCACTGAGCAAATAACCAGGGCCAGACTTTAAATTCTTCACTTTTAAAACAGGAGTGAACTGGGCCTGCAGGGTGGGTGAGCGGATAGAAGGTCAATCTGGTGCAACAAGGCCGCAGGTTTGGTCCCCAGTCAGGGTACGTAAGAAGTACCAATGAATGCACAACTAAATGGAACAATAAGTTGATGCTTCTCTTTCTTGCTAATCAATGGAAAAATAAAAAAAAAAAAAACCTCAAAAAACAGGACTGAACTAACTTCCTCCAAAGTTATGAGAATTTTCACTGAGCCAATGTTCTAGAAACTAGGTGCGCAGCAAAGAACAAAACAAAATGTATGCTCTAACATGGGGGGTAGACATGCAATAAGAAAATTAATAAGGAATAACAAATAAATCAAAGAAAAAGCAAGAAGATAGGGAGTTAAAGAGCAGCAGCTGGGAGCTTTGGCTGTTTTAGACAGAGCTGTCAGGAAAGGCCTCCCTGAAACGTGACTTCTGAGCAGACTACGGAAGTCAGTTTTCTGGGGAAAACGGAAAGCACATCCTCCTGAGCAAGTGAGTAGAATGTGAAAGTGGCAAAATACTCTAAACAAGAAAAGTTACATATATTTAAGCAAAAAAGTCATTTCATTATAAAAAGGGAATAATAACACTTGCCTTGAGAAGTAAAGCATTTTGTAAAATTGAATACTAAAAAAATTTTACCTTGAGATTTTATATAGAAACCAATCTACAGTAATAGAACAAATTATGAATTCACCACATTCCTATAAAAAATGTAACAGTGGCTCTTATAACTTTTAGTCTATAGTTCTTCAGTGAAAACTGAGGGCATAAAAATAAAACCCATGAAGGCTTAGGTAATATTGTTCACCTTTAGTCTAGAGTCAGAATTATCTTCTCAGCGTAATAGCTAGAATGTAATGGTCAATCCAAGAACATCATTCCATATATTTCAGTTACTGATTCAAAGAAGAGAACATAAGAGCTCTACCAAAAGTAAAGAAGTATAAGGAGAAACTATAATAATCAAACTGTGGGAGATGTGGCATTCTAAAACTGTAAACAAAAAGTAACATTTTATAATACACAGTCAACTATAATTTCTGTAACAGCTACTAGAAACACACACTATTTTACAAAAAAGAACGTCAAATACAAATTATAGGCAGAGAATATTACAGTTTGTTAGAACACAGAAAAAGTGAACATCAATTGCTGAAATCATAATGCATAAAATCAAAATCTTGAATGAAAACTGAAAGGACTATATATTTTTATCATTAAAGTTTTAAAGTCCTTAAAAAGCACTCACTTCCTGGCATTCAAATCAATGTTCGAAAATTCTCTGCCTAAAAATTAAGAGTAAAAAAAAAAAAAAGAAATTATAGTGTGCTTAAACCACTCACTTACCACCCCATAATCAGAAAGCTCCATATTTAGAATGCTTGTTATTATAAAGGGGTTAAGCAAGCAAGAAAGTATATTTTTAACAGATACAACCCTGCAAGGTTACTAGAATTCAAATAAGGCTAAATAGTGCAAGAAAATGCCAAAAGTATTTATAATTACAAAAATAATAAACTACATCCAAATTTAAGTTTGATTTCTTTAGCTGGTGGTCCCATATGGACTTTAAATTTGTACATATTTTGGCCCTGGCTGTTTGGCTCAGTGGTAGAGCATTGACCCAGTGTGTGGAAGTCCCAAGTTCAATTCCCAGTCAAACCAAAAAGGAGAAGCAACCATCTACTTCTCCACCACTTCTTCCCTCCTGTCTGTCTGTCTATCTCTCTTTCTTCCTCTCCTGCAGCCATGGCTTGCTTGATTAGAGTGCATTAACCCCAGGTACTGAGGCATTAAAAATAGTTTGGTTGCAAGCACTGGCCCCAGACAAAGATCTCTGGGTGGATCCCAGTCAGGGCACTTGTGGGAGACTGTCTATTGCCACCTCTCCTCTTGGAAAAATAAGAAAAAAAAAGTGCATATTTTAAGGGCTCACAATTTATGTAACATCATAAAAATCATTTCGCCATAAGCTTTAATTAATACCAAATTTTAGTATTAAAAATATAAGAATAAAACAAATAAAATAGAATCCAATACCTATAAAACATAAATACCAACATGAATCTTCAAGGGACAAGAGCTAAGGAATAAGTGTGCCATTAAATTTAAGCCAAATGGGGTATACAGCACAATCAAATGTCAAAATAATCTGGAGATGTTTTCTCTCAACATACGTACCCTGATTTATCAATGTCACTGCATTAAATTTAATAAATAAATTAAAAAAAATTTAAGCCAAATGTTTTCAGTTCTCTTATGATTTTTATACACCCTTAAAACATTAAGTTTTGACTTCGGAATCGGTACCAAGTATTCTCAAAGAAGTACACCAAAAAAGAGTAAGTCTACTTGTTATGACTCCTCCATTTATTCCTAGCTCAATGACTGTCTTTCAGTTTGTTAGAACACAGAAAAAGTGAACATCAATTGCTGAAATCATAATGCATAAAATCAAACTCTTGAATGAAAACTGAAAGGACTATGTATTTTTATCATTAAAGTTCTAAAGTCCTTAAAAAGCACTCACTTCCTGGCATTCAAATCAATGTCTTTCAATGGACTCAGCACCTACACTGAAGATTGACTTCAGCATCTTTGACTTCAGGAATTTTTAAATTTTCTGAGGTAGACAGGACATTTGCAAGCCCAGATCAAAGCTGTAAGCAAGTATATCTTAAGTGGGAAGAAATAAGATAACAAAGGTATTATCATTTCATAATCAAGGTACTAAAGGTTTACTTTAGACTTAAGCAGATATCAGAGGAAAAAACAAATTATTTTCCTAGATATTCAGTTCATTTTAAGACCTAGTCAAAAGCTTTTTAAAAAATTTTAATGGGATGACATTAATAAATCAGGGTGCATATGTTCAGAGAAAATATCTCCAGGTTATTTTAACATTTAATTATGTTGCACACCCATCACCCAAAGTCAAATTGTCTTCCGGCACCTTCTATCTGGTTTTCTTTGTGCCCCTCCCCCCACCCTTCCTTTTCCTTCCTCCCCCCTCCCCCACCCTGGTAACCCCCACACTCTTGTCCATGTCTCTGAGTCTCGTTTTTATGTCCTACCTATGTATGGAATCATGCAGTTCTTAAGTTTTTTCTGATTTACTTATTTCACCCTGCATAATGTTATCAAGATCCATCCATGTTGTTGTAAATGATCTGATGTCATCATTTCTTATTTTAAAAGTAGATAAACCAAAGCTCACAGTTCCAAAGTAAGACAGAGTTTCCAAAAATACAAAATAAACACTAGGTGATATATAATGTTGATTTATATTCAAAAATTTTTTAAATAGTCTACCTGAATCCTCCTGGGCATCATGAGTTTCACCATCATCAGTTACCTCTAATTCTTTCACAAAATTTGAGGGAAACAGTCCCAACTTGTTGTTCAGAGTCCCACTCCACCAGCCTTCTTCTACCTGAAAAAAATTCATAACTCAAAATAATAAAAACTTCTCTTAAATGAAATTCTTCCTTCTATGGGAAAATTAATCTACAGAAGTAAATAAGCACATTATTGATAGGTAAAAAGAATTTTTTAAAGAGTAAACTATTCATTGTCAAAACATACTTAGCAGTACACACAGCATGTCTATTTTTTCTGTTAGAAAATTTTTTTTGGAGGTACGTTTATTAAAGCTGGAGACAGTGAAGCAAGGAAAGGGCTCCTTCGTAGGAAGAGCGACGGGAAGTCAGGAAAAGGAGGCCTCAGAAGCCTGGGAAGGAGCTGCCTCTGCCCACTGCTCCCCGAGGTGCAGGTCTCATGGGGACCCTTAGGGTTTCGGAGATACGAGCCTGAGAGGGTGTGCTCCCAGGAGGGAGAGCCTACTTAAAAAGTTACCCTGAGAGGAAAACAATGAAAGGGCTGGATATGTAAAGGCTGAATAAGAATTTTCCAGGTAAAAAAGCATGTGAAAAAGAAGGTGACATAAAAATTAAGAACTCTTTCATGAAACATATATAATTGAAACATGAGGTAGCTAGAAGACAGGCTGGTTGAGAAAAAGGGAAGGCAGTAATTGTGAAAGTTCAGTAGTTGTCAGCAGACTTTAAGAAGGCACCAAGGTTTGGGAGTTCTTCGACCCAGGTGTGATGGAGGTAGGAAGACCAAACTGGAACAGGCACAACAAAGGAAAAACTATTATCTACACTTGGAATCCCAAATTGGCAGCAACTAGGTAGTTAGAGTATATAACCCTGAGACCTCTCCCCACTACAGTAAGCAAGCAAGCCAAACGGAGAAGCTACATAACGGCTCTCCACAGGCAGTCCTAATCTCCGAGTCTGCTAAGCACCAGACATGTCAGCGAAGGAGCCTTCCCATGATTCCACCAGCACCCAACCTTGCATCTTCCCAGTTGAGGCCCTCAGACGTCACAGAACAAACACAAGTCACCTTTGCTGTGGCCTATCCCCTATCTGAATTTGTAACCCATATACCCATGAACCTAATGAAACAGCGGTCCTTTGCCACAAAGTTTGGGATAGCAGGTCATGCAGCAAAAAGTAATCTGAACAGCTAATCACTTATCTTCTATGATGCAATCTCTTTATATGTTAAATTGGGATGAAAATTCCTATCCTAAGGTTGTTAAAGATTTAAAGAAAATTGGCCCTGGCTGGTTGGCTAAGTGTCAGCACAGCGTGTAGAAGTCCTGGGTTCAATTCCTATCAGGGCAGGCAGGAGACAAATCCATGTGCTTCTCCACCCATTCCCCTCCCCATTCTCTCTCTCTCTCTCACCCTCCAGCAGCCACGGCTTGAATGGTTCAAGCAAGGTGGCCTCGAGTGCTGAGGATGGCCTCATGGCCTTACCTCAGGCACTGAAATAGTTTTGTTGCCGAACAATGGAGCAGTAGCCCCAGATAGGCAGAGCATTGCCCTGTAGGGGACTTTCCGGGTGAATCCTGGTCAGGGTACATGTGGGAGCCTGTCTCTCTTCCTCCCTGCGAAGGAAGGAAGGAAGGGAGAGAGAGAGGGAGGAAGGAAGGAAAAGGAAAGGAAAGGAAAGGAAAGGAAAGGAAAGGAAAGGAAAGGAAAGGAAAGGAAAGGAAAGGAAAGGAGGGAGGGAGGGAAAAAAAGAAAAGAGAAAAAAGAATAGAGAAAGAAAAAAAGAGAGAGACAGAGAGAGAAGGAAAGGAAGGTTCGAAGGAAATACTAAATGTGAAACAGTTTTGCTGACATAATATAGGTTCATAACCATTAACTACCATTACCACCTAATAGAAAGAAAACAGAATTGCCTGTTGTATAAACACACTGAAACTTAACATAAACCTAGTGATAAACTACATCACATGGTATCAGAACACAGTATCAATCCCTGTGAGAATATATAATGTCAAAACATACTGTGCAAATGAGAACTTCAGCTGCCAAATAAAACTCTAATATTCCTTTAATGATAAAGGCAGAGGTATGAAAGTTATTTAAAAAATATTTTTAAATATCATTCAAAGATACTAGGGAAAAGTGTTTAATCTCAGTCTAAGTTAAATATCATTCTAAGATGAGGAAAAAGTGTTTTTGGTTAGTACTTCAATGTGATAATTTACACAATGCAAAGCTTTTTAAAGGTTCTGCTTTTGTATTCCTATTTTACTACTTTGTGCCAAAAGTGAATTCAGAATCAATGGAAACGTGTATTTATATTCCTAACTACTTATATTAATTTCTAGTTTACAGATAAGACAGCCAGATATTAAATCATTAAAAATCCATTTTAAAGTCTATACCTTAAAATTGTTATAAAAAAACAATGAAACTTGCAGAAAATTCTAACAAAAAATAAATAGTCTTACAAAGAATTTCTCAATACCCAAAGCATCCAATCTAATTGCTGCATCATCTCTAACACATGGTTTCTCACCTCTTCATTAATATCAATAACCTCTCCCACTTTCAGTTCCAGCTCATCATCATTTTGTGGAATGTACTCAAAGAGAACTTTACACTGCCGCTTCTTGGTCTCTAAGAAAAGCAACATAAAAAGTTAGGTTAAGAAAGATTATTAAAACAAACAAAAGCACCTTTGTTTTCACAGTATGCTTGTCATAGGATTTACATACATGAACAAAAACAGAACATGTAAGCATTCTAAGCAGCTAACCATACTCAGTTCTGGTTAGCTTTCCACCTTGCTCCCACATTATAATCAATTCACCCCAAAATAAATTCAAACCAACTACAAATAAGGTATAAGGCTCACAGCAATGAAATCATGTATGTATCTGATCCCACTAATTATACAAAAGTAACATATCCACTGCCAGTTTTGAGACTAGAAATACAGACAATAAAAGACACTTGTTTGTACAAGTGTATCACATTCAAGTCCTCTAAGCCAGTGATTTTCAGACTACTTCCTGATCAAAGTCAAGGAATACTTAAAAGGCACTAATTTAAGAATATGTGTTAAAAAAAAGGGGGGGGGAATGCAGAAACCTAAAAGGTATTTATCTTTTTTTATAGCTGTTTTCTGACAGACAAAAATCAAACTCATATAGGTAAAGATAAAAATAATTTTACCTTAGCTTCTCAAACAGGCTTCATTTACTCAGACAAGTAATGACCATTTATAATAACCATCCAGGTTTGTGGTTCTCAACTTCTTTTAAACTCTTAACAATTGAGAATTCAGATTCACTCCATCTTTAAAAGTGAATCATTAAAGCAGCTATGAGTAGATGACCAAGTATGATTGATTAAAGAATTGCTTCTTGCTACTCAAAAAAATCAAGAGCAGGCTGAGACTTGGAAGGGCAGCAATGGAAGAATTAGGAAAAATCATCAAAAGCAAAGATGTGTTATTAGAAACCAAGGCTAAGATCATCCACACTCTCATATTCTAAATTACTATCTACAAATGTGAAAGTTGGACAGTGAAAAAGGCCTATTAAAAAAATTGATTCATTTGAAATATGACATTGAAGAAAAGCAACATGTATGGAGTCCCTTGACCATCAAAACGATGAACAAATGGGTCCTAGAGCCTGAAACATTGCTGGAGGCAAAAACAGCAAAACTGAAGCTGTTCTTCTTTGGGCACATCATGAGAAGGGGGTTACCTCAGCTCTGACAATTTACAGAGCTAGCTAAGAAATTAACACAAAAAAATAACTCCAGCTGAACTCCCAAAACAAAAGATCACTGCAACCAACATCTCAGAATAATTTCAAGTAATAATTGAAATATAGTGACTTTACGTATACTGTAGGAAAACATCTCATCTCTTAAACTAGAAATAACTATATTCCCAAAATACATTTGCAAGTTGTTCAAGTTGTTGAAGTGACCTTAAGAAAATGTGTCTGGCCCTGGCCAGTGGCTCAGTGGATAGAGCGTCAGCTCGGTATATGGATGTCCTGGGTTCGATTCCTGGTCAGGGTACACAGAAGAAGTGACTATCTGCTTCTATCCCCCTCCCTCTCACCCTTCTCTCTCTATTCCCCTCCCACATCCAGTGGCTCCAGTGTGGCCCTGGCACAGAGGTTAGCTCAGTTGATCCAAGTGTGTCAGCCTTAGGTGCTAAAAATAGCTGGGTCCTCAAGCATCATCCCCAGATAGGGTTGACTGGTGAGGATCCTGGTTGGGGTGCATGTGGGAGTCTGCCTATCTCCCCTCTTCTTACCTTAAAAAAAAAAAAGTGTTCAACTTGACTGCTGGTGGTGCACTGGCAAGATGTCCCAGGTTCAAAATCCCTAGGTCGTTGGCTTAAGCGCAGGCTCACTAGCTTGAGTGTGGGGTCACTGACTTGAGCGTGGGATCATAAACATGATCCCATGGTCGCTGGGTTTAGCAAGGAGTCACTGGCTCGGCTGGAGCCCCCCCCCCCCATAGTCAAGGCATGTATAAGAAGCAATGAACAACTAAAGTGATGCAACTACAAGTTGATGCTTCTCATCTCTCTCCCTCCCTCCCTTCCCCTCCCCACCTCTCACTAAAAAAAAAAGGAAGAAGAAAATGTGTTTATAAATGAGTACTTTGCAGTTAGCACTTCATAAATGAGGGGAAAATGATCTATATTATTAAAAAGAAAAATCTATTTTGGCCCTGGCAAGTTGGCTCAGTAGTAGAGCATCAGCCCGGTGTGTGGATGTCCAGGGATTGATTCCCAGTCAGGAATCACAGGAGAGGTAACCATCTGCTTCTCCGCCCCTCCCCTCCCCTTCTCTCTCTCCCTTTCTCCCTCTCCCTCCCCACTTCTCTTCCCCCCCCCCATCCTCTACAGTAATGGCTCGATTGGTTCAAGCACATCAGTCCCAGGCACTGAGGATGGCTCCACAGAGCCTCTGCCTCAGGAGCTAAAAATAGTCAGTTAGGGGCCTGGTCCCAGACCAGTAGAGCATTAGCCACAGATGAGGCTGCCAGGTGAATCCTGTTTGGGGCACATGCAGGAGGAGTCTGTCTCTCTATCTCCCCTCCTCTCACTTGGAAAAGAAGAAGAAAAAACTATTCTGTTCAGGGTGCATGTCATAGAAAATCTTTTGTATCTTTCTGATAATCTTAGGCCTTTAAAAAAATGTAGCTTGCTTTTTAATGAATATATGTATCTTTTAAAAATAATTTAAAGTAAAAAAGAGTATTAATTAGTCCCCCATCCCCAAGCAGATAAATTACCTTTAAGCAGCCTAGTTATATTTTAACCAAAAACCTTAATTTTTCTTTCTCATATTAAACATAATTCTCTACTAAGTGTTTTTTTCCAACGTAGGCTGCAAAATTATTCATTTTTCAAAGAAAAGAGCCACATTAAATAAAAACTTCTAAATAGCCTCTATTATTACAAAATGCAAATCACATATTCTAAAAAATTTTTTTCACATTTTTATTTCCATATAGTTCACTTCTAAGTTGACGTGACTGCCTCTATAGAACTCATTAATTGGCAGCAAAACTAGAGGAATTTTCAGATTTTTCACATTTTCAAAAGGCATAATCAATGCCCACACATATTAATAAATATTTACTTAAGTGCTACAATGTATCAAAACTTCTGCTAAGCACTAAAAATATAAAACAATGCATATAATAGCAGAGTTGGCAATAAAAGAATGATAAAATTAATTTTTAAAAAATCGCAACTAGTATTTTATTACAAATAATTTCCATATAAATTTTCAGATCTCTTACAATACTATATCAAGAAATCTTTTTAAATAGTATAAGTAGACGTATTAACAAGGAAGAGAATAAAGGAGGAACAACAAAAGCAGGGACAAATTTCATGTCTTTTATGCACCAGTACTAGTCTAAACTTCTCACAAACATCTCCCACACAACAGACCACATGAATGTACTAGCATCATTTTACCAGAGAAACAGGAACTCAGAAGTTAAATACCTTGCTTAAGAGCACAGAGCTAAAGACAGGCAAGACTAGTTACAGTGACTTCTGACTCTGAAGCCTGTTATCTTCCCCTATATCAGGGGTCCCCAAACTATGGTGCTGGCCCGCATGCAGCCCCGAGGCCATTTATCCAGCCCCCCGTCGCACTTCCGCAAGGGGCACCTCTTTCATTGGTGGTCAGTGAGAGGAGCACAGTATGTGGTGGTGCCGCAAAGCGCAGCGTCGCTCACGTACAGTACTACTTCCAGTGAAGCGGGACACACGCGTCAGGGCTCCGGAAGCGCGTCATATCACTTGTTACAGCTAGCAGTGACAAATATGGAACCGGACATTGACCATCTCATTAGCCAAAAGCAGGCCCATAGTTCCCATTGAAATACTGGTCAGTTTGTTGATTTAAATTTACTTGTTCTTTATTTTAAATATTGTATTTGTTCCCGTTTTGTTTTTTTACTTTAAAATAAGATATGTGCAGTGTGCACAGGGATTTGTTCATAGCTTTTTTTATAGTCCGGCCCTCCAACAGTCTGAGGGACAGTGAACTGGCCCCCTGTATAAAAAGTTTGGGGACCCCTGCCCTATATCATCATGTTGCCTCCTTCACAGACTGCAGTGCTTTAACATGGCTCATGCAGTCTAGCAATGTTGAATTTTTGTTCCCTGAAAATACACTTGCTTATATCAATGGATCTTCTAAAGGAAGCAATTCTATCTGGAATTCTATAATCCCCCCAAAAATCCATCAAAAGTTAAAAACACAATGATTTAGTCACATGGCTGAATCTTCTGTAAATATTCTTTCTTACCCTCAGCAATAAAAAATCATAATACTTAGGCCATTAAATGAAAGATTCAAGCTGTTCAAGATTCTAGCTGTCCTACTGAGATATACGACTTTTGATTAAGACAATCAAAATCTTAGAAAATATTATTTTCACTATCATGAAGAAAAAGCTAATGACTAGGGATGCAGTATCATGTCTACAACATATACTAAACTGACTCAGTTTTTAAAAATGTATCTATGTATGTATATAGACATAGAGATAAAGCCAATGTGACAAAATATTAACAGCAAACTTAAATGAATACTATATTCACTGCACAATTATTCTTCAACTCTCTGTCAATTTTTAAAATTTTCAAAATATAACAAAGTTAGAACATCCTATCCCATTCACTTGAGAGGCTGTACCTGGGAAGAAGTCATTTGAATGAGACTTTTTCTCCCTATGAGTTAGAACATTAATGTCAAAGATCGGAGCCTGAACTAATACAATCGTTTGTTGTTGTTTTTTAAAATGTAAGCTGTAAAGATGTATTGTATTCTGATAGTATTCAGAATTTTCATTACTTTCTTCAGTGCTGACTCAAAATCAGGAGGCATATTATCTGCTACCAACTTTATGGGGAATTAAGCACTGTGTAGACAGGCATTCTAGTCAACTAACTCTTCATGTAACAATATCACTTATTTCTGCATGACTACTAGTGACCTATCAGTATCAACCTCAGTGTATCTTTTATATACAAAACAATTATTAACTAGATGGAAAATCACTTCTGCAGTTTCCGCTATAAGAAATACAAGTTACAAGCCCTGATACATTTCCTCACAACTGCCAAGAGTAGATTAACATCCAACGTCCATTTTTTCTCACATATAAAGTGAAATATCTAATAAACTTATAAGAGTCAACTTTGTCCTAGAAAACATTACTCTGTGCTAGCCCTAGAAAATCTGGTTTGTTTGACCAAAGTCGTCATGCTTAACTTGCACACAAAGCAAAGTGTCAATGGCTTCATGGCTAGACTCACAAAAATGCCAACACTGTTTTGGCTTTGGAGATTACAAAAAAAAAAAAAAAAAAAAAAGGAGGCTACCAGTACAGTTTCCAGATATTCAACAATCACACTATTGATTTGAACATGTCCTTTTTAGCTGCTTATACAAAATTCAACACATGCAGATTCACTTGACTCGGCAGATTTAAATAGAATATTCATCAATCTGCTGTGTTTATCACCATCAACTTTTACAATGATTTTACATTTTTTTGAAATTTATCGATTTTACAGAGAGAGGGAGGGAGAGAGAGAGAAACACTGATTTTTTTTGGTTCCACTTATTCATGATGTCATTGGTTGATTCTTGTATGTGCCCTGATTAGGGACTGGACCTGCAACCTTCACATATCGGGACGATGTTCCAACCGAGCTACCTGGCCATGGCCATAAGGTTTTTAAAATATATATATTTTATTAATACTAGTAGTATCCACTACTACTTAACATTGCAACTATCCATTTTAAGAAACTAGTCTATTTTGTGAATTAAGGATATGATACAAACTAACAGTAATGAAAAAAAATCAGATTAAAAAAACAAAAACAAGTTTGCTTTTCCTGGAAAAGCAATCTGAAAGCAAAACCAACCTGTACCATGTTTTAAATGTTAGCTAGCACCAAGCGAACAATTTAGTCCTTGTGGCCCGGGCACATGAAAACAAGTGACAGAGGACCTTAAGAAAAACCCTAAGCCTGACCAGGCGGTGGCACAGTGGATAGAGCGTCGGACTGGGATTCAGAGGACCCGGGTTCGAGACCTTGAGGTCGCCAGCTTGAGTGCGGGCTCATCTGGTTTGAGGAAAAGCCCACCAGCTTGAACTCAAGGTCGCTGACTCCAGCAAGGGGTTACTTGGTCTGCTGAAGGCCCGCAGTCAAGGCATATATGAGAAAGCAATCAATGAACAACTAAGGTGTTGCAACACGCAATGAAAAACTAATGATTAATGCTTCTCATCTCTCTCCGTTCCTGTCTGTCCCTCTCTCTGACTCACTCTCTGTCTCTGTAAAAAATAAATAAAATTTTAAAAAGAAAAACCCTAAGCCTCCTGGCACCAACTACAGAATGTTTTTCTTCCTTACAAGAATAAGAATTATGACCCATGTTCTCGAGAAAGGTAAAATTTAGTGTCCTTTTCTATTAGAAGACAAAATAAAATATTCATAACCTTGCAGCCCTTTATCTAGCCTTTAATTAGAAACTTTTTTGTCTCTCTATAGTGCAGTTGAGATAGTGAAAGTGGTAAATGGATTTTACAGTAGACAAAGGTCATAAATAGCCCTCTGAGGGTCTAAAAATTCTCTTGGTGAATAGAAATTCTACATAAAGCTTTACCTGTAGGATGTGGACATACTGTGTTATCTGTCCCCCAATCTCTAAACAAACAATTTAAGGGTCCAGGACAATCAGAATTACGGAAATTGTCTACCTTCAGCCAGTGGACTGAAAACAGTACGAATATCTAATTATTGTTTGTACATTGCAATTATGGGACACAAAGAACACATAAAACTCTTTAATTGGTCTGTCTCAGTGTCAAGAAATTTGTTTCATTTTTATGAAAATCTGGTTTTGTTTTATGAGAATATTCAAAGAGTGAAAGTACAGGTTTCCTGAAACTTCACAGACAATAAATAACATAGAAAGTAACAGGTATATGTAAACAAAATTTCTTTATTGTGGACTATTTGGTACTGCAAAGAATCTGAAAACCATAATATCAAAGACACTGATAAATGCATTTATTTACTACTTATTAAATGAAACTAAACACAGTAATCAGTATTCAATCTCTCAAGGGGTGTCATGTTTTACTACTTTACTATGCTATCTAAGCCTGACCTGTGGTGGCACAGTGGATCAAGTGTCCACCTTCAATGCTGAGGTTGCTGGTTCAAGACCCCGGGCTTGCCCAACAAGGCATATCCGAGAAGCAACTACATACTACAAGTTATTGCTTCCTGCTCCTCCATCTTTCTCTCTCTCTCTTCTCTAAAAAAAATCAATAAAGTCTTAAAAAAAAAAAAGCTATCAGTTCCCATAACTGTTGCACTTCTTTGTCCAGGTTTAATGTTTAACGTTTTTTTATATCTTTCCCAATGCGTCAAGCTTTTTGAGAAGAGCAATATTAGGTTTTATTAACCACTTTTCTCACCAGCAGCAAAAATACTGTAAAACTCTAGCATTTGAATGATCAAAGGTAGTGGTCCCCAACCCCTGGGCCGTGGACCAGTACTGGTCCGTGGGCCATTTGGTGCCGGTCCGCAGAGAAAGAATAAATAACTTACATTATTTCCGTTTTATTTATATTTAAGTCTGAACGATGTTTTATTTTTTAAAAATGACCAGATTCCCTCTGTTACATCCGTCTAAGACTCACTCTTGACGCTTGTCTCAGTCACGTGATACATTTATCCATCCCACCCTAAAGGCCGGTCCGTGAAAATATTTTCTGACATTAAACCGGTCCGTGGCCCAAAAAAGGTTGGGGATCACTGATCTAAGGTAATAAGACAGATTTCAACTCATGTCTGATTTCAAATGTGGTGCTCTCTAGGCTAAACTATTCCCCCAACATATTTACAGAGTACTAAATATGTAAATGTCTTTCTACTGGGCCAATCACCTTGGAAAATTGCATGGTTATATTCAGATGTCTAACCACTAAAGAAAAGTACTATCAAAATTCCACCACCTATCAATATTGTTTAAGGGTAAGCATATTAAATAAAATGCATTGAAATAAATTTAAGGCAGTGTTAACTATTCAACACAGCCTATAACACTAATAATAAAACAAAGCCTCATGTTCTAATTTATAATTCCCACAGAGTTGTCGGCACCTCGTACTAACCATCTTATGAAGAATGACTACATGGACCAACGCCCGGTAACATGAGAGTAAGTGGAAGTCTCTGCACTAGGCTGCAAAAAAATTGAGATCATTTTTCTTAACATCATTTATGTACAGCTACAAGACATCCTCTATTCTGAATTAATTTAACAGTAAAGAAATTATTTACATACTCTTCTTAATGTTTTTAGTTTGTGGATGTGGCTGAATTCCTCCAGCTGGTAGTCCATAGGTGCTTATTCGTTGTACAAGACTTGCTACATTCCCATGCCTTTCCCGTTTGACAGGCAAATGGTCATCTTTGGATTCTGTCTCTCTCTTAATTTCCTATAAAAGGGGAAATCAGTAAATATGAAAATAAGTTAATTTTATTAAATTCTCAAATGTGAAATAGCAAAACACAGGTACAGTGATTATTATATAAAACATATCAACAGTTTGCAACCTTTTTCTCTGCCCACACAAATTTAAAGAATGCAGCACACTTTGGCAACAGTGGCTCATTATGAGTTTAAGTCTTATCAAAATTGGAGACACAGGTAAAGAAGAGGAGGATGAAACACCACCTCCACCCTAACACACACATTCACCCTGAAATACATAAACAAACTCGGGGTAGACAAAGTTTCTATAAAGGGTCAAATAGTAAAAGACGTTAAAATCTGTGGGCCCTCCAATCTCTGTTGAAATAATGGACTCTGCCATTTGTAGTGCAGAGCAGACTCATACTTAAATGAATGGGCATAGCTATAAGCCAATGAAATTTTATTTACAAACACTAAAATTTCAATTTCATATTGTTCACGTCATTAAAAGTTGTTCTTTTGATTTTTTTCCAACCATTTATAAAATTCTTAGCATTCCTGGCTCACAGACAATACAAAAACAGGCGGTGTTCGGATTTGGTCAGTGGGCCATCGTTTGATGACCCCTGTTCTACATAAGAGGCTAACAAAAGGTGGCAAATCTTCATGAAAAGAAGTATTAAGTTTATTGGAAGACATAAGACAAAAGGGAAGTTATGCCATGTTTGGCGATTTTAAAAACTCAGTATCACAAAGATATCAATTCTACCTAAAACTGATGTAATGGTGCAATGCAATTCCAAAAATATCTCCCAGATTTGGGAGAGCAATGTAATAAAATAGGTTCTAAATTTGTATAGAAGAACAAAAGGCCTAGAATAGCCAGAGTACTTCAGGGAAAAGTGAGGGGGCCTTTTCTTTTTAATGGCTATAAAAGAAAACTATGTGACACTGTATATTAGACAGTGTGGTACTAGCATAAAAACAGATATACTGATAAATGAAACAAAATTAAAAAATCATAAATTTGATTTGTAATAGACAAAAAATGAGAAAAAAACTTAACCTTAAAATAGATGGTGCTTGTAAAACTAATGGTCCATATTTAGGGTGGAGGAAATTGAACTGAATTCCTACTTCACATATCTGATATTAGAATCAATAATTTCTATTGTTCATTAAATTTAATACTGAATATATTATTCAATAATTTATTTAATAGTGTAACTTAATGTTCTATTTAATATCAATAATTTGATATTAAAATTAACCATTAAAAAAAGTGAATCACTATCCAGAAGATATTTTTCACATACAAAGTTAAAGAATTTCTATCTCTAGGTGTCTGTGTCTATCGCAACACTAACCAGATGTTACTCTCTAACTCAGGGGTCTCAAACTCGCGGCCCGCTGAACAATTTTGTGCGGCCCGCAGACTAATCCACGAAGTTCAAAATATTTTGGATAAAATTAAGTAAGCCTAGGGGCCTACTTGTATTTTTCATTTCTCTAGCATCCTAGCTAGATATTAGCTTAGTTAACAGCAGTTGTGATGCGAACTACAGTTTCTGGTCGTTTTGGGACACTGAGTAAACTGCATGTACGATTGTGCTTGTTGTACTGATTTTTTTTTTTGTTTTCAACTGCAGTGAGAAAAGTGTTGCATAACAGTTGCCTTTTGTAGACCTAGTGCGGCCCGCCCAACGGCTGTGATCTTGCTCTGCGGCCCACATGCTGAGTTGAGTTTGAGACCCCTGCTCTAACTGATAAGAATTTCAAGTAATTTTGACTCCTTTATACTATTTCAAAACTATTTGATATTTGCTTTTTTTTTTTTTAAACTATGCATATCATTTATGCAAGGAGAATAAAGGTTTTGCATTTTAGGAAAACAGGTTGGTGGAGAGTTGTGAAAAATTATTAAACTATAAATTATAGAAGACAAAATACTTTACAATATAGACAGCTTCCTTCATTTTTATAGGTAATGCACTTAAGAAAAAATACTTCATTTTGCTCTTACTATATGACACATCAACAATTGAAAATCTCAGTTTTCAGACTGCACTGAGTATTTTTCAAACTGATAACAAACACAAAATCTATGTAAGGACTGGTAGTTATAAACTCAACATGTCAAAGAGTATTCATTTTGGTTTCTTCTATCTCATGAGCTACCTCCATATATAAAATAATAAATGAAAGTCAACCCTGGCCAGGTGCCTCAGTAGACAGATTGTTGATCTGGCACACTGAAGTCATGGGTTCGATCCTGGGTCAGGGCTCATACGAGATACAACCAATAAGTGCACAACTAAATGGAACAATTAATTGGAACAATGAGTTGATGCTTCTTTCTCTCTCCTACCTCTTAAATCAATGGAAAAATTTAAAACAAAAATAAGTTGTATCTGACAGCTATTACTGCTTTCTAATACAAAAGCTTTTCAATCAAATCTTATTCTAGGAAAGTAGCCCTTTAAGCTAATATAATTAGAACTACAGGTTCAGGAGACAAATGACTTGGGTACAAATCTTTGGTACTATCCTGTTTACAAGCTATAAAACTTAAGATATTTATGTTATCTCTTAATAAAAATTACATAAATAAATATATATATAACTGAGACAATGTTTCCTATTTCTAAAAAAAATCAATTTACAACATATTGCTCAAGATCTAGAAACATTTTAAGAACCTTCAAAATTTTTTGAAACAATCATATCCATGAATATTAAAAATAATAAATCTGAGGACAAAAGATTCAAAACGAAAGGGAGAAGCAAACTAAAATTATATTTACACACACACACACACACACACACTCACTCTCTCTCTCTCTCTACCCTAAATAGGAGAAACTCAGGTTCCAAATACACAGTGCCAACTAAGCTGTTATCCCACAAGTACTAAATGGCCTTGAGGCTATAAGTAAAATTACAAATAAAGGTCCTGGCCAGTTTGCTCAATGGTTTATAGAGCATAAACCCAGCATACGGATGTCCCGGGTTCAATCCTCAGTCAGGACACACAGGAGAAGTGACCATCTGCTTCTCTTCTCCTCCCTCTCCCCGTTCTTTCCCTCTTCTCCTCTCACACCCAGTAGCTCCACTGGTTCAAGTGTTGGCCTAGGTGCTGAGGATTGCTGGACTGGTCCAAGCGTCAGCCTCAGAAACTAAGGATAGCTGGGGTGGTTTGACATTGGCCGCAGACAGGAGTTGCTGAGTGGATCGCAGTCCAGCACATGCAGGAGTCTGTCTTACTACTATATTACCTCCTCTCACTTAAAAAAAAAAAAAAAAGAATTACAAATAAAGTTTGCACTGGTCTCCTCCCCCACCTCTTCCTGATACAATCTACCACCAGGCACCCACTTTTCTCTTTCTCTCTCTTCCTTTCCCCTCTCTTACCAACCTCTTCTTTTCTAGTTCCTGGACACACAGTACTTCCAAGTTACTCTTTGGCTATCATCTTCAACAGCAGATTTTATTGAGTATCTATGAAGTGTCAGTAAGGCTTCCAGCATTTCTTTCTTCTTCTGCCCTTCACTGTCTTCTACTTTATCAGCCAGTAAATAAAATACATATTAACATTGTAGCATCCATTTTCTACCAACTTCACTTCCTTTCCTGACTCTGAAAATGATTTCAGGAGATCCAATAAAAAGAGTCCTCAGGCCTGACCTGTGGTGGCGCAGTGGATAAAGCGTCGACCTGGAAATGCTGAGGTCGCCGGTTCGAAACCCTGGGCTTGCTTGGTCAAGGCACATATGGGAGTTGATGCTTCCAGCTCCTCCCCCCTTCTCTCTCTCTCTCTCTCTCTCTCTCTCTGTCTCTCTCTCTCATCTCTAAAAAATGAATAAATAAAATTAAAAAAAAAAAAAGAATTGCTTTAAAAAAAAAAAAAAAAAAAAAGAGTCCTCAGAGAGGACTTAAAAAGCAAACTGAAAAGAACTATCAGTCTCATTCCACAAAGGAGAAGAACCTCCCACACAGCAATGTCAGTCCAAAATTCTCCAAGAAAAAATACAACAGGGATAATTTCCAAACAGATAATATACTTTATTGATTGGTTTTATTTCATAGACAAGTGGTAAGAAGTAGCAAATTAAAGATGAGAAATACAAGCAAATGAAGAAGCTAAAAAAGATTGAAGTGAATATAATTATTCTTCATCTATTAAGATAATCAAAGATACTTAACTGATTGCATTAACTCAAAACAGGTACTTAAAAGAAGATCAACAAAATTCAGACACCATTCCTTCATGTTGTAATAGATCTATAAAATAATTTGGTTATCTGATCATGCCCAGTGCACGACCATGACCTGAAAATAGAAATCAATTAACTCCTATATCATAGACTCAAAGGTCACAAAGAATAGATAACCAGATAAAAGGGCAAGGGCTTCTTGATTCCTAAGTGAAAGAAACAGGTTATCTAAACACTAAATTCCTAAACAGTTACAGATGTTAATGCTGATTAAAATTAGGGAATATACTTAATTATTTTAATTTTACATTAAGAATTTCCAAAATGTGTCACATAGAACTGAAACCTCCAATTTTACAGGAGCATAAATCAGAAGATATGGGAAAGTGACATCACTAAATAATAAGGAATGTAAGAGTTCATGTTTACGGGGGTCTGCAGGTTATGACAGTTTTGAATTTATGAAGCTCACTCCCATATAAACTTTAAAAAATTAACATGTGTTAGTCCCTGGCTGTTTGGCTCAGCGGTAGAACGTTGGCCCGGCGTGTGGAAGTCCGAGTTTGATTCCTGGCCAGGGCACATGGGAGAAGCGCCCAACTGCTTCTCCACCCCTCCCACTCTCCTTCCTCTCTGTCTCTCTCTCCCCTTCCCACAGCCAAGTCTCCGTGGGAGCAAAGTTGGCCCAGGCACTTGAGGACAGCTCTGTGGCCTCCGCCTCAGGTGCTAGTATGGCTCTGGCTGCAACAGAGCAACACCCCAGATGGGCAGAGATCGCTCTCCAGTGGCAAGCCGGGTGGATCCCAGTCAGGTGCATGTGGGAGTCTCTCTCTGCCTCCCTGCTTCACACCTCAGAAAAATACAAAAAAAAAAGAATAATAATAAAATAAATTAAAAATTGACTTGTATTTCAGCTTATGCCATTAACATAGTACTTACTATGTGGGCAAACTAGTTTGGTGACTTAGGCTAGGGTGTATTTCAACTTACATCAATATTTGGGTTATATCACTGTCATAGGAACAGAACTGGGCGTAACCCAAGGACCCCCTGCATTTGATATCCACACGCTGTTTCACCTTTGACTGCATCAACATTAGACCCACATTTAAAAAAAAGGTATCCAACCTAACACAATTTTTTAAAAGCATTTATTGATTTTTTGAGAGAGAGAGAGAGAGAGAGAGAGAAAAGAGAGAAAGGGCATGGGGTGGAGTTGGGTGGGGAGCAGGAAGCATCAACTCTCCCATATGTGCCTTGACAGGGCAAGCCTGGGGTTCCCAACCAGCAACCCCAGCGTTCCACAGGTCAGGCCCAACCTAACACAATTGTTAACCCCATCCCTAAACCTTTTGCTCTGTGGAATATAAGTGATAGTATATAAGTAATGACCCAGATTTAATTAAACTGGATGTTCACACTCACATAAAATAACAAGTGCAAAGTAAAATCACCAATAGAGAAAAATCTCCTTAATATGAAATTAATGTGTAGTTTCTTAATTATAACATATCAGAATTAAAGAAAACATGCACCTGAAACCTACATGATTTTATTTACCAATGTCACCCAATAAATGCAATAAAAAATTTTTTAAATAAAAAGTTAATAAGCCTGACCTGTGGTGGCGCAGTGGATAAAGCGTCGACCTGGAATGCTGAGGTCACCAGTTCAAAACCCTGGGCTTGCCTGGTCAAGGCACATATGGGAGTTGATGCTTCCTGCTCCTCCCCCCTTTCTCTCTCTCTCTCTCTCTCTCTCTCTCTCTCTCTCTCTCTCCCTCCCTCCTCTAAAATGAATAAATTAAAAAATAAATAAATAAAAAAAGAAAAATACAAAAATAAATAAATAAAAGTAAAAAATAGAAACCCTAACAGTTTTAAAAAGTTAATAATTTTTTAAAAAAGGAAAACAGGCCTGACCAGGCGGTGGCGCAGTGGATAGAGCGCCGGACTGGGATGCTGAGGACCCAGGTTCGAGACCCCGAGGTCGCCAGCTTGAACCCAGGCTCATCTGGTTTGAGCAAAAGCCCACCAGCTTGAACCCAAGGTCGCTGGCTCCAGCAGGGGGTTACTCGGTCTGCTGAAGACCCGCGGTCAAGGCACATATGAGAAAGCAATCAATGAACAACTAAGGTGTTGCAACGCGCAATGAAAAACTAATGATTGATGCTTCTCATCTCTCTCCATTCCTGTCTGTCCCTGTCTATCCCTCTCTCTGACTTGCTCTCTGTCTCTGTAAAAAATAAATAAATAAAAAAGGAAAACAGCAAAAATATAATAAAGGAGGACAACTTACTCTCTCCTCTCCCAAATAAGGTATTCTTCATGTACTGCTCTCTCTCCAGTTTGAATAAAGGGCCCCCATTTCCACTGCACCTCCCATTCGCAGGGGAGAGTGTGAGAGGGGTGGGGGAGCTGTGTACATTCACTGGCATCCCACTCCTTCCCTTCTGTCACAAACACTAACAGCCAAGTGAAGTGGAGAAGAAACCACACTGAGGAAATCTTCTCTTACCCATATTCTTTCAGATGCACACACTGATGGAAATGAACTGAAAATACCCTAATAGTTTACAATGGTCACATTTTTCACACTAATTTTAATTTTTAAAAAAATGCTATTTAGCCCTGGCCAGTTGGGTCAGTGGGTGGAGCATCAGCCCAGAGTGTGGAAGTCTGGGGTTGGATTCCCGGTCAGGGCACACAGGAGAGGCGACCATCTGCTTCTCTTCCTCTCCCTCTTCCCTTTCTCTCTCTCGCTCTCTCTCTTCTCCTGCAGCCAGTGGCTCAACTGGTTGGAGCACCAGCCCCGGGTGCTGAGGTTAGCTCGGCTGATTTGAACATCATCCCCAGAAGGGGGTTGCTAGATGGATCCGGTCAGGGCGCATGCAGGAATCTGTCTATCTCCCCACTTCTAACTTAAAAAAAAAAAGAAAATTAATGCTATTTGTGCTTTCAGCCCTAGGACGAAGGGGTTTTAGGGTGAGAATGGCAGGGGATAAGGGACAGTCTATCTATGAATCAAGAGACACCAAGCCTGCCCTAGCCATACAGCTAAGTTGGTTAGAGCATCATCCCAATAATGCCAAGGTTGTGGGTTCAATCTCTGCTCAGGGTATACACAAGAATCAATCAATGGTGTGACTGGTGGTGGCACAGTGGATAGAGCGTAGACCTGGGACCCTGAGGTCCCAACTCAAAACCCTGAGGTCACTGGTTTGAGCACAGGCTCACCAGCTTGAGAGTGGCATCATAGATATGATCCCATGGTTGCTGGCTCAGCTGAAGCCCCACACCCATCAAGGCATGTATGTGAAGCAATCAGTGAACAACTAATGTGACACAACTATGAGTTGATGCTTCTCATTCTCTCTCCCTTCCTGCCTCTCTCTCTAACACACAACACACACACACACACTCTAAAAAAATAAAATAAAAGAAAGTGGAACAATAAATTGATTTTTCTCTATCTAAAATTAAAAAAAAGACACAGGCCTACATGGAGATCTCTCTCTCAAGGCTGATAGACTCCTGGAGGCCACTGATGACACTGACAAGCGGGCACTGAGTACTGATCTGAATGACGAAAGGCAAACCAGGAAAACTTCTGCAGCCCCGGTCTGGTCATTAAGCTCTCCTGGTTTACATTATTACAATAGCAGAACCAAAAGAAATTCATTCCTTTAAGTGGAGAAATTTTCACTTTCCAGCTAAGTCCCCGGTAAACACTAACATGATTTTTATCATAATGTCTCAACTTTAAATTTATGATGTGAAAAGTAGAAAATAAAGGGGGATGAGAGTACAAATAATCTAGCTTAAAAGATTTCCTATAGAAAACAATCTATAAAATAGCTACCAAATTCTTAAAAGTAGGAGACTGAGGCAGCATTGTTAAAAAAAAGAAATGTACATACTTTTATAATAGATCCTTTTACAATGCTTGAATTTTGTTTCAACATGTATTATTACTTCAGTGATTTTTAATAAAATACTTCGTGTGTCCACAAATAACAACAGCACTGAATGTCAAATTATTCTGGGCATTTAGAAAGATCTTAGTTTTATGAGCACACATTACTAAATCTAAATCCTTATACATCTTTTATAGCATTATCTGTATTATTTCTCCATGCACATTAAAACCACAATGAGATACCACCTCACACCAGTCAGAATGGTGCTCATCAACAAAACAACACAGAATAAGTGCTGGCAAGGATGTGGAGAAAAGGGAACCCTCCTGCACTGCTGGTGGGAATGCAGACTGGTGCAGCCACTGTGGAAAACAGTATGGAGATTCCTCAAGAAATTAAAAATGGAACTGCCTTTTGACCTAGCCATCCCACTTTTAGGAATATATCCTAAGAATACCAAATCACTGATTCAAAAGGAGAAATGCACCCCATGTTTACTGCAGCATTGTTTACAATAGCGAAGATCTATAAACAGCCCAAGTGTCCATCAGTGGACGAGTGGATTAAAAAGCTGTGGTACATGCCTGACCTGTGGTGGTGCAGTGGATAAAGCGTCAACCTGGAAACGCTGAGGTTGCCAGTTCAAAACTCTGGGCTTGCCTGGTCAAGGCACATATGGGAGTTGATGCTTCCTGCTCCCCCCCCCCCTCTCTATAATAAATAAACAAAATTTTTTTTTTAAATTGTGGTACATATATACAATGGAATACTACGTGGCCTTGAAAAAGAAGGAAATCTTACTTTTTGCAACAACATGGATGGACCTGGAAACTATTATGCTAAGTGAAATAAGCCAGGCAGAGAAAGAAAAATATCATATGACCTCACTCATTTGAGGGATCTAATGAACAATGTGAACTAAGGAGCGGAATAGAGGTAGAGGCGGGATCAAAGGGACCAGAGGGAAAGCAGACAGAGGGAAGGGAGGTGAGAGGATGGGATCAGAGAAGGGAAAGAGATTAGCGAAATTATATATAAACAACAGCATTATAGAGAGCAGGAAAGCAAATCCTGGAAGGAAGAGGGGAAGGCAATAAGGGGAGGGTGGCAAGGGAGATGTCGAGGGTAACATGGGGGTGGGAGGGAGATATATTCGGTGGGACACTCGAATCTATGTAAACACTATAAATTAAAATCAATAAAAATTTAAGCCTGACCAGATGGTGGCACAGTGGATAGAGTGATGGACTGAGATGCGGAGGACCCAGGTTCGAGACCCTGAGGTCGCCAGCTTGAGCGCGGGCTTATCTGGTTTGAGCAAGGCTTACCAGCTTGAGCCCATGGTCACTGGCTTGAGCAAGGGGTCACTTGGTCTGCTGTAGCCCCACGGTCAAGGCACATATGAGAAAGCAATCAATGATCAATTAAGGAACCGCAACGAAGAATTGAGGTTTCTCATCTCCCTCCCTTCCTGCCTGTCTGTCCCTATCTGTCCCTCTCTATGACTCTCTCTCTCTGTCTCTGCCACAAAAAAAATATAAAATAAAGAATTTTTTAAATGTAAAAAAAAATTATTTCTCTTAACTCAATGAATGTAGTGCATATGGGATTCATAATATCATCAAAAGTAACCTGACACAAAACAAACTGCTTTTAATCAGTGTGTAAAGTATAGTTAATGTTTTACAAGACATAACAGAAAATGTACTATGATCTATCATAAATAACTACATACAACTTTTGCATTGTATCTGCTATTTTCACTGTAATTCCCAATAAGCAAATAAAAGTTGTCTTGCATTTACATAGTATTCTGAGTTGTTTTCTCTTGTACTGTGTTTCCTGTTAATGAAAGTAAATCAAACACCAAATGATGTTCTCCTGATTTAAAGTTAGCTTCCTGAACTGTTGTTTTATTAAAGAAACCAAAACATCTAATACTTGAAAACATCACTGGGGTTTTCCCTAAGCAAATTAATAGTTTTCATAAAGGGATTAAAAAAATTAAAAGTCATAAAAAATCATATTGTCATTTCCTTCACTCTAATAATTCTTAAGGAAACGGTGAACTACCGACAGATTTAAAAATGCAATCATTCTTCTAGAAAAAGAAAAACTTAAAAAAAAAATCACGAAGACCCTTTCCATAGTAGCCATGTACATCAGATAATTTTATCCTGTATTGCTAATATTTTTAAAGAAGCTTTAAAAAAGATTTTTAAATACATTTATAGATCTAATGTTTCCTTAACCACGTAATCTATGGAATCTAAAAATAAAATGACATTTTAAAATGTAAATTGTCAAATTTTCATTTAAAAAAAAAGAACAGCAGATTCAATTTAAATATTTTATTCTAAATGCAAAAAAAGTTGCTAGAAGTTCAGGTCAAAACAAAGAAAAAAATCCAAATTATTTTACTTATCAACTTCCTGTAGTACGAGTGAATAACTTGTTTCCTTTTATATCAAAAAGTCTAAAAACAGTTTATCAAGTTCCAAGGACTTTTGAAAATGGTTCAAAATTTCATTTAAAATGTTTAAATATAACAATTCACTTACCAACACCTGAGACATCTTCTATGAACATATCCACTTGTTTTTTAAAGCACTCAAGTAAAATCACCGTAACAGCAACAGATCAGACAAAAACTTGTAGTACACCTCCAAGATCCGTATAAAGAACACAAGAAAGTTTCTTAGACAAGATAGCTGCTTTGAAGCTCAAAGGTGAGCATTCCCTACCCAAACTACTGTCCTGCTGATGCTCTTTAATATTTCTCTGCTTTCCCCATGACTGCCTGCTGTTCACTACTTGTAACAACTACCAACTGTGCCTTCTGCATTGGTGCTCCTCCTCCTCCCTCCCCACCCAACTTCCTCTGACTCACTCGGTAATCAAACTATGCACTCCACCATATACAGAACTCATCAGTGTGCAGAGTTCACTAACATTCACTAAATGCCTACAACTAGTCAACTGCACTGTTAGCTACTTTCATTTGTTATCTTAAACTTCGGAAGCAAGTCATGAAAGAAAATAAAGGTATCACTGTGCTTATTACCCTTTTACTGAATGCTAATCTATTCTTGTGTTAATGATAACTAATATTACATTTTACTGAGCACTTTATAAAAGCTTTTAAAAAAAAACTATTCGTACACCACCCAGAGTTCCCCTTATGGAAAGATAGAAGTACTTCCTATTCCTCCCACTAAGTACAGCTAAAAACTTGGGACATCAACAAGTGTGTGTGTGTGTGTGTGTGTGTGTGTGTGTGTGTGTGAAGTATATACATATAAAAGTATTGTGGGGCCTGACCTGTGGTGGCGCAGTGGGATAAAGCGTCGACCTGGAACACTGAGGTTGCTGGTTCGAAACCCTGGGCTTGCCTGGTCAAGGCACATATGGGAGTTGATGCTTCCTGCTCCTCCCCCTTCTCTCTCTCTCCCCTCTCTCTAAAAATCAATTAAATAATCACTAAATTAAAAAAAAAAAAAAAGTGTTGTGAAAAGTGGAAGAGAGAAGATGGCACATGCCAAGAGACCAAGTTCTTTTGACCCTGGTTAATTAGTTCACTGAGTTGTCTTTTCGCCTCATATATTCCAGCCAAAGTACTGGAGAAGCTGGCACCCTAGCACCTGTACATGCCAACAGGCAGAAAGGGGAAAAAGCTCCAAGAAAAGGGTGGCCTAGCAAGACAGAAAGCTCTTAAGAAAATTTCCACTCTACTGCAGTAAAATATCACAGAAAATAAACAAACAAACAACTATCATCCTATGCCCACCCACGCCAGCAAAAGCAGGTAGGGAGCCTAGACTTCCACCCTCACAAGGCTGTATGTGACAAGGCACCCCAACTACCACCGGGACCCCGTGTCCTCAGCTAGGGCGTGGCCAGATGCAAAGCCAGGACTCTGCTCCAAGCCAGACAGGAATGAGCCCTGGCAGTGCAGACCACAAGGCAACACTGAAGCACACCTGTGCCTCCAGCAGGGAGGGTCTCAGCGGAGGACAGCTGGAGCCTGAACTCCTAGGGCACCCAGAACTAACAAGAAGCTTCCCCACCCTGCCCCACTCCAAGTTTCAATGGAGGCCAAGTGGGGAACTGGCCGTGGACATAATTCATTTTTCTTTTTTTATTCAGCACAGGTTCCCTCTTTAGTTAAATATAAAGTTTAGATTTCCATCCAAGGTCCTCAACCAATCTTGATTTTTTAATTGATTTTAATTTATTGTGTTTACATAGATTCTAGTGTCGCCCCGAATGCATCCCCCTCAATTTTTTTAAAATACATTTTTACCACTTCTATCATAACTTGAACACAATCCTCAGCTTTAATAATGAATTTTCAGAGGTATCTGCTTTCTCATCTCCTTAGTCACTGAAGCAATCTTCCAAAGGCATTGTATTTTAGCCTCCTCATCTTCTAAGAACTACCTTTTCCTTTACAAAGGACTCAATAACAAGAAAAATCATTTCTACAACATTTTTCTTCAAATATAAGACTACTTACACAGAAAATTCACAATTAGTGTTACTCTAAGGAACCAGAGCTTACACAAATCCTAACACATTCAAAGCTTTTTGATTGTCTAGTTCAGTGGTTCTCAAAGTATGTGCCCTAGAAGATTTTCAAGCGTGCCCTATGGTATTCCAGAGAAATATGTGCCTGTTGGGAACCAAAAAACCAACAGGGTTTTTGGAGTTTAGATTTTTGGGGGACAGAGGTGTGGGGAATTGGCTATAAGCTGACAGTCTGCCCAACCCCGCACCTCACTTGCCTGATTAGGTTGCAAAAGGCTGTTAAACTGTGGTGCTGGACTGTTTACACTACACCCCATGTTCCCTGGAAAGAATGGAGGCAAGTTTCTTCTATCCTTTGTTTGGTGTAAAGTTAAGACGATATGTATGGGGGGGTTTTCTGCATTCAACAAAATTAAGAGTAAAAAGAGAGGAAGTCTTCAATGTATTGACGAGGAAATGAGAGTTTGCCTTTCAAATATATGCCAAAACATTGAAGAAATCGCTAGGACACATCAGGCTCATGTTTCTCATAAATACAAGAATGAAAAAACTTAAAACATTTGTGCTGGGACCTGCCGAATTTACTAAATCTTACTAAGAATGTATCTATATATATAAAAAGATAACTTTTTCTCACCGCTCTTTTTTATGAATTCTAAAAAGCATAAGTCAAAAAATGTAACATAAAAATGTTTTTTAATGTCAGAATAAATTTAATTTTGTAATATTTATTTCATTTATTACAAAAGCATGCTTGGACTTTATATATTTTTCTTTAATATTTGACTTAATTATTATAACACATTTCTCAGAAGTTTGTATACAGTGCATCTACAATTATTTGTAAGATTTTAAATGTCCCGACTTCAAAAAGTTTGAGAACCACTGACTAGTTTCTCAGCAAGTCAGCCTACGTTTAAATAAACTTGATTTGTACTAACACTATCACTACCACCAAAATAAGAGTATTCCCCTAGGGACATAGGCTCATCAAGCTAACTTCTTGTCCTGTATTTTCTCATTTAAATTACTTCATTTTTGTCCTTTCTTAAAAACGATTAACATTTTAAAGGGCAATTAGAAACGTTCTACCTGATTTACCTATTTTTATTATTAACACTTGATTTGACAGTACTTGGCATATAATAGGCACTAAAAAAAATCCTATATATTTGCTAAATAAATAATTTGGCTGACTTTCTTCTCCCATTTCCCCATTCCAAAATGGATGGATAGTTCCTGAGCAAGAAAGTAACAGGATGAAATAATAAACTCCACCATATAGCTACATGCAAGACATATACACACACACATAATCAAATTCCTACCAACAACCCAAACAGGTAGGACTTCCCATTTTCACCTAGGAAGAAACATATGCTCTAGAGCAGTGGTGTGCAACCTTTTTACACTTGGGACTAGTGAAAATAGGAGAATTATTCTGGGGCCACTAAGGCAGGTATCACCGAGCATAAGCGAATTCGACTAAGATCATCAAGTCTATAATCTTCGTACAACAGCAGGAGTTAACTTTTTTTTTTTTAATTTTATTTATTTATTTTAGAGAGGAGAGAGAGAGAGAGAGAGAGAGAGAGAGAGATATGGGGGGAGGAGCAGGAAGCATCAACTCCCATATGTGCCTTGACCAGGCAAACCCAGGGTTTCGAACCGGCGATCTCAGCATTTCCAGGTCGACGCTTTATCCACTGCACCACCACAGGTCAGGCCAGGAGTTAACTCTTTTGTGGACCGCCACTGGACTGCGGACCAGTGGTTGAAAACACTGCTCTAGAGTGAAGCATCTTTAGGAAGCACACAGGGTAGGTGTGTGCATGTGGGTAATGGAGGAGATGATAGAAGAATCAAACAGAGGTCTATACATCCTAATCCCAATGGCCACGTACCTTTCACAGTGCCATGCTATCTTCTTGAAATACCTTCAGTACAGTAGTTAGCAACCACAACCATCACATTGAGCCTATCTTACTCTACTTTCAAGAATCCTTCTCAGAGGGAGTCAATTCCGTATCTCCTCTGCACTCTTCTGTGCTTTACTGGCCAAATAACTTCAGAGGTGCTATCCCAGCACACCCAACTTAAACCATCAATGCCATTTCCATCCCACCACCCCTCACTCTTTTCTTTCAAAGCACCCATGACTATCAAAAATTATCTTTGTCCATTTCATTTATTTTTTCTCACTTGTCTGTTTTCCCCCACCATTAAAATATAAGCTCATGAAGAGGAAAATTACCTTTTACTCAACTGTATCCCTAGCATCTATAAAAAGTCCTAGCACACAGAACCTCGGTATATATATATATATATATTTGAACAAATGAATGAATAGCAAATCAAAAAGAATAAAACAATCAAGAGGCGTGGTATAGGGGAAGATATGCCACCATATTGCTACTGACCTTAGTTTAAGATAGCTCAATAGAAGGTATCATGGAAATTTAGTTTCTTACCAAGGGCACTGAAGAGACTCATCAATGGAAAAAAATAAAAAAACTCGGCTATAGCCTGACCTGTGGTGGCACAGTGGATAAAGCATCGACCTGGAAATGCTGAGGTCACCGGTTCGAAACCCTGGGCTTGCCTGGTCAAGGCACATAGGGAGTTGATGCTTCCAGCTCCTCTCCCCTTCTCTCTCTCTCTCTCTCTCTCTGTCTCTCCCTCTCCTCTCTAAAATGAATAAAAAAACAACTGTATCTTGAATTTCTTTGAAGAAAAAAAAAAAGAAAAAACAAACAAAAAAACTCTGCTATAATCATATGCTACGATTATGTGTGTATATGTCTTGCATGTAGCTATATGGTGGAGTTTATTATTTCATCCTGTTACTTTCTTGCTCAGGAACTATCCATCCATTTGGAATGGGGAAATGGGAGAAGAAAGTCAGCTAAATTATTTATTTAGCAAATATATAGGATTTTTTTTAGTGCCTATTATATGCCAAGTACTGTCAAATCAAGTGTTAATAATAAAAATAGGTAAATCAGGTAGAACGTTTCTAATTGCCCTTTAAAATGTTAATCACTTTTAAGAAAGGACAATTAGAAATCGGGACACATTTAAAATCTTACAAATTGCTGCAAGAAGACATGTGGCTGATGAAAACTACATGTTTCAAGGACAGCTTACTGAGAAATATCCCTTCTTGGTCCTAAAGTTACTATTAATCTTATTTGCAATTAAGAAAAATGCTCATAGTTTACTTATATCTAACACAAGTCACTAACTGGAGTAAATTTTGCATGTAAGCATATACTTTCTTTTTCTGTGTGATTCCAAAATAGATATTTTGTTTATTAAGAATTAGTTTCTGGCCTAACCGGGTGTTGGCGCAGTAGATAGAGCGTCGGACTGGGATGCGGAAGACCCAGGTTCGAGACCCCAAGATCTCCAGAGCTTGAGTGAGGGCTCATCTGGTTTGAGCAAAAGCTCACCAGCTTGAGCCCAAGGTCGCTGGCGCAAGCAAGGGGTTACTCGGTCTGCTGAAGGCCCGCGGTCAAGGCACATATGAGAAAGCAATCAATGAACAATTAAGGTGTTGCAATGCGCAATGAAAAACTAATGATTGATGCTTCTCATCTCTCCGTTCCTGTCTGTCTGTCCTTGTCTATCCCTCTCTCTGACTCTCTCTCTGTCTCTGTAAAAATAAATAAATAAATAAATAAATAAATAAATAAATAAATAAATAAAGGAATGGAGTTCTTTAAAAAAAAAAAAAAGAATTAGCTTCTGCATAATTATCAAGTGTTCCTTACTGGGTCTTAACACACATCAATTTGTTGGGTGTTCCTCTACTGACCCCACACTTTCAAAAACTCTGCTCTCTTGAGCACCAGGAAGGACAGTTAAGGCAGGGAGGCGTTTCCTCGGGTCTCAGCATCTGGAGGACTCACTGCGCCTTGAAAGAATACACAGGTTAGGTATTCTCTTAGGTTGCAAAACCTGGCTCCGAAAAAAATAATTATGCAGAAGAATGTAAATATAGTCATCTCTGGTCAACTTGTGCTTGACAGCTTTATAATAAAGTTCCCTTGGTCACGGTCATCAAAGGATTGCTGGCTGTTTTCAGCTATAAAATAAAAGCTGTGTAGAAAAAATAAGAAAGCAGGGCCTATAATAACAGTGCTGTGAGACTGTGCCATGCAACCACAGGAGAATACACATCAGTTTGTTTTTTTAAAAAAAATTCCATAGCCTGACTGGTGATGGCGCAGTGGACAGAGCATCAACCTGGGATGCTGAGGTCCCATATTCCAAGCCCCAAGGTCGCTGGCTTGGGTGCAAGCTCGCCAGCGTGAGCACAGGGTCGCCGGCTTGAGTATGGGATCATCAACGTGATCCCAAGGTTGCTGGCTAGGCTTAAGCTCCCTCAGTCAAGGCAAAATGAGAAGCAATCAATGAACAACTAAAGCAATGCAACTATGAGCAATGCAACTGGTGCTCCTCATCTGTCTCTCTCTACTCTCTCACTCTCTCAAAATAAATAAATAAATGAAATCCATAACAGGGGTCTTGTATAATTTCAAATCAAACTCCTCATGGTCCTTAAAATACCCAAAATACTATGCTACTAGATTCCTAGAAGGACATGTGCTTATATTTAAAGAAAGGTGTACGACAAGGCTTCCCCAGAGTCATGCTCCGTGGGGGAGACAAAACCAAAATGCTTAGGACCAGATTAGCAACCTGAATTGATTTTACCACACTGAAATGAAGTCTGTGCTTCTGTGAAATTCAAAGGCAGTTCAGAAGTAGGACTGTTATCTATTACTACATTAAAACAGAACCCCAAAAATGACTTTTTAAAAGCCAGGGTCACCCCCTGCAGATGCCAGCCAGGTTCTATAGGCTTCTCTGGGGGACACAAGCCAGGGGCAGCCTGCCAGCTTCATTCACAATGAATCGATTTGTCTGTTTCCATGAGTGTCGGCGGGCAGGTGGTCTGCGTAGGCCCGCCAGGCACAGGCCTACCTCTTGTCATTGAGCTCCACATTCACCTTGATGATGTCAATGGTAGCCGTGTGGTTGACCAGAAAGAAGGTGGACTGGCACCCTCCTTTTTCACGTACGCTCTGGCCCCTGGAGAGCGTGTCGGGGAAGCTGAACTCACAGGGTGCTCATACAGAGCTGCCTGGACGATCTGCACGAGCCGCTGGGGCTGGGGCGGTGCTCGTCCTGCTCCCTGTCGCAGGTGCTGTGGAGGGAGGCCTGGATGAGTCAGCCTCTTCTCCTCCACATCAGCACCAGTGTGGCCCCCACTTTGGACCACTTGACTCCATCCTCTGCACCCTCAGGATGTTCCGCAGGGTCTGGAACTTAGCGGGTCAGTGCTAACACAGTTTGACTTTCATAATGTTGTCATTTATGACCACCTTCATGGGCCTGAACACGGGGGACCGAAGGCGACCAAAGGAGGGCAGCAGGTAGCACACGCGCTGAGGAAGGCCTGGTCCCGACCTGCTTGCCCACAGCAGCAGCTGCAGCGGGTACTCGCCCGGCCAGCAGCACCACTTCGGCGTCGATGCCCGCAGAGATGCGCTAGCTGGCGCCATGGGCATCCCAAAGCACGTATTCTTTCTTTGTGTCGGCTATCACTGAGATTCTGATGTTGGCACTACAGTGTAAGCTATCCCGATACACTGGGCCTTCTAATTCCCTTAATTTATACAATAAAAACTTTTCCTTTAACTTGTACAGTAAAAACTTCTCTAGAATTTCTAGGGATGGCAGAAGAATATGAGTAAATCTGAATGATTCCACTTTATAAAATTATTTAAAGATAATTTTACAGGAATATTGCAAGCCCTGTTTCATTTCCTAAGTCATATTATTTTTACATTTTTTGCATATTTCCATTCCATTTTAATCTTAGAAATACCCTTACGTCAAATGCCTTTTTAAAAAATCTCAAGTCTATTTTTGAAAAAAAAAAAAAGTTTCCATATATTGCAATCTGAGGAAGCATTTTGATTTTTCTTTATCCAGGGTCATTTCTGAAGATTATCAAAAGAATTTTTAGTTTTGTATTTCAAACATCTTTTAACTACACTGACGCTACTGAAGAATTTCAATGGCTAAGATTCATAGCACTTTGTCCCTAGAGTCTCAAAAGTACAGAAAGCTATAAAAGGATTATGTATCTCCACTAATCAGCACATACCATATACACTACATTTCTCACGTAAAAATAGCCTTACGCTCGCCTATCATAGAGCTATCTTCTACTTACCCTACTATTTATTACCAATATAACTTTAGGCAAGAATGATACATTCCCTATCTAACTCTCAAAAATATGAGAAATTTTATGTGAACATGTAAAGTATTAACACAAATAAAAGGTATTATTAGCCTACTATCTCTTCATTCCCATTCTCACTACAAAAACTCTGATCTCTATTATTATAGTTTATAGCATCAACTCTCTCCTGTTTAAAACTTCTCACTCACATTACCTTTAAAAAATATTCAAAGTGTACTGTACCACTGGCTTTAATCCATACTTTTGGCCTCAAATACCATTACGATCCAATATGAAAACTTTTATTGAGCTGAAATAGTCCATCTAATTATTTTTACCATAAAACATCTTTTGCCTTTGCCAGACATAGACTATAATGAATATTTATCTAACTTCATATCTTTAAAGGCCAATTCATTACTTTTAACAATATTTTCTAAATAATATTTTCCCAAGATCCTGTAACACCCATCATCTTTACGACACATTTGGCATTCAGTCATATAACACATTACAATTTTTAAGTGAGAGGAGGGGAGATAGAGACAGACTTCCCGCATGTGCCCCAACAGGATCTACCTGGTAACCCCCACCTGGGGCTGATGCTCCAATCGACCAAGCTATCCTCAGTAAGGCATTACCATTTGTCCTCTTGTTTCCATGCTGTCTTCTCCCCCAATTAAAGAAGAAGTGGGAAATACTTTTCCCACCATACCACAAAACACTTCATAGTCAATTGTTATTTGTTTATTGCAGTGTTTATTTATCTCAATTTCAAAGTAACAAGTCCAATGGCAGTGTCAAATATCAACACAGACACTAATATTGAATCTCAAAATTTACACCAGCAAATAAATCAGACATTTGACTCTTTAGTCCAAAACACTGAAGTTGAGAATGTAAAAGATCTAATAAACTAGCATGTTTCTCCTTAATTTTGACTTAAGGCTTAACAGTATAGATCGATGAGGAAGTGTAATTATTTTATAGCTTTACATGCAGAAAGAATTAGTACCCAAATCATATATATACAAAAAGGAAAGCAAGACTGATACTAAAAATTAAAGCTTTAAACCAAAAAATACGAATAAACTCAAAGAAGTGTAGCCTGACCAGGCGGTAGTGCAGTGGATAGAGTGAAGGACTGGGACACAGAGGACCCATGTTCAAAATCCCAAGGTCGCCGGCTTGAGCATGGGCTCATCTGATTTGAGCAAAGCTCACCAGCCTGAACCCAAGGTCACTGGCTTGAGCAAAGGGTCATTTTGTCTGCTGTAGCCCCCCATCAAGGCACATATGAGAAAGCAATCAATGAACAACTAAGGTACTGCAATGAAAAATTGATGCTTCTCATCTTTCTTACTTCCTGTCTGTCTGTCCCTATCTGTCCCTCTCTCTGTCTCTATCACAAGAAAAAACAACAAACCTCAAAGAAGTATATCTTTTTTTCTTTTTGGTATTCTTCCGAAGTTGGAAACGGAGAGGCAGTCAGACAGACTCCTGCATGCATGCGCCCGACCGGGATCCACCCAGCATGCCCACCAGGGGGCGATGCTCTGCCCATCTTGGGGCGTTGCTCTGCCTCAATCAGAGCCATTCTAGCGCCTGAGGCAGAGGCCACAAAGCCATCCTCAGCACCCGGGCCAACTTTGCTCCAATGGAGCCTTGGCTGCAGGAGGGGAAGAGAGAGACAGAGAGGAAGGAGAGGGGGAGGGGTGGAGAAGCAGATGGGTGCATCTCCTGTGTGCCCTGGCTGGGAATCGAACCCGGGACTCCTGCACACCAGGCCAACACTCTACCACTGAGCCAACAGGCCAGGGCCAAAGAAGTATATCTTTAAGCTATCTCTGCTCCCAAGTTATACTTAAACAAGTCACAAAACGTGCTTAAGAAGGATAAAAAACACATAAGCAGAAAAAAACAAAAGACTAGTATTTACAATAACATTAAACCCTGGCTGGGAGCGTTATCCAATGCCAAGATTGTGGGTTTGAACCAGTCAGGTCATATACAAGAAATCAACCAATGAGTACATAAATAAGTGGAATAACAAATTGATGCTTCCCTCCCTCCTTCTCTCTCAAAATTAATTAAAATAAAAGAGCACTATAGCAAGTTAATGAGAAAATGAACAAGAATGCAATAGAAAAACGGAAATATCTGAACAAACCTATATACACACAAGAAAAGAAATTTAAATGGCCATTAAATCTGAAAAGATGATGAACTTAATTAATAATTAGGAAAATGAAACAATGAAAACTGGTGGCCCTGGCTCGTTTGCTCAGTGGTAAGCATCGGCCCGGCATGTGGATGTCCTGGGTTCGATTCCTGGCCAGGGCACACAGAAGAAGTGCCCATCTGCTTCCCCACCCCTCCCCCTCTCGCTTCTCTCTCTCTTCTCCTCTCCTCCTGCAGCCATGGCTTGATTAGAGTGAGTTGACCTCAAGCACTGAGGATGGCTCCATGGCCTCTGCCTCAGGTGCTAGAATGGCTCTGGGTGCAACAGAACAAGGGCCCCAGATGGGCATAGCATCGCCCCCTAGTGAACTTGCTGGGTGGATGCAGGAGTCTGTCTCTGTCTCACCCCCTCTCACTTAAAAAAAAAAAAAAAAAAATGGTGATACTACTATAGATATGTAATATTAGGCTCCCTGTCTCTTCCCTCCTCCCCTCCAAAATCTGTTAGATTCAAATGGTAGTGAAAATTTGAGAAAGGTACTCTTCTTTCACTACTGGCAGAAGTTTAAATTGGTATTACATAGTGAGAAATCTAACAAAATTTAGTAGATGAGCATGTGCATACCCTAGGCCAGTGGTCGACAAACTCATTAGTCAACAGAGCCAAATATCAACAGTACAACGATTGAAATTTCTTTTGAGAGCCAAATTTTTTAAACTTAAACTATATAGGTAGGTACATTCTTTATCGAGGGAGCGCCCGCATGTGGTATTTTGTGGAAGAGCCACACTCAAGGGGTCAAAGAGCTGCATGTGGCTCACAAGCCACAGTTTGCCAACCACTGCCCTAGGATGCAGCAATTTCTCTACTATGTATGCAGTATTTATCAATCACTTATTAGCTAACTAGTGTTATAAAACATGTTGTGGCACCCTGACCAGGCAGTGGCGCAATGGACAGAGCATCAACTGGGGACACTGAGGACCCAGGTTCGAAACCCCGAGGTTGCTAGCATGAGTGCAGGCTCACCAGCTTGAGTGGGGGATTGCTGGCCTGAGAGTGGGATCACAGACATGATCCCATGATTGTTTGGCTTGGGCCCAAGGCACTGGCTTGAGCAAGAGTTCACTGGCTCAGCTCGAGTCCCCTGGTCAAGACACATATGAGAGGCAATCAATGAACAGCTGAAGTGATGCAACTATGAGTTGATTCTTTTTTTTTTTTTCTTTTTTTTTTTTTACAGAGACAGAGAGAGAGTCAGAGAGAGGGATAGACAGGAATGAAGAGATGAGCAGCGTCAATTATTAGTTTTTTGTTGTGCATTTCAACACCTTAGTTGTTCATTGATTGCTCTCTCATATGTGCCTTGACCACGGGTCTCCAGCAGATGGAGCAACCCCTTGCTCGAGCCAGCGACCCTGGGTCCAAGCTGGTGAGCTTTTTGCTCAAACCAGATGAGCCCCCGCTCAAGCCGGTGACCTCGGGGTCCTGAACCTGGGTCCTCCGCATCCCAGTCCAATGCTCTATTCACTGCGCCACCGCCTGGTCAGGCGAGTTCTTTTTTAACCCCCCCCCCCTTCGACTCAGGTCCAGGCCGATGCCTTATCTACTGCGCCACCACAGGTCAGGCAGTATCATTCTTTTTCTGTTCCAGAATCCAATACAGGATACCACAATGCATTTGGTCTTCATGTCTCCTTAGTCCCCTCCCCTCTGGTCAACATCAGTTTTAGTCTTTCTTTACTTTCCATGGCCTTGAAATTTTTGAAGAGTACGGGTCAGGTATTTTGTAGAATGCTGCTCAATTTAGGTTTGTCTGATGTTTTTTCTCAAGTTTGGAATGGGGTAATGGGTTTATGCCTGACCTACTTCACAGAGGTAAAGGAGATATATATTATCAACTTAATTTATAACTCATGTTAGCCTTTCCACTCGCTGAAGGTTCTATCTGGCAGGTCTCTCCATTGGACAGTCACTGTTTTTTTCTTCCACCTACTCTTGAGTCCAGCCCACATCTGAGGGATGACTCTGAAGGGGCAGAGGTTGAGTTGTAAGGGTGTAGGGAGAAGTATCGACACATCTTTAGAATGACTTTGTAGATTTATCCCTTCCCCCCATTTATTTACTTACTGAAGCATTTTTTTGTATCAGCACAGGCTCAGGTATATTTCTGTTTTACTCTGGATAATAATCACACAGCAGGTCACTTTGCTGCTCACCCTGCTCCAGCTCCGGGCACGGGGAATCTTTCAGGCTGGCCCCTGTGCTGCTCTGACATGGGTCCATCGTTTTGCTTTTTCGAGCACTTCCTTAGCATCTGTCACTACTAGATGCTCTAGTGTCATCTTGTATTTTCCTTGCTCCAGCCCTAAAATTATGTATTTCACCAAGGAAGCCTGCTTTTATTTATTGTAGAATAAAATATATATTTAATATTTTATTTATTGATTTTAGAGAGGAGAGAGAGAAAGAGAAAAAGGTGGAGGAAAAGTGGGAAGCAGTAGTAGCTGCTTCTTTTTTTTTTTTTTTTTTTCCATTTTTCTGAAGCTGGAAACAGGGAGAGACAGTCAGACAGACTCCCGCATGCGCCCGACCGGGATCCACCCGGCACGCCCACCAGGGGCGGTGCTCTGCCCCCCAGGGGGCGATGCTCTGCCCATCCTGGGCATCGCCATATTGCGACCAGAGCCACTCTAGCGCCTGAGGCATAGGCCACAGAGTCATGCCCAGCGCCCGGGCCATCTTTGCTCCAATGGAGCCTTGGCTGCGGGAGGGGAAGAGAGAGACAGAGAGGAAAGCGCGGCGGAGGGGTGGAGAAGCAAATGGGCGCTTCTCCTATGTGCCCTGGCCGGGAATCGAACCCGGGTCCTCCGCACGCTAGGCCGACGCTCTACCGCTGAGCCAACCGGCCAGGGCAGTAGCTGCTTCTGATATGTGCCTCAACCAGGAAGCCCAGGGTTTCGAACCGGCAACCTCAACGTTCCAGGTTGATGATGCTTTTCCACTGTGCCACCACAGGTCAGGCTGGAGAATAATACTTAGAAATCAAGATCTGGGTATCTACTGGCATGTCACAGCTTCTAGACCCTCTCAGCAGAAAGAGCTGAGAAGTAGATGTATGTGTACTAACTCAAACATAAACACACATATAAAATTATTTCCATATGTATCTGCACATATTGTAAACTAAATATGAGTTCATACTGATGTCTCCAACTCTCAATTCTGTGGCTAATTTTTAATCCCAGACTGAGCTTCCCTCTAATACCTAGCATACTCAAATTGTGTCTTCTTTTAGCAGGTAGTTCAATAAACTCAAGTTCTAGTATTAGCTGTACTGAAACAGGACTGTAAAATACATGTCAAAATGAAGTCCCACAATAGGTCATCTCCAGTGTTGAACTATATACCAGCATACAATTGGAACTGCATAAAGCCAGTGTTCTCTTACTTCAATATTCACTGACCCTTGAACGACACGCATTTGAATATAACTTGAACAGTGCAGGTCCACTTAAACACACATTTTTTTTCAATAAGTACTATAAAAGTATGTTCTCTTCCTTATGATTTAGTAATAACATTCTGTTTTCTCTAGCTTGCTTTGTTATAAGCATGCAGTCCTGGATTATAGTTCAGATTCTGTGTATTATATTAGCTATGGGTCTGACTAGATGTAGGAATTATTCTGTATCCTGTTTATGGAGGTGGTTCATAAGATGCTTATATGCGTATGTTAAAACTCATAGATATGGGCCCTGGCCGGTTGGCTCAGTGGTAGAGCGTCAGCCTGGCGTGCAGAAGTCCCGGGTTCGATTCTCAGCCAGGGCACACAGGAGAAGCGCCCATCTGCTTCTCCACCCCTCCCCCTCTCCTTCCTCTCTGTCTCTCTCTTCCCCTCCCGCAGCCAAGGCTCCACTGGAGCAAAGATGGTCCGGGCGCTGGGGATGGCTCCTCGGCCTCTGCCTCTGTCCCAGGCGCTAGAGTGGCTCTGGCTGCAACAGAGCAACGCCCGGAGGGGCAGAGCCCCCTGGTGGGCGTGCCGGGTGGATCCCGGTCGGGCGCATGTGGGAGTCTGTCTGACTGCCTCTCTCCGTTTCCGGCTTCAGAAAAATACAGAAAAAAACCCCCCCAAAAAAACCTCATAGATATGTAAGCCTAAAAAACTGAATTCTGACCTGTGGTGGCGCAGTGGATAGAGCGTCGACCTGGAAATGCTGAGGTCGCCAGTTCGAAACCCTGGGCTTGCCTGGTCAAGGCACATATGGGAGTTGATGCTTCCAGCTCCTCCCCCCTTCTCTCTCTCTGTCTCTCTTCTCTCTCTCTGTCTCTCTCTCTCTGTCCTCTGTAAGATGAATAAAAAAAAAATTTTTTTTTTAAAAAGTCTGGGATTAAAAAAAAAAACAACTGAATTCTGTATGTAAATTTTTAATAGTAAAAGTACCCACTTTGTATGCATTTCCCTGTACCTAAATTTTGCATTACCTAAAAATAAACATTGTAAACAAAAAAATAAATAAAATAAAAATTTAAAAATCACTTAACCTCTCAGTCTATGCCACCATATTTATACTGGAGCTATCATCTGCCTGACTTACTTCACAAGACTTTTGAAGGCTCAAATAAGAATTTCTTTATTTATTTTAATGAGGTGAGAGAGAAAGAGAGAGAAGGGGGGAGGAGCAGGAAGCATCAACTCCCATATGTGCCTTGACCAGGCAAGCCCAGGGTTTCTAACCAGCAACCTCAGCATTGCAGGTCAACGCTTTATCCACTGCGCCACCATAGGTCAGGCTCAAATAAGAATTTCATAGCAAAACTTCTTGTAAATTATGAAGTGCTACCCACATGCACACTATTACTTATTTATTAAAAAGACAGACAGGTAGACACATACAGATACATACAGACACACAGTATTGTTATCTACCAGGACACCAAGAAACAAGGACATCTATCATGAAGATACTTGGATCTCTAGTTTTTAAAATTCTGCAAAGTGAAAATTCTTTTAAAACATATTAGTTACATATATATCTGTATAACATTCATTAAGTTATAATGTTAAAGATTAAATCTCATTAAGCAACAGCTAAAAGTTTAACTGAAAATACTTACCCTAACAAAATTGTCAGGAAACATTCCCCTTCTTCCATTGAGTTCTCCTTCCAGCCATCCTTCCTCCTGCAGTTTCCTCACATTCCTGATGATCTCCCCAACTCGAATAGTTAACTCATCATCATGTACAGCGTCATAGTCAAACTCCACAATATAGTCAACTAAAAATGAAAAAAGTAAATTAATGTCTAAAACTTAACTCATAAGATACTATTAACCATATTACTAATCTAAGGAGCCTGTTTAACAACAATTAATATTACAAACAGATCAAGGCTTACCTCAATGATTTAAAATATTTGGCTACATCAGCAAATTTCTTGATTATCTTAGTATAAAGCATAGTACAACTTTTAAGTAGAAGGCTCAATACAATGTATATAATTCATGTCATCAGTTGCTCTTATACTTACATACTTTTTGTGTTTAGGGAAAGACAAATTCTAAGTTGTTTCCCGTGATCCCATCCTTTGACACAATGACTATGTCCTTGTGTAATCCCCTCTTCTTCAATGTGAACACGACCTGACTTCTAACCAACAGAATATGACAAACAGGATGTACTGAATGTGACGACCTAAGAGTATAATGTCCAGGTTCCTGGGGAACTCATTTGCTGGCTTTGGAGATGCAAGCTGCTATGCTGTGAGCTGGCCCGTGGCAAGGGCCATGTGCAAGCATCTGAGGGAGGTCTACAGCTGAAAGCCAGAAAAACACTGAGGTCCACATTCCAACAGCCCGCAGGGAACTGAATGATGCCAGTGGAAAGCCCAAACCTAAACAACACCTTGACTGCTAAGTCACAAAATCACTGAGATAATACATGGACATTTTGAGAGAGAAGGAAGAAACAGGTAGAAACGAGAGACAGAAAGAAGCATCAACTCAGTTGTGCATCCACTGAATGCTTTTCAGATGTGCCCTGACCAGGGTTCAAACCTGTGACCCGGGATCAAACTGGCGACCATGGGATCAAACCTGTGACCTTGGCACTCTGGGACGACAATCTATCTACTATGACACTGGCCAAGGCACAACTGTACATTGTTTAAACTGCTAAGTTTGCCCTGGCCAGATAGCTCGGCTGGTTAGAGTGCCACCTCGACACGCAAACTGCTAAGGTTGTGGCAATATTGTTACAGAACGATATAAAATGAGTACCCTCTAAATGAAGGTTAATAAGGATCCATTTTTTACCTCCTTTTAAGATTTTAGATTAAAGAACATGATTTATGCATACCATTAATATTTTATAGGTCTCAATAAAAAAAAGCAGTAACTGATTTCCTACTCAGATAGCAGACTAGCCATACCTCCATTCATCTTTCTTCCTCCCATAAAAATAAGATCGTATACATGCAAAACCTACAACAAAAAAAGGAAAAGGGAATGGGCACATGGTCGGCTGCCAAACGAATAGCTATTCCCAAACCGAATCCCCGCCTTCCCTTCTCACTGAACCTAACTGTTCAGGTATTGGGAGACCCTGTACTTTTACAAGTGAGACTTCTCTCAGTCCTAGGGGGTCGATTCTTGACTAGTCAAGACCAGTACTTCTCAAATACTAATGTATAATCAAGTCTTCTTATTTTCTTGCAGAAGCCATCTTGTTGACTTAGAGGATCTTGTTTCAATGCAGACTGTAATTAAGTAGATCCCAGGACACCTAATGCTGCTGGTCAAAGAGGCAAAGGTCTAAAGATAGCTGATTTGTAATAGTTACACATACACACACACACACATTCTCTGATGGGTTTTCAAATATGCATGTGATGGATGGATTCTGACCAATAAGATGTGAGCAAGAGGCCCTGGCCAGTTGGCTCAGTGGTAGAGCGTTGGCCTGGCATGCGGGAGTCCCAGGTTTGATTCCCGGCCAGGGCACACAGGAGAAGCACCCATTTGCTTCTCCACCCCTCCCCCTCTCCTTCCTCTCTGTCTCTCTCTTCCCCTCCCGCAGCCAAGGCTCCACTGGAGCAAAGTTGGCCCGGGCGCTGAGGATGGCTTTGTGGCCTCTGCCTCAGGCGCTAGAATGGCTCTGGTTGCAACAGAGCATTGCCCCCCTGGTGGGCATGCCGGGTGGATCCCAGTTGGGCGCATGTGGGAGTCTGTCTGACTCCTCCCCGTTTCCAACTTCAGAAAAATACACATACACACACAAAAAGATGTGAGCAAGAGTTTTGGAAAGGTTTTATTTCACCTTAAATATGAAACATAAAGAAGGAATGTCCTCCTGCAGACTTTGGATGCTCTTCAGTGAGAACGTAATGCCCAAAACTGCTATAACTATTTGATAAGATAATGAACAGGTATGATTAGGATGAAAGAAAAGAAAGATGAAAGTGGGCCCTGGCCAGTTGGCTCAGTGGATAAAGTGCTGGTCTGAAACATGAATGCCCTGGGTCAGATTTCTGGTCAGGGCACACAGGAGAAGCGACCATCTGCTTTTTGCCCCTTCCCTTTCCCCTTCTCTCCCTCTCCCCCTCCTGCAGCCAGTGGCTCAATTGGTTCAAACAGCCCCGGTGCTGAGGATAGATAGCTCAGCTGGTCCCAGCTTAGCATCAGGTGCTAAAAATAGCTTAGTTGATTAAAGCATCAGCTCCAGTCAGGGGTTGCTGGGTGGATCCCAGTCGAGGTACATGCGGGAATGTATCTCACTATCACCCTCCTCTCACTTAAAAAAAAAAAAAGAAAGATGAAAGTGAGTTTGATTTTCGCTAAATTAACCAACCCCAGAATTATAATACCTTGCTGTTGAAGTAGCTTTAGCTTAACATTTATGTGTATTTTAGTCAGTATTTCTATCTGCAGCTGGAAACATCCCAACCTTAGGAAGAAGCCAGCTAGGTATTTTTTTTAATTTGTGAAAACAGATCTATAATTAATAAAGCCAGGATAGGAAGCTCAGAGAACTTAAGTATAAATGAGATACCAACCTGCTCTGCAGAACTCCAGAAAGGCTAGAAATTCAGAAATGGACAGCTCATGGGAAATATAGAACTGAAAATAGGGAAATTAATCTTCATATGAAAGAGCTGACACTAATCAACCACAATAGCTTGAAGACAATAATGGTAAGTAAGCAGGCACTTTTCTGCTAAGGCAAAAAACTAAAGGGCTACACTTAAACACACACACATAGTTTGGGGAAACCAGTATATCTACTAAGGATGAGTGCTGGTTTTTTAAAGAAGTAACTATTGATTTCCAAAACTTAAAGGTCTGCAGAGCCATGGGCAGCTCCCCACCTACTAAAATAAAACTCTAAGTCTCAAAAACAAACAAACAAAAACCTCCAAATCTTATCAACACAGAGTTCCTAATCACCTTTTTACTAAAAGGGACCAGAAATCCTTGAGAATATGGGCAATTCTATGGCTAAGACAGGAAAAGTACAAAATAAGCATGGGACATAAGAGTTGTGCCAGAAAGCAAAGAAGGTCCCAAGAAAAGATGATGTGATGCCAAAGAACAGAGAAGTAATATTAAGAAGGCTCCTATTGGCCATATCAGGAAAACTTTGAGCATCAAAATAAGTAATGACAGTAACAATATACTCCACTGAATAAAGTCAGAAACCATGAGCCATACATAGATAAATAAATGTTAATTTCTTAAATTCTATGGTTAGTAGGAAAAGGTCCTGGTTTGTAGAAAATACGTACTAAAATATTCAGAAAAAAACTTATCAGTCAGGAAAAAACTTCTTTGTGCTGTACTTCTAACATTTCTACAAGATTATTTAAAAGTTTTAAAAATTTGAACCAAAGTCACCGATGTTGGTTGCAGTTAACTTCTTCCAAACTCCTGTTGATGCTGATATTTTGACTTCTTCCCATGAATTAAGAATGTTTCTAATGACATCTAAAATGAATTATTTCCAGAAGGTTCCAACTTACTTTGCCCAGCTCCATCAGAACAACCACTATCCATGGCAGCTATATATAGCCTTACAAAAGGTACTCCTTAAGTATTAATTAAGACTTGAAAGTCAAAATTACTCCTTGACAGCCCTAGCCAGGTGGTTCAGTGGATAAAGTGTCAACCTGGTATGCCAGAGGCTGCGGGTTTAATCCCTGGTCAAAGCACCTATTAAAAGCAATCAATGAGCCCTGGCCGGTTGGCTCAGCGGTAGAGCGTCGGCCTAGCGTGCGGAGGACCCGGGTTCGATTCCTGGCCAGGGCACACAGGAGAAGCGCCCATTTGCTTCTCCACCCCTCCGCCGCACCTTCCTCTCTGTCTCTCTCGTCCCCTCCCGCAGCCAAGGCTCCATTGGAGCAAAGATGGCCTGGGCGCTGGGGATGGCTCTGTGGCCTCTGCCCCAGGCGCTAGAGTGGCTCTGGTCGCAACATGGCGACGCCCAGGATGGGCAGAGCATCGCCCCCTGGTGGGCAGAGCGTCGCCCCTGGTGGGCGTGCCAGGTGGATCCCGGTCGGGCGCATGCGGGAGTCTGTCTGACTGTCTCTCCCTGTTTCCAGCTTCAGAAAAATGAAAAAAAAAAAAAAAAAGCAATCAATGAGGCCCTGGCCGTTTGGCTCAGTGGTAGAGCGTTGGCCTGGCGTGCAGAAGTCCCGGGTTGGATTCCAAGCCAGGGCACACAGGAGAAGCGCCCATCTGCTTCTCCACCCCTCCCCCTCTCCTTCCTCTGTCTCTCTCTTCCCCTCCCGCAGCCAAGGCTCCATTGGAGCAAAGATGGCCCGGGTGCTGGGGATGGCTCCTTGGCCTCTGCCCCAGGCGCTACAGTGGCTCTGGTCACAACAGAACGACGCCCCGGAGGGGCAGAGCATCGCCCCCTGGTGGGCAGAGTGTCGCCCCCTGGTGGGTATGCCGGGTGGATCCCGGTTGGGCACATGCGGGAGTCTGTCTCTCCACGTTTCCAGCTTCAGAAAAATACAAAAAAAAAAAAAAAAAAAAGCAATCAATGAGTACACAACTAAGTGGAACAAGTTGATGCTTCTCTCTCTCTCTCTCTCTCTCTCTCTCCCCCCTCCCCCACTCCATCAATGGGGAAAAAGATTTTTTTTAATTACTCCTTGACCCATGGGCTACCTACTAGATGAACATGTGTTTTTATGTCTGCAAGTACATTAATCTCATTGTACATCTCCATCAGAAGTCTTGGGTAACAAGGTGCATTGTGAATGAGCAGTAGTAATTTAAAAGAAATTTTTTTCTGAGCAGTATGTCTCAATAATGGGCTGAAAATATTCAGTAAACCATGTTGTAAACAGATATGTCATCCAGGTTTCATTGTTCCTTTTATAGAGCACAGGCAGAGTTAGCATAATTCTTAAGGGCCCTAGAATTTTTATTTATTTATTTTTTGGTATTTTTTGGAAGTGAGAAGCAGTGTGTGGGACGGGGAGCCAGACAGACTCCCGCATACACTTGACTGGGATCCACCCGGCATGCCCACCAGGGGGCGATGCTCAGCCCCTCTGGGGCATTGCTCCAATGCAATGGGAGCCATTCTTAGTGCCGGGGTCAACTTTGCTCCAGTGGAGCCTTGGCTGTGGGAGGGGAAGAGATAGAAGGGAGAGGGGGAAGGGTAGAGAAACAGATGGGCACTTCTCCTGTGTGCCCTGGCCGGAAATTGAACCCGAGACTTCCACACGCCTGGCAGACGCTCTACCACTGAGCCAGCCGGCCAGGGCTGAGGGCCCTAGAATTTTTATAATAGTAAATGACCAATGACTTCAGCTTAAAGTCACCTGCTGCTTTAGCTCCTAACAAGAGTCATAGGCACTGACTTCTCTTTATTAAAAACCTAGATGGCATCTTGTTCCAATACAAAGTTCCTTCATGTACATGGAAAAATCTGTTGTTTATATAACCAATCTTCATTAATTACCTTAGCTAGATCTCTGGATAATTTGCTATAAAGCTTCTACATCTGCACTTGCTGCTTCACCTTGCTCCTTTGTTATGAAAGATGGCTTCTTTCCTTAAACTTCATGACCCACCACTGGCATCAAACTTCTCTTCTGCAGCTCCCTCACCTCTCTCAGCCTTCAGGGAACTGGAGAGCTAGGGACTGGTTCTGAGTTAGGCTTCCACTTGAAAGAATGTTATGGCTGGTTTGGTCTTCTATCCAGATCACTAAAACTTTGTCCATTACATCAGTAAGGTTGTTTTCGCTTTTTTTTATCATTTGTGTGTTCACTTGAGTAGCAATTTTAATTTCCTTCAAGAACTCTTCCTTTGCATTCATAATGTGGCAAACTAGCACAAGAGGAATAGCTTTCGGCGTATCCTGGCTTTCAAAATGCCTTCCTTACTAAGCTGAATCATTTCTAGCCTTCGTTTTAAAACGAAAGACAGCCTGACCAAGCGGTGGGACTGGGACGCTGAGGACTCAGGTTGGAAACCTCAAGGTCACCAGTTTAAGTGTGGGCTCATCAGGCTTGAGTGCAGGTTCACTGGCTTGAGCATGGGATCACAGACATGATTTCATGGTCACTTTGGGCTTGAGCCCAAAGGTCGCTTGATTAAGCAAGGGATCACTGGCTCAGCTGGAGCCCCCCCGCCCCTAGTCAAAGCCATACGAGAAAGCAATCAACGAACTAAAATGCCCCAACAAGTTGATGCTTCTCATCTCTCTTCCTTCCTATCTGTCTGTCCCTTTCTTTCTTTCTCACTACTCTTGCTAAAAAATAAGAAGAGGCCCTGGCAAGTTGGCTTAGTGATAGAGTGTCAGCCCAGCGTGTGGATGTCCCAGGTTTGATTCCTGGTCAAGCCACACAGGAGAAGTGACCATCTGCTTCTCATCCCCTCATTCTCTCCCTTCTCTCCCTCTTCCCCTCCCACAGCCAGTGGCTCAACTGGTTCAAGTGTTGGCCCCAGGCACTTGAGGATAGCTCTGTTGGTCTGAGCTAGTCAGCCTCAGGTGCTAAAAATAGCTTGGTTGGTTCCAGTATCAGTCTTAGAAGGGGTTGCAGGTGGCTCCCCTTCAAGACGCCCGAGAGAGTCTGTCTCACAATTTCCCCTCCTCTCACTTAAATAAATAAAAAGAATGTGGTTATCACTAAAATAACTGAGTATAATAATGCTAAACAGCCTGAACAGGCAGTGGTGCAATGGATAGAGCATCAGACTGGGATGCAGAGGACCCAGGTTTGAAACACTGAGGTCACCAGTTTGAACAAGGGGTCACTGTTTGCTGTAGCCCCCCACCCCCATCAAGGCACATATGAGAAAGCAATCAATGAACAACTAAGGTGCCTCAACGAAGAATTGATGCTTCTCATCTCTCTCCCTTCCAGTCTGCTGTTCCTATCTGTCCCTCTCTGTCTCTGTCACACACACACATAATAATAATAATAATAATAATAATGCTAAACAAAAAAAACCACAATAGTTTCAGCTCCAACATGTAAAAAGCTAAACAAACTGAAAATCAATGACTTTCCTTGGACCCATCAGAGAACTGAAGACAAAGGCAAACCATCACTTCAAGTTATGGAGAGCATGACCTGTGGTGGCGCAGTGAATGGTGTTGACCTAGAATACTGAGGTCGCCAGTTCGAAGCCCAGGGCTTGCCTGGTCAAGGCATATACAAGAAGCAACTAGGAGTTGATGCTTCTCACTCCCCCAACCCCAACCCCACCTTTCTCTATATATAGACATTCTCTCTATAATCAATAAATAAAATCTAAAAATTTTTTTTTTAATTTAAGAAGATATAGAGAGACAGGCATATTCAGAGAGTCACAAGATCACCTCCACTAGAAACCACAGAAAACAGTAATTGGGAGGAACGTTAGCAGTTTTCCAGGGCTGTCGTAACAACCTAACACAAACTAGGTGAGTTAAAACACAACATTGTTTTCTTACAGTTATAGCTCTGGAGGCCAGAGCACAAAGCCAAGGTATACAGCAGGGCTGGATCTTTCTGAAGACACTACAGAAAAATTGCTCCACACCTCTATCTCGGCTTCTGGGACCTGCCAGCAATCTCTGGAATTCCTTGGCTTACATAATACCAACCTCCAGCCTCTATCTGTACATGCCTTCCCCTTAAATACCTGTCTCAGATCTACCTCTCCTCACTCTTAATAAGGACACCAGCCATTAGATTCATGGCCGATCCCAAACCTAGGATCCATGATATTGTCGTAGGCACTTAGACTGACGTGAGCAGAGCAAGGATGATGGGTGAGGTACAGAAGGTCACCAAAATAAGAACTATAGGCCACACCTCAGTTGTGTTTCAGCTCCAGGCCCAGAAAAGCAGAAAAACCAGACAAGTGACTCCACGGCTGACCTCACCACTAGCTACATTAATTAAGGACCAACCAGTGGAGACCACAACCAATCAATGGACACACCTGAAGAGCTGGTGAATATTCTTTTGAGATCCTCACGTGGGAGCGCCCCTAAACTATCCACCCTTAAGATCCTTTAGGACAAAGGATCATGTGTGCTCTCCCTACAAGGAGCATGCCCACGCTTTTCCCCTCCCCTCACAGTTCTTCCTTTCTGCTAAGCTCCAAGGACCCTCTCTTCTGCATCTGTAACTTGTTTCCTAAAGCCCAGTTCTTCTACCTCTGTGACTTTCTAAACTTTCTCTTATATTTTGAGTCCTGGCTCCGAATCCTTTCCTAGCCAGAACTCAAGTTCAGAGACTGCTAAACAAAGTTCTGATCTGACTCCACCAGTCTAACACCCCTGCCACACCACCATGTTCAGGTCCTTAGTTACATCCTCAAAGGCTCTTTTTTTTCAAATAACATCATACTCATACTTACCAAGGATAAGAACTTGAACATTACCATTTTAGGGACAAAAAGTCAACGCAGCACACTTAAATGGTAATTTTAATGATTTCCTGGAGGCTGAGTGTGGAATATCGTCAAAGTGGGAAACTTCTGGGGGACTGTACTCTTAGGAGGGCCCCATAGTTTTGTGGGTTTAAGTTCCAGGAACCCCATCAGTTTATCACAGTGAAGAGCCCATAAAGTTGTCTTTGTAGCCTGACATAGGTGGTGGAGCAGTGGATAGAGCATCGGACTGGGATGTGGAGGACCCAGATTCCAGACTCTGAGGTCACCAGCTTGAGCTCAAGGTCGCTGGCTCCAGCAAGGGATCACTCGGTCTGCTGTAACCCCCCCCCCGCCCCCGTCAAGGCACACATAAGAAAGCAATCAACTAAGGAGCTGCAACGAAGAATTGATGTTTCTCATCTCTCTCCCTTCCTATCTGTCCCTATCTGTCCCTCTCTCTAACTCTCTCTGTCTCTGTCACCACAAAAAAAAGAAAGAAAGAAAGAAAAAAGATGTCTTTGTAGTTCTGGCAAGAGGGAAGGGAAAAGGAATCACTGTGAAATAACCCCAAACCAAGCATTCTCCATAACAAAAACCTACTCTCCATGGAGGAGAACAGAGGAGAAGTTATCAGGGACCTATCCCATCTGTGGAAAAGGCATTTCTCAGATTCCAGCTCCTCCTTACCATTTCGTCTTGTAAAGGAGGGGAGTGGGGAGACTAAGAAAGACTTGTAATGGTTACAATCCCAGGACACAGGTCCACTAAAAATTTGAGATTTAATTCTAACATGATAGGACGCTTCCTCTCCCCTACATCTTACTACCACAGCAACAGGGCTCCGATATGACAAGACTTAGTCACTGCTAAAAGAGCTGCACAATGCAGACACTATCCAAGAAAGAGTTCTTAGAGAAACCTAAATACAGCAAGACAGACAAAAACGAGAACACCAAAGGAACTTGAAGCTTTTGGCATCTATGGCTCAAGCTAATATTAAAGTATAACTTCTAGCCAGATTAATATAAAACCTTATATTAAAGACATATATATTTACCTCAGCTCCTCTTACCTAATACCTAATACATCACTGTCCAACTTTCAACAATAAAATTATAATCATGCTTTTAAAAGGCAAGAAAGAGGCAAAGACAAAGCAAGTATCAGAGCTGAACTCAAGTATAAAACATATTTTGGAATCATGCAGGAAATTTAAAGTAACTATGATTAATATGTTATGAATGGTAATGTAAAAAAACAACAACATGCAAGAACAGTGGGTAAAGTAAGCAGATGAAAACTCTAAGAAGAAACTGAGTAGAAATACCAGAAATCAAAAACACTAACAGAAATAAAGGATGCCACTAGTAGGTCAATCAGCAGACTAGACACTGACAAGGATAGTATCAGTAAGCTTGAAGATAGGTCAACAGAAGCTTCCCAAACTGAAGTGCAACAAAAAAAAATTATAAAAGAACATCTTGGCCCTGGCAGGTTGACTCAGTGGATAGAGCGTCAACCAAGTGTGCAGAGGTCCTGGGTTCGATCCCTGGTCAGGGCACACATGAGAAGCAACCATCTGCTTCTCTTCCCTTTCCTCTCCCCCTCTCACAGTCAGAGGCTTAATTAGTTTAAGTGTTGGTCCCAGGTGCTGAGGACAGTTCAGTTGATTTTAGCAGTGGCCCCAGATGGGGGTTCCTGGGTAGATTTCAGTAGGAGCGATGAGGCAGTCTGTCTCTCTATCCTTCATCTTCTCACAGAAAGCAATGGGGAGAGGAAAGGAGGGAGGGGAAAGGAAGGGAGGAGAAGGGACGGGAGGGGAGGGGGGAGGAGGAAGGGGAGGGGAAGGATGAAGGAAAGAGAGAGAGAGAGAGAGAGAGAGAGAGAGAGAGGGAGAGAGAGAGAAAGCCAGCCTATTATCTGTAACCCAACAACACCTCTCCGAGGAAGAGGTAGGAGTTTGTCCCACACTTTATAGTGGTTAAAAGTACAAACACTGAAACAGGATTGAGAACTAATTACTTACTACTTCTGTGCTTCTTTCCTATCCTGTGAAATAAGAAAAATAACACTACCCAACATGTATAATTTGCTGAATTAAATGAGATAATGTCTATAAAATACTTAAAACTATTCTGTAAACAGTACTACTTAATATTCTCTACATATTAACACCTATTACAATGTTATACTGCAATCTCCTCAGCAATGATTAGACAACTGGAGTGCAAGGGTCTGGTCCACCTTTTTAGTTTAAGTGCTTCTATCTTAACTGATTGATACATAAGACCTAAAGAAACATATGTCAAATTTAAAACAAAATATTTATTAATGTGATAAAATTATAATTATTTTCACCTGACCAGGCAGTGGCGCAGTGGATAGAGCATCGGACTGGGATGTCGAAGACCCAGGTTCGAGACCCCGACGTCGCCAGCTTGAGTGTGGGCTCATCTGGTTTGAGCAAAAATTCACCAGCTTAGACCCAAGGTTGCTAGCTCAAGCAAGGGGTTACTTGGTCTGCTGAAGGCCCGTGGTCAAGGCACATATAAGAAAGCAATCAATGAACAACTAAGGTGTCGCAATACGCAACGAAAATCTAATGATTGATGCTTCTCATCTCTCCATTCCTGTCTGTCTGTCCCTGTCTATCCCTCACTCTGACTCTCTGTAAAAAAAAAAAAAAAATTATAATTATTTTCTTGGGGGAAGAAAATCAGTGTGGGATATGGCTTATAGCTGATCAAAAAGAAATAGAAATGTCAGCCTGACCAGAGTTCAGCCTGACCAGAGTTGGCACAGTGGATAGAGCGTCAACCTGGGACACTGAGGTTCCAGGTTCAAAACCCTAAGGTCACTGGCTTGAGAGCGGGCTCATCCGGCTTGAGTGCAGGATCGTAGACATGATCCCAGAGTCATTGGCTTGCTCCCAAAGGTGACTGGCTTGAAGCCCAAGGTTGCTGGCTTGAGCCCAAAGTCACTAGCTTGAAACCCAAGGTCGCCAGCTTGAGCAAAGGGTCACTGGTCTGGCTAGAGCCCCTCATGAGATCAAGGCACATATGAGAAAGCAATCAATGAACAACTAAGGAGACACAACGAAGAATTGATGCTTCTCATCTCTTTCCCTTCCTGTCTGTCTGTCACTCTCTCTCTTTCTTGCTTAAAAAAGAAGAAAATCATCACTAATCAAATATCTAATACAGAATTAAACACATAAAGACAAAGTGATTTATCATTAAAAAATGCTAATAGTGCAATTTCTTATAACAATTTAAAATTGCATATTTTAAAAATCATTTCACACATACTCTCATTAGATTCACAACAAATCTGTAAGACTTATATTCTAAGACTGCACTGTCAAACTGGTAACCAGCAGCCAGAGTCTAAGCACCTGAATAGCAAGCAGATAGCCGGAGATGTTATGTAAACATAAAATATGCCAGATTTCAAAAACAGAATATGCAAACTATCTTATTAATATTTTATATTGCATATAGGTTGAAATAAGTTCCTTTAACCCAAAATGTCCAATATATTAAAGTTAATTTCACCTGTTTCTTTTTATTTTTAACATAGATAATAGTAAATTTATTGGCATGTAATTTATCAACTCAGTATGTTTCTAAGAACATAGTATATTTGCTTCACAGCACCCACTGAAGATAGTATAATTTTACAGTTCAACAAACATTGTTTAAATTAAGACAAACTTTTTTTTAAGTGAATGGGGGGTAGGGAGGTAGGGAAGGAGGGAGGAACAGACAGGGACAAACAATAAGGGAGAGAGATGGGAAGCATCAACTCATAGTTATAGCATCTCAGTTCACTGATTGCTTTCTCATACATGCCTTGATGGGGGTGGTATAGGAGGGACTCCAGCCGAACCAGTGACCCCTTGCTCAAGCCAACAAGCTTTGGGTCACATTTATGATCCCACGCTCAAGCCAGCAACCCCGTGCTCAAGTTGATGAGCCCATGCTCAAGCCAGCGACTTCAGGATTTTGAATCTGGGTCCTCAGGGTCCCAGACCAATGCTCTATCCACTGCACCACCACCTGGTCAGGTAAGACAAACTTTTTAAAGCAAATTAATTCTTATGCCTAAATTTAACAAGATAAACTGTTAGACTAAACGTATAGAAATGTCTCATCTTTCAACACAGACGATTTTCACTTTATTTACTAGAAGCATTTAACATCAATGTAATGTACATAGAGTAGGCAATCAGCAGACCACTGACAAGATGCTTGATATCCCAGATCACTGCTTCTCTACTAAAGGGGTTTAAAGCTCCAAGGAGTCAGACAGAAAGAGTGACACTGTTAGAATAGTTAGTCTAAATGTTAGGTGCAGTACATTTTTAGCCTCCTCAGTACTAGGACACTAAAACATAGATACTAAAAAGATTAAGAGAGTTTAAATATTTAAAATAAAAGGATCTTAAAGACATTAGTTCAACTAAAGGCATGCTTCACTCTAAAGACTCAGTGCCAGGTGTAGGAAAAAAAATATCTTGGTTACCACCAAGTACTCACTATGTGACTGGTCAAACTAAGGAGAGGTGAACAAATCCTATTTCCTTTCTAATGTAGAAATTGACCGTATTTCCCCATGTATAAGACGTGCCCATGTATAAGACGCACCTTAATTTGGGGGCCCAAAATTTGAAAAAGAAAATGTGTTACAAAAAGTTATTGAACTCAAGTTTTATTCATCATAAAATTCATACAACTCCTCATCACTGTCAAAACTCCCATACATTAGACCAGGGGTCAGGAACCTTTCTGGCCGAGAGAGCCATGAACGCCACATATTTTAAAATGTAATTCCGTGAGAGCCATACAACGACCTGTGTACATTACGCATTATGCAATAAAAATTTGTTGTTGTCCCAGAGGACAGCTGTGATTGGCTCCAGCCACCTGCAACCATGAACAGGAGCGGTAGGAAATGAATGGATTGTAATATATGAGAATGTTTTATATTTTTAACGTTATTATTTTTTAATTAAAGATTTATCTGCGAGCCAGGTGCAGCCATCAAAAGAGCCACACCTGGCCTGCGAGCCATAGGTTCCCGACCCCTGCATTAGATTGTCATCTGTGTCTGATAACCAATCACTGTCTCATATATTGCCTGACTCAGTTCCATCTATGGCATTTGAAATGCCACACTTCTTAAATGCAAGTAAAAAAATCTACAACAGGGGTCCCCAAACTACGGCCCGCGGGCCACACGCGGCCCCCTTACGCCATTTATCCGGCCCCCACCGCACTTCTGGAAGGGTACCTCTTTCATTGGTGGTCAGTGAGAGGAGCATAGTTCCCATTGAAATATTGGTCAGTTTGTTGATTTAAATTTACTTGTTCTTTATTTTAAATATTGTATTTGTTCCCGTTTTGTTTTTTTACTTTAAAATAAGATATGTGCAGTGTGCATAGGAATTTGTTCATAGTTTTTTTTATAGTCCGGCCCTCCAACGGTCTGAGGGATAGTGAACTGGCCCCCTGTGTAAAAAGTTTGGGGACCCCTGATCTACAACCACTGTATAAGATGCACTCAGTTTTTAGACCCCAAATTTTTCAGGGAAAGGTGCATCTTATACATGGAAAATACGGTATATCCTGATCTTCCTTATGCTTCTCCTGCATATCTGACTTAACATATTATATATTCTTTCAATGTACCACATATTTCCTCTTTTGTTTGGATTCCAATTAAGTTTTAATCCTATCGCAGCACTATAAACCATCCCATCATATTCATGACACTCATCAACCACTGGAGGAAAAGAGAGGCAGGAACATTTACATCACAATTTCCAGGGGTTGTGGAAATTTTTTAAAAATCCAGATGATTCTAATATGCCCAACCCCCTACTTCTCATTAGCATGGTATTAATCACATTGTTCACAATAATGCAAATTCTTGATTAATCTCTCATCTAATGCTCCTTTTCTTAATGATTTGTTAAAACATTTCTTTTAATGTTGGTGGTAACTGTTCGTTACTGTTACCATACTCTATTATTTTTCTACTAGAAACTCCTGGTGATTAGATGCCACACAGTCATTGCCTTGCAATTAATTACCTGAACATAAATAGACCTGAAGATAAAACAGCACTAAAATAGACACTAGAATTTAGGATCCCATGCTAGTTATCTCTGTCTTACAAATCTGAGAAACAGAATGGGATCATGATGGCAAGCTTAGCAAAGTATATAAAATTTGAAAGATTGTGAAATGTAAGTCTGCTGGACGCACTAGAAAGGACTGATATGACATAAGTAGGTTCTAGGAAAGAATGAGTCAATGATGCTGCCATACCTGACACTGGATCAACAACTTAGGCTAGATAACAATTTAGAATAATGAATTTTTTAAAAGGAGTGTTTCTTCTTAGAGTAAAAGCTCCTTTAAGTACAAACAACTGGTATGTTTCTGGCTGGATGAAAACCATAAAAGAGTAGAACATCCAGACACCTGAGACTTTCAGAACCTAACAAACAAAATCCAAACCAAAACAAAACAGAGGCAATGTCAAATTTAGCTCCAAGAAGCATTTAGGAGCCCAGAGGAAAGTGCCTACCTCACTTGGGCGAAAAGCCAAGGTTATGACTGAAAAATGAAAAGTATCACATATAGCACAGTTTCAGGTCAGAAAAGCCAGAGTAAGATAATGAAGGGAATTCTATCTACTTACTGGTGGTAACAGAGGGCTCTCAACTAGCTGAACATCTATGTACCTAACATAAACCCAAAAAACAGCTGCGAGGAACGAGATGGGCAAGTGTGAGGGAGGACTAAAAAGACAAGTCCATTCTACTGAGAGAGAGAGAGAGACATTTTTCTAATACCTACCTAACACTACCTCAGTGAAACCAACGGACCAACAAATAGCAGTACTTTCAAGTTTCTTATGCCTTCTTTGTGTGTTTATTATGTTGGCAATTATGAACACTTAACACTGTTAAGGATTGTGCTTGTTTCCGAAACTGAAGGGTATACTGAAACTTTATGTTTTGCACTGAGTCTGAAAGGACATGACTCAGGTGAAAAAAAGCAGCAAAGAAAAGCAGACATTAAATACCTAGGACCGAATAAAACAAAGGGAGGACTAAACTGTGACCAGGGAATATCCTCGAACATTTAGATAAGAGGATCTCATTTCATCCCACTTATCCAGGGCCATTTATACCACATTTATAGATCCAACTACTAATGTAGACAACTAATGTAGTCCCAAGATCAGATCTATATAGGAGTCCAGCATCTTGTCAGTTTTACTGTTTGTCTCATCTTAAACAATTCCAATAACCAAGCTCATCCTGGAAGCAAATATCGACCTTTTATCTCCATGAGAAATCTGGACCCTCTCTGGTTTTGCTTCCTTGTGGCTAGGTCTTCAAGGCCTACTGCCAAACCCATGTTCCTCCTCACTTCCCCAAGATGCCAATCTGAACTGCTACCCAGTGCCTGCTACCAACCACCACACATCCCACTCCCACACCAAGGTGGCCGGCTCCATCCATACACCACTGCCTTTGACTACAAACAGCCCTCATGCTGACAGGCAGACTGTAGCTAAATAAGGATGAACACCCATCCAGATTTCCCAGACCCATTTTCTGGCCTCTCCCCCCCTGACAAAGACATACGTCCTGCTTGAGGTCAATCTGCCTATTAGCGGGATATCAAATCCTACAACTAAGCAAGTCATAGCTCAATAAAGATTACCCAATTTAGGCCTGGCCTGTGGTGGCGCAGTGGATAAAGTGTTGACCTAGAACACTGAGATCACCAGTTCAAACCCTGGGCTTGCCTGGTCAAGCACATATGGGAGTCGAAGCTTCCTGCTTCTCCCCCTCTTCTCTCTCTCTCCTCTCTCTAAAATGAATAGTCTTTAAAACAAAAAATGATTACCCAATTGACCTAAATTTCAATAATATAAAGAGTGGGGCAAAAGTAGGTTTAGAGTTGTTCAAATGGAAAAAAAAATATTAGCCCTGGCAGGATAGCCCGATCGGTAGAGGGTTGGCCAGAGGTACAGAAGTTGCCAGTCCAACTCCTGGTCAGAACACATACAAGAATGGACTGACATTCCTATCTCTCTCTCTCTCCCCTTCCCTCCTTCTAAAATCAATAAAATAAACATTAAAAAGAAAAATACTGATTAATAAATAATAATAAAAGAAACATTTCATGCACTCACAACAGTAAACCTACTTGTAAAACAGAGTTTATTCTCTCTTTTTTTTTTAAAGATTTTATTTATTGCCCTGGCCAGTTTGCTCAGTGGTAGAGCGACGGCCCGGTATGTGGATGTCCTGGTTCAATTCCCAGTCAGGGCACAAAGGAGAAATGCCTATCTGCTTCTTCACCCCTCCTCCTCTCACTTTTCTTTCTCTCTCTTTTTCTCTTTCTTTCTCTCTCCCCCCCCCCCCCACCTGCAGCCATGGCTTGATTGAAGTGAGTTGGCTCCAGGCACTGAGGATGGCTCCATGGCCTCCACCTCAGGCACTATTAAAAAAATGGCTCTGGCTGCAACAGAACAAGGGCCCCAAATGGGCAGAGCATCACCCCCTAGTGGGCTTGCCAGGTGGATCCAGGTCAGGGCGCATGTGGGAGTCTGTCTCTGCCTCCCCTCTTCTCACTAAATAAAAATAAAAACTTAAAAAAAGACTTTACTTATTGATTTTACGGAGGAAGGGGTGTGATGAGAAGTAGTTGCTTCACCCTAGCTGTTAACTGGTTGCTTGTCATGTGTGCCTTGATCAGGCAAGCCCAGGGTTTCAAACCGACAACCTCAGTGTTCCAGTTTAGAGCTCTATCTACTGTGCCCACGGGCCAGGCCAGAGTTTGTTCTTGTATTATTACTTATTAATTAACTACTGTAATAGAAAATGGATACAACTGTAAATCTACTTTTGTCCCACCCTGTATTTCTTTTTTTTTTTGAAAGAGAAAGGGGGTGGGGGGAGGCAGGCATGCACAGGCAGGAAGAGAGAGAAGCATCAGTTTCTGGTTGTGGCACTTTTAGTTGTTCATTGATGGAGAAAGGGCTCCAGCCAAGCCAGTGACCCTTGCTCAGGCCAGTGACCTTGGGCTTTAAACCAGTGACCTTTGAGCTCAAGCCAGTGACCCTGGGATCATGCCTATAATCCAACTCTCAAGCCGGCAACCCTGTGCTCAAACTGGTGAGCCTGCACTCAAGCTGGATGATCTCTCGCTCACACTAGCGACCTCAGTGTCTCAGGCTGACGCTCTCTCCACTGCACCAACACTAGTTAGGCTGTATTAGGTTTTATTTGCCCCTTTTTTTTTCTGAATACAACTGAAACTTTCTAATCTCTCACAACTTGCTTCACCAGTCTACCCAAGAAGCAGATCTGCAATTCTGTCCTATTTTCATCAAATCAAAAATCATTACCTCTTTCCTTGCCTATCTTCAGGCTCTTGACAAGACACCATATCTTCATATACATTAAAAAATTAAACATTTATCACACTTAAAATACAGTTAATAGGGAGGATAGTCTATGGCTAGGGAGAAAAAAGTCACAAATTTGGATTATGCATCAATAAAATTTTGGAGGTATTTTTGATTGGCAATATAGAATGAACCAAAAGCATTTCATGTTTTATATATTTATGTTAAATGCTTTAAAATTCAGATCTTATTAAATTAATGACAACATTTTATTCTGTAAATCTCTCATTTAGAGAGATAACATGGCAAACTTTAGGCTAGTTTCTGTGGGAAAATATAAAATTATACAAATGTGAATTTTCACCCTTAATGTGATTTTATGGAATTATAACTACTTAGAAAAAACCTGACTCTGAGGACATCAATTAATCAGAATACAACTGATCATTAGATTTGCTAGAAATCCCAACTTTGAAACAAAATGTTCCTAATATTGCCCCCTTCATGTTCTAATTAGATTAACTGAGGTAAAGCCTTCATTCAATTAAAAAGATTCTGCAACCCTTTGATTGACCCAGTAGCACACAATTTCCAGTTGCTACTACTTATTTGTATGACTCAAGACTTTCTCCAAATAGTGCAATAAAGTAATAAATCACTCTATTATGTAAGTGTTATATCATTTCTAAATCAACTGCATATTTTTGTCCATTAAAACGATCTCATAATTTAAACATACTGACTTGTTATATATGTAAGCTTATAAAAAATAATTTAAACCAAAAGTTCATAACATTAACAAAAATTAAGAGGTTCAGTCAAAAGTAAAAGTTCACACATAGTAACACTTTGTACCATTTGCATTCCATCTTATTCCACTCAAAATGCAGATCTGTACTTTTGAAATAAGAAAAATAAGTAGACTTTCTATCTCCTTAAAGCTCTCCCCAAATCCTTTCACACATAATACCTCAAACTTCTTTATGATATATTTGTGATGTAAAAACTAAACACAAGGCTTTAGTTTAACATAAAATACATAAGTCTGTACTTATACTCACCCTACTTAGTTTTTCCTAAACTACTAAACCTACTATCAATAATGGACTTTCTCACAGTGTATCCAATATTGAAAGTATCTTCCTACATTACATTTGTAAAGATACAATACATAAAATGTGATTTCTGCATTAGCAGAAAACCACCTGGTCCTTTATATACAAGATGGTGCTTCTAACCAAAGTCAAAATTGAGAACTGGTTTTGTCAAGTTGGTGCAAGAATTAAGAAAATCCTTTGAAAATGAAAATAATCAGCACTGGCTCTATCTAAGCACTTTAAAAGTATTAGCTCATTCAATCCTCCTTATTATGTAATAATTCATATTAAAATTACTAGAATTATTTAAAGCAGGGGTAGCCAACAACCTTTGAAGTTGATATTTTTAATACCATTTATAGATTAAGAAACTGAAGAACAGAGAAGTTAAGTAACTTAATCACAACAGCCAGTAGGTGAAGGGCTGGGATGTGATCTTAAAGCAGTCCCAGTCCAGAGCCTGTACTCCTAACTCTCTAGCTAGAACACGGAAATGTAGGACCCATCACTTCAGAGACACCAAACTATTCCCAAACAATTAAAGATTTTTTTCATTTTGTGACAAACCAGATAAGATACAATGTAAACAGGTTAGGCTGTAATCTTAAATCATAGAACTAAAATCTGATAACAAAACCAAGCAAATGAAATTTCTATTATAAGAGGAAACTCTCTTTAAATCAGTGGTAGTCAACCTGGTCCCTACCGCCGCCCACTAGTCCAGCTTGGATTAATTAGTTCCAGCTTTCAAGGTGGGCGGTAGCAGAGCAACCAAAGTATAAATAAAAAGATAGATTTAACTATAGTAAGTTGTTTTATAAAGATTTATTCTGCCAAACTTAGTGAAAATCCGACATAAAGTACTTGGTAAGTAATTATTATTATATGCTTTAACTTGCTGTAACTCTGCTTTATAAATTTTATAAAGTAAAGTTACTTCCCTACTTTATAAATCACCATTACTGTGGAACCGGTGGGTGGTTAGAAAATTTTACTACTAACAGAGATACAAAAGTGGGCGATATGTATAAAAAGGTTGACTTCCCCTGCTTTAAATGATTCTAGTAATTTTAATATGAATTATTACACGAACAATAAATTTAAAGTATACATTTGTATGGAAATATCTGACAAATAACTTACAAAAAATAACTACAGCCTGACCAGGCAGTGGCACAGTGGATAGAGCATCAACCTGGGATGCTGAGGACAAGGACTCATGTTCGAAACCCCGAGGTCACTGGCTTGAGCACAGCCTCATCCAGCTTGAGCATGGGATCATAGATATGAACCCATGGTCGCTGGCTTGAGCAAGGGGTCACTGGCTCAGCTGAAGCGTGCCCCCCCCCCTCAAGGCACACATCAGAAAGCAACCAATGAACACCTCAAGTGCGGCAACAAGCTGATGCTCCTCATCTCACTCCATTCTTGTCTGTTTGTCCCTGCCTGTCCCTCTGTCTCTCCTCTCAGTTAAAAAAAAAATTAACTACAAATGCCCCCAAAAAATCAACCTTGAAAACACATTCTGGGTAATCAAGGTGAGAGTATGCAACCATCACACTTTACCAAGACAGTCTGGCAACTCACCTAACCACAACACAGCAACCAGCAACCGAGCATAGCAAAGAAGTCACTAAGAAAAGGCCTGTGGAAAATCAAAATAGATACTCTAATGTCCAAGTATTGATACTCATTTACTTTTGTCAAGAGAGGCGCTCACACAGTCTATAGAGTCTACTTTATGTTTCCCTTATCCAGAGCTACAAATATGACTATGATTTCCACACCTGTAGAAATATCAGCGAACAGAGTTGGTGAGAGGGGACACTGATCTCAGTGCCACGCACCCCCAACAGCAAAGCAGAAAAGCACTTATTTAAATAACTTTAAAATGCAAAGGAAAAGGAATCTGATCAACAATCCTATATATGATACAATCAACAGATACTCAAGACAGCACAATGCCTGAGGGATCAGAAATTATGACCCTAGGTCATCAAGTTGTTTAACTGTATTCTGTATCCTATTCAAGACAGAAAAGAAGTACAGCGCTGGCCAGGTAGCTGTTGGTTAGAGTGTCATCCCAATATTCCAATGTTGCAGGTTCGATTCCCAGTCAGTGCACATACAAGAATCAACCAATGCCTGACCTGTGGTGGCGCAGTGGATAAAGCATTGACCTGGAAATGCTGAGGTCGCCGGTTCGAAACCCTGGGCTTGCCTGGTCAAGGCACATATGGGAGTTGATGTTTCCTGCTCCTGCCCCCCTTCTCTCTCTGTCTCTCTCCTCTCTCTCTCTCTCCCTCTCTCTCTCCTTTCTAAAATGAAAAAAAAAAAAAAGAATCAACCAATGAAGGCATAAATGGAATGAGAAATTGATGTTTCTCTCTCAGCCTTCCTCTCTTTTTAAAACCAATCAATCAATAGATAATTACATATTTGATTTTACTATGATTTTCATTCCGTGCAAATTAAAATGGTTTTATAGTTTGATGCTTAAAAGAATAAACCCTCAATTACCTAGTAAGCTCAACAAATCAATTAGAAAGAAAGTTCCAAATACCAAAAGTTTTACTGTTTGAGTTCAAGAGCACTTTGTGTACAAAACTACCTGAAAGCTAGGGGGAGGTGGGGAACATACAATACAAGTAGAAAGCCTAAGGAAACATAGAGCAGGGCGAGTGTCCACGAACACTAACTATGCTTAAAGCATCTCCCACAAAACAGTGTGTGGGCAGAAGGTGCCACATCAGCAGTAGTTTGCATCTGTCCTGTTTCTAAATAACTTGGTAGTTTCATAAATTACTAATTTCGGTTAATAGTTTGTTGGTATGAAGCAGTACCCACTCTCACAGCAAGAAGTGATAGCATCTCCTTATTTATTCTACAAAACCAAAATCCAGATGACCGACAGAACATGCTTATGCCTTCTGGTGACGCACATTTAAGGTGGCACGCTTTGATTTAAAAAAAAAAAAAAAGGCAGCTCTTTCAAACTGCTTTTAACTTTTAAAGGATCGGGGGGGGGGGGGGGAGGGAGAGAGAGCCTAGCGGCACTTCATTATCAATAGAATTGTTACAACTGCTCAACAAAACTCCCTTTCAAATCGGGCGGCATCAGACGGCTTTCTCTCGGTCCCAACGAAACTTGAAAAGCACAGAGTAACATATAAGGCCTTGTACTTTTCCCTCCTCGAGCAAGGAAGTCTCACTGCAAACAGGAAACTGCTTCTCAGAGGGTTCGACACAGAAATCCTATCAAACCCCAACCCAGTCCTCGGAGATTTGATATTTAAATGCCAACATACTCGCCTAGGTGGAAGCGGAGGAAAGAAATACTCAATCAAGCTCCCCTGTCCTCGAGGCACCCCTGGCAAGTTTTAGCACCGGGGAAAGTTTGCATTTTCTTACATCCATTTAAGAAAAAAAAACACATAAAACTTCTCTAAAAGCCTATCTATACAAAGCCTCGCAGAAGAGAAAGAAGTTGAAAGTGCGACTTGGTCAAGTTTTTCGACCCCCCTCCCCCACGGGGGAGAGGCAGGGGCCGGGCGCGCGGGGCGGGGGGCGCGCGGCGGGACGGCGCCCCCACCCCACGCGCTCACCTTTCCTGGGAGCCGGAAAGGCGGGGACGGGAGGCAGGGGCGCGCGGGACCGCTCTCTCCGCGGGGCCGCCCCCCGCCCCGGCCCCTCGCGGCGGAGACCGAGCAGGGGATCCGCCTTCCCGAGCCCGGAGGGCCGGCGGCCGGCGGGAAGCGCCCCGAGTCTCTTACCCATGCTGGGGGCCCCGGCGGGGAGAAGCCCGGCGCCGCCTCTCCTCCTCCAGCTGCTCGCGCCGCCGCTCTGGCGGCAGGAGGCGGGCCCTGCGCCCCGCTCTCGCCCCTCCTGAGCTCAGACGGGGCGAGGAGGTGCCTCCATCGGCCTGCGGCGCTCCTCCGACAATCTCGTCAGCGCGGCCCGCGAGGAAGAGGCGGCGGCGGCCGGCGTCTGGGCTCCGCCAGAGCCCCGGCGGCGGCAGGGTCCTCCCACGCCCGCCCAGACAGCGGCTTTCCCACCCTGGGTCGCTCCCGCAGGGGGGCGGGGCCTGCCCGTCCGTCTAGGCGCGGCCTCCAACCCGGAGCGCCGGCCGAGCCCGAGAGCCCGCCCCTCGCCTCTCCTGCTACGCCTGCGGTTCTACAACGCGACGCCGAACACTGAGGTGGAGACCCGGGCAGAGGCCGGGAAGGTGTCGGGAGCCGGGCCCGGGAGGAGGCAAATCTCGCGAGAACCCCTCGCTCTCCCTGGCCCTCCCGCCCCGCTGGGGCCAGCTCGGCTCTCCACCGGGCCCTCGGGCTGGTGCCAGGTGCGATGACGTCACGGCCGGGGGTCGCACGCCGCCCGCGTCCAGGTGCGGCGAGCGGAGGCAGGAGGAAGCTGCAGCAACTGTGGCTAGCCCTCCGCGCTCAAGTTTGTTTGGAACAGCTGGGAGGAAGGTTTTGTATGGTTTGTCGCCTCAGATGAATACAAAGTTTTTGCTGATAAGCGAAGGGAACCTGGGTTGCCCCACTTTCCGAGGCAGCGATACGGTTGTTGCAGAGCTGCAGGTTCTGGGGACCGAAAAGATCAGAGTCGGCCAAATAGACCCGCTTGCTTTTCACCTTTGGAGGCCTGCTATGGGCACCCCGCAGTTTACCTTAAGTTCTTTACAAATCAGAAGCATTTTTTCCTAAAGAAAAACAAACACAAAAACAAGAAACAAACAACAAAAAAAGCGAAGCACAAAATATATTTTATTTTACAGGAATAAGTTATTGACTTGCTTTAGTCTTTGTCAACTTAAGACAAATTTTAAATCCCTCTTTTAAAAGTATAATTTGTTACATGATGCCGGTTGGGGTTATTCATGATTTAAAATATTGCTAAATATTTTTGCTGTCGTCGATTACTGTAATCAGACAGCCTTCCGTAGAGTTAGAAAAGAGTAGAATTAATTCAGCCAGCGTTTTCTCCCGTTTTATTTAAGTATACCCAATCCCCAGACAGGTGTGTGATAGCAACATTTGTTGAATGCCAACTTCTGTGTCTAGAGCTGTTTTAAAAGAAAATATGTCATTTAATTCTAACAATCATCCAATATTGAAACTGCCTTGCCCTTTGAAACCAGGCAGATGTAGGTTTCTGGAACTCAGCACAGCCATTGACTTTTTGTGGAACCTTTAAATTAACTAACACCCCTGGACTTCAATTTCTTGAGTCTTTCAAAAAAATATCATTACTGTGCAAAGCACAGTGTGTGGCACATTGTAGCTGCCTTGTAGATATACATTCTTGCTATCTCCTATGGGCCTGCTTTTGTCATCTTTTAATTCCTTTATGGTTTCTGTTTACTTGTATAAAGAGAGAGCGGAAGGGAGAGAAAGGAACATTGATTTGTTGTATGTATTCATTGGTTGATTCTTACATGTGCCCTGACCGGGACTGAACCACAACCTTGGCATATGGGGTACATTCTAACTGGGCTACCCTGCCTGGGGTCTTTTATGCCTTCTAAAAATGTTTCATAAAAACTCTTTATAACAAGAGTTGTCAGTCACAATTAGAAGACAAAAAGGAGAAAAGAAAATAATTTAATATGTACACCTAAACAAGATATATGTGTTGTCTGTATTGTATTGAAACCATAAATATAGTGTGCCTTTTCCAATTAACAAATATTTGAGTATTATGTTCATTGTCTCCTACTAAGCAAACCAAAAAAAATAAAATAAAACTGTCATACAGTCCTTATTCTCAAAGATTTTGCATTCTAACTAGAAAGTGACGCATTAACACAGTTTATTAACTGTGAAGCAGAGAAGGTCATATGCCTGAGAATTTGAAGGAAAATGAATTAGTATAGGCAAGGGAAGCTTCAGGAAGAAGGTAAGAATTGAACTAAAGCTTGGGGAGAGCAATACTTTCAGCCTGGAGGATTCCTAGAGGTAAAGACTAGAGGTAGAAATGCAAGAAGAATATTCCTCAGCCTTAAAGAACTCTGTGGCTCTAGCTTCCCGTAAGAATATAAACCATTTCAGATTTGGAAGAATGAGGCTGGTGGGAGGCAAAAGAAAATTCATGAAAGAAGACAAAGAATAATACAGTATATTGGAAGAGAACTAAATTCCTAGGTCTCTAGAATCCTAGACATTTCAAGAAGAAACGCCAATGAATAGAACTGAAGTTAAAGAAAACTAACAGCAGGGGGAAAGACCACTGGATTTGACAATCAAGTTACCTTTGAAAATATAATTTCAAAATGTATAATACATAACTATATATGTTCAAAATATATATAACCAAATAGTTAAAATCAGTTAAAGGTTTTAGTGACTAATGATAAGGAGTGGAGACCACAAGCAGATAAGGTGACCATATTTTCTTAACCAGAAGTTCAGGTCACATGATCTGACAACAAGGTAAAACATTTACAGTCAGTTCTAGCCTAGAAATCTGAGGGTGTGTATTACTTCCATAAGAAATCATGTACTTTAGAAGTTAGAGAATTAAGCAAAATCACTGCAAATTCAGAGGACAGTATCCCATTGAGGTAATATTAAAATACTGGATCATAAAAGAATTGGAAGGATCAGGGAACAGGACCCATAAGAAAGCTTGAGAAAACTAAAGTCATGCTAAGAAGTAATCATACTCCTAGAGTTAATCCTGTCTTCCACAGGTAAAGCCAAAGGGAACAGCAATAGAAGAATGAAATCTAGAAATTTATTTTCTTAACGTACAAAATAGTATGTAAAAACTACATTCCAAACTTTCAAGTACTACGCGAACGTAGGTTGTGAATGACTCTGTGGAGTTCTTTCCATCTTGTCTTACCCCCCATTAGACCTTCGAAGTATGCGTTTTTATATAGCTAGCACTTTATTCAGTTCGAAACATTCCTTTCTTCAGCAATAACTATTAGTTGGAGGATACAAAATATGGTGAGAATTTAACACATGTTTTAGATTTAACCTCAAATTCCTTCCAGTTAAAAAGATTTTTTTTTCTTTTTGCCGTTTATTTCCTATATTTTTATCTTATAATGAATTAGGATTTTTTCTCTTCCTCTGGCCTCAATCTTTTTTACATTCCCAGACAAATGGATGAATACCACTCTAACCACCCACTTTCTTCTTTTTTTTATTTCTGTTGAATATTGAATGTGTCTATCGGGTATCAAAGACGATATTGCAGCCTCTGTGAGAGTTATACAATTGCAGACCAACCTAATCATACTAAACTGCCATCATTGCTTCCTGATATTTCTTTAGAAATTTATCAGAAGATACCTATATTGAAAAAAATTGTCTACCCTCCTTCCTTCTGGTAGAAACTGTTCTAACCAGGAAGATTATTCTGAAGAAAATTTAATTAAATATCCGCTTGATTTTATTTTTAAAACACTAATCAAGCTCAAATCTTATACATAACTAATTCTCTTTTGCTTCTTTTTTTTTCTTTTGCTTCTTTATTCTTAGTTCTACAGTATAATATTTCTTGCCCATTTTCTTTTTTTTTAATTTAGAAAATTAAATTTAATGGGATGACATTGATCAATAAGAGTACATGGGTTTCAGGTAAACATTTCTATAGCATTTGAACTGTTGATTGTGTTGTGTGCCCATCACCCAAAGTCAAATCATTTTTCATCATGGTATATTTGTCCCTCTTTACTCCCCTTCCCCTGGTAACCACTTAACTTTTCTCTATGTCCATCAGTCTCATTTTTATATCCCACCTATGTGTGAAATCATATAGTTCTTAGCTTTTTCCAATTTACTTAATTTATTCAGTATAATGTTCTTGAGGTCTATTCATGTTGTCGTAAATGGCAATATGTCATCATTTTTTATGGCTGAGTAGATATATATACACACACACACACACACACACACACACACATACATACCACATCTTCCTTATCCAATCCTTTATCAAAGGACATTTTGGTTGTTTTCATGTCTTACTGGCCATTTTCATTATTGTTATCTTGTTTTTGTTTGGTTAGTTTACAGTATTCTTTTAAAGCTTTCTTTTTTTTTTAGCAAGAGGGGGTGGGAGAGGGGAGAAAGATGAGAAGCATCAACTTGTAGTTGTGTCACTTAAGTTCTTCATGTTCTTCATTAATTGCTCCTCATACGTGCCTTGACTTGGAGGGTTCAGCTGAGCCAGTGACCCCTTGTTCAAGCCAGCGACCTTGGGCTCAATCCAATGACCTTGGGCTTCAAGCCAGCAACCATGGGATCATGTTAATGATCCCACACTCAAGCCAGCAACCCCATGCTCAAGATGGCAAGCCTGTGCTCAAGCCAGCCACTTCTGAGTTTTGAACCTGAGACCTCAGTGTCCAGGTCAACGCTTGACTCACTGCATCACCACCAGTCGTGCTTATGGTATATATGAGCACAAATGACATCAATATATCACCTGAATTTTAAAAATCATTCTTAGAAAACAATTGCAGTAAGTAATCATCTCTAACATACCTATACTATGAGGTCATTTATTTTATTTAGTTATTTATTTATTTTTTCCAAGTGAAAGGAGGGGAGCTAGAGAGACAGACACGTGCATGCACCCCAATAAGGACCCACCTGGCAACCTCTGTCTGGGGCCAGTGCTCTGCCCATCTGGACCCATGCTCAGAACCGAGCTACTTTTAGTGCCTGAGGCAGAGGCTCCATGGAGCCATCCTCAATGCCCGGGCTGATGTGCTCGAATCAATCAAGCTATGGCTGCAAGAGAAAAAGAGAGAGGGAGCGAATGAGAAGGGGGATAAGAAAGGGTGGAGAAGCAGATGGTCACTTCTCCTGTGTGCCCTGACCGAGAATCGAACCCAGGACTTCCACATGCCAGGCCAACACTCTACTATTGAGCCAACCGGCCAGGGCCATGTGAGGTCATTAAAGCTGGAAAATCACCCTGCTCAAACTGATGACCCATCAACTTTGTAACGAAATCCTGCTACTCTGCTAGCAATTTTGGGGATGTGCTCAAACATATGAGTACTCCCAGCACTTTCCATTATAGCACATTAAGAAAAAGTTTAATTAAAAACATGATGAGGTCAGCCAAATGTCTTGACACTTTGCCAACCGAAAGGACATTTTTAATAATGTTATTTGCACTTTATTCTGATTGTAGTGTCATTATAGAGCTGATATATGATAGGTAAGTCATAGAGTCTTGTAAGCCCTCAAAGAAAGTCTCTTTCCAGAAACATTACTTTTTTCAACATGGTAGAGTTGGTCTCTGTTGAAGTGTCAAATATTTTAAGTAATAAATGACAAACATATTTGCACTTTTCAAATACCAGGCAATTCAATGGTATATACACAGTATACCAAAGAATTTCCAGTCATGCATATAAATTCATTCAACTCAACGAACATTTACTGCTCTCCCATTATAGGTCAGCACCTGCTGTCATAAATATAGAGATAGAAAATACAGTCCCTACCGTCAAAAGGGGAAGTATTGGGGAGTCTTTGAGGGTACATTGGAGTTGCCCAATAAGGACAAGGAAGTGTATTCAGACAGCCAGGACCACAGGTGCAGGTGTCTGGACCACAAAGCCATAGGATGGCATTGGCAGGCCCAGCTCAGGGACCCAGAGTCTAACACAGAGGGCTCCATGTGTTATGGGAACGATTTCAGCTGTTATTTTAGAAGTTATAAGTAGTTAATGAAAATTTTAAAGTAGGTATGGATTTGGTCTTTGAGATATATCTACAGTCACAGAAAAAAGATTCATACTTCTTAAAAAATTAGATATGAAACATTTGGTTCAATAAATTTTGACTAAGCACCCATACCCTTGATCGATCAGTAAATATGTTTTTGCTATTATAAAAAAATGTTTAAACGAACACAATATACAAAGCACTATGTAGTCTGAGATGCAACACAGCAATCACAAACTGCCCTCAAGGAATGTGGTTTCCAGCTAGGAAGAAGTTTAAGAGATGCTTAAATATTTTGAACTTACACTTGTTTAAGTAAAATTCACCTTATTGCAGAAAGTCCGTGTTTAGAATCATCATAGCACAGACCATCAAAGTGGGCACATTCGCATTTTAGTAATAAATTTGTAGCGTTCTTCTTGCGATCACTTTGCAAATTTTAAACAGTAAATACAAATGACCTGTTGCCCAATATTCAGAAGATATTTGTACATATCACAAGTTACTGTACCACAAAGTAGCTTTTTAAAAAACAAAAATATTAGAACTGTGTTTTATTCACTTGTGATTTTGTATAAATGACAAAAAAGATTTAAAAAATATAATAACCCAAGGGAATTCTCCACAGAAGATTCCATTTATAGTCATTATCCTTTGGGCACTATCATTTTTACATCTGGCTTAATGTGACACTAAAAGCCACTCATCACACTGTTAAATTTCTGTGCTTCTGAAACAAGAAGTGGAAACTTGATTACAAATCCCTGTAACTTCCTCAGCTGCTCAGATGGCAATGTGCGTTATGTCCCATCGGACACGGAGCTTTTCAACTGCCTGCTCTGACATTATTCTGATGCCTAGAATTAAATGCTTGCCAAAGCAAAAAAAAGCTCATAAACCAAGACGTTCCTCTCTGCATTTTCCTGAGACTTCACATTCCATTCTGCTGGTTTCCGGACCGCGTCTCACCACTCCCACCACTGCACCACATTGTAGATATAGCTCATGAGCAACTCTCCTCAGCCCCCTGGTCAGCCCACACCTCTTTACTCTGCTTGACCTTTCACATCTACTTCAATATCGGAGGCTGGATTCAAGTGACACATAGTACAGTACAAACCTCCTTATGCCTGAAGCTTACACTAATACCTCCAGTTTACAACTGGGTAAACTGAGTCATTGTCAACCATCTCCCGCACACTCTGTCTACTTTCTGCTTTACACAGTTGATTAATCTTCAACATGGACGATGCCCCCCCCTTTTTTTTTTCGCTCAACAGTCATATATCTCTTTTTTTGAACCCTCATAACTTTCTACTTGGGCTACTTTTCCTTCACCCTTAGTATCCTAGATTTTATCCTCCTCCTTCTTATTTCACTGTCCCTACTCACTCTTTCTCTCTATCTTAGAGCATAGCGCTCCTAACTCTTTAACACTGTCCTTTGATCTTCAATCCAGTTTGCTTGGTCTAGTCAATTCTCCACACGCAACCTCTTTGATCTCCTAACACCCCCCCCCACCACAGATCTTTCCACAGAATAATCTTGGACCTTCCTGAGTCTATTATATGGTAACAAAGGTTTTTACACATTAATGGCCCATAATCTCACTGTATTCCTTAAAATAAATCAGTGAAGTAAGTAAGATTATTTCTTGTTTCACATCAGCAGCAACAGCAACTTGATTAACAGCTAACACCACCTGACCATTTTAAGTCTTGGGCACTGACCTACACACTTCCTAGACCTCATCCAACATGATCCTCATTACAGTTCTATGAGTTGTAGTATTGTCATCCCTGTTTTGAAGAGCAGGAAACTGAAACCAGTAATTACCTTGCCTAAGATCATGTAACTATTAAGTGGCATAGCTTGCACTTGAATACAGGGCTAATTCTGTAGCTAATGTTCCAGCCAATCTCACATCAGTTTGCTCCTTGAGCTATGATTTTTTTTCCCCTTTTGTTTAAAGAGAAGGCAGTGGGAAGAGAGGAGAAAGAGAGGGTAGGAAGAACATCTAAGGAATCTTCCTTCGGTGGTTTGTTATAAAGATCAACCAGGAAAAAGTCTAAGAGAGTAGATAAGATACTTGATGCTAATTTCTTTCCCGCCTTTAAGCATTCACTGAAGACCTGCTCTGTGCCAAGTACTGTGAAAGGTACTAGTACAGGTGGCTGTAGAGAAGTGATAAGGAGACACGGCCGTGTCCTCATGGAGTTTATGGTCTAAAGGAGGAAGTTGTATTTCCCAAGTACACAACACAGATCATCTATATTACTTCTCACATGCCATCTCCTTCACGACTCCTTTCTTAAATGTGTTCTCTCCTTCCTCAAAAACACACATTTATACCTCTCCTAGGAGAGTTGTTATATTTTCTTTTGAAATATAGTTATTATCATACAACTCTCATTTCCTGCCATGATGGTAATGGCCTTGAAAATTGGGACTATGTATTGCTTATTTTTGTATTTTTACTGGCTATTAGTAACACACGGGAAGATCTCAATAATTATGTACTATGTTTAACAATAAAGACACTGTAGCCTGACCAATAGTGGCACAGTGGATACAATGTCAACCTGGAAACGCTGAGGTTGCTGGTTCAAAACCCTGGGCTTGCCTGGTCAAGGCACAAATGGGAGTTGATGCTTCCTGCTCCTCCCCCCTTGTCTCTCTCTTTCTCTCTCTCTCCCCTCTCTAAAATGAATAAATAAAATCTTAAAAAAAAACAATAAAAAGACACTGTAAAATTATTTCTGTGTCCTCAAGACTTCAAATCAAAGAATGATTTCAGTATAGAACAGATTCTTCTTTCTATGGATGCTGTCTTACAAATGAACTGTTTGTCACCCTGTGATAAACTGTTCTTAGAGGTGATTAGCCAAGATGTGATTACCTAAGACATACACTTAACTAAGTGACCTCTTATCTTTTGTAGTGAAGACAGACCTTCCTAAACAATTAGTAATACTGTTAATTTCTACATACCTGAATTTCCCTAAAAATGTCAACGCAAATAAGCTGAAGATATTTAGAATAAATACATTCATTTGTTACAAGGTCATACCTTTTTTTTTCCCTCTAAGAATTATGGGGTGGGAGGGAGTAGTGAAATAAACGCTGATAGTGAGGAAGAAATGCTGGGTCAGTCATCTACCCTAGAGCCCACAGCAGAGCTGCCGCTCCGGCCAGGTGACACCTGGCTTTCCTCAGCCCCACCTCTCAGCGTAGACGCACACTCGTGTTTCTGTGCATGTTACCTTTCCACTGTGGAACCACCACCTTACTTTTCAAACCTTACCTCTCACCCCTAAAAGGTATGTACAGAATGAAGAAATCCAGGCTGTTACAACACTGCAAGTTTCTGCTCAAAACATAGTCAAGAGTCATGACCTGCTGGTTAGGAAATCAGACACTCACCCAAGTGCACGTGTTTATCTCAAATCAGGTGAGAAACAAGAACCCAGGATTCAGAGATGAGCTCAATGTTTTCAGAATGTGTTTCCAGGTGTCCCCAAACTACAGCCATTTATCCGGTCCCCGCCGCACTTCTGGAAGAGGCACCTCTTTCATTGGTGGTCAGTGAGAGGAGCACTGTATGTGGTGGCCCTCCAACAGTCTGAGGGACAGTGAACTGGCCCCCTGTGTAAAAAGTTCGGGGACCTCTTAAACAATTAAATAAAACATTTACAAAAGAGGAAGATGTTGGGATCCCACACAGCAGAGTTTTGCCAAAAGATCTTCCGGTTCCCAAGGACCAGGGAAATGATACTCTGCCCAGAGAAACAACCTTAGAGGAATAGCCATTTCTAATAAAAGCTCACATATTGATCTCTTAACCAAATGTTACATATGCATCTATTTGACTATCGCTTAAAGCCAAATGAAAGGGAAAGGAACTTCATGGCAGACACTTCGTAGAGAAAGGAACTGAGAAAGCACAGAGAGACAGTTTCTTTAGTGGGGGAGAACCCCGAGAAAGAGGAACTCTCTATACAAATTTACTGAAAGAAATGGCAGAATACAAAGGCCAGTGAGAAGACGTCTACTCATTCATTCATTCATTCATTCATTCACTTGGGGAGGATAATTTTTAGCCATGACTCAGGATGAGTTTTTTTTTTTAATGAAGTGTTAAATTGAAATCAAATTTATCCAGTATAAATAAAAAGTTGGCCTATTCTTGGTCTTGGCAGCTAGTTCAGTTGGTTAGAGCAGTGGTCCCCAACCTTTCTTGGGCCATGGACCAGTTTAATGTCAGAAAATATTTTTACAGACCAGACTTTAGGGTGAGACGGATAAATGTATCACGTGACCAAGACAGCGTCAAGAGTGAGTCTTAGAAGGATGTAACAGAGGGAATCTGGTCATTTAAAAAAAATAAAACATTGTTCAGACTTAAATATAAATAAAATGGAAAAATGTAAGTTATTTATTCTTTCTCTGTGAACCGGTACCAAATGGCCCACGGACCAGTATCGGTCCGCAGCCTGGGGGTTGGGGACCACTGGGTTAGAGCATCATTCCTAAATGACAAAGTTGTGAGTTCACCCCCCCCACCCATCAGAATACAAGAATCAACCACCACTGAATGCATAAATAAATGGAACAATAAAATCAATGTTTCTCTCTCTTTATTTCTCCCTCCTTCCCCTGCTCTAAAATCAATCAATAAAAAATGTTTTTTCAGGTTGGCCCGTTCTTAAACCCATACAATTTATTAATCACATCCCACCTTTTTTATGCTTTTCTTCTGATTATATATAAAAAATGTCTGTTGTATTAAGTGCAAACAATATAGAAATGTGGCCTGACCAGGCGGTGGTGCAGTGGATAGAGCGTCGGGCTAGGACATGGAGGACCCAGGTTCGAAATCGGGAGGTTGCCGGGTTGAGTGCAGGCTCACCCGCTTGTGCGTGGGTTCACAGACATGACCCCATGGTTGCTGGCTTGAGCCCAAAGATTACTGGCTCGAAGCCCAAGGTCACTGGCTTAAGCCCAAGGTTGCTGGTATGAGCAAGGGGTCACTTGCTTTGCTGCAGTCCCCAAGTCAAGGACCATATGAAAAAGCAATCAATGAACAACTAAGGAGACTTAAGGAGTTGCGATAAAGAATTGATGCTTCTCATCTCTCTCCCTTCCTGTCTGTCTGTCCCTATCTGCCTATCTCTCTGTCTCTCTCTCTCTGTCTCTGTCACACACACACAAGAAAAGACTACTCAGTCTTTGCTTTAAAAAAAATACCAAAATGTGTAAATTAAAACATGAAAGTCTCAACTATGGCCTAGTGGCTCAGTGGATAGAGCATCATTCTAGCGTACAGAGGTTGCAGGTAGGTAGGAGAAGCAATCAATGAGTACACAACTAAATGGAACAACTAAGTGGAACAGTGAGTTCATGCTTCCTTCTCTCTCTTTCCTTCCCCCTCTCTCAGCCCCTTTTCCTTTTGCACATTCTCTCACATCAGTGGAAAACATGAAAGTCTCACAGAATCCCATGTATCAAAACAATCACTATTAACAGTTTGCTTCGTATTAACCAGAATTTTTATTTATGTACTGATATGCAAATGACTAATATTTATACTATACAGACTCCTCTGCTCTTTTCCATCTATCAAAAGACATATTTCCATGCCAGTGCATTTATTTCCATATCAGGTCATTGCTTCAAATGGTGCATCCCATTGTTTTCCTGAACCACGAGCAATCAATTTCATAATGGACATTTGAATTATTTCCAAGTTGTTTAGTTTTTGGTATCATAAGCACTCCCTCAGTGAACCTCTCTGATGTACACTTCTGCATACTTGTGTGAAAGTTTTCATAGGAATTACTAGATCAAAAACCATCCAAAGATTTTGTACCAATTGCAGACATTTTTCAGAGATATTGTGGGTTCAGTTCCACACCACCACAATAAAGCATGTATTACAGTAAAGGAAGTCATCATTTCTTTTTTTTTTGCTGGTGGAATATCTTGCCTTCAACTTGTTAAAAAAAAAAAGCATCATCTGTGAAGCACAGTAAAACAAAGGGCAATAAAACGGGATAGATTGTTCCCAAAACTGAGTATTAACGATCGTTGGAATTTAGACTGTATAGTAGAAGAAATGTTATAGTCGATAGTTTCAATTTATATTAAGGAGGCTGAGAAATTTTGTAAATTAACTATTTTTATTTCTTTGTTTAAAAATTGCCAACTTTCAGGCCCACATCCTTGGCTCATTTTTTAAAATTTTTGTTAACTATCATTTTCTCATTCATTTTTAGGAACCCGTTAAGGATGTTAGTCATTTTCCTGGGTACCATTTGTGATGAAACCCATTTCTCCTTTTCCCTTGGGCATTTGTAGGGCGGTTGGTAAGCCTTGGGTGCTAACCCCTACACATTGTTTTTCTAGTCTGCTGGCTCCCAGCTGAGCTTGGACAATCAGAGGCACTGGTGGAAGACAAGAATGTGTGGAAGGCAAAAAGCCCCTTAGAGATGCCTACGCTGTCATCCCTGGAACCTGTGAACATGTATGGCAAAAGGGAATTGGGTTGCAGTTAGAATGTTTGCAAATCCGCTGACCTTAAAATAAGGAGACCATCCTGGGTTTTCCAGATGGGTCGAACCAATGAAATCACAAGGATCCTTAAAAGTGAAAAAGGGAGGCCCTGGTCAGTTGGCTCAGTGGTGGAGCATTGGCCTGGCATGCGGGAGTCCCGGGTTTGATTCCCGGCCAGGGCACACAGGAGAAGTGTCGGGAGCCGATCAACGACTGCTGGCTGACAAGGTCACAGCAGGAGAAGACCCACAACTGCTGGCTGACAAGGTCACAGCAGAAGAAGATCAAAAACTGCTGATTGACAAAGTCACAGCAGAGAAGACCAACGGCTGCTGGTTGACAAAGTCACCGCAGTGAAGACCAATGGCTGCGGGTTGACAAAGTCACCGCAAAGGAAAGGCACAACAATACTTCCCCCTTTGACCTTTTTGAATTAATCTGGCCTTATATCTCCCCTTTTCTGGGTGTGTGCTATTATTTATGGCACAGGAATAATAGTACCATGCTTTCCCTGTAGATTCATGGTAATTTCTTTGGAAATGAGACAGAGGGTGTGAGTTCCACAGAAAAGCCTGTAAGCCCCTTGAACTGGGCTCATAAACATAAGAGGCTGGCTATGATATCCCTCGTAAAGGGTTAAGTTTGTAGGAGAATTTCTTCTTATTAATCATGTTAGAAAGAATAGATTGTGACTTATGAATAGGTAGGAAACAGTAACTATACACAGAGCACCTTTCAGCCTTCACTTAATTCATCACTTTTCCTCCCTAGCCTTTTCATGTGGTAGAGTAGAGAAACTTTCCTTTCTTCTTGCATACCTGACCTGCAGGTGGTGGAACACTCTGAGAAGAATAAAGTTAGAACTTAACTAGTGTATGAATATAGTAGATAAATAAAATTTGACTAGACAATAGAATCTTAGGTAAGGTGTAGTGGAATAACCCATTGCATGGCCTTGGATGGGAACACAGCCAACAAGAAAAGAGTGTTTTGCTAAGAGAATTGTTTTGTGACTGAAGGCAGTTGCTGGGCTTTTCTCAGTAAAACATTCTCATGAGATTTTTTAGGTTTTCCCCTTCAGATAAGGAGAGGAATGTGGTGGGATCCATAGAAGCAATAGCAATTAATGCCTTCTGATATTGTGTTGCTACTAAGCTATCTTGCAGGTGCACTCTATGTATCTTTAAGCAAAAGTTATTCTTGATATTATGCCAATTTCTCAGTAAACAAGCCTTTTGAAGTCTTGTGAATAATTAGGACACTGCATGAACTCAGGGCCATTTGCCTGAGCAAGCGGTGGTCCTTTGCTAGTCCTTGATGATTTTGTCTGCTAATCTCTCTCTCTGCGCCCCTGACTCACAACAACAGTAAGGTAGAGTTATTAATTAGTACTAATCTTTTAGAAGTTTGTACCAATATTGTTATTGCTATTCAAGTTATTGTATAACTGTACTTTGAAAGACTTACCATCTGATTTATAGCTTATAGATATGAATTAACTGTTACCTAGAAATATGTAACCATAGTGAAACAAAAACAATGATTAATCAATGTATTCAAAATACCATGTGATTGTAACTTAGTGTGTGTGTATAAAAAAGAAAGCTAGACCAGCATTTGACAGAGATGCCTGGCAGTAAATGCTAACGAGAGAATGAAGAGAAAATAAAGAATCCGGCTCTCTTACTCGATTCGCGCCGACGCCGTCTCTTCCTGTGGGACCCCTGGATTCCCTCCGGGGCTGGACCCCGGCAGAGAAGCACCCATCTGCTTCTCCACCCCTCCCCCTCTCCTTCGTCTCTGTCTCTCTCTTCCCCTCCTGCAGCCAAGGTTCCATTGGAGCAAAGTTGGCCCGGGCGCTGAGGATGGTTCTATGGCCTCTGCCTCAGGAACTAGAATCTCTCTGATTGCAACAGAGCAACGCCCAGATGGGCAGAGCATCGCCCCCTGGTGGGCGTGCCGGGTGGATCTGAGTCAGGCGCATGCAGGAGTCTGTCTGACTGCGTCCCTGTTTCCAGTTTCAGAAAAATACAAAAAACAAAAAGTGAAAAAGGGAGCCTTGGCCAGGCAGCTAATTGATTAGAGCAGTCATTCTCAAACTTTTTGAAGTTAGGGCGCATTTAAAACCTTACAAATAACTATAGGCTCACTATATACAAATTTCTGAGAAACAATAATTAAGTCAAATATTAAAGAAAAAAATATAAAGTCCAAGCGTGCTTTTATGGTAATTAAACAAAATACAACAAAATTAAATTTATTCTGACATTAAAAAACATTTTTACGTTACATTTTTTGAGTTATACTTTTTAGAATTCGTAAAAAAGGGGTTAAAAATTAAAAAAAAACTACAAAAAGCTATCTTTTTATAAATATAGATACATTCTTAGTAAGATTTAGTAAATTTGGCAGGTCCTCGTGCGAATATGTTAAGTTTTTTCATTCTTGTGTTTATGAGAAACAAGAGTCTGATGTGTCCTAGCAATTTCTTCAATGTTTGGGCATATATCTGAAAAGCAAACTCTTATTTACTTGTCAATATATTGAAGAATTTCTCTCTTTTTACTCTTATGTTGAGGGTAGAAAATCCTAATTAACATAAATAGGATGTTGAAAATTGTAGTAAAATGTTCAAAGCTTTTTTAGATATGGCCACATATTCTTCTTTTATAGAAATCCAAAAAGCTTCAAGAGACAATTCCTTATGTTTAATCATCAATCCAAAACCCCCACCATACATATCATCTTAACTTTACACCAAACAAAGGATAGAAGAAACTTGCCTCCAGTCTTTCCAGGGAACATGGGGGGTAGTGTAAACAATCCAGCACCACAGCTTAACTGCCTTTTGCAATCTAATCAGGCAAGTGAGGTGAAGGGTTGGGCGAACTGTCAGCTTACAGCCAATTCCCCACACCTCTGTCCTCCCAAAAATCTAGATTCCCAAAACCCTGTTGGTTTTTTGGTCCCCAACAGGCACATACTTCTCTGGAATACCATAGGGCACACCTGAAAATCTTCTAGGGTGCACCATTGTGCCCTGGCTCACACTTTGAGAGCCATTGGATTAGAGCAACGTCCTGATACACCAAGATTGTGGGTTCAATCCCCGGTCAGGGCACATACAAGAATCAACCAATGAATGCATACATAAGTAGAACAAGAAACTGATATTTCTCTCTCTAAAAATATATATATATATTTTTTTTATCAACTATAATTTTCTAGTCATGTTATACTGCCACTTTTTATATTTAAAATGGCATAGCTAGATTTGATTTAAGGTGGGTAGAGTACAATTAAAATTTGTGTTCATTTTCCCTTCAGTGACTCTTCATAATGTTTGAGAACAGTAATCTATATTTCTTCTATGGAGTTGTAATGCATGCCACCTTTATCAGACCTTAATCCTGCATATACTTGATCAATGTCTGGACTCTGATTTATCTATACCTGTTAGTATTTCACTATTTCTTAACATTTTAAAGTAAAATTGTGCTAAACAACCCCCCTTACCCTAATTACAAAGCTTCCAAATATAAACTGCTTTAAATGCCTACAAAGGGGCCTTGCTCCTGCAAGAAAGAATGAGTCAGTATCAAAAACAAGCTCTAGGCCAAGTAACATAGTTAATAAATTGTCTTGTGTAACTGTGCAGATAATCATCTTTCTATTGCCAGTTTAACCAGGACTTGGCATATGTAAATATTAAGCCAATAAATGGTTCCCGAGCCTGGGCTAAGCAGGAAAAGTACACCAAACACACATTTTAACTAAATTCTAACTGATTGAGTATTAAAATAAATCTTTATCAGAACTCATGATCAGAGCTGAATATCCCCATCATAAACTGAAATTCTAGCCTGACCTGTAGTGGTGCATGGATAGAGTGTTGCCCTGGAATGCTGTGGTTGCTGGTTCGAAACCCCAGGCTTGTCTGGGCAAGGCACATACAAGAAGAAACGAGTTAATGCTTGCCGCTCCTCCCTGCCCTCTAAAATAAAAAAATAAAATCTTGCATGACCTGTGGTGGTGCAGTGGATAGAGCGCTGACCTGGGATGCTGAGATCCCAGGTTTGAAACCCTGAGGTTGCCGGCTTAAGCACAGGCTCACGAGCTTGAGAGCAGGGTCTCCGGCTTGAGCATGGGATCATAGACATGACCCCATGGTTGCTGGCTTGAGCCCAAAGTCACAGGCTTGAGCAAGGGGTCACTGGCTTGGCTGGAGCCTTCTGCCCCTGGTCAAGGTATGTAAAAGAAACAATCAATGAACAACTAAAGTGCCACAACTACAGGTTGATGCTTCTCATCATCTCTTTCCCTTCCTGTCTGCCTGTCTTTGTCTCTCTCTCTCTCTCTCTCGCAAAGATAAAAATAGAAATAAAATATTAAAAAATAAATTCTGGAATACAAGAATAAATCTAAATTTTTTATTAAAATTATTCTTTTATTTAAAATTTTAGAAGTCAAAATTTTAAGTTTAATGTTATAGAGCAAGAGCAATAATGCAATACATAAGTGCTCTTACCAACTCAGTTACTCTTGTGGTCGTTGTTCTGCACATTTTGTGGTGCTAAATATATGCTCATTCTAGCAATAGTTGGCAGGTAGGCAAGTTATGTTTAGCCAGCCACCAAATTTTCAAGTTTCCCTCTTTCTCCAATGGTAGGGCAATGCCTATACAGATATAAACTGTATGGAATTATCTGCTCAGAGCATTTATTTAAATCTTATTTTATTGTTTAATTAGTGGTAAAATTGTTTTTCATTAAAAAAATTTTTTTATTGATTGAGTTTGAGAGAGAGAAAAAGGAGAGAGACAGAGAGAGAAACCTGGATTTGTTGTTCTACCGACTCATGACTTCAACAGTTGATTCCTATATGTACCCTGATCAGCCTATATAACCTCAGCATGTGGGGATGATGCTCTAACCCAGGGATCCCCAAACTACAGACTGTGGGCCGCATGCGGCCCCCTGAGGCCATTTATCCGGGCCGCCGCACTTCCAGAAAGGGCACCTTTTTCATTGGTGGTCAGTGAGAGGAGCATAGTTCCCATTGAAATATTGGTCAGTTTGTTGATTTAAATTTACTTGTTCTTTATTTTAAATATTGTATTTGTTCCTGTTTTGTTTTTTACTTTAAAATAAGATATGTGCAGTGTGCATAGGGATTTGTTCATAGTTTTTTTTATAGTCCGATCCTCCAACAGTCTGAGGGACAGTGAACTGGCCCCCTGTGTAAAACGTTTGGGGACTCCTACTCTAACCAATTGAACTACCTGGCTTGGGCCTTTTGTTTTTTATTTTTTCAGTCTTTCTATGTCTGAATAAAGACAATTTAATATGAATATCATTGTAAATGATTTTGAGTTTTTCCTCTCCAAGGAATATTGAAATTGTGGGATTGAGGTGCTGTCTTTAAATTTTTTTCATACAATAAAAAGAATTTCCAAAGAAGAACTTTTCTTGAAAGATCAATTCTGGCCATGGCCAGCTAGCTCAGTGATAGAGCATCAGACCAGTGTGTGGAAGTCCTGGGTTTGATTCTGGTCAGGGCACACAGAAGAAGTGACCATCTGCTTCTCAACTCTCCCCTTCTCTCTCTCTCCCCTCTGCAACCACAGCTCAGCTGGAGAGAGTTGGCCTGGGGTGCTGAGGATGGCTCAGTGGCCTCCACTTCAGGCACTAAAAAAAAAAAAAAAAAAAAAGGCTCAGTTGCCGAGCAACGGAGCAACAGCCCCAGATGGGCAGAGCATCATCCCCTAGTAGGCTTGCTGGGGTGGATCCCAGTCAGGACGCATGCGGGAGTCTGTCTTTCTGCCTCCCCTCCTCTCACTAAAAAAATAAAAAAAATTAAAAAAAGAAAGATCAATTCTTTAATTGTAAATTAATAACAAAGAATTAATACACTTCATAAACATTATTTACTTTAATGTTATGAATGCCAACATTCCCAACACTTCTACAAAAATAGGAGTTAAAAAAAGGCAGTCTCTGTTTTTTCTTCCTCCTATTTTTCTTTAAAATTTCATAAGCATTTACAGCACAGAAAGGATATAGTGTCCTTCCCAAAGACTTCCTCAATATTTGTTTTTACTCTCAGTATAGTTCATTGCCTTTTCCAGCTTCTAGAAGCCTCCTCCATTCCTCGACTAGGGGCTCCTTCCTCTGTCCTGAAATCCAGCAACTTTGCCTCTCTCTCCGATCATTCTTCAGGAGTCATAGCTCCTTTTGACTCTTTTCTTCTGCCTCTCTTTTCACTTTTAAGGATCCTTGTAATGACACTGGGTCCGCTGGGTAATTTAAAACGCTCTCCCTATTTTAACATTAGTTGATTAGCAACATTAATTCTATCTAATTCCTTTTGGCCATGTAATGTAGCACATTCACAGGAGCCAAGGGTTAAAACATGGGCATTTTAGAGGAGCTATTATTCTGCCTACTGCAGCATATATACTGACATACATTTTACAAATCAAAATTCAGTTGCAGAGAGGATAAGCTGCTCTAGCTAGGTTAAGCAGAAAAGAACCTACTTTAATGGCATTAACACTGTTGGTTGAGGCCCTGGCTAGTTGGCTCAGTGGATAGAGAGATGACCCAGCTTGCGGAAATCTTGGGTCCCTGGTCAGGGCACATATGAGAAGTGAACATCTGTTTCTCTTCCCTTCTCTCTCCCCCTTTTCTCTCTCTTCCCCTCTGGCAGCCAGTGGCTCAGTTGCTTCGAGTGTCAGCCTCAAGCGCTGAGCATAGCTCAGTTGATTTAAGCATTGGCCCTAGATGAGAGTTGGCGGGTAGATCCTGGTCAGGGCAAATGCAGGATTCTGTCTATCTCCCCTCCCCTTATTTAAAAAACAACAACAACAAAAAAAAACAACTATGGCTGAATAACTAGCTAGACTTCATCTAAACTTCCAGGAGTCATTTCCAAAAAAACACAGTGCAGAACTAGGCCACTTAGGCCACTGAGAGCTGACATATAATCAAGTATGTGTCTATGGACTCTGGATGCTGTGGGTGGGGTTGTTGTCTGCAAAAGCTATCAGCTCCACTACAATCAGAAAGCTGCCTCTGCTAAATTGGGAACCCAGTCCTGTACTGCTGAGTCTCGCAGCCTCTGCTCCAATCCACAGCAGCAACATGGTTGTCTCGCTCCTCACTTAGCTCCATTTCAAAATCAAGGGTCATACAAGTGTTTCTGTTTAGAGGAACCTAAATCACTCAGCAACTCTGATTATAATGGAGTCTGGGAGATGTTATTTTTAGCTGTCCAGCCTCTGCAACACAGGAAGGCATACCAGCAGGAAGTTGAGTATGGATATTAAACAAATTAACAAGATATTTACTAGAAACACAGAAGGTTTGTTCTGGAAGGAAATACAAGAAGTTGGTGTAGGGGCTGGAGCTGGAGAGGGGAATTGAGTGGTTGCAGGAGGGGAAGGAACATTTTATATATTTATTGTATATCTGTTGTAACTATTGAAAATGGGACACTGCCCGTGTTGGTTAGTCAGAACTAAATAATTTTTTAAATGGCATAGGTCAAAATGAAGCCAAGTAACCTAAAATAAAAAAATTTTCTAATGGTCTAGTTGAGGAAGAATGTAAGTGAAGCAATAATTGATAATTATTGGAATATAGTTTTATATAGTTTTATTATTTTTTATATGATTGGTAAGTAAAAAGTAATCTTTATTCTTAAATATTTCTTTTTACTGTGCATTTTGCTCTCATTTGTTACTTACCCATTTCTTAGTGTGACGATGTAACTAATATATACACAAAAGACTTATTTTCAATTACCTATCACTTGACTATGGCTAACCATCCGGGCTGAACTCCATAGGAACCACAGCTCCACTGCTGGCACCTGCAAAGATTACTGGCACGATGCCAAGAAGGGAACAGTTCCTGCTCTCGAGGACAATCTTACAAAGATAAACCCTCTTAAATTTCTATGAAAATATTTTGAGGAGTCAATGAAATATACCGGTAATGCTGCGCCTGAGAGAGCATAAAAAGGATTTATTTAAAGAAATGGGGACAGAAATGGGGAATCCAGAGGAAGTGGTATTTAGTCCGGGGAAGAAAACTGAGTTGACTTATGCAGTGTTGGGGTTGGTAGCTGGCCATGGTCTTTCCAGTAGCCAACTCTGAAAGGAGGAACTGAGATTTAAGAGAGGGCAAGTCTGCTGGACAGACAAGTTCAACAACCATCGAAACCATTATGAAGGTCTCAGTGAAGTCTGCTAAAAGCCAGTCTGCAACATACGTAGTGATAGGTGCTCACTCGGTAACAGTAAATGAACACAGTGGATGGGGACTGAGTAGAAACGGCAGCCTGAGGCTTCCTCTCTGAGCCATGTGGCTACTGCACTTGGGCTGCTGATCCCTCTGGCACAGCCACTGAGTTGGCCTGTGGACTCCCAGAGGCCACATAGGTAAGTTTAGTCGGCCCTTAGGTCACTGCAGGACAGCATGAGGGATTTCCCTTCTATGGCAATTGAGAGATTTCTGAGAGTATAAGACTTTATTCTTTTCCCCCTAACTTTATTGAGGTATAATTTTATATATATATAAACTATACATAATAAATATATACAATTTGGGGAGTTTGGACATATGTGTTCCCTCATGTTATCACCACAATCCAGGTAATGAACACCCATTACCTCCAAAAGTTTCTTTATGTCTCCCTTCCTTTCCCCTCCTTTTTTTTCTTGTAACAGGTCTACCTTATCAACACATTTTTAAGCATATAATACCTTATCGTTAACAACATAGGTACCATGTTGCACAGATGATCCCTGCAATTTACTGGTACTCACATTCCTCCTGACTCAATGGTAGCCACAAGTGTTCGGAACTAGGCCACTGATTGATAAGGAAAAGTGGAGTGTGACGCTGTGTGGAAACCTTTAAAACACGTCTCCTATGCCCTGCACCCACAAGCACATCACACATTCACACACTCACACACTCACACCAGCTGTGGGAACGCTGCCCTTGTCAGTTAATCACTGACTAGAACCAGGAAGACAATTCTCTTTGCTCCTGTTACGGCCACTACAGGCAGGCTGGCCTGCAGAAATCTGCACAACCAACCCCCTCGCTTCCCTGGAGAATTCACTGGGTGTGGAGGAAGAAACTGCTTCAAGCAGGGATCTGACCCGTGACCAGAAATCTGATTCCACCAAAGGACAAAGTTGCAGACACTGTCAGATGCAATCTCAAACATTCAGCAGGAAGAACTGTGGGAAACAAGAGAAGGGCCACTCACTTGGGGCTGAGAAGTCCAGGCCCCCAGATGACTCAGGCCTTTACTCAGGGAGAGCAGAGACATGGCGCTGTGCGGCTATGCATAGAAGGGTCTGGGGACTTTCCTGTTCCTGTCATGCCCAGTATAAAAGTAAACACTACATGTGGGGAATGTTATTAAAATACAGGTTCTGATTCAGCAGTTGGGGGAGGGGCAGCTGAGATTCTGGATTTCCAACAAGTGTCTCAGCGATGCTGCTGCTGCTGGCCCACCCACAGGAGCGTCCAGGACCCTCTCCAGAGCTGGCAGGAGAAAGCTGAGTAACAGTATCAAACCTGCTCAGTGAGATAAGTATATGGGAAATCTATGAAGCCCCAGACACATTGGTATAACCTGTTCCTTGTTTCCTTTTGTCCCTGAACTGTGCATCGACCTGGCAGGCATGACACGCTACCAACAACAGAAAACAAAGACTCATTCGTCCGCCAAATCCATCTGTCCTCTATCTAAAAACACACCATCCACCGAAATATTACCGGAGTTTTGTGAAGCTACAAAAGCTGCGGTTATATGTAAACAAACACCACTGAAGGACAGGTGGGTACACGAATGACAGGTGATGAGGAAAAGCGAACAGGACAGAATCAGAGAGCCGTTACTAACTGGAAAAAAACCTTGTATAATAACTCCTACTTGTTTCTGGGTTCAGGCCGGGGTGCTTTGTTCAAGAAGTGTTTGTATATTTTTTACACATGTAAATTGAAGAACCGTATGTTTGCGTGACAAAATGATATGAATAAATGAATTCATAAACTAGCTTTTATTGTTGGGGTGGGAATGGGTTAGGGTAGATAATGGCTAGAAACCATTGTTGAACACCTACTATATAAGACGGATTTACATGCATCCTGTCATTTAATATCCACTCAACTTGGAGAACTAAGGACAGGATTAAAGCACCCGTTGCACAGTTGATCAATCTGAGGCTCAGAGAGGTTATAGACGTTGCCTAAAGTTGTACACGGCAGAGTCAGACTTTCAAATCCATTTTTTTTATCATAAGAATTTAGAATACTAGTCCAATACATTGAAAACTACAGATAGATGTTTGTTTCAATGTTGGGCAGGTAGATTGAGTATCTAGAAGCAGCAGGATTTGACCAGGAAGGGCCATATTGAGCACAGATGCTTTCTAAATTAAGTTACAAAAAATTATATAAACATAAAAAAAAACTCAAACAGTTTATAAAAGCTACAAAATGGAAAGGAAACTCCCTTTGCCTCCCTTTTAGAAGTGGGCTTGTCGGGCCACTGACTCAGAATGTCTGGGGCAGTAGCCTCACCCCAGTCAGCTGTAGGGGCACTCCACTTTGAGGGGTAAAGATGGGGAGAACTGTGACCCAGGTCACCCCTAAAAATAACCCTCCACCCTGAGACTGCTGTCACACAACTTATTTGAAGGTTTGTTCTCTTTCCTTTTTCAAAGTTATTTTGAATCTACAAACATTTATTGAAAAAAAAAAAGCAAGTGGAATCATTTCCCACCAAGTATTGGGTGATATATTTGAAATCTCAGAAGAAAGTTGGTGCACAAGTGAGGTCTGTGTCCACCTGCCTGTGCTCCCAAGCAGAAGCATCATGTGTCTGTGAGTCACAAGACCTGGCTGGCTGCTTCTGGCATGTTCACTCGGCCCTAAATCTGCAGCCAGGAAGGAGGCCACAGACCAAGGAGGGTTTGGGGTTGTTTTTTCTTTTATGCTCCTGGATGAAAATGTCTTTCTTTTTTAATTTTTTACAGAGACAGAAAGAGAGTCAGAGAGAGGGATAGATAGGGACAGACAGACAGGAACGGAGAGAGATGAGAAGCATCAATTATTAGTTTTTCGTTGCGACACCTTAGTTGTTCATTGATTGCTTTCTCATATATGCCTTGACCACGACCCTTCAGCAGACCGAGTAACCCCGAGCAAGCGACCTTGGGTCCAAGCTGGTGAACTTTGCTCAAACCAGATGATCCTGCACTAAAGTTGGTGACCTCGGGGTCTCGAACCTGGGTCCTCGGCATCCTAGTCCGATGCTCTATACAGCTCTATACACTGCACCACTGCCTGGTCAGGTGGAAATTTCTTTTCAAATGCTATTTTCTAGAATCTTTAGGAAATTTTATACGCACTTATAAGACTTTCTAATGACTTCTTGTTGGGTGCCAAAATGTCATTACTACTATTCTAGTCTCATTTAATGTCTTTGAGCTCAGTGGTCAGAAATGACAAAGGTGATTTGAGCAGAAGACCATTGCCCTGGGAAAGCAAATGAAAGTACATAATAATTTGTCAGTCCCCTTGATAGCCTACACTGAAGATAACTTGTTTACCATGTAATTTAATAAGCAAATGATTCAATAACTATAGTTCTTAGAACAGCAAGGGTCAAAAGGAGTTTCTTCCTGCCTCCCTCCTCCCAGAGTTGCAGTTAAAGCAAAGCTTGGCTAGATTTTCCAGACCAGGCGGTGACGCAGTGGATAGAACATTGGACTGGGGTGCAGAGGACCCAGGTTCGAAACCCCGAGGTCGCTGGCTTGAGCGCGGGCTCACTAGCTTGAGCATGGGGTTGCTGGCTTGAGCATGCAATCATAGACATGACCCCATGGTCACTGGCTGGAGCCCAAAGGTTGCTGGCTTGAAGCCCAAGGGCTCTGGCTTGGGCTCAAGGTCGCTGGCTTGAGCAAGGGGTCACTTGCTCTTCTGGAATCCCCCAGTCAAGGCACATATGAGAAAGCCATCAATGAACAACTAAGGAGCTTCAATGAAAAATTGATGCTTCTCATCTTTCTCCCTTCCTATTTGTCTGTCCCTATCTGTCCCTCTCTCTGTTTCTCTCTGTCTCTGTCAAAAAAAACCCACAAAAAAATCTTGGCTAAATTTAATGCACCTTGCTATATGAACACCAAGCACGAAAGAAAAAAAAAATATATATATATATATAATATATATATAATATATATATTATATATACCTGATATATATATATATATATATATATATATATATATATATATATATATATATATACCTGATTGGCTACCAAGTGGCACACTTTTTAATCCTTGCTTCATAGAAAAGAAGACACATTCTTTGTAAACCTTTTCTCTAAATATCTGTGCAACCATGGCCGGTTGGCTCAATGGTAGGGCGTCAGCTTGGCATGTGGATATTCTGATTTCAGTTTCTAGTCGAAGCACACAGGATAAGCAACCAGCTGCTTCTCCATGCCTACCCCTTCCATTTCTCTCTCTCTCTCTCTTCATCTCCCTCAACCATGGCTTGATTGGTTCGAGCACATCAGCCTGGGCATTGAGGATGACTCCATGGAGCCTCCGCCTCAGATGCTAGAAATAGCTTGGTTGCCAATATGGCCCCAGGTAGGCAGATCATTGGCCCTAGACAGGGTTGCCTGGTGGATCCAGTCAGGACACATGTGGGAATCTGTCTCTCTATTTTCCCTCCTCTCACTTGGAAAAGAATTAACTAACTAACTAAGTAAATAAATATCTGTGCAAAAGTGGCCCCTTGACTGGTGGTGGCACAGTGGATAGAGTATCAACTTGGGACACTGAGATCCCAGGTTGGAAACCCCAATGTCAGTGGTTTGAGCAAGGAGTCATTGGTGCTGGAGTCCCTGATCAAGGCATGTATGAGAAGTAATCAACTAAAATGACAGAATTATGAATTGATACTTCTCATCTTTCTCCCTTTCTTTCTCCATATCTATCTCTCTCACACTTAAAAACAAACAAACAGGCCCTGGCCGGTTGGCTCAGTGGTAGAGCGTCGGCCTGGTGTGCAGGAGTCCTGGGTTCGATTCCCAGCCAGGGCACACAGGAGAAGCACCCATCTGCTTCTCCACCCCTTCCCCTCTCCTTCCTCTCTGTCTCTCTCTTCCCCTCCTGCAGCCAAGGTTCCATTGGAGCAAAGTTGGCCTGGGTGCTGAGGATGGCTCCATAGCTTCTGCCTCAGGTGCTAGAATGGCTCTGGTCACAACAGAGCAACGCCCCAGATGGGCAGAGCATCGCCTCCTGGTGGGCATGCCGGGTGGATCCTGGTCGGGCACATGTGGGAGTCTGTCTGACTGCCTCCCCGTTTCCAACTTCAGAAAAATACAAAAAGAAAAAAAACAACAACAAAAAAACAAACAAACAAATAAATAAAAGTGGCCCTGGAGGCCCTGGCCAGATAGCTCAGCTGGTTAGAGCATCGTCCCAAAGCACTAGGGATGCAGGTTAGAGCTCAGTCAGGGCACATAGTGGGAAGCAGTCAATGAATGCACAACTAAGTGGAACAACAAATGAATCTTTCTCTGTCTCTCTCTCTCTCTTTCTCTCTCTCACTCTCTTTCTTTTTTTTCCTTTCTCTCATTGCTTCTCTAAATAAATAAATAAATAAATAAATAAATAAATAAATGCCTGCCCAACTTGTAGTGGTGCAGTGGATAGAGCACTGACCTGAAATGCTGAGGGCATGAGTTTGAAACCCTGGGCTTGCCTGGTTATGGCACATATGACAAGCAACCAATCAATGAACAACTAAAGTGAAGCAACTATGAGTTGATACTTCTTGCTCCCCATCTTCTCTCTGTAAAATCAATAAATAAAATCTTAAAAAAAAAAACAAGAGACCGTGGCTGTTTGGCTCAGTGGTAGAGCATTGGCCTGGCATGTGGATGTCTCAGGTTTGATTCCTGATCAAGCACTCAGGAGAATCAACCATTTGCTTCTCCACTCCTCCCCCTTTTTTTTCTCTCTTCCTCTCCTGCAGCTATGGCTCAATTGGTTCAAGCAAGTTGGCCTCAGGTGCTGAGGATAGCTTTCTTACTTCCACCTCAGGCCTAAAACATGGCTCAGTTTCTGAAGCAACAGAGCAACGACCTCAGATGAGCAGAGCATTGCCCCTTAGTGGACTTGCCAGGTGGATCCCAGCTGGGGTGCATGCGGGAGTCTGTCTCTCTGCCTTCCCTCGTCTCACTAAAAAACAACATTTGTTCAAGATATTTATTCAGTGGATATTATTTGTCAGGTATTATATGCCAGGCATAGTTCTAACCTCTGAAGAGATTTTCCTGCTCTCATTATAATTATAGCATGTCTGTTAAAAATAAAATTTAAATTTGATTGATAATCTTTATTCATAATTTATTAATGGTTTGCCCAGACTTAAAAGAAAAAACTTAATCACAAAGGCATGATCTAGAATATATAAATTGAGAGTATGTCAGTGTGACATTTTGACTTTCTGGAACAAAAATGTTAATTTCTTTAATATAGTGTGTTTTGAAACTGCCAATAAGTTTTAAGTGGTCAAATTTCTACTTACCCAAATGTTTAATATGATTTTTTATATACAGAAGATCAACACAATCTATATTTTTATAAAACATATATCTTAACTGCTTAAAAAATATGGAAACTACTTTTGAAATGTAATTATAGGCCTTGGCTGGTGGTTTGGTGGATAGAGCATTGGCCTGGAGTACAGATGTCCTGGGTTCAATTCCTAGTCAAGGCATACAGGAGAGATGACTAGCTGCTTCTCCTCTGCTCCCTCTCCCTCTTCTCTCCCTTTTCCCCTCCTGTAGGCAGTGGCTTGATTGGTTTGAGCCTGGCCCCAGGCTCTGAGGATAGCTCTGTTGGAGCATGTTAGCCTCAGGCACTGAAAATAGCTTGGTACTTGAGCATCAGCCCAAGATGGGATTGCCAGATGGATTGCCATGAGGACACATACAAGAATCTGTCTCACTATCTATCCTCCTCTTACCTAAAAAAAAAAAACAAAAAAAAAAAAAAAGAAAAGAAAAGTGATTATGATTCATAGATAATGAGAGAGAGTATAAATACAGGAGCTCAGGAATTCAAACCTGGGCAGAGGTGCAGGTGGGCTACCGTCGGGTGGAAAAATGTTTGGGGGAGAACGGGAAGCTTGAGGCCCATAATCAGGAGGGCAATGAAAGAAATAGAGGAGCTAAATGTTGGGTAGAGCAGAGTCACTACTAAAGAGACTAAAGGTGAGGCTGGAGGGAAGGACATAGAGTTGGCTTACTGTAACAAAGAGCTAGTTTTCAGATCCTTTTTCTCCTTTCCAAAACTTTCAATTCTTTCTTTAGCTTTCTTGGATTGACCAGGTAAGAGTGAATATTTTCTTCATCCTAATCACGAAACTCTTCACTTGTAGTCTTCTTAATGTGCCTATCAATTATGTATGTACCTTCAATATTTAATCTGGCTGTGGTAAGGAAAGAAAATTGTTCTGAGTTCCTTAATCTATGTTCTGATACATCAGACATGTCACTTAGATGGGAAGATGACTCAATCTCTCCGAAAAATGAAGGGGTGGGTAAGGTAACATAGTTGCAAGTAACAGGAAAGTCAGCTTTAGCTGGCTGACATAGCTCAGATTTATTGGCTCACATAACTGGAAGTCCAGAGATTGAGCAGCTTTGAGGTCAGTTTAATTAAGTAACTGTAGCTCCTGTTTTCACAATCCTCCTGGCTACGCTCATTTCCGAGTATGGGCTCATTCTCAAGGTAGCATCCTTCTTGGTGGCAGAATGGATGCAGCATTTACAAGCTTTGCATCCCTATTTTACAATGTCGAGAAGAAAAAAGAATGTGTCTTCTGCTGCTCTCTTAAAAAAACAACAACGGAATATTCTTTTCCTAGAGGTGACCAAACAAACATGTCTCCTTGGTTCAAATGGGTCCCGTTCCAATGTCCATTCCACCCTCCATATCTTCTGACTTTATTGGCATTGAAACCCCAAGACTAAATTCATGGTTCATTTTTGTGTGGACCTGGGGTTAGAACTTTTATTTTTAAAAAAATTTTTTATTTTTAATTTTTTTGTATTTTTTTGAAGTTGGAAACGGGGAGGCAGTCAGACAGACTCCCGCATGCGCCCGACCGGGATCCACCCGGCATGCCCACCAGGGGCGATGCTCTGCCCATCTGGGGCGTTGCTCTGCCGCAACCAGAGCCACTCTAGCGCCTGAGGCAGAGGCCATAGAGCCATCCCCAGCGCCCGGGCCAACTTTGCTCCAATGGAGCCTCCGCTGTGGGAGGGGAAGAGAGAGACAGAGAGGAAGGAGAGGGGGAGGGGTGGAGAAGCAGATGGGCTCTTCTCCTGTGTGCCCTGGCCAGGAATCGAACCCAGGACTCCTGCACACCAGGCCGATGCTCTAACACTGAACTCAGGGGTTAGAACTTTTTCAAAAATATTTTAAGGTATGTATTCAATATCCCAGATAGTCTTTAATTGGAAAAAAAATACTGGCCCTAGACTACTTGAATCTCACAAGGTTCTATAATATTCTTGTTGGTTTTGACGTTAGTCTCATTTTCACGTGAAATGGGAAGTGTGGGCAAAGATGTAAAAATAAAGTTTATCAAAATTTTTCTTCTTCACTCTACAAAAGTTTTTTTCACTGTTATAGAAATTGTGTTGAAGAAGTTTCTCTTTATTTTTAATATCCTTTCCTTTAAAATTATATTTGATGTATGTAGGGTTTACATTGATAAGGGAAATTGGAAGCCTCCCAAGAATATTTCCTATAAATTTCAAATAATTAAAACATCACTATGGCTCCTTTATGCCTTTATGGAGAAGTTATTCAGAAGAGCTTCAGTAAAAGGTTTTAAATTTACATTGCTTTGTTTATTGTACACGTTCTCAAAGGAAAATATAATTTTTTTTTTTTTTTTGTAATTTTCTGAAGCTGGAAATGGGGAGAGACATTCAGACAGACTCCCGCATGCGCCCGACTGGGATCCACCCGGCACGCCCACCAGGGGGCGACGTTCTGCCCACCAGGGGGCAATGCTCTGCCCCTCTGGGGCGTTGCTCTGTTGTGACCAGAGCCACTCTAGCACCTGGGGTAGAGGCCAAGGAGCCATCCCCAGCGCCTGGGCCACCTTTGCTCCAATGGAGCCTTGACTGCGGGAGGGGAAGAGAGAGACAGAGAGGAAGGAGAGGGGGAGGGGTGGAGAAGCAGATGGGCGCTTCTCCTGTGTGCCCTGGCCGGGAATCGAACCCGGGACTTCTGCACGCCAGGCCGACGCTCTACCACTGAGCAAACCGGCCAGGGCCAAAAAATATAATTTTTAAAAATTTTTATTTAGAAATGAAATTTAATGGGGTGACATGGATCAATGAGCACATAGGTTCCAGGTGAACATCTCTATAGCATTTGAACTGTTGATGGTGTTGTGTGCCCATCACCCAAAGTCAAATCATTTTCTGTCACTGTATACTTGTCTCTCTTTCCTCCCGTCCCCTAAGCCCCCTCCCCTGATACCTCTTCCCCCCCTGGTAACCACTCCACTTTTATCTATGTTCATGAAAAATATAATAATTTTAATGGCACAGAATTTAAAAATTTAAATTTCTTAAATTTGTGCAACAGAGCAAGAATATTGTTGCTAATTAAGTGTTGGGGCAGTGCTGTTGGTGGAACAATACAGTGTTTAATTAAAACACAGGGAAAGTATTTCTATTTGAGAAATTAGAGGAATGGTGTGTTTCTTTTTTTCATTTTCCTTAAGTTGATGTCTAAAAAGTATATTTCTATTATTCAATTACTAAGTTTGTTGAAGTTTAATTGCTTATGTGGCTATGATTAACAGAGGCAAAGTATAAAAGTTATCTTTTTTCCTCCACGTCCAAAGGCTGGCCTGCATTACAGATCACTGTGGGAGGTGTTTATTCGGCAATTAAATAAGGCTAAAGAGAATGTCCTGAAGTTATTGCTGAAGGCCCTTCCCCTCCCCCTCCACCCCCCTCCAAACCTTTTAAAAAATTATTAAAACCAAAGCTGAAAGTCATTTTAGTAAAGTAAAATTCTGGGCTTAAAGAAATTAGTTGAAACAAAACAGAGATATACATAAGCATTTGCATTTAGCTTCAAGTATGAATGGAATTGTGACTTGGAGGTAGGTTGTTCTAAAAAAAAAATCTGAAAATTTTAGTTAAACACAAGCTTAAAATTAATCAAAGTATATGGCTATTTTGTACTGTAAAAATAGCAGTCTAGGTTGCAGATTAGGCCAAGTCATATTCTCACCGTTCTCTGAACTGGTCAGGTTCCACGTGAGGTACCCTATTATAGTAGACAGAGAGACAGGAGCAAAGTGGGCAAGATAGGCCTGGCGCAGGGGGCCACTCGGGAGGGGAGCCCTGGGGGCCTCGCAACCAGCAAAACGACAAGCCCGTGCATGGCTGCTTCCTTAAGCATTAATCCTTGGAGATGACATCTAGGCCTCTGCTGTGTTTCAGCTCCAGACCCAGAGAAGCAGCAAAACCAGACAGGTGACATCCGGCCCAGCTGCAGTGACTAGTGAACCCCTGTCCTGAGCCAGTGGAGACCGCAGCCCTGAGGGGCACACCTGGATAGCGGGTGAAGAGTCTATAGAGATCCTCCCCTGGGACCCCCACACAGAAGCCCTTAAGCTAGGGCTCCCACCAGTGCGCTCTCTCTTTTTTCCAAAGCACACCTGTGCCTTTCCGACCGCTTTCATCTCTCAAGGTTGAGTGTCTCTCTTTCTCTTTCTCTCCTCTAAGCTCCAGGGCCCTTCTTTGGCTCTGTAACTGATTTTCTGGGCCCATTTCTTCTGTGGCTCACTTTTACTACCTCTGTGACTTTCTAGACTTTCTAAATCAACTTTCTCCTACAGCTTGAGTCTTGCCTCTGAATTCTTTCTTAGCCAGAACTCAAGTACCAAGGTTGTTGACTTGAGGTCTAACACCTGATGCTGCCTTTGCCACCAACACTACTAATCAAAATTTTAAGAGCAATATTGGCTGAGCAGATCAGAAAACTGAGTTATGTGAGGACCAATGTACAGAACGAGAGATCCTAAGGCTGAAGAAATAAGACTAAGGGCAAGGAAATCATCAACATTTGGTTAGCATCTCTTTTGTGCCGGGAATTTTATTAGGTGTCTTCTATGGAGGAATTATTATCTCCATGTTCCCAGAGGTTCTGTGCGGAAAGTTTCTTCATTAGTCAGTCACAGAGTTGTGATTCTAACTCCTGCTTTTCTGTTATCAAAGCCTGTACTTTTCCTACCTCACCTAAGGCTATAACCACCTGCTCTAGGTTCTACAGAATTATGTGTCAGGACTTGCTTCATTCAATCCTTTGTTCACTACTATCTTGGGCACCTGTAATTGATGAGGTACACTGCCAAGAACTCTTCCCAGAGTAAGCTGATGGCTTCTTAGAGAAAAGACAAACACGTGCCTAACTAAGTATAACGCAAGATGGAAAGCAAAAGGCAACATGAGAAGTACAGTTAATGTGCTTCCCATGGCGGGGGAGGGGGGCAGATAATTGCTCCTGAAGAAAATAATGTGGTATTTGAACCACACTTTGAAAGACAGAGGGATTTGGGTCCTGGTCAGTTAGCTCAGTTGGTTAGAGCGTCACCCTGATACATCAAGGTTGCGGGTTCAATCCCCGGTCAGAGTACATACAGGAATCAACCAAATGAATGCATAAATAAGTGGATCAACAAATCAATGTTTCTCTCTCTCTAAAGTCAATCAATAAAAAAAAAATGACAAAACAAAATTGATGTGCTAGAAGGGCATCCCAGGCAGAAAGAAGGGCATGCACGTGGGAGAATGAACGCATGTCTAGGAAACACCAAACAGCTTGGCGAGGCTCTGGTGCAGAGGAAGAGAAGATAGCGGAAAGTAATTTGGAGAGATGGAATGACCTAGATGAGGGAGGGTCAGAAATGCCTGGCTAATGACTTCTGTGATAGTCTGTTGGCAATGGGGAGACACTATTGTTTTTATTTTTTGTTTGTTTGTTTGCTTTAAAGTAGGGCAATGACAGTGGCCTCAAATGATTTTTCGAGTAAATGACTTACTACAGGTCAGAAAACAAAGTGGAGGGGTTTAAAGAGCTTTTGTGTGAAGTGCAAGATAAAGAGAGAATGAGGCCCTGGCCAGTTGGCTCAGTGGTAGAGCGTCGGCCTGGCGTGCAGAAGTCCCGGGTTTGATTCCCGGCCAGGGCACACAGGAGAAGCGCCCATCTGCTTCTCCACCCCTCCCCCTCTCCTTCCTCTCTGTCTCTCTCTTCCCCTCCCACAGCCAAGGCTCCATTGGAGCAAAGATGACCCAGGCGCTGGGGATGGCTCCTTGGCCTCTGCCCCAGGCGCTAGAGTGGCTCTGGTCGCGGCAGAGCCACGCCCCAGAGGGGCAGAGCATTGCCCCCTGGTGGGCGTGCCGGGTGGATCTCTGTCGGGCGCATGCAGGAATCTGTCTGATTGTCTCTCCCGTTTCTAGCTTCAGAAAAATACAAAAAAAAAAAAAAGAGAGAGAGAGAGAGAATGAGTTATAGTATTATCTAGCTTCCTTCTATTCCTTTTTTCTTCTTTCTTTTTCCAAGCGAAAGGAAGGGGGATGGAGAGACAGAATCCTGCATGCACCCCAACCAGGATCCACCCGGCAACCCCTGTCTGGGGCTGATCCTTTGCCCCTCTGGGTTCATGCTTGTAACAAAGCTATTTTTAGCACCTGAGGTGCAGGCTCCACAAAGCCATCCTCAGCACCTGGGGCCGATGTACTTGAACCAATGGAGCCATGACTATGGAAAGGGAAAAGAGAGAGACAGAAAGGGAGGTGGAGGAGTGAAGAAGCAGATGGGCGCTTCTCCTGTGTGCTCTGATCAGAATTGAGCCCAGGACTTCCACATGCCAGGCTGATGCTCTACCACTGAGTCAACCTGCCAGGGCCTTCTATTCCTTTTTTTTATTTAAATATTTTATTTATTCATAATTTTATAGAGAGGAGACAGAGAGAGAGAGAGAGAGAGAGAGAGAAGAGGAGAGGAGAGGAGAGGAGAGCGGGGAGCATCAACTCGTAGTTGCTTCCTCTATGTGCCTTGACCAGGCAAGCCTAGGGTTTTGAACTGGCGACCTCAGCATTCCAGGTCAACTTGTTACCCACTGTGCCACCACAGGTCAGGCTCTATTCCTTTTTTTAAAAATTATTTTTATTTATTTATTCATTTTAGAGGAGAGAGAGAGAAGGGGGGAGGAGCAGGAAGCTTCAATTCCCATATGTGCCTTGACTGGGCAAGCCCAGGGTTTTGAACCGGCGACCTCAGCATTCCAGGTTGACGGTTTATCCACTGCGCCACCACAGGTCAGGCTCTATTCCTTTTTAAGGTCACCCAACCCTCATACTTATGAGCCAACTGCTGGCTCATCAGGCAAAGTCTTCATTTACCCTTCTTTGCTTTCTCGCATCTCTCTTGCCTTACTTCTTCTCTTTAATCGAGATTCTTGGCTCCCTGCCTTTTACCTTTAACTCCAGGCCCCAGGTATTTGACCTTTATCCCTGTTTCCTGGTAATTGGACACTAGTTTCCTCCTGTGCACCCTCAGCTGATTCACTTTTCCATCCTTGGATTATTTCATCACCTCACAATACCTGAGCGTGGACCTTAGCCCCGCAGAGTGGGCAGAGCACACTCCCACTTGTATCAGTAGAGATTCACGGATGCAGACAGAAACTAGCTCGTTTGAGCAAGTAAAACAAAACAAAACATTGTAATGCAATAAAGGATGTTTGGTAGCTCCTGGAATTTCTAAGATGGCTGGAGAGTCAGGCTGGGAGCCCCTGGGGCTAGAGTCCACAGCCAGGGCTGCAGCGGGGGCTGCTGGCGGGGAGGGGGCTGTAGTGCGCTTAGCGCGGGCGCCTCAGCCCTCCCGGGTGACTGCGGGGACTCAGTACAAGAAATTCCCCCCAGGAGGTTTTTGTTTTTTTTTTTTCATTTTTCTGAAGCTGGAAACAGGGAGAGACAGTCAGACAGACTCCCGCATGCGCCCGACCGGGATCCACCCGGCAAGCCCACCAGGGGCGACGCTCTGCCCACCAGGGGGCGATGCTCTGCCCATCCTGGGCGTCGCCATGTTGCGACCCTCCTGGGTGTCGCCATGTTGCGACCAGAGCCACTCTAGCGCCTGGGGCAGAGGCCACAGAGCCATCCCCAGCGCCCGGGCCATCTTTGCTCCAATGGAGCCTTGGCTGCAGGAGGGGACGAGAGAGACAGAGAGGAAAGCGCGGCGGAGGGGTGGAGAAGCAAATGGGCGCTTCTCCTGTGTGCCCTGGCCGGGAATCGAACCCGGGTCCTCCGCACGCTAGGCCAACGCTCTACCGCTGAGCCAACCGGCCAGGGCCCCCCCCCCCCAGGAGGTTTTGTAGGAGTGGAGCCGTGCAGTCAGTCATTCTTGTCAAGTGGAAGATTGTAATGGCTCCTGCTTCCCACAGCTCATTTCTGGTGTGAAATATTTATGATTATGTCTGTCTGGTGAAGCCTTAGTGCCCACAGAGGATGAAGGTACCACGAAGCTTAGGAAAGTTGAGCTTCGGGGGCCCCTCCACTGTACACCTCGCCCTTGAAGAGTCCTAGATGTGTCATAAGTTTTGGAAAATTTGCAAAAGAAAGGTACTGCAACTAGGAATCTACCTTCCCCTGTCACGCTAAACTGACACAATGCCAACCATGGGTTGTGAAGTTCTTTAAAGAAACTTTTCTAAACTCTCAATAATTAAGAGATTTTTTTAACCAAATTTGCTAAAGGAAAGAACAAAGTATTTTTATTAAAAAAATTACAAAATAATTGCATGTAAAGACAAAGTGAGTATGCAGCTAAAATAAAAAAAAATATTAAAGAGGTACATTAGGCAATTAATTTTAAAATCACATTTAGTTTTTCCCTGGGTTTGCAACATTTATAATGCTGGTCAGCTTTTTGGAATTTGTAATTCTTGTTTTATTTTTCAATCTAAATAAGTACTTAATTTGTAACTTAATTATAAATTTATAATTTTGTTGCATTTTTTCTTAAAGTAAAGAAAGCCCTTAAATTGTATTAGCTTCAAGTCCCATAAAACCAGGTTTTGCCCCTGGCCAAATCCATGAGCCCCAACTAAGCAGGCCAAGAGAACTATGGAAAATTCCTCAATCATCAAAAGGGTGTTTAGCCTGACCAGGCGGTGGCGCAGTGGATAGAGCATCGGACTGGGATGCGGAAGGACACAGGTTCGAGACCCCAAGGTCGCCAGCTTGAGCGCGGGCTCATCTGGTTTGAGCAAAAGGCTCACTGGCTTGGACTCAAGGTCACTGGCTCCAGCAAGGGGTTGCTCGGTCTGCTGAAGGCCCACATTCAAGGCACATATGAGAAAGCAATCAATGAACAACTAAGAAGTCGCAACACGCAACGAGAAACTAATTATTGATGCTTCTCATCTTTCTCTGTTCCTGTCTGTCCCTGTCTATCTCTGCCTCTGTAAAAAAAAAAAAAAAAAAAAAGGGTGTTTAAACATGCAGGGGTGGCCCCAGATATGATGAATGCCTCTCCCACTGTGACCGAGTGTATGTCTGACACGTGGGAACAGCACCTCTCTTGAGGAAGAATAATTAGATGGGTTTTGGAAAAGGAAGGGGAAGCCAGGCACATGGGACTGAAATCTTGCTTAGCTGTGGTGAGAAATTGTACTGTGCATAAGAGATGATCCTGAGAATTAACGTAGATAATCATCAGGATGGTGATGTTAAAAATGGTGGGGTTTTTTATTAGAGAGAGAGGAAAGAAGAGAAAGAGAGAGAAGAGAGAAACATTGATTTATTGTTCCTCTCATTCATGCATTCATTGGTTGATTCTTGTATGTGCCCTGACTGGGGGATCAAACCCACAACTGTGGCAAAAGGGGATGATGCTCTAATCTAAGCAGCTGAGCTACCCGGGATGGTGATGTTAATAACCGAGGTAGAGATCTCAGCGCTGATGCAGGTTCAGGGAGGAACTGGGAAGACCGTTTGCTTCTGAAGTTCATTCCTAAAACTCAAATTGAATAGGTAAGTCTCCGTAAAGACTCAAGTTAGTAGATCTTCTACTATTAATTCACCATCTCTTTGAGCTTGATAAAAAAGGGTAGTAAAGTTACATTTATAAAATGTAATCTAACAGCCAAAGGAGGGAAATAAAGTAACCGAGTGATTTAGAAGACTGTCAGTAAGTATAATGGAAGGGCGAAATGCATAGGAGGCAGATGCCTAAATACCAGACCAAGTGTCAGAGACCCTGCTTTGATTCTAACTGAAATGTTAGCCTGACCTGTGGTGGCGCAGTGGATAAAGCGTCGACCTGGAAATGCTGAGGTCGCTGGTTCGAAACCCTGGGCTTGCCTGGTCAAGGCACATATGGGAGTTGATGCTTCCAGCTCCTCCCCCCTTCTCTCTCTCTGCCTCTCTCTCCTCTCTCTCCCTCTCTGTCTCTCTCTCTCCCTCTCTCTCTCCTCTCTAAAAAATGAATAAATAAAAAAAAAATTAAAAAAAAAAAAGAAATGTTACATTTTACTCTCAGAAATAGCAACAGTAAGAATGATCACCAAAACCAAAATGTGATTGGCTTACAGAAGCAGTTATGAGAGCAACTGTTTCTAGAAGACTTACTAAATAATAATAAATAAATAATAAGTATTATAACACATAGTTTATATGTATTACTTTCATTATTCCTTACAACAACCCCACGTGACTGTTATTATTCTCATTTTACATATAGATAAAAGGAATCTCTTTTAAAAATTAAATTTAATAACATTGTATACATTTCAAATGTTCAATTTTATCATACATTGTCTGTATAATGCATTGTGTACTCACCCATGGTCTCATCTCTTTCCATCGCCATGTATTTGGTCCCCTTCACCTTCTTTGCCCCCAACCCTTTTTCCCACCATACTTGTATCTGTGTCTATGAGTCTGTTTGTTGCTTTCGGTTTTGTATCCCACATGGTTCTTGTCCTTTTTGATATAACTTATTTCACTTAGCATGATACTCTCTGAAATCTTTTTATTTTTAATTGATTGTTTTTTTGACAGAGACAGAGAGAGAGAGTCAGAGAGAGGGACAGATAGGGACAGACAGACAGGAAGGGAGATAAGAAGTATCAATTCTTCATTGAGGCACCTTAGTTGTTCATTGATTGCTTTCTCATATGTGCCTTGACCGTGGGGCTTCAGCCCAGCTAGCGACCCATTGCTCAAGCCAGCAATCTGGAGCTCAAGCTAGTGACCTTGGGCTTCAAGCCAGCAATATTTGAGCTCAAGCTAGTGACCGTGGGGTCACATCTATGATTCCACACTCAAGTCAGTGACCCCACTCTCAAGCTGGTAAGCCTGTGCTCAAACCAGATGAGCCCATGCTTAAGCCAGTGACCTCAGGGTTTCGAACCTCCGCATCCCAGTCCGATGCTCTATCCACTGTGCACTGCCTAGTCAGGCTTAATTGATTTTTTTAAAGAGAGGAAAGAGAGAAAGGTGGTGCGTGTGTGGGGAGCATAAAGGCACTGTAGTTGCTTCTTGTATTTGCCTTGACTGGGCAAACCCAGGGTTTCTGACCTGAAACCTCAGCATTCCAGGTCAACATTTTATCCATTGTGCCACCACAGGTCAGACAGCATGATACTCGCAAGATCCCTCCATGTTGCTGCAAATGGCAGTATTTCATCCTTTCTTATGGCTGAGTGGTTATGCCATAGTACATATGTACCACAGCTTTTTTTTATCTAATCATCTACCGAGGAACACTTAGGTTGTTTCTATGTCTTGGTTACCATGAAAAATGCTGCAATGGCAAAGGGTAAACTGAGTCTCAGAGAGGATAGTTTGGAACCTAGAACCCATACCAGGGCACACCACCAGAGCACCATATTGCTTTTCAGCATTCAACTCTGCTGCCTTCATTGGTTCGGAGAAACACACCTATTTGAGAGAGCACTGTGCAAAGATGTATGCTGCTTTCCACCACAATCACGTCAAGTTCAGTTTATCTCTGAGAGCCTCACACCCACACTCAGGAACAATGGCCCATTCAAAGTTGCACAGAAATAAATGACCAAGCAGATTGGATTTTTTTTTTTTGCAGAGCTTATTTAAGGGAAGCAGCCCAATTGCACCGGAGTTTGTCTGAAAAACAGGAAGAGAGAAATTATTTTTACATCATAGATACATTCCATTTTTCTTTCCTTTTAAGTCTCAGATGGGAAACTTAAGCAGCCGGGTTCCAGGGAAGAAGATGGCCCCAGGAAGCTGTGAGCATCCTTATCTCCTGCTGCCTACAGAAACGTAGTTACCCAGCAGCAATGACACAGTCCTGTGTGCCCAGCCCACTAAGACGGAGAAGACAGGAGAAAACGGAGATCAGAGAGGCTGCAGATGAACCGTTTCCTTTTCTCTTTCAGTCGGTGCGAGCAAGTAGGCACAAAGTAACCATACCCTGATTTTTAACACCTTTAGTTTCCTTCGTTTCATTTATCACAATTATTTTTCTTATTTGCTAATGACTGATGTTTCCCTTAGAGCATGCATTTTTCACAAGGATAATATAACCGCCAGTGGATAAAACTTGGTTCTTGGAAGAGAAAAAAAAATTAATTTTATTTTATTTATTTAAAGTGAGAGGAGGGGGTAAAGAGAGACAGATTCCTGCATGAACTCCCACCAGGATCCACCAGGCGACACCATCTAGGACCCATGCTCAAATCAACTGAGCTATATCCTCAGCGCCCAGGGCTGACTCTCGAACAATTGAGACACTGGCTGAGAGATGGGAAAAGAGAGAGAAGGGGGAGAGGGAAGGAAAGAGAAGCAGATGATGGCTTCTCTGTGTGCCCTGACCAGGGATCAGACCTGGGATGTTTGCTCTCAGGGCCAACGGTCTATCCAATGAGCCAACTGGCCAGGACCTTAATTTTATTTTTAATGTATAAGAATAGACACAGTTGCCCTGGTTGGTTGGCTCAGCGGTAGAGCGTCGGCCTGGCGTGCAGGAGTCCTGGGTTCGATTCCCGGCCAGGGCACACAGGAGAAGCACCCATCTGCTTCTCCACCCCTCCCCCTCTCCTTCCTCTCTGTCTCTCTCTTCTCCTCCCGCAGCCAAGGCTCCACTGGAGCAAAGATGGCCCGGGCACTGGGGATGGCTCTGTGGCCTCTGCCTCAGGCGCTAGAATGGCTCTGGATGCAACAGAGCGATGCCCCAGATGGGCAGAGCATTGCCCCCTGGTGGGCATGCCAGGTGGATCCCAGTTGGGCGCATGCGGGAGTCTGTCTGACTGCCTCCCCGTTTCCAACTTCAGAAAAATACAAAACAAACAAACAAACAAACAAAAAACCCACAGAATAGACACAGTACATAAACAGATACACAGTGAATCTGTGGTATTAACATTTCATGGCAGAGGTGCTTAGGAAAAAAGTCTAAAAAGTTTCTTTGGGGGAGGGATAATGAAAAAGCCTATGATAGGAGCTGAGCATCAGAGGACAGGACCTGTAGAATCCTTGTCAGCTGTAGCCTTAGTGTCTGGCGACGCCTTCCTTGTACAGAGAAAGGGCATAATAAGTATTTTCAGGAATCAAACCCTACATTTGCCTTCTTAATGACATCACATCTCACATAGTATTGTCATTCAATTAATGAAGAGGGAAGGAAGGATGAGAAAAGGGAATTATGTAGAGAAAAAGTTTTTTTTTTCTGAAGGAAGCTAGGCGGGGGGGTGGGGGTGGTCAAAGTACAGATATAAATGATCAAGGCCTCCACTCGGAAGCAAAGTTACCTTCTCTATTTTTCAGAAAGCTACTCTGTCACAGTTAGCTAGTGTTGACATTTAGCTATGAAAAATAACCTTATTTTAAAGCTGACACCTGGCTTGTGGTTGCACTGTGGATAGAGCATCAACCTGGAATGCTGAGGTCACTGGTTCGGAACCCTGGCTTTGCCTGGTCAAAGCACATACAAGAAGCAACTACAAATTGATGCTTCCCTCTCTCCCCCTCCTCCTTTCTCTTTCTCTCTTTCTTCTCTCTAAAATCAATAAATAAAATCTTTAAAACAAACCAACAAAACCCCGGCACACAACATTTAAATCAGCATTTTCTTGTTATCCTCCTGTTAGTTCTCCGATGTCCTTCCTAGATGTTGTCGTATCTTCCACACGAGCTCAGACTTGAATCTGAGGAGCTCAACACCCCGACTGCCAAACAGTGCTTGGGAGTGGGTGGAAAGTGGGGAGAAGGCAGATTCGGCGGCCTTCCGCCGTTCCCTAGTATTCATTCTGGCCACACAGGCTCCATGCCTGACCTCTTAACAGGCTGATATTGGGTGCTTTGAGGCCAGACTTGGGACAGCTGAAGATCATTGAGACAGTCAGTGGGCATTTCTGTGGTCTCTTTCTGTTTCCCCAGCCCAAGACTTCTTCCTGCAGCTTCCTCTCATGAAAGGTCACAACCTCAAATGGTTCTAACAGAGGAAAGAAGAAACGCCACGGTCATGTTCTGGCGCTGACTTCTCAACCTGATGCTCTAAGTGCCTAAGGTCATACAAGGAGATTTTCAATATGAGGGTCTTCAAGGACATTTCACTCCTTGCTGTTGGTTCTACGTACCTTATCCTCTTGTTCTATGTGCCTCAAATGGCACAGGATTCCTGTAGATTGGTTTACGTAGACAAAAACACCCTTGATAGCTTGTTATACCTAGATGGAATTTCTACATTCTGATTCGAAAAGTTTCCAAGTAAAGCTATAACAATGGTAAAGAATAGAATAATTAACAAATGTCTAAAGACGAAGTATGAAAATAGATCCCCATATTTCTCAACCCATTGTAAGGAGATCTAAATGATCACAGAAATGATTTAAAAAAGGACACGTGGTTTTGGGGCATAGAAAAATACTATATGTTCCACTGAGAAAAAAGGAGATTTTTGACTACAAGGAGTTCATAGAATTCACAACAGAGGAGGACTGTTATCTTTTAGGAGGGGTCCGTGTTTTCTGTGAAACTTTTGAAGAAGGAAAAGATAACACTGGGGAACAAAATTTTTGTTGCACCCACAAAAACACTTGTTCTTACCTAATTAGAGAGTGCTGATCTCAAATCTGACATTAGCTTTTCTCTGTAAGCTACAGTTTTTTTGTAATTCAATATTTTAGGTTTTCATCTTATTGTAAAATTTTCAATATTTAGTTTAACATAATGAAGTAGAATATCTTCTTAGACATCATCTTTGTGAAAATATAATTTATATAATGCAGTAAATACACTAATACACTAAAAGATATGATTGCATCAGAATTTGTCTACAATTTTGAAATAGCACATATTAAAACACTTATTTTAATCATAAAATTTGCACAAAACTTATTTAAATTCTATTCAGGCAAAAATTTGCATTTGTAGCTCTTGCGTTTGTGTACTTGTTGAGGACAATCTCGTTTGATGCTCCAGCAGTAGTCTGCTCATCACTAACGGCTCCAAGATTTTCGGGAAACTTATCAAGGTGACTGTTCAGGAAGTGAATCTTAATGCTCATGTTACATCAAAAGTCGTGGAAAGCCAACAGCATCCTTTGAACCAGAAGTTCATAGTTTTCTGCTTTTTTGTTGCCAAGGAAGTTCTTTGTAACTGCCACAAAAGACTGCCACGCTGCTTTCTCCTCCTTATTCATCTTCCTGGCAAATTCTTCATCACGTATGAGGGTTCGAATTTGAGGTCCATTGAATACACCTGCTTTTATCTTCTCGAAGGACAAGGTAGGAAAAGCAGAAATAATATGTTGAAAGCACTCACTTTCTCTATTCAAAGCCTGAACAAACTGCTTCATTAAGCCAAGTTCGACGTGAAGTGGGGGAAAAATAATTCATTCACAATATTTTGCATCCCTACTTCCAGAGCTTCACGTTTCGGCCACTCCTTCTGTGTCCAGTGTTTCTCCCGAGCTCGGCTGTCCCACAAACACAGAAAGTAAGGATATTTCGTGAAACCTCTCTGTTGACCTAGCAGGAGATTTACCATTTTAAGATCCACACAAATGATCCAGTTATGCTCCTCATACTTCAGAAAGTCAAGGACAATTTTTTTTTTGTATTTTTTTGAAGTTAGAAACGGGGAGGCAGTCAGACAGACTCCCGCATGCGCCCGACCGGGATCCACCCAGCACGCCCACCAGGGGTGATGCTCTGCCCATCTGGGGCATTGCTCTGTTGCAACCAGAGCCATTCTAGTGCCTGAGGCAGAGGCCATAGAGCCATCCTCAGCGCCCAGGCCAACTTTGCTCCGATGAAGCCTTGGCTGCGGGAGGGGAAGAGAGAGACAGAGAGAAAGAAGAGGGGGAGGTGTGGAGAAGCAGATGGGTGCCTCTCCTGTGTGCCCTGGCTGGGAATCGAACCCAGGACTCCTGCACACCAGGCCGACGCTCTACCACTGAGCCAACAGGCCAGGGTCTCGAGGACAATTTTTATGTCATTATAATCTTCTCGCAGATGAGTTGAATAACCAATTGGAACTGCTGCATAAACATTACCGTTGTGTAGGAGAACACATTTCAGACTCCGTTTAGAACTGTCAAGAAATAGCCGCCATTCTGTTGGACTGTAAGTGGTAACACCTAGCTGGCTGAGAAGACTACTGATATCATGACAGTAAACAAAGTGTTTGTCTTTGGAAAAAAAGTCCACAAAAATTTGTTCATGCTTCCTGAAATGGGATACTTTAGCTGACCAGTGAAGTACATTCTTTTCTTGAAGCCTGGAGGCTAATAGCTCAGCTGCTTTCTTTGATAGGCCCAAATCTCTTACTAAGTCATTCAATTCGGGTTGGCTAAACTGCTGAGGGGTTAATGACTGCTTGGCATCAGAAGAAGACCCTTCAGATTAGACAACCATTTCCTCATGCATCTTATCAAAATACACTTGATCACCATGTTCACTTTCTTCATCCTTAGAAGAAATAAAACCATTGAAAACTGGAACCGGGAGTGTCTCAGAGTGTGGGATAGGTCGTATTGCTGAAGGAATATTAAGATATGTGATCATATGCCGTTTTTTCTTGCTGATGCCCTTTGTATGGATCAGACAGAAATAACAGTCCCTGCTGTGGTCCTTAGGTTCACGCCAAACCATGGGAATACCAAAAGGCATTCCTTTGCGTTTTCCTTTTGTCCAGTCACAAAGCATTTCCTCACAATTATGACACACAATATGAGGAGCCCAATTCTTGTCTTGATCGCCAAGGGGAACTTGAAAATAGGCAATATATGCATGTGTCCCAAACGATGAAATATTGTGCCTTTGACGTTGAAGTGTGTAACAGCCACATATATAACAGAAGGTGTCAGGACTATTCTTACATTTACGCCTACTCGAAGAAGCCATGATTCAATCTTAAAACAAAATAAGAGGGTGTTTTTATCAGGTAATAATTTTTTACGTTTAAAAATAACTACAATTATATAAAAGTGATGTTTGTAAAACATTAATTGCCTTGTGGTTATGTTCAATCCAAGAGTTGTTGCCCTTTAACTCCAATTTAAAAACCAATGCATGCCATTAACTATAACAAAAAAATTAAAATTGCGTAAAAACTAGAGCATGCACCAAAAAATGGATTTCGAATTTGGAATCAGTGATGCAGAAATATATAGAAACAGTTCTAAAACCTCATGCAACAGAAAATGAGAAAAAAAATTGTTCTCTAGTGTAATGGACCCAGAGAAATACTGAGGTGGAAAGTTAGCCAAAGCTTCCATGACAGGTGTCTCTTGATCTATCTGTCTCAAAACATGCTCCGGGTCTGGCCTCAGTAGAGCCTGCATTCAGAATTATTTTTTGAGTGCAAGTGAATGCTTCCATAGCGTTTCTATTTCATCCTGTCATGTGTCATCCATTTGTGCAACCAGTGATCCCCTTAAGAGGATCAGCCCTGGCCGGTTGGCTCAGCGGTAGAGCGTCGGCCTAGCGTGCGGAGGACCAGGGTTCGATTCCCGGCCAGGGCACACAGGAGAAGCGCCCATTTGCTTCTCCACCCCTCCGCCGCGCTTTCCCTCTCTGTCTCTCTCTTCCCCTCCCGCAGCCAAGGCTCCATTGGAGCAAAAATTGCCCGGGCGCTGGGGATGGCTCTGTGGCCTCTGCCCCAGGCGCTAGAGTGGCTCTGGTCGCAACATGGCGACGCCCAGGATGGGCAGAGCATCGCCCCCTGGTGGGCAGAGCATCGCCCCTGGTGGGCGTGCCGGGTGGATCCCGGTCGGGCGCATGCGGGTGTCTGTCTGACTGTCTCTTCCTGTTTCCAGCTTCAGAAAAATGAAAAAAAAAAAAAAAAAAAGAGTGATGATCAGAGTTGGCAGGTTGCTTCCCGTTAATGGAGACATTGGTCATACTAACACCAGGTAAGCCATTCCCCCTGAGGAAGGTAATAGAGGTCATCAACCATAATTGAGGGCAGTGAGGAGGAAGTGAGAACTTTGAAATAGCCCTTGTGGGAAGTAAATGTGAAAGTTCATGTGCACAGAAAAAGTATTATTAATTTTCAGTAATCCAAAGGGGAAGAACATTTACATTGAAAATTTTTAATCTAGAGATTGCAGAAAATCAGAATGTATTTTTTAAAGAAAGAATGAAGTTCCGAAAGTACAGTAGAGGATCTCTTAGACCTCCATGTATCAACTCCCCAGACCAGCCGATCCTCTCCACTCTCATGGTGACATTCGGGCAGGCGCCCCTGACATACTGTCATGCAATTGGCCCATCAGTTGAACTGTTTGTACTAAGAGTATTTGTTATGGCAATTTATACCTTAAATATTAACATACATTAAAATAGACTGTTTAGTATATTGTTGTATGAATTTTGACATATTGTTTGTATGTATAACATATTGTATAGGTCATTATAGTCACCAACATAATCAGGATATAAAAAAGTTTTAGTACTCCCCTAAAATTCCCCTTGCTATTTTTTTTTTCTGAGAGAGAAAGAGAGAGAGAAAGAGAAAGGGAGAGAGATGTAAAGCATCAACTCATAGTTGTGGCAGTTTTAGTTGTTCATTGATTGTTTCCATACGTGCCTTAACCAGGGATGGGGGGCTCCAGCCGAGCCAGTGACCCCTTGCTCAAGCTGGCGACCTTGGGCTCAAGCCAGTGACCTTGGGCTTCAAGCCAGTGACCATGGGGTCATGTCTATGATCCCACGCTCAAGCCAGTGATCTCCCGTGCAAGCTGGTGAGCCCACACTCAAGCTGGCGACCTCGGGGTTTTAAGCCTGAGTCTTCAGCATCCCAGGTTGATGCTCTATCCACTGCACCACCACCTGGTCAGGCCATTGTTTGGTTCTTGTATGTGCCCTGACCGGGGATCAAACCCACAACCTTGGCATATTGAGATTCCTATGTTTGAAGATTTATCCAAATTGCTGGATGTTTCAATAGTTTATCCTTTTATATTGTGGTGAACTATATATATTATTGTGTGGTTGTAAACCATAGCTTGTTTAGCTATTTACCTACTGAAGGACATTTGGGCTGTTTCCAGTCTGTTGCTATTAGAAATAGAGCTACTATAAACATTCGGGTACAAATTCTTGTCTGAAGATAAGCTTCCATTTTTCTAGGCTGAATACAGCAGAAGTGGATTGCTGGGTCACATGATAAGGGTATTTTAACTTTATAAGTAACTGCTGACTTGTTCTCCAGAGTGGCTGTTCCATTCTGTACTCTCATCAGCAATGTTTGAGAGTCCCAATTACACCGCATTCTTATCAGCATTTGAAGTATTGTTTCTAATCCATTTAAAAAGGTTTGACATTATACGAAGTGAAATAAGTAAATCAGAAAAAACCAGGAACTGCATTATTCCATACGTAGGTGGGACATAAAAGTGGAACTAAGAGACATTGATAAGAGTGTGGTGGTTACAGGGGGAGGGGGGAGAGGGAGAGGGAAAGGGGGAGGGGGAGGGGCACAAAGAAAACTAGATAGAAGGTGACAGGACAATCTGACTTTGGGTGATGGGTATGCAACATAAGTGAACGACAAGATAACCTGGAGTTGTTATCTTTGAATATATGTATCCTGATTTATTGATGTCGCCCCATTAAAAATAAAATTATTAAAATAAATAAATAAATAAAAAGGTTTGAGGTGTTATGCCATCATGGAGTTAAGCTTCTTATAATTATCCCTTTGGTTCTCAAGGGTCAGTTCTTTGTTGTTGCTGCTGCAATTTTCTTCTCTCTGTTGTTCAAATTGGATAATTTCTTTTTAATTTTAATTTTTACATTGATTGAAAGACAGAGGGGAAGGGGGAGAAAGAAGTATCAACTTGTTGTCCCATTTAGTTGTGGATCCATTGATTACTTCTCATACGTGTCCTGACTGGCGATTGAACTTCCAACCTTGTGCGCCCAGACGATGCTCTCTCCACTGAGCAACCCGGCCAGGGCCTCAGACTGGATAATTTCTATTGATTGATCTTCAAATCCATTGATTCTTGCTCTATTATTTCCATTCTGCTATTGGGCCCAGAGAGTGAGTTTGTTTATTTCAGGTATTATATTTTTCAGTTCTAAAATTCCCACTTATTTCTCCTTTATATTTTCTCTTTTCTTGCAGAAACCTTCTAATTTTCTGTTTGGTTCAAATGTGCTTGTGATTGCTTGTCGAAGCATATTCTAATAGCTGCTTTAAAGTTTACATCAGGTAATTCTACCATCTATGTCATCTCAGCTTCGGCATCTGTTCATTATCTTTTTCCATTCAAATTGAGATTTTCCTGGTTCCTGATACCAAATAATGTTGGTTGTGTCCTGGAACTTTTAAATATTCTGTTATGAAGCTCTCAATCTTGTTTAAATCCTACGAAGAATATTGCTTTTATTGTTTTAGCAAGACATCAATCTAGTTAGGTTCAGGTCACAATTTCCAAGCCACCCTCAGTGGGTGGGGGTTCTAATGCCCACTCACTTTTCACGCCTTGGCAGTACTGTTTGGATCTGTCCCAAGCGTGCGCCACCCAGTGGCCAATCGGAGACATGGGAAAGTAGTCTGTTAAATGTTAAGGCTATTTTGAGTCAGATCATGTATGGACCGTTTTGGAGTAAGCTCGGGATTCATAAATAACTTAATGGGGATCACTGTCTTGAACTCTTCTCTCTCCTAGTAACCCTGGTACTTTCCAGTTTCCTTGACTCCCCATTTTCTGGGATCTCAGCCCTGAAAGGCGGGGTTCTATTTACACCATCCTACTGCAAACTTTTATAGCTGTGCTTTCCTGTGGGCTACATCTTCCAAAGTCTGAAGCAAAAAAACGTAGTAACGTCAATGCTGCTCCAGAGAGTGGTACTTCACGTTCAGGCTTCCCTTCTGTTGGCCCGCCATGATTTACCTTCCAGACAAATAGCTGCTCCATGCACTCTGTTCAGATTTCACAGGTGCATTCAATGGGTTAGATGGGGAGAAGTGTGATTCTGATCTGGAACCCAAACCTCTATAGATTGAAATTCCGCATTAGGTAAACCAACATAATTCTGTTCAGATTTCACAGGTGCATTCAATGGGTTAGATGGGGAGAAGTGTGATTCTGATCTGGAACCCAAACCTCTATAGATTGAAATTCCGCATTAGGTAAACCAACATAATAGGAATGTAGAAACAAATTTTTTTGTAGTAAACTGAATGTTTTAGAGGAACTCCAGAGAGGTGAGTTGGTTAAAAGAAATGATCCAATCTGTAAATAACAGTACAGGATTAGGGGAAAGTAACTGGAACTGAGATGGGCTTGGCACTCGCTCCATAGCTGTGTATCGGTTCTTACTCCAGTATACAAAAGCCATATCCAGGACGCTACTGATGATGCATCTTGGGTGTGTTTACTCGAGAAAAAAGACTCAGGTCCCCAATTAACAGATCCATTTTCAATTAAAAGGTCTTGGCTGTCCATTAAAAGTCTAGCAAGTGATATTGTTTTCATGTTTTATATGTGTAAAGACAAAATGTTTACTGTATATGTGCACTTAAAAAATTTTTTTTTGAGAGAGAGACAGGAAGGGAGGGTTGAGGGGCAGAGAGGAATGATAAATAGCAACGCGTAGTTGCTTCACTTTAGATGTTCATTGATAGCTCCTCATACGTGCCTTGACCAGGAGGCTCAAGCCAAATCAGGGACCCATTGCTCAAGTCAGCAACCTTGGGCTTCAAGCCAATGACCTTTGGGCTCAAGCCAGAGACTTTTGGGCTCTAGCCAGCGACCTGAGGATCTTGTTGATGATCCTGCACGCAAGCTGGAGACCCTGTGTTCAAGCCGGCACGTCCGTGCTCAAGTCCAGGGGCCCACACTCCAGCTGGTGACCTTGGGGTTTCTTTCTTCTTCTTCTTCTTCCTTTTTTTTTTTAAGATGAGAGGAGGGGAGATAGTGAGGCAGACTCCTGCATGCACCCTGTCTGAGATCCACCCAGCAACTCTTGTCTTGAGCCAATGCTGGAGTACTGAGATATTTTTAGTGCCTGAGGCTGAGGCACTCAAACCAGCTGAGCTGTCCTCAGCGCTCAGGGTCATGCTTGAACCAATTGAGCTACTGGATGCAGGAGGGGAAAAGGGAGAGAAGGGAGACAAGGAGCAAGGGAGAAGCAGATGGTCACTTTTCCTGTGTGCCCTGACTGGGAATCGAACCTGGGACATCTGCATGCTGGGCCAACACTAACCACTAAACCACCACTAGTCAGGCTATATGTGTATTTTAAAAATGATTCCATACAAACTGATTATTTTTTTGGTTCCCTTCTAGAGGAATGAGGGCTTTTATGTAATGTTTTAGAAAACGATTCAAATGTGTAACCTTGAAAAAGAGAAACAGTGGCAGGGAAATAAGTTAGGAATTCAGTAGTTAAAATAAAAGCCTGCATTGGATGGTAGCAAAAGGAATGGAAAGACTAGATGAAAGAGACACTAAAAGGGGAGAAGCAGCTAGATTTGTGAACCTGTTGGCCGTATACAAAGAAGGGTGTGATAGAGAACTTGTCAAGATGACTCTGAGATTTGAGGCCTAAATGACTGACTACTGCCAGTGACAAAAATAGGGAAGCAGATGAGGAAAACAGTTCTGGAGCCTAAAATAAGAAGTACTTCTAGAAGGGCAAGAATGAGGTAAAGACATAAGCTTCCACATGCTGAGTTTGGTAGGGTGATTATATATCCGAAGGAAAATATCAAGCATGGAAGAGTGATTGTATTGTATTTCCAAGCTCCTCCTACTATTGCCGTCTGACAATATTGTCCACTGCTGCAGAAAGTGGCCTTTCCATTCCTCTGGAACTTCCGGCTAGAAGGGCCACAGACACATACTTAGCACAACAAAAAAATGCTGGAAAGGGGTAAATCTTCACAGGGAGAGGTTTGAATATTTTGTAATTATTCTGGCCTATGTCAGATCACCTCAGTGATTGATCAGAAGCAGCCCTTGCTCCCAAACTCACCTACTCAACCAACCAACTGCAGTTGTAGACAGACCCACAAATGACTGACAACTCGTGCAGAGCAGTACGAAAGGGGAGATTGGACATTGGAGATAGAGCCAATGGCCAGGAAACACCGCCCATTCTCACTCCCTTTCACTTAGCCTTTCCTCTACTAAAAATCTCATCTTCCCTGACTCCTGTGCAGTTTAGGAGGGCCATGTGATTTAGACCGGCCAGTGAGATGCACACAAATAGGCATTATCTGCTTTCTGCTTCTTTTAGCCTGGAATGCACATAGTGCTCCAGAAGCAGAAGAATAAAAGATACCTATCTCCTTATAGCAAGCCTTGGATTGCTTACACCTTGGATTCTTATTGCTTCAGGTAAACGAATCCCCATGCAAATAAACCACTGTCGCTGGGTTTTTGTTTCATACATTTGAGCACATCCCCTAACTTACATAGGAGCTAAAGGGTTAAAAAGAACTGTGAGACTGTATGTGAGAGGGCAGAAATGGGGGGAAAAAGTATAGACAAAATTAGGGGATCAGGGAATGTGAAAGTACTTTAGTACTTTTAGCCTATTGGACAGTGCATTTTCACCAATGAAATGAAAGTTGGTTTTGCATCTCATTTGCATAATTAAACAACTTTTTTTGACTTGTTTGCTTTTCTAATGTTCTTGTTTAATTAAAAAAAATCAAATGCTTCTTTTTAATCGCTTTAAATTCATTTTGAAATATCCCCTGATTCTTGTGAGCAGATATATATATATATAGATATATCTTGTGAGCAGATATATATATGTGTATGTGTGTGTGTGTGTGTATATATATATATTGTATATATATATATACAATATATATATATATATATATCAAGAACAGAAGTCGAAGGGTGCTGTCTGTTGAGATAGGGGACAGCCTCAAGTACACCTTGAGATTCTAGAACACCGGCCTCACTTTTGTAGACAGAACAAGGTAGAATGATTAAAACAGTAGGCTAAAGAAGTAACTTAAATCTCCCAGGGTTAGAACGGAAGACCAGAACCTGAAATGCTAATCGGCCTTCCTCTGGGATTCTGTGAAGGGCGCCTGACCAGCCCAGAGTTACACTGATTCATGGCAGACTGAACTTAAGGCGACTTCCTTTCATGACACAGTGGGGGGGGGGAGGGTCATCTCCTCTTTTCTTTCTTATTTCTTCTGGTTGGCCTAATAATCAAATTGACCAGAGGGAAATTAACCGGAGAAAATAAACACATTTAATTATGTAGTACAAATGCGGGTTCCATTAAGAATTTGGGGCCCTGAGGATAAATTGGGCAGGTAAGGGTTATAAGCCATTCTGAGGTAAGGAGAAGGAAGGGGACTGTGATTTGGGACTTCAAAGGGAAGAAAGGTGATTAACATGGAGCTGGAAAAGTAAATGTTTGGTAAACAAATGTTTGCTGAGCCAGCTTTAACAATGGGACACAGAGGACTTTGATCAAAGGGGCCTAGCAGGTTCCTCCCAGTCTACCACACACTAATTTATGTTCAACAGCAGTGAGCTCTGGTGGCTCTCTTCCTGGACCAGGTCATTAGCTAAATTCTTTAAGGCAGTCAGAGAAAAGGTCAAAGGTTTTTCCGGAGTCTTTCATTTCTTGAAATTAACCAGCTTAAAATAAAAGGCATGTTTTGGGGTGGCACCGTCCACTCCCTGTCAGTGGCATGGGGCTTAGGTTAGACCAGTGCATACAGTGAGATGACAAGAATGAAGTTATTTGGAACTCATCGTCATAGTAATAATATCTATAGGTAATTACACGTTATCCAGTACAACGAATGTTATATCACATCACTCAGTTCTTCTTATATGAGCACCTGAATGAGAGTGAATAATGTACCAAATATTGAAAGACAAACTTACTGTCCCTTTTCAGTTACCTATTATTCTTTGCATGCTGTCACCGATATAGCACTTACCCTTGTCTACCCCAGCTCTCTTGCCTTCTTTCAGCTAACTAACCATGCCCCTCGCTCCCTTAAGACTCACTCTGTTCCAACAGGTGTTCTTTCTCACCTCAACTACACACAGCCCCACGGCATTCCTTTTGTATAATGTCAGTACTATGCTTTGTGTGAATTTTAGAAGTTGGGAGAAAGCAAAAGTATTTATCTATATTTTTTTCTGTAAGATTAAAAGCTGCCCAGAAGGGATATGTGTCTTTTATTTTGATTCTATTTCCTTATACTCCCACCATTGAGAGCTGTCGCTATTTTTTCACTCAGTAAACATTTTAGACTGACTCATGCTGGGACACAGTTCTTGCATTCTCATTTAACAAGAAATAGCAATGACCAGACCTAGTTTTCTAGTCGCTAAATAAAGGAGAATGACTATCTGAGCAGTATATTTCCAAAAAAATAATAATAAAAATAACATTTCACATGGGACTTGAAATTTTATTGCAAATTTGGATGGTAACTGACTTCCAGAAGCCCAAAGAAAGACATTAAACTTCTGGGTATGGGTTCCAATTTTATTTTTTGATGACTGAACTGTTCCCTGAATTATTTACTGTACATAAAGCAATCTCTAACTAACTTGGGTAAAAAGGTTGGGTGGTGGGAAATAAAAATCTCTTCTGAAAAGGAGCAAGTATGTAAAATAACCTGCTAAAGATAGATCCCATCCAGTGGCTTAAAATATTGCAGAGAGTGAAAACAGGCATGACAGAGCTCCAGTGACCTCCAGGTCATATACTCCAGCTCCCTTTTGTGACAGATAAGGGAACTTATGCTTAGAAAACTTTTACTTCCCTTTCCATCATGAGGTTAGGTGAAGTTAACATTCAGTTCTCAAAATGAGTTTATAAGGAGTTCAGGGAAGCTTCTCTAATATAGTCTTCGGGCACACAATGGGGATAGTGTTATTGGTGAAACTGAGTTACACGTAGTGAGGTCTTTCAACAATGAGATTTTTGCACAGAACACGAGATGGACAGACTTTCCTCAGACTCAAATCCACCATGCAGTAAGCACCAGTGCAATTTAGTAGCGATAACAATAAGAATTTTCACCAGGCTGCCACTGTGTGGACAAGAAGAGAAAAACCATGTACAAAGAAAGCTATGCAGACCTGGCTAACAAATGCAAAGAAATGCCATATTATTGACAGCGGATGTTGAATTCTGGGGAACAAAATAACCAGCAGTGGAGAATAATAAGTGCCCCTTGAATGGAGTGTTTGGTTTTGTTTTACTTCGGGTAATAGGTTACCTTATTAATATGTGTTAAGAAGCGAAACAGCCCTGGCTGGATAGCTCAGTTGGTTAGAGCATCATCCTAAAGCTCAGAGGATGCTGGTTCCATCCCCAGTCAGGGCATAAGATCGATGTTCCTCTCTCTTGCCCCTTCCCTCTCTCATTAAGATCAATAATTAAAAAAAAAAAAGAAAGAAAAAGAAGAAAAGAAAGGAAGAAAATATACTCATCTTGGTTCTGTATAATTGATTATCTGTGTAAGTTCATTGATCTTTTTACCCTCACACACTTTTTCTGTGTGTGTGACAGAGAGATAGAGAGAGGGACAGACAAACAGGAAAGGAGAGAGATGAGAAGCATCAATTTCTCTTCATTATAGCATCTTAGTTCATTGATTGCTTTCTCATATGCGCCTTAACCGGGGACTACAGCAGAGTGAGTGACCCCTTGCTCGAGCCGGCGACCTTGGGTTCAAGCTGGTGAGTTGTACTCAAACCAGATGAGCCCGGAGACCTCAGGGTTTTGAACCTGGGTACTCTGCGTCCTAGTCCAGCATTCTATCCATTGTACCACCACCTGCTTGGGCTCACACACTCTCTCTTTTTTTTTTAACCTTTAAATACTTCTTAGGGCTGAGTTAGTAATATCAAACTAAAGATAATAACCAGTGTCAAGTGGTTGTAAGTGTATATATACATATATTGAAATGAACTCAATGGAGGAAGCAATTTTAAAATAATGATAAATAATGCAAATGCTTTGCTTTTATTTTTTATTTATTTATTCTTGATTTTATATTATTGATTTTTACAGAGAGGGGGAGGTAATGAGAAGTATCAACTCATAGTTGCTTCACTTTAGTGGTTCACTGCTTGCTTATTGCTTGTCAATGGGCAAGCACAGGGTTTTGAACCAGCGTTCCCGGTTGTCGCTCTATCCACTGCGCCATCACAGGCCGGGCACAGATGCTTCGTTTTTAATATTATTCTTATAATGGACATTATTTTACTCATCCATATTAACATTATCATGTGTTTTATTCCTTGAGCACACGTTAAATTATGACACCAAGAGTTCAGAAATAAAATGGTAGAGGGATGATCTCACCAGGGCAAAATGGCTACAGAAATTTCAGAGTAGGTTTATGCATATAAATAATAGAGTATTGGTGATGCATGCTAGCTTCCAGCATTTCAAGTCCTTAGTAGAAAACATTATAGATTTTGCAATAGAGCCGAACAGGTTGAGAAAGATTCTAAGAGCTCTTTGGGAATGGGAGGACTCTAGCAGCCCAGGGCCTGTCTTTCAGCCTTCCTGGTGGTTCAGAGTTCTCAGCAAATATGTCTGATCCTTCCCACCAAGGGAGGTTTGTTCCCAGGAGGGCAAGCCCATGGGCCAACGCAGTGAAATGCCTGCTTTGTTCGAGATAATTTCCAGAGGTTGAGATAAATTGGGTGGGTGTGAACATATTTACACTAGATTCCATTCCAGCCAGATGACTCAGAATTCATAAGGCTGGTGTTTCAGCCACAGAAAGCTGGCTTTCAGGCAATTCTAAATATTTTAATCCTAGTGTTCCGATTAATTGAGCATCCAATACCAGCCCTGGAAGCCACACTACTTCCTAGCTGCCTGCCAGCCTCGGAGCTGGTGGAGGGCGAGGGTGGGAGGTGGAGGGGTTAAGACTCTCACCTGCTTGCCATTCACAGGACAGAAATAAACAGACAAAATATGAAGGAGAAAGATGAACGCTGGAGGCAGGGATGCTGTTTGTTTTCTCAGCTTGTTGATAAAATATTTGCCAAGATCCCAAGCAGGAGATATGGAAGCCAAGCTCTATTGTACAAAGCTGGAGCCAAATGCAGCTAACAGACTATAAAATTTTGGCAACATTGCTGAGCATACACTAAGTACTGTAGCTAGTACGTAGGTGTTAGTTTATTGTTGGCTTTTGTTTTGTTCACCTGCCTTTCATCAATTTGTTATTAACTTGGGGCATAGGATTTTTAATGGAAACTTATTATTGTTTAAAAAATAATATACCTAACTGTACAATCATTTGGGGTATTTCTTGGGAAAGATGAAGATTCAGTTCTAGAAAGTAAGAAAAAATTAAGTGTGCTTTTGCCTGAGTGGTGGTGGTGCAGTGGATAGGGCATCAATCGGGGACGCTGTGGCCCCAGATTGGAAGCCCTGAGGTCATTGACTTGAGCATGGAATCGCCAGTTTGAGCATTGGATCATTGACATGAACCCATGGTCGCTGGCTTGGGCCCAAAGGTCGTTGGCTTGAAGCCCAAGGTCACTGGCTTGAGCCCAAGGTTGCTGGTTTGAGTAAGGGGTCACTGGCTCAGCTTGAGCCTCCAGGTCAAGGCATGAATGAGAAGCAACCAATGAACAACTAATGTGACACAACTACAAGCTGATGCTTCGTACCTCCCCCCCTTCCGGTCTCTCTATTGTAAAAAACCAAAAAACTAAAATTAATTTGCTTTTTAATTGCCTCTTTCTTTTTCTTTCTTTCTTTTTTTTTTACTTCCTGTGGTTCTGGGAAGGAAGAAGCCATGTGAGCTAATTGTAATTGGGATTTGGTATGCTGGTAAATGATTATTCACTGGGAAGGAGGGTTTACAAGGCTTATTCAGACCAAAAGTATTTCTGTACAGGAAGTAATAACAGTAAAGGAGCCTGATAATTAGGGGAATACACTCTTCTTTAATTGGCTTCAAAACCTAATAATGCAGGAAGGACATTTAAAAAGTAAACTGCCAGCCTCGGCCAGGTAGCTCAGTTGGTCGGAATATCTTCCTGATACACCAAGATTGTGGGTTCAGGCCCTGGCCGGTTGGCTCAGCAGTAGAGCGTCAGCCTGGCGTGCGGGGGACCCGGGTTCGATTCCCGGCCAGGGCACACAGGAGAAGCGCCCATTTGCTTCTCCACCCCCCCCCCTTCCTCTCTGTCTCTCTCTTCCCCTCCCGCAGCCAAGGCTCCATTGGAGCAAAGATGGCCCGGGCGCTGGGGATGGCTCCTTGGCCTCTGCCCCAGGCGCTAGAGTGGCTCTGGTCGCAGCAAAAGCGACCCCCCGGAGGGGCAGAGCATCGCCCCCTGGTGGGCAGAGCGTCGCCCCTGGTGGGCGTGCCGGGTGGATCCCGGTCGGGCGCATGCGGGAGTCTGTCTGACTGTCTCTCCCCGTTTCCAGCTTCAGAAAAATACACACACACACACACAAAAAAAGATTGTGGGTTCAATCCTCGGTCAGAGCATGTAAAGGAATCAACCAATGAATGCACAAGTAGTTGAAATAACTAATCAGTGTTTCTCTCTTCCTTCCTCTCTCCCTAAAAAGTCAACACTTTTTTGTAAGTGAATTGTGGCCCTGGCTGGTTAGCTTAGTTGTTATGAGCATGGTCCCAAAACTACGAGGTTGAGGGCGCTTCCACACACAGGAAGCCACCAATGACCGCACAACTGAGTGGGACAACAGATGAATGCTTCCCTTCCCCTTCTCTTCTCTCTCCCTTCCTCTCTCTGTCTCTCTAAAAGTCAGTCAATCAATAAAAATGAAGCCGTGGCCAGGTAACTCAGTTGATTGGAGCATCGTCCGGAAGCACAGAGGTTGCTGGTTCAATCCCTGGTCAGGGCACATACAGGAACAGATCTATGTTCCTGTCTCTCTGTCTCTCTCCCTACCTCTCTCTCTTAAATGTGCAGGTCTGAAATGTTTGTTTCTGACCTTCTACTTATTTTTTAAAAAATTGTTATCTCCCTCTTAGTGACTCATTGTAATACTAATTTTTCATAAGCTAATTTAGGCTTATAAAATACATTTTAGTGTTGTTCCCTATTAAAGCGCAAGGGCAGAGTTTTCTAAACTCTTTTCGTTCCCTTCTTCTTTAAGATTTATGAACTCAAACTAGTTTCTAAAGCTCCTTCCCCAAAGTTCTAAAAAATTCAATGTTTTATAGCTTTTGTCCCCCCCCCCCAAAACCGAGGAATAATTTGAAGTTTAAAAATAGTCCAAGATGGTGAAGGAATAAGCGGAAGGCACACTCACCTTCTCCCAGGACCAGATCGGAATCGCAACCAAATGCTAGAACAGTCAACCTCAATAACCCATTGAAGGCTTGATGAACAGGAGTCTTATAACCAGGACCACACGGAGGAAGGCATGTGGAGATTGGCAGGAAAGGCAGAGACTAGCCTCTTCAAAGTGGATAAAGCAGTCAATTTTGTGTTTCGTGTATTTTATTACAATATAAAAATCCATTCATTGATACATTTTTAATTTGGATTTTCCTAAAAGCAGACCCCATGAGCTAAGGACTTAAGAGTATGTGATTTATTTTGGATCCTGAGAAATATAGGTGAGTGAGGAAGAAAGGCAAGGAGGAGACATCGACCAAGGTGATCTGTGTTACCAAGCCTGTTACCGCTATGAACAACCGAGACTCAGTTTCCAGCAGGCCTTTTTTAAGGACTGTTCCCAGATGTCTAAGTCTCTTGAGCCAGGTGCAACAACAGGTGACCTCCAATGTCTAGATAAGTTCTTGGGCAAAGGGACCCTAACTAACGCTGGCAGTTGGACATCATAAAGACTGGAGCACTGCCTGACCTGTGGTGGCGCAGTGGATAAAGCGTCGACCTGGAAATGCTGAGGTCGCCAGTTCGAAACCCTGGGCTTGCCTGGTCAAGGCACATATGGGAGTTGATGCTTCCAGCTACCCCCCCCTTCTCTCTCTCTGTCTCTCTCTCCTCTCTAAAATGAATAAATAAAAAAAAAAAATAAAAATAAAAAAAATTAAAAATAAAAAAAAAAATAAAAAGACTGGGGCAGTGACAGCATCGCCTCAAGGTATTTAATTCAGACTTTTTTTTTTTTTTTTAGTACTAATGCAAACAGGATGACATTAATCAATTTAATTTGGAAGGGATTTCTTGATTAGGCAGATCCCAAAGAACATACTCTAAACCTATTGGATGTGAAGCACGTGTTAGGCACCGCTTCAGCCCTCCCTGCAACTCTGTCTTTGAACTGTCTGCTCTGTCGCGTTCTTAGCTTCAGTCCCGTCTTCATGTCCCAGCGGACTCCGCATCCCCTGCTCTGGTAAGAGAAAGCGCACCTTGCTGAAGAAGGACAACGTGGGTGAAAAATCTCAGTGTTCTTCTGAACATGATTAAATCTCATCTATTTTTGTATCCCAAGATGTTTGTATGTATCTACAGCTTTTCCTGCAGGAGGCAAAGATGGCGGAAGAACCTCTTGGCGCACAAGAGCTGGGCAAGGCTCTCAAAAAACAAAGCTTAAACTACGTCTTTTGAGTAGTGAGAGTGATCAAAGCTTAATTTCGTTTATACTCCAGTGAATACCAGGGGTAACTTGTATTGTGAGACTATTTTCACGGAATTGTTTGAAACTTTGCAACTTTTTTCTGTTTGCTAGTTCTTTCCCTTTCCTGTTTCCTGTTATATTTAACTGAAAAAACCAAACCTCACCAAACAGAAAGTCCTTGAAAAACCTTAAAAGGGTTTTGTGGTTTCGAGGTAGTCATGGGGTCACATACATTTTTCTGATGTGTGGGACACGGAAATGACTAAAGTCCTCGTGGAAAGACCACTGAAAATGGAAGCTGACGGCCCCATCCCGATGGAGAGAGAGAAGCAGCCCAGCACCCACTGTAAGCTGCTACCCTGGCTTCAAGCGAAAGAAACCCCCGCTATCTGAAAGCGTGGGAAGAAGATGTCCCTAGGAATACCAAACTGAAATCAAAACCTGGAAACATTTTAGAATGTGAGGATTAGGTTCTGACACGCTGACAGTAAAATTACAGTTTAAATAAGTTTGGTCTGAAGATCTAATGTCTTAGCATTTCTCACTTTTGGGGCCAAACCCATTTTTATGTCAGGAAATTCCTCAGAATTCGTGGGAGGAAACGTTTTGCTTGTCACTTTACCTGCCTGGCTTGTATAGTTCTAGATTTATACATGTATAAATTTCTACACGCCTTTTCTGAGGCATGAATGCTTGGCTTAGAAGTGAACTGTATGAGCTAACAAGCCATGAAAAGATGTGGAGGAGACTTAAATTTTTAAGTGCAAGAAGCCAGTATGAAAAGGGTATGTACTCTATGATTCCAAATTTGACACTCTGGAACAGGTAAAATTTTGGGGACAGTAAAGAGATCAGTGGTTACCAGGGGGTCAGGGTGTGTGTGTACAGGAGGGATAAATAGAGTACAGAGGATTGTTAGGGCAGTGAGACTACTCTATATACTATAACGGTGGATACATGTCATTATATACATTTGTCCAAATCTGCAGAATGTCCAACGCCAAGAGTGAAAACTAAGGTACAATAAGGACTTTGGGGATAATGACGTGTCCATATGGATTCATCAGCTTTAACAGACTCATTCTGGTGGGGGATGTTGGTAATGGGGGAGGCTGTGCGTGTGTAGAGACCCACAGTAAATGGGAAATCCATTAGCTTCTGCTCCATAGTGCTATGAACTTACCATTGCTTAAAAAAATAAAGTCTGGCTTTTAAAACAAAGTATACTGAATATTTAGCTATTGTGTACTCATACCTCCTTTCTCCCTTTCCTGAAGAGCAAGATTGTCTTAGATTGATTTTGCCACCTCGTGGCCAGTTTGGGGAACTGTCCAATGCAAGGCTGCCTTCTTTCTCAGGGGCAGGGAAACTTGTCACACTTTCTTTCAGACATTCACAACTCACAGCTCAGCAGATGCCACTACACAGAACTTCTTACACACACACTCTCCCCCTATATCTCCACCCTCTCTCCACTCCCCTCTTCTTACCATCTCCAACTGTTACTGTTCTTTCTGTTCTCCCACAAGGCAGTTTTGTCATTTGTCATTTCCACACCTTCTCCCCCTCTTTTTTTTTTTTTTTCTTCTATTTTTTTGAAGTTGGAAATGGGGAGGCAGTCAGACAGATTTCTGCATGCGCCCGACTGGGATCCACCTGGCATGCCCACCAGGGGGCGATGCTCTGCCCATCTGGGGTGTTGCTCTGTTGCAACCAGAGCCATTCTAGCGCCTGAGGCAGAGGCCACAGAGCCATCCCCAGCGCCTGGGCCAACTTTGCTCCAATGGAGCCTTAACTGAGGGAGGGGAAGAGAGAGCCAAAGAGGAAGGAGAGGGGGAGGGGTGGAGAAGCAGATGGGCACTTCTCCTGTGTGCCCTGGCTGGGAATCGAACCCGGGACTCCTGCACACCAGGCTGACGCTCTACCACTGAGCCAACAGGCCAGGGCCTTTTTTTTTTTTTTTTTTTAAATTTGTGAACCCTTCACTCAAGTTAATGAAATTCATGTTTTCTGGAGTTATTAAACACACAGAAAACAATGTAATAAAATCTAAAACTTCTGTGGTGTACCAAATTTCCCTTTTTTCAGAATCCCTGTAAGATTTTAATCAATAAGTAAAAATTTTAAATCATGATAATGACATTAATTTATTGATTTCAGTCAGAGAGGAAGGGGACACCAATTTGTTTTTTCAGTTATTTATGCATTTTTGGTTGATTCTTTATTTCTTTTATTTCTTTTTTATTTATTTATTTATTTTCATTTTTCTGAAGCTGGAAACAGGGAGAGACAGTCAGACAGACTCCCGCATGCGCCCGACCGGGATCCACCTGGCACGCCCACCAGGGGCGATGCTCTGCCCACCAGGGGGCGATGCTTTGCCCATCCTGGGCGTCGCCATGTTGCGACCAGAGCCACTCTAGCGCCTGAGGCAGAGGCCACAGAGCCATCCCCAGCGCCCGGGCCATCTTTGCTCCAATGGAGCCTTGGCTGTGGGAGGGGAAGAGAGAGACAGAGAGGAAAGCACGGCGGAGGGGTGGAGAAGCAAATGGGTGCTTCTCCTGTGTGCCCTGGCCGGGAATCGAACCCGGGTCCTCCACATGCTAGGCCGACGCTCTATCGCTGAGCCAACCGGCCAGGGCTCTTTTATTTAATTTTTAAAAAAGATTTTATTTATTTATTTTAGAGAGAGGAGAAAGAGCGAAAAAGGGGGGAGGAGAAGTGGGAAGCATCAACTTGTAGTTGCTTCTGGTGTTTCTTGACTGGGCAAGCCTGAGGTTTCAAACTGGCGACCTCAGCATGCCGGGTCAGCGCTTTTTCCACTGCGCCACCACTGGTCAGGCCATTGGTCGATACTTTTTTTTTTTTTTTTAGCGAGTGAGAGAGAGATAGAGAGAGAGAGGGAGAGGAAGAGAGAGATATGGGAAGCATCAACTCATAATTTTGTGGCACTTTAGTTGTTCATTGATTGCTTCTCATACATGCTTTGATGGGGTGGGAAGGGACTCCAGCTGAGCCACTGACCCCTTGCTTAAGCAAATGGCCTTGGGCTTCAAGCCAGAGACCTTTGGGCTCAAACCAGCAACCATGCGATCATGTCAATGATCCCATGCTCAAGCCAGTGAACCCGTGCTCAAGCTGATGAGCTTGCATTTAAGCTGGCGACCTAGGGCTTTTGAACCTGGAACCTTAGCTGGAATGTCCCAGGTCAACACTCTATCCGCTGCACCACCATCCATCAGGCATTGGTTGATTCTTATATGTCCTTTGATGGGGGATTGATCCCACAACCTTGGCATATAGGGAGGACGTCTAATCAACTGAGTTACCCAGCCAGGGCTTAGGCAACATTTTAAAATCACTTAAAACATTACTTATACAGCCTGACCAGGTGGTGGCGCAGTGGATAGGGCGTCGGTCTGGGATGTGGAGGACCCAGGTTTGAGACTCCGAGGTCGCCAGCTTGAGCGCGGGCTCATCTGGCTTGAGCTAAAAAGCTCACCAGCTTGGACCCAAGGTCGCTGGCTCAAGCAAGGGGTTACTCAGTCTGCTGAAGGCCCGCGTTTGAGGCACATATGAGAAAGCAATCAATGAACAACTAAGGTGTTGCAACGAAAAACTGATGATTGATGCTTCTCATCTCTCTCTGTTCCTGTCTGTCTGTCCCTGTCTATCCCTCTCTCTGACTTTCTCTGTCCCTGTAAAACAAACAAACAAACAAAAAAACCCATTACTTATACAGATGTATTTGCTGATCTTTGTCAAAAGAAAACTGGCGAGGTAAAACAAGAACTTATAAAAATTATTTCTGTAAGGGATAAGATAAGCGAGATCAGAGTTCAGGGAAGGAATAGAAATACTTCTCTGATTATAAGTTTTTAAAAAAATAAGATTTATTGAAGTACAATTACATAAATGAAACATATATTTAAGTGTACAAGTCAATGCTTTTTATTAAATTTACAACCTAATTTTAGAACACTGCAATCAGCCCCCAAAGAAACTTTGCCTTTGTTTGAAGTAAGCCCCCATTCCCGCCCCCCACCCCCAAGGGAAAGGAAGATGGGACCACCTGTAGACAGAACATGGAGGGTTAGTTTCCCCTAGGGGCTGGGACCCAAGCGACGCACGTGTTCTGTGGACCCCACCGAGGAATTCTGCCTCTAGGATGACAGTGACTAAACATGTGGGCTTTGGAGCCAGATTCTAAATACTGCTATTTATTTATCACCTGTGCAAACTTTGGCAGATTGCTTGTCTTCTTTGTGTCTCATTTTCTTATCTGAAATATAGGGCTAATAATAAATAGTGCCATTTTATAAATTTGCTGTGAGGATTGGATGTGTTAATAAATCTAAAGTGCCTTCCTGACCAATGATGGCACAGTGGATAAAACATCCACCCGGTATGCTGAAGGTGTTGGTCTGAAATCCAGGGCTTGCCTGGTCAAGGCACCTATGCCTCCTCCCTCCATCTCTTCTATTTCTTTCTCTCTAAAAAACAATAAATAAAATCTAAAAAGAATAAATGTAGTGATAGAGTGTTGGCCTGGAATGCTGAGGTTGCCAGTTCGAAACCCTGGGTTGCCCGGTCAAGGGACAAAGGAGAAACAACTATAAGATGATGCTTCCCGCTCTTCCATGTCCCCTGCTTACCCCACTTTTCTTTCTTTTTCTCCTCTCTAGAATCAATAAATACATTCTAAAAAAAATGTAAAGTGTTTGAAATATAATAAACATTCAACACTCATTGACACAGAGAACAGGCTAGTGATTGCCAGAGACAGGTGGAGATGAGGGTGGGGTGAGGGCTAGGCAATATGGGTGAAAAAGGTCAAAAGGTATAAATTTCCAGATTCTGACCAGTTTGCTCAGTGGTACAGCGTCGACCTGGAGTGCAGAAGTCTTGGGTTTGATTCCCAGTCAGGACACACAGGAGAAGTGGCCATCTGCTTCTCTTCTCCTCTCCCTCCTCTCTCTCTCTTTCTTCCCCTCCCACAGTCATGGCTTGATGGATTCAAGCTCAGTGGCCAAAGGCAATGAGAATGGCTCTGTGGAGCCTCTGCTTCAGACACTAAAAATAGCGTGGTTGCGAACATGGGCCCAGATGGACAGAGCATCGGCCCCAGATGGGGTTTCCAAGTGGATTCCCGTTGGGGTGCATGCAGGATTCTGTCTATTTCCCCTTCTCTCACTTAAATTAAAAGAAAAAGGTATAAACTTCCAGCTATAAAATAAGTAGTGTATAACATGGTGACTATAGTTAACAGTACTGTATTGCTGTTTTGGAAGTTGCTAAGAGTGGATGGTAAAAGTTCTCATCATAAGAGATTTTTATAACTATGTATGGTAACAAGAATTAACTAGACTTGTGATCATTTTGCAAAATATACAACTATAAAATCATTGTTGTACATCTAAAGTTAATATAATGTTATATGTCAATTGAATCTTAATAAAAGAAAAATAGAGCTTTATTTTAGCTGGAACACCCCAGTACAAAGTGATGGATTTTTACTGACAAATTCATTTTGGACCAATGTGTAATATCCAGTTTCCTGTTCAAGTTCAAGTTCAAGGAGTTCAAAAGTTTGACCGGATTCTAAGCAGGATACACCATTCCATTTTGGGTACCCTGTTATCTGCCACTGATCCACGTGTCTATTTTTACCAAGGGGCCTAATCTTAGGGATTTATTATATCCTCAGAACCGAGGTGCCTGCAAAAAGTTAAGTTTTTAAAACATGAAGTTTGTCACAGATGTATGATTAAGAAAATAACTAAATCTCTTAAGATAACAAATTTTAGGTGGTTCTACATTTCCCAGAATCTCTTATCTGATTTGAGCTCCTTACTAAATCAAAATATTTGTTCTAAAGTTGACAACAAGCTTGGAAGATCTCAACAGATGGAACTTTAAATAACTCTGGGAAACTTCAGATTATGTGAAACAAAACAAAACAAAAAATGACTTTCTAGGGTTTTATAAAATTATAAAATAACTGTTGCCTGACCTGTGGTGGCGCAGTGGATAAAGCGTCGACCTGGAAATGCTGAGGTCGCCGGTTCAAAACCCTGGGCTTGCCTGGTCAAGGCACATATGGGAGTTGATGCTTCCAGCTCCTCTCTCTGTCTCTCTCTCTCCCTCTCTCTCTCTTCTCTAAAAAAAAAAAATAAAAATAACTGTTATTTGCTTAGTTATGAATTTCTGCCTAACCTTGCTTACAGAAATACTTCTGAGACCAACATTTATGATTGCTGAGGCATCATCTGTATACAGTTGTCTTTCAGTATCCACAGGGAGTTCTTCCAGGACCTTCCACAGATACCAAAATCTGCAGATGCTCGTCTTTTTTTTTTTTTTTTGAAAGAGAGAAAGAGCGAGAGAGGGAGGGCGTTAGACAGGGATAGACAGAGAAAAGGAGAAGGATGAGAAGCATCAATTCTTTGTTGCTGCACCTTACCTGTTCATTGATTGCTTTTTCATATGTGCCTTGACCAGGGGGCTCCAGCCGAGCCAGTGACCCCTTGCTCAAGTCAGTGATCTTGGGCTTCAAACCAGAGACCTTTGGGCTCAAGCCAGTGACCATGGGGTCATGTCTATGATTGCACGCTCAAGCTAGTGACCCAGTGCTCAAGCTGGTGAGCACATGCTCAAGCAGCGACTTCAGGGTTTTAACCTGGGTCCTCTGTGTCCCAGACCGATGCTCTATCCACTGTGCCACCAACTGGTCAGGTGCTCAAGTCTTGTATGTAAAATGGCATAGCATTTACATGTAACTTACACAATCTTCTGTCTACTTTAAAGCATCTCTAGATTACTTACAATCACTCATACCATGCAATGCTATATAAACAGTGTTATACTGCACCACCACCTGTCAGGCCTAGATGGATTTTTTATGTCTGTAGTGCTCAATGCAATCTATAAAAAGCATTCTTGCATTAAGTTTAAGAACATAAGCCTTAGCTCCCACATATTTCATAATAATATTTCCTCTTTCTACCCCCCATATGAGCAAGCAATATTTGCAAGCCCTTTTGACTGAATAATTGATCATATATGGGAGGCATCCTTAAGCGCTTAGGGCCTGGCTTTGTCTTCCCTAGAGCTCCAGGTTGAGACCACCACGAAAAAGGCCTTACAACCTAGAGTGAATCTGACCCTTAGCAATGAGGACTAAGGAGCTGAAACTAATCCACAAGCAGAGTATCTGACCGACCTTTGAACACTGGTATTTCTTAGGGTTCCTCAGCCCTCTTCTCTTTCCTAGGATATTCATTCTAATACCTTCACTTTCTACCTATATATGATGATTATCAGTTCTGTGATTTCAACCCTAAACTCTCTCCTGAGATTTAGTTCCATATAATCAAAAACCTATCGGGCTTCCCATCTTGTATATCCTTTGGCTAGGAATGAAAATCATCACCACTTCCTCCGCCACTCCCGGAATGCTGTTGCTTGAGGAGGTGTTTCTTATCCTTGTGATTGACACACCATCCGCCCAATGTCTCCAAGCAAATACCAGACCTGACTTCTCATTTCCGGTATCATCCTCCAACATGCCCAAACACACTTCCATCTGGTCTTCCTCAGTGTTTCTAGAGTTCATCGAATTCTCTTCCCATCTTCATCTCCACTGCCACTCTAAAAGCCTTCCCACACTTCCACTTGTCCCTTTTCAATTTTCTAAGTGCAACTAAAACACAATTTGGCTCACAGCACTCCCCTGCTTGAACTCTCTCCAGAGTTCTTTATTGTCTTCTAAGTAAACACCAGCTCAGCAGCCTCGAGTCCTCAGTGCCTCCAGTGCCAGCCACCCTCCTGCCATCCACCCTCCTCCTAGCTTTTCCTTGGTTAACTCCTATTTAATTTTAAGGGTTGAGTTTGCTTATTATTTCTTCTGGGAAAGCTTCCCTTCACTCCTCAGACCAGCTCTCCTCCGTTCGCACAGCTCCTGGGCACTTAGGTTATTTTACACGAGCTTGTCTGTCCTCATCGTATCTAGCTGCCTTGGTGGAGGGGACTGTGCCTGGAGCAGCACTGCAGTACCAGCGCCTCTGAGGTGTTCCGCAGATACGCACTGTGTGAGTGAGTGAAGCGATCGACCTCAGCCAACATCATCATCAGCGGTGAGAAATGAATGTACGTGTGTGTGCTCTGTAGCAACAGAATAAGATATAAAATGGGACAATTTTATGTTGAAATTCTGAAACCTTGGAGAACAATATTGTGAGCCATTAGTGCAAACATTTGATACTTGCTCTATCTGGAAGGTATTAGGATGAAGCATATAGCTCCTGGCTGGTGACACAATGGAGAGCACCACTTCAGAATGTCAAGGTCACCGTGGTCAAGCCTGGGGTCGCCAGCTAGACCCCTAGTATGCCGACTAGACCTTGAGAGCACAGATTCAAACCCCAGTCAGGGTTCAATCCCTGAGGGCGTTGGCTTGACTCCTAAAGTCACTGATTTGAGCACCAGTCAAGGCACATATGAGAAGCAATCAATGGGGCATGACTTAGTGGAACAACGAGTTGATGCTTTTCTCTCTCAAAAAAAAAAAAAAAAAAGTGGTGGCGCAGTGGATAAAGTGTCGACCTGGAATGCTGAGGTTGCCAGTTCAAAACCCTGGGCTTACCTGGTCAAGGCACATATGGGAGTTGATGCTTCCTGCTCCTCCCCCCTGTTCTCTCTCTATCTCTCCTTCTCTCTCTCTCTCCCCTCTCTCTCTAATAAAAATGAATAAATAAAAATCTAAAAAAAAAGTAAATAAATAAATTTTAAAAAATTAAAAAACAAAAAAAACCAAACAAACAAAAAAAAAAAAGAAAGAAAAGATCCACCTGAGATGTTGAAGACCCAGGTTTGAAGGTTTGAAGCCCTGAGGTAACCCAAGGTTACCAGCTTGAGCGCAGGCTCACCAGTTTGAGTGCGAGGTCACTGGATTGAGCATGGGATTATAGACACGATCCTATGGTTACTAGCTCGAGTCCAAAGGCTGCAGGCTCGAAATCCAAGGTCGCTGGCTTGAGCAAGGGGTTATTGGCTTGGCTAGAGTCTCCTCGTCAAGGCACCTACGAGAAACAATCAATGAACAGCTAAAGTGGTGCAACTATGAGTTGATACTTCTCATCTCTCCCCCCTCCCCTCACATCTCTCATTCTCTCTCTCTCTCTCTCTCTTTCTAAGAAAAAAACAAAAGAATAGAAGCGTATAAACCAACCAGCAGTTGGTAGAGCATCGTCTCAACATCCCAAGGTTGTGGGTTTCCAGGGCACATACAAGAATAAACCAGTGAAGAATGCATGAATGGATGGAACAACAAATTGATGTTTTTCTTTCTCTCTCTCTCTCTCTCTCAAATCAATTAAAAAATTTTTTCTAACAAGGCACGATGATTATTTCATTTATTGACAAATAAGTAACACGGCACTTTTGGGTGCCAGGCCTTGTGAAGGGCTTTGGAAATACCGAGATGATTAAGACCTGGAGATGTTCTCCAGAAGGTCAAAGTCAAATGGGTGGTAGACTCAGCATGTTAAAGCTGGGGGAGACACAGGAAATCCAATTCAGGCCCTCATTTTACAGAGGAGATCTAGATGGTGTCCACAGTGTCTTCCAAACTGCTCAGTAGTTGTGTAGAAGGCCACATTTCCCCGGTAGTACACCCACGCTTCCCCCATCTTCAGTTAATCTGTTTCCTTAAAAACAGAACATCGTGTGAGTGACGCTATGGAAATATAGTCAACAGAAGCTCACCTTGGAAAGGAAGAAAATGGATGGTCTGCCAAAGCTGCTGGAAGGGTGAATTGTTACCTGAAATTTTGACATCATAAATGCTTTAAGGGGGAAAAACTAGTTTGCACCAAATAATTTAAAAATTATCATTAATTAAAATCATCAAGCTATGTTTGTGGAATATGGGAAAATTTTGATTATCAGGTGTTTGACTCAAGTATTTCATTGGCCAGAAACTAGCTTTAAAAGAGAGACTAGTACTATCAAATTAAGATAGAATTAGTTTTTAATGGACATTTTAGGAGTAAAATGACCACTTGTGCACATTTCGATGTGTTGATGTCAGGCAAAGATAGGCCAGCTGGTTTGCATCAGGTGAGATGTGAGGAAGTGGCCTGTCAAAGACTGTTTTTCTTGGATAAAACAGGTCTTATTCACAGGGTGTGTGCTCCACCATAGGAGACAGGCATAAGGCAGCCTAGAATTAAAAGGTTGAAAATATCTACATCGTCAAGTCAGAAAACCAGAAATGCTCACTTATGGAGAACAGTTGATGCCTTAAATATCTTAGCTTCACTCCCATGTCACCTGTTTCCTGGAGCTCGGAACAACCATAGGTGGGGTTTCATACATTCTGCTTTTGTATTTAGAGTGTCGCTGACCTTAAAAGACCTCACATGTGCAAAAAGTTCTATTTTAAACATTAAATAGATTGGCCATTGATGATAGTTACTATATTAGTATAACATCACACTCAAATATACATTTTACACATATATACATATACATTATTATATATGTATTACTATAATATGTACATATATATACTATTATAACTATGGGGGAAAATTTTATTAATAAATCAGACCATATCTTAGTCAGTTTTTTTTTCTTCTTTTCCAAGTGAGGGGGGTAGATATACAGAATCCTGCATGTGCCCCAACTGGGATCTACCTGGCAACCCTATCTGGAACTGATGCTCTGCTCATCTAGGGCCATGCTTGCAACTGAGCTATCTTTAGCACCTGGGAGGGAGGTTCCACGGAGCCATCCTTAGTGCCCGGGGCCAATGAGCTCAAACCACTTGAGCCATGGCTACAGGAGGGAGAGAGAGAGAGAGAGAGAGAGAGAGAGAGAGAGAGAGAGGGAGAGAAGGGGAAGGGGAGGCATGGAGAAGCAGATGGTTGCTTCTCCTTTGTGCCCTGACCGGGAATTGAACCTGGGACTTCCACATGCTAGGCTGATGCTCTACCACTGAACCAACTGGACAGGACCTCCTCCTCGTCAATTTTTGAGCATAGTTTTCCCTTTTTAATTTTATAATTGGATGATGGAGGATCGGAACAAAATCTTAGGCAGGAATTGTGGGGTGCTTTTTAAAAAAAATTATATGTTATGGTATTATAGAACTATATGTGATTTTGAATTTGTTTACAGATACATTTTTTCTCAAATTTGGGATTATGACCTGAATCTCACAGTTGAGGGAACAGAGGCTCATAGTGTGTGTATATAACTTGCCAGAGTTCTCCCTGCTGGTGGGGAGGGGAGCCAGGGCTGGAAGACAGAGTCTGACTTTGATGGATTCTTTCCTCCAGCACACACTCTTTTTTTTTTTTTTTTTTTCATTTTTCCTAAGCTGGAAACGGGGAGGCAGTCAGACAGACTCCCGCATGCACCCAATCGGGATCCACCCGGCACGCCCACCAGGGGCGATGTTCTGCCCCTCTGGGGTGTCGCTCTGTTGCAACCAGAGCCTCTCTAGCGCCTGAGGCAGAGGCCACAGAGCCATCCCCAGCGCCTGGGGCCATCTTTGCTCCAATGGAGCCTTGGCTGCTGCTGCGGGAGGGGAAGAGAGAGACAGAGAGGAAGGAGAGGGGGGGGGGTGGAGAAGCAGATGGGCGCTTCTCCTGTGTGCCCTGGCCGGGAATCAAACCCGGGACTCCTGCACGCCAGGCCGACGCTCTACCACTGAGCCAACAGGCCAGGGCTGCACACACTCTCTTTACACCATATTACTCCTCCTCCTCCAGATCTGCCACCCCAGCATTTGACAGAGTACTCAGCCTGTGATTCTCATTCAACAAATACTCTTGGACTCGACGCAAACCCAAATGCAGACTTGTTTGTCATATGAAGCGGACGGCCCTTCAGAGGAAGGGGAAAGCAAAGCAGCCTGATGGACAGAGAGGACAACATGAGGCCTGAGTGCCCCACGCTGCTTCTCTCACCACCTCCCAGCCCGAAGGAGAGAGACTCCGACATGACCCCAAATTATTTCTGCAGAAGCCCAACAAAGATTCAAAGCAAGTATTGCCAACTCACTTGAGAGATGGCTAGGAGTGAATTTGGTCCCACCCAAGCAGAAATTCCATTTTGGCATCCACTCAGCTCAAAAATAAGGTTGGTTGTTTAAAGTTGTGTCTCAAGGAAAGGCTGAGTGTCATGGGTAATTATCCTCAGCCGTCCCCAGCGTCCTGAGGGAGCCAGCGTTCGTCCTGGAGCGTGTTTGTGCAAGCACTGACCAGCCTCGTTCCCAGCTTGGTTTCTCCTCTCAGAGTTTACTCCAGTGAGCCATTCCAGCAGGTTTCCCCAGCTCACTGAGAAACCTCATTTCCCTACAGCAGCAATGCTTTGGCTCCTCTAGCATACCCTTCTCAGGGCAGACAAGCCGCCATTCTCTTTGTTCCTAAGGAGGCAGCCAATTGTGGATTTTTACACTTAGGACTCTGAAGCGTGACATATGAGACAGGCTTACTCTCATCCTTAGGTCCCTAGAGCGTAATCTAAGTACCAACAAGACATAATACCCACGCTCTTGCAGAGAACTCTGCAGTAAAGTCTCTATACCAACCAGCGACATCAGTAATAGAGCGTTAACTCACAAGGCAGCATTTATTGAACGCCAAAGAGTGTTAACGGTGCCACAATGTGGTAACACAGGGGTGAAGATTCTCAAAGCTGGATGGGGCCAATTTCCCACCTGGTTGTGGTGAAACCATAAAGATTACCAGGGTCCCTCTTGCTCGCATGTCAGTGAAGACCAACAGGTCCTGTCACCCTTCTACCGGAGGGCCAGCAACAAGTACTCTGAAGAGAGCAGAGTCGAGAGGACCCCGGCTGTAAGATATGGAGAAGGAAAAGAGCAGGTACGAACTGCTTATATTGGGAGTTCTTGGGTGGAAAGCTTTGAAGACAAGCTCTGTTGAGAGCCAACACAACAATGACCAGAAGAGTCTCCACCAAGTCTTCACTGAGGAGCAGGAGGTGATTTCTCCTTAGGCAGTTATATAGCCCTTCATGTGGGCACTGCCCGGTACAGGGGTTTTGTCTACTCTTACCTTGGATCCCCTGGGAATATGTGTCTGGCTTACCACCCCAACTTGTCTGTCACCTTCCCAGATCTTGGCAATTCCTGATATAGAAAATGCACAGTGCAGTTGACCTGTCCTAGCCTAAACCTGGGGTTAGCTCTTATGTCACTTTGAATGCTTGTGATTGGAAAACTGGCTTCAAGTCTCTATGACATTGGGGTGACACACTGAAATGCTAAGTATTGTTTTTAAAGAAAGAAAAGAAACTGCCTGACCAGACAGTGGCTCAGTGGATAGAGTGTCGGACTGGAATGCCGAGGACCCAGGTTGGGGACCCCCGAGGTCGCCAGCTTGAGCGTGGGCTCATCTGGTTTGAGCAAAGCTCACCAGCTTGGACCCAAGGTCACTGGCTCGAGCAAGGGGTTACTCAGTCTGCTGTAGCCCCACGGTCAAGGCACATATGAGAAAGCAATCAATGAACAACTAAGGTGTCGCAATGCGCAGCGAAAAACTAATGATTGATGCTTCTCATCTCTCTGTCCCTGTCTATCCCTCTCTCTGCTCTCTGTCTCTGTAAAAAAAAATAAAAATAAAAAAAAGAAAGAAAGAAAAGAAACTGATCATTTTGTTGAGCACAGTTGCCACTTACTCATTCAGTCGTATTTATTGAGTGCCCACCATGTTGTTTGGAACTGTCTTAGGTGCTGGTGATACAGTGGTGAGAAAACAACAACAATCCCTTCTTTCTTCCCCCCCAGACAGCCCCCCACCCCCAAATCCCTGCCCTGCCCTGGCCCAATAGCTTGGTTGGTTAGAGCATCATCTCAATGCACCAAAGTTGTGGGTTTGATCCCTGGTCAGGGCACATACAGGAACAGAATGATGTTTCTTTCTTTTTCAAATCAATAAATAAAGGCTTTTTTTTTTTTAATTTATTCATTTTTTTTTTTTTAGAGAGGAGAGAGAGACAGAGAGAGAGAAGGGGGGAGGAGCTGGAAGCATCAACTCCCATATGTGCCTTGACCAGGCAAGCCCAAAGGCTTTTTTTTTAAATTTATAAATCCCTGACATCATGGAGAGACAGGAAAATAGCTAAGACTATAGAATATAGTATGCTAAATGCTGTTAAGTTCTATGGGGAAGAATAAGGCATGGAAGAGACGGACAGAGGTAGAGGTAGAGAGAGGGAGAGAGAGAGAAGCATCCATTTGTTGTTTCACTTAGTTGGCCACTCTTTGGTCGTTTCCCACATGTGCCCTGACTAGGGATTGAACCCGTGGCCTTGGTGTTTTGGGAGGATTTGTTAACCAACTGAGCTAACCAGACAGGGCCATCATCTGCCTTTTAATGGTTGCTTGCTGTTATTAGAAATTTTCAATATTATTTGTAGCTAAGCCTAAACTTCACCATCTGGATTGGTCAAAATTAAGACTGACAGTGGAGCCTCGGAACTGTCCTCAGTTCTGAGCTGTAGCTACGGCAGAGACCCAGAACTGCTGGGACTCTGGGCACTGCGAACTGCAGGAGGCAGCCACTTGCTTGGGGGAGGGCGTGGCCGGATATGTGCCCGTCCTTCCTCTGTACTCACGCTGTCCCTGACCAGAAGGCGACAGTGGAGAGAGCTGTAAAAGTCCCTGAACCTTTTGGACAGGGAAAGAGTGGTTTTCAGACTGAGTCTCCAGCCTCTATTCAGTATTTGTTTTCCACTATAAAATTTCCACTCCAGCTTTGACAGCTCAGAACTGTATCGGTTAACAACTCCATGAATACTTCTGCATGGTCATGCAGGGGAAACTAAATCAGCCCTTAAGATTTTCTGCTAGTGTCATCTGGCCAAGGAGAGCTGTGACTTCCCTAGAGATTTTGGCACATGCCTTCTTGTATCAATCTCTTTGGGCACATCCACTTCCAGGCTGCCTCCTGCTCTCCGGCCATCTGAGGCCCCTTGGGAAGCTGGTAATAGCTGTGGAGTGCTTTGTCTGCTTGTTATACTTTCTTATCCTCCTCCGTCTGGTGGCGGCACTCCTCTTCTTTGGGTAATTGTTCCCTGTCTCCCTTATTTTCCTGATGGGTAGAGAGAATAGATTTAGGGAATCTGTAGAAATATGACTTAAATCTTGTACATGCTTGCAGACTTACGATTCAAATTTACTAAAGAACTACTTGGCAACAAAGAGAAACCCCTGACACCTCTGTTAGGTTTTTTTCTTTCTTTCTTTTTTTTTTTCTGAAGCTGGAAACGGGGAGAGACAGTCAGACAGACTCTCGCATGCGCCCGACAGGGATCCACCCGGCATGCCCACCAGGGGGCGATGCTCTGCCCACCAGGGGACGATGCTCTGCCCCTCCGGGCGTCGCTCTGCCGCGACCAGAGCCACTCTAGCGCCTGGGGCAGAGGCCAAGGAGCCATCCCCAGCGCCTGGGCCATCTTTGCTCCAATGGAGCCTTGGCTGCGGGAGGGGAAGAGAGAGACAGAGAGGAAGGAGGGGGGGGGGTGGAGAAGCAAATGGGCGCTTCTCCTATGTGCCCTGGCCGGGAATCGAACCACGGTCCCTCTCACGTCAGGCCGACACTCTACCGCTGAACCAACCGGCTAGGGCACGTTTTTTTCTTTTAAGATACTTTGTTAAAGGGTAGGTCCTGGTGTTAGCTGGAATTTGTGCCTGGAGGCATGCCATCTAAGAGCGTAAATTTATCTATTGATATGTGAAAACAGGTTGCACAGCCTAATCTTGTCAGCAAAGGAGAATAATAGACTTGACACGACCAATATACTCTTAATGGCATCTAGAAATCTGAGGCAGGAAAAGTCATTGGATTCTTTCCAAAGTGGCACACTGTCAAAAAATCTTGAAGAGGGCAAATAACCTAATATATTCCATACTGCTGTTTTGGTGGGTTCCATGTGTCTATTAGCTCTTAAGCTTCGGTCATTAAGAGGAAAACTAAGAACAGGCTAAGCTAGAGGCACAGGAGGCAGTGTCTTTATCCCGACAAACCTCCTTCTGGCAAAGGGCCGGAGAACGAGAGGTCTGGCTTGTTGCCATGGCTGCACAGAATCCGGGTCTTTACTCCCTCATTGCCAGAGTTGAATGGCGAATAGACAAACTTCTGAGAATGCAGTTGAGTGAGAACAAAGGGTTAAGGGCTTCTCTTTAGAACATAGGAGAAAAGAGGTCCTAAATGAACATGAAGGATCGAAGTAAAATCAGCACAAACCAGAAATGTTTGTGCTGCCTGTCACCAATTCAGCCAAAAAGTAGAGATTGGAATTGAATCTTTGGGGGTGCTTTATTCTGCTGGGAGGGCAACCTGGGGAGACAGAGGTTACATTCCCACATTGTCTCAACCCCTGTCCCCAGCCAACCTTTTTATAAAGGGGAGAACAGGGTAGGTAAAGGTTTTGGAATTTCAAGGGAGATTTAATCAGGTTATAACCCAGGTTAATTAGATTAGAGTCAGTGGGTGTGAGTCCTTGGAGCACCAGGCTTTGCTTGTAGTCCCCTGGGGCACAAGGGTGGACCACTTGCAGATCTCATTAAGTCTGTAGGCCTCTTCAGATTTTTATTTTTTATTTTTTTAATTTAGTTTTTTAGAGAGAGAGAGGGAGAGAGGGAAGCGGTGGGAGGAGCAGAAAGTATCAATTCATAGTACTTTTTTTATTTTTTTAAATTTTTATTTATTTATTTTTTTACAGAGACAGAGTCAGAGAGAGGGATAGACAGGGACAGACAGACAGGAACGAAGAGATGAGAAGCATCAATTATTAGTTTTTTGTTGCGTGTCGCAACACCTTAGTTGTTCATTGATTGCTTTCTCATATGTGCCTTGACCGCGGGCCTTCAGCAGACTGAGTAACCCCTTGCTTGAGCCAGTGACCTTGGGTCTAAGCTTGTGAGCTTTGCTCAAACCAGATGAGCCTGCGCTCAAGCTGGCGACCTCGGGGTCTCGAACCTGGGTCCTCTGCATCCCAGTCTGACGCTCTATCCACTGCGCCACCGCCTGGTCAGGCAATTCATAGTACTTGCTTCACATATGTGCTTTAACCAGGCAAGCCCAGGGTTTTGGACCTCAGCATTCCAGGTCAAAGCTTTATCCACTGCACCACCACAGGTCAGGCCTGGAACAAAGCTTTTATTTGTATTAACCATTGTGCCCACTGACCATAATCAAAACCACCATTACTCAAGCTAAAATTTTAACTCAAGTTCCCCCTATCATTAAGAATTTAGAGCCCTGGCCGGTTGGCTCAGTGGTAGAGTATCGGCATGCAGGAAGGAGTCCCAGGTTTGATTCCCGGCCAGGGCACACAGGAGAAGTGCCCATCTGCTTCTCCACTCCTTCCCCTCTCCTTCCTCTTTGTCTCTCTCTTCCCTTCCCACAGCCAAGGCTCCATTGGAGCAAAATTGGCCCAGGCGCTGAGGATGGCTCTATGGCCTCTGCCTCAGCTGCTAGAATGGCTCTGGTTGCAACAGAGCAACGCCCCAGATGGGCAGAGTATCGCCCCCTGGTGGGCATGTCGGGTGGATCCTGGTCGGGCGCATGTGGGAGTCTGACTGCCTTCCCGTTTCCAACTTCAGAAAAAAAAAAAAAGAATTTAATAAGAATGCCCTGGCTGGGTAACTCGATTGAAACATCATCCAGATACAGAAAGGTTGTGGGCTCCATCCTGGTCAGGGCACGTACAAGAATCAACCAAGGAATGCATAAATAAGTGGAACAACAAATTGATGTTTCTTGATTTTTATCTTTCTCTCAAATACATTTAAAAGATTTTTTTAGATAGCCTGGCCTGTGGTGGTACAGTGGATAGAGTGTGGACCTTGGAACGTTGAGGTCACTAGTTCAAAACCCTGGGCTTGACCAATCAAGGCACATATGACAAACAAGCAAGGAACAACTACAGTGAAGCAACTACGAGTTGATACTTCTTACTTGACCACTCTGTAAAATCAGTAAACACAATCTTTAAAAAAAATTTAATAAAAAAGAATTTAGAAAGAATGAGTGAATAAAAGACTAAATATCTGTTTCTAGTCTTTTTTCTTTCTTTTCTTTAAAAGATATTATTTGAGTTTATTTGAGCTACCTGATGACATGCCGAAAAGCAAGATCTCAAATGCTTCCTATTTCTATTCTTAAACCTTGATCAACAAACTTAATATAGTTTAGTAATACTTGATAGAGCTGGCTATTTTTATATACAGTTCTGTTTTGTTTTGTTTTTTTATTTATGCCCAAACTTCCCACTCAAGCAGACCACATCCATGGCAGAAGATCCCTGTGTCTGCAGACGCTTACCCAGACCATGACTTTTTTCCTGGAGTCAAGGGACCTTCAGTCTAAGCAACATAGCTTGAGAGGAAATATCCTTTCTAGCATTAAGTTACCAACCTAAAAACATGGCAGTGATGGCATGCTGTACTCCCACTTGCAGACCCCTTTGCTCTTTCCCTGTTATTCTAGAAATTTCTTTTCCTTCAATTCAGGCAGATAGCAGTGTGGGAAGCTGGGAGCCAGAGGAATCATAGTGACAGATTTCTAGCTGTGAGGAGGAACATGCCCAGCACCATGATGTCACTGGAGCAGGAGCTACAGAGATCAAAGAGGCAGGACCTGGCAAGCATTCAGGCCGACAGCTGGACATTTACTGCCAATGCATTCTAGAGACAGCTGGCCTCTGACATCTAAAGTAGCCGATGTAAATGAATAGCGTCTGCTCTGAGGAACAATTCTTTATTTTAGGGTGAGGCTGGTTTACTGTGAAGTGAATGTGGGAGTTTTTTGTTTTTTAAATTAAATTCAGTGGGGTGACATTGATCAATAAGAGTGCATTGGTTTCAGCCTGACCTGTGGTGGCGCAGTGGATAAGGCATCAACCTGGAAACACTGAGGTTGCTGGTTCAAAACCCTGGCTCACCTGGTCAAGGCATATATGGGAGTTGATGCTTCCTGCTTCTCCCCCTTCTCTCTCTCTCTCTCTTTCTCTCTCTCTCCCCCCTCTAAAATGAATAAATAAATAAATAAAAATAAAAAAAAAAGAGTGCATTGGTTTCAGGTGAACGTCTCTATAGCATTTGAACTCTTGATTGTGTTGTGTACCTATCTCCCAAAGTCAAATCATTTTCTCTCGCCATATATTTGTCCCTCTTTACCCCTTCTCCCCCCCCCCCGCCACATTCTTCCCCAGGTAACCACTTTCCTTTTATCTATGTCTATGAGTCTCAGTTTTATATCCCACCTACGTGTGAAATCATATAGTTCTTAGCTTTTTCTGATTTACTTATTTCAGTCAGTATAATGTTCTCAAGGTCCATCCATCTTGTTGTAAATGGCACTATGTCATCATTTCTTGTGACTGAGTAGTATTCCGTTGTATAGATGTACCACCTCTTCTTTATCCAATCCTCTATCGAGGGACACTTTGGTTGTTTCCTTGTCTTGGCCACTGTGAATAATGCTGCAATGAACATGGGGATGCATGTGTCTTTACGTACCAATGTTTTCAAGTTTTGGGGGTAGATACCCAGTAAAAGGATTGCTGGGTCATATGGTATTTCTATTCTTTTTTTTTTTTTTTTTTTGAGGCACCACTATACCCTCTACCATAATGGCTGTACCAGTTTAGAATGTGGGAGTTTTAAAGAGTAAAAATTGTCAAATACGCAGTAGAAAGAGCATAGGTGAACTTAAATACCTGCTTATTTAAAAGGGCATAAAGTAAGGGACTCAGCCTTGAGCTTAAATCTGGGCTTCACTTATTAGTAGACTTATTTATACTTTCTCACCAAGGAGACACAAAATTCTCACTGAACAAAGTTCTTAAAAATTCACTACTCTGTCAGTTTTTAGAATCATAGCTCTTCCTGAACACCCCAATTCATTGGACTATTTTCGCCCTCTGAACCAGTTTTGCATTTAGTATCTGCACAAACCATTTGGTTATTAGTATATATCAGTTAGGGTTCTCTATAGAAACAGAACCAATCAGAGATATATAGGAACAGATTTATTGTAAGGCATTGACTTATGTGATTATGGAGGCTGAGAAGTCTCACAGTCTGCAGTCTGCAAGCTGGTTCTATTGAATCTGGGTTCGAAACTCTGAAAACCAGGAAAATGAAGGGCCAGAAAATACCGATTTTCCAGCTCAAACAATCAGGCAGAAAAAGCCAAATTCTTCCTATCTGTGCTTTTCTGTTCTATTGAGGCTCTCAACAGATTAGATGATGCCTACCCCCCCCCCCCCACTGGAGAGGGCAAACCAATTTACTGAGTCCACTGACTCAGATACTGAAATGATCTGGAAACATCCTCACCGACACTCTCAGAAATAATGTTTAGCCAATTATCTGGGCATCCCATGATCCAGTCAAGTTGACCATAAAACTAACCATCACATAGTAGATGCTGTTACGTGCTGTTGCACATATGAATATACTTATCATATTTAGTATCTTTCCTCTTTCATGATTAGGTAATAAGCCCCATAATGGCAGAAAGGGAGGACTGTGTCTTTTGCCACTTTATCGTCTCTTCAGCAAAGAAAAGTTCTTCATTGCGGGGACTCCTTGGACCTATTCACTTACTTCCTTTCCAACCACTGATCTTTTTATTGTCTGCATAGTTTTCCTTTTCCCGAATGTCATAGAGGTGGAATCAAACAGTATGTAGCATTCTCACATTGACTTCTTTCACTTAATAGTGTGCACTTATGGTTCCTTCATGTCTTTTTTAAAAAGATTTTATTTAGGAGGGGGAGCAAGAGGGTGGAGGAGAGAGATGGGAACCATCAACTTGTAGTAGTCGCTTTTTGTATGTGTCTTGACGGGGCAAGGCTAGTTGTTTCGAACCGGCAACCTCAGCGTTCCAGGTCAATGCTCTATCCACTGTGCCACCACAGGCCAAACCTTTCATGTCTTTTTTTTTTTTGGTGCCTATTTTAAAATTTTATTTATTTATTTATTTATTTATTTATTTATTTATTTACAGAGACAGAGAGAGAGTCAGAGAGAGGGATAGACAGGGACAGACAGACAGGAACGGAGAGATGAGAAGCATCATTTAGTTTTTTGTTGCACATTGCGACACCTTAGTTGTTCATTGATTGCTTTCTCATATGTGCCTTGACCGGGGGCCTTCAGCAGACGAAGTAACTCTTGCTGGAGCCAGCGACCTTGGGTCCAAGCTGGTGGGCTTTTGCTCAAGCCAGATGAACCTGCACTGAAGCTGGTGACCTCGGGGTCTCGAACCTGGGTCCTTCCGCACCACAGTCCGAGGCTCTATCCACTGCGCCACCACCTGGTCAGGCCCTTTTATGTCTTATAGCTAGATAGTTCAGCTATATTTCATTTTCTGGATGTATCATAGTTTATTATCCACCTATTGAACTTTTTTCTTTTTCTTTAGAGAGAGAGAGAAAGAGAGAGAGAGAGACAGGAAGGGAGAGAGATGAGAAACATCAACTCGTACTTGCGTCACTTCAATTGTTCATTGATTGTTTCTCATATGTGCTTTGACAAGGTGGGGGAAGGCGCTCCAGCCAAGCCAGTGACCCCTTGCTCAAGCCAGCAACCTTGGACTCAAGCCAGCGACCATGGGATCATGTTGATGATCCCACACTCAAGCCGGCGACCCACACTCAAGCTGGCGAGCCTATGCTCACACTGGCAACCTTGGGGTTTCAAATCTGGGACCTCAGCATCCCAGGCTGATGCTCTACCCACTAAGCCACCATCAGTCAGACCCTTCTGTTTCTTTCTCTGCCTTTTCTTTTTAGGTGAGAGGAGGGGAGATAGTGAGGCAGATTCCCACATCTGTCCCGACTGGGATTCACCTGGCAACTCCATCTGGGGCTGATGCTCTAGTACCCAGCTATTTTTAGCTCCTGAGGCTGACGTATTTGTATCAACCTGAGTTATCTGCAGCACCTGGGGCTATGCTCAAACCAATTGAGCCACTGGATGCAGGAGGGGAAAGAGGGAGACAAGGGGAGGAAGCAGATGGTTGCTTCTCTTGTGTGCTCTGTTTGGGAATCGAACCTTGGATGTCTATACACCCGGCTGACACTCTTATCTACTGAGACACCAGCCAGGGCCAGTTTCTTTGTTATTTGAAACCTAATTTCTTCTATCTTATAACTCCTTCAAGTAATTGTTGTTGTTTTTTGCTCTTTTACCCTAAATCTCTGAATACAAAAAAAGATTTTTTATTTTTGTTATTCTTTAATGCTATTTCCAGATTTTTGTTGCACTAATGTTTACTTTTGTGCTCTATAATCTTTCTTTCCTTGAAATACAAGATGTCAAGTCATCATCTTCTTTCCAACTTTGTCACTGTCACCTTCCAACTTCTAAATAAAGCTTCCACATTCCTGAAGAATCTGAATCCCATGTATTGGCCATAGCTTCCTTCTTGAAAATTCTTTGCATCCTTGGAGTATATGATCATGGAATTTTCTTTTCTTATTTTTTTAAGACTTTATTTATTGATTTTTAGAAAGAGACAGAAAAGGGCGGGGAAAGAGCAGAAAGCATCAAATAGTAGTTGCTGCTCATATGTGCCTTGATCAGGTAAGCCCAGGATTTTGAACTGGCAACCTCAGCATTCTAGGTCAATGTTTTTTAACCACTGTGCCGCCTGACCTGTGGTGGCGCAGTGGATAAAGCGTTGACCTAGAACACTGAGGTCACTGGTTCGAAACTCTGGGCTTGCCTGGTCAAGACACATATAGGAGTTGATGCTTCCTGCTCCTCCCCCTACCTCTCACTCTCCTCTCTAAAAATAACCACTGTGCCACCACAGGTCAGGCTCTTTTATTTTAAACCTATTTATTAATTTTGGAGAGAGAGGAAGGGAGAGAAAAGGAGACAGAGAGAAAGACAGGAACACAATCTGTTCCTGTCAGTGCCCTGACCGGGGATCGAACCTGCAACCTTTGCATATGGAGAAGGCTCTCTAATCAACTAAGCTATGGGGAGAGCATAGACTTTTCTGTTTCTCATCCTACATGGTTCCTATTCCCCTAGAAACCCTTGGAAGGCAGGCATTTTTCAATTTAATTATTTCAGTCCTTTGCTCTACTTCCTCTACCTTCTCTCCTTGATCACCTTCACATTTTCAATGAATACCACTTTTTTTCATATCTGTGCTTAAGGAAGATTAATTTGGGAGTGTTTGTAGTAAATTACCAATATATATGGCACCCCTGTGATCCCTTTGAACTAGACTGACTACAGAATGATCCTTACAAAACATAGCCTTAGTCAATTCTCTAATGACATTCTTTAGCTTTTCATTATCTACATATGTAGACAAGTGCCTTTTGGAGGTTTGAGTTGATGGAGAAATTTAATAGGACTAATTCTGGATTAATTTCTTCCCATTTAATTTCACAGCTGCCAATTCTGCAAGCGAGAGAGCTTTGTGCTGACGGGCTGAGTGTGAAAGATTTTTCCAAATAAGTTTCTTAACCGTATTGGCACCATTGCTGTCATCAACCTCATTGGCATTGTCACCACCATCATCAACTCAACTGCTTCCTCTATGGTTCTGGCTTTATAAAGAAGACACCCAGACCTCAAGGATACATCAAAGGCATGGAAGCTTTGTTTTACGTTGTAGGTGATTCTGTAATCATCCTAAAGCACAGAGGTTGCTGGTTCGATCCCTGGTCAGGGCACAGACAGGAGCAGATTGATATTCCTGTCTCTTGCTCTCTCCTTTTCTCTCCCCCAAATCAATAAAATAAACATTAAGAAAATAAAAAATAAAATATAAGTAACAATATCAATAATCAACTGATTCTAAGAACAAAAAAAAAGTATGGATTCTTCCAGTGTTGCTTTTAAAATTCTTTTCTCACAAAAGTTTTTCCTAAAACAAAGCTTTCTTTGTGATCAACTTTTGCAGTACGATCACTGTAGTACAGTGATTTTTTTTCAACAATTTTCACCTCATCTCATGGCACACATAAACTACTAAAACTCTGCAGCACACCAGAAAATATATATTTTTTGATGATGTAATGAAAGAAGAGGTATAATTTTGATTGGTTTACAGAAAAAAGAAATAATAATGGTAATTATCCATCCTTTTTTGCTCCAAAGTGACTTTTTATAAAATCATGTGCCTAAATTTTTATTTAAGAATTTCTGGACCCTGGACAGGCAAGCTCAGTTGATTTGAGTGTGGTACAGAAATGCCAAGGATGCGGGTTCAGTCCCCATTCAGGGCACTTAACAAGAATCAACTAATGAATGCATAAATAAGGGGAAAAAACAAGTCATTCTCTCTCTCTCTCTCTCTCTCTCTCTCTCTCTCTCACACACACACACACACACACACTCTCTCTCTCTCTCTCTCTCTCTCTCAAATCCATAAGCAATTAAAAAATTTTTTTAGCAAGAGAGAGAGAGAGAGAAAGAGACAGACAGACAGGAAGGGATGAGAAGCATTAACTTGTAGTTACAGCACTTTAGTTCATTGATTGCTTTCTCATATGTGCCTTGACCGGTGAGCTCTAGCTGAGCCAGTGACCCCTTGCTCAAACCAGCAATCTTGGGCTCAAGCCAGCGACCTTTGGGCCCCAGCCAGCAACCTGGTGACCTCAGGGTTTCAAACCTGGTACCTCAGCGTTGCAGGTTGACACTTTATCCACTGTGCCACCACCTGGTCAGGCTGTAAGTAAAATTGTTTAAAAGAAAAAAAGCCTGACCTGTGGTGGTATTGTGGATAAAGCATTCTACCTGGAACGCTGAGGTCACCAGTTCAAAACCCCAGGCTTGCCCGGTCAAGGTGCATACAAGAAGCAACTACTACCAGTTGACGCTTCTTGCTCCTCCCTTCTCTGTCTTTCTCTCCTCTCTCTAAAATCAATAAATAAAATCTTAAAAAGAAAGAATTTCTTGTACTATGGTTCAAGACAGAGCATTCACACAGGATGGCTACTCTTATGTTGGCTGTTGTCATTTCTTTTATTTAACAATCTAAGGGGAAGAGGTTAGTGCCCCTGACATGCAATAGTCAGATATTGCATGTTTTAAAAATTCTTGCAGCACCCAGGCTGACAATTGCTGCTGTAGCCCTTGTACCATGTGAGGATCCAGGAAGAGTAGGAGCAGCTGTGAACCAAGAAGTGGGTCCTCACTGGACACCTGATCTGCTGACACCTTAATCTTGGACTTCTAGCCTCCAAAACTATCCAACCTTGAAGGGAAGCTCCACTCATGGGGGCAACAGAGCCTCATTTACTTGTGGAACTGCCTCCCACCAGCCTTACCTGCCCACGTGTCTGAGCAAAGACAGCTGGTACAGACATGGTTCCATAGGTGATGGACCAGCCAAAATCTCAACTACCTCACCCTGGGGCCAATGTAAACAGAGAGAAGCTGAGATTTGTAGATTAAAATTAATAAACTCCATATTCATGAATTCAAATAAATGAAAGGCTAAAAATCAGAGGGGAGAAAAAAAAGAAAAAAATTGCTGCTATAGTAGGTGGAATAGTGCATATGTCTATGTCCTAATCCTAAAACAGGGGTCAGAAACCTATGGCTCATGAGCCAGATTTGGCTCTTTTGATGGCTGCATCTGACTCGCAGACAAATCTTTAATAAAAATAATAATAAGGCCCTGGCCGGTTGGCTCAGCGGCAGAATGTCGGCCTGACGTGTGGGGGCCCAGGTTCGATTCCTGGCCAGGGCACATAGGAGAAGTGCCCATTTGCTTCTCCACCCCCCCTCCTTCCTCTCTGTCTCTCTCTTCCCCTCCCGCAGCCAAGGCTCCATTGGAGCAAAGATGGCCCAGGCACTGGGGATGGCTCCTTGGCCTCTGCCCCAGGCGCTAGAGTGGCTCTGGTCACAGCAGAGCGACACCCCTGAGGGGCAGAGCATCGCCCCCTGGTGGGCAGAGCGTATACCCTGGTGGGCGTGCCGGGTGGATCCCAGTTGGGCGCATGCGGGAGTCTGTCTGACTGTCTCTCCCCGTTTCCAGCTTCAGAAAAATACAATAATAATAATAATAATAATGTTAAAAATGTAAAAATTCTCTATAACATATAAAGGAAGGCCTATTAGATTATCATCAGATTTCTCAGCAGAAACTCTATAACCTAGAAGAGAGTGGACCTCAATATTTAAAGTCCTGAAAGAGAGGAACTTTCAGCCAAGAATACTATACCCATCAAAGCTATCCTTCAAATATGAAGGAGAAATAAAAACATTCACAGATACAGAAAAGATGAGGGAATTTATCATCAGAAAACTCCCACTCCAGGAATTATTAAAGGGGGTTTTCTAACCAGATACAAAGAACAAAACAAAACAAGACCAGAAGTAAAAGCTCCACCAAGAACACAATAAAACCAAATTTAAACTGTGACAACAAAAACAAAAAAAAAGGTGGGGGGGAGAGGATGGAGATTAACAATAGCAAAGAACGATAGAGTGCAGAAGTACTCATAAGATAGTGCACTACAATGACCATGGTAGGAACCCTTTTCATTACTTAATGGTAACCACCTTTGAAAAAACCACCACAGCCTGACCTGTGGTGGCGCAGTGGGATAAAGCGTCGACCTGGAACACTGAGGTTGCCGGTTCGAAACCTTGGGCTTGCCCGGTCAAGGCACATATGGGAGTTGATGCTTCCTGCTCCTCCCTCCCCTTCTCTCTCTCTCTCTCCTCTCTCTCTAAAAAATTAATAAATAAAATATCAAAAAAAAAAATTAAAAAAAAAAAAAAAAAAAAAAAGAAAAAACCACCACAGAAGCACATGACTTAAAAAAGATAGCAACAAAGGAAAGAAGTACGGAATACAACCAAACAAAAACAAAGGATAGAAAAACAAATGAGAAGAATCAAACAAGGCCTTGGCCGGTTGTCTCAGTGGTAGAGTGTCGGCCTGGGGTGCAGGAGTCCTGGGTTCGATTCCCAGCCAGGGCACACAAGAGAGGCGCCCATCTGCTTCTCCACCCCCCCCTCTCCTTCCTTTCTGTCTCTCTCTTCCCCATCTGCAACCAAGGCTCCATTGGAGCAAAGTTGGCCCGGGCGCTAAGGATGGTTCTGTGGCCTCTGCCTCAGGTGCTAGAATGGCTCTGGTTGCAACAAAGTGACACCTCAGATGGGCAGAGCATTGCCCCCTGGTGGGCGTGCTGGGTGGATCCCGGTTGGGGACATGCGGGAGTCTGTCTGACTGCCTCCGCGTTTCCAACTTCAGAAAAATAAAAAAAATAAAAAATAAAAGAATCAAATAAGATACAAAACTAACAGAAAGCAATTTATAAAATGGCAATAGGGAACCCACAAGTGTCAATAATTATACTAAATGTAAATGGATTAAATTCACCAATAAAAAGACACAGAGTAGCAGAATGAATTAAAAAAGAAAACCCAACTATATGCTGCCTACAAGAAACACATCTAAGCAACAAGGATAAAAACAAATTCAAAGTGAAAGACTGGAAAACAGTACTCCAAGCAAATAGCATCCAAAAAAAGCAGGTGTAGCAATACTCATATCTAATAATGCTGACTACAAGACAGCAAAAGTACTCAGAGACAAAAATGGTCATTTCATAATGATTAAGGGGACACTGAATCAAGAAGACATAACAATTTTTAATATATATGCATTTCAAACCAAGGAGCACCAAAATATATAAGACAGCTACTTATTTACCTTAAAACAAAAACTGACAAAAATACAATCATACTTGGAGACCTCAATACACCGCTGACGGCTCTAGATCGTTCATCCAAACAGAAAATCAATAAAGATATATGGGCCTTAAACAAAACACTAGAGCACCTAGTTATGATAGATATCTACAGGACATTTCATCCCAAAGCAACAGAGTATACATTTTTCTCCAGTGTACATGAAACATTCTCAAGAATTGACCATATGTTGGGCCACAAAAATGACATCAGCAAATTTAGAAAAATCGAAATTGTGCCAAGCATATTTTCTGATCATAAAGCCTTGAAACTAGGATTCAACTGCAAAAAAGAAAAAAAAACCCCACAAAAATGTGGAAACTAAACAACATCCTTTTAGAAAATGAATGGGTCAAAGAAGAAATAAGCACAGAGATCAAAAGATATATACAGACAAATGAAAATGACAATACGACATATCAGAATCTCTGGGATGCAGCAAAAGCAGTGATAAGAGGGAAGTTCATATCACTTCAGGCCTATATGAACAAACAAGAGAGAACCCAAGTGAACCACTTAACTTCACACCTTAAGGAACTAGAAAAAGAAGAACAAAGACAATCCAAAAACCAGCCAAAGAAAGGAGATAATAAAAATCAGAGAAGAAATAAATAAAATAGAGAACAGAAAAACTATAGAAAAAGTTAATAGAACAAGGAGTTGGTTCTTTAAAAAGATCAACAAAATTGACAAACCCTTGGCAAGACTCACCAAGGAAAAAAGAGAAAGGACTCATATAAACAAACTCCAAAATGAAAGAGGAGAAATCACCACAGATATCATAGATATACAAAGAATTATTGTAAAATACTATGAATAACTATATGCCACTAAATTCAACAATCTAGAAGAAATGGATAAATTCCTAGAACAATACAACCTTCCTAGACTGAGTCAAGAAGAAGCATAAAGCCTAAACAGACCAATTAGCAGGGAGGAAATAGAAAAACTATTAAAACCTCCCTAAAAATAAAAGTCCAGGCCCAGATGGTTATATTAGCGAATTCTATCAAACATTCAAAGATGACTTGGTTCCTATTCTACTCAAAGTCTTCCAAAAAATTGAAGAAGCAATAATTCCAAATAGATTTTATGAGGCCAACATAACCCTCATACCAAAACCTGGCAAGGATGGCACAAAAAAAGAAAACTACAGACCAATATTTCTAATGAATACAGATGCTAAAATACTAAACAAAATACTAGCAAATTGAATACAACAACATATTAAAAAAATAATACATCATGATCAAGTGAGATTCATCCCAGAATCTCAAGGATGGTTCAACATATGTAAAACGGTTAACGTAATACACCATATCAACAAAACAAAGAACAAAAACCACATAATCTTATCAATAGATACAGAAAAGGCATTCGATAAAATACAACACAATTTTATGTTTAAGACACTCAACAAAATGGGTATAGAAGGAAAATATCTCAACATGATAAAGGTCATATATGATAAACCATCAGCTAACATCATATTAAATGGCATAAAACTGAAGGTTTTCCCCCTTAAATCAGGAACAAGACAGGGTTGTCCACTTTCTCCACTCTTATATAACATGGTGCTAGAGGTTGTAGCCAGAGCAATCAGACAAGATAAAGAAATAAAAGGTGGCCCTGGCCGGTTGGCTCAGCGGTAGAGCATCGGTCTAGCGTGCGGAGGACCCGGGTTCGATTCCCGGCCAGGGCACACAGCAGAAGCGCCCATTTGCTTCTCCACCCCTCCGCCGCGCTTTCCCTCTCTGTCTCTCTCTTCCCCTCCCGCAGCCAAGGCTCCATTGGAGCAAAGATGGCCCGGGCGCTGGGGATGGCTCTGTGGCCTCTGCCTCAGGCGCTAGAGTGGCTCTGGTCGCAACATGGCGACGCCCAGGATGGGCAGATTATCGCCCCCTGGTGGGCAGAGCGTCGCCCCTGGTGGGCGTGCCGGGTGGATCCCGGTCGGGCGCATGCGGGAGTCTGTCTGACTGTCTCTCCCCATTTCCAGCTTCAGAAAAAATGAAAAAAAAAAAAAATGAAAAAAAAATAAAAAAAAAAAAAAAAAAAAGAAAAAAAAAAAAAAAGAAATAAAAGGCATCCATATAGGAAAAGGAGAAGTAAAGGTATTAGTTTTTGCAGATGATATGATCCTATACATCGAGAACCCCAAAGACTCCATAGAAAGATTACTAGAAATAATAAGCCAATACAATAAGGTCGCAGGATACAAAATTAATATACAAAGTCCATAGCCTTTCTATATGCCAACAATGAAACATTAGAGAACGAACTCAGTTGCTTCTCGGCCTTTTGGCTAAGATCAAGTGTAGAGAATGAACTCAAAAAAATAATCTCCTTCACGATTGCAACAACAAAAATACCTAGGAATAAACATAACAAAGAATGTAAAGGACCTATATAATGAAAACTACAAAGCATTGTTAAGGGAAATCAAAAAAGATATAATGAGATGGAAAAATATTCCTTGTTCTTGGATAGGGAGAATAAATATAATCAAACTGGCCATATTACCCAAAGCAATATACAAATTTAATGCAATTCCCATCAAAATTCCAATGACATTTTTTAAAGAAATGGAACAAAAAATCATCAGATTTATATGGAACTATAAAAAACCCCGAATAGCCAAAGCAATCCTAAAGAAAAAGAATGAAGCTGGGGGCATTACAATACCTGACTTCAAACTATATTATAGAGCCACAACAATCAAAACAGCATGGTATTGGCAGAAAAATAGACACTCAGACCAATGGAACAGAATAGAAAGTCCAGAAATAAAACCACATATATATGGTCAAATAATTTTTGATAAAAGGGCCAACAACACACAATGGAGAAAAGAAAGCCTCTTCAACAAATGGTGCTGGGAAAACTGGAAAGCCACATGCGAAAGAATGAAACTCGACTACAGTTTGCCCCCTTGTACTAAAATTAACTCAAAATGGATCAAAGATCTAAACATAAGACCTGAAACAATAAAGTACATAGAAGAAGACATAGGTACTAAACTCATGGACCTGGGTTTTAAAGAGCGTTTTATGAATTTGACTCCAAAGGCAAGGGAAGTGAAGGCAAAAATAAATGAATAGCACTACATCAGACTAAGAAGTTTTTGCTCAGCAAGAGAAACTGACAACAAAATAAACAGACAGCCAATAAATGGGAAATGATATTTTCAAATAACAGCTCAAATAAGGGCCTAATATCCAAAATATACAAAGAACCCATAAAACTCAACAACAAACAAACAAACAATCCAATAAAATAATGGGAAGAGGACATGAACAGACACTTCTCCCAAGAAGAAATACAAATGGCCAACAGATATATGAAAACATGCTCATCTTCATTAGTTATTAGAGAAATGCAAATCAAAACTGCAATGAGAGGCCCTGGCTGGTTGACTCAGTGGCAGAGCGTCGGCCTGGCGTGCAGGAGTCCCGGGTTCGATTCCCAGCCAGGGCACACAGAAGAAGTGCCCATTTGCTTCTCTACCCCTCCCCCTCTCCTTCCTCTCTGTCTCTCTCTTCCCCTCCTGCAGCCAAGGCTCCATTGTAGCAAAGTTGGCCCGGGTGCTGAGGATGGCTCTGTGGCCTCTGCCTCAGGCACTAGAACGGCTCTGGTTGCAACAGAGTGATGCTCCAGATGGGCAGAGCATCACCCCCTGGTGGGTGTGCCGGGTGGATCCTGGTCGGGCGCATGAGGGAGTCTTTCTGACTGCCTCCCCATTTCCAACTTCAGAAAAATACAAAAACAAACAAACCCCAAAACTGCAATGAGATACCACCTTACACCTGTTAGATTAGCTATTATTAACAAGACAGGTAATAGCAAATGTTGAAGAGGCTGTGGAGAAAAAGGAACCCTCATTCACTGTTGGTGGGAATGTAAAGTAGTACAACCATTATGGAAGAAAGTATGGTGATTTCTCAAAAAACTGAAAATAGAAATACCTTATGACCCAGCAATCCCTCTACTGGGTATATACCCTCAAAACTCAGAAACATTGATACGTAAAGACACATGCAGCCCCATGTTCATTGCAGCATTGTTCACAGTGGCCAAGACATGGAAGCAACCAAAAAGCCCTTTAATAGAAGACTGGATAAAGAAGATGTGGCACATATACATTATGGAATACTACTCAGCCATAAGAAATGATGACATCAGATCATTTACAATAAAATGGTGGGATCTTGATAACATTATACAGAGTGAAATAAGTAAATCAGAAAAAACCAAGAACTGCATTATTCCATACATAGGTGGGACATAAAAACGAGACTAAGAGACATGAACAAGAGTGTGGTGGTTATGGTGGGGGGGGGGGAGAGGGAGGGAGAGAGGAAAGGGAGGGGGAGGGGCAGAAAGAAATCTAGATAGAAGGTGATGGAGGACAATATGACTTTGGGTGATGGGTATGCAACATAATTGAATGACAAGATAACCTGGACATGTTTTCTTTGAACATATGTACCCTGATTTATTGATGTCACCCCATTAAAATTAATAACAATTTTTAAAAAATGTAAAACATTCTCATGTATTACAATCCATTCACTTCCTACCGCTTATGTTCATGATTGTGGGTGACTGGAGCCAATCACAGCTGTCCTCTGGGACAACACCAAATTTTTATTGGATAATGCATAATGTACACGGGTTGTTGTGAGGTCAGGAAGTAAACTTTCCTTTTATTAATCAAGTAGTCAGTTAGCTGATTGCAGAAACCCTTTTGACGAAGAAGATGGCTAAAAGAAAAAAAGATGAGGAGTATTGTACTTTTCAGCAGGAATGGACAGAGGAATTTGCCTTTGTGGAGAGGCAAATTCTGCAGTGTGTTCTGCAGTGTGTCTAATATGCAATGATAAAATTGCACATATGAAACGGTCAAATATAAATCAGTACTTCAACACACGCCATACTACATTTGCATCGAACTATCTAGCGGGGGACAGCAGGAAGAAAGCATGTTAAGAGGTACTGTGCAGAGTGCAAGCTAGTCAGCAGCAACTCTGTGTTTGGACCCAGCAAGGTGACTGGAATTCGGCTAGCTTTGCTGGTGCTTTAGCAATTGTGAGAAACAGAAAGCCATTTACAGATGGGGAGTATGCCAAAATATTCATGCTTGATGTTGCCAATGAACTTTTTGACGACTTTTCGGATAAAGACAAGATAATCAAATGAATAAAAGACATGCCTCTGTCGGCAAGAACTGTTCACGATCATACCATCATGATGGCTATTCAAATTGAGGCAACACAAGTAAAGAACATAAATGCAGCACCATTCTTTTCTCTCGCTTTGGATGAGTCAACAGACGTAAGCCATTTATCCCAATTCAGCGTGATTGCAAGGTATGCTGTCGGTGACACACTATGTGAGGAAAGTCTTGCTGTTTTGCCTATGAAAGAGACAACAAGAGGGGAGGATTTTATTCAAGTCTTTCACTGAGTTCGCTAAAGAAAAAAATCTACTGATGGATAAACTTATTTCGGTGGGTACTGATGGTGCTCCATGCATGGTGGGGAAAAACAGAGGATTCGTAGCGCTTCTTTGTGAACATGAAAAGAGACCCATCCTAAGTTTTTACTGCATCCTACATCAGGAGGTGCTTTGGGTTCAAATGTGTGGTGAGCAGCTTCGTGAAGTGATGTCGCTGGTCATTCGGGTGGTCAACCTTATTGTTGCCCGAGCTTTAAGTGATCGCTAGTTTAAAACACTGCTGGGTGAAGTTGGGAATAATTATCCTGGTCTGCTTCTGCACAGCAATGTGTGTTGGTTGTCAAGAGGGAAGGTGCTCAGTCGTTTCGCAGCTTGTCTGAGTGAAATCGGAACTTTTCTTGAAATGAAAAACGTTGAGCATCCTGAGTTAGCTAATACTGAGTGGCCCCTGAAGCTCTACTATTTCGTGGACATGACTGAACATCTGAACCAGCTCAATGTGAAAATGCAAGGCATTGGAAATACAGTCTTATCCCTTCAACAAGCAGTGTTTACATTTGAAAACAAGCTGGAACTCTTCATCGCTGACATTGAAACAGGTCATTTACTACACTTTGAAAAACTGGGAGTTTAAAGATGCATGCACAGCAAGTGACCCTGCTCAACATCTTGATCTCCAGCAGCTAGCAGGCGTCACATCTAATCTCCTGCAGTCATTCAAAGCGCACTTTGGAGAATTTCGTGAGCGCACTCGTCTTTTTAAGTTCATCACCCATCCACATGAGTGTGCATTGGACAGCCCCGACCTGAGTTACATCCCCGGGGTCTCTGTCAGAGATTTTGAGCTACAAGCTGCTGACCTGAAGGCCCCAGACATGTGGGTGAATAAATTCAAGTCACTGAATGAAGATTTGGAAAGACTTGCATGACAGCAAGCAGAGTTGGCGAGCAAACATAAGCGGGGAGAGATGAAAAAACTTCAACCTGCGGACCAGCTGATTGTCAAAACTTGGAATGCGCTTCTCGTCACATACCACACACTGCAGTGTGTGAGTATTGCTGTACTGACAATGTTTGGCTCTACATATGCATGTGAGCAGTCTTTCTCACATCTAAAGAACGTTAAGACCAACCTACGATCAAGTTTAACGGATGGAAGTCTCAACACCTGCATGAAGCTTAACCTCACCATGTATCAACCAGACTACAAAGCCATCAGCAAAACCATGCAGCACCAGAAGTCGCATTAATGGTAAGAAGTGCTTTATTCGTCATTGGTTAGCAACAGCATAACAACGTTATTAAAAAGAATTCAGAGACTTATTGTACTTTAAAAGTGTTGGTCTTACATAAAATGCACACATTTACTTGTATTTAGTGTTAAACATATTGTATGGCTCTCATGGAATTACATTTTAAAATATGTGGCATTCATGGCTCTCTCAGCCAAAAAGGTTCCTGACCCCTGCTTTAGAACCTATGATCGTTATCTTAATGGCAAAAGATAATTAGGTTAAGGATCTAGAAAGACGATCTTACCATTTCTTATCCAAGTTAAACTTACATGTATTGTGTTTTTTTCTGTTTTTTTTTTAATCATATGCACTCTTTTTATTTTTGTTTATATGTTTATTTATTTAATTATTTATTTTGTGCATGTGCATGCACATGCGTGCATGAGGGAGACAGGAAGGGAGAGAGATGAGAAGCATTAATTCTTTTTTTTTTTTTTTTGTATTTTTCTGAAATTGGAAACGGGGAGGCAGTCAGACAGACTCCCACATGCGCCCGACCGGGATCCACCCAGCACGCCCACCAGGGGGCAATGCTCTGCCAATCTGGGGCGTCACTCTGTTGCAACCAGAGCCATTCTAGCGCCTGAGGCAGAGGCCACAGAGCCATCCTCAGCACTCGGACCAACTTTTGCTCCAGTGGAGCCTTGGCTGCAGGAGGGGAAGAGAGAGACAGAGAGGAAGGAGAGGGGGAGGGGTGGAAAGCAGATGGGTGCTTCTCCTGTGTGCCCTGGCCGGGAATCAAACCCGGAACTCCTGCACGCCAGGCTGATGCTCTACCACTGAGCCAACCGGCCAGGGCTGAGAAGCATTAATTCTTCACTGAGGCACCTTAGTTGTTCATTGATTGCTTTCTTATATGTGCCTTGAATGGGGGGCTCCAGCTGAGCCAGCGACCCCTTGCTCAAGCCAGCAACTTTGGGTTTCAAGCCAGAGACCTTTGGGCTCAAGTCAATGACCATGGGCTCATGTCCATGATCCCACACTCAAGCCAGTGACCCTATGCTCAAGCTGATGAGCCAGTGCTCAAGCCAGTGACCTTGGGGTTTCGAACTTGGATCCTCTACGTCCCAGGCTGACGCTCTACCCACTGCGCCACCATCTGGTCAGGCATCACATGTACTCTTATAAGAGAGAACCATGGAGGAGAAGACACACAGGTAGGTTGCTGTAAGCTACCCTACTTGTGAAGAGTTGTTACAGCAGCCGCAGGAAACTCACTCACTCACAGTGGTTTCTTTTTTATTTAATTTAATTTTTTTACAGAGACAGAGAGAGAGAGTCAGAGAGAGGGATAGATAGGGACAGACAGGAATGGAGAGAGATGAGAAGCATCAATCATCAGTTTTTCGTTGTGGCACTTTAGTTGTTCATTGATTGCTTTCTCATATGTGTCTTGACCATGGGCCTACAGCAGACTGAGTAACCCCTTGCTCAAGCCAGTGACCTTGGGTCCAAGCTGGTGAGCTTTTTCTTGGCTCAAACCAGGTGAGCCCGCACTCAAGCTGGTGACCTCGGGGTCTTGAACCTGGGTCCTCCGCATCCCAGTCCAACGCTCTATCCACTGTGCCACGGCTTGGTCAGGCCAGAGTCTCTTTTTAAAAAATAACTGAGATGCCATCAGCTTTGTTAAGGGCCTTTTTTTTTTTTTTAATTTTATTATTTATTTATTTATTTATTTTAAATAAATTTTTATTAATGTTAATGGGATGACATTAATAAATCAGGGTACATATATTCAAAGAAAACATGTCTAGGTTATCTTGTCATTAAATTATGTTGCATACCCCTCGCCCAGAGTCAGATTGTCCTCCGTCACCCTCTATCTAGTTTTCTTCTGTGCCCCTCCCCCTCCCCCTAACCCTCTCCCTCCTTCCCTCCCATGTCCTCCCTCCCCCCACCCCTGGTAACCACCACACTCTTGTCCATGTCTCTTAGTCTCGTTTTTATGTTCCACCAATGTATGGAATCATGTAGTTCTTGTTTTTTTCTGATTTACTTATTTCACTCCGTATCATGTTATCAAGGTCCCACCATTTTGCTGTAAATGATCCGATGTCATCATTTCTTATGGCTGAGTAGTATTCCATAGTGTATATGTGCCACATCTTCTTTATCCAGTCTTCTATTGAAGGGCTTTTTGATTGTTTCCATGTCTTGGCCACTGTGAACAGTGCTGCAATGAATATGAGGCTACATGTGTCTTTATGTATCAATGTTTCTGAGTTTTGGGGGTATATACCCAGTAGAGGGATTGCTGGGTCATAAGGTAGTTCTATTTGCAGTTTTTTGAGGAACCACCATACTTTCCTCCATAATGGTTGTACTACTTTAGAGTCCCACCAACAGTGGATGAGAGTTCCCTTTTCTCCGCAGCCTCTCCAACATTTGCTATTACCCGTCTTGTTGATAATAGCTAATCTAACAGGTGTGAGGTGGTATCTCATTGTAGTTTTGATTTGCATTTCTCTAATAACTAATGAAGATGAGCATGTTTTCATATATCTGTTGGCCATTTGTATTTCTTCCTGGGAGAAGTGTCTGTTCATGTCCTCTTCCCATTTTTTTATTGGATTGTTTGTTTATTTGTTGTTGAGTTTTATGAGTTCTTTGTAAATTTTGGATATTAGGCCCTTATCTGAGCTGTTGTTTGAAAATAACATTTTCCATTTAGTTGGCTGTCTGTTTATTTTGATATCAGTTTCTCTTGCTGAGCAAAAACTTTTTATTCTGATGTAGTCCCATTCATTTATCTTTGCCTTCACTTCTCTTGCCATTGGAGTCAAGTTCATAAAATGTTCTTTAAAACCCAGGTCCATGAGTTTAGTACCTATGTCTTCTTCTATGTACTTTATTGTTTCAGATCTTATATTTAGGTCTTTGATCCATTTTGAATTAATTTTAGTACAAGGGGACAAGCTGTAGTCGAGTTTCATTCTTTTGCATGTGGCTTTCCAGTTTTCCCAACACCATTTGTTGAAGAGGCTTTCTTTTCTCCATTGTGTGTTGTTGGCCCCTTTATCAAAGATTATTTGACCATATATATGTGGTTTTATTTCTGGGCTTTCTATTTTGTTCCATTGGTCTGAGTGTCTATTTTTCTGCCAATACCATGCTGTTTTGATTATCGTGACCCTATAATATAGTTTGAAGTCAGGTATTGTAATGCCCCCAGCTTCATTCTTTTTCCTTAGGATTGCTTTGGCTATTCAGGGGTTTTTATAGTTCCATATAAATCTGATGATTTTTTGTTCCATTTCTTTAAAAAATGTCATAGGAATTTTGATGGGAATTGCATTAAATTTATATATTGCTTTGGGTAATATGGCCATTTTAATTATATTTATTCTTCCTATCCAAGAACAAGGAATATTTTTCCATCTCATTGTGTCTTTTTCTATTTCTCTTAACAATGCTTTGTAGTTTTCGTTATATAGGTCCTTTACATTCTTTGTTATGTTTATTCCTAGGTAATTTATTTTTTTTGTTGCAATCGTGAAGGGGATTATTTTTTTGAGTTCGTCTTCTAATATTTCATTGTTGGCATATAGAAAGGCTATGGACTTTTGTGTGTTAATTTTGTATCCTGTGACCTTACTGTATTGGTTTATTGTTTCTAGTAATCTTTTTGTGGAGTCCTTCGGGTTTTCGATGTATAGGATCATATCATCAGCAAAAAGTGATACCTTTACTTCTTCTTTTCCGATATGGATGCCTTTTATTTCTTTGTCTTGTCTGATTGCTCTGGCCAGAACTTCTAGCACCACGTTAAATAAGAGTGGAGAGAGTGGACAACCCTGTCTTGTTCCTGATTTAAGGTGGAAAGTCCTCAGTTTTATGCCATTTAATATGATGTTGGCTGATGGTTTATCATATATGGCCTTTATCATGTTGAGATATTTTCCTTCTATACCCATTTTGTTGAGAGTCTTAAACACAAAATTGTGTTGTATTTTATCAAAAGCCTTTTCTGCATCTATTGATAAGATCATGTGGTTTTTGTTCTTTGTTTTGTTTATATGGTGTATTACGTTAACCATTTTACGTATGTTGAACCATCGTTAAGGGCCTTTCTTAATCCTTTGGTACTCTACTCACCCTCTTTTAATAGTCTGATCTTGACATTACTGTTCATCTGGCTTTCTTCCATTGTAGACTGGCTGTGCCCCTCTGGGCAGTGCCTCATTCATCAGTGGCTGTGGTTTGTGATGGGGGAGCTGGTCTAGCTGCCAATCAGGGTAATTATGTGAGGACTAATTTACGTAACAATTGAAATGATCCACGCCTTAGCAAATACTGTCAAATTGTGACCACTTTTACTCCCCTGACCAACTTCTAAATAGAAAGTCAGAATAAAGAACTCACTGAACTCGTCGGAAGAGATATGAATTCAGAGTTATCAATGTGAGCTTGGTAGAACAGTTAGAATTATCTATGAGTAAATAATGGTCTGTTTTTGAAAAGATAGACCAAGATAGGACTGGGGTGAGAGGGCATTGAACAAGGGTATTCTAGCGCTTGCGCGGTTTATGATCTGAGCCACTTTTGTTGCCAACTTGACTTGGTAGCATGTTGTACCAGGCCTCACTCAACCATGCTGTGTCTCTTAAAAGGCCTGCTGGGCTTTGGTGTCGGAGACAGGGTAGAAAGCAGAAGAAGCCGGTCTGGGTGTTGTCTGTTTACTGGTCTTTTTCTGAGTGTCTGGAGAGTGGCAGATGGACACCACTTACTCACCTGCCCGCACAGGAAGCGAGAAGGACGAACGCGGGTCTGGCTGCCAGGCTAATGGTGTGTTCTGTTCCCTCCACCTACTGCGCTCAGCTGTGCTCGGCCACTCTGAGCAGACCCTGGAGTCCTGACCCGACCCAGCAAAGTCATAGTGCAGCTCTGGCCTTTATTTTGCAGCTACATTCCTCACGCGGCCTGTCAGTTAAAGACGACACAAATTGAACCTGACTTTCTCATGTTTGGACACAGCATTGGATGCAGACGTCTAAAAATCTGGATCGTGTCTAAAAAAAAGAAAAGAAAAGAAAAGTCTGGATCAAGTCCAGCTCGATTAGATTTTCTAGATTTGTGACTCAATGTTTTTTATTTTTTTCTAAAAATATTATAATCCACACCCCCACCCGCCCCACCCCGCACATACACATGCACACCCCAGTTCAATCAGGTGTTGCTCTCTCAAGCAAAGTTAGTGTTCGGGCAATGGATTGACTAGCAGCTGGAGTCTCACCTGGACTGTACGCTCCGTGAAGGCAGGGACTGTCTGTTCTGTTCTGTGTGGAATCCTCCGATTGCAATGGAGTACATTGTGCACAGCAGGGACGCAACAAACAGTTGTTGAATCAGTGAATCAGTCAGACATGTAGCACTTCATATTCCTACGGAAGTTGCAGCCGTCTGGTCAGAGTCACCACAGAGAGGCGCGCACACACATCTTTGACCGCCTAGAACAGGGGTCACCAAACTATGGCCCGCGGGCCGCATGCGGCCCCCTGAGGCCATTTATCCGGCCCCCACCGCACTTCTGAAAGGGGCACCTCTTTCATTGGTGGTCAGTGAGAGGAGCACATCGACCATCATTAGCCAAAAGCAGGCCCATAGTTCCCATTGAAATACTGGTCAGTTTGTTGATTTAAATTTACTTGTTCATTATTTTAAATATTGTATTTGTTCCCTTTTTTTTTTTTTTTTTACTTTAAAATAAGATATGTGCAGTGTGCATAGGGATTTGTTCATAGTTTTTGTTATAGTCCGGCCCTCCAACGGTCTGAGGGACAGTGAACTGGCCCCCTGTGTAAAAAGTTTGGGGACCCCTGGCCTAGACACAGATGTCAGAGAACAGCCCATACTCTGATTTCACGCCATTCTTTATGTCATAGGTTCTTTCTTCGTTGTGTCTTTGAAACGGTATATCCTCAGGGGTCCCTGTTAGTGCTTTGTGAATGCTTATTTCCCTGGGAAGGGTTCTCTCATCTTCACCAGTTTTTTCAGTGACAGTTTCCTGCCATACTTCAGGTTTCTTTGTAAAAGATATATATTCCTCGTCCCCTCCATGGGTGTGTAATCTAGTCCCTTCCATGAACAGGAGTGCCGAATCACACTAGCGAGACTTTGGACAGACTGGGCAGACTGCATTTATTTGGCCCAGATAATTTGACCCTCTGGAGAAGTTCTGAAACGTTCCTCTAGACATCAAGTTGTAGAATAATCACATTACCTCACAGGTGATCTATGCGAACAGGTACTAGTGATGAGGCAATGGGACAAAGTATTAAGCTTTTCTCCCCACCTCTTTGTTTTGAGTACATCTGGTTCTTTCCCTAGTCCTCTGTTTGCCTGATCTATGAAGTGGGCTGAGAGCACCACACCTTTCCACAGGGCTATGACTGACGTCGGCAGCTTCATCAGCTGCTGTTTGCCTAACCAAAGAGAACACGGGTGAGGTGGGAAGTGTCTTTAATTATCTGTCTGTCCACATGCCAGGTGCCACTCGTCCGGCTTTCAGACTGAGATTGGCATCAAATGGATCTGCCAAGCAAGGAAATGTGGACCAACAGAAACAAAAGGCAGAGAAGGAGCCCAGGAGAGGCTGCTGAGTATGCAGAGCTTTGGTCTGGGTCCTGAGTTTCGGGATGGTGGGGTAGAGACACCGTGTGATTGGTGGTTAGGCAGGCTCCGATTCAAATCCCAGATGAGGGTCTTTGCAAGTTACTGTAATGTCTGAGCCTTGTTTCCAAGATTAAACCAGGGATTAAAGCCTTGGCCAGATAGCTCAGTTCATTAGAACTTCATCCTGAAGGCCAGAGGTTGCTGGTTTGATCCCTGATCAGGGCACATACAGGAACACATGTTCCTGCCTCTCTCTCTCTCTCTCTCTCCCCCCCTTCCTCTCTCACTAAAATCAATAAATAAAAATTAAAAAAAAAAATGTAACAGGGATAATAATACCAGTCTTCTAGGATTGTTGTAAGAATTAGAGACATGTGTGTGTGTATTTGTGTGTGTGTGTGTGTGTATTTAAACCGTATATCGCAGCACAACACTCATAATCTAGGTAGAGTTTGATAACTCCTGCTGTAGGTTCTGGTGGAAGAAGCCAGCTGTTCCCCTTCATCTAGAAGAAACTATTGTCTGTTAATTTGACTAATCAGTAAGTTTCAAAGAGGAAAGTTCACTTCAAAAATGTTGCTTCAAGATATCCGTGGCTTCCCTCACCTGTCAGTTTTATTTTTAATTTTGTTTTCACCTGAGAATTCTTTTCTTATAAACGCACCCTGGGTTGTAGCTGAGGTTTTTGGAAATGAATTTAAAAAGGAATGTAAATGTGTATCATCTGGTGGGTTTCTCTTCCCGCCCCAGGTACATTGCTGACATTGTCCTGTTCCACACGGCCCCTGCTCACACCAACCCTGACCAGGAACGCAAGCCTGTGGACAATGTCCCCCAGCTAGAAGGACCACACACTAGCGTCTGCCCCCTCTGAGAGCCCCTTGCCTGAGCAGTCTCTGAGCGCCTTCTGCTCTGAGGAAAGCCTGACTCTTTTAGACAGGCAGGCAAAGTTTGTCGGAGCAGGAAATGTATCTATGGAAATCTTTGGTGAGCCAAGCTGATGTGACCTTGGTTTTGGGGGAGCTAGTGTAGAAATGCAGTCTGGGTGAAAACAAGACTTTTACAATGGTGGCAATAAATGCAAATACAGAGTGGGAGAATTGAAAAGTAAAGAAGGAGGGATGGTTTGCCATTGGTTTAGCCCAGATATCATCCCATTTATTAGCAAGCAACCTTGGACGTGGTACCTGACCTGTCTTATTTTCCACCACTTTAAAATGAGGATAATGAATACCTAGCACAAGTGTTGATTATCACGATGAAGGAAGATAATACTGGAAAAGCACCTTGCAGGTGACCCAGTACTTAACAGGAACTGAAAACATCAGCTGCCATCTCCTCTCCACAGATCCTCTTTCTCACATAGTGGTGTGTTGGAGTTGGCTCACGCTGGAGCTGGCTAGGGCCAGTTGTATGCATCTCTTCGTGTTTCAGGGACATCAGGCTGGTAGCTTGAAATATGCCAGTGTCGGAGCACATTGAACCAATGTGACTTGTAATCGTGCAGGTCTTAAGTGGGAACAGTATGAGATTAGGAAAGAAACACAGAGAGAAAAAGATGGGATCAGGAGGCCTCCTGTAGGCTGATGGCATACAAAAATGGGGGGGGGGGGAATCCCCAGCCAGCTTTATTATATAGTGCAGAGAACAAAAGCCGTTTTCAAACAAGGAAATTTCTGATATAAAGTCACATATCTCTTAAGAGTGCACCCCCCCCCACCATGCAACAGCTGGGGATGTGGGGAAGAGCTTAGTCTTAAGAGGGTGTGGGGCAAAGTTTAGTCTTAGGCTAAGCCAGTGGTTCTCAAACTTTTAGAAGTCGGGATGCATTTAAAATCCTACAAATAATTGTAGGCGCATTATATACAAATTTCTGAAAAATATGTTATAATAATTAAGTCAAATATTAAAGAAAAAAGAAATAAAGTCCAAGTATGCTTTTATGGTAATTAAATGAAATAAATACAACAAAATTAAATTTATTCTGACTTTAAAAAACATTTTTATGTTACATTTTTTGACTTATGCTTTTTAGAATTTGTAAAAAAGAGGGGTTAAAAATAAAAAAATGATAAAAAGTTATCTTTTTATATATATAGATACATTCTTAGTAAGATTTAGTAAATTCAGCAGATCCCAGCACAAATGTATTATGTTTTTTCATTCTTGTGTTTATGAGAAACATGAGCCTGATGTGTCCTAGCGATTTCTTCAATGTTTGGGCATATATTTGAAAGGCAAACTCTCATTTCCTTGTCAATACATTGAAGACTTCCTCTCTGTTTACTCTTAATTTTGTTGAGTGCAGAAAACCCCCACCATACACATCATCTTAACTTTATACCAAACAAAGGATAGAAGAAACTTGCCTCCAGTCTTTCCAGGGAACATGGGGGGTAGTGTAAACAATGCAGCACCACAGCTTAACAGCCTTTTGCAACCTAATCAGGCAAGTGAGGTGGAGGTTGGGCAGACTGTCAGCTTACAGCCAATTCCCTACACCTCTGTCCCCCAAAAATCTAAACTCCCAAAACCCTGTTGGTTTTTTGGTCCCCAACAGGCACATATTTCTCTGGAATACCATAGGGCACGCCTGGAAATCTTCTAGGGCACACCAGTGCACCCTGGCTCACATTTTGAGAACCACTGGACTAAGTCCTAGACCAGGGGTCCCCAAACTTTTTACACAGGGGGCCAGTTCACTGTCCCTCAGACCATTGGAGGGCCGGACTATAAAAAAAACTATGAACAAATCCCTATGCACACTGCACATATCTTATTTTAAAGTAAAAAAAAACAAAACAGGAACAAATACAATATTTAAAATAAAAAACAAGTAAATTTAAATCAAGAAACTGACCAGTATTTCAATGGGAATTATGGGCCTGCTTTTGGCTAATGAGATGGTCAATGTGCTCCTTTCATTGACCACCAATGAAAGAGGTGCCCCTTCCGGAAGTGCAGTGGGGGCCAGATAAATGGCCTCAGGGGGCCACATGTGGCCCGCGGGCCGTAGTTTGGGGACCCCTGTCCTAGACTGTAAGGACTTTGTCAGCTTACAGCCTGTCTGCCACATGGGAGTATTTACACCATGGAAACTGGTAAATGCTATCAGTCCTGGCTTCTTCTTTGACTTCCCCCCATGGAAAGCTTGTTGTGAAACATTTACCAGCATACTGATTAGGTAATATAATATCTTTGAGCCTCAGTTTCCTCACCTTTAAATAAGGGAGAATAAACCTATTCTACCCATCTCATGGGGATTTTATGTCAAGTAACATAATAAAAACTAAAAATGATTGAGGGTAATAATGATTAATAATAATGTTAACTAGAGAAGCTGACAATGACATTTCTTTCAGGTAAGGGCTCTCAAGTCCCAGTTTTTCTGAGTAACCTGAGGGGGTAGAAGACCACAAAGGTCAATGTCTCAAGTACAATAAGGTTAGCATGCTTCCCTTCTAACCAAACACATTCACCAAACATAGATGCAATAGGCCCTACACTAGATGCCAAGGATGTAGCAGTGGTGGAAACAGTCTCTGCTTGCAGGGACATACAGCCCAGCGGAAGATGGGCTAATAAACCAGAGTAACAGTCCTGAGTGACATGTTGTGACAGGGGCGAGCACAGGTTGCTCTAGAACTCGGAGATCTAATGCAGTAACTGCTAGCTACATGTTATTGAACACTTGCAGTGTGGGTGGTCCGAATAGAGATGTACTATAAGTATAAAACAGCGGATTATGAAGGCTTATTATTAAACATGTAAATGATCTCATAAATAATTTTGTTATATTTACTACATGTCAAAATAGTAATATTTTGATATATTGGAAAATAAAAATATTATTGAAATTAATTTTTCCAATTTCTTTTTCCTTTTTTTAATGTAGCTACTAGAAACTTTGAAATTGCATATGTAGCTAACATTGTATATATTTATATTGGTCATTTGTATATGTCCTTTGGAGAAACGTCTGTTCAAATCCCTTGCCCATTTTTATTTTGGTTGTTTGTCTCTGTTGCTAAACTGTAAATGTTCTTTATTATTCTGGATACCAGACTCTTATCAGATAAATGCTTTGAAAATATTTTCTCCCAATCTGTGTCTTTTTACTTTCTCTATAATGTCCTTTTAAAGATTGCTTTGGCTAGCCTGACCGGGCGGTGGCACAGTGAATAGAGCATCAAACTGGGATGCGGAGGACCCAGGTTCGAGACCCCAAGGTCGCCAGCTTGAGCATGGGTTCATCTGGTTTGAGCAAAAGCTCACCAGCATGGACCCAAGGTCGCTGGCTTGAGCAAGGGGTTACCTCGTCTGCTGAAGGTTGTCAGTGAAGGCACATATGAGAAAGCAATCAATGAATAACTAAGGTCTTGCAACGAAAAACTGATGATTGATGCTTCTCATCTCTCTTTGTTCCTGCCTGTCTGTCCCTATCTGTCCCTCTCTCTGACTCTCTCTTTGTCTCTGTTAAAAAAAAAAAAAAAGCCTGACCTGTGGTGGCACAGTGGATAAAAGTGTCGATCTGGAACCCTGAGGTCACCGGTTCAAAACCCTGGGCTTGCTGGGTCAAGGCACATATGGGAGTTGATGCTTGCTGCTCCTCCCCCCTTCTCTCTCTGTCTGTCTCTCTCCTCTAAAATGAATAAATAAATAAAAATAATTAAAAAAAATATAAATAAATAAATAAAAGCTGAGGGAAAAAAAAAAGATTGCTTTGGCTATTCTTTTCGACGATTGTTTTAGCTGTTCTGGGACCCTTGGATTTTATATAAATTTTAGGATCAGCTTGTCCATTTCTGAAAAAAAAAAAAAGGTAGTTGGAACTTTTATAGGGATTGCATTGAATCCATGGATCAGTTTGAGAAATACTGTCATCTTAAAAATATTAATTCTTTCGATCCACTAAGATTTACTTTAGGCCTTCTTTAATTTCTTTCTGCAGTGTTTTGCAGCTTTAAGTGTACATGACAATGTGGCTAATTACTTTTCTCCAAGAATTTTATTTTACTGTCACAGTTGTATATGGAACTGTCACAGTGGGATGACAGTGATTCCATCAGGACTTGCTTCGGAGGCCTCTTTTCCTGGTATCTCTGGTAAACTACCTGCTTCCATTGGTATCACGCTGAGCTTGTAGGTTCCTCTAATTGCTGGCTGATTGTTCTAATGATTTAGACTAGTGATTTTCACCTGGTGTGCCAGCAAGGATTTTTAGAATCAACCAATGAATACATAGAGGGGGGAACAACAGACTGATGTTTCTTTCTCTTCCTTCCTCTCTCTTTCTCTCTCTCTCTCTCTCTGAAATTAATCAATAAATTAAAAAAGAAAAAAGAAAATTTAAAATATGAACTGACTATTTAGTCAGGGGCCCTGACTTCTTTTCTCTTAGATTGTCAAATTAAAAAATGACAACAGCCAACACAATAGCCATCTGGTGTGAATGAATCAAAATTATACCTATTTTTATTTTTGATTTTGAGAGTGCGTTTATTAGAGCTGGGGTCAGTGAAATAAGGAAGGGCTTAGGAGAGAAGAAGCCACAGGAGAGAGACGAGGCGGGGCTGCTTTGGCTCACTGGGCAGTCAGAGAAAAGGGGCCTTGGAGACAGGTTCAGGGGCTGACCCAGGACAAGCTGCCACTGCCCACTGCTCCCCTGGTTGCAAGTCTCGTGGGGACCCTGAGAGTTTAGGAGATGCACTCCTGAGATGGAAGAACAGTATGGGTGTGCTCCCGGGAGGGAAAGTGTGTTATACCTTTTTTTTTTTTGTCAGATTGGCAAAAATCATACTTTTTGGTGTGCTGCAGAATTTTACTAGTAATCTATGTGATGAAAAAGGTCGAAAATATCACTGTTTTAGATGCTCTGGGAGTTAATTTGCTCATCTATCTATCTATCTATCTATCTATCTATCTATCTATCTATCTATCTATCTTTGTATTTTTCTGAAGCTGGAAACGGGGAGGCAGTCAGACAGACTCCTGCATGCGCCCCACTGGGATCCACCCGGCATGCCCACCAAGGGGCAATACTCTGCCCATCTGGGGCGACGCTCTGTTGTGACCAGAGCCAGTCTAGCGCCTGAGGTAGAGGCCATGGAGCCATCCCCAGCGCCCGGGCCATCTTTGCTCCAATGGAGCCTTGGCTGCGGAGGGAAAAGTGAGACAGAGAGGAAGGAGAGGAGGAAGAGTGGAGAAGCAGATGGGCGCTTCTCCTGTGTGCCCTGGCCGGGAATCGAACCTGGGACTCCTGTATGCCAGGCCGATGCTCTACCACTGAGCCAACCAGCCAGGGCTCTCTGGGCAAATTATCTCTGATGCCCTGCTCTGGAACGAGAAACAGTGATACACTTCTCTTGTAGTGACATCCCTGCTTCATGAGCAGGACACTGGCTGGGGGTTTATGGGAGAGGGGTGAGAGTCTCTGGTCTTCTCAGTTTGCCTCTCCCAGCATGAAATCTCTGCCCTATGAGCGGGCAGGGGCAAGGATGGTTAGGGCCCCCTTACTGTCAGCCTGCCACATCCAGGGCCAAGCCTGTGCCCTTATGGGGTAATGGATGGGTGGAGGAAGGAAGCCCCTTATTTTATGATCTGGGAATTTGTACTGCCCAGGAATTTAGTTAGCTTCAGTATCTTAGGGTTGGAGGTGGGGGAGTGGGGGATGAGAAATGCTGGTGATCTGCCACTCCTGGTGTGATACTGCCTTTCACGGATTGGAGCCTCAGTCACTGGACTGGAGCTGTGGTCACTGAAGAGCTATGAGTGACAAAAGAAACAAGTGGTGGTGGTCCACGTGCTGCGAGTCTGTGGTATTATCACTGAGAGTTAGTAGATTTCTTGAATAAGGATTTCTCCATATTTTTATATGTCCTTAGGACAATTTCTGGAGATTTTAAATGGTTACTTTTTACAATTTTCACCAATTATGTTGTTTCTGGGGAAATGAGTCCACAGAGCTCCTCCCGCCATTTTGAAAGGGGAACTAATAGTTGTTTTCAAAGCAAAATCCCAAAAACCATAAAGGGGAAAATTTATATAGGTTTTTTATTTTTTTAAACATTTTTTTTATTATTAAATTTAATGCAGTGACATTGATAAATCAGGGTACATATGTTGAGAGAAAACTTCTCCAGATTATTTTGACATTTGATTATACTGCATACCCTTCACTCAAAGTCAAATTGTCTTCCGTCACCTTCTATCTGTTTTTGTTTTTGTTTTGTTTTTCATTTTTCCGAAGCTGGAAACCGGGAGGCAGTCAGACTCCCGCATGCACCCGACCGGGATCTACCCGGCACGCCCACCAGGGGCGACGCTCTGCCCCTCTGGGGCATCGCTCTGTTGCATCCAGAGCCATTCTAGCACCTGAGGCAGAGGCCACAGAGCCATCCTCAGTGCCTGGGCCATCTTTGCTCCAATGGAGCCTTGGCTGTGGGAGGGGAAGAGAGAGACAGAGAGGAAGGAGAGGGGGAAGGGTGGAGAAACAGATGGGCGCTTCTCCTGTGTGCCCTGGCCGGGAATCGAACCCGGGACTCCTGCACGCCAGGCCGACACTCTACCGCTGAGCCAACTGGCCAGGGCCCTATCTGGTTTTCTTTGTGTCCCTCCCCTCCCCCCACCCCTTCTCTCTCCTTCCTTGCCCCATCCCCCCCACCCCCCCACCCCCGTTACCATCACATTCTTGTCCGTGTCTCTGAGTCTCTATATCGGTTTTTATTCTATTAAAATAAAAAGGTTTTGTTCAAGAATGAGTGGCATATAGAAGTTAACTGATGGTTACAAGGAGGCAGACTGATGTAAAATATTTAAGAAGTATATTGATGATAAAATACTGCACATTTAAAAATATTTTATTTTTTAATTTTTTTAGAGAGAGGAGAGAGAGAAAGAGGTGGGGAGGTGAGCAGGAAGCATCAACTAGCAGTAGTTGCTTCTTATATGTGCCTTGACCAGGCAAGCCCAGGGTTTCAAAGCCGTAACCTCAGCGCTCCAGGTTGACGCCTTACCCACTGCACCACCACAGGTCAGGCAAATAATGCACATTGTTAACAAGTATACTTCTAGAATGTACAGGAGTTCCTGTAAATCTGCAAGAAAATAATGGGTAGCGTCATAGAAAAATGAGCACTAGACAAGAATAGGTCATTCACAGAAGAAGAAAATGCTTATAGCTAATGACTTCATGAAGACTTAGCCTCGTTAGTAGTAGTCATACAAAATGCAATTAAAATGAGATTCCACTTTACTCTCAACAATAGGCAAAAGTTAAGTTACTTGCTATCAAATGCTAATGTAAATAAAGAAACAGAAAGTCTTATGTACTGTTGATGAGACCAGGGGTTTTGGACAGCAATTTTGTGGTATTTGGTGAGATTAAGTACGCATTTAACCTATGACCCAAGAAATTCCATGTTTGGGTAAATACCTTAGAAAATCTTTCACAAAGAAAGGTGATTATTGCATTATTATTCATGTCTGTCAAAGTGAAGATTTGGAACCAATCTAAAAGCTTATCGACAGATATTGGATGAATATAATGTGGTATATGCATATCATCAAACATAGTATATACATCAAAAAGAAGAAACTAGAGCTACATATAACAAAAAGGATAGTTCACAAATGTAACATGGATTCTAAAAGATGAAAAATAAAATGAAATGCTCAGTAAAATGCTCAGTTCTATGACGTAGAACATAACAATACTTTATGTTGTGCATTGTTGTTATGGCGACAATGAACTACTCGGAGACCAGATGAAATGCTCCAAGGGGCTGAGGGGAGACAACAGCCCCGGTCTGCAGAATGAAAGACTGAAGCCCCGTCCCCAGCCTTACTCAGGTATTTATTAGCCAGTACAAATAACTCAAGGGAGCAGACAGCGGAAGTTTTCAGGTGAAGTAAAGTGCAAAGAACATGCTGACTTCTAATCTGTTCTGAGAACCTAAACATTTCTTGTTGCTGAATCTTATCCTGCTGCTTTGCTGTTCCCAGCATGCACTGTTTCCAGTACAGAGTAGGAGAGACCCCTGGACTCTCACTTGCTCAGGGCTTTCGTCCTAGTGTGCCTCGCTATCTCTAATTGTTAACCCAACTCTGCATGTTTTCATAGCATATTCCCAAGTATTGTTATACAAATTTGTGACTAGAAGTATGGATGGTGGGCTGATACACATTAAATCCATGAGCATGAGTGTGTATAGTGGGAGAGTGGAGGTGAAGATGACCTAAATAAATAAATACATACATACATACATACATACATACCATAGTTCCCCATGTATAAGATGCTCCCATATATAAGACTCAGCTTAATTTTCGGGCCTGAAATTTGAAAAAAAGTGTATTACATAAAGTTTTGAACTCAAGTTTTATTCATCATAAAATTCATACAACTCCTTATCACTGTCAAAACTCTTGTCCATTAGCCTGACTGGGCGGTGGCACAGTGGATAGAGCATCAGACTGGGATGCAGAGGACCCAGGTTCAAAACTCCAAGTTCGCCAGCTTGAGCATGTGCTCATCTGGTGTGAACAAGGCTCACCAGCTTGAGCCCAAAGTCGCTGGCTTGAGCAAGGGGCCACTCGGTTTGCTGTAGCCCCCAGTCAAGGCATGTTTGAGAAAGCAATCAGTGAGAAACTAAGGTGCCACAACGAAGATTAGATGCTTCTCATCTCTCTCCCTTCTAGTCTGTCTTTCCCTATCTGTCACTCTCTCTGTCACAAAAAATGAACAAACAAAAACTCCCATCCATTAGCTTGTCCTCCTCTGTGTCTGATGATGAATCACTGTCTTCATATATTGCGTCGTCCTCAATTCCATCTATGGCACTTGAAATGCCACAACCACTGTATAAGACACACCTAGTTTTGCCTGACCTGTGGTGGCGCAGTGGATAAAGCGTCGACCTGGAAATGCTGAGGTCGCTTGTTCGAAACCCTGGGCTTGCCTGGTCAAGGCACATATGGGAGTTGATGCTTCCAGCTCCTCCCCCACTTCTCTCTCTCTGTCTCTTCTTCTCTCTCTCTCTCTCTCTCTCTCTGTCTCTGTCTCTCCCTCTCCTCTCTAAAAAAAAAAAAAAATGAATAAACAAGACACACCTAGTTTTTAAACCCCAATTTTTGGAAAAAGAGTGTGTCTTATACATGGGAAACTATGGTACATAAAATTAAATGGGAAAGAGACTATGCAGGGAGTGCTGTCAATAGTGCACCACAGACGAAGGAGTCTGCGGTCCTGTCAGTCTGATTCTGGGTGCCTGAGAGCCTCAGAGTGTGAACGATGATAGAATAAGACACCACATGCATCAGGCAGTGCGTGAGCTCTCCTTTCCCTTCTGACTACGTTAGCACCGGAATCAGAGAGAGAAACATCCAAATGGATGTAAAAATTCTCACAAAAATTTTAGTTTGAATTACTTTTGCAGAAATTAGGCATGAATCACTGTAATAAGAATGACTATTTATGTGTTTAAATGGACTAATGGCTCAGTCAGGTAGAGACCAACCGGGCGTGTAGGGTTTAAAAAGAAAATATTTTATTTAGCAAGGCAAGGTGGCAAGGTTCATATGAATTATACACAAAAAAGGGAAATAAAAAGTTCCTGGACAAAAATCTGTCAGTCCTGAAATGTGGTTCAAATTGTACCATCTGTTCATAAAACCGTGGAGAGGCCGTTGGAACGTTCCAGCTCTGTGCTGGACTGTCTCCACAGAGCTGCCTTGGCGAAATTTTGTGGCACCAGATCATCAGAGAAGTTGCCAAGGGAAGAGGGCCACTGGGATATTTTCACTCGCCTTGTCTGGTTCCTGCATAGCAATTCCCAAAGTAAAGAAAACGAAGGTTCGTCCTTATAAAACACCAGTCTAAACCACACTTCCTTCTTCTGAACACTCCTGCTTTATTACCACCGCGCCTCCAATTCATAATCAATCGTTCCTCAAATCTTAAGTCCAGGAGAAAGTGGAATGAGAAAGGACTCTGGATACAGATAAACCTGGGTTCAGATCTAGACTCAGCTACTTGTTAGCTGCCTGAGCTTGGGCATAGTTTTACATTTCCCTGTGCTTGTCAAACAGAGAAAATAATACCTAACGTTCAAGTTGTGTGAATGGCAAAATTAGGGCAGATCCTCAGCTCAATATTTATCCTTATCTCCCTGTTTGGATTGATCTCGCCCTTCCTGGAACTTTTCAAACACCTGTAAGTGCAACTCAATAACTTCTTGCCTTTTTGTTGTTGTTGTTGTTGTTGTTACTGTTGTTTCGAGAGAAAAGGAGGCAGAGACAGACTCCCGCATGTGCCCCGACCAAGATCCACCAGCAACCTCCATCTGGGGCTGATGCTCAAATCAACCAAGCTATCCTCAGCTCCCAGGGGTTGACGCTTGAACCAATTAAGCCACTGGCTACGACAAGATGGGAAGAGAGAGAGAAGGGGGAGAGGGAGGGGAAGAGAAGCAGATGGCTGTGTCTCCTGTGTGTGCCGACCAGGAATCGAACCCAGGATGTCTGTATGCTGGGCTGATGCTCTATCTACTGAGCAAACTGGCCAGGGCCACTTCTTGCCTTTTTAAAAAATTTATTGGCCCTCACTGGTTGGCTCAGTGGTGGAGTGTCAGACTGGTGTGTGGAAGTCCCAGGTTTGATTTTGCTTGGGGCACACAGGAGAAGCACCCATTTGCATCTCCCCCCCTCCCCTTCCCCTTCTCTCTCTCTCTCTCTCTTCACCTCCCATCACCATGGCTAGATGGGTTCAAACACATCAGCCTGGGTGCTGAGGATGGTTCCGTGGAGCCTCTGCTTCAGGTGCTAAAAATAGCTTAGTTGTGAGCATGGCACCCGATGGGCAGAGTTCTGGCCCCAGATGAGGGTTGCCGAGTGAATCCCAGTTGGGGCAAATGAAGGAGTCTTTCTATCTCCTCTCCTCTCACTTGGAAAAAAAGAAGAAAAAAATTATTTACTGATTTTAGAGAGAGAAGAAGGGGAGAGAGAGAAAGGCAGAAACATCACTCTGTTTCTGTCTGTGTTCTTACCCGTAATCAAACCAAAAACCTTTGTGTATCAGGATGATGCTCTAACCCAGTGGTCCCCAACCCCCGGGGCTGCAGACTGGTACCGGTCTGTGGGCCATTTGGTACTGGCCCGCAGAAAAAGAATAAATAAGTTACATTATTTCCATTTTATTTATATTTAAGTCTGAACGATGTTTTATTTTTTAAAAATGACTATATTCCCTCTGTTACATCGTCTAAGACTCACTCTTGACGCTTGTCTCGGTCACGTGATACATTTATCCGTCCCACCCTAAAGGCTGGTCCGTGAAAATATTTTCTGACATTAAACTGGTCCGTGGCCCAAAAAAGGTTGGGGACCACTGTTCTAACCAACCAAGCTATGCAGCCAAAGCTCTTGTCTTGATTTACATCCCACCTTATGGTGTATGTCTTATTGTACCAGAAAAACTTGGCATAAACTTTCTTTTCTTTCTTCAGACCTTGCTCTTGCCCTTTCTTCCCATTCTCTCTCTCTGGTGCCTAAGGAATTGGCGCTTAACCAACCCTTGCAGACATCCTGACCAGAGTGCTCCCAGCCTTCCTAGAGACCTTGAGGAAGACATCTCAGTCAGGTGCAAAATGTCTGGACGAGCGTGCAGGAAGGCTTATGTACCAGAAATTGAAGCAAACATTGCTGCTGGCCAAACAATGGCAGTGCACAAGACAGTGCCAAGGACTTCTGCGCGTGCTCAGTCCCCGCTTAGTGCTATCGAGCCAATCGTACATAGGCACCGAAGGACTTTCCAATGTGATCTCTCTTTTCTCCTCCCCCGATCGGCCCCTCTCAACTGTTCCCTCCTCACTGCACTCCCCCGGGCACCCAGAGGAGCCCGTTCTGGACCCCGGGCCCTAGGAGTCACGAGTGGTTCCATCTGGAAATGCCCCCACTATCCCGGGGTGTAGCTGAAAAAAGCTGCAAGTCCTTCACATTCTTCGGAGGGGGCCACTTGAGAGCCTTAAGCAAACAATAGTTCTTCCATCACTGTAAAATTTTGCTCAGAGAGTAACTTCATTGCCTCCCTTAGCTGACAAAGCCTCTATTTCTATATTGTCTTATCACAAAAATACCTCCCATTTATTGACAACCTAAGTTGGTAAGGCATGAATTCTTTTTTTTTATTTTGTTTACTGACTTTAGAGAGAGGAGAGAGAGGGAAAGGCTGGGGGTGGGGAGCATCAAGTCATAATTGTTTCTCAGGGTGATTTGACCAGGCAAAGCCAGGGTTTCGAACCTTCGACCTGCATATTCCAGGTTGACGCTCCATCCTTGAACCACTACAGGTCGGGCTAAGGTATAAACTCTTATTACTTCTACTTCTCAGAGGAGGACACTGAGGCACGCGGAGCTCGAATAACTTGCACAGGGTCTCTGTCGCCTCTACTCTGTCACCACCACTGCCCCAGAGTTAAGTAAGACGGGAGAAAACAAAATTCCTGCCCTGTCTTACCAGTCTTAGCGTATGGAAATGCAACCCCAGGAGTCCCTCCGACTTCCCAGTGATGGAGTGGGTGGGAGGAAAGTCCCATTCTCCATCCAAACCTCCGAAGAAGGGTGGCTGGGCTTAGCACCTGGCCAGCAGGGACACCTCTCCAGGCCTCTCCTGGCCTTGGTGGCCAGCGGGGAGCCCAGGAATCCTAGTGAGGGAGATGAGCTTTCTCCTAAGAGCGTTCTCAGGAAGTGTTTTCATACTAGGCGCCTCGGTATCAACCTGAGGAGGCAGGATCACAGAACCACGAGAGGTGTCCAGAAAACCCCACTTTGGGCCCCTGGCTGGTTCGCTGAGTGGATAGAGTGTCGGCCAGGCATGCAGAAGTCCAGGGTTTGATCCCCGGATAGGGCACACATGAGAAGCAATGATCCTCTTCTCTCCTTCTCCCTCTCCCCCTTCTCTCCCCTTCCATCTCACATCCAGTGGCTTGATTGGTTCGAGTGTCAGCCCCACATGGGGGTTGCCAGGTGGATCCTGGTCTGGGCACCTTGAGGAGTCTGTCTCTCTATCTCCCCTCCTCCCACTTAAAAACAACAACAACAACCCACTTTGTCAGAGGGAAGAAGAACAAAGGAGGACGTGCTCTGAAGCAGGGTGGGGGAGGCGGAGGAGGGCAGAGGGGGATAGATGGGGACAGAGGGAGACTCGACTCGGGGTGGTGAACGCACAGCGCAGTGTACAGACAGATTGTGTAACATAGAAATATGCACCTGAAACCTGTATCATTTTATTAACCAATGTCACCCCAATGAATTCAATTAAAAAATTTAAATATAAAGGGTATACTATGAATTCAGCCATGTGCATTCCGGGGGATCAAATCCCAAAGACTGCTCATGAGCGCAGGAGCCTGATGGCATTGTACCCAAGTTCCACGAGTAGACACGGTCTGAGGGAGCCCTACAGTGCACTGAAAATGCCCCACTGGTGGTCAGTGATAGGGGGGAAAAAGAGTCTGAAAATCCTCATCAGAAAAGGGTACTTCAGGGAAAATAAAATGGAAGGAAATATTTTCAGCCGCAGGGAGGCGACACTCATTTGCCTTTCTGTTTTAAAGGGGCCCCAGGAAGGGGAAGCAGCTGCCGTGTCACCCCTCCATGTACGCAGCAGTGACGCCACTTCTCCTGGTTCTGCTGCCACCAAGGGAGCCGGACAATTCATTGTTCATATAATAAATCTAAGGTAGATAATCATTCTTTTTCTCCAGATCAAAGGCAACATTCACAGTCCAAAAAAAAAAAAAAAAAAATCTTTTTGTAGTTCATTTAAACTCAGGATTTCATGTAGGCCTGTAATATACCAAACCACAAAAATAGGCCAGTTTCATCTTACAATTCCCAATGAGGAAAAAAAATGGAGTTTAATCGAAAAAGGGAGGTATTGACAGCTAAGCTTCTGTCAATTCCTTGTGCATATGGGTGATTTCACGGCTATGTAGCCAGTGCGTTTTCCCAACATGGACAGGAACAGGACATGGTTCCTATTTTTCTGGGTGCCGGGGACTGAGTGCCCTGCTTGGTGGAATGAATGTGGGGTGTCCTTTCAGGTGCTACAGCACGATGGTCCCCAGGAAGCCAATCAGTCAGCCAGCTCCAAGGTGACCAACTGCCAGAGCTCTTTACCCCTTTTTAATGTAATGCCATTTTCTACGAAGGGTTTATAACCTTTTTTTTTTTTTTTTTTTTAGATTTTATTTATTCATTATAGAGAGGAGAGAGAGAGAGAGAGAGAAGGGGGAGGAGCAGGAAGCATCAACTCCCATATGTACCTTGACCAGGCAAGCCCAGGGTTTCGAACCGGCAACCTCAGTGTTTCCAGGTTGACGCTTTATCCACTGCGCCACCACAGGTCCGGCTAGTAAGATTTTTTAGGGGGCTGATTTAGGTAGCTCTTTTTAAAAATTTTTTTTAAAATTTTATTTATTTAGTTATTTTTTATAGAGACAGTGAGTCAGAGAGAAGAATAAATAGGGACAGACAGACAGGAATGGAGAGAGATAAGAAGCATCAATCATTAGTTTTTTGTTGCAACACCTTAGTTGTTCATTGATTGCTTTCTCATATGTGCCTTGACCGCAGGCCTTCAGCAGACTTAGTAACCCCTTGCTTGGAGCCAGTGACCTTGGGTTCAAGCTGGTGGGCTTTTGCTCAAACCAGATGAGCCCACGCTCAAGCTGGCCACCTTGGGGTCTCAAACCTGGGTCCTCTGCATCCCAGTCCGACGCTCTATCCACTGCGCCACCGCCTGGTCAGGCTAGGTAGCTCTTTTTGAGTGGTTGTGAAATACAACCTGTTGAGAGGGACTGTTGTGGGCATATGAACACGGGTGGTACCTGGTTCCTGCTCTTTAGGACCATCAGTAGCTGTCTCATCCTTGGTGCTGCTGACATTTGGAGCTGGATAATTCTTTCTTGGGAAGGGTTGACTGTCCTGTGCATTGTAGGATGTTTAGCAACATCCTTGGCCTCTATTCTCTACATGTTAGTAGCACTGCCTTTCCCAAACTATAATGACCAAAAATATCTCCAGTAATTGTTAAGTGAGCTGGGGGAGGAGGAAATTGCCTCCTGTTGAAAACTCTACAGAGGTGATAAGACATGATTTCAAGTAAGTTGAAGACTTGACAGAGATATAGAGATACCATGAGAGATACAAAAGAATGCTATAGCAGTTTAGAGAACAGAAGACATCCTGTGTGGGTCTCAGTGTGATATAGTGGCCAAATGGTGGGCTTTGGAGCAACAAATGTTTAGACCAATATCTTGGCCCTGCCACTGGCTGGCTTTATGATCTTGGGCAACGCAACTAAATTCTATCAGCCTGTTTTCTCATAGTATCCATTTAGTATGTACAATTTATATAATTTAGTATTATCTGCAAAAGAAAGATAATGATGTCTTGGCAGGGGGAGTAGCAGTGGTGTGCCAAGTATTAGCACATAGTAGGTACGTGATATGGCCTTACATTGACTGAGCATCTACTCGGCCAGGTATTGGAGTAAATGCATCACATAATATCTCATTTCATCCTCGCGACAGTCCTATTAAATAGGTACAATTATTATTCCCATGTTACAGATGAAGCTAAGTCTCTAAGCTGAGACTTAGAGGAGTTAAGAAACTTACCTAGGGCTTGGAGCTTGGTAAAGAGGGAAATTAAAAAAGTAGTTGAATCTGACATGAAAGCCAGGGTATTTGAGAACTACTTTATATGACAATACTTCTTATTTTTAATTTTTAAAAAATTTATTGATTTGAGAGAGAGAGAGAAAAAAGAAACATCAATCTGTTGCTTCACCAATCCGTGTACTTACTTGGTGACTCCTACATGTGCCCTGACTGGGGACCAAACCAGCAATCTCAGTGTATCTGGAGGACACTCTAACCAGCTGAGCTTCCTGGCTAGGGATGACAGTGCTTCTTAAAATTACTCATCATAAGGATCAACCGGTACCTTATTAAAAATGACATCTCAGGATGAAGAAGTTCTGGGAAGTAAAGCCAGTAGCCAAGGCCACCATCAGAGCTGCCTGGCCCATGCAGGTTCACATTAGATTTGGACTGACGGTAATGAAATCACGGACCCAAAAACTGGTGGGCCATCATCTTTAATCCTAGCTTGCACCCAGCGGGCAAGTAAAAACACACACTGGGTTCCAAAACCCACTCAAAGGAGCCAATGCCCACTCAGGTCATAGTCTAGGAAGCAGTCCATGCACATGGAGCCTTAGCCACCCCCCTCATCCCTGCCGTCCTGGCAGGTCTTACACTGTCCTAAGGAGGAGCACGTGGGAATGGCAGTCAGCATTTCCATCTTGGCTTCAGAGAGCATGATGGCGTCCACCCCTATGTCCCAAATTGCAGACCTACCAGGAGTATAGCAGGCACTCCTTGCTGCTGGGCTCTCATCTTCTGGAGACTGCAGATTGCAACTCCAGCTTGATTTTCCTCATCCTCCAAAGAGGAACTTAAAACACCAGCTCCTGCTGCCGGGCTTGAGCCCTGAGCTGCCTCCGCCTTCTGCTCCACAGACCTTGCAGCTCTGGACCCGGCCTCAGCCTCAGCCCTGGCCTCCTACCATTGCTGGCTCTTTACAACATCCAGGGCAAGCTGCAACTCACTTACCTGTGATTCCTTCTCCAGCATCTGCTCCATTTCCAATCGAATCTCGCAAACCTGGTTGGCCTCCACCGGTGCTTGCTTCCACTCCAGGGTCGGCATCTCTTTCTCCCACATTTGCTCCAGCTCCTTCCACTGCTCAGTTTGCAGGTCCTGGGCAGCCTCTTCCACAGAACTCTTGGTTTCCTCTCGCATGGCTGTAAAAGTCAGCCAGCCTATGGCCCCCAAAAGGACAGCCATGGGGAACCATAACAGCAGCCAGTCCTCTACTCCACCGCTCAAAGGAGGTGGTGGCTCCTTGCTGATCTGTATCGAATCCTGCCACAGACTACGCCAAATGTATGGCCAGTATTTACTGTCACCATCACAGCCACCTGGCCCATGCAGGTCGCATTGAATTGAGACAGACGGTAATGAAACAGCAGAGCCATGAACTGGTGGGCCATTATCTTTAATCCTAGCTTGCACCCGGCGGGCACATAAAAACACACACTGGGATCCAAAACCCACTCATTCAGCACTCACAAAACTACTGACTTATTCGAGTTTCCTAGAATCAAAGGTTTTTAGCTCACTAGCCTCATTCTCCTTTGTTCCCAATCTCTTTCTTTCTACACAAACTCTGCACTAACTGGCTTCTCTTTGAGCACTCCACCATCTCGGCTGCTTCTCCTCTCCTCCATGTGGCCTTACTCTGCTCTACAACCTGCTCTCTGCTTTAATGCTAATCTCAGGAACTGAGAGAGAACAAGCTTCCTGTCTGCCCCAATTTATTTATTTTATTTATTTATTTTTTTACAGAGACAGAGTCAGAGAGAGGGACAGACAGGGACAGACAGACAGGAATGAAGAGATGAGAAGCATCAATCATTAGTTTTTCATTGCGTGTTGCAACACCTTAGCTGTTCATTGATTGCTTTCTCATATGTGCCTTGACTGCGGGCCTTCAGCAGACCGAGTAACCCCTTGCTCGAGCCAGTGACCTTGGGCCCAAGCCAGTGAGCTTTTGCTCCAACCAGATGAGTCTGCGCTCAAGTTGGAGACCTCCGCATCCCAGTCTGACGCTCTATCCACTGCACCACCGCCTGGTCAGGCGTCTGTCTGCCCCACTTTATAGTGCAGAAATCAAAACCTTTAATCCAATATACAAATAAGGAAGTCTCTAATACAAAGTCACTTATCTGAGGCATGATAGGATTCCTCATGAGAGTGCACCACTCCACATCAAAAAGGATGGGAAAGGCTTAGTCCTAAAACCAAGCCCCAGGATACAAGGATCCCGGCTGCCCACAGCCCACCCCCAACAAACATTAATATAACCACACCCATCCCAAGCAATCACCTAGGCATGGGCTTCCATGTGGGCAGTGCCATCTTTAACAAAGTGAGCATGATATATTTTATATGCCCAACAAACAGGCACTGTTGTAAGCACATTCATATCATCTTTTTTAATCTTCATAGACAACTTTGTGAGACAGTGTAAAGCCAGTGGCCATGGCCACTATCACTGCCACCTGGCCAATGCAGGTTCGCACTGGATTTGGACAGACGGTAATGAAACAACGGAGCCAATAACTGGTGGGCCATTACCTTTAATCCTAGCTTGCACCCAGAGAGCAAGTAAAAACACACACTGGGCTCCAAAACCCACTCATTCAGTGCTCACAAAGCTACTGACTTATCTGAGTTTCCTAGAATCAAAGGTTTCTAGCTCACTAGCCTTATTCACCTCTGTTCCCCATCTCATTTTCTCTGCACAAACTCTGCACAAACTGGCTTCTCCTTCAGCACTCCGCCATCTTGGATGCTTCTCTTGGCCTCTTCCACATGGCCTTTCTCTGCTCTCTCCTCTAATGCTAATCTCAGGAATCCAGAGAGCAATCTCCTGGTCTGCCCCACTTTACAGTGTTGAAATCAAAACCTTTAATCCAATATACAAACAATGAAGTCTCTGATACAAAGTCACTTATCTGAGGCATAATGGGATTCCTCATGAGAGTGCACCACCCCACATCATGCAATCAGTCAAGGGTGTGGGGAAAAGTTTAGTCTTAAAACTAAGCCTTAGGCTATAACGACCCGGCCTGCTTACAGCCTGTCACCACACCCAATGCAAACTATAAGCGAGCAAACTTATATATCATATTTACAAACTTATTTGACCAACAGACAGGTACCATGATTTTCTCATTTACAGATGAAGAGACTGAAATGTAAAAAGGTGAAGTAACCTGTATAACATCTCATAGCCAGCAAGTGGTCAAGCCAGGATTTGAACACAGATAACTTGCATCCCATTCTCATAACAATCAGATCGAAGTACCCAAGGCTCAGAGAGTGGATGGAACTTGTCCAACACAACTACTCAGTCACAGGGATTAGGCTGAAATGGGAGTTTATCTATTTTCAAATCTTTATTTTTCTACTACAACACAGTTGTCTAACTCCAAATTGTGGGGTGCTTTAAACACTGTAGCTTCCTAATTACTTGAAAAATATTTACTTCATGCCCATCATTTGGTCAAAATAGCCATGGAGTGTGTGCGTTGGGCCAGTGCCCCCGAGAGAGAACTAAGGCATGGTTGTGTGCTGGGACATCACACGCTTGTGTGAAAACAGACACATGAACAACTATTTCTAACAGTGGGAGAGTGTACAAAGGACTCTGTCTAGAAAATAGCGATCTGAATTCTTCCCAAGGGGGCAGAACCCTGACGACTAGGTCCAGGAAACAAGCTGGGATAGAGCCTATGGTCCATTCTTCACAACAGGGCACAGGTGGGTATAGGATCAAATGCCATTTTAAGATCAGTTGCAGGCAGGATGGAAATTGATTGAGAGCAGATAAATTGTTAGTCCAGACAGGAAGCTCTGCTGGGAGCCTGGGAATAAAGTGGGAGATGGCGGGGTCCTAAATTAGGGCCATGAACGTGGGGAAGGGAAGGGAAGGGAAAGGAAGGGAAGGGGAGGGGAGGGGAGGAGAGGGGAGAGGAGGGGAGGGAAGGGAGGGAGAAGTGGTGGAGAGTATGTCCCCAGTGAACACGCAGTTAGTTGTTATGTCGTTCAGTGTGCTCAGTACTGGGCAGGAGGATGGACGAAGGGAAGAGGTATGAGGGTGCAAGGCTGAATCTCCCTAATCCAGGGGAAGCTTCATGGGCTCAGAGCAAAGGATAAAGTCCCTTCCCTGAGAGGTCTTTAACCAGTGGTGGGATTCAGCCAGTTTGCACAGGTTCGGTAAAACCAATACCTAATTTTTTGTTGAATTAGGCAAATCGGTTGTTAAAATAGCACTTGTAATCAGGGTTCTCTCTAAGGTGGGTGCCTGGGCAGCCACCCAAAGTGGAAATCACAAATTTACATTCCTTACACTTTTTTAATGTTCATCCATGCAACAGCATATTCTAAGCGCCTGTAGTAATGTTCATTCCGTCCATGGTTGAAAAAAGTTGCAAGTGAGGACACCAATGAAGAAGCAATATGGAAATATTTTGCCTGGTGGCACAGTAGATAAAGCGTCAACCTGGAACATCAAGGTTGCCTATTCAAAACCCTGGGCTTGTCTGGTCAAGGCACATCTGGGAGTTGATGCTTTCTGCTCCTATCCTCTTCTCTCTCTCTCTCTCCCTCTTTAAAATGAATAAATAAAATCTTAAAAAAAAAAAAAAGCAGGCCCTGGCCGGTTGGCTCAGCAGTAGAGCGCCGGCCTGGCGTGTGGGGGACCCGGGTTCGATTCCTGGCCAGGGCACATAGGAGAAGCGCCCATTTGCTTCTCCACCCCCCACCCCCTCCTTCCTCTCTGTCTCTCTCTTCCCCTCCCGCAGCCAAGGCTCCATTGGAGCAAAGATGGCCCGGGCGCTGGGGATGGCTCCTTGGCCTCTGCCCCAAGCGCTAGAGTGGCTCTGGTCGCGGCAGAGCGACGCCCTGGAGGGGCAGAGCATCGCCCCCTGGTGGGCAGAGCGTGGCCCCTGGTGGGCGTGCCGGGTGAATCCCGGTCGGGCACATGCGGGAGTCTGTCTGTCTCTCCCTGTTTCTAGCTTCAGAAAAATACAAAAAAAAAAAAAAAAAAAGCAATATGGAAATACCTTAAATAACAGTTTTATCATTTTTTTAAGCCTGAGCAGGCAGTGATGCAGTGGATAGAGCATTGGACTGGGATGCCGAGGACCCAGGTTTGAGACCCCAACGTCGCCAGCTTGAGAGCGCGCTCATCTGGTTTGAGCAAAAGCTCACCAGCTTGGACCCAAGGTTGCTGGCTCGAGCAAGGGGTCACTTGGTCTGCTGAAGGCCCATGGTCAAGGCACATATGAGAAATCAATGAATGAACAACTAAGGTGTCACAATGCGCAACGAAAAACTAATGATTGATGCTTCTCATCTCTCTGTTCCTGTCTGTCTGTCCCTGTCTATCCCTCTCTCTGACTCTCTCTCTGTCTCTGTAAAAACAACAACAAAAAGTTTTATTATTTTTTATCAGTTGTTATTTAATATTTTTTCATTAATTTTTAAAAACTTTCTTATAATCTAGTTTTGCATACCTCTTTTATTGTTCTTATTTAAGTATTAAATGCATGAAATAATAAACTACCTTTTGGTATATCGTTTTTTTTATATACTTAAAATGGTCATTAGGGCAGAGAACCAGTTGTTAAATTATTTGAATTATTAGAAAGTTGTCCATTGGCAAGGCAAATGCTTTTGGGGGAGCCCCACCTGACATCTGGGAGGAAACGGAATGAGAGGTCAAGTTGAGTTTTCCCAATTGTTTCACTTTGCTAAAGCCTCTGCTGGCACTTTGTGAATGAAAATTTGAACTCTGAGCAGCTCTTATTCCAACGATGCTGATGTCACTTCCCTGTTGGCACTAGGGAATCAGGATCCAGTTCTTCTCCCTGCCGTCTTCCCTCTGCCCCTGCAGCTACAGCCACGAAGGGTGAGCTCCCCAGTGTTGCTGAGTGTAAGATCTACCCTGGGCCGGGGAGGCTCCTCGCCACGCTGGATGGAAAGGTTTCCCAATTTCTGGAGGCAAAATGCAAGTTGGCATTTCTTTCCAAGGAGAATCCTCGTCAGGTAAACGACTGTCCTCTATAGAAGAACGCACACAAAAGGGATGGTCCAAATATATTCAAAAGAAAAGAGGCCCTGGCCGGTTGGCTCCATGGTAGAGCGTCGGCCTGGCGTGCAGGAGTCCCGGGTTTGATTCCTGGCCAGGGCACACAGGAGAAGCGCCCATCTGCTTCTCCACCCCTCCCCCTCTCCTTCCTCTGTCTCTCTCCCCCTCCTGCAGCTAAGGCTCCATTGGAGCAAAGTTGGCCCAGGTGCTGAGGAAGGCTCCGTGGCCTCTGCCTCAGGCGCTAGAATGGCTCTGATTGCAACAGAGCGACGCCCCAGATGGGCAGAGCATCGCCCCCTAGTGGGCATGCTGGGTGAATCCCGGTCGGGCACATGTGGGAGTCTGACTGCCTCCCTGTTTCCAACCTCAGAAAAATACAAAGAAAAAGAAAAGGACCCACCATGCAGTCAAAGTCCAAAAGGCCATCACTGGTGCAGCTCTTGCTGATATAACGGCCAGAAGGAATCTGAAAGGCCAGAGGAAAGGTGAAGATAGAGAACCAATAAAATGGAGTCACCTTAACTAAGCTGCTAAAATCATTAACATCTCAAAAGTTGAGGCTTGAAAGAAGACTCCTTTCTTATTTAAACTAGCCTGGAAACCTCAAACATTTTTGAACATTCCAGTCTTGCATCAATGCCTGGATATACATCTGGACCAACAGATAACCTCTGCTTACCCCCTGAAGGACTTGTGTACCCAAGCCACCTGATTACTCCCTGAAGGACTCATATACATCCACCTGAGATCCATTATCTAGGCCACAGGACACGACCAGACCATGTGCTACCCATCTTCCAGACCGCCTGGCACCCATCATCCTGACTGCCTGACAGACATCTCACTGGTAAACATCCTGGCCAATCCCAGGGCTAAGAAGGCAGGACTCATATAATTCTCAAAATGTAGCTTTTGCTACAAGAATTTAAAATTTTTCTTTTTTCTTTGTGATGGGGGAGCTCAAGAGTTAAAATTTTAGCTTAAACAATGGTGGCTTTGGTTATGGTCAGTGGGCATAATGGTTAATGCAAGTAAAAAAAGAAAAAGCTTTGTTCCAGGAGCTAGGATACCTGAACAGGTCTACAGGACTTAAAATCAGCAAGCGGTCCATCTTTGTACCCCAGGGGACCACAAGCAAAGCCTTTGTGCTCCAAGGCCAAGGAATACCCGGTGACTATGATCCGACTAACTTTGCTTATGATCTGATTAATTCTCCCTTGAAATTCCAAAGCCCCTTTCTTCCCCTTGTAAAAAGCTTGTCTGAGTCCTGGTCGGTTGTTTCAGTGGTAGAGCATCGGTCTGCTATGTGGATGTCCTGGGTTTGATTCCCAGTCAGAGCACACAGGAGAAGCAACCATCTGCTTCTCCACCTTTTTCCTTCCCCTTTCTCTCTCTCTCTCTTTTCCTCTCCTGCAGTGTTGGTCAAATAAGTTTGTAAATATGATATATATGTTTGCTTCCTTATAGTTTGCATTGGGTGTGAGGAACAGGCTGTAAGCAAGCAGGGTCATTATAGCCCAAGGCTTAGTTTTAAGACTAAGCCTTTCCTACCCTAAGTGACTTTGTATCAGAGACTTCCTTGTTTGTATATTGGATTAAAGATTTTGATTTCTACACTATAAAATGGGGCAGACTGAGAGCTTGCTCTCTCTCGGTTCCTGAGATTAGCATTAGAGAACAGAGAAAGGCCACATGGAGGAGAGGAGAAGCAGCCAAGATGGAGTGCTGAAGGAGAAGCCAGTTTGTGCAGAGAGAATGAGATGGGGAACAGAGGTGAATAAGTCTGGTGAGCTAGAAACCTTTGATTATAGAAAAACTGAGATAAGTCAGTGGCTTTGGGAGCCCTGAATGGAAAGGGAAGTGTTTACCCATTGTGTGTATTTCTTGCCCCCCTGTCTCCTCAGATTGCTGGCCATCTCAATAAAGTACCCATAAGCCCTTAAAGATTCAACCCTATTTCCCTGTTTTTACTTCTAGGTTTTTGCCTAGCTGAGCTTCCAGTTTGCAAATTCTTAGACCCTTCAATAAGTTAAAAACATTTTTTTTTTTCTTATTGCCTTGAGAGAGAGAGAGGGAGAGGAAGGGAAAGAGAAGAGGTGGTAGAGAGAGAGAGAGAAGCATCAATTCATTGTTCCACTTAGTTGTTTGATTTAGTTGTGCACTCATTGATTGCTTTTCGTATGTGCCCTGACCAAAGATTGGAAGTACAATCTTGGTGTGCTGGCACAACACTCTATCCATTGAGCCACCCAACGAGGGCCTTTGAATAAACCCTATTTGTAGGAAAGCCTCCAGGCTGTTTCTGAGGTTGTTTGACAAGGTTAATCTAACAGGGCTGCCAAGGAAGCAAAAAAGGGTAAGAAATCAGCTTTAAAAAAACAATAAAAAAAATAGCTAGGGCTACAGCAAAGGCTCCCACAAAGGCAATATGCAATAAGCAATATGTCTATTTTTTTTTTAAGTGAGAGGAGGCAAGATAGTTAGACAGAGTCCTGTATGCGCCCTGATTGGGATCCAGTTGGCAACCCCTGTCTGGGGCTGATGTTTGAACCAACAGAACTATTCTCAGCACCTGAGTCTGACATGCTCAAACCAATGAAGCCACTGGCTGCAGGAGGGAAAGAGAGAGAGAATGGAGAGACGGACGGGGAGAGAAGCATATGGTCACTTCTTTTGTGTGCTCTGACTGGGAATTGAACCTGGGACATTCATACACTGGGCCGACACTCTGTCCACTGATCAAACCAGCCAGAGCCAATAAGAAGCAAAATATTCTAAAGCCCATGAAGATGTTTCTGTTCCTTGAGTTGATGGAAAACACCAAATTTGGCGGGTCAAACTTTAAAATAATGTGAATATTTAAAAAAGACTCCATTCTTAAAATTAGGTACAAATATTTAATTTTTCTTTACCTTCATTTTTTCCTCATCTGTATATATTTTGCTTTTCCAACATATTTGTTGAGAGGCTTCTATAAGTTAGCCATCAACTGGACCTTCCCTGACACTGAATATCTAGATGTGATTATTTTGCACCCCATTCTATGCCTGAAGAAAGTTCAAAGCCCACCTTAAGATAATTGTATTTTGGTCCTAGCGGGTTGGCTCAGTGGTAGAGTATTGGCCACTGAGTCCCGGTGTGCGGGAGTCCCGGGTTCGATTCCCGGCCAGGGCACACAGGAGAAGCGCCCATCTGCTTCTCCACCCCTCCCCCTCTCCTTCCTCTCTGTCTCTCTCTTCCCCTCCTGCAGCCAAGGCTCCATTGGAGCAAAGTTGGCCCGGGTGCGGGGGATGGCTCTGTGACCTCTGCCTCAGGTGCTAGAGTGGCTCTGGTCGCAACAGAGCGACGCCCCGGAGGGGCAGAGCATCGCCCCCTGGTGGGCGTGCCGGGTGGATCCTGGTCGGGCGCATGTGGGTGTCTGACTGACTGCCTCCCCGTTTCCAGCTTCAGAAAAATACAAAAAAAAAAAAAAAAAAAAAAAGATAATTGTATTTCACCTTACCAGGCAGGGATACAGTGGATAGAGCGTCAGCCTAAGATGCTGAGAACCCAGGTTTGAAACCTTGAGGTCACCAGCTTGAGCGCGAGGTCCCTGGCTTGAACCCAAAGTTCACTAACTTGAGCTAGAGGTTACTGGCTCGACTGGAGCCCCCCCACCCCCGACAAGGCACGTATGAAAAAGCAATCAATGAACAATTAAGGAGCTGCATCTAGAGCAAGGGTCCCCAAACTACGGCCTGCGGGCCGCATGTGGCCCCTGAGGCCATTTATCCGGCCCCTGCCGTACTTCCGGAAGGGGCACCTCTTTCACTGGTGGTCAGTGAGAGGAGCATAGTTCCCATTGAAATACTGGTTAGTTTGTTGATTTAAATTTACTTGTTCTTTATTTTAAATATTGTATTTATTCCCGTTTTGTTTTTTTACTTTAAAATAAGATATGTGCAGCCTGACCTGTGGTGGCGCAGTGGATAAAGCATCGACCTGGAAATGCTGAGGTTGCCGGTTCGAAACCCTGGGCTTGCCTGGTCAAGGCACATATGGGAGTTGATGCTTCCAGCTCCTCCCCCCTTCTCTCTCTCTGTCTCTCTCTCCTCTCTCTCTCTCCTCTCTAAAATGAATAAATAAAAAAAAATTAAAATAAGATATGTGCAGTGTGCATAGGGATTTGTTCATAGTTTTTTTTATAGCCTGGCCCTCCAACGGTCTGAGGGACAGTGGACTGGCCCCCTGTGTAAAAAGTTTGGGGACCTCTGATCTAGAGTGATGCTTCTCATCTCTCTCCCTTCCTGTCTATTAATAATAACAACTGGCTGTTGGGCAGATAAAATATATTATGCTCACTTTGTTAAAGTGGTGCTGCCCACGTGGAGGCTGTTGCCCAGGTGATATTAATGTTTGTCTCTGTGGGCAGGCAGAATCCTTGTAGCCTGTGGCTTGGTTTTGGGATTAAGCCTTTCCCATCCGTTTTGATGTGGGGTGGTACAATCCAATCATGCCTCAAAGAAGTGGCTTTGTATTAGAGACTTCCCTATTTTGTATATTGGATTAAGGGTTTGGATTTCTACACTATAAAATGGGGATGGAGTGGGAGCTTGCGCTCTTGGTTCCTGAGGTTAGCATGAGAGAGCAGAGAGAGTAGAGCCAGCAGTGGAAGGAGGCCACGTGGAGGAGGCCAGGAAAAGCAGCCAAGATGGCGGAGTGCTGAGTGAGATGCCAGTTTGTGGAGAGTTTGTATCTGGAATAAGGAAGGAGATGGGGAACTGAGGAGAATAAGGCTGGTGAGCTAGAAACCTTTGATTCTAGGAAACTCGGATAAGTCAGTGGCTTTGTGAGCACTGAATGTGATTGGGTTTTGGAGCCCAGTGTGTGTTTTTACTTGCCCGCCGGGTGCAAGCTAGGATTAAAGACTATGGCCCACCAGTTTGTGGCTCCGTTGTTTCTTTACCAACTGTCCGAATCCAATGCAAACCTGCATGGGCCAGGCTGCTGTGATGGTGGCCCTGGCCTTGGCTTCTGGCTTTACACTGGCCCTGGCCGGTTGGCTCAGCGGTAGAGTGTCGGCCTGGCGTGTGGGGGACCCGGGTTCAATTCCCGGCCAGGGCACACAGGAGAAGCGCCTATTTGCTTCTCCACACCCCCCCTCCTTCCTCTCTGTCTCTCTCTTCCCCTCCCGCAGCCAAGGCTCCATTGGAGCAAAGATGGCCCGGGCACTGGGGATGGCTCCTTGGCCTCTGCCCCAGGCGTTAGAGTGGCTCTGGTCACGGCAGAGCGATGCCCCGGAGGGGCAGAGCATCGCCCCCTGGTGGGCGTGCCGGATGGATCCTGGTCGGGCGCATGCGGGAGTCTGTCTGACTGTCTCTCCCGGTTTCCAGCTTCAAAAAAATACAATAATAATAATAATAATAACAACTGTATTTTGCGCTGGTTGGATGAGAGACGGACGGGGAGAGAAGCATATGGTCACTTCTTGATTGTTCTCTTGATTGCTAAGAGCATTGCCCTAAACCAGAAGTTGCTGGTTTGATCCCTGATCAGGGCACATACAAGAACAGATTGATGTTCCTGTGTCTCTGTCTCTCTCTACCTTCCTTTCTCTCTAAAATCAATTAATAAAAAAAGATAATTGTATCTCCAGGAGGCTTACAGTGTGTTCTGATCCAAGCTCTTATTTTTCCCGAGTTTCTTAGCTTTCTGATGAATCACCTGGCTAAATTCTGGGTGCCATCCTTCCTTTCTGCTGAACTTTAATCCCAAGCATGTGATGTAAGATTCACTGAGGACCTAAGGAGACAGAGGACAGAAGTGACAAATATCTTAAAATTGTGAGGAGGAAGCTGACCTGTGGCGGTGCAGGGGGTAAAGCCTGGACCTGGAACCCCGAGGTCTCCGGGCAAAGGCACATCTGAGGAACAAATAGAAGCTGACGCTTCCTGCTCCTCCTCCCTCCCCCACCTTTTCCTCTTTCTCCTCTGTCTAAAATCAACAAGTAAAATCTTTTAAAAGAAATTGTGGGGAAAGGAAACTTTCCTTTACTCTCAAAGTTCTTTCAGCTGGTCTAATAATAAAATAGACATGAGAAAGGCTGGTAAGAAAAAATGAGCAAATTTAATTATACACACATGTATGGGAACTCTGCTTACAAGGGAGAGTCAGAGATCCTACCACACACACACAAAGAGGTGCAGAGACAGAAAGGGAAAATGAGGTAGATAGGACATTATGAGCTAAGGATCACCCTGGGGCTTCAGAGGGGAGGAAGGTCATTGCAGGGTGATAAAAAGAACAGATGGTTACTAATTAGAAGTTTGTCCTGCCTCCTAGATAAGACAAAAAAGGTTATCTCTGACTATGTCTTATTATAAGCAAGGCCCCTAATTCAACTTTTTCTAGGCAGTTAAGGGGTGGGGATTATGAAGTTTATCTTGAGCCTGCAGGGACTTGGTTGCCTTTAGCTCAAAACAATCTGCATACCACAGAGGCTCAGCTTGGGGTGACTCCTACAAAATCTACAAAATCTCCACATTCTTCCAGCCTTATCGCTGACCCTGACGGCAACTTCCCACTGTCCCAGCCCAGATGCCTAGTCCACAGCCTTCCTCCTTTCTGCCTCCTGCCCCTCAAAATTCTCCTCCTTGCTTTCTGAGAAAGTATACAGGTCCCAGCAGCCCACACTCTGAGACTTCTCCAAGAATTTAACAGCACAGTCGGAGCTCTTTCCTGAGCAGAATCCAGTCTTCGTAGACAGAAACTTGTGGTTGTAAATAGCAGGTCTCCTTTTCCTCCATCCACTCTCATCACTGACTGCCTGTACCACTACAGACTCCTTCTCTTTAGAAGATTTTAGATTCCTGGGAATAAAGCCTAATAAAGATATGTACTGTAAAGCCAGGAGCCAGGGCCACCATCACAGCAGCCTGGCCCATGCAGGTTTGCATTAGATTCGGACAGTCGGTAAAGAAACAATGGAGCCAAGAACTGATGGGCTAACATCTTTAATCCTAGCTTGCACCCGGCGGGCAAGTAAAAAACACACACTGGGCTCCAAAACCCACTCACATTCAGTGCTCACAAAGCTACTGACTTATCCGAGTTTCCTAGAATCAAAGGTTCCTAGCTCACCAGACTTATTCACCTCTGTTTCCCATCTCCTTCCTTCTCCCTGCACAAACTGGCTTCTCCTTCAACATTCCATCATCTTGGCTGCTTCTCCTGGCCTCCTCCATGTGGCCTTTCTCTGCTCTCTACTCACTCTTCTCTCTTTTTTAATGTTAAGCTCAGGAACCAAGAGAGCAAGCTCCCGATCTGTCCCCATTTTATAGTGTAGTAATCAAAACCTTTAATCCAATATACAAAATAGGGAAGTCTCTAATACAAAGTCACTTCTCTGAGGCATGATGGGATTGTACCACCCCACATCAAAAAGGGTGGGAAAGGCTTAATCCCAAAACCAAGCCCCAGGCTACAAGGATCCTGCCTGCCCACAGCCCACAGAGACACACATTAATATCACCTGGGCAATGGCCTCCACGTGGGCAGCGCCATCTTTAACAAAGTGAGCATAATATATTTTATCTGCCCAACACTGCTCAAGCCAGATAAGCCCACACTTAAGTTGGTGACCTTGGGGTCTCGAACCTGGGTCCTCTGCATCTGAGTACGACGCTCTATCCACTGCGCCACCTCCTGGTCAGGCAAGCAGGCAGGATTCTTATAGCCTAAAAGGCTTAGTTTTAAGACTAACCTTTGGTCGGACCAGGTGTTGGTGCAGTGGATAGAGCATCGGACTGGGATGCAAAATTCCCAGGTTCGAGACCCTGAGTTTGCTACCTTGAGTGTGGGCCCATATGGTTTGAGCAAAAGCTCATCAGCTTAGACCCAAGGTTGCTGACTTGAGTAAGAGGTTACTCGGTCTGCTGAAGGCCTGTGGTCAAGGCATATATGAGAAAGCAATCAATGAACAACTAAGGTGTCATAATGAAAAACTAATGATTGATGCTTCTCATCTCTCTCTGTCCCTGTCTGTCCCTCTCTCTGACTCTCCCTGTCTCTGTAAAAAAAAAAAAAAAAAAAAAAAAAAGACTAAGCCTTTCCCACCCTTTTTGATGTAGGGTGGTACACTCTCATGAAGCATCCCATTATACCTCAGATAAGTGACTTTGTATCAGAGACTTCCTTGTTTGTATATTGGATTTAAGATTTTGATTTCTATACTATAAAGTGGGGCAGACCGGGAGCTTGCTCTCTCTCGGTTTCTGAGAGTAGCATTAAAGAGGAGAACAGAGAAGGCCACGTGGAGGAGGCCAAGAGAAGCAACCAAGATGGTGGAGTGCTGAGGGAGAAGCCAGTTTGTGCAGAGTTTGTGCAGAGAGAAGGAGATGGGGAACAGAGGTGAATAAGGCTGGTGAGCTAGGAACATTTTATTCTAGGAAATTCGAATAATTCAGTGGCTTTGTGAGCACTGAATGAGTGGATTTTGGAGCCCCGTGTGTGTTTTTACTTGCCCTCTGGTGCAAACTAGGATTAAAGCTAATGGCCTACCAGTTCTTGGCTCCATTGTTTCATTACCATCTCTCCGAATCCAATGTGAACCTGCATGGGCCAGGTGGCTGTGATGGTGGCCGTGGCTACTGGCTTTACGTCAACCCAAAGGTACTTGTGATGATTAAGGGACAGCTTTATGAATAGTCTTTCTGTCTGTCCATTTATCCATCCATCCATCCATCCATCCATCCATCCATCCATCCATCCATCCATCCATCATCCATCCATTCCACACTGACTAAGAGCAGCTGAGGGCCAGACACTGTTTTTGACATTGGCTATACAGTCATGAACAAGACTGCAAAGTCTCTGTCCTATCAGGGGTTATATTCTAGTGGGGATATGAGTTTGACTTGCAGGGAGAAAAGGAGTTCACTCGATAAGTAAGGAAATCAAGACTTTTCCAGCAAAAGAGCAGGATATAAAAAGGCAAGGAATAGCATGAAATTTAACTAAACTCGTAAGAGACTAAATATGATGATTGGTTCATACGACGTGCAGTGGGAAGGCAAAGACCAAGGGACACGAGGCAGGGCCAGTCTTGCATGTAGCTGGGAGTTTGGGTGTTATTCTAGAGTGACGGGAAGGCTTGCTAAGCCATACAGTGTCTCTGCCTTCCTTTCTCTTGCTGCTGTGTCCTCTTCTCCTTCCTATTCTAGTCAGCATGTGTGCTTGTCATTCCCACCAAGTAAGTCAGTGGAGATGGGAGCATTAATTTATTTGAGTAGACAAGTGTCAACATCATCTGGAGAAAAGGCACCAGACCCATTATGTACACTCAAATAACGTGATTAGGACTGGTTTGAAAGCAGCAAACCTCAGGCCCTCCTAATTCAGTCCTGACTGTGTTATGTTAGCCCATTCTGCTCCTCAGCCTGTATTTTTTGGTATTCTATTGTCCTGTCTTCCCCCTTCTCATCCTCTTTTCCTACTACACATGTGCGCGCGCGAACACACACACACACACACACACACACACACACACACACACTATGCTCATCTCAGTCTCTCTCCTGTTGCCTTGGTGTAAAGCCAGTAGCCACGGCCAGCATCACAGCCGCCTGGCTCGTGCAGGTTCACATTTGATTCGGACAGTTGGTAATGAAACAATGGAGCCAAGAACTGGTGGGCCATTAGCTTTAATCCTAGCTTGCACCTGGCAGGCTAGTAAAAACACACACTGGGCTCCAAATCCCACTCATTCAGTGCTTACAAAGCCACTGACTTATCCAAGTTTCCTAGAATCAAAGGTTTCTAGCTCACTAGCCTTATTTACCTCTGTTCCCCATCTCCTTCTCTCGGCAAACACTGCACAAACTGGCTTCTCCCTCAGCACTCCACCATCTTGGCTGCTTCTCCTGGCCTCCTCCACGTGGCCTTTCTCTGCTCTCCTTTTTCTGCTCTCACCTCTAATGCTAATCTCAGGAACCGAGAGAGAGCAAGCTCCTGGTCTGCCCCACTTTATAGTGTAGAAATCAAAACCTTTAATCCGCCTGACCTGTGGTGGCGCAGTGGATAAAGCGTCGACCTGGAAATGCTGAGGTTGCCGGTTCGAAACCCTGGGCTTGCCTGGTCAAGGCACATATAGGATTTGATGTTTCCTGCTCCTCCCCCTTCTCTCTCTCTCTCTCTCCCCTCTCTCTAAAAATCAATAAATAAAATATAAAAAATAAATTAAAAACAAAACAAAAACAAAACTAAGCCTTAGGCTATAATAACCCGGCCTACTTACAGCCTGTCCCCCACACCCAATACAAACTAAAAGCGAGCAAACATATATATCATATTTAAAAACTTATTTGACCAACACTTGGTTCTTGTTAAGGCAAGCCACAATATTCACTAAATTTCCATAATGAGGATGGGGGTGAACTTTCAGAACCTATCTACCTTAATGCAGGGGAAGGTGCCATAATAAAAAGGATGTTTTGATCTTACTCTCCTCATGTCTTTATTAGAGTCCTGAGATTCTAAGACATGATCTTAGAGACTGTCTAGTGGAAATTAACTCCTTCATTTTAGAAAAAGTAGTCCTTGACTGTCCCCACTAAAGGTGGCTCTGCCCCACCTGTGAGCCATCCTGTAGGGGAAATGCCAGAGGGTAGGGAAGTTTATCTTGGATCATGTGGAAGATGAAGAGTGAGCTTTGAGTTTGAAATCCAGCCATTATAAGTCCTGACCGGTTAGCTCAGTCAGTTAAAATTGTCATCACGAAACAACAAGGTTGCAGGTTCAATCCCTGGTCAGGGCACACATGGGAAGCAACCAAAAATACTTTCCTTTCTCCTTCTCTCCCTCTCTCCCTTCCTCTCTGTCTCAACAAAAATTAAGCCCAGGCAGATGGCTTGGTTGGTTGAAGTATCCGGGAGCACAGAGGTTGCTAGCTTCATTCCCTGGTCAGGGCACATACAGGAGCAGCTCAATGTTCCTGTCTCTTGCTTTCCCTGACTCTCTCAAAAAGAAAAAAAAAAAAAAGAAAGAAGAAAATGAAATTCATTCATTACACTGGTCAAAATTGAGGACTGTAAAGACAAAATGCAATATTAACTATAATAACAAAATCAAAAATTAAAATTGAAACTCTCTTATGACCCAGTAATTCCACTTCTGGTTATATATCTGAAACTCAAAACACTAATTCAAAGGAATAAATGCACCCATATGTTCATTACAATGTTATTTATAATAGTCAAGATTGGGAAGCCACACAAGTGCCCATCAACAGATGAGTGGATAAAAAGGTAGTGGTATAGCATGACCTGTGGTGGTGCAGTGGATAAAGCATCCACCTGGAATGCTGGGCTCACTGGTTTGAAACCTTGGGCTTGCCTGGTCAAAGCTAATATGAGAAGCAATTAAGAATTCTGTTTCTGGCCCTGGCCGGTTGGCTCAGTGGTAGCGCGTCTGCCTGGCGTGCAGAAGTCCCAGGTTCGATTCCCGGCCAGGGCACACAGGAGAGGCGCCCATCTGCTTCTCCACTCCTCCCCCTCTCCTTCCTCTCTGTCTCTCTCTTCCCCTCCCGCAGCCAAGGCTCCATTGGAGCAGAGATGGCCCGGGCACTGGGGATGGCTCCTTGGCCTCTGCCCCAGGCACTAGAGTGGCTCTGGTTGCAACAGAGCGATGCCCCGGAGGGGCAAAGCATCGCCCCCTGGTGGGCAGAGCGTCGCCCCCTGGTGGGCAGAGCGTCGCCCCCTGGTGGGCGTGCCGGGTGGATCCCGGTCGGGTGCATGCGGGAGTCTGTCTGACTGTCTCTCCCCGTTTCCAGCTTCAGAAAAATACCAAAAAAAAAAAAAAGAATTCTGTTTCCTGTTCTTCCCCTGCTTCCACTTTTTATTTATCTCTCTAATCAATAAATAAAATCTTAAAAAAAAAAGAATTCCTGTAAAAAGTAGTGCTACATATACGCAATGGAACAGTGCTGGGCCATAAAAGAAAATCTTATCATTTCCTACAACATTGATGGACCTAGGAGGTATTATGCTAAGTGAAATAAGTCAGCCAGAGAAAGATAAACAGCACATGATTTCACTTATATGTGGAATCTGAAGGAGAAAGAAAGAAAGAAAGAAAGAAAGAAAGAAAATAGAAACAGACTCATAGATAGAATAGACTGAGGGTTGCCGGAGGGGCAGGAGGTTGGGGGACTGGGTGAAAAGGTGAAGGGATCAAGTACAATTGGTAGTTAAAATATAGTCATGAAGATGTAAAGTATAGGGAATATAGTCAATAATATTGTAATTACTACATGGTGCTAGGTAGGTACTTGAAATATTGGAGGGAACGCTTTGTAAAGTATATGACTATTTAACTACTAAGTTGTACACTTAAGGTAATATGAGTGTTGGGCAGATAAAATAAATTATGCTCACTTTGTTAAAGATGGCGCTGCCCACATGGAAGCCCATCGCCCAGGTGATATTAATGTGTGTTGGGGGTGGGCTGTGGGCAGGCAGGATCCTTGTAGCCTGGGGCTTCATTTTAGGACTAAGCCTTTCTCACCTTTTTTTTTTTCCTTTCCCACCCTTTTTGATGTGGGGTGGACTTTGTATCAGAGACTTCCCTATTTTGTATATTGGATTAAAGATATTGATTTCTGCACTATAAAATGGGGGCAGACCAAGAGCTTGCTCTCTTGGTTCCTGAGATTAACATGAGAGAGGAGAGCAGAGAGAGAGGCCACGTGGAGGAGGCCAGGAGAAGTAGCCAAGATGGCAGAGCATTGAAGAAGAAGCCAGTTTGTGCAGAGTTTGTGCAGAGAGAAGGAGATGGGGAGTAGAGGTGAATAAGGCTGGTGAGGTAGAAACCTTTGATTCTAGGAAACTCGGATAAGTCAGTAGCTTTGTGAGTGCTGAATAAGTGGGTTTTGGAGCCCAGTGTGTATTTTTACTTGCCTGCTGGGTGCAAGCTAGGATTAAAGCTAATGGCCCACCAGTTCTTGGCTCCATTGTTTCATTACCATCTGGGGCATCGCTCTGTTGCGACCAGAGCCATTCTAGCTCCTGAGGCAGAGGCCACAGAGCCATCCCCAGCGCCCCGGCCAACTTTGCTTCATTGGAGCCTTGGCTGCGGGAGAGGAAGAGAGAGACAGAAAGGAAGGAGAGGAGGAGTGGTGGAGAAGCAGATGGATGCTTCTCCTGTGTGCCTTGGCTGGGAATCGAACCCAGGACTCCTGTACGTCAGGCCGATGCTCTACCACTGAGCCAACCGGCCAGGGTGGGGCAATGCTCTTAACCAAATGAGCTAATCGGCCAGAGCCTGACATGCTCAGACCAACTGAGCTATCCTCAGTGCCTGGGGCCACTCCAGCTGAGCCAGTGACCCCTTGCTCAAGCCAATGACCATGGGGTCATGTCTATAATCCCACGCTCAAACCAGCCAACCTGCGCTCAAGCCGATGAGCCCGTGCTCAAGCCGGCAACCTCAGAGTTTCAAACCTGGGTCCTCAACATCCCGATTGATATTCTGTTCCACTGAGCCACCACCTGGTTAGGTTCAACCCTTACTTTTAAAATTAGTAAATGCATAGTTTAACTGATTTATGGGGTAGACTTGCAAGTAGGATGGATTTTCAAACAATACTGCTCATAAATCAGTTAAACTATCCATTGTATTCATCATTTTGAATTAAAAAAATTTTATTGACTTCATTGGGGTGACATTGGTTAATAAAATTATACAAGTTTCAAGTGTACAATTCTATAATACATCATCTGTTTAGTGCAATGTGTGTTCACCACCCCAAATCAAGTCTCTCTCCATCCCCTCTCGCCCCCTTCTGCTTTCTTGAGTTCTTTTTTTTTCTTTTTACAGAAACAGAGAGAGAGAGTCAGTGAGAGGGACAGATAGGGACAGACAGACAGGAACGGAGAGAGATGAGACGCATCAATCATCAGTTTTTTGTTGCGACACCTTACTTGTTCATTGATTGCTTTCTCATATGTGCCTTGACCGTGGGCCTTCAGCAGACTGAGCCAGCAACCTTGGGTCCAAGCTGGTGAGTTTTTGCTCAAACCAGTTGAGCCCGTGCTCAAGCTGGCGACCTTGGGGTCTTGAACCTGGGTCCTTGGCATCCCAGTCCGATGCTCAATCCACTGCGTTACTGCCTAGTCAGGCTCCCTTGAGTTCTTTATTTAGCATTAAAGTGCTGTGAAGAGAGGTGGTGAAGAACCTTGCAAAGTGAAATCACATTGTTAAGCTAAAACTTTTAAATACTTTAGATATTTCAGTGAAATGGTTAGTTTTTCAGCAAAGTTTGGGTGTTCATGTTGCTTGGGAAATGACTTTAGATATCAGCAAGTTACTGTACTTTAATTTAGCCAAAGGCAGGCATAGTATATGCAGGATGTCCCCAAATCTTTTTTATAGTTGTTGTTTTTTATTTCTTTTTTTTAAAGAATTTATTTTTTTTATTTTAGAGAGAGAAGAGAGAGAAGGGGGGAGAGCAGAAAGTGTCAACTTGTGGTAGTTGCTTCTCGAATGTGCCTTGACCCAGTAAGCCCAGGGTTTCGAACTGGTAATCTCAGCGTTCCAGATCAAGGCTTTATCTACTGTGCTACCACAGGTCAGGCATGTTCCCTTTCAATTTTTTTTTTAATTGAGAGACAGGGAGGCAGAGAGACAGGCTTCCACATGTGACCCAACCAGGGTCCACCTGTGTAAAGCCAGTGGCCACGGCCAGAGCCACCACTACCATCACAGCAGCCCCCCGGCCCATGCAGGTTCACATTGGATTCGGACAGTCGGTAAAGAAACAAAGGAGCCAAAAGCAGATGGGCTGTCATCTTTAATTCTAGCTTGCACCTGGCGGGCAAGTAAAAAATACACACTGGGCTCCAAAACCCAGTCACATTCAGTGCTCACAAAGCTACTGATCTATCCGAGTTTCCTAGAATCAAAGGTTCCAGCTCACCAGCCTTATTCTCCTCAGTTCCCCATCTCCTTCCTTATCCCAGATACAAATTCTACACAAACTGGCATCTCACTCAGCACTCCGCCATCTTGGCTGCTTCTCCTGGCCTCCTCCACGTGGCCTCCTTCTGCTCTCTGCTCTGCTCTCTCCTCTAAATGATAATCTCAGGAACCAAGAGCGCCAACTCCCGTTCTGCCCCCACTTTATATTGTAGCTTCACAACCTCTAATCCAATATGCAAAATAGGGAAATCTCTAATACAAAGTCACTTCTCTGAGGCATGATTGGATTGTACCGCCCCACATCAAAAAGGGTGGGAAAGGCTTAATCCCAAAACCAAGCCCCAGGCTACAAGGATTCTGCCTACCTTTAGAGACACACATTAATATCACCTGGGCGACAGCCTCCTCGTGGGCAGTACCGTCTTTAACAAAGTGAGCATAATATATTTTATCTGCCCAACAACCTAGAAGCCCCTTACAGGGCAATGTTCTACCCATCTGGGGCATCTGCTCCTTTGCTCAGCAACCAAGCTATTTCAGTGCCTGAGGCGCGGCCATCCTTAGTGCCTGGGGCCAACTTGCTTGAACCATTTGAACCATGGCTTCAGGAGGTGAAGAGAGAGAGAGTAAGAAAGAGAGAGAGGAGGAGAGAGAGGTGTGGAGAAGCAGATGGTCACTTCTCCTGTGTGCCCTGACTGGGAATTGAACCTGGAACTTCCACACGCCGGCCTGAGCCAACCAGCCAGGGCTCCAATATCTTAACACAATTTATTTATTTATTTTATTTATTTTAATTTTTATTATTTTATTTATTCATTTTAGAGAGGAGAGAGAGGGGGAGAGAGAGACAGAGAGAGAGGAGAGAGAGACAGGGGGGAGGAGCTGGAAGCATCAACTCCCATATGTGCCTTGACCAGGCAAGCCCAGGGTTTCGAACCGGCGACCTCAGCATTTCCAGGTCAATGCTTTATCCACTGCGCCACCACAGGTCAGGCTATCTTAACACAATTTAAACTTTAATTTCTTCAAAAGTGTAGTTACAAACTCCACTGCTATCACCACCAATAACAACAGCAAATCTTTTGAAAGCGTATTGTTTCAATTTCTTTACTTTTATTCATTTTGGTAAATTTTGAATAATTAATATTTTACTTAAATTTTTTTGTTGTTTTGGTCAATGTTTGCCATCTTCAGTTAGAAAGACAAAAAAAATTAAATGTTATTCAAAAAAATGTAACTACAAAAAAGTTGAAAAATTAAACTTCTAAAATTTTTCAGTAAGTTTGTAACACATATTCTTCTGAAGGTACTAATGTTTGAAATGGCGCTAAGACCTTTGGGATACACCTTGTAAAATACTACATATATGTACTTAGTAAGTGCTGTGGGGAATAAAACTGAAAAGATTTAATCGGAAAGGAAAATTTCCTCTTGAGAAAGAGATCCTTTTTCCCCCCTCCGATTAGTAGCTCCAGGGCAGTCATCCAAAACACTTACAGGCACTTGAAGAGATGAAGCAGGTAGTGTGGGAGATGGAAGGGAGGGAGTGTGTGATAATATTGCCTCCATTTCCATTGCGTAAGTAAGTGAGTCCAGCTCCAGTTTGCTTTTGCTAAGTATGTGTTTCTTTCTCCATTTGTCAGAAGCCTTTAATCCTGCTCTTGAAACTTCCAAAAGCTGAAAGGATAGCTCAAGAGAGGTGCTGATGTATCTGTTCACCCCCCCAAAAATCTTCTACAACCAACATTGTGAGGCCGTCCCCTGTGTATTGGCTAAGCAGGAGAGCTATGAAGCCACAAGACTTAGTTAGGTTCAAATTCTGTCCCTTCCAGTGGTTAGGCATATGACTATAGGCAACTTGTAAAACCTCTACAAGCCTCAGTTTGCCCATGTGTAAAATGGAAGTAATGATTTCAATAATATGTAAGTTCGTTGTGTGGATCAAATGAGATAATGTATGTAAAGAACTTATATGGTGACTAATACATTGTAAGTGTTCAGTACATGTTGCTGACTATTAGTGTTACTCTGATTAGAGTGCCCCAAACCCTCCCCTTGCTCCTACCATAAATAGAATAACGTTTCTGTTTAAAGTTGGCAAAAGGAAAAATAAAGACCACTTTATTTTGCAAAATGCCTAATTGAAAGGTAAGTCCACTGATATCAAGAGGGCTCTGCAAAGCAAAGTAAAACTTTTTTTTTTTTGGTATTTTTCTGAAGCTGGAAACGGGGAGAGACAGTCAGACAGACTCCTGCATGCGCCCGACTGGGATCGTCACTCTGTTGAGAGACAAGAGCCACTCCAGCGCCTGGGGCAGAGGCCAAGGAGCCATCCCCAGCACCCGGGCCATCTTTGCTCCAATGGAGCCTCGCTGGCTGCGGGAGGGGAAGAGAGAGACAGAGAGAAAGGAGAGGGGGAGGGGTGGAGAAGCAGATGGGCGCTTCTCCTGTGTGCCCTGGCCGGGAATCGAACCCGGGACTTCTGCACGCCAGGCCGACGCTCTACCACTGAGCCAACTGGCCAGGGCCGCAAAGTAAAACTTTTATTCTCTAAGATATGGAGGTTTTTCTATGCAAAAGAGTTTTGGATTTTCTAGGGACAGACCCCAGGAAGGTCTGGGGAACTGTAGGAGCGCTGGGAGGAGGAAAGATGCAAGAAAGGGCTGTGCAGGGAGTGCAGACCCAGGAAACAAGGCGGGGTTTTCAGCAGGGAGAAGGCTGTTTGTCCCAGGCTCCCTTTAACTGACAGGTGGACTTTCTGAAAAACAGCAGCTAATCTAACTCCCTGTTGTGCCCAAGACCTTACCCACCACACTGCAGGATGTCCCTCCTATGGAAACTCAACTTCCTCTGTAGGCCTTCCCAGATGGGACCCCAGTTGAAGTGAATATTTATTTCTTATTCTTTACTAAGCATTATGCATAGTATGCACTATGTTTGCATCTCATATCACAATTATTCAGTCATTCAGCAAACATACATTGTATGATCTGCGTACCAAGCTCTATCTAGGCATTTAGCACAGTGTCAAAATCTGAATGTATCTATCTAGTCCCAATAATATGTCTTTTCAATAAGATTGTCAGCTCCTTGAAGGCAGAGGTCATCTCTGTTTACCGATGTATACTCACACTGTCTAGCATAATGCGTTCAATTTAGTCCTCAGTAAATATGTGGCAAAGTGAATGAAAGTAAACAGAGGTAAAGTATTAAGATGAGTCTTAGGTAATGATTTCTTTTTTTTTTTTTAAGAGTTTTTTTAAAATTTATTCATTATAGAGAAGGGAGAGAGAGTGAGAGAGAGAGAGAGAGAGAAGGGGGGAGGAGCAAGAAGCATCAACTCCCATATGTGCCTTGACCAGGCAAGCAATGGTGATGATTTCAACTGGTGGTGATTCCAGGCAGAGAAAATGGACTAAACAAAACCACCTAGTGAGAAAATGTGTGGTCTGCTCTAACTACAGTAAAAGCTCCTTTTCTCTAGAGCTAAGGGAGTAGCGGTGACAATGTAAAAACAGGAGGTTGAGACCATAGTGTGGAAAGCCTTGACTGTCCAAGTGAAAGTTTTGTACTTAATTCTTTAGTCAATGGGGAGCCATTGAGGGTTCTTCAGCAGCTCTGAGAAGTAATCAAAGTTGTGACTTAGAAAGCATCGTTTGGCCTGACTAGGCAGTGGCACAGTGGATAGAGCATCGGACTGGGATGCAGAGGACCTGGGTTCGAGACCCCGAGGTCGCCAGCTTGAGCGCGGGCTCATCTGGTTTGAGCAAAAGCCCACCAGCTTGAACCCAAGGTCGCTGGCTCCAGCAAGGGGTTACTCGGTCTGCTGAAGGCCTGCAGTCAAGGCACATATGAGAAAGCAGTCAATGAAGAACTAAGGTGTTGCAACGCGCAATGAAAAACTAATGATTGATGCTTCTCATCTCTCTCCATTCCTGTCTGTCTGTCCCTGTCTATCCCTCTCTCTGACTCACTCTCTGTCTCTGTAAAAAATAAATAAATAAATAAAAATTAATAAAAAAGAAAGCATCGTTTGGCCATGCTTTGTAGGAGTGTTAGAGGAAACGGCTGAGAGAGAAGTAGCCCAGTAATCACACTCATTATGATAACTCAGCTAAACAAAGAGGGTAAAGGTAAAATCTTCAATTAGAGTGTTTGTAAGAAGAAATGGAAAGCTATACAAAGACACAACAAGAGACCCTGCTAAAATACAGGTCTTAGCAGCAAAGTGCATGCTGGAATTAGGTGTGAGAAGGCATAAGAAAGGGGGGGGGGTTAGTTCTGGGAATCAGGCCAGTGGATGGAAAAAATGTGGTGCCATTAAAATAAAAAACCCAACAGTGGTAGGTGCTAGTTTATTTAGGAAATAAGTGGAAGATGGTAAAGCACAGGGCTTTCTTTTGTTCATATTATTTATGAATTTAAGGATGAAGATACTTGGATAGCCTATAGATGGGGGAAAAGAGAGATTCTTAGGATGCAGGGAGAAAAGAAGTTGCAATCTTTTTTTTTTTTTTTAAAGATTTTATTTATTTATTTTAGAGAGAGGAGAGAGAGAGAGAGAGAGAAAGAGAGAGAGAGAAGGGGCGGAGAGAAGCCTCAAGTCGTAGTTGCTTCCTGTATGTACCTTGCCCGGGAGGCCCAGGGTTTCAAATCAGGAACCTCAGTGTTCCAGGTCAACGCTTTATCTACGCTTTATCTACTGCGCCACCACAGGTTGGCCCGGAGTTGCAGTCTTAGAGAAGGCCGGAGCAGGGAACTCAAGATCATAAAAGGAAGCAATAGGCCTGGCAAGAAACACTACTGCTTCAGCTCCTGGAATAGAAGTAAAAAAAAAAAAAAGATAAAGACAGTAGATAAAGTGTCAACCCAGAATGCTGAGGTCTCCAGTTCGAAACTCTGAGCTTTCCTGGTTGAGGCTCATATGGGAGTTGGTGCCTCCTGCTCCCCCCCCCTCTAAAATGAATAAATAAAATCTTTTAAAAAGAGCAGACTCGCCTGACCTGTGGTGGTGCAGTGGATAAAGCGTCGACCTGCAAATGCTGAGGTCGCCGGTTCGAAACCCTGGGCTTGCCTGGTCAAGGCACATATGGGAGTTGATGCTTCCAGCTCCTCCCCCCTTCTCTCTCTTTGTCTCTCCTCTCTCTCTCTCCCTCTTCTCTCTAAAATAAATAAATTAAAAAAAAAATTAAAAAAAAAAATTTAAAAAGAGCAGACTCAAAAAAAAAAAAAAAGATAAAGCGTCGACCTGGAATGCTGAGGTCGCTGGTTCAAAACCCTGGGCTTGCCTGGTCAAGGCACATATGGGAGATGATGCTTCCTGCTCCTCCCTCCCCCTTCTCTCTCTCTCTCTCTCTCTCTCTCTCTCTCCTTTCTAAAAATTAATAAAAGAAACATTTTTTTTAAAAAAGGAGAGTGTTGGGCCTGACCTGTGGTGGCGCAGTGGGATAAAGCGTCGACCTGGATCACTGAGGTTGCCGGTTCGAAACCCTGGGCTTGCCTGGTCAAGGCACATATGGGAGTTGATGCTTCCTGCTCCTCCCCCTTCTCTCTCTCTCCCCTCTCTCTAAAAATCAATTAAAAAATCAATAAATAAAAAAGGAGAGTGTTGGGCAGATAAAATATATTATGCTCACTTTGTTAAAGATGGCGCTGCCCACATGGAAGCCTGTTGTCCAGGTGATATTAATGTGTGTTGGGGGCGGGCTGTGGGCAGGCAGGATCCTTGTAGCCTGGGGCTTGGTTTTAGGACTAAGCCTTTCCCACCCTTTTTGATGTGGGGTGGTACAAATCATCATGCCTCAGATAAGTGACTTTGTATTAGAGCAGGGGTTTCCAAACTTTTTACACAGGGGGCCAGTTCACTGTCCCTCAGACCGTTGAAGGGCCGGACTATAAAAAAACTATGAACAAATCCCTATGCACACTACACATATCTTATTTTAAAGTAAAAAAACAAAATGGGAAAAAATACAATATTTAAAATAGAGAACAAGTAAATTTAAATCAACCAACTGACCAGTATTTCAATGGGAACTATGCTCCTCTCACTGACCACCAATGAAAGAGGTGCCCCTTCTGGGTGTGCAGCGGGGGCCGGATAAATGGCCTCAGGGGGCCGCATGTGGCCCGCGGGCCGTAGTTTGGGGACCCCTGTCTTAGAGACTTCCCTATTTTGTATATTGGATTAAAGGTTTGGATTTCTACACTATAAAATGGGGCAGAACAGGAGCTTACTCTCTTGGTTCCTGAGATTATCATTAGAGGAGAGGGCAGAGAGGAGAGCAGAAAACGGCCACATGGAGGAAGCCAGGAGAAGCAGCCAAGATGGCAGAGTGTTGAGTGAGAAGCCAGTTTGTGCAGAGTTTGTGCAGAGAGAAGGAAAGAGATGGGGAACAGAGGTGAATAAGTCTGGGGAGCTAGAAACCTTTGATTCTAGGAAACTCGGATAAGTCAGTAGCTTTGTGAGCACTGAATGAGTGGGTTTTGGAGCCCAGTGTGTGTTTTTTACTTGCCTGCCAGGTGCAAGCTAGGATTAAAGATGATGGCCCACTAGTTTTTGGCTCCGTTGTTTCTTTTTTTTTTTTTTTTTTTTTTGCATTTTTCTGAAGCTGGAAACAGGGAGAGACAGTCAGACAGACTCCCGCATGCGCCCGACCGGGATCCACCCGGCACGCCCACCAGGGGCGACGCTCTGCTCACCAGGGGGCGATGCTCTGCCCATCCTGGGCATTGCCATGTTGCGACCAGAGCCACTCTAGCGCCTGAGGCAGAGGCCACAGAGCCATCCCCAGCGCCTGGGCCATCTTTGCTCCAATGGAGCCTTGGCTGTGGGAGGGGAAGAGAGAGACAGAGAGGAAGGCGTGGCGGAGGGGTGGAGAAGCAAATGGGCGCTTCTCCTGTGTGCCCTGGCCAGGAATCGAACCCGGGTCCTCCGCACGCTAGGCCGATGCTCTACCGCTGACCGTTGTTTCTTTACTGACTGTCCGAATCCAATGCGAATCTGCATGGGCCAGGTGGCTGTGATGGTGGCCACAGCCACTGGCTTTACAGAGAGGAAAGGTAGAGAATGGCTCAGATTGTGAAGAAGGAAGTAGAGGAAGCTTTCATTGCAAAAACATGATGTCAAGGTTATCTGAGGATGAAGGGGCCAGGGTGCAGACAGAGGATTTGAAGAAAGTAGACCTAAAAGAAAAAAACGTGATTGCCACTGAGCAGTGAGGACCACCCTGAGGTGGGGCGGTTGGAGAGCATGGGGTTCTGTGAGCCCAGACAGGACTTCTTTACCAACACTGATGTGAGGAAATGGAGACAGGGCTACTGTCAAAATAGATAAACGTTGTGAGGTAAGGATGGTAGGCCACAGGGTGAGAACTTCTAGGATGATCCTGGGGCAAATAAAGTGACAATGCTCAGAGGGATGACAGTCCAGGAGAGCTGGGAGAGGTAGATGGATAAGAAACCATGAGGAGATACAGGGCAGGCTCAGCAGGGCTGAAGGAGATGGAAAAGGTGTTCGGTCTCAGAGCTTGGAACAGCAATGTCACACCTTCCTTGTCTCTGTGCCTTTGCTTGTGTTGCTACCATGGCTCAGAAACCCAACCAGTTCGTCCCAATACAAATTTCCCCATTCAGCGACTATGCCATCAACTTTCCCCCAGTACTCAAATCTTCAACAGCCTTACTTTCTTCCATATGTGTACAGTTCGGGCCATACACCTGGGCACTAAAGTCGAGTCTGATCCTATAGGTTTTACTGTATGTTGGGCAGATAAAATATATTATGCTCACTTTGTTAAAGATGGCACTGCCCACATAGAAGCCATTGTCCAGGTGATATTAATGTGTGTTGGGGGCGGGCTGTGGGCAGGCAGGATCCTTGTAGCCTGGGGCTTGGTTTTAGGACTAAGCCTTTCCCATCCTTTTTGATGTGGGGTGGTACAATCCAGTTATGCCTCAGATAAGTGACTTTGTATCAGAGACTTCCTTATTTTGTATATTGGATTAGAGGTTTTGATTTCTACACTATAAAATGGGGGCAGAACGTGAGCTTGCTTTCTTGGTTCCTGAGATTATCATTAGAGGAGAGAGCAGAGAGGAGAGCAGAGAAAGGCCACGTGAAGGAGGCCAGGAGAAGCAGCCAAGATGGCGGAGTGTTGAGTGAGAAGCTAGTTTGTGCAGAGTTTGTGCAGAGAGAAGGAAGAAGATGGGGAACAGAGGTGAATAAATCTGGTGAGCTAGAAACCTTTGATTCTAGGAAACTCGGATAAGTCAGTAGCTTTGTGAGCACTGAATGAGTGGGTTTTGGAGCCCAGTGTGTGTTTTTACTTGCCCACCGGGTGCAAGCTAGGATTAAAGATGATGGCCCACCAGTTTTTGGCTCCGTTGTTTCTTTACCGACTGTCCGAATCCAATGCAAACCTGCATGGGCCAGGCTGCTGTGATAGTGGCCGTGGCTACTGGCCTTACACTGTATGTTCATCACATCTGTCTGACTTTATTAAAAGCTTCTGGGCAGCAGAGATCTGGCCCGATATGCAGCCTGCAACCCTGCCTCTTTAGCACAGAGCTAGGGCAAAGGCTGCCCTCCATAACTGCGTGGTGACTGAGTGGAAGAAAGGAGACCAGTTAGAGAGGGCAAGTGAGAAAAATGGAGAAGCGGGGACTTGATGTAAATCCAGAAGCCATGGCCAGAGCCACCATCACAGCAGCCCAGCCCATGCCCATGCAGGTTCGCATTGGATTCGGACAGTCGGTAAAGAAACAACGGAGCCACAAACTGGTGGGCCATAGTCTTTAATTCTAGTTTGCACCCGGCGGGCAAGTAAAAATACACACTGGGCTCCAAAACCCAGTCATATTCAGTGCTCACAAAGCTACTGACTTATCTGAGTTTCCTAGAATCAAAGGTTTCTAGCTCACCAGACTTATTCACCTCTGTTCCCCATCTCCTTCCTTATCCCAGATACAAACTCTGTACAAACTGGCATCTCACTCAGCACTCCGCCATCTTGGCTGCTTTTCCTGGCCTTCTCCACGTGGCCTCCTCCCACTGCTGGCTCTATTCTCTCTGCTCTCTCATGCTAACCTCAGGAACCAAGAGCCGAGTCCCGTTCTGCCTCCCTTTTATAGTGTAGAAATCCAAACCCTTAATCCAATATACATAATAGGGAAGTCTCTAATACAAAGTCACTTCTCTGAGGCATGATAGGATTGTACCACCTCACACAAAAAAAAGGGTGGGAAAGGCTTAATCCCAAAACCAAGCCTCAGGCTACAACAATTCTCAACACACATTAATATCACCTGGGCAATGGCCTCACGTGGGCAGCGCCTATTTTTAACAAAGTGAGCATAATACATTTTATCTGCCCAACACTTGATAATTCTCAAACTGGACAAACAGCTCCAAACAGAAGCTAACTGTACTCCATGCTCCTTCCCCACCTCCCAGCATCTGCTTGGACCTCCTCCTCCCAAATTCTTCCTTCTTCAATCTTCTCTGCCTTCCTACTTCAAACAATTGGAACTTCCCATAGATGGGAGAAAATATGCCACACGAGACAATTAGAATCCTAGAAATTCACTTGTAGAAAGGATCATAAAAGATAATTTGGTCTGTATTTATCATTTTGCACAGCAGGAAGCTTAAAAGAGAACCCAAACTGCCCTGGCCAGATAGCTGGTTAGTTAGAACATCAACCTGAAGAGCAGAGGTTGCTGGTTTGATCCCTGGTCAGGGCACATAAAGGAGCAGATCAATGCTCCTGTCTCTCTTTCCCTCTCTCATTTTCCCTCTCTCTACAGCTAACAAAATCAGCATTTAAAAAAGGGAAAGAAAGAAGAGAAAACCCAAACAGGAGCAAAGAAGTGCAGTAACTTGTTCAAATTCACACTGCTGGCCAGAGCCAAGATAAGAAATTAGACCTTCCAACTAGTCTGGGCCAGATAACTCAGCTGGTTAGAGCTTTGTCCTGAAACACAGAGGCTGATGGTTCTATCCCTGCTCAGGGCACATATAGGAACAGATTGATGTTCCTGTTTCTCTCTCTCCCCGTTTCTCTCTTGCTAAAATTAATAAATCAAAATTAAAAAGTAAAAGAGAAATCAGATGTCTCAACTCTTAAACTTTTCTTTTTTCTCTCTTTTTTTTTTGTGTGTGACAGAGACAGAGAGAGACAGACAGAAGGACAGATAGGGACAGATAAGAAGGGAGAGAGATGAGAAGCATCAATTCTTTGCTGTGGCACCTTAGTTGTTCATTGATTGCTTTCTCATATGTGCCTTGACTGGGGAGCTACAGCAGACCGAGTGACCCCTTGCTCAAGCCAGTCACCTTGGGCTCAAGCTGGTCAACCTTGCTCAAACCAGTTGAGCCTGCTCTCAAGCTGGCGACCTCGGGGTTTTGAACCCGGGTCCTCCATGTGCCAGTGGTACTCTATCCACTGTGCCACTTCCTGGTCAGGCCTTTTCTTGACATTATATTGCATAGTATGAAAGTAAGCAATTTTCCTATCCATCTTTTTTCTATCTTATTAAAGTTCTTTAAATTTTTTATTTAGAAAACTAAATTTAATGGTGTGACATTGATAATAAAAGTTCATAGCTTTAGTAAATATTTCCACAGCATTTGAACTGTTGTGTTGTGTGTCCATCACCCAGAGTCAAATCATTTTCCATTACTGTATATTTTTTTATTTTTTTTTATTTTTTTTTATTTACTGATTTTAGAGAGAGAAGGAGAGAAGGTGAGAGGGGGAGCAGGAAGCATCAGCTCATAGTTGCTTTTTTTTTTTTTTTTTTTTTTTACAGAGGCAGAGATAGACAGGGACAGACAGACAGGAACGGAGAGAGATGAGAAGCATCAATCATCAGTTTCTCGTTGTGCGCGTTGCGACTTCTTAGTTGTTCATTGATTGCCTTCTCACATGTGCCTTGACCGTGGGCCTTCAGCAGACCGAGTAACCCCCTGCTGGAGCCAGGGACCTTGGGTCCAAGCTGGTGAGCTCTTTGCTCAAGCCAGATGAGCCCGCGCTCAAGCTGGCGACCTCGGGGTCTCGAACCTGGGTCCTTCCGCATCCCAGTCCGACGCTCTATCCACTGCGCCACCACCTGGTCAGGCCCATTACTGTATATTTGTCCCTCTTTACTCCCCTTCCCCCAAACCCCTTCCTTTTCTAGCCATCTTAACCCCAAATTCTAATGCATCTCTGAAGACCTTTGAAACTTTTCTACCTAATGTTCCTTCACTAATTAAAGTAGTTTATGAAAGATTATCATGTCAAAAAGGGATTGGAGAGCCTGACCAGGTGGTGGTGCAGTGGATAGAGCATCAGACTGGGATGCAGAGGCCCCAGGTTTGAGACCCTGAGGTCGCCAGCTTGAGCACGGGCTCATCTGGTTTGAGCAAAAGCCCACCAGCTTGAACCCAAGGTCGCTGGCTCCAGCAAGGGGTTGCTCGGTCTGCTGAAGGCCCACGGTCAAGGCACATATGAGAAAGCAATCAATGAACAACTAAAGTGTTGCAAGGCTCAATGAAAAATTAACGATTGATGCTTCTCATCTCTCTCCGTTTCCTGTCTGTCTGTCCCTGTCTATCCCTCTCTCTGACTCTCTGTCTCTGTAAAAAAAAAAAATAAATAAATAAAAAGGGATTGGAGAAAGTGTGCTAATTTACTGAGTACATACTAAGGGACGAGCACTGTGCTGGGAATTTACATATTTTATCTGTTATTCCTCCTACCATGACTATGAGATAGTTCTTACTGTCTCACAAATGAAACTAAACAAAAAAAAAATTATTAAGGTTCTTACCTAAACCTATCCAATTAAGTGGTCTGAGAGAGATTTGACCCATATCTGGTGGATAAGCCCATTATCTTTCGATTAAACTTATTAAACCAGGTCTATTTTCTCATCAACTCTCCCATCAAGTGAGAAATGATTCAGGGTTCTGAGTGGAAAAAGCTAATGGTAGAATAAAAGCATTCCAGGTGCGTGGACTTCTCTCTGATGCACACGGAGAACAGGCGGTTCAAGGTGAGGTCCACTTCTCCTGGCACAACAGGCTCTCTCCTTCAGAGAAAGAAAATAATGTAATCACCTCACTGTTCTTGGGAATGAGACAGAGATATTCTACCTTCAAAGGATTGGCTATTTTATTTTTCAAATTACCCCTCTCTCATCATCCAAGAAAAGGGAAGCGTCTGAAACCCTGCCTGCTTTGCAATTCTGTTCCCATTTGATCTTACTCCAGAGTGTCTACTTTGTCACCATGGAGACTTGATCAAACTCATGCTCATGCACTGAATTTTGCAATCTGTTATTGACAGGCTGATATCCTTTCTTAGGCCAAAGAACAGCACGTTGTTTTTTTTTTTTCTTTTGAAACTGAGAGTAAGTTTATTAAAGGATGGGCCAGGGAGGCAAAGGGCGGGCCCCTGATCAGGGGGTGAGTCCGGGACAAACTGCCACTGCCCACGGCTGCCCCGGGTGCAGGTCTCGTTCGGACCCTTAGAGCTTAGGATAGAAGAAGCAAAGTGCACTCTTGAGGAAATGGGGGTGTGGGCGTGCTCAATGAAGAGTGCACAAAAACAGAGAGTTCTTAAGTGAATTCTTCTAAGGAAACAGCAGTGGACAAGTTGTTTAACCCTCCAGTCTGGGACATGGCACTTTGGTAACATACAAGATTAAAATGGTTGGCCTTGGCCAGTTTGCTCAGCGGTAGAGTGTCGGCTGGGTATGTGGAAGTTCAGGGTTTGATTCCCGGCCAGGGCACACTGGAGAAGTACCCGTCTGCTTCTCCACCCCTCCCCCTCTCCTTCCTCTCTGTCTCTCTCTTCCCCTCCTGCAGCCAAGGCTCCATTGGAGCAAAGTTGGCCTGGGTGCTGAGGACGGCTCCATGGTCTTGGCCTCAGGCGCTAGAATGGTAATGCTGCAACAGAGCATTACCCCCTGGTGGGCATGCGGAGTGGATCTCGGTAGGTCACATGCGAGAGTCTGCACCCCCCCTGCCCCCTTGCTTCTTACTTTGAAAAAATACAAAACAACAACAACAAAAAACCAAAAAAAAAAAAAAAGATTAAAATGGTTATTGTTTATAGAACATAACTGGAGATGTTTGAAGAAGACTTTCACACCAGGTGTGTTAACTATTTCACTGCTTGTCAGACTTCACGTCACTCAACAAATATTTATTGAGCCAGGTAAATATCTTGAATCTCGACTGTGGTGTATGAAGATGATTAAGACATGGACTTTGACCCCAAAATTTGCCCAGGGACACAAAGAGATAAACAAACTCTAGTACAGGATAATGTCATATGTGCTACAACAGAGCCACGTGGGGATGTGTGTGCAGGGATCTAGAGGGAGGAACAACTAAGCCTTCTCAAATGAAGGTAGAGAAAACAAAGAGAGGACATTAGAAAAGGCTTCTCAGATGAGGTATCATTGGCGTTTGGTCTAAAGGGTGGATTCATGGGAATTCAATTAGCAAAGGAGGAGAGATGAAAAGAAAACAGCACCCAACAAAGGCCTGGAAGTAGGGCGGGTAGTTAAGAAACAATGATCTAATGGGATTAGTATGTAGAACCTGCTGTTTGTAGGGACTGCAGGCAGGGGGGATGGAAAACTAACCTGGGGAAACAGGAAGTCACGTCTCCAGGTGCCACTTCTATGCATGTTTACTCCACCTCGTAGTGGTGGGGAGGGGTACGTTATAAGCAGAGATCAGAATATGAGTAGTTTTATTAGGGCTTTGGATTTCAAACTAGGAATAATGAGGAATCTTGGCTTTTGAGCCTGGGAGGGACATGATCAGATCTGGGTTCTAAAAAGTTCCTTTTCAGGCCCTGGTTGGTTAGCTCAGCCAGTGACGAGTGTTGTCCTGAAACAACAACGTCGTGAATTTGATCCCGGGTTAGGGCACACACGGGCAGCCACCAATGAATGCACGACTGAGTGGAACAACAAATGAAAGTTTTCCTTCGCCCTCTCTTCCTTCCTCTCTCTGCTTCTCTAAAAATCAATAAAATTAAGGCCTGGCCGGTAGCTCAGTTGGTTGGAGTGTCGTCCCAGAGCGCCGAGGTTGCCGGTTTGATCTGATCAGGGCACATACAATAACAGCTTGATGTTTCCATCTCTCTCTCTCTCTCTCTCCCCCTCTCTCCTTCTCTCGTTGAAATTGATAATAATAATAAAAAAAAAATTAAAAAAAGAAAAGTTCATTTTCCTTAGGGTATGAAGAAGGGACTTATTGCAGGATTGAGAGGTCCAGACACAAAGAGACGCAGAGATGCCGATCTTGAAGTTTGTGTGATCATCCAGGTAAGCAGACTAGACCGAAGCAGAGGGCGGCAGGGAAGAGCAATGCGAGGGGGAAATGAGAGAGACAGAATTAGATTAGAGTTGATTAAGATAGTATTTTAGGTGTGGGTGGCAGATCAAGCTAAGTCCTAGGCCATGGGAATGCTTCCCAGAAGACACACACGACCGTTCTGCTTGGCCAGGACTTGGTCATGTGGCCGCGCCGAAAGGCTGGAGGCTGGGAAGTGTTGTCTTTTCTTCTGGGCAGCCACACAATCAGCTGAAAATAGGTGTGGACCTATACTGGGAGACAGCAGCAATTTCCACCACTCATACCTGTTATACTGTTTTAGTGTTCTTTTTACCATTCTCCTCGCTGAGGGTGTGAGCTCGTTAAGGGAAGGATCTGTTCTTATTATTGTTTCTTTGAGGAGCCACTGAGCCACTTCACCCGCAGGTGTTGTAAAGTACCAAAAGCTACAGAATTAATATTAATATTTTGGGAGGCTTGAGAAACATTTTGTTGATTTGGGTTAAGGTGTGCAGAGAAATTGTGAGAATAGTCTCTGTACTGTGTGATTGGCATAGTCAGGATGGCCCTTGGCATTGTATTGTAAATGTAAAGGGGAGGAAAACATGGATCCCCAGACATTCCACCATGCCTGTGGGGAAAGGGGTGAATGGTTAGTCAGGTACAGGGAGAGAAAAGCCAAAATAAACCTTTTCTCATAGCAATGAGCCATTTGCGGGCATTTGTCCCCACAGAAACTACCTCTCCTATGTAAATGCGTGTGGTATGTGTGACTCTGGACAGAGAGATGGCGGATAAACACTAGAAAATATAGGAATGCCTTTTAATATGTAAAGAGACATCTTTCTACCATTGTGTTGGCTTATAAACTTTGTTTTCCCCAAAAGGATGTATGGCTTGCAAATTGAACGTGGTCCTATCATGTTAAAGGACATATGACTATAACCAATAATGGTAAGGGGCTCCTAATTGCAATTTTTGCTTCTGTACTTCCCACTTACAAAACTATAAAAACTAAGTAGAACAAAGGGCTAGCGTGCACTCTCCCTCAGACAACTGTAGGAGTTTGCCGCCGCTTGGCCAAGCTAGACAATAAAGCTTTGATGTGTAACCTACGGACCTTGTTCCTGTCTTCAATGTTTCGGGTCCCTCTGAATTAGGCTTAACATTCTGGAACCAAAGTGCTCCTGATACACAGCAGATACTCAGTAGACATTGAAATGAAACAAGTTCCACTTCTCACAAAGGCATCTTCATCTCTTCGAGCATGATGCCAGCCAGTTCCTGCGCCTTTTGCACGCTCACAGCTGCTCCCGTCAAACTCCTGCCATTCCTTCTTGGATTAGCAGGATGTGGGCCATAAAGCAGTCACTACTCAGAAGGTGAAAACTTTTATTTCCATTATAGAAAGTGGGTACTTACATTTTTATTTATTTATTTTTTGTCTTTTGTTTTTAAAATTCATTTTAGAGAGGAGAGAGAAAGAGAGAGAGAGAGAGAGAGAGAGAGAAGAAGAAGAGCAGGAAGGAAGCATCAACTCCCATATGTGCCTTGACCAGGCAAGCCCAAGGCTTTAAACTGATGACTTCAGTGTTCCAAGTTGACGCTTTATCCACTGCGCCACCGCAGGTCAACACTAAAACTTACATTTTTTGTTTGTTTGTTTGTTTCTGAAGTTGGAAACGGGGAGGCAGTCAGACAGACTCCCGCATGCGCCCAACCGGGATCCACCGGGCATGCCCACCAGAGGGCAATGCTCTGCCCATCTGGGGCATTGCTCTGTTGCAACCAGAGCCATTCTAGCACCTGAGGCAGAGGCCATAGAGCCACCCCCAGTGCCTGGGCCACCTTTGCTCCAATGGAGCCTTGGCTGCGGGAGAGGAAGAGAGAGACAGAGGAAGGAGAGGGAGAGGGGTGGAGAAGCAGATGGGTGCTTCTCCTATGTGCCCTGGGAGGGAATCGAACCCGGGACTCCTGCACGCCAGGCCAACGCTCTACCACTGAGCCAACCGGCCAGGGCCTAAAACTTACATTTTTAAAAATTAAAATTTTACCAGAACTGCCAAAAATAGAAAGGATAAATAAAAAATAAAGCAAAAACTCAAGGCAATATTGTCATTTTGGTGATTTCTTTAGTGTCCAGTTATATATATTGAATTTATTGGGATGACATTAATCAACTATAACCAGTTTTTTTTTTTTTAATTTTAGCCAGAAAGATGGAGAAGATGAAAAAATGATAGAAGGATAGAAAAAGCAGATTGACTGGAAATGTACTAAAGAAGAGGAAGAAATGAATAGTGATGTTGAGTCTGGAAGCTGGAAGAATTGTGCAGCAGTGGCAGAAACAGAAAAAGGCCAAAGCTGGGATGTGTGTGAGGAGATGGGGGATGGAGTGTGATTTTGTGGCAAAGACATGGCAAAATTAATCCTTATGTGTGCTAAATTGTTATCCTTTTTCGGAAAGTAAACATGTCTAAGTGACCGTACTGAAAATGTGGCAATGAGTTAGTCAGTAGTTGAAGAATTTCTACAAAATGAAGTGAAAAGCATTTATATATTTTAATACAAAATAATAAAGTTTAGATACCCACTTAGATCCAAATTATTCCTAATCGTGTTATTACTCATATAAAGGGACAGTAATTTAAATGTTAGTAGTCAATTTAGTGAATTTTTCATTTCTCAAAGTGGATGTTCAATTTCACCTTGATGTGATCAGTGTCACACCAGGAAATGATGAAATTGGAAAGTGGTGAGAAAAAGAAAAAAAAAAAGAAAAATACAACAACCCCCTTTCTCCGAAAAAAGGCAAAGTGGTGGGAGCACGATTCAAACTTCTTTCAGGTTTTAGGAAGAAAATAGTTGAGGAAAAACTCCTTATTCCTAAACTCTAAACTTTAAATCTGCCCATCTACATGGAGCAGATCAATCAGATGGACAAACAACTACAGCTTTGACTCTCCCCAGTTTTTGTTATACTTATGTATCTTTTTTTAAATTAAAACAAACAACAAATTATGGTGTTGACCAGTTGCTTGCATTTTTGAATAGATAATTGGAACTGTTATATACAGAGACACAAAGCATATAGCCCCTTCTCTTGATCTTCTGGAAATAGAGAGATTCAGATCTAAACATTACTCTCTCCCCATAACTCCATAGATAGTGGTAATGTTTTCTAGAATGTATTTGAATTTCACCAAATATATTTTTTATGGCTTTTCTCCCCTCCAACATTTAATAACAATTCTCTTTACTGACAGATGTTTGAAAGATTGGAATTAATCCTCACCTTAATTTTTACCATCTTCCAGAGTGTGCCCAAAGACCAAAGTGCAATATATTAATAAGAAAACAAATAGTTGTCACCCCTGTTTATCTTTGGGAGTACTGGTTATTGAGTCTTGATTCAAAAAGGGAGAGAATGGGTTTTTTTGAAGTTGAAGGAACCAAGGAAAGCTATAGCCCAGAACTATAGGGCTCTCAAGTGAATGGTGTGGACCAGATAACCAAAGAGGTCATTTCAATAAAGTATGTCATGTGCTCTGGGTACCTAGATGATGGAGGCCACAATTGGGACATTCTGCCTCTCCCTAGGGGAACAAAGAAAGAGATGCCAGGTTCTCTTTCACATTCACAATGTGGGAGAAGCCAACCATCAAAAGTAAGAACAGTAATAGGCTGTTCTTCTGAAGCCGGATCCTATCTTTCTACCCATCCATATCACATAAAGGCATCTGGAATTCAACTAAAAAAATGTGACTTTTAAAAAAAATTTTTCTGAAGTGAGAGGCGGGGAGGCAGTCAGACAGACTCCCGCATGTGCCCCACCGGGATCCACCCAGCATGCCCACCAGGGGGCAATGCTCTGCCCATCTGGGGTGTTGCCCCACTGCAGCAGGGGCCATTTTAGCACCAAAGCCAACTTTGCTCCAATAGAGCCTTGGCTGTGGGAGGAGAAGAGAGAGATAGAGAGGAAGGAGAGGGGGAAAGGTGGAGAAGCAGATGAGTGCTTCTCCTGTGTGCCCTGACCGGGAATTGAACCTGGGACGTGCACACGCCAGGCAGAAGCTCTACCGCTGAGTCAGACGGCCAGGGCTTTTTTTTTTTTTTTTTTAGGAGAAGAGTATTTTTCATCTCTATGGCAATTTGATTCAGATACTCTAGATGCTTTAATTAGTAAAATGCACCTGCCCACACATTTCAAGGACTTCCAAGGCCTCTCCAAGACCATGTACGCAGCTGAGTGCACGGCCTCTGGGTCTGGATTTTCTTAGCTGCATTCATGAGACCAGAAGTTTTCAGACTTCACATTAAAATCACCTGGAGAACTTATGAAAATCCAAATGCCCAGGCCACACCTAGTTCGGTTTAAATCAGAATCTCTGCGTGGGACGAGGCAACAAAGTATACTGTATGTTTTAAACTCTCCAGGTGATTCTAAAACGCAGCCAAGTCGGAGAACCAACTCACTGGTCTCTTTTTGGCAAGCCGTTGATCTAAGTGCTCTACGGTCGGTCGTAGGTTGTGTTTAATCCTCGAGTTAGAAACAATAGAAAGACGTCTGTCGCAGATGTTAACTGACTCACAATCTCATCTCATTTGGGTCGGGGTGTGCATGCATGCCTTCGCAGCGCTCTCCTTGGGTCACTAAGCAGCTGCAGTATTTTTCGGCGAACGCCAGGGGACACCCTCTTCCTCCTCTCTCCACCTGGAACGCCTTCCCATTTCGGATCGCACAAAGAGCCCGGCCTCTTCCCGGGTGACATCACAAAGGGCCGATCCTCCGCCCCTTCGGCGCCACCACGTGTGTCCCCACGCCCGGCCGCCACCGATTTAGTCCCTCGCCGGCGGGTCTGGGCAGCGGAGGAGGGTGGTTGGCAGTGGCTGGAGGCTTCGCTATGGGAAGTTGTTTCTTTGCTCTCTCGCGCCCAGCCCTCCTCCCTGGTTCTCCGCAGCCGCTGTCGGAGGAGAGCACGGGGAGGCGCCGTTGGCTGCCGCGGCTGTCTCTCCCCGCCCGGGTGGCCGCGCCGCTGGGCAGGTGCTGAGCACCCCAAGAGCCCCCGTCGCCGCCTCCCTCCTCTCTTCGGCTGCCCGGCCGCCCGGCTGCCGCAGTGCATATGGGGTGTTGGAGGTAGATGGGCTCCCGGCCGGGGAGGTGGCGGTGGATGCGGCGCTGGGCAGAAGCAGCCGCCGATTCCAGCTGCCGGAGAGCCACGCGCTCCCGGCGTCCCTGCGAGCCCCAGGCTCAGCCATGGGGACCTCTGCGAGCGGCAGCACCGCCCTCGCCTACTGCAGCCGCATCGCTGGAGCCACGATGATCGCGGGCACCCTCCTCCTGGTGAGCGCTCGGGGGGACCGCGGGCGGCGGCCGCGAGCGACCAGACGCCGCTCTCCCGGAGCGGGGCGGGTCCCCAGGATCGGGCTGAGGGGTGCGCGGGGTAGGGCCGGCAGGGTTAGGGGGCTTGCAAGGCAAGGCAACACACCGGAGGGCTCCGGCTGGTCATTTGAGGGAGCCGCGGGGCTCAGCGGGGACTTGCGAACGAAGGCGATTGTTTTCCTTGCAATCGGGCTTCGCTGGAGGAGGCTGTAGAGGGTGGCCACTGGGCTTCCTGCGCGTTTCAGGGCTTTCCCCCTCCTCGCCCCCCTCGGGCCCCCACCGCCCCAGCCAGTAGTCGCTGCTCTCCCTGGGCGGCGTGGGCCCGGGGCCGCGGTGCGGGGCGCCCAGGGCTGGCGGCGACCCGCGCTTTGTTGCAGCTGCAGTGTCATGTCGGGATGCTACCGCAGTGGGAGAGCGGTACCGGTGCGCGCCGGACACTGGGGACCGCCGGGTGCGCCGCGCCTAGCATTCCCCAACCGGGCGCCCAGCCCCTCCCCCACGTCTGCTCCTTGGCTCGGGTGGGTCCCAGTTTCTGCACGCCAAAAAAAGAACCCTTAGACCCACTCTCAGGCGCCTCCCGAACGCCGGCTCTCAGCCAGCCAGAGAGCTGGCACTTGAGTGGGGGAAGGGGGAGAGAGAGCTTCATGAAGGAAGATAAATTTTCTCCAATCTTACCTAGCTCTCCCTTACCTGTGGCAAGGCAGGTGACCCTGCAGGGTGGGGCAGGTTCCTTAAGCACATCAACTGCTTTCAGCTCTAAGGCGTGCCCTATACCTAATCATCCACCACTCACCTGGTGGAGCCTGAAACCACCCTTGACCCAAAACTTATCGCCAACTTCCCCAGATCTCTTCCCCTTCTTTCCAAATGTTGGCAGGTGGGAGAAAATCCCTTTAGATCAAACCCTGGAGCCATTCCCATGCCTCTCTTCTTGTCTCTGCAGGGAAGATGGAGATTCTCAGCTAAAAAACAAAAACAAAAAAACAAGAGCCTAAAGGCAGGCTTGCTGTCTCCTTTCCTGAAAGGGTTTAACGCCTGGCCAGCCAAGATCTGCTTAGATCCCAGGGCAGTGCAGTTGCTATGGCCTGGGAATTCATCCTACAGACACTCTGGTTCCCTGTGGCAGTGTGTGTTTTAAGGGGAAGACAGAGACTAAAGAAAAGTTTGGTGCTGTTAGCATTTATAATGAGGCAAGACCTAGTGTCCTTTCATAGACCCTTCGCAGCCCATTTATAATAATGGCAAAGTCAAGATTGGTATCGGTGAAGTGTGATGGATGGTGAGCAGTAGGTGATCTTTTCAAACCGTGACCCGGGATTGACAGCCTTGGTGTTGAGATAAACCCATCTAAAGCCACATTAGTAATCCTATCAGGGGAGTTAGCTCTATCCTAGAGTTTCCTTTTTCACTTTAGGTCTCCTTTGCCCTACCTCTTGCCTGTCAGCTCCCACCAATACATCTAATTATCATACTTCCCTTAGCACACTCCTAGATCAACTTCCTTGAGTCCATTTATTTCATTTATTTTACCTTTTAACATAAGTGCTTAAAGCAAGGTCTTGATATAATCTAAACGTAGGTTGCTTTAACCAACCAAGAAAGAACCCTATCTCTTTTTCCTAAATCATTAAACTCAGTATGTAAAACTTGTGCCCTGGACTTGTAACAGAAGACTTGAGAATTAAATTTGGCTATCTCTTTAAGAAATGAAATTTGTAGTGGAGCTTAGAAGCAATCTCAAGGTGTTAACTAACAGAGGAGTCCTTAGCCTTCTGCTAACTATAATAGAAAGGCTCTTATTCAATTCATGGAATGGCCTGGAATTGATCCTTTTGTCCCAGAATGTGACTGAGAGGGTATCAGGAATTACTAGGGGCTTCCCATGCCCTAACCCCCAAGCAGGGTGGGGAGGCAATGTTTTTATTTTTTTCCAGCCCCAATCTGAAAGCCCCAGCCCTCGGGACTGGTGTTGTTAAGGTGTAAAATGATAATCTCCTCAAATTGCTCTAAGGATTATATTGACAGACCCCAGGTCCAAGAGCCCAGGTAAACCTGTCAGGTGCTCAGAACACTCACTCCCGGGGGCAGTGGGGAGGTTAATGACCTTACCCAGACCTTGCAGTTAGAATGAAAAATAATGAGCCCAGTAAAATGTCTTATCACTTTTAGTTATGTACCCCTCTTCTTTCAAATATGTCCCTTATTGTGTGGCACTATTTCTTATATTTTTGACACTTTCTTGTCATGACAGGCTAACTGTATGAAAGAGAACTTATTATCAGCTTTAAAAAACCTAGTATATATACTTATAGATAATATATGATATATAACAGTATGATAATATATAAATTACTATGTGTCAGGTGTTTTTATATACGGCATGTTACTTTCAGCATTTCTGTGGAGCAGGTGCTATTCTGTCCATTTCACAGGTGCGAGAATGGAGGCTGGAAAACTCCATTGGTTCGTCCTGGACCACACATCTCACAAGTGACGGCAGTGGGGCTGGACCCCAGGTGCCTGGTTCCTCAGCTCCCGCTGTCCCCCACTCTTGTGCCACACTGACTGTTACACAACTCCAAATTGCTAGATGATGAAATGTAACAACAGAAAAGGCTCACCAGGGGAAAGTTGAGACTGGTGGTTTGATTTGTTGCAGAACGTTAAGGAAAGTTACTGCGAGAGCCTTTGGGAGGAGATGTTCTTGCTGCTTGCACTTCTGTTTTCTGATGAGTTGTGTCTGCGTGATATTGGAAAGTAAACCATAAACTGAAAGACAAAATAATTGTGTGTATCAGGCCAAAACTCTGCAGAGAAGGTAAATGAGACCTTTAGGTTTGTGCCAGTGTTAAGGAATGCCCTAAAAGGGCTTGTCTAGTGTGATATAACACCCTCAGAGATGGTTTTTGCTCTCAGGGAACTTGCTTTTACAGGACAGGTAGAATGTTGGCATCGGGGCCATCAGAAGAGAAGAGAAGAGAAGAGAGCTATAATTGACAAGGAAATGAGGCCTGAAATTTTGAAAGCTACTCTTGTGCATGCATTAAGAATTCCAAATAGATGGACATTGGTGGTAAGAGCCTGCCCAGCTTTGTGCCAGCCTAGAAAGCACCAAGTATTAGTGTTTGTCACTGGCATTGTGACTAGACAGCTAGTTTAATGCCACCTCCTAACCTTTGCTTATTAAAATTAATTAGCAATATCTTGGCACTTGACTTTGGCTGTTTGATTAGGTGGCATAGAGCGGTCTGGTGGGGGCTGAAATCCTGAATGGGCTTGGTGGCAGGGTCAGGTAGAACTTGGAATTAGAGCTGACACTGTATAAGATTTTCTCCCTGTTTATACTTGAACCGCAGAGTCCTAGAGCGGGAAAGCTGGAAGGGAACCCTGGAGGAAAGGGAGAGAAACAACAACAGCCTAGATTGGGGAAGCAATTTGTTTTTATGCTAATAAACCCACAATGAACAACCCAGGGGCCTGACCTGTGGTGGTGCAGTGGACTAAAGCGTCAACCTGGAATGATGAGGTCGCTGGTTCAAAACCCTGCACTTATCTGGTCAAGGCACATATGGGAGTTGATGCTTCCTGCTCCTCCTCCCTTTCTCTCTCTCTCCTCTCTAAAATGAATGAATAAATAAATAAATTAAAAAAAAAAAAAAAAGAACAACCCAGGGATGAATTAGGGGTTAGCTCTTGCCCGCAGGTGTAATTTATATGCTGTATAGAATGTACGTGGCCATCAGTCCTGCTGGTTGGGTTTCATAAGAAATCAGCAGATGAATGTACTAAAAGCAATACACAAAACGTGAGCGATGTTAAAAACTTGAAGTAAATTTGGCTGTTTGAGAGTCAGAGGAAGAAAAATCTGCCAAGTTTTGGAATGACATACATTAGCTTTGGCAGGGCCAGCGACCCAAGAGTCAGCAGAATGGGTAACGCCTGTACTGGAATACAGGACTTCTGACTTACCCCATGAATCTCCTATCCTTGTCCAGAGGTGTAGAATGCGATCAAGCTTCCTTTTCTATCTGAACTGTTTCTAATCTAAAGGGCTTTGGATGAATCCCTTAGGCCCAGTCCTAAAGGAGAAAACACACCCCCAGTGTAAATAAAATATATAAGCAAAATAAATAATAAGAAAAGAAAATCCTTGTAATGGAATGTATACTAACTTAACTTGAGAAAAAATACTTAGACTAACTAGGCAGAGATCTACAAGTTGGCTAATTTACATATGAGAGTGTGGTTCAATCTGGACAGATTGTATCAAATAGCTGGATTTGGGAGGCACAGTTAATGCCCTATTTTCCAGGATAGTTTGCAGAAGTCCCTTTTCTCTGGGGATGTCGTTATTGGATAGGGACAGATAGGTGTGAGCTGCTAGATAGACTCTAGTACAGGCATGGCCAACATACGGCCCACGGGCCGGATCTGGCCCGCATAATGAGTTTATGCGGCCCGCGATTAAATTTTTAATATTCTCTGCTACTTTAAAATCTCAGCTACTCAGAAGCGGAAGCGTCTTTGATTATTGGAAATTGAGATATTTAAGAAGATAGTGATACGCGGAAAAGAATTCTGCGTGTGACTAATCTAGGGTTAACTCCAATAATTGGTCGAATGGATTTGCGATACTTCTTTATTTTTAAAAAATTCCATTATAAAGATTTACAACTTTTGTACTCGTCTGTACCAATATGAACTGTTTGACGTTTAGCGGCGATGTGAAACACACTTTTTTAGGCGAAGTTTGCCAGTGCGCACCCAAGGTCAAACAATTTGTTGTTTTTATGGTCAAGTGTGCTGAATCAAGTGGCATTGTAGCACAGACAATAGCTGCAGTTGATAACTGAAAACGTGTCCAGGCTGTTTGTAAAACGAAATAATTGTTTTATTTGCGATATAAACCTTTCAAGCTCATTCTATTAATTAAATATTGTTTTGTTTGCGATACAGTTTGGATATTTATATGATATGTAATTATATTTTTATTAAAATAAGGTATATTAAAACATTTTTCACTCACTTACATTTATTCATAAACAAATTACATAATAAAATTGTGTTTACTTAAACGAATCGTTTTTGTATTTAACATTTTTATTTATTTATTTTTTTAGCACATATCCTATTTTTTTTAACTTTTTTTTTTATTCATTTTTTTTTTTAGAGAGGAGGGGGGGAGAGAGAGAGAGAGGAGAGAGAGACAGAGAGAGGAGAGAGACAGAGAGAGAAGGGGGGAGGAGCAGGAAGCATCAACTCCCATATGTGCCTTGACCAGGCAAGCCCAGGGTTCCAAACCGATGACCTCAGCATTTCCAGGTTGACGCTTTATCCACTGCACCACCACAGGTCAGGCCATGTATTTAACATTTTTTAATTTTAATATTTTGTTCTGCTTGTGAAAAAAGTTTTCTTTCTTTCTTTTTTTTTTTTTTTTTGTATTTTTTCTGAAGCTGGAAATGGGGAGAGACAGTCAGACTCCCGCATGCGCCCGACCGGGATCCACCCGGCACGCCCACCAGGGGGCGACGCTCTGCCCCTGGAGGGGGGGGGGTCGCTCTGCCGCGACCAGAGCCACTCTAGCACCTGGGGCAGAGGCCAAGGAGCCATCCCCAGCGCCCGGGCCATCTTTGCTCCAATGGAGCCTTGGCTGCGGGAGGGGAAGAGAGAGACAGAGAGGAAGGAGGAGGGGGTGGAGAAACAAATGAGCGCTTCTCCTGTGTGCCCTGGCCGGGAATTGAACCCGGGTCCCCCGCACGCCAGGCCGACGCTCTACCGCTGAGCCAACCGGCCAGGGCCAAAAAGTTTTCTTTCTAATCTGGCCCGGGGGCAAAAACTGTTGGCCACGCCTGCTCTAGCAGGTGGTCTGTGTGCTTTTCTGCATCGTAGATCAAAAAGGCAGAAACATCGCACTTGAACTTTACAGTGACTCAGACCAAGAAGGTGAGAGGTAAAGCCTCTTTAGAGACTCCTGAGGCAAGTCGTAAATTGGTTTTGTATTCAGCTGGTCCTTTATAAAGCATGTAATGTATAACTAATTGCCATAAGCAAACTTTATTAAGTCATTTTTTTTGGTGATGAGAAATGGTCAGATGCATCATCCGACTTTTCTGGGGGGGGGCAGGAAGAGTTAAGTGACTTTTCACTGTGGATACACCGATGCTTAGATTTCAGTGAGTACTAATCTTAGTCTGGCCCTCTTCCCCCAAGTAGTCCTGGCAAATTCTGGTGGTGCCAACTCACTGGTGACTTCCTGGCAAACTCAGGTGCTTCTTCTCTCTGGCAAGAGGAACCCAGGTTACTTCTTTGCCTCTGGGCATGTGTCTGATGACCATTTGGAGCAGACTCAGTCTGGACCGTTGGGCACAGATCTGTTTGACAGAGTGAAACTGAAGCCCTCGTGACAGTCATCTTGGTCCCCCAAATTGAATCTCCAGTTAGCGTGAGCTAGACACTGGGCTTTGTCGCTGCAGCAGTAGCAGCTGCTGACCTTCGATTCTTTAGGAATAGGGTTGAGGTGGTGAATAAATACTAGTCTTGCCCCACTGTTTGTATTTGTTAAGTACCAAAAATAAGTAAGAATCCTAAATTGGTTTGCATGCTGCCACCTGGCTTACCTGTCACCTCCCACTTCCAGCCTGAGTCCAAGCGGAGGGGAGCTGGGCAGAGGTTCTCACCCGGGAGGAACTTGGCCGATGTCAGAGGGTGCGTGCTGGACTTGGGCTGTGGGGAAGTGAGGCTCCCTGGTGGCGAGCTGCTGACTCAGATCAGTAGTGAGCTCGCTCACTCTTCTTGAGCGGTGCTGAAGGCCACCGGGAATGGTTCATTCTCCCTGGTCTTGGAGATGACAGATGTCTGCACTGGTGGGAAAGTGGTGCTGGGTGGGGGGGACCTCCGAGAGAGTGGGCTTGGGCAGGTGTGGGTGGGTCGTGAGGACACTGAGCTAGAGCCCCATCTTCTCTTTTTTTGAGTATTTGAAAATTCTGTTTTCAAGAAAAATAAAAATAGGAGAAGGGGATTAGGAAGTTAAGTCCTAGCAAGGCTCATTATCTGATCTTTGTATAATTTTCCCTTTGCTCCTCTGCTGCCAGAGCTGCCTGGTGGCTCCGTTGCTTGGAGCCATTTGCAAATAGGTTTGGGGAGGAGGAACATGACTTGAATGGGTCTAGCAGAAGAGTGAGGCCATGAGTCTCCGAGTCCAGTGAGAGCAGCCATGGATTCCAGAGAGTGTTAGCCCTGAGAACTCAGGCAGGGGAATATTAGTAGCTGTTTATATTAATCACCGATGTTACTAGCTTCTTTTTATTGAGTACTTACCATTGAATACCTTACCATTGAATCCCTTTTAAAAACGATCGCAGTTAATCTTAGAAGTCCATGAGGTAGAGAATCAGCCCCACACAAGGACTGAGGCGTCAGAGAGAATAGGGGAAGCAATTGGCAACTGCTAGACAGAGGACCCAAATCTAGGCCCCTGTGGCTTCATACACAGTGCTGTTTCTGCCAAGTTGTGGGGAGGGGACGAGTAACTGTAACTTACTGGAATTTTGTTTTTGGTTCAGGGAATGATTTTGCCCAAATGTTGAACAGTCTCTTTTCCATCCGGTGAGCACTTCTGCTCCATGATGGCACTGGGAATTTTAGCCGAAACAGCTGATTATAAAGTATGAGCAACCTGTGTGTGTGGATTGAAAAGGGGAGGGCGTGGAGCCATTGGCAAGCATTTTCCTATGGTGTGACTCTGACGGGCAGTGGTGCCATGGCTAAGATGGAAAGATACGCCTGCAAATTGAAGTGTTATAAATAGGGAAGGGATACTTTGCTTTCCTGCTGCTTGGGTCATTTTGAAAAATATTTGCTTAGTGAGTAACAGTGTGACATGGGTTCTGCTTAGCAATATGGTTCCCACTCACTTATCCTGAGAAATTGAGGACCTGTTAGGGGTTTCTTTGCTGCCAACCTGATTATTTGTATAGGACTAGTGCAGGAGCTGGCCTCATTGGTGGTTAGTAGTTCCTTTGTTAACTTCATTCCAGGTCTCTTAGAAACTGGTTTAACTCCATGATTGTGGGAGGTTTATCAGACTCGCCTGTAGCCTTCCAGTAAGCAAACTTTCAGACATATCTTTCACAGATTGTAGATACTGAGTAGACTTCAGAAAGGCCAAGGGTGCAAAGAAATGCAATTTGTGGTTCTGGGAAAGAGGTTGGAATTCTTGTCACCCAAAGAACCTTTGAGACAAGACCGGTATCTGCTTTCATTCTCAGTGTGGCCAGGTCAGATTAATCAGGATTGAGAGGTGGGAAGGGGTGGGAAGAAGGAAAGTTTCCAAGGCAAATGGCGACAGGTTTCCAGACCTATTTAACTGGTTCTTATTCACTCCTTGCTTTTCCTTTACTTCTAGAAGTCTAGGACTTCTCTCTCTCTCTCTCTCTCTCTCTCTCTCTCTCTCTCTCTCTCTCTCTCCCCTTTTGGATTTGAATCTTGTGTTAAAAAAAATAGCAAATCAGCCAAAGTTTGGGAGTGCTTCTCTCCTCATTAAGGATGATCAGGGCAAAGGCCGTTATTCCATTTCAACTTCTCAGAGGCGACAGACAATGTGCTATTCATCTTCGTGTTTCTGGATCAATGCCATGACACCTACTAGTTAAGCAATGGTTGATCGTTGAATGAATTCCAGAAGGACCTTGCTCTAAACTAACTGCTCATTCTAGACTAGTGAGAGAGCAGTCGGAGCTTGAGCTCCCTCCCGAGAGCTACAATTCAAGGGTGTGTGCATTATTAACAGGACATGGTAAACTTAAGCAAGTTGGCAGCCTAAAAGGACTAGGATATGGAATTCTCTTTACAAATCTTCTCAATTCACTTCTATCCTCTGACAGTGCACAGGCATTTATGTATAAATAAAACAAGTGTGTGCACTTAGCTGTGTTCTGTTTTTCTTTATGTAGCTATATTCTGTTATCTCACAGAAATATATTTCTATTTTTCATTTCTTTTTTTTTTTTCTTTTTTTTGGGTATTTTTCTGAAGCTAGAAACGGGGAGAGACAGTCAGACAGACTCCCACATGCACCTGACCGGGATCCACCCGGCACGCCCACCAGGGGCGATGCTCTGCCCCTCCGGGGCGTCACTCTGTCGCGACCAGAGCCACTCTAGCGCCTGGGGCAGAGGCCAAGGAGCCATCCCCAGCGCCCGGGCCATCTTTGCTCCAATGGAGCCTCGGCTGCGGGAGGGGAAGAGAGAGACAGAGAGGAAGGAGGGGGGGTGGAGAAGCAGATGGGCGCCTCTGCTATGTGCCCTGGCCGGGAATCGAACCCGGGACTTCTGCACGCCAGGCGGACGCTCTACCACAGAGCCAACCGGCCAGGGTTCATTTCTTTTTTTTTTTACAGAG